>NC_137774.1:35457792-36689223 GCF_963455305.1 Plecotus auritus
TCCCCGGACCTGGAGACACCGGCACAGGAGACTCACTCCCTTTCTGCACTCTCTGGCCCTCCTGCACCCCTGGCTGTCTGGGTGGGACCCAGTGATTCAGCCCTAGATGAACACCTGAGCCCGCCCTCCCTGGGAAATGGGAGTTTCCTCTGAACTAGACTGGTTCCCAGAAGAGGGAAGACGACTGTGGGCACCCCCAAGAACGCTCCCCGCCTGGGCACCCCTGATTCAGGAGGCAGGCTGTGGGCTGGGCAGGGACAAGAGCGTGGGCTCTAGGCATCGTGGGCTCCCAGTCACTAGCAGGTTATTTCCCACGTCCATCCGCCCTGGAGTGTCCTCGTCTGTAAATTGAGAGCAATAGCAATACCTAGACCTCACAGGGTTACAGTTTGGAGTGAATGCAATAACATGCATATACCGTGTTTGGACCTGTGCCTCACATTTAGCAAGCACGCGGTGAGTGGTAGGAATATTACCCCTCATGCCTGGGCTGCCTCCGTTCCTTCTCTGTCTCCCTTTAGAAATTCATTTCCACAACTACACCCCACCCTTGCCTTGGCTCCTCCTCCGAAATCCCACCCAATCTCTCTCTCACCCTCACGCTCTCATAGCACCTGCCCTTGGACTTCTTTGAGCCCCAACCTGTGACCAACCTCCTCTCTTCCAAGGCGATTACTGTCTTCCTGGCCTCACTGCCTCCCAGTCCAGCCCGATCCTTGGGTGTGTTGTCACCCTGGCTAGCATCTTCTGTGCCACCGGGTCCTGCCCCTGTGGCAATTCTGCCATCCCAGGCGTGGGTGGGCCCAATGTCACATCAGTGACCCTGTGTCTACAGCTGGAGAAAAGCCATGCCACATGCAGGCTGATCACAACTCAGACCCCTGGTCCCCAGCCTCAGCAGAGCCCTTCGGGCCATTGACCTGTCTGTGCCTAGTCACCTCTCCTCCACTCTGCCGTCAGGCCCTTATTTCCCAGCAAACAACCTCGCCCTCCGTGTCCCTGGTGGCATGGATCTCATACCGCATGAACGGCTCCCTTTTCTTTGAGTATTTCCATCTGCTTCCTCCCTCGTGGCCTCTCCTCCCAGCTCCCAGGGAGGAGGTCTTTCTTCTGGACCCCATCTCTCCGCTCCTCAGGGACCTCGCCTCATCCATCCCCTCTCATTTTTTAGAAAACACATTTTTATTGATTTCAGAGAGGAATGCAGAGAGAGATAGCAACATCAATGATGAGAGAGAATCATCAATTGGCTGCCTCCTGCACACCCCCTGCTGGGGACTGAGCCTGCAACCCAGGAATGGAACCATGACCTCCTGGTTCTTAGGTCAACGCTCAACCACTGACCCACACTGGCCGGGCCACCTCTCTCATTTTGCCTAAGCGTCTCCATCACCAGGGTCACCAGGGATCTATAAATGGCCAAGCCATGGACACCCATCCTTATTGAACCCGATCTCACCGCTGCGTTGGACGACTCCCTCCTTCTTCAAACTCGCCCCTCCCTGGTGTCTCCCCTTTTTTTCAGTTTTCCTCCCACCTCCTGGAGTCTTTTTCCCAACACCCTTTTCTGCCCACTCCCCTCTGCCCACCCTGAAGCGCTGTGTGCCCAGAACTTTCTCTGCGATAGTGCCGCTGTTTTTGAGTTGACTATCGGGGGACCAAAGCAAGCACTGCTCCTCCCTCCTCAGTGCCCTCCTTTCTCAGCGCCCTCCTTTCTCAGCCCACCGCTTAGAGCAGGCCTTTGCATCTGCTGCGCCGGCCCTCCCTGTCCCCTCTGGCCTGCTCTCATTCGTTTCCCACAATGGTTTGGTTTTAAAATGGGAACTGACCACATCACGCCTCTGCTTAAAATCCTTATTTTATTTATTTATTTTTAATACTTTTTTATTGAATTCAGAGAGAAAGGGAGAGGGAGATAGAAATATCAATGATGAGAGAGAACCATCAATTGGCTGCCTCTTGCACGCCCCCTACTGGGGATCGAGCCTGCAACCCGGCATGTGCCCCTGACTGGAATGGAACCTGGGACCCTTCAGTCGGAAGGCCTGCACTCTATCCACTGAGCCAGACCAGCTGGGGCTGCTTAAAATCTTTAGAAGCTCCTCACAGTCACTAGGATACAAGTTAAATTCCTAGCCCAGTCAGCGTGGCTCAGTGGTTGAGCATTGACCTATGAACCAGAAGGTCACGGTTCAATTCCTGGTGAGGTCACATGCTCGGGTTGCGGGCTCGATCCCCAGTGAGGGGCATGCAGGAGGCAGCTTGATCAATGATTTTCTCTCATCATTGATGTTTCTATCTCTCCCTCCCTCTCCCTTCCTCTCTGAAGTCAATAAAAATATATATTTTTAAAAACCTTAAATTCCTAGAGCAGGTCCTTGCCCACCTCCCCGACCACCACACTCTCACATCCTTCTCATGCCAAATAGACCAGGTCTTCTCCAGCTGCTTCCCAAATGCCTACCATGGTGCCTGGTGCATAAAAAGATACGTCCTCTACCACTTATTTTTCTCCAAACAAGCAGCGTGCCGTTCAAGGGAATGAATGGTCGACTGAACGAATGCTCCGTGTCACCACTTTTAGAGGTTCCCCTGCCCCGTGCCCTGGTCCGGGCCCATTCCTCTCTCACCTGCTCTCCTGCAAAGGCGCCCTGTCCCGAACACCGGGCTCAGAGGGGCCCCTTCAGCCCTCCTTTCACCCTACACAAGACTGATCCACCAAAATGGAAATCTGACCACACCCCTCTCTGGCCCCAAACCCTCCAATGGACATGCTACAGCGTGGGTGAAGCCTGAAAACTCGATGCCACTGGACGAAGCCAGTCCCGAAGGACCACGTGTTGTATGATTCTATGTATATAAAATGTTCAGAAGAGGCAAATCCATAGAGAGAGATGAGCGGTCGCTTAGGCTTGGGAGGGCTGAGAGTGAGGTGTGTGTGTAGGGGGTAGGGGGGATGATAGAAAAAAGGTACAGAGTTTCCTTGGAGGCGAGGACAATGTTCTAAAATTGAATGTGTGCATGGTTGCACCTAACTGTGACTACTAAACACCATTGTCATGCACTTTAGGTAGGTGAACTGTATGATATGTTATATTTCAAAGCCCTAAAAAGCCCCACAGCAAACCTGTGATGGTTTCCGTTCCTCACTAGGGAGATCAGCTGCCACAGCGTTGCTGTTACTATGTGATAGCATTTAACCGCGTGCTGGGTGTTGTTCTTAAGCACTGTGTGTGGCTTGTCTCGTTTCGCCCTCACACAGCACTTTAATGTAGGTGTTATGGCATCAACCCATTTTGCAGATCGGTATACTGAGAAGAAGAGAGGTTTGAATGACTTGCCGGATGCCACACAACACCTTGTGGTTTCACCAAGCACAAATACTTCTTGCAATGTGTCGTAAGGATCTGTTTACAACTTTCTCCCCACTGGACTGGAGGCTCCTGGGAATTGGTGATGATGTCTGGGTTAGCACCTGGTTCCCCCCTGGCCTGGTGCCCATCAGGCCTGACTCAAGGGCCTGAGAAGGACCTAGAAACGCACTGAGCGTGGGCTCACTGGCTTCCCAGGCTCGGGCCCAGGTTTCTTTTGATAAAGGCAGCTCACCCCAGCCTGCATCCTGCTACCCCCACCAGGAGACAGATTCTAGCAACTGTTTTCTCCTGGGCCCTGGGGTGGTTTTCCTCCCCAACCTGCCTCCCCTCCTGGGGCTTCTCCCTGTAACCAAGAGGTTGGCCCTGCCCAGAGCCACCGGCTGCACCCCTGCGGCCTGGCCCTGCCCCGCGGTCCCCATGTGCAGCAGGCACACAGGGAGCCCCTCACAGGCCCCACCCTGGGTGCTGCCTCCCCTGGCTCTTGTGCCCATGCCAAGTCCCTCTGACTTAGGCGGTGCGGGAGCTGGTGGGGCTGGAAGGCTTCCCGTGGAGACGGTGCAGGGGTGAGGTAGACAGAGAAGTGTGAGGAAGTAGAGGCGTTCTCAGAGGACAGCCCGTGAACAGCAACAGTGACCACAGCTCCGAGGGACTTGGTGATCGACGGCTCAGCGGTCGAGTCACTCCAGACAGAGGGACAGTCTCTCCCCACCCAGACCTCTGGCTTGGACTGGCCCGGGGCTAGCAGACCACTGCCCCCTGCTCCTAGCTTCCTTATAGACGCCACTGCCTGCCCAGTCTGTCTGTCTGTCTCTCTCCTTGCTAGACCTCAAAAGTCACATCTGCTGACCGTGTCTGTGGATCCTCTGCAAGTAGCTCTATCCACATGGCTTGGTTCAGGGACGATTTATTTAAGACTCACAACCCTGCAGCACAAGAGTGCGTGAGAAGCAGAGACAAGCCCGCGGCCCTCCTTGGCAAGTCTAGCCGCCCTCTGACACAGTTTCCACCCGCAGCCCAGACCTCCCCTACCCTGAGGACAGAGGCTGAAATCCGTGTAACCACCCAGGCCCAGAGGGCCTGGCAAGAACTGTCCCGAGAGGATCAGCCCGGGGAGCCAGGCCCCCGGCCCCCCAGTGCACGGCAGGAAGCCCCTGGGGCTCTTGGAAACCAGAGCTGGCACAGAGAACACCCAGCTGCCGGGGGCGAGGTGTGGGGAAGGCGGTGGGGGGCTGGCTCCCCTCCTGAGAACACTGGCCCTGGGACTCCACGCCAGCTGCAACCTCTGCTGATAGCATAGCCCTGCTCAGGAATGACTCCAGAGGACAACCCTCCCGCCCCACCACAAAAGCCAAGACCCCCAACGTGGCTGTCTCTGTACTTTTGAATTTAGCTCCAGGGGGCTCCCCGGGCCCCCCCACCCCCCCGCAGGGTTCTGTGCAAAGTCAAGAGCAGAGATGAAAGAACAGTAAACAAACACTCTCATGGCCACGGACCCTCCTCCAAGGGGGAGTAGTCGGCCAGCTGAGAAAGGGGGTCTCTCCCCGAGACCCTGGGTCCCAGCTCTCGCTTCTCTGCACCCATGCCAGGGAGCATGCCTGCCACCCGGGGCCCACCATGCCCTGGAGCAAAGGGCAGCACTTACCATGATAGAAAAGATGAGGGGGATGAGGTTGAGGGGCCAGACCGGGCAGAAGCAGGAGGCGATGGCAAGGATGAGGTAATCTTTGGGGGCTTCTCGGTCCTGAGCATAGGAGGCGGTGGCAGTGGAGGATGCCCGCCTGGAGCTGGCACGAGAGGGCGACCGGGGCAGGGAGGCCTCCCGATGCCCCTCGGATACCACCTTGAAGGGCAGCCCGTGGCCGTTCTGCTCCAGGTCCAGAGCCCCTGAAAGGGACTTGGGCAGCTTCAGGGCCTTGTCCCCCTTGTCCTCCACCTTGGTGAGGAGCATCTCCATCTCGGGCAGGTCCAGGGGCGAGGCAGCGCCCGGCTCCCGCGCAGGGGGAAACTGAGGCTGCACGGGGTTGGCCATGTTGGCTTGAACCTTGGGCCGCTTCGGTTCCAGACCGTGAGAAGGGGGTTCCGGAGGGACCTCAGCGCACCATTCCTCAGCCCAGCCGGGGGCGGGGGGGGGGGGGCCACAGGTCAGGGGCTGAAGTGTCACCGGGGAGCAAGGGTTGGAGAGTGGGCTGTCCGGGCCCACAGAGTTCAGCGTCTGGGGCCTGCCCGCTGCCCCGCCGAGCTGCTGGGAGCCGGAGACTTCAGTTCCGTTCAAGTTGGAGGCCAACTTTGCTGATGCTGCTGACAGCACAGATGGGTGGGGAAGCAGCAGAAAGCAGCTCCAGGAGCAGAGAGATGAGGCTCTTCTCCAGAGTGAGGCTCAGGCGAAGTCAGGGCGGCTGTGTGTGTGTGTGTGTGTGTGTGTGTGTGTGTGCGTGAGTGTGTGTGCATGCGCTTGCCCCACGCGGCCTCCCTCTCTCCCTGCCCTCCTCAGAGAAGCTTTTCCTTTTCAATTCTCCTCTCCCCCGAGAACCGCCAGCAGCATTCTGCCCGGCCCAGCCCACTCTGCCAGCCCGGCCCAGCCCGGAGGGACTCGGCTGACCTCCACTGCCCAGCGCAGCCACAAGCCTGCTCCTCTGGGCTGGGGGCTCTGGGTGGGGAAAGAGAGAGTGGGTCACATGGGGTGGGGTCTCTCCAACTGTCCTGGGGAATTGAGCCCCTACTTTTCTTCCCCTGGGGCAGGTGGCTGCTTCCTCTTATCTGTCGGGAAACACAGGGCCCTGAACCTATCCCATCCCACCCTGACCATGACCTCCAACTCCTGGAGGCATCGAGGCCAGAGCCTGGCTCCTGGCTCCTGGCTCCTGGCTCCCGGCTCCAGGAGAGAAGGGGAGATGGAGCCCCAGTGTGGGCCTTGCAGGATCCTTCCTGGACCAACAGGACCCACTGAATGGGTTTCTGAGAAGCTCACCAAGGTGTGGGGCAGAGCGGGTGTTGGGGGGAGTGTTAGCCCCATCTCATGCCCATCAGAGCTTTTCTGTGGTGCTAAGGAGCAGGCACCCGGAGCTACTGGGGGCACACACCAACTCTGAGGGGCCCCAGTTCTGGCTGCCTGTCCACTCGGATTCGTACTGTCTTTGTTCTCTCTTCTGTCTTCTCTCTGTGTTTCTGCCTCCTTCTCTATTCTCTACATCTCTATGTCCCCAATCTCTCCCCTTACCTTTATAAGGAGGACCTGGAAACGCCAGGGTGTGTGTGTGTGAGTGTGTGTGTGTGTGTGTGTGTGTGTGTGTGGTTTGCAGGAGGCTGTAGCAGTTTCAAACCCTGGGGTCATGCATGATGGTGGTGGGAAGTTAGAGATGGAAGGCAGCTCAGAGGTGATGTGGTTCAGACCCTTTGCTCTCACAGACTAGAAAACCAGGCCTGGGAACGGAAAGTGATGCTCACCTCAAACTGCATCCCAACCAGATACCAGTCTCTGGTCAGATCCGGTCGGGGGCTAGTTTGAAGCCAAACGAACCGTTTCAGCAGAAAGAAATGGCTTTGGGTGGTGTATTTAGCTGGCTTCAGAAATGCCGCTTCCAGCAAGAATGGCACAGGTAGAGGAGGGAGTGTGATGGGGCGGGGACCGTGAAGAACTGGGCACAGGGGGAGGGGGGAGAGCAGCGAGGAGCCGATGCCAGGGGACCTGAAAGAACTCCTGGAGGCAAATCAGTTTCAAAAATTGTTTGTGCCTTGGAGGCAAATATTCAGGTTTGATAAATATGACTACATTAAATTAAGAATGGTTGCTCAATCCTGGAAATCCACTGTTATTTGCAAAATGCAGACCTCCAGGGCTGTGAGAGAGGCCCCCTGCCCTGCATGGGCAGCAGGGGTGGGCGTGGCTTCTTCCTCACGTGGGTCCTCCGGAAGGCTCTCACCCACCCCAAGTATGCACAGGAAGATGGGGTGAGCTGAGCTCCCCTGCCCAGGAACTTCCACAAATGTGCCGACACCTTTTTAAATATGAGACTTCCTGCAGAGGGTGGCAAGTTGGGTCCCTGAGAGCCCGAGGCCCTACGTCAGCATCCAGTTTGGACAGAATTCCATGTCACAACCTGGGATCTGGGCCTGGGGTGGCAGAACTCAGGTCCCCCAGCCCGGTTCCGGGTCCTCTAGCCAGATGACTACTGAGCGCTTGAAATGTGTCTGGTCCCAACTGACATGTGCTGTGCGTATAAAACCCACACATTTCGGACACTTAGTACAAAAAGAAAAAAGAGGGAGAATGCAAAATATTCCCATTCATATTTTGTACATTGATTATATATTAAAATAATATTTTGGATGCACTGAGCCAAAGAAAACTATTAAAATTAATGTCACCTGCGTCTTTTTACTTTTTTAACGTGCCAACTAGACAATTAAAAACCTGGCTTGCATTAGATTTCTATTGGGCAAGGCTGGCCTCGAGACAGAATGAACCTGACATAAAGGGGACTTTTCGACTTAATGAAAACTCAGAGAGAAAAGGAAAACCAGGAAGTCCCCAGGGTGGGCCATGGCTGTGATGTTGCTGGGTGGGCCGGCCTTCAGGACGTGGGAACTCGGGCTTGCTCTGCCTCCGAGAGATGCTGGGATCATGGTGCCATCTAGTGGCCTGGTGGTGCCGAGGGGAATAACGAGAGATGGAGTGATGACCAGGGAGAGGGGGGAGAGGCAGAAAGAGGCAGGGAGAGGCAGAGAGAGGCAGGGAGAGGCAGGGAGAGGGGCAGGGAGAGGCAGGGAGAGAGGCAGGGAGAGAGGCAGGAAGAGGCAGGGAGAGAGGCAGGGAGAGAGGCAGGGAGAGGCAGGGAGAGAGGCAGGGAGAGGCAGGGAGAGGGAGTATCCAGTTTCCACTCTAGAGCTGCTAAGCCAACCCAGCCAGCTGCTCCAGGTCCCACTCCCTCAAACCCCAAATGAAGTCTTAGGTGGAGGTCCACGGGCCATATTCAACATTCAAAGTGAGCTTGGCCTGCACAATATTGACTCAGCACGTGTTTTGTTTTGTTTTTAAAATCTAGTTCTCACGAAAACAGGCATTTTAGACTTTTAACAGGAGGATCTTGGAACCCTGGGCCCATTTTCTGCAGAGCCACAGGGTCAGCTGTAGTCTTCAGAAGGGAGAGCATTGAGCTCCTCCAACTCCACCTTCGCCTCGGGGGTCCGAGCTGTGAGCCCTGCTCAGCTAGACAGATGGGTGGCCCGGCCCTCCTGGTCTGCAGCTGGCCTCTCCCTGGTGTGGGCACAGGGAACTGGAGAAAATCCTTCCCTTCTCTGCCCCCCTTCCCCGCTGGGCTATGCGGTCATGGAGGGGCAGGCAGGCACCCAGCTCCCTAGCGCAGTGCCTGGCTCATAGTTAAGGGTGGCCAGATGAACTGGAGGAAGAAGAAAACTCCAACCAGGCACCCAAGGGGTGTGCACGCCAACACTCGTTCCACCTCTGCCCGCCCCAGCCTCGCTGCCCCTGAGCACGGAGGATGCTGAGATGTGAGCAGTGGTCAACACTCAACCACACTGGCCAGGCCCCTTGAAGTATTTTGACTTTGATTTTGCCAAATTGTTCTTGACCAAAAAGGAACAGATGCACATTACTAGAAATCTGTAAATGTGCCCTTTTCTCCACATGCCTGACGACACTGGGTCTGATCATTCTTTTTTTTTTTTTTTTGCTGGTATGTCTCATTCATGGCTACAGAGGTGAGGAGCTGTTCCCTGAGATGGAGGCAGGGAGTGTGAGGGAAGGGTTGGAAGGCACAGACTTCAAGAGAAGCCAGGAGACTGAGTGCCGCGGCCCTTTGTGAGGGTGAAGTTGCTGGGAGTGCTGTCATTTTATCACCCTCTGCCCTTGCAAGGTTAACGCTCTCTCCCCGTGGAATACTAACTGAGTGGGCCGCTGGTGCTAACCGTATAGGTACATCATTTCTGTCTTGTGTACATCAGTCCTTCATATCTTTGGGACATAACTTTAGCAGCTCTGTCTTACATATGTTTTCTCTCTCCAGTACTTGCCATTTTATGTTCACTTAATACCTATCTTGTACTGTTTCTCTCTATATTTGGATAAACCTAGCTGGTCTCAGTTGATAACTTCCATTTCTTTAACACTCACAGATTTATCTTCTCTCCACAGCAAATCAGTTATCTTGAAGAATGGTATGGTCTTGGAAGCAGTTAAAAAAAAATCAAGCAAAGCACAGCCAGCGTGGCTCAGTGGTTGAGCATCAACCTATGAACCAGAAAGTCACGGTGAGTCCCGGTCAGGGCACACGCCCGGGTTTCGGGCTCCAGCCCCAGTGTGGGGTGTACAGGAGGCAGACGAATCAATGACTCTGTCTCATCACTGATGTTTCTCTCTCTCTTCCTCTCTGAAATCAATAAAAATGTATTTTTTAAAAATCAAGCAAGGGTTCCAAAAATCCTGGAAGGCACACAATTAAAGGTATTCTGGCCTAGGATCCCCTAAAACCTTAGGGAGAGGAGGGGGTGCCTGTTAGGTCAATACATACACATATGCACACACCAATACACATCCACACATCTATATAAGCATGACAATAATCTGTGCATGTCAAAAACCCCCAGGATGCTAGGCAAACGCATGTCAGCAGGCAAATATACAGGTGTGTGCACTCAAACACATAGCCCTGATAAAATAATAGTAACCGATATGTTGTGGACTTTAGTTTATAAACTTACCTTCCCGTGCATCCTCTCCTTATTCCAGCCTTGTGAATAGAATATGTCTTAATAGCTTCCAGTCAGTGAGTGCTTGCCTGGGCCAGACACTATGCTAAGTGCTTTAAATGCATTAGCCCATTTAGTCTGCACAGCAGCCTATGATGTAAGTCTTCTTATGTAAATCCATTATACAGATGGGAACACCAAGGCTCAACATCATGAGGCAATTTGCCAAGATTACTCATCGGATAAGTGAGGAGACTGAGAAATTCCCTTGAAAACTGGATTTGAACCTCATGCATTCTCTTATAAAAGGATTTTTAAAAATCTGTGTTTAAGTGGTCCCCCACAGTTGGAACCTGTGGTGTTCGAGGGTCAACAGTATTTTCAATCTTCGGACAGGAATCCACAATATGTGGAGGACTGGCTTAAATTACAGGCGGATATTTTACTGTGGGTGTGGCCCGAGCCCCTAACCCTCCCACATTGTTAAGGGTCAATGGTACTTTCACAGCCTCTGCGGACCTCACACTTCTGCGGGACACTCACTCTTCCACCTTCAGGGGGCACCCTCACCACCCTGGTGCGGAACTGGGCAAGAGCACCCTCAGCTCTTTCTATCCTGGAATTTAGGGAAGCAGAGAATAAAAGCCTCAGGCTGAAGCAAGGTGGAAGCATTGTCCAGGCTGGTCTGTCGTAAGAGTGTAATAATTTATAATTACTAACAATTTATGGGACACCTTCTAGTTGCCAGAAATTGTGCATTTTGAAGGAATGTTAGTCCTCACAGCTACCCGGAGGCAGTCATCTGGGACAGAGGTGAGCTAGTAGAGGAGTAGAGAGGTTAAGTGATGCCAGGGGTCACACATGTAGTCAGTGGACAAGCAGAGATTGGATCCCAGGTTCACTGTCTCTTTTCTGTGCACCCTCAGACTGTGGCGCTGCCTCTCATGACAGGGAAGGCTCAGTGGGCAGGCCTGGGGCCAGAGTCCCACATTTTGCTCCTGGCTGGACCCCATGACCCTTATGACCCAGAGTCACAGCCCCCCTGTGATCTGCGCCCCAGCCCCCTGCCCTGTGAACTTGGGAGTCTGTGAGCCAAGTGGACCAGCCAGCAAGCAAAGACATCTTGAATGATGGCAGTGAGCCTCACCCCAGCTGTTCTGGGGAACCCTCACTCCTCCAGGGCTAAGAGCGTCTCTCCAGCTCCTGTGGGGCCCCCGATTCTGAGCAGTGCAACTCTTCCCCCAGCTGGCAAGAGCCCAGCTCTCCAAGGAGACCAGAGAGCTCTCAGCCTGCGCCTGGCACTTCTGGGTCCTCCCCCAGCAAGCAGCACCTGCCCCAGCAACCAGGCCCGCCCAAGTGAGGCCAGACACTAGCACAGGAGTGTTCATCTTAGATGACAGCGGCTCTCCAGACATCTCTGGGGGCAGGGGGTTGGCTGTGCCTCTCCCTTCCTCCTCTGGAGCCTTGGCCTGAGGCCCCACTTCCCTTGACCTCCTCCCCATAATCCTCCCTGGATTCTAAGGCCACCTCTCAACACAGTGGCCCCGGCTGCACGGGTTCCCTGGGAGCTCCGTCTCATCACTGGGGGTACAGGCAGGAGTCACTGACGCCCACTCCTGGGCCCTACCTTCAGCTTCCTTCTCGGGGACTGCCCCAGACTGTTTCCATTGCTGTCCTCACTGTGGCTGGCTGCAGCTGGCAGATGTGCAGGGTCCAGAGGTGGGGCTGATCACATCCTCTGCCTTCCAGGCCTGGCCTCCCCTGTTCCCAATAATGTCCTTTCCCATGGTGCCCCTTGCAGCGCTCAGCCTCACCTGGGGTCTTGCAATGATTCAATGCCCCCAAGTACCTACCTGGGCCTTCAGGGTGGGGCCCAACATTTCAGGGGGAGCCCCCAGGCCTCTCAGGTCCTTCAGGCCCTTCTGCCACCCTGGGCCACCCTGAGCCACCGGGCCCCGTGGAGTGCTGGTAGCAGACAGAGATGCTAGCTTCCTTTTTATTTGGCTGCTGCTGATCACCTCTCCCAGAGCACAGACTTGGGGCATCAGCACAGGCAGGGGCAGGGGACCCCACACTGTGCCATCAGACCACACCAGTGCGACCCACACTCCCACATACAAGTCCCCTGTCCAAAAGCACCCATTCTCCTAAAACGCAGCGGGAGACAACAGGAGTCAGAGGCACAGGAACACAAAGTCACTTTCCAGCAAGAGTTCATCAAGTCCAAACGTGAGCAAGAGCCGGCAGGGTGCGCAGCCCCAGGCTCAGTTCCTTCCCACTGGCCAAGCCTCCTTTCCCCTCAGGCCTCAGCGCAGTCTCGGGGTTTGGGTTTTGTTTTTTTGCAGTCTCCTCTTTCGTAGTCATCCCGACATTGGCTCCTCCCTCCACCAGTCCCTGTGCTGTGAGGGCAGGTCAGGGGTGCTGGTAGCGCAGCCCGGAGCCCGCCCGCGGGTGGCCCGGCGGCCAGGCAAAGGGCGCCCGGGGACACCAGCGCCAGCTTCCCGCGGAAGCCTGAGCCAAGCCCTGCGCCTCGGTCACTGGGCGCCCCAGGGGCGTGAGCGGGGAGCACGAGGCACAGCGCGGTGCGAAGAGCCCTGCGGGCGTGGGCGCCGGCCTCTGCGGACTGGAGCCCGCGTCCCCGGCGGACCCCGCGCGCTCAGCCTGGCGGCGGCACTCCAGGTGCCCGCAGGGCCAGCGGGGCGCGGGGCTGGCGCGCAGGACCAGGGAGAGCGCCGTGATGCGGTGGA
Organism: Plecotus auritus; assembly: GCF_963455305.1. Lineage (NCBI taxonomy): Eukaryota > Metazoa > Chordata > Mammalia > Chiroptera > Vespertilionidae > Plecotus > Plecotus auritus. The sequence goes on from NC_137774.1 coordinate 35,470,619, forward strand.
TGGCCCTGCGCAGCGTGGCGATCTTGGAGAGCCTCTTGCCGCCCAGGTCGTGCCGCAGCGCCCTGCGCAGCGCGTTGAAAGCCTCATTGTAATCCAGGATGCGCTTGCGCTCCCGCACGTTGGCCGCCACGCGCCGCGCCTTGGACCGCACCGGCCGGGCGCGCCTTTTACTACTCGGCACCTCCTCTGCCTCGCCCAGGCCGCGGGGGGCGCCATTCTCCCTCAGCACCCCAAAATCCTTCCCGGCCTCTAGGCAAGAGCCCCCCAAGTCCTTGACAGAGCCATCGGCCCCCTTTAGGCCCCTGAGGCCTGGTCCTGGCGCGCCTCGGTGCATGGCCTTCTCCAGGCCTTGCTGCTCCTGCTCCGGCTCCGGCTCACAAGGTTGGCAGTCCCACTCTGAGCCTTGGCTCCGGCAGACTGGACACTCCCAGGATGGGGGCTCGTTAGCTGGGCTTTATGGCACCACGTGGCTCTCCGCCCTCCCCATCCATCCATCTCCCTCCTCCTGCTTTATTACCTGCCTCCAGGTAGGTTGGTGAGGGTGGGACCAAGAGGAAGGAAGCAAGGAAGCTTGCAGATTCTTGTATGAGGGGACCAGCCCGTCTCACCTGGGACAGTGCTCCAGCCGCCAGGGAGAACTTTCTCTGCCTCTCTCCAGGGCCTTTCTGGGGTAGCGGGGATCCATTTCTTCCTCCACCCTACCCCATCCCACCCCAATAGAATGCCAAATTTGGCCTCTGAGCAGGAGAGCAGGTAGGGGCACACGGGTACTTAAATGAGTTTCAAGAACCTTGAAAGTTCTTGTCAAGTCCTGTGAGCAACCACGGAGCTGATATGGGGGGAAACAGGACTGTCCCAGCAGGAACAATAAGGGAGGGGCAGATCTGACACAGCGGGCCCTGCAGGTAGGATGCGACTGGTATTCCTGGCTTTTCCAGCTGGCAACGAGGCTGTGGGATTCTGGGTTTTGGTTTTGATGAGGCCTTACCTTCCCCTCCCTCCCTGGGGCTCTCCTTTCTGCCGAGCTAGACTGAGTCACCAGCAGGGGAGGATGGAGAAGACTGTCCTGTGGCCCTCTGGATCCCCTGTGGTACCCATCAGGGGCATCTTTTGGGCAGCCTTGTCTCATGACACAGCACTGAGTTATGAACTCAGTGAACCCACCTGCCATCTCCATCCCCTGGGGATTTGAATTTAAACAGGGTCTCAGAAAAAGAATAGAGCTTAATCCTAGATAAGGCCCCCAATGGGATTTCAGGCATCCCCAGAGAGTTATTTGGAGCAGCAAGGTAAGTCTCATTCCCAGCCATGACCAGAATGCCGCCAAATGCCACAGCCAGCTGTGGAGTCAGCTGGGATGGGTACGGGGTTACCCTCCATCTTGCCAATATACCATTAACCCCCTTATTGCAAACTGTGAATTACTCCACAGAGGAAAAGAACTGGGCACTAGGAAACAAACACTAGACTGTAAGCATCCTAAGGATGTTCGTATTTCTGAGGTTGTATCCCAGAAATATCTGCGGAATTAAAAAGTGAATGAAAGCAGCTAAAACTAGATGTTTTCTCCTCCATATTTAGTCTGTTTCCCACCATCCCAACAACAACACACACACACACACACACAGAGGTACACACACAGGCGCACACAATCACACAGGCGCACACAATCACACAGAAATGCCTGCCTCAAACAGAAACCTATACAGAGTACAGGCGCTAGATGTCTGAGCACTCATGTCCACCCATCCAAATAATATGTCAGGCTTGATGGGTCTCAGAATGGGAAGCAGGGAATCAGGTCTTTTAAGTGCTTTTTTTAACACTCCTCTTGCCCCCCCTCCCACCCGCCCCGCCTCCCACCCCCCCTCCCCCCCCCCCGGCAGCCAGTGGCCCCTCACAGAACCTCCCCCACTAGGGCATAGTTGGACACAGCAGTGCTTCTAGAGAACTTTACTGGACAGGTGTTCAGGAGGGAGGCCTGTTTTAGTTCTGCCACAAACTTGCTACGTGACCTTGCACCAGTCATGTCCCCCTCTCTGCACCTCAGTTTACTTTTCTTTGCGAGGAAGCCATCCTCTCTACAAGAGAAGACAGGTGGGACCAGCAACATAATTTGCAGGGCCCAGTGCAAAAGAGAACGTGGGGCCCTCTGATCAGAATTATTAAGAATTTGAAGGTGGCGACAGCAGAGCACTAACCGAGCTTGGGTTCCTTCTGCGCATGGAAGGTCCCACGCCCAGGAAGCTGGCCCTGAGTGTGGGATAGAGGAGTGTCGTGGTAATGAGCTCAAGCTTGGGATCTAAACTCACCTGCTTTTTTACATTTTCATATGCACCCTGGGAAAAGCTTCAAACCTTAATGTTCTACCTGCAAAATGGGAGTCATACCAGCAGCAGAGACTCAAGGAAATGGGACGCAGTAAAGAGCAGGTCTTGGGAAGTACTGCATCTGGTTGTCTGCAGGGTCACCTCAGCCTGCCTGTGGTATTCCCAGGGAGCCCACGACCAGGAGGAAATGGATGGGTGAGCCCAGAGCACCCCCATCTCCATGGAAGATGGAGCTGACCTGCTCAAGTATAGCCTTCCCTTCCCACTCCTCCCCAGGGCAGCCTCCTGGAGAGGAGAATGTGCCTGGGGCGGCGCAGGAGCTGAGGAGAGGGTGTGAGGTGACAAACACGCTGACAATGCTTCCGGCTGCGTTTCCTTCTTCCTGTGAGAACTGCCAGTCCCCAGGACGCTGCTTAGTAATAATTAGGGACAATAATAATAATATTGATGCTGACTTCTATTAAGTGCTTACTATAGGCCGAGCATGGTATTGTGTGCTTTTTTATATATTAATTATTTTTTTCTTTTGAGAGAGAGAGAGACAAGAAGAAGTGAGAAAGAGAGAAAGCGAGAAATCGATTTGTTGTTCCACTCCTTTATGCATTCTTGTATGTGCCCTCACCTTGATGTGCCTGGATGATGCTCTAACAGAGCTGCCCAGCCAGGGCCTACTGCATTCTTTTTAAACATATATTATTTTAGCCTCATAACTATCTTATACAGAAAGCCCTAATATTATAGTACCCATTATACAGACTGGAAACCAGACTCTGAGAGTTAAGTAACTTGTCACAAGTCAGAGGGATGAGCTGTGGCCGAGTCAGAATTTCATTTCTGGGCATGTGGCTGCTATTTGAAGACCAACCTCTTAATCCTTCTTGGGCTGTAGCTGCATTTTCCATTCAGAGAGCACCCCTACCCCCGCCCCAGCCCCCAGAGCCCCCACGGACGACCTGTAGGTATTAGAGGCCTGGCATCTGCCCTTTGAAACAAAATCCAGTGATATAGTCAAATAGTTTCGACCAAATGTGAAAAATAAAAAGAGCCTGGCTGATACAGAGAAAACCGGGGCTTGTGCGGGGGGGGGGGGGGGAGGAGAATAAGGAAGGAGGGCCCCCCAAATGAAGAGAGACAAGCGGAAAAGAGTAGAGAATATGGGCTGGAAGTCAGGAGACTCTGGGAGCAGCTCAGCTGCCTGTCTCCCGGGCTGAGATGTGCTGCCTGTGGCTTCTTGAATAATTCCAACTCTGATCACAGCTGAACGGTGGCTGCCGGGACCCCGATGGCTGCTGGGACCCTGGGCAGAGCTCCAGAGAGCAGAAGTGACAGGCCACTGCCCACCAGTTGACCCAGGAGTAGCCTGAGGGATTCAGGACCAGCCTGCAGCTCCCTGCACTCACGTGCTGGGAAGGCTCTGGGCCTCCGCCTGTCAGAGCTCTGGATGGAGTCCAATGGCCTGCAATAGTCTCCACTCAACCACCGTCCCTCCCCTGCGCAGCCAGCCCTCAGCCCTCCCGCCCCCCCCCCCCCCACACACACACAGCTTCCCGGGCTTCTTTATTCCACCTTAGAATGTAGCAGATCATCTTGTACTTCTATGTTCATGCTGGGACCACATCTAGATCACCCCTGTATTCCCAGTTCCTACCTAGCACAGTACCTGGTACATAGTAGGTGCAAGGAAATATTTGCTGAATATGTTCTACCTGCAAAATGGGAGTGACACCAGCAGCAGAATGGCGTCATCTCTGAAAATAAGATATTCATGAAACTCTGGAAATCCCACACTGGTCTGATCAAGCAAGCTCTACATTGAAACCCAGTAAACATGTATTGAGCACCTATTAAATACCAGGCCCAGTGCTATAGGCTTTCACATGTGTTGACAGCCACAAATGTGTATTAACTTAAGTCTACAGAAACTCCATATTAAAAGAGAAGAAAGTAAACCTTGCAGCCTAATAGAAACGCTTCCGAATTCCTCGCCCACCCAGGCCCCGGGGGTGGGGGTGGGGGGGAGAATTTGATGGTTGTCTTAAAGCCTGGCTCTCAAACTGCTATAGTAGGGCCCTGACTGGTTTGGCTGGGTGGATAGTGCATCGGCCTGCGGACTGAAGGGTCCCAGGTTCGATTCCGGTCAAGGGCATGTGCCTTGGTTGTGGGCATATCCCCAGTAAGGGGTGTGCAGGAGGCAGCTGATCGATGTTTCTCTCCCATCGATGTTTCTAACTCTCTATCCCTCTCCCTTCCTCTCTGTAAAAAATCAATTAAAAAAAAAAAAAAACACAAAACTGCTGTAGTAGGGGCAGCGTCTCAGACCCGACCCTAGATGTTGTGAATTCAAAATTCTGTCTTCACAGCAAAGCGGTTTAATGCTCAGAAAGATGTAATATATATATATATATATATATATATATATATATATATATATATATATATTTGTTCTTCCAGAGTCTGGCTCAGTAGTTATTAAATTTTAGCTTGCCCAGGAACTATTGTTCAGGGTTATATCATAGTGCCTTGTGTACCAAAATCTAAGTCTTATTCAAGGATAATTTTGACTCCACACAATTCTCCTTTTTTTTTTTTTATCATCACCTGAGGATATGTTTCTTGATTTGAGAGAGAGAGAGGAAAGGAGAGTGAGGGAGAAACATTGATCCTTTGCATCCCAGAGATACCTGGACTGGGAACCCACAATCTAAGTATGTGTCCTGACCCGAAAGGAACCATAACCTTTTTTAAAAAACATATTTTATTGATTTTTTACAGAGAGGAAGGGAGAGGGAGAGAGAGTTAGAAACATCGATGAGAGAGAAACATCGATCAGCTGTCTCCTGCACACCCCCTACTGGAGATGTGCCCCCAACCAAGGTACATGCCCTTGACCTGAATTGAACCTGGGACCCTTGAGTCTGCAGGCCGATGCTCTATCCAAGCCAGTTAGGGCAGGAATCCATAACCTTTTGGTGTATGGGACCATGCTCTAACTGAGCCACCATGCCAGGGCACAACTTCCTTCTTGACCTTAACTTGAGAACATCCCCACCCATGTGTTAGATGGAGGGAGAATTCGTCACAAAGGACAACTATGGGGCTCGAAAAAGAACAGGAAATCTGTAAAAAGGGGAGGGGGGAATGAAATTGAAACACAGATTTCTCTGCTGAGCCCCTAAACGTGAACCTTCAATGGCCATTAGAGGTGAGTAAAACCAAAGAAAATGCCCAGACAGTCCAGCGCTTCCAGTGCTGGGAGCCGGCCTACATCCCTGCCCAGAACTGGCCTGGCTTTCCTGCCTGTTTCTTACAAACGTTTCCAGGCCGCTTGTCGGGAAAGGGCGCACGGCTCCAGTTCATCATTCTAAGGCCACGCGCTCTTGACTAACAAACAACCTGGGCTCCCAGAGGGAGGGGGTCCCAGAGAGAGGGGCTCCCAGAGGGAGGCGCCCCCGCCACGCCCGGCCCCCTGCCCACGAACGGAGAATCCGAGGGGATTCCCTGCGATCCTGGCTGCGATGATCCCTCGTGGGGGGCTCCGCGATGGGTGCGGGGGGGGGGGCGGCACGGGCCGACTTCAAAGGCGGGCAGCGGGGCAAGTATTTCCGCGGCACCTGCAGCGGCGGCGGTCCCCGCGCTGGAGGATGGAGGATGGAGGACGAGCCCGCCCCTGCCCGGGAGCGCAGCTCCTCCGCGCCCCGCCCGGAGGGAGCAGGCGAGGGAGGAGGGGCCGCCCCGTGATTTAAAGCCAGGCGGTTCCGCTGCCGGCCGCGAAGGTGCCTATTACCGCCCGGCTCCGCCAGGATTTCAGAAATTCCTGCTCATCCTCAGGAAATTCCGGTATCACTCCCCCGAGGGAGGACAGAACTCCCACCTCGGAGAGAAACCGAGCCCACGGGGGCCTGAGAACTGGAAAGCAGGCCCCCAGAAAGGCCGGGTCTGCCTGCTCCAGGCGGAGACGCGCAGCTTGTCAACTTAGAGGCAGGCTTGGTGCGGGAGAAATTTGGAATCAGGCTCTGTCCATTCATTTATTCATTCGTTTATTCAACAAAAATGTATTGACTGCCTCCTGCTCTAGTGGAGCTATAAATAAAACAAAAACCTGTCCTTGCCCTGGTGGTTTGGCTCAGTGGATCCAGCGTCCGCCTGTGGACTGAGGGGTCCGGGTTCAATTCTGGTCAAGGGCACATGCCTGGCTTTCAGGCTCCATCCCTAGTGTGGGGTGTGCAGGAGGCAGCGGATGGATGATTCTCATCATTGATGTTTCTATCTCTTTCGCCCTTTCCCTTCCTCTCTGAAATCAATAAAAATATTAAAACACACACACACACACACACACACACACACACACACACACACACACACACAAAACCTGTCCTTGCGGAAGTCACCTTTTAGTGTGGACAGCAAATAACAAGGAAAATCAGCAATTTAAGCAGTAAATAAGTACCATTAGGAGTAGATGAGAAGGTGATAAATGCTGCAGGAAAAAAAAAGTACACCAGAAAAGATAGAGTGTGAGTCTGTGTGTGGGGGGGTGGGGGGTGGGGGGGGATGGGGAGGTGAGAGCAAAGAAAGCCTACACGAGAAGGTGACCTCTGAGTGAGGACTTGAATGAGACCAGACATGGTGGCACCTGGGGGGAAAGCTGTCAGGCAGAGGGAAGAGCATGTGCAAAGGCCTGAGGCGAGGGGGAGTCAGATGGGGCTGAGCAGAGGAAAAGGTGAGCTGGGGTGGTGATATGGTCGCACAGGCTACTGCAGTATCTTCCACTTCTGTTTGGCAAGAGATGGGAAACCATAAAACATTGATCTCCCCTCCATTCATGGATCTTTACAAACTAGAGAAAAACCAATAGCTTTCCCTTTCTCTGTCTGCTGACGAGGACCCCTCCACCACACCCCTCTCCAGGCAGCACCCATCTTTGTGTCTTAGTGAACCTCCTTCCTCCCCAGGTAGCCCTGCCTGTTCGCTGGGGGTCATGTCCTCTTCTCTCTCCTGCCTCCACTCCATCTCCTCTGGAGGCCTTGCCTCGTCACTTGCCTCCTTTGATTTTAAGGCTTTCTCTCTCCATTGGCTCCTTCCTTGGCAACGCACATGTGTTCAGGCTGCTTTCTCCAACTGTCCTCCCCTACACGCTGGAATCAATACCTTCTCTCCCTGCCTAAATTATCACCCCTCTGAAGCTACGTCTGGCTCTTGCCACCTTCCAATCCCTACTGAAACCTTCTTCTCTTTCATCATCTCCTGTGATCTCATCAAACCTTTCCAGGTCACCCTAGCTGGTTTGGCTCTGTGGAGAGAGTGTCAGCCTGTGGACTGAAGGGTCCCAGCTTCGATTCCAGTCAAGGGCACATGCCCAGATTGTGGGCTCGATCCCCAGTGGGGTGTGTGCAGGAGGCAGCTGATCAATGATTCTCTTTCATCATTGATTTTCTATCTCTCCCTTCCTCTCTGAAATCAATACAAATATATATATATATATTTAAAAAAACACTTTCCAGGTCAGTTGTTACACATTTATTGAGCGCCTACTATTTGCCAGGTCTTGGATTAGGTACTAAAGATAAAATGATGAACAAAACAGACATGGCCCCGCCCTCCTGGAGCTTGCCGTCTGGTGAAGAAGGCCATCTCGTAAACAAATGATCTCAATAGCACAACACAAAAGACTGTGCAAGGTTTGGAAGGAGTGCGGAGGATGGAGTAGGGACTTCTTTGAGGGGCCAGGAAAGGTTTTACAGGGGAGATGAGGCCTGAACAGGATTTCAAAGGATGAATAGGAGTTTGCCTAGCAGACAAGGGGTGGAAAGGCATTGGAGATGGAAGGAATAGCATGTGCCAAGACCTGGAATTATAAGCCATCATTTATGATGAGGAAAGTACAGTAAATCAACTTTGCCAAACCATGATGTGAAAGACCAGGGAGTGATGGGAGATGAGGCTGGGATCACTAGGCATCATGCCAAAAAGCTTGGTTTTTGTCATGTAGGTAACCAGGTACCACAAAGGGGGACTCAGCTGAGGAGTGACACAGTCACCTCCGGCTTGTCGGTAGAGCTCCTCTGAATGGTGTGGAGAATGGCTCTGAAACAGACTCCAGGCAGGAGGCTACTGTCAGGGTCCAGGCGAAAGAGGAGGAGCCGGAGCTCTGCAGTAGTGGTAAGACGGTGGGGCTGGAGTCGAACCATGTTGGGAAAGTAGAGCTGGCACATGGGGGTGATCAACTGGATGTAGCAGATCATGAAAGGGGGGTGTTATCATCTTTCCATCCTCCATCAAGAACCCGAAGCCTGCCCTAGCCAGTTTGGCTCAGTGGATAGAGTGTCCGCCTGCGGACCGAAGGGTCCCGGGTTTGCCGGTCAAGGGCATGTACGTACCTCGGTTGCAGGCCCAATTCCCAATCCTGGTCGAGGCGCATGCGAGAGGCAACCAATCAATGTGTCTCTCTCACATTGATGTTTCTCTCTCTCTCTGTCTCTCCCCCTCCCTTCCACTCTCCCTTAAAAACAAACAAACAAACAAACAAACAAACAAACAAACGGAAGCCTGAGATTTCTGAGCAGCCCCTCCTAAGTAGGGTTCACTATGGACAGGGGAGAAGGCTCAGGAAGGGCTGAGATGATGAGAGCTGATGGACAATGCTCACCTCTCCCTGGGGGCTGGGAGAACTTAAGGCCCCTGGGGCTTGTGGTGAATTTTGTGTGTGTGTGTGTCATGGTTGTCTGCTGTGCAGCAATTGAATAATCTTGCATTCTGGAGAGAAGGGCCCTCCATGGTGGGGCTCTGGGTGGGAGAGATTTCCGGCTAGAACAGACAGGAGTCTAGGTAGCTCCTAGACCAGTGGTCGGCAAACTCATTAGTCAACAGAGCCAAATATCAACAGTACAATGATTGAAATTTCTTTTGAGAGCCAAATTTTTTAAACTTAAACTTCTTCAAAATAGACTCGCCCAGGCCATGGTATTTTGTGGAAGAGCCACACTCAAGGGGCCAAAGAGCCGCATGTGGTTCGCGAGCCGGTTTGCCGACCACGGTCCTAGACTATGGAGCAGGTGTCCCAAAGAACCAGGCAACAGTAGAGAAATTGCCCACCAATGCCAGGGCCGGTGGTCTCCGGTGACTTCCTGTGGGAGCATCCATAGGAGGTTACTGGCTAGGTTGTGGGTCCAGCCACCCAGTTTCCTGTAATTCCTGTAAGTGTCACAAACTTAATTCCCAGCCTTTCTTTCCAACAGGTCTTGTGAGATACCTCAGAGCTGCCCAATAGCTTCCTCTTTTGCTTACGTGAACCAAGTTAGGTTTCTCTGACAGCACAGAGCAGAGAGTAAGCAGCCGGCCTGTGTCTCCTCTCTTACTCCCAAGCCACTTGCCAGCTCTGAGACCTGGAGCAGGTGCTTTACCTTCTCTGAGCCTCAGTGTCCTCATTGGTAAGATGGATTGGTAACTGCGTCCTAATGGAGCCATGAGGATTAAAAGACACAGGAAGCCCTTGGTGCCGTGCCTGGCACATAGAAGGCCCTCAATGATATTTAGTTGTTTTAGCAGATTTACCCAGCATCCCAGGGTTCTTTCTTCCAAGCTCATGTAGGCAAATGGCCCTCTCCCTGCCCCTGCTCCCAGCCCACAGAGCAACATCCCTCCATCAAGTACCTCCTGACAGATTGTTCCTTTTTGATCTAAAGCTAGGATATTTCTTAGCCCTTCACCTACACTCCCCTCTGCTGTGCCCATAATGCCGTGTGCTTGTCTGGGCTCTGGAATTAGACCATCATTTATTAGCTGTATAGCCTTGGGCAAGATGCTTAGTTAACCTCTCTCTAAGCCTCAGTTTCCTTATCTGTAATTGGACATATTTTATAGCACTGCTTTTTCAGATTTCTTGTGAGGGTTAAATAAAACAGAACATGGTACGCTCTCAGCACAGGGCCTGGCTCCTCTAAGATGCTCTACACATATTCTCTCCTCCTCCTACCTCTGGGATCCCTTCCCCAGCCAGCCTGGCCATTGCAGCTGTAAATCATCCAGGCAACCAGAGCATTCTCCTCCCTCCCACCCAGGACCACACTCCTAATCACCTGCACCCACTAATGACCTGGTGATTGGCTTCTCATTAAAACAATGACAAAGGTCTGTGCCTTTAGCCAGGGTCTCGTCAGCCATAGATCTGCCCCAGGGTCAGTCAGGGGCCAAGTAGGAATTCTGGGTCCAGGGCCTGAGGGCTCTGTGTCCCAGGAGAGGTCCCAGCTATTATGAGGAGGGGAAACAGGGCCCTGTGCCCAGTGACAGGAGGCTGAGCCATGTGTGGTCTGAGAGACCCATTTCTGCCCTTGTGGGGCTCCGTTTTCTCATCTGTCAAGTGGGAATAACAAATGAGAATGCCTTGTAGGTTTGGTGTGAAGATAGAGTGAGATAAATCAAATGTAAGTTTCTGTAGATGTCAGTAAACGGTAGCCATTATTATTGTAGTTATTGCTTTCATTATTATTAGATTTTTATTTTTATTATGGAACCCAGGTGCCAATTTTTCCAACTCCATTTGGTGAATGGCTTATTCTATCGCCGATGATGATGTAATGCTACATCATCTCTATGACATAATAATGATATAATGGCCCTTCCAGTCATCTCTGTTGAATGCTTGTTTAATGCCTTGGCCTCCTCATTCATTTTTCCGAATTGTCTTTGGGTGCTCTTGGCCCTTTACACTTCTATGGCAATTCAGAATCCCTTTGTTTAGTGTCATCATTCCTGTCATTATCCTTCTGTGATCCTTTCCTGCATTGTCTGTGTATGTTTCTTTCCCAGGGTGGCTTCCCTCATGGTGGCAGCATGGCTGCAGGAGTCCCATGCGTACCAGTACTCGGCCAATGCACAATAGGGGACCAGAACCGCCCAGGTAGGCCGCTTCTGAAATCCTGACCCAGAGAAACTATAAATGTCCATTGTTGTTTTAAGCCAATACGTTTGGAGGTAATTTGTTACACAGCAACAGGTCATGGATACGGCAGTTACACCATTTCCCAGCCTTTCCTGTAATTGGCTGAGTTCTCCTGTGAATGTGAGCAGGAGTGATGTGTGCTGCTTCCAGGCCCATAATAACTCAGCGCGAGCGGCCTCGGTTCTCCTCCCGCTTCCTCCTGGCTGAACACCTAGGACAGCCAAGGGGGCCTCCAGCTAAAGACGGTGGGTCCTTCTCATGCCTGGAGGAGAGCTGCCCAGGAAAACTGCCCGACCAGGAACACCCACAATGAATGATTGTGTAAGTGAGAGGTAAAGGCCTATTTAAACCACTGAGATTTGGAGATTTACCTACAGCACCTGACATTACCTGAACTGTCTTTCATACAGGGCTTTACAAATAACTTTTTTTATTAGTCGGTGTTTATTTAAATCTGCTCATACAATTACTAATTTATTTGCTCTGTGTTACCTCCTGCATCTCAGACATTCCATCTGGGATCGTTTTTTTCTGCCTGAGTTCCGTCCTTGAGAATTTCCTCTGGTGAAAGCCTGCTGGAGATGACTCTCTCGCCCTTACCTCTCCCGTACAGGTCTTGGTCGATGGTTATGATTCTTAATTGCTTTGAAGATATGATGTTGTCTTCGATAGCTTTGAAGACAACTTCATTGCTGTTGGTGAGATGTCAGCTTCAATAACCATTGCTCTTTTAAGGTTATTTTTTTTTCTTCCAGATTTGTTTGGAAAACTCTTCGTTGTTTTTGGCTTTTGATTTTTCACTATGATGCGTTTAAACAACTTACCTTTTAGGATTTGTTGGGCTTCTTGAATATGTGGTTGTTTCAGACTGATCACATTCCTCACTTTTATCTTTTCAAATATCGCTTCTGTCGCACTTTTGCTTTCCTTTTATCTGGTTCTCCACTCACACTGTGGATGAGATGTCCGGCTGTCTCCTTCACACCTGTTCTCACTTCGGCTTTATTCTGCAGATAGTTGCAAAAAGCACTTCCACAAGTTTCGATTTAATTTGATCCTCCTAACTCCTTGGGAGGTGGTAGGGCACAGGACCTCTGTTGCAAATGGGGCCTGAGACTCAGCAAGGTAAAGACATCTGCCCAGGGTCACACAGCTCACAGGGGGAGCAGGAAGACAGTGAGGCATGTGGTAGCCAGGAGGTAGGATAAGCTATACCAAAGAGTTTAAGTTCCAGGGACAGAGAGCAGGGATATGAGGCCTGGATCCACCACCCAGTAGCCCAGTGACCTTGGACAAGTCACTTCATCGCTTCTTGCTTGGATTTCCCCAACTGCAAAATGGGAACAATAATGACTAACTTACAGGACTGTTTGGTGTAATTAATACCATAAAATATGCAAGATTCTTGACACCGAATAGGCATTCAATAAATATTTGAGGAATGAATTAATGAAGTGTTTAGCCCACTCAATTAACTTTAGCTATGGTTGTTATCCTTATGTTTATATTGTACTTATATATAAATCTATAACAGTTTATTATCAAAATTGGCATGTCAACAAGACCCTCAGAATTTGGGAGCCTCTCAGGTCTACTGCCCGCCCCCACCTTCCTGCCCATCCCTCCTGGCTCCCCGAGACGTGTCCAGCCCCGATAAATCAGGCCCCGCAGGCACCCCCGCCCTCGGCCTGTAATTAACCTGCCGCAGAGGGCGGATCCGGGGAGGTGCCGCCCACCCTGTCCCAGGGGCTTCCTGCGCCCCGCCCTCTCCAGAAGGGGAAGGGAGGGCGCGGGGAGCTGGGGGGCTCCCCACGACTTTCTGATTTATCGCCCTCTGTGTGAAGGAGATTTACGAGCTAAGGCCCGGAGCCTGGGCTGTGTCGGAAGGCACAGGGGGTCGGGGAGGGGGAAGAGGTGCGGGGCCCACAGGAGAGGGAGCCAGGTGATCACCCGCGTTCAGACCCGTGGGCTGTCCTGCATGTAGGGCCACAAGCCGCACGGCTCCCTCCCTCTGTCTCCCAGGGCCGGGCTTACTGATTCTTCAGGACATCCCGCAGGGTTCTGTCTGTTGTTCCATCCTCAGTGTGGCCATATCGTTCTCCCATACAGCAAAGAGCCCAGGCCTAGACAGGGCACCTGCCTGGGGTGGGTCGGGAAGGAGAAATGGAAGTTCTCCAGGCTGCGGAGGTCTCCTCGCTTTAGGCCATGAGTATTGCTCTGCCGGTTTATTTCAGGGATGTGGAAACAGAGGCTCAGCTGCTTGTGGGAGGGTAGGTATCTGGATTATTTTTCATGGTGGATTGGAACACAGGGACTCGTGGGCGCTTCAGTGAGGAAAAGGGGTCTGGCTCCAGGGCCCTGTCAGCAGATGAAGAGACCACCCAGGCAGGTTAAGCAGATCTCCCTCCCTTGGGAGTATTTTTGATAGACAGGAGTTATCAGCCACTCCTCTGGTGGGATATGAGGCCTGTCCTCAAATACACCCCCCGCCCCCCCATACACACACACCCCTTACCCACTGTGTGTGTGGCAGCTCCTGAGAAGAGCCGGGTTTCTCCACCCAGCAGGGCCCCTGCTCCCTCAGTGCTCGCACTGGAAGGAGTAAGTGTAGCCCTGACCGCCGCCGGGTCATCAGGATGCAGAAGAAAGACCTTCCGATGGATTTTGAGCCTGACAGGTTCAGGTTCAAATGCTGGCTCCACTTGTGACCATCTGGGTAACCTTAATTAGTTACTTGACCTCTTCAAGCCTGTTTCCTCACTTTAAAAAGTAGGAGAATAAAAGCCTCCTCATTGGGTAGTGGCAAGGCGAACTAAGACAAAATGTGGAAAGCATTGAAGACAGTTTCCGGTCTCCTGGCACGAAGGAGCTGCCTAGCACGCACTTGCTCCCGGGATCAGGGCTGGAAGTTTTGTTGGCTTTGTTACAGAGAGCTACACAGTCTACATCAGAAGGACTCAGGGTGGACTTTTACAGACCCCAAGAATGTTGAGACAGACAGAGATGATCTTATTCCAGGATTCTGAACCTTGGCTAACGTCAGATCTGTGTGTGTGTGTTGGGGGTGTCGGAATCCCCCCCAATTCAGTCATCAGCACTTATGGAACATCTCCTTTGTGGCAGGCCCTGTTCTAGTCTATGGCAGGGAGCAAAACAGACAACAAACCCTGTTCCATGGAGCTTAGTTCTAGTGGTAGAGATAGACAAACAGATAAAATACATGTTATGTATCTAAAATGACCTCTACAGTCATGCACTGCTCAGGGACAAGGATATGTTCTGAGAAATGCGTTGTTAAGCAATTTCATCATTGTGCAAACATCATAGGCTACAAACCTAAGTGGTCTAGCCCACTACACACCGATACTGTATGGTACAGCCTATTGCTCCTAGGCGACAAGCCTGTCCACCATGTTACTATACAAAACAGCATGAGATGAAGTCAAACACAAGGAAAATGATGCCACCAGAGACGCAGTAAACAGATACTTGAGGCTGCTGGTATAACACACCATACTGTTTTACAGCAAACTTTTTTTTATAAGTTGAAGGAGTACACACTAAAATAACAATAAAAGTATAGCACAGTAAATGCATAGACCAGTAATATAGTTATTTATTATTATGATCAAGTATTGTGCACTGTACATAATTGCATATGCTATACTTTTATAGAGCTGGCAGGGCAGTAGGTTTTTCACACCAGCATCACTACAAACCTGAGAAATGTGTGGTGCTAGGATCTTATCATGGCTATGATGTCATCAGGCAAAAGGAAATGTTCAGCTTCATATTATGGGAGCACCGTCGTATTTGCCTTATTATAGGTCTGTATGTATAGGGGAAAAACAGCATATGCAAGGGCTCAGTATCATCTGCAGTTTCAAGCATCCACTGGGGGTCTTGGAATGTACCCCCCAGCAGGTAAGGGGGGCCTACTGTGCTCAGTAATGGTGGTCATGTGATAGCTAAATGCTTCCTCTTCAAAGGTGTTCCTTTGAGCTTTTTCAAAGAGTTTCTCATCCTTCAAACATGGATAACTCAGGAAATAACTTTTCACGCCTAGAATCAAAGACCTTGGTACTTGGGAGAGAAAATTGGGAGGGCTGGGCCAGAGGTGTGGAAAAGGGAAAGAAAAGTTGAGTGGTGTCTCAGCTCCCTCTTCTGGTCAAGATGTGGAACTAGGCTTGCGGCCTCCAGGCTCTCTTTGGGGCCCGCCCCCAGCACAAATCCATAATGGGAGGAAATTGCTCCTCCTCCTGCAGTCGCCTCAGGGGTTCTCCAAATTCTCACCACTTGCAACCCAGTCTTTCCACAGGCCCTCTCTCAGCATGAGCCCACCCTCACCTCTTGAGTCATGGAAGAAACATTGAGGCCACAGATTGAACCCTCAACTTCCTGCCCTGGCCTACAAAAATCTGTCTAACCCAGCTGTGCCTCCTCTCCTCCTGTTGTCCAAAGTTAAGCCCTCCTGAGGGGCTGAGGAGCCCTCTCCTCCCGTCTCACACAAACCTACACTTTGTCCCTCTCTCTCCTGTATTTTGTTCTCCTATCTCTGATTATCAGCCTCCAGGCTTCTCACCCTCTCCATATAGGAGGCCAGGGGGTCATTCAGGCATTGCATAGTCTCCTCCTCACTCTGGACGCCCCCTGTACCTGCCAGACTCCCCACCATCCCCGCAGCCAGGCTCCTGGACCCCCAGCCACTCCTCATGCTGGTAGAGTGGGACACGGAGATCCAGGAGCCTGAGCCCACAGCACCTGCATAGACGCTGGCCACTCTGCTGGCTGGCTGGGCCCAGTGGCTGGGCAACTCCACGGAGCCCAGGGTCCAGTAGTTTGTGGAGAAGCTGGAGCAGATGCTAAAGCTCATGTTGTTCAGGGAGGAAGGTGAGAAGTCGAGACTCAGGTTCAAGGAGCAGTCACCTTTTTTTCCCCTCTTAAAGGCAGCCCGTTGCCTGGGATCCGATA
Source organism: Plecotus auritus (assembly GCF_963455305.1). Lineage (NCBI taxonomy): Eukaryota > Metazoa > Chordata > Mammalia > Chiroptera > Vespertilionidae > Plecotus > Plecotus auritus. The sequence continues at coordinate 35,486,858 of NC_137774.1, forward strand.
AGAACCTCATTAGGAAAGTAGGCCAGCCCGGCTGGTGTTGCTCAGTAGTTGAGCATCGACCTATGAACCAGGAGGTCACATTTCGATTCCCTGTCAGGGCACATGCCGGAGTTGCGGGCTCCATCTCCACTGGGGGCCGTGCAGGAGGCAGCCAATCAATGATTCTCCCTCATCATTGATGTTAATATCTCTCTCCCCCTGTCCCTTCCTCTCTGAAATCAATAATTTTTTTTTTTTTTAAAGAAAGAGCCCTAGCCCTAACCGGTTTGGCTCAGTGGATAGAGCATCAGCCTGTGGACTGAAGGGTCCCAGGTTCGGTTCCCATCAAGGGCATGTACCTTGGTTGCGGGCACATCCCCAGTAGGAGGTGTGCAGGAGGCAGCTGATCAATGTTTCTCTCTCATCGATGTTTCTAACTCTCTATTCCTCTCCCTTCCTCTCTGTAAAAAATCAATAAAATATATTTTTTAAAAAAAAAGAAAAAGAAAGAGCCCTAGCTGGTTTGGCTCAGTGTATTGAGCATCGGCCTGTGGACTGAAGGGTCCCGGGTTCGATTCCAGTCAAGGGCACATGCCTGGGTTTCGGTCTCAATCCCCAGTGGGATGTGTGGGAGGCAGCCAATCAATGATTCTCTCTCATCATTGATGTTACTACCTCTCTCTCCGTCTCCCTTCTTCTCTGGAATCAATAAAAATATACTTTTTAAAAAAAGAAAGAAAGAAAATAGGCCAAACCTAGGGAGGTGCCTTGTATTAGTCAGGATCCTCCAGAGAAACAACCAACAGGAGGCTGTGGCACTGTGATTTATGATAAGAAATATATAGTGGCTCCATTTCTGGCACAGACCTCCTGAAACCCTTGGAATTTCCCAAGTGATGGGAGTGATAAAGGTGTCATTGTGCTAATGAGGTAACTTTTGGAAGCACCTAGGGGTGGGAGCTGGTTGCTAGGAGAGCCAACCATATGATTAGAATATGGGTTTCTTTTTTTCAGCTGGAGCCAGGCTGTGTGCCTCCCAAAATAAGGAGCGGGTGAGCAGAATAACTGTGTTTGAATTCAGACTTGTATCCTTGGTCCTAGAGTGTGTAGGGAAGTTATTCATTGTACATTTCATTTCTTTGGTAATAGTGAGTTATTCTTATTTTCTGTTTTCTTGTATCAGTTTTAGTATGTTACATTTTTTTTCTAGGAATCTACCCATTTCATTAAAATTTTAAAATTTATTGGCATAAAACATCCCATCTTTTAAACCACTGAGCCACACCAGCAGGCATTTCTTATTTTTAATGAGTTCTGTTTTGGTTTCTAGTCATAGACATTCTGTTTTTGTTTTTTCACTTCATTTTTTGTACTTTAAATTTTTTTCCCTTTTACCATCGGATGGAAAAGTTACTTTTTTCTTATTGTAGTTTTTTGCTTAGAATTTTGTGGGTTTTTTAGGCTTTGGTGTTTATATTCAGAAGTTGAAGGTCAAGGTCTATATATAATTTTGGTTTGAGGGATACCTACAAAAATTTTCTTGTTTTTATTCATTTACAGTGTCTGTCATATCCAATGAAAATTGTATTGTATTATAAATACCAACAGTAATTATGTACCAGACACTAGGAGAAGCACAGGGGACATAAAAGTCAGAAAAACAAATCTGATCTCTCACCTTATAGTTTAGTGGAAAAGATAATCTTATGTAATAAAAGGCTAATATGCAAATCGACCAAACGGGGGAATGACTGGTCGCTATGACACTCACTGACCACCAGGGGGCAGACACTCAATGCAGGAGCTACCCCCTGGTGTCAGTGCACTCCCACAGAGGGGGAGGGGGGCGCTGCTCAGCCAGAAGCCGGGCTCATGGCTGGTGAGCACAGCGGCATTGTGGGAGCCTCTCCTGCCTCCTCGGCAGCGCTAAGGACCCCTTGGGGGATGTCCATGATTGCCAGGTGGACATCCCCCAAGGGGTCCCAGGCTGAGGGACACCCCCCAACCCCCAGTGCACAAATATTGTGCACCAGGCCTCTATATAATAAAGAGGTAATATGCAAATTGACCATCACTCCAACACACAAGATGGCCGCCCCCATGTGGTCAAAGATGGCCACTCCCATGTGGACACAAGATGGCCGGCAGGGGAGGGCAGTTGGGGGGAACCAGACCTGCAGGGGAGGGCATTTGGGGCTGACCAGGCCTGCAGGGGAGGGCAGCTGGGAGGACCCAGGCCTACAGGGAGGGCAGTTGGGGGGAACTAGGCCTGCAGGGGAAGGCATTTGGGGGTGACCAGGCCTGCAGGAGAGGGCAGTTGGGGGGAACCAGCCCTGCAGGAAAGGGCAGTTAGGGGCAACCAGGCCAGTAGGGGAGGGCAGTTGGGAGTGACCAGGCCTACAAGGGAGGGCAATTGGCGGGGGGGGGGGGGGGGCACCAGACCTGCAGGGGAGGGCAGTTGGGGGTGACCAGGCCAGCAGGGGAGAGCAGTTAGGGGCAACCAGGCTGGCAAAGGAGGGCAGTTAGGGGTGACAGGGCCAGCAGGGGAGGGCAGTTGGGGGCAACCAGGCCTGCCGGGGAGGACAGTTAGGGGTGACCAGGCTGGCAGGAGAGGGCAGTTAGGGGCAATTGGGCCAGCAGGGGAGCACTTAAGCGTCGATCAGGCTGGCAGGGGAGTGGTTAGGGGCAATCATGCAGGCAGACAGGTGAGCGGTTGGGAGCCAGCAGTCCTGGATTGTGAGAGGGATGTCCGACTGCGCGTTGTGGGATTGGGTCTAAACAGGCAGTCGGACATCCCTCGAGGGGTCCCAGATTGGAGAGGGTGCAGGCTGGGCTGAGGGACACAAACACCCCCCCACCCCACCCCCATGCACGAATTTCGTGCACGAATTTTGTGCACTAGTACTTAAATAGTCACACAGATAAATGTATAATTGTAACTCATTCAGGGTCAGCGAAGGCAAGTCACATCATGCTGAGAGCACATAACATAAGGGAAAGAGGGCTATTCAGTGGAGACTGGGATCTGAAAGGCGAGTGGCTGCTTTAGGAGAAGCAACAGGCATCCCCAGCGAGGGAAATCGCATGTGCAAAGGCCCTGAGGTGAGAGGGGCACAGCCTACTCCAGGTTCTGAAGAGAAACAATGTAGTTGGAGTCAGAGAACAAGGGATAGCTGATGAGAGATGAGTCAGGGAAGAGTGCTAGGGGTCAGATTTTGCAAAGCCCTTGTGGTAGGATAGCCAGATTTAACAAATAAAAATATAGGATGTCAGATCATTTCAGATAAGCAATGAATAATTGCATGGGATATATTTATACTAAAAAGTATGTTCTCGGAAATTCACATTTGACTGGACATTCTGTATTTTATTTGGTAACCCCATGTGTGGGTCAGGTAAGGACTTGATCTTGTTCATCCTGAGAACAAGGTATTAAATGGTTTTAAGCAAGGAGTGGCATGATCTGATGAGGATTTTGAATGGCTCATGCCGGCTACACATTGGAAAAGAGCAAGTGGAGAAATGGGGAGACAAGGCAGCAATTTCAGTGGTCCAAGTAAGAGGGGGGCTTGGACCTGAGGGGCGGCAGTGGAGGTGGGCAAGTTGAACTCTTGTAGAAGGTAAAATCAACAACACTTGGGACCTACTTCTCACTGCTTTAGACACCTTCCACATGGACTCTTCTTGAAGATGGTTGGGTTCTGTGGGCACTATACTCTGCCCACCCACCTAAAACTCCTCAGCCAGGCCAGTGCGGCTCAGTGGTTGACCTATGAACCAGGAGATCATGGTTTGATTCCCGGTCAGGGCACATGCCCAGGTTGCAGGCTCGATCCCCAGTGTGGGACGTGCAGGAGGCAGCTGATCAATCATTCTCTCTCATCATTGATGTTTCTAGCTCTCTCTCATTCTCCCTTCCTCTCTGAAATCAATAAAAAGATATATATTTAAAAAATAAATAAATAAATAAAAGTAAAACTCCTCAACCCCTGTCTTTTCTCCCACGTCCCTATCCTGTTACAATTAAATCACACATGCTTACTTGATCTCAAATTCCAAACACACTCCCTGGGTTTTGGAACTCATTGGAAGGGTGCTGGCATTAGATTGAAACATATGCCCCAAATTGGGACAAAAGCACTTAGATTCTCCCTCTAGCTCTGATTTTTGCTGTGGGGCAACCATCTTTATTTAGAGGTGCCTGTCTGAGTTCCAATAATATTGTTCAACTCATTGCTGTGGTCTCAACATTTACATCAACCATGTTTTGGAACCATATGGTTTCATTCATATGTGGAATATAAAACAAAACAAAAAGACAGACTCATAGATACAGACAACAGATTGGAGGTTACCAGAGGGAAAGAAGAGGGGGGAAGCCAAAAGGGGTAAAGGGGGCCACATGTATGGTGATGGATGGAACCCAGGCTTTGGGTGGTGAGCATGCTATAGTATATACACATATCAAATTACAATGTTGTACACCTGAAACGTATGTAATGTCATTAACCAGTGTTACCTACTTAAAATACACAAATAAATAAAAACAAAAGGCACGATGTCTGTGAGGCACAGTAAAGTGAAGTGGAATAAAGCAAAGGGTGCCTGTTTACACACTGTTTTCCAACCCTGGCCCTGCCTTTGATTTAGTCTTAGCTTCACAATTAAATATAACAAATAGTAAAAAAAAAAAAAAAGTTTTGAGATTCTATAACTGGAAAACATATCTCAGAGCATCTTAGACCTTATTTAAGAACTGCCACAACTTAATATGAAGTGTTGGTGGCATATATACACTGAGTGGCCAGATTATTATGATCTCTGAACGCATAATAATCTGGCCACTCAGTGTATATCCTATATAATAAAAGGCTAACGTGCAAATTGTCCCCTTGACCAGGAGTTTGACCAGCGGGCAGGCCGGCCAACTGCCCATGTCCCCTTCCCCTGGCCAGGCTGGCTGGACCCCACCCATGCACGAATTCATGCACTGGGCCTCTAATATATATACTGAGTGGCCAGATTATTATGCATTCAGAGATCATAATAATCTGGCCACTCAGTGTGTGTGTGTGTGTGTGTGTGTGTGTGTGTATAATATATATATATATATATATATATATATATATATATATATATATATATATTATACACACACACACACACATATATATATGTATATATATATATATATATATATATATATACACACACACACACTAGTATATCTACCATCCATCCCCCTTTCAGAATGGTCCTTCTAGAAATATTCTTTCAGAAAAACATTAATTATATCCCACTCATGAACACCACCAATTGCCCCCCTTCCATGAAATGTCCATAATGGGTAACATTCTCCCTTTGGAATATAATGGGCATCCTTTCTACCCATTATATCAGCAATTTTCCACCGGAGTGCCACAATAATTTTTAAAACATGCAATACCTGACTCTTTAGTCGAGTGCACTGACCTCCTTTTCCTTAGATTATCAAATAAAAAGAGGACAACAGCCAACACAATAGCCATCTGGTGTGAATAAATTAAAATGACACCTTTTTGTGTATGCGTCAGATCACGTGCCACAGGATTTTAGTAATTCGTTTAGGTGTGCCTTGAGATGAAAAAGGTTGAAAATCGCTGCAGGATATAATTAGACTTGTTGCGGTATATTTATCACCTGGTTCTATTCCAGGAATTGAGTGTGAGAGGGGTATCTCCCCCTCGATTCCAGAGCGAGGCAGCCAAGGAGCGTAAATATGACAACAATCCCGGCCGAACGCCCACAGCTCACAGGGAAATGCACGGGTCGCAGCTGCCTCTGCAGCCCAGCCCTCACGCGGCTCTAACCAGTGACGGAGAGCCGGCCCCGTTCTTGCTCACTGACCTCCACTGAGGCATCCGGGACGTGGAACACTTGGCTCCACTCCGACCTTGGGCCTGTCGCCGAAAACTCCCAGTTCCCTTGTGACAGCTGGTGCCCCTCCCAAAAGGGTTGTCATCTTTTTAATAGTTTACCAAACAGGCTCACACTCACAGAGGAACCGGCTGTGCAGTTCCAGCTTCCTCAGGATCGAGCCCACATCCCATTCATTGCACAGGCTTGCGGTGCCAATGTGCTTCATTCAACAAACACGCCTTAAACTCTTTACACGGATCCATGAATACAGAGATGTCAAGTGATTCGTTCTGTCAAACAGCACGTTTTCCTGAGTGCCTACTCACTGCTAGGATATGGGGAAGCATAGGTGAATGTGACAGACAGGGACCCCCACCCTCAAGAACTTGTGAGATACTGCGGGAGCCTAGGACGGTGCATAACAGAACCATCATTCGATCCCCGGAACTCTCTGATGCAGCTTATCCCAAATGCATGTGCTTTCTTACAGGTAAATGTGTGTACATCAAACTTTACATGCCAAACTTTTTTTTTTAATTGTGTTATTATTGATTTCAGAGAGGAAGGGAGACATAGAAACATCAATGATGAGAGGGAATCATTGATCAGCTGCTTCCTGCATGGCCCCTAGTGGGGATCAAGCCCTGACCCGGAATTGAACTGTGACCTCCTGGTTCATAGATCGCTGCTCAACCATGGAGCCACACAGGCCGGGCTACACGCAAAACTTTTTTGACCTTGTGACTTACGTTATGATATTCATACTCTGAAAAAGCTTATAAATTATTTGCAATTGAGATTTTTCTTAATATATTAAGAATGATACATGTTTTCTTTTCTCAGCGTGTGCCCCAGCTCGATGAAGATTGCCTTAGAAAGGATATGTGTAGTTCCCTGGCACTCACAAGCAGTCACCGGTGCTGGCTTACACATTTTTTTAAGGTAAGTTAGGCGCTGATGGTCCTCTTCCTTCACTGCATTTTCGATCTCTTACTTTATCTGATTTCTGACACGGTGAATGCTTTGAAAATGAAAACTTGGGCAGGAAATTCAAATAGTGCTAAGAACGTCTTGCTTTCGATGAACATGATTGCGTTGGTGATAACAGTGTTCAGGAAACAGGTGCCAATAGGGCGTCCGTTTCTGACTGCACAAGATGAGGAGATGGGAGGCAAACTGAAATTCTGCAAAATGACTTCAGTCCTGAAGAAGAGCACTGAGCTAAGTGTGGTAAAGGGTTACATGGCAACCTCGGGGCACAGTGGAGGAGACCACGTCCTGCCCTGCAATACCCAAAAGAGCAGCTTTACTGCATCCCTTGCAAGCCTCCCTCGCATTGTCTCTTTCCCAGGGCATAGTCAGTACGAAGCAGCAGCTAAGGCGTAATTAGATAATTCAAAGCGTTGCATGTATTTTTTTCCAATTTCTGCTTGAAAATGGATTACATTCATTGCCACACTGGAAGAACTTCAACCTGTTTTCTTGTGTAAGAAGACATACCGAGGCCCTGGCCAGATAGCTCAGTTGGTTAGAGCATTGTCCTGATGTGCCGAGGTTGGAGGTTTGATCCCCGGTCAGGGCACATACAGGAATCAACCAATGAATGCATAAAGAAGTGGAACAACAAAAATCAGTGGGGTGTTTTTTTCCCCTCTCTCTCTCAAGTCAATAAATAAAGAAAAAGTTTTTAAAGAACCTATACTGCACCTGGACGGTATGGCTCAGTGGATGAGCATCAACCCATAAACTAAGAGGTCACCAGTTCAATTCCCGGTCAGGGCACATGCTCGGGTTGGGGGCTCGATTCCCAGTGGGGGTTGTGCAGGAGGCAGCCAATCGATCAATGATTCTCTCTCATCATTAATGTTTCCATCTCTCTCACCCTCTTCCTCCCCCTCTCTCTCTAAAAATCAATAAAAACATATACTGAGATAGAAGCTATACCAATTCTACAGTTAGTATTCTGAATAAATATCAATTATTTATAATAGTGAGGTATTTAGGATGCTCTCTAGGGATTAGAAGAATGTTCGGAGATAGAACTTTTCTAGAGCCCCAGTCCCTGGCACACACAGGCAACTAGCTGTTGAGAGCTTGGGCTGCCTAGAGGTTCCAGAACATGAGGCTGTTTTTAGCCTGGCACAGATTCCCAATTCTCAACTTAGGGCGGTGGCGTGGCAGGTGGGAAGCAATCTTGCTTTCATCGTTATTATTTTATTAAGGACTTAGGATGCCATATGTGGTGAGCATCACCTGGTTTCATGGCTAGTTTTCCTCTTCAGATTCCTTCCTGCTTATTACTTTAGAAACAACATTCTTCCCCAGGGGTCAGGCAGAAAATGAAATTGACCAAGTGACAATGAATGAGGGCACGGAAAGGATAAATATCCCATCCCGCTCCATCAGCAGAGGGACTGGCTCCAAAAAAACACTCAGCCTCACAAATGGCTCACTTATCTTCCCTGTAGTGAGTTTGCTCCAAATGGCTTGGAAAACTATTGCTGCTAATCAAAGACTCAGGCCCGTTGCTGGAAGGGAGCCAGCATGGGCCCAGCAGGAGTGTGAATTCATTATCTTCATCCTGGTCCAACATTTTAGTGGTAGGTTTTTGTTTGATTTCAAAGTGAGATGGTTAAGTCATTATTTGTTAAATTATAGCTTTTAATTAGCAGATCTATTGAAATGAAAAGGCTGAAAGAGGCTCACATGCCTCTAAGTTTTTTGTTTGGGATTTATAATCATCGCTGTTTGGAAAAGATTAGTTGTGGGCGTTAACGTCTTTCTTTTAAGAAAATCCTCAAATTATATGCTACTGGGGGAGGGAGATGCCAGTAAGCTAGACATAGGCCTTACAAGGGATGCTAGCTGAATTATTACCCATGCCCAGGGTCCTTGGATTTGCAGAAAAAGAGAGTTACAGATGGAGTTTTGTTTACCACTTACCCATTCCTGATTCCCCCGGAAGGTAGGGAAGATGGGGGCCCTGGATCAGCCTTGGTAGATTTTCCCCCTGAGAATTAGCTTTCTGCATTTGGGAGGGACATTGTTCATTCAGACTTGGGGCCTGAGCTGCCTCTTCCCACCTGGCTCAGCCAGTGCTCGGTTAGTGGCGGGACGGTCTTGTGTCCAGCAGGGGGCGCGCCGCCACCGGGTGAGGACCTCTCGCCTCCATCCCTCGGGAAACCACATCCCCACCTTCTGCGCCATCCGTGTGCTTTTCTTCCCTCCCGTGTTGCTGGTTTTCCTTCTCCAGTAACATCAAGGATGCAGATTACCATCCCTGCGCCTTGGGCCTCGGACTGTGAGCAGCTGTCAAGGCGGGCGCCCCGGTTTTCTCCATCTTTTCACACCCAAGGAGAGCATCGCTGCTCCCTGCACAGGGGGTGGAGACAGAGAGACCCTCCCCCAAATCTAAGCCGTTTCGCCCAAGACTCCTTCGTTTGGCCTCTGTCGTCCCACCGACAGAGGGTGGGAAGCCTGTCTAGAGCACGGGTGAACCCACGTTTACTGTCTCTCTTCAGACCCCCTCTGGAATTTCGCCATCTGGTGCCGTCCGGCCACAAACCCCATGAGGGCGGAGACGGGGGTTGCCCTCTGATCTATCACCCGCACCCCGCACAAGCCTGACCCAGGTACACAGTCAATATTCAGTGGATGAACAACTAAATGCCTATAAACTGTTATTTTAATTATTTCATTCTTTCATGTTCTGAGCATATAGTGAGTGCCAGGTGCGGGGGGGATCAGAGATGTCATCAGAGAGATTACAATCTGGAGACAGACAGACATGAACCTGGGCAGCTAGAATTTCTAGCTTCCTCTCTTCCCAGGGTTGTGGGGGCAGGGCTGGGTTCCCATTCAGATGCCCTCCGTCTCCCATTACTTGGAAGCCCCACATTACAGGCTACCTCCTATGCTTCCTAAGAAACCAGGCCACCTTGCAAAGGTCGCTTTCACCCAAGGCCCTTTGGCTGGGCACCAAGGTCTCTCAGAGTGATTTTTCCTCAGGAGGGAGATGCGAAAACAGCCCATTAATAAATAGCACTTTGCCTAAAGGAGTTTTGGGCTTTTGCTGCTATTGGAGTTTTGTTTTGATTTTGCTTTAGAGTGTATATATTTTTTAAAAATATGTTCTTGTTGATTTTTAGAGAGAGAGGAAGGGAGAGGGATAAAGAGATAGAAACATCAGTGATAATAGAGAATCATTGATCAACTGCCTTCTGCGCGCCCCCTACTGGGATTGAGACCGTAACCCCAGGCATGTGCCCTGACAGGGAATCAAACCAGTGACCTCTTGGTACATGGGTTGACGCTCAACCCCTGAGCCACACCAGCAGGGCTAGAGTGTAGATTTGATGTTCTGCCTTCCCATCTTACTTTCATATTTATTTTTAATGATCACATTTACTCCACTTACAGAAGCAATGAAAGAGATGAAACCCTCCCCCCTCTGGAGGAGCACCACACACAGAAGAAGCCCAGATATAGGGACTGTTTTCTGATGAGCAAAATGTCAAATTTCATAGGAGATTAGCTTTGGGGATGGTAGGGAGAGTTATCACTGTGCCTGAAGCAACTAGGCACATCTCTAGAGCTCTGATGGCCAGGAAAGGCAGAATAAATGTGTGGGAAGTGGTTCAGTGAACATATTTTGGTCTCTGAAAAAGGCTAGACTAGCATGACATGAGTAAGAGAAAAGAGATTTTTAAAGCTTTTCGACTCTTGCAAAAACAAAATACAAAAATTTAACCTTTATAATTTCATGGTATTGAAAATTTACTAGAATTAAATTTTTTAAAAAAATCACACAATTACTCCAGCCCCAGCTGTGTGCACTGGTGTGAATCACATACTGTTTGTCATTTCAATTGCAATTCTTCCTTCAACAGCCCCCAAGCCAGCCAGCCAGGGTCCTGATGACTACAATTAAAACCACTGCGTTACATGGTTCCACAGGGAAATGCTACCAAACCCTTAACAGAAGATAACCCCGGGGCTGTTTAAACTGTTACATGATACAGAAAAGGAAGGAAAATTTCCAAAATCTTTTAAAAATATGAGCTCAAGACTGATACCAAATCAGTAAAGATTTCACTAAATATGAAAATATAGAGGATCACATTAATTCATATAAATGCAAAAAATCAAAATATAATATTAGTAAATAGAATATAGCATATTAAAATTAATATGTCATGACCACAAGGGGTTTATTCCAGGAATTCAAGGATTGTTCAACATAGAGAACTCTACTACCCAAACCCTTAACTTCCTCTTCTGGTAGTAGTGGACTAGGTCATTTATAACAATCCTCTCCATAAAGAATAATCAAAAAGCGGGACAAAATTGAACAAAAATGTTTTTTAAGCCCAGCCAGTATAGCTCAGTGGTTGAGCATCAACCTATGAACCAGGAGGTCATGGTTGGGTTCCAGGTCAGGGCACATGCCTGGGTTGCAGGCTTGATCCCCCATGTGGGGCATGCAGGAAACAGCCAATCAATGATTCTCTCTCATCATTGATGTTTCTTTTTTTTTTTTAATATATTTTTTTATTGATTTCAGAGAGGAAGGGAGAGGGATAAAGAGATAGAAACATCAATGATGAGAGAGAATCATTGATCCCCTGCCTCCTGCACGCCCCCTATGGGGGATCGAGCCCACAACCCAGGCATGTGCCCTTGGCTGGAATTGAACCTGGGACCCTTCAGTCCGCAGGCCGACGCTCTCCAGGGGTCCTCAAACTTTTTAAACAGGGGGCCAGTTCACTGTCCCTCAGACTGTTGGAGGGCCGGACTATAGTTTAAAAAAAAAAGCTATGAACAAATTCCTATGTGCACTGCGGGCCCGGGATGAGTCAGCTGCTAAGCAGGACAGGCAGCGGCACCCGGTGGGCTGGATAAATGTCCTCGGCGGGCCGCATGTGGCCCGCAGGCCGTAGTTTGAGGACACCTGCAGGCTATCCACTGAGCCAAACCGGCTAGGGCCATCATTGATGTTTCTATCTCCCTCTCCCTCTCCCTTCCTCTCTGACATCAAAAAAATATATTTTAAATATTTTTTAAAGCATCAAAGAGTTAACAAGATAGGGATCAACTGCTGGGTGAGATCTGGGAGAGGTAGGGGGTGAGCAGAGCTCCGGGTGTCACTGTTTCCAGAGACATTTGCTGGGAGTCTGTGATGTACTTTGTGCAGTCCCACAGAGACTGGGGACAAAAGATGTAACGCACCTAAGGCAGGACTCTGGTAAACCACTCCACCCCCCAGTATTCATATAACATCTAAAACCAGTGGGGGATAGATTGATTTCTCCATATATAGTATTGGAACAACTGAGTAGCCCCTGGAAAACAAAGTTGAATCCACATTTCACACTGCATATGAGGAAAAATTCCAATGGGATCGAAGTTCAAAAAGAAACAAAACAATGAAAGTAATAAAAGAAAATAGAAGATTCTCCTATAACTCCAAAAGGAATAAGGCCTTTCCCATTATATAACAAAACCCAAAAGCCACTAAAAAGAAATTGAAAAATTTGGCTACATAAAAAATTTTGCAAGGCAAGTAACATAAAGTCAAAAGACAAACTTGGAAAAATATTTTCAACTCATATCACAGGCAAAGGGTTAATTTCCTTTATATTTAAAGAGCTCCTATAAATAGACGAGAAAAAGATTAATAGCCCAAGAGAAAAATGGGCAAAAGATATAAGCAGATGGTCCACAGGAAAGAAAAATGGTTCTGATTATGACAAGTTGCTCAAACACACTCATATGATAAATGCAAATTAAAGCCACATTGAGATGTCATTTTTCACCCATTGTCCTAGTAAAACTCCAAAAAAATTTGATAGCATGCTCTGTGGTCTAGAAAGTAAACATTCTCATACATTGCTGATAGGAAGGTAAATTAACACCCCGTATGAAAGGCAATTTGTCAGTATTTATCAAAATTACACATATATCTACCCTCTGATCCAGTAATCCTACTTCCAGGGTGGTTTTCCTACAGATATCCTTACACATGTGCAAAATGACATTCATACAAGGTTATCCATTATGATTATGTAATGGCCTAAGACTGGAAACAGCTAAATGTTCAACAACGAAGGATTGGCCGAACCAATTATGGCACCTCCATAAGTTGGAATACTATGCAGCTGTAAAAGGAGAGTAAGAAGATTCCTTATGTATTTTATGGAAAGTGCAGCGAGATACATTCTAACGAAAAAAGGCAAGGTGCAGAACAGTGTGCTGCCATTTGGGTCAACAGAAGGAGAGGGGAAATGAACATAGATCCATAGTCGCTTGTATATACTTAAAACTTTTCTAGAAGGATAAATCATAAACTGAAAATGAGTCACCTGTTGGGGGCCCTGGGAACTAAGTGAATGGGGAAAAGGTGAGAGGGAGACTTCTACCAGCTGCTTTTTTTTGATGTTTGAACAATGTGGATATCTCATTTACACCCTGCAGTGTAGTAGCCACTTCTCCTAACCCACTATGAAGCAGCAGATAAATTCTATTTCCCAGCAACTGGCGGAGATTTCCCTGAACCGGACTCCCTTCTGGCCCAAGGGGCTAGGGTGGTGTGTGACACAGAATGGAGCTACCAGGCCCCTACTTAAATTTTGCCCCTAACTTTGACTTAGTTTTTTTATTTATTGTGGGAAAATAGACATAATATAAAACTTACCATTTAATCACCTTTTTTTTTTTATGCTCGAGGGTATTTTTCCATTGGTTTTTAGAGAGAGGGGAAGAGAGAGGGAAAGACAGAGAGAAATAACGATGTGAGAGAAACACATTGATTGGTTGCCTCCTGCATGCGCCCCCCCTGGGGCTGGGGAACCTGCAACCCAGGTACCTACTCTTCACCTTCGGTCCTCGGGCTGACGCTCTAACCACTGAGCAACAGGCCAGGGCGAGAATTTCTTCTTTATGGCTGAATAACATTCCATGGTGTGGCTATCCCCATTTTATGTATGTGTTCATCTGCATGGGGATAGTTGGCTGTTGTGAATAATGCTGCTGTGAACATTGGTGTCCAGGGATCTGTTTGAGCTCCTGCCTTGGAGTGGACTTGCCCTAACTTGGGCTTTTAACCAACTGAGCTGACCAGAGCAACACTTCTCAGAGATGAAGGAGAGGATGCTAAGAACCTTGGCTGAGAGGAAAATCTGGAAGAAAGTTAAAACGCAAACCATTTGAGTGAAAACCTTAAACAATGTAAGACAGCTAACCACCTTCCACACATAAATGTAATCACAAGCAAAATGGTGAAATGGGAACACGAGGCCACTCGATGGCCACCGTCTTTAATGTCTCCGCTTTGTTTCCACGGATGACCCGTGGCTGGGTTTGTATTTATGTCAATCTTCATCCTAGGGTGGAAAGGCTCTCAAAGGACTCCCGACACCCTTCCCGCCCCGCTCCCCCCGCCTCCCCCCACCGTCACCACCATAGGAAAGACAGATGGGGCTGTCTAAATTAGACTGGGCAGCGCCTCATCACAGTTTCTTGGCACTCAGAGCAGATGGCCTGTGGTGACACTAATGTATCACTTGCTAATGAGAACTCTGGAGAAGGCCCCAAGCACTTTAGTAGCTTGCTGATTGCCTTCTGACTTCCTCTGAGAGGGCTTCTGGGCAGGGCACCCTAAATGGCATGAAAGCCGTGCCAAGGCATCACTGAATTAATGAAATAAGCACTCTGCCCTGCTCATTTCTCTGCATCAGTTCTCACTTACCCTGGACAGTGGGTGAGTGACTATTTTCAAGGCTGCTTCCTCCAGGTAAAACATCTCAAACCCTTCCACAGTGGGTCACTTGGACACGCCCACTTTCAGATGCACGCCTGGCCCCCAAGAAGTGCCCATTAGGAACACAGCTGCCCACAGTCACCCTGGGTGCCATTCACACATGACTGTGTGCCAGGCAGATGGTAGAATGAGGCTCACCCTTATCTCCAAGAAGATCAGGGAGGGCTAGTGGGGTCAAAAGCAACCTTCTCTGCCCAGAGGAGAAAAAGAATAGAATGGAATAGGAACTCTCAGGAACCTGTCTCCTGACAACACCACCCTGATTTCTCACGGGCCAATGAACCTTCCCTGGTTCTGAGCCCTGTGGTTTAGGTACAACTAACCCCACCCCCAGCTCCGGGGATGGATCCTGATTGGCTTCAGACAGAGTGTCCTGCCCAGCCAGCGTGGCTTAGTGGTTGAGCCTTGACCTATGAACCAGGAGGTCATGGTTCAATTCCCGGTCAGGGCACATGCCCAGGTTGTGGTTTCGATCCCCAGTTTGGGGCATGCAGGAGGCAGCTGATCGATGATTCTCTCTCATCATTGATCTTTCTATCTCTCTCTCCCTTTCCCTTCCTCTCTGAAATTAAAATAAAAAATAAGAGACAGTGTCCCAATTCCTGAATGCAGTCATTGACTTCAATGGCTAGTTAACCCAAACCAATAAGATGCAAAAAAAAAATGTTTATTGGGGTTCTGGCAAAGAAAAGCCCCCTGCTTTGGGGGAAATATGTAAATAAGGAAGAATGTAGCCTCAGGAGTCTTTGGCAACCCTTTGCCACCATGAGGAAGAGCATTTCTGAGATTAGAACCATTGCTGAGGATGGGAAGAAACCCACAGAGAGAAGCTGGGTCCTGGGCACCTGTGTGAGCCTATAGCAAGCCCCACCTGAAGTTAGCCCATCTCTGAACTGTCCAGTCACGTGAGCCGATAAATGACCTTTATCTTTCAAGCCAATTTGAGTTGGAGTTTGTTATTTGCAATATAAAGTTGTCCAGCTAACTCAAACCTCCATAACAGCCATCCCTACACTAAATATAGATTTTCCAGTGATAAAAACGTGTTCGCTGTTTCTGTGACGCAGTACTGGAAGTTCAGCAGAAGATAAGGGCAGAAGAATGGCAAGCATGTGAGGAGGAATTCGGAATCTGCCCTGAGGGAGTAAGAGTCCCCGTTGGAAGATGCTGTATCCCAGATGACTGCAATAGGGCCCATCCCTGTGTTAACATAAAAACATCCAAACCTGTAAAGAATTTTTGTGAGTTTGAGCCAAACTGTCGACAACTGCCAGGAAGCAGAACCTCAGCGAATTGAGATAATGCTCCGGAGAATGGCAGGTTACATCTGTATTTATACATTGCAATCAAAGGAAGGGACGTACTAGTAGGTGGGTTACATGAATGAAGTCCATTGGTGATAGACTAGAGAGGCAGGAGAAAGCAAAACGGGGGAAACCCCTGGGAATGGATAAAAAGTAAAATGATAGACACATATTTAGGTGGTGCAGGAACAATTAACATTGGAGCCCAGGCACATTAGGTTGTGCCCCAAGGGGTCCAGAAAAAGAGGAGTTACAAGTTGCCCAGGCACATTAGGTTGTGCCCCAAGGGGTCCAGAAAAAGAGGAGTTACAAGTTACCCAGACATTTCAAGGGTATGTTATTATAGATGCAAAAAGACAGATAGGCTCAGTTAAGGTAAAGGTTAACCTTGACAGTGAAGATACCAGTCTAGGATGTAACTACCCACCATAACTGCTTTTAGTTAAAGTTTAATTTCAGACCATCCTGTGTGGTTACTTTAGGTCTCTGAGTTTGCAAGGGCGCCATGCAGGCCTTCCCTGAGCTTGTCAGGTCAGCATGTGGCCCCTTTCGTCCACACCTGTATAAATTGGAGAAAGAGAACAAGTTTGTCCCTGTCTGATATCCCCCATGATTCCCATTTCCTCTCTATAAAGTGAGGAGGATGAATTCGGTGAGCTCTGAGGCCCATCTAGCTCCAGCATTCTACACATCCTGTTTTCTGTAGAAAGAACACAAGCTTTGTTAGGGGCAAAAATAGAATATTGGAGACTAGCTACAGTCATGGGAAATATTAATCATGCTCTGTTAACCATGATTGCCTTGTGCTGGTTAAAAAAAGAACATTCTAATCTGGCTGGGAGTTGTACACCCCCCCCGCCCCCCCCCCCCCCCCCCCCCCGGACCAGGGAGTCAACCTTGGACCTGGGAGTCAACCTTGGAATGCGGTCCATTCTCATTCAAGAACTGCCTATTATCATGGAAAGATTAACAACCTTGTTGCCCAAACCATGGAGTCCCACCCCAGCCCACATTGCTTACTTCCCCATGCCTGTAATCCTTGCTTCCCCATGCAATCCTTGTCCTACCCTATATAAGCAGCTGGTTTATGGAGGGCTGCAGAGCAGATTTTTGTGGATGACTTGCTGCTCTCCCATACTACCAGCAGTATTGGAAAAAATGCTCATATATGATTCAATCCTGTCTCTGCTGAATTGGCTCAAGTAGTGACAGGCAGCATGGACCCATTGATTGTCTGATTACACTTTGAACTTCATTTACCTGAGTTCAGATCCTGCCAGCATCAGCTGAGCAACCTCAATCAAGTTGTTACAGAGAACCGGAATAAATCAAGCAATGCTCAGAAAGTTTGGAGTCACACTTTATTACGCGCGGGTCTAGAGGAAAATGTCTGTCAAATTCTGGGCCACAACATGGAGGAATTTTCCGTATTTATATGTTTTTACCTTCTTTGTCTCCCAAATATGGGGTGTTTCCGGCCCCTTTTGCAAGTTCTTAAAGAACCCCTATGTGCTGGGGCCTTGAGACCTCAACCAAAGGCTTGGCCTGGTGCCAGCACTGATAATTTTGTCCGGGGAAGGTTTAATGGCCTCTCTGAAGTGGGAGTGGTCTTATTTTCCTTATTATTTAAGCAAGCAAGCATTTACAGAAGTCAAATAGCAGGTTTAAAATTTCAAACAGCAGTTTTTATATAAGATGGATGCTTCATTCCCCACTGGTTTTATGTACATGAGTCAAATCATTGACTCTTGGTCATTGTCAGGGAGGGAGTTATATTTACCCTTGAGGACTATAATCTTAAATTTCTGCCTAATAAAGTTAGTGGGCCTGCTTATAAGATAAGGGCCCGGAATGAGGGCCAGGAGTAATCTTTAGAGAGTCCAAAAAGTCCTGGACTCGCTATTTTTCCTGGGCTGTCTTAAGCTAGGTGTGATGAAGCCATGTTGGGATTCCGTTGACCTTGACTGCTGGGGAGGTGGTCCTTTCCAGGTAGGAGTCAGTCCTTAGGTGGCAAATTTCTTTACCTCAACAGAGTCACCAGGGTGGAAGGGATGAACCGGATCAGAAGTTGGTACAGGCAGAGCATCTCAGATGTGCTTCTGGATTGCTTCCTGGGTAGACTGTAAAGCCTGTAAGAACTTGAATAAAGACTGGTTATGGATTTCAGCTTTTCTAGATTGGGTAGGTCAGGATCTGGAAGAGTCACTAGAATCTGTAGAGGCCCCCTGGTTTTAGGGCAGCCTCCTGGGCAGCTTCATCTGTGGCCCGGTTCCCTCTTGCTTCTGTGGAGACCCCTTACCTTGTAAATAGCACTATGTACGTGAGCCATTGTAAATGGGTACCTGCTATCAGTATAAATTGTTACTGATTTTTCTTTTGTCCACCGGAGAGCCTGAAACTGGGTGACTCGAGTGTTTGACATCCAGCGCTCTAGTGTGTTCCGGAGTAAAGCTTCGACCTCATGTGGGGCAGTTAGGATTAGTTACTGCCCTAGGGTTAACTTATTTGCTTTTTCAATAAGCATAGCTGTGGCTGCTACCGCCTGGAGGCAAGTATGTCACCCAAATGCAAAGGGGTCAAGTCTTTTGGACAAATAGGCTACCAGCCTTTTCTAGGGGCTGAGACTTTGGTGAGTACCTCTTTGCCTATGCCCCTTGTCTCACATACATAGAGGTGGAAAGACTTAGTTACATCTGGTAGCACTAGTTGGCCCATCGTCCTTGCTCTGCTCATGTCTGTCTAACTGCTTAATATATTACCTCAAGGATCCTGGCTCTGAATTCTTTTAGGGGAAAATGGACGTTGAATTTCTTCTGTAGCTGCTTCGTGCTGAGGAGGGACGGAGTTTCCCCTCAGAGCCAAGAGATCCTTGCTGTCTGTCAGAGGGATGATGAGGCCTGGGCACAGAAGGAGGTGGGCTTGTGACCTGGCAGAGACAAACTCTAACAAATGGTCCAGTGGAAGGGAAAAACATTTCAGTTTTAATAACCTCTATTGAAATAGAATTTTTCTCCTCAAAATTACCTCTATGTTTATTAAAAGAGCCAAATCAAGACCAATTTACCTACTGTATTTAATTTGGCCTGATTGTTTGCATAAACACAACAAGAATGGTAACCAACTACCTTTGCCAGAATTTCATGATTGAATCTTAGTGTGCCCCATAGGGCTAGGAAGCCAAGCCATCCAGCTGCCGTCCAGCCTGCCTGCAGTATCTGCTGAGTTAGGTGAATCCCTCACCTGCAGCGACTCCACCTGGGCCCAGGCTCTAGGTTTTAAGGCCCATCTCAGTAGCCCTCCTACTCACCACGGCCTAGAGTGTGTGGGGTTCCACAGGGACGCAGAGGCATCCTTATTGCTCCCCTTCTACTCTGACCAACCACCAGCGATGGTAGGGCATGGGCTTGACGCTCCAGTGCCAGCCATTTTCAGGGCTCCCAAGCAGGATACCAGGCTTTTCCTTGGCACTCTTATCGGCTTCAAGTCTTTAGAGTTCAGACAGGGCTCTTTAAAACTCCAGTCAAAGTTTCTGGTCAATAAAACCACTATTAGAAACCGGTCTTATTGAATTTGTGCAAAGAAATGTATTGCCATGATTTATTAAGCATTGCCAAATTTCAGAGGAATTATATAAGGAGAAAAACATACTGACCTGCTTTAAGATCTTCTGATTGTCCTTGTCCGTCCTTTCTATGGATTCTTCAGAGTAATATAACTGTCTTCAAATGACAAGGAGAAATTCAAAATGTGTCTATATTCAAGTAGACAATTATAGCTGTCCTTGTAGTAGGGTTCCCCCTACTTGACTTGTCCTTAAAATTTCATATGGTCTCTGGGAGGGGTGACATGCTCTCTCAGAAAGGACTAAGGGAGCTTTATTCCTTTATAGGGTCTCACATGTCACAGGACTTCACGGGGCCTGTAATTCCTGTAACAGAGGGCTGGTACTCACTACTTCCCTCTGTTCCAAACAGGCCTTCCCGTTTCCTAAAATTGAGGTTTGTACCACACCTGACATGGGTATGGCCACACAGGCCTGCAAGACAGTATACAGGCTGCCAACTGTCTTTCAATAGAGACCAAAACCAGATGGGTATTTTCCTTGCCCTTTTGGGCACCTGCCCTTTTAGCAACTGCATTCAAATCTGTAAGCTTAATGTAATATTATTAACACAATGAAGTACAATATTGGCACTGTGGCCACCTTAGGTAGCCAAATATTCTGCTACCATATATGACACATGGTAGGGCTATACAAATATCTTAGGGAGATGACTAAAGTCTATTCTTGACCTTCCCACACAAAGCAAAATTGTCCTTGTCTTTCTGGAGTCATGTCCATGAAGATACAGGCATCATCTAAGTCTATTATACAGTTTTCTGCAGGCCACTGTCAGGGCTGTGCATGGTGGCCAGTTCTTCTTTCTAGCCACAAACACAGCCTGTCTAATTTCCCTAAAATTTATTCTGGCATGGGAGAAAGTTGTTTTGCTGTAAACAGGCAGCTTAACCCCTACATAACTGGGCTTGGACATCTGCCTAGAAGGCTGTAATTTATAAGTTTAACATGTGGCCTTAGGTCCTTCTAACCCAACAGGGTCTCTGCCATCCCTCAGTCAGACTCCTCCTCTCTTGGAGAATCTCAAAGTCCTGAAGGCTCCCCAGTCCAGGGAGAGTGCCTTTCCTTTGCTCTTTGACTTTAAGCTTCCAGTCCAAAACAGCCAGAGTTGCAGTTAGAAACAGCTTTGCATATTGCAAAGCGCTTCTGTGGCAGTGGCTTGGGTATTAGGCCCCTTGTCTTCCCGCCAGTCCCCTTTGTGGCAGAGCAGCGACCAGGCCTCTCCCAAGGGAGTGCACTGGAAAGGGATCTCAGCCCTTTCTCTTCTAGCAGCAACAGGTACTGAACCCTTTCAGTACATTTGCAAACAGGAAGCTTTCACTAGCTCTATCTGCTGCTTTTACAGATCCCGGGCCTGCTGCTCTATTCCTGGGGCTGCCGGAAGGCCAGTAGCATCACTGGCTCTGGTTTAACTGCTGCAGCCAGCAAGCCAAAGGCCTAAGTCTTGTATTGCTTGTTGTAAAATGCTCATTACTCACTGGGCAGCAGCGGGGCAGCTCTAGTGTCAGGTAAAGGTCTGCTGTCCACTGCTTTTCTCGCTGCTGCGGCTTCTTCCAGGGCCGCTGCAGGGAGCTTCGGCATCCAGCCCCCCTTCTTTTACCTGGCTCTCGGGGGCTGAGTCTGCCTAGCAACCACTTTTAAATCACCAGGGCAGCTGCAGACTTCAGCTCCATTTCTCCTCCGCTTGGCTCCTGGGAGTTTAGTTTTTTTAATGTATTAATTATGCTTGCAGAAAACTTGTGACCTTGAATCTAGTGAAGTTCTGATAAGACACCTGGACCAGACCCCTACGCCAGCAGAGCGGTCTGCAGCCAGTGAAAATCAACAAAAACCTATCTCTCCCTGCTTCATAATTAACTGCCAACTCGCCCCCCCCCCCGCCCCCCCCTGCTTTTTCTGCATTAACCATTTACTCTGTCCTAAAACAAGGCAAATGGTCTGAGATCCTGTATATTTAGGCTTTTTACATTTAAGGATACTTTTTTCTTTCTGTAACGTTGTTTTCCCTCATAGATTTTTACTGTAAGCCCCTAGAGGATCTTAAATCCTCCTCCTTTACCACTCTTGATTTCTCCAACCACCCCCCCACCCTGTCCTGTCCCCCAGTCCAGTTGCTTGTCTCCCTTTCCGATTGTGAGTCAGAGGAAGACAATTCCTACAGAGGGGAGAAATAGAAACAGTGGGAGTTTCAGAGAAAACTACAGACTACCACTGTGGTAATCCTCCCGCCCAGAGGCTGGGGTCCGACCTGTGGAGAAAAATGACTCTTAGCCTGAAAAGATAGCGGATGAGGATAAGGGTGTGTAGGGAGATTTCTTGTGAACTGAAAGCCTGGATGGCCTCCTGAAAGAAAAGATCTTTAATCCAGTTACAGATGCTATTAGAATCAGGATGAGAGGAAGGGAAAGACCAGGTTATGTCCTCTATGAGGATCCTAATAACTGAAAACAGCAAGTCAAACAAAACACACAACCACGAAGACAATAGACCACACAAGACACACAACCAGGGTTAACGGGATCCATAGACAGTTAATAATAACTTCAGCCTTAGTTCCACCTAAGGTGGGTCACGTTGGACTCTGATGTCACAGGCAGGGACAGGGCCTGTAAATCTCTCTGCCCTGTGGAGCTGTAAGCCCTGCCCCTGGAAGTCTCCGACCACAAAAAGAGATAAGAAAGCCATAAATAAAAGTTCTTTGTTCTTTGAAATGTCACAAATTTATACCTTTAAATTAACCCTAGGACTTCAAAATTTCAATTTAACACAGCAAATTCACAAATCCGAGCAAACTGAAACCCTTACTTATACAAACATAGAGAGAAATTTTTATTAGCTAAGTGGGCTGATTCCCTCTCTGACGGAGAGCAAAAGACTCTGAGAAAAAGAAATCTCAGCAGCTGCTAAAGACTTTTACATTCCGTCACAGCAGGTCCGCCCTATCTTTAAACAAATTAAACAATAGAAAGAGATAACAAATACTCTCCTGTGTACAGCCAGAAGGCACAAAGTGGCTTTCGCTTCACACAGACCAGTTAATGAGTAATTATGCCAAGACAGACAAACATCCGTACTCACTCTCTCAGTAGACTAGCCCAGACTGGAGCTGAGCAGATAAACAAAACAATGCCCAACTCCCCAGATGGGCTTGGGGGCACTCCCAGCACCCAGGCCCCAGAACAGAATTCGTGACCAACATCTTGGTGAGAACCTACCGGAGGAGTTAAGACTGCATCCAGTCCCCCTTCTTGATAGCAAATTGGCTAGTCCCACACAAACAAACAGCAGAGTGAACTCATAATTCCTTAATCAAATCTGAATTCATTCACCTCCAGAGTCCCATATTTATACACTAGCTAGTCCAAGTTTTTTACTTCTACCAGATATTTACCCAGAGTTTAAACAGTCCACCTGATTCCTGATTCCTGATTCCTGATTCCTGATTAATTTGCCTGAGGAAGCTGTATGGCTTCCGGGGAGGTGATCAAGCTCCCCCTTCCACTCACTTGGAGTGGGCTGAACTGATGGGGCCCCTACCTTACCGATTCTGTTGACAGGTCCAGAAGTGTCCGTCCACTCTCTCCAGATGCTGGCCGGATCCTGGGCTGAGGTCCGGGAGCGCCCAGAGTCCCCCAGTTTAATTCTGCTAATTCAGCAGAGCGGCACCTCCCAGAGGTCTGTCCAGCGCCCCCGGGCCCCAAACCCGGTCCACTCACCAGAGGCTAAAAAACCAAGCATGGGTTGGTTTTCGCGGTCATGAAACCAATAATGTTACAGAGAACTGGAATAAATCAAGCAATGCTTGAAGAGTTTGGAGTCACACTTTATTACGTGCGGGTCCAGAGGAAAATGTCTCTCAAATTCTGGGCCCCAACATGGAAGAATTTTCTGTATTTATATGTTTTTACCTTATTTGTCTCCCAAATATGGGGTGTTTCCTGCCCCTTTTGCAAGTTCTTAAAGAGCCCTATGTGCTGGGGCCTTGAGGCCTGGCCTGGTGCCAGCACTAATAATTTTGTCTGGGGAAGGTTTAATGGCCTCTCTGAAGTGGGAGTAGTCTTATTTTCCTTATTATTTAAGCAAGCAAGCTTTTACAGAAGCCAAATAGCAGGGTTAAAATTTCAAACAGCAGTTTTTATATAAGATGGATGCTTCAAAGTTACTTAATCTCTTGATCCTCAGTTTCTTAAGCTATAAAATGGGGAGATTGATCACACCTTCTATACAGTGGTTTCTCTATACAATGATTAAATGAAACACCATGTATCAAGGTGCTAACACAGTGCCTGTCATGTGGTATATATCCTACAAACGTCAGCTCTCCATACTGCATCCCACTTCTCTGTAAATGTAGAATAGGGATTGGCAACCTCCAGGCAGCAGGCCAAGTCTGGCTCCTGCTGTTAAAATACAGCTTTACTGGAACACAACGATGCCCGTTCATGTCTATATTATCTGTGTCTGCTTTCTAGCTACCAGAGGAGAGTTGAGAGGAAGGGATTGAGACCATAGGGCCCACAAAGACTAAAATATTGATTATCTGACCCTTACGGAATAAGCCGGTTGCCTCCTGATGTAGGACATAAGCGTGAACTAGTGTAAGGAATTTCAGTCACTAGCCAGCAGGTAGGGGAAATATTGGGAAGGTCTAAAGGACCCCTTGAGGTTTTCATGCTGACTCTGGGGTCATGTGAGTCTTCATTCTGAGGGTGGCATCCAGTCTCTGAGAAGAACGCCCTAAACAGGAAAAACTCCCAGAGAAATAGCTGAAGTTTGTCCAGGACTCAAACATTCCCCAGCATCCACCTCTCTCTCTCTCTCTCTCTCTCTCTCTCTCTCTCTCTCTCTCTCTCTCTCTCACACACACACACACACACACACACACACACACACACACACACACACTGCTTCAAGGAAACTACTAGAATTTTTTTCTTTTTAAGTACAAAAATAAAGTACTTAATGTTACAATGTTTTGTTCTGGTCCAAAGAAGAAACTACTTCCTTTGGGGGAACATTTTCATTGGGCATGGTGTTACCAGAACACTGATGGTTTTCTTGAGTGCGCCTGCCTGCACACACCAGCCCAAAGAAATGCACGTGCAGGAGTTGGGAGCCTAGAAAGAAAAAGAGTTTAATATCGAATTGGCCAATCCAGAGATGGGGAGCATGTAGGTTACAGATTACCGAGGGCAAAATCACAAGACCCCGAGGGTGAGGGGTTCGGCGTGGTGGTGCTGGGAGCTAATTGGTCGGAGGTCAGGGAAGGCCACGAATCGTTTCTTCAGGTCTCGAGGACAGCCCTGACGGCCTTTCTGGAGTTGATCTGTTCAGATCAAGCATGTCAAACTCTTGGCCCACAGGCTGCATGCGGCCCACAACAAATATTTTTGCGGCCCAGCCAATGTAACAGTATGTATGAAACGTTTTAATAAAAATTTCGTAACTTCAGGGAAGGAACAACCTAAGACAGGCACAGTCGCAGAGGGGCCATCAGGAGAGAACTTGGGGATCATCAGAGGTGGGGCACAGACCCCCACCCTCCCAACCTTGCAGGGGCCTGAACCCTCGCCCCATCTGAGGGAGGTCTCCTGCTCCCATGGCTGCTTTGCTTCCCACGCCCAGCTCAGATTGGGACACAGGTGACAGACAGTGTGACTTGGCCCAGCTCAGATTGGGACCCAGGTAACAGACAGAGACTTGGCTGACAGCAGCTGCCCTATATCTAAATCCAGCCTAGCACCAGGAATGCTCAGGGCCTACTCAAGAAAGCAAATAATCCTTTCCACTAATATTTACAGGGTAAACTAAGATTGTTGGTAGAGTATTAAATTTGACAGTAAAATAATAATCAAGTTTTCAGATTAATTTAAATAGGCTAATTCAAATAAGTGAATATTCAAGAAAATTTAATTGTACTGGACAAAAAGCTGTTCCTAAAGTGTTAACTAAAATTTCTATTGGTAGTTCATCTCATGGTAAAATTCCTGAACATGCAATGAAACTAAAGCAGTCATATTTTTGTGCAAAAAGTTAAAATTTAAAGTTATCAAGACTACATTATAAAATTTACAAAAGCCTCCATTAATCAAAAAAGGGGGGATAGTAGGGTAATATCATGTAAGGAAAAATATCCTATAAGTAAATTACATCTAGAAAATTTTTACTTTACAAAATTAATTTCTATTTGTAATGCTAACAGCAAAACACACATGGTGTCTAAATAAGACAAAGGAAAATCGTTTGGGCAAAAATAAAAAGGATCCCAAATCAATTATATAGAAAAGATTCCTTTATTAACTTTTGGTCGAGAATATGTTTGTATATTTTCAGAAAACAACTCCAAGACCATGTGGATTCCTGCAACAGAGAGGAATTGACAGGTCTGCTCCAACCACGAAGACAAGAGGAGAAACAGTCCAGAGATGGAAGACAATGATGACGCCTTGCCACGCTAGCAGTCAGAAGCTGTGCGACGCAGCACTTGCCTAGGACCAAACCAGAGAGGGTTGGACCTGCATTGCCACCATGTGCCCACCATCCAGATATCATTGCTGACATGTACACATAAGGAACTGTTTGACATTGAAACGGGGAATCAGAACTGTTGGACATTGAAATTGGGACTCAAACATTTTTTTGTTATTATATGTCTATTTTTAGTCTGCAGAGGCAAGATTTTTTAAAGGAAAGAAAAGGGGGAAAAATAGATACAGAAGCAAAGAAGCATTGAACAGACTGTCAAACTACAGTGGGAAGGCAGAGGAGGTTTTGGGGGGAGGGGGGCTGTAAGAGATCAACTGAAGGACTTGTACGCATGCATATAAGCATAACCAATGGATAAAAGACACTGGGGGGGGGGCAGGTAAAGGCATGTACTGTGGGTAAGGGGAGGGTGGGGGGAGGTCAATGGGGGAAAAAAAAGAGACATATGTACTACTATTTTTAATACTTCAAACAATTAAAAAAATGTAAAAAAAAATTTCGTAACTTAATTTTTACAATATCCTGTTATACATAATTATTAATAACGAACTACAACGTTTGCTAATGACTGATTACTATAATCGTATTGCATTCATTTTCCTTACGCGCCTTACACGCAGGCGCACCATTTCTCTCCAATAATATTAGCAGCGAATTTTTTAGCAGCTGATTGCCACGTCATTAGTCTTGGACTGACTTGTTTGGTGTGTGCAACAGGAAATATTTCGCTTTCAGAGAACAAAAAAAATAGGTTTATTTGCATTACGCTTATTAATTTCTGTAGTTATTCAGTGTCTGGTAAGTTAATGTTCAAGAAAAAATATTATTTTTTATTAAAATGTTCTATTATTTTATGTTAACAATTACTCATTTATTTCAGCCCTTGTATTCAGCATGTCTCTATCGAAATAAGCCTACGTTTCTATGAAAATTGAAGCTTTTGGTTTTTTTGTGGCCCACATAAACTTACACCTTGTTTATTTGGCCCGTGTTAGCCTTTGAGTTTGACATGCTTGGTCTAGATTCATGGGACAGCAGCCAGGAGGTCAACCTATTCCACCTTAGGGCTCAGGAGCTGAAACATAACTTAGGTCAAGATGTTATCTTTAATGTGCCAGCGGTCCTGACCATGTGACCATTAGTTAGGTCTAGGCTATATTCTCCTGCTGCCTCCGGGGTTGCTGATTATCTGGAGGAAAAGCTAGGTTTCTGAGGGAGATGTATGAGAGAGTGGGGGGAGGTGGTTTCTAGAGCGAGGAGTTAAAACTAAATTGAGTCAAAGTCATAAGGACCCTCAGTTTCCATTGCTCCCTTCCTTTTGATCAATTCTCCTTCTTGAGGGAGAAAGGGCGACCACCTCTCTAGCTGCTCCCTGCTGAGAAGGGGTGCAGTTTTGGGGTCCGAGGAATAAAACTGCTTTACATGTAATTGGAAATATTCTTGGGTTCCAGTCTGAGGGTCTGATGTTTGAATGATCATCAGGTTGCTAGTTTTAAAGGCAGTAACACCCGATTAGTATTCCAATACCAACCACAAAGAAGCAAAACCATTATGGGCATTCCCCAGTGGCTGGGCAGAGAAGTGAGCCAGTGGGTGAATGCATCCCCACAGGAAACTTATCAACCTGCCTATGGCTGTAGTGTGGGTTAACAGATTAGTAATATTGCCTTGTAAGTGAGGGTATATGTACAACTTTCTTGTTGGGTCCCACCATTTAGGTTCAAGTTGGTCATCAGGATGTTTGTTTTTCCAGGATTTTAAAAGTAGCCAAAATCTGGGGTTGAAATAGCAGGACCTTTTCATATGTCTATTGGCCATCTGTATGTCCTCTTTGGAGAAGTGTCTATTCAGGTTCTTTGCACATTTTTAAACTGGATTGTTTGTTTTTTGGTGCTGAGTTTTTTAAGTTCTTACAAATTTTGGATATTACCCCCTTCCTTATCAGATGTGTCATTGATGAATATGTTCTCCCATCCAATGAGTTGTCTTTTCATTTTGTTGATGATTTTCTTTGTTGTGCAAACACTTTTTAGTTTGATATAGTCCCATTTGTTTATTTTTTCTTTTGTTTCCCTTGCCTAAGGAGATATATGAGAAAAAAAATATTGCTATGAGAAGTAGTAATATCTGAGATTTTACTGTTTATGTTTTCTTCTAGGATTTTTATGATTTCAAGTCTAACATTTGTCTTTAACCTATTTTGAGTTTATTTTTGTATATGGCATAAGAAGGTGGTCTACAAGTAGTTTATTTTTTGCATGTAGCTCTCCAATTTTCCCAACACAATTTATGAATAGACTATCGTTACCCCATGGTATGTTTTAGCCTTTGTTGTCAAATATTAATTGACCATAAAAATGTGGGTTTATTTCTGGGCTCTCTATTCTGTTCCATTGATCTATATGTCTGTTTTTATGCCAGTACCATGCTATTTTGATTACTATGGCCTTGTAATATAGTTTGCTATCAGGGAGTGTGATTCCTTCAACTTTGTTCTTCTTTCTCAAGATTGTTGTGGTCATTCAGGGTTTTTTGTGGCTTCATATGAATTTTTGGAGTATTTGTTCTAGTTCTGTTAAATATGCCTTTGGTATCTTGATAGGAATTGCATTGAATCTATAGATTGCTTTGTATGTAATACACATTTTAATAATGTTATTTCTTCCTATCCATGAACACGGTACATACTTCCACTTATTTGTATCTTCTTCAGTTTCTTTTTTAGTGTCTTATAATTTTTTGAGTACAGGTCTTTTACATCCTGGGTGAAATCCAATCCTAGGTATTTTATTTTTTGATGCAACTGTAAATGGGATTGCTTTCTTGGTTTTCCTTTCTGATAGTTCATTATTGGTATATAAAAATGCAACTGATTTCTGGATATTTATTTTGTATCTGGCAATTTCACTGAATTTCTTTATCAGTTGTATCCTTGTCTTTCATGTACAAATGACTTTCTTAAGTCAGGGAGGCCTAGGGCTGGGCCCTCAATAACTTTTTCTTAATAGTTTGGAAGGCCTTTTGTCGTTCCCCAGTCCATATCAAAGGCTCTTGACCTGTTCCTTTCAGGGCCTCATGTAATGTTTTTCTGATGAAGCCGAAGTTTGGAATCCAGATCCTACAAAAAGCCAGCCTTTCCTAGGAATCCCCTTAACTGTCTGCGGGTGGTGGGCCTGGCCATCCTAGCCAGGGCTTCCTTCCTGACTGGGAGCAAGTTTCTTTGTCCCTGAAAGAATTCAAATCCCAAATATTTCACAGAGGGCTTGGATATTTGGGCTTTCTTTTGGGAAACATTATATCCCCGTTAAGCCAGGAAGTTCAAGGTTAGAATGGTATTTTTGTACGAAGCCTCTTTGTGAGACTGGCCATGAGAATGTCATCAGCATATTGGAGCAGTGCTCCAGCTGAAGTTCCCTTAAAACTCTGGCTAAAGCAGCTCCAAATGGGGTAAGGAGCTTTTTGAACTCCAGGAGAACAGTCCAGCCGTACTATTGTTTAACTTGGGGTCCTCCCACTCAAATGCAAACAGTTCCTGACACTCAGGTCTCAGAGGAATGCAAAAGAAGGCATCTTTTAAACCCAGCACATAAATCAACAGAACTCCCTAAACAAGGTGGTCAGCAAGGTGTAGGGGTTGGGGACCATGGGTGGGTGTCTTCCACTGTTTGCTTCAAGGCCTGCAAGTTCGGGGTTCATTCGTGCCTGGTTTCTGCACGGCTAAGATGGGCGTGTGACACCGTGATGACGAGGATGAAGAAGCTGGTACTCTCAGGATGCTGCCACCCAGGCTTGGATCCCCTTCTCAGCTTGTTCGTTTGGAGGGTGCTGCTTTAGATACGGCACGATGCTCCAGCCTGCAATCGTATTTGGACTGGGGTGGTGGTTTTGCCTTTCCAGGTCTGCCCTTTGCCCATACTTCCGGAGTTACTTCTTTTGGGATCTCCTTAGGGATCTCGGCCGGATTTTCTGTCAGCGGAGATCAGTAAAACTGCCTACAAAGCACAAGCTTCATTCGAAGGCACCTTAATGTCCATATGGCCAGGGGCCAAAGTTATTTTGGCATTCCTTTTAGTTAATAAGTCGCATCCTAAACGTGGCACCGGGCATCCGGGCATATAGAAGAAGCTATGCTTAAGGTTGGTTTTTCCCATTTGTCAGTCTAATGGCTGGAGAAATGGCTCCTGTAGTGACCCCCCTGACACTCCAGTCACAAGCATTTTTCAGAGGGGAGCTTAGGGAGTCTAGTATTTGGCACAGAATATGTGGCTCTGAAGTATGGTAGCAACCATACTTGGATAAAAATTGCTGTTCAATATTTTAACCTTGCTGTTTTGGGTTCTGTACTCATTTAACAGTTATTTTGATTTTCTGAACTTATGTATGATTGAAAACTCCATTGATGGCGGTTTGAATATCCCATTGATTGTGATCTCACTGGTCATCGAAGCACATTCCTCTGGGACCCAGGACAGATAGTGATCCTAAATTGTCTCAGTAGCTACAGATAACTGAATTTCGGTTGACTCAGTGGTCCCGGAATCTGGACAGCACAATTATTCTAAATTGTCCAGGTGGTCCCAGATAATGCGTTTCTGTTGATTCAGTGATTTGTAGATACTTTAGATAACTAAGTTGCTCAAATTCTGCTTCTGTAAAAATGCTTTTTCGAGAAACAGGTTCCTCATTTCAGACCCAAAGATGTAATCAATACTTTTGTGATATTCTGCATATAAGCCAGAAGTGGCAAGCTGTTTGGGGCTGCGAAGTCTGGAGCGCTTTTGCTCCCTCGTATGCCGCCGGCTTTTAATAAATGACTCCATAATTCGACCTTTTTTTGAGGTGTCCTTTGTAAGATGGGGGTTACACTACAACAGCTCCAGTGTCTATTAAAAAGTCAATTTCTTTCCTACTGTTAGAGTGACTGGGGTTTCCATGTGAGTGATGGTGGAAGGTGCCACCTGGGTTGAACAGAGCCCCTGGACCCTGTCACTCCTGGTCACTCTCGGAGAGTTGGGGCATCGGCAATGCCCTTTGTCCGCTCCCATCTTGTCCTGGTCTAGGTATGGGCACTTCCTTGCCAGTGGCCCTCTTGTTTGAGTGGGGGCACCTTCCTGTCCTCTAGGTGCTAAGCCCGTATTCCTGGGGGCCTTCCCTTGTTTGCTGTCTCCAGAGGTCAGCGCAGCAGCCAGCAGACTGGCCTGCTGTTTCATTTCCCTTGTTCCTATTTTTCTGAGGCCTGGTCTCAGCTATTAAAGACCTTAAAAGCAACTTCTACTAACTGTGCCATAGGCATTCCAAGGCACCCTGCACCCTCGGAAGCTTTCTTTGAATGTCAGGGGCACTTTGTGTCATGAAAGTCATGTTCACAACCTTTAAATTCTCAGAGGCCTCTGGTCCACATCGGTATACTGGCGATAGGCCTCAAAGATCCATTCTAAGAATTCCGAAGTGCTCTCCGCTTGTCGGTGCTTTAGCTGATGGACTTCACTGACACTCCTCTGTTTGACACTTCATTGACACTCCCTTCCTTCATCCTACTAGGACCCATTCTTTTTTTTTTTTCTTAATTTAATAAATCTTTATCATTCAGATTATTACAATTGTTTCTCTTTTTTTTCCCCCCATAGCTCCCCTCCACCCGGTACCCACCCCACCCTCTGCCCTTACCTCCCCGCCACTGTCCTCAACCATAGGTGTATGCTTTTTGTCCAGTCTCTTCCTGCACCCCCCATACCCATTTCCCCCTGAGAATTATCAGTCCACTCCCTTTCTATGCCCCTGATTCTATTATATTCACCAGTTTATTCTGTTCCTCAGATTTTTAGGTTCACTTGTTGATAGATATGTATTTGTTGTTCATAATTTTTATCTTTACTTTTTTCTTCTTCCTCTTCTTAAAGAATACCTTTCAGCATTTCACATAATACTGGTTTGGTGGTGATGAACTCCTTTAGCTTTTTCTTATCTGTGAAGCTCTTTATCTGCCCTTCAATTCTGAATGATAGCTTTGCTGGGTAGAGTAATCTTGGTTGTGGGTTCTTGCTATTCATCACTTTGAATATTTCTTGCCACTCCTATCTGGCCTGCATAGTTTCTGTTGAGAAATCAGCTGACAATCATATGGGTGCTCCCTTGTAGGTAACTAACTGTTTTTCTCTTGCTGCTTTTAATATTCTCTCTTTGTCTTTTGCTCTTGCCATTTTAATTATGATGTGTCTTGGTGTGGTCCTCTTTGGATTCCTTTTGTTTGGGGTTCTGTGCGCTTCCTGGACTTGTAAGTCTATTTCTTTCACCAGGTGGGGGAAGTTTTCAGTCATTATTTCTTCAAATAGGTTTTCAGTATCTTGCTCTCTCTCTTCTTCTGGCACCCCCATAATTCTGATGTTGGTACGCTTGAAGTTGTCCCAGAGGCTTCTTACACTATCTTCAACTTTCTGGATTCTTTTTTCTTTTTGCTTTTCCAGTTGAGTGTTTTTTGCTTCTTTGTATTTCAAATCTTTGACTTGATTCTTGTGTTCCTCTAGTCTGTTTTTGGGTCTCTATATAATATTTTTTTATTTCAGTCAGTGTATGTTTAATTTCTAGTTGGTCCTTTTTCATATCTTCGAGGGTCTCGCTAAATTTATTGGCCTTTTCTAGGATATTCTTGAAAAGCCTTATAACCGTGGTTTTGAATTCTATATCCAGTCGTTTGTTTTCCTCCATTTCTTTCATTTGTGATTTGTTTCTTTGTCTATGCATTTTCACTGCTTCCCTGAGTTGGTAGGGTAGCTTTATGTGCTAGGTTTCCTATATGGCCCAGTGGGTCAGCCTCCCCAGTTAACCTGAGGTGGACACTCTTGGTGCACCCCTTTGTGGACTGTGTGTACAGCCTTGTTGTAATTAAGTCTTGATTGTTGTTGGTATCACTGGGAGGAATTGACCTCCAGGCCAGTTGGCTGTGAGGATCAGCTGTGTCTACTCTGGGAGAAGTTCGGTACTGGAGACAGCCTTATAGGATCAGACTTGCAAAATTGCAAAAGCCTCTGTGCTCAACTTGGATGGGGCGGAGTCTCAGGGCGGAGGAGACAGTCTTGGCTTCCTGTCAGCCCTGCCTTTACGCACACACACGCGCTTCCAGACCTCTGCCTTCCGCGGCTCCCCTGAGTTTCCGCCTGACAGTCCAGATTCCCCCCATAAGAGCATGGGTCCCCAGGGGCTCGCCCGGAACTGGGGTTTAGTGCAGTCAGGAGCTTCCGACTCCCTTCCGCTAGGGAAAGCCTGCGGCAACCTCTGCATTCAGTCTTCTCTGAGAGCACTCGTGCGCGTGGGCCTCCAGACCCCTGACTGCCGCGGTTCCCCCGAGTCTCCGTGTGCCTTTCTCTCTACCTGACAGTCCAGACTCCCCCTGTATGAGCCTGGGTCCACGGGGTTTCGCCCGGAACTGGGGTTCAGTGCAATCAGAACTGGATTTCAGTGCAGTCGGGGGCTTCCTTCCCCCTCCCACCAGAGAAAGTCAGCCAGGCACTCAGCCACCCTTCCTCTCTGCGTGCGTGTCTCCATACCTCAGCCCTTTGCCACTCCTCTGATTCTCCGTGAGCTTTTCTCTTTCCTTCTAGTTGTAGAATTTCCACTCAGCCAGCTTTCCTGTGGTTCTGGATGGTGTGCATTTTGTCTTTTAGTTGTAGTTTTGAAATTGTTGTGCGAGGCAGCAGTTTAGGTGCTAACCTATGCCGCCATCTTGGTTTCTCCCCTAGGACCTATTCTTGGTAATGCTCAAGTTTGGCCAGGTCTCCATTATTGACATGCCATCGTAGATCAGTAGTGGGAATGGCCATTGAGGCCTCTGGCGGTCCCAGGTTCTGGGGTGACTCATTGTGAAGGCGATTAGCTTCTCTGCCCTTCTCTAGGACAACCCTTTGTTCCTCTGCTGTGAGGAAGTTATTCAACAAAGGTTGGATGTCTATCCAGTCAAGCTTATGGGAGGTAAAGATGAAATAAAAGGGACTCTCCACCTTTCTTGGGTCCTCCGTATAGGCAGACACAGTACTCTTCCAATTACAAAGGTCAGATGTTGTAAAGGGAGTGTACACCCACACCATCCCTGCCAATAAAGTAAAGCCAATAAGGGGACACCCAAACCAAGCCTGTTGTCATGGATACCAAATCCTCCTATTGGCACTTGTCTCAATGGGAATTGCCCTGCCCAGATTGAAGGAATCTCCTGACCAAATTAATACCCTTTTGGGTGTAGGAGGGGGAGGCCATTCCCAGGTTCGGTAGAGGCCCGCTCCAGCTGGAGGTTGTGGGGGCAGGACTGCGGCTGCATTCGGACCATAAGGTGGTGGAGTGGTGCAACCACAGGGGCACTAAGCTGGACTAAGCATGAGTCATCCTCATTCTCCTGAGACTTGGCTAATCTGCTTACCTGTCTGCTGTGTGATCTTGCATTTCATTTGAACAGCCTTATTCTGACATAAAAGCATAAATGCTTCTACATAGGGGATTTTGCCCCATTTTTCTTCTCTCTTACAAAATAACTCAAGTTGCATGATGGTAGTGAAACTCAAGGACCCATTTTCTGGCCAGGGTTTGCCTGATTCTAAATTATAGTGTGGCCATGCCACTGGGCAAAGGAACAGCATTCTCTTTCTCTGCATTGGTTCACAGCTGAACAAGGTTACTGGCCCCATTTTGTAAGCTGTCCCCAAGAGACCTGCATTGGGGGACCCAGTTAGAAATAAGGTTCCCCATGACAATATTTTCTTTCTCACACTTACTTTCTACAGACCTACAGTCTCTTAGTTTTATCCCTCTCTATCCATTCAGAGTTTATCAACCTTTTTAGGACAAAACAACTATCCTTGATTCTTTTGAAAAGTGTATTTTCAAACCTTATATCTTTTTAAAGTCTAGCTGGTGACAAGTCAGACACAACAAACAAGACGATAGGGAGGGTTGGGTGGCCCAAACGTCTTGCAACACCTCGAACCCTGAGTATTATTCCCTCGAAGGGGGTGAATAGGAGAGTCGCTAGGTCTGGTTGAGATGAGGCAAACTGGTACCTTGAGTTAGGCTGAGGCAGGCTTCTTCAAGGCCTGCTGAAATGCACTCGGAATTGGCCTCTCTTCTCACGCGACCAGACACAGACTCAACAAATAACATATACAGTTTCAGTAATCAATCCTAGTTGCTTATTGTAACCTCTCAGGGTCCCTTCCCTAGTAAAACCAATAAGGGGACACCCAAACCAAGTCAAATGAGTCCTTCAATAGCCCAACCAAAAGTAATAGTATGTGTGTGTGGCAGGGGGGTGGGGGGGAGTGGTTTCTTGGAGTCGCCACTCTCGAGGTTACTCACCAGTAGCCATCTCCAAACAAAACCAAAGATGATATCCTGAACTTTTTCATTTCTCCCACTGCAAACGAGAAGGGCTGTAGGTGGAGAGCACCCGGTCACAAGGAGTTGTCCCAGCTCCTGCCTCCACCCGAATGGGTCTGGGCAGCTGCTAGGTGGGGGCCGGAGAACACCCCACATTGTTACCTGAACCCAAGTGTTTTTCCTTGCGGCTGCCTGCATGCACCGGTCCAAAGAAATGCATGAGCAGGAGTTTGCAGCATAGAAAGAAAAATAGTTTAATGTTGAATTGGCCAATCCAGAGATGGGGAGCTAATGCTCTAAAGATTCCCTGATGGCAGTAGGTTACAGACAATATAGGGCAAAGTCACAAGACCCTGTGGGCTAGGGGTTCATGGTCGTGCTTGAGCTGATTGGTCAGAGGTGAGGTACGGCGACGGATTATTTCTTCAGGTCTTGAGGACACCTCTGAGGGTCTTCGGGAGTCCCTCCGTTCACAGGCAGGGGGTCATTCCACCTGAGGGCTCCAGAGCTGAAACATAACTTAGGCCAAGACCTTATCTTTAGTGTGGCAGGTCCTGACCACACAGCCATTAGTCAGGTCTGGGCCATTGTCTTCTGATGCCCCAGGGGTTGCTGATTACCTGGGGAAAAGACTAGGTCTCTGAGGGGTACATACACAGGGTGTCCCCCCAAAATGCACACTAATACACACTTGAACAGCTGATAGCTCCATTTTGAAAATGAAATGTATTTGAATTTCTGCCTTTATAATTATTCAAAGTGGGTGTATACATTTGGAGGGGCACTCAATATATACCTACTGTATTTTTCCGTGTATAAGACGTCCCCCCCCCCCACTTTTCCAACCCAAAATTAAGAAATCAATATTTTAAACATTTTGCTGGTTTTCCTCTTAAGACCTTCTTCTTTTTGGGCATCTTAAGGAGTTGTTCTTCCTGTTTTCTCCAGTGTCTGATCATACACTCAGTGGGAGGAGTCCCAAATTGTCTCTCTGCAGCTCTATTTCCATGCTCTTTTGCATAGCTGATTACATTCAGTTTGAATTTTGCAGAGTAAGGCAATCACTTACTGGTATTTATCTTTTTATTTTCTGGCATCTTTATGGGCTCAGAATGCTCTGACCCCTGTTGCATCTGCGCACTCTCCACCTCCAAATTACGGCACCAGCTGACGTCAATAACAATAAGGTTTGTGATTGGAGGAAGCCTGTTTGACAAGGTATGGGCAGCTCCCCACCACTCGGCTCCCTCCTTGGCTGACACGCCCCTCGATTTTCAGGCTAACGATTTTAGAAAAAAAATAGCCTCTTATACACGGAAAAATACAGTGTAGAGAGAGACAAAGACAAAGAGAGAAAATTTTTAGAGCTAGGATTTAAAACGAAATGTAATCAGATCATAAGGACCCTGGGTTTCAGTGGCATCTGGAAGGGATTATCAACGCTAAGGTCACGAGCACTGCTTGATCTTGGGATGCCTGCGTGGCCCCAGCACTGACCACTGGGGACCCTAAGCAGATTACCTGACCCACATAACTGTCTGAGCCAATGGCATGCTTGGCACATCTACCTACTGCTTTCTAGGTGACACAACCCAGCATAACCCCGCTGTCCCTGCAAAGTAAGTGCAATGTGCACCCCTCTGAGCCGCACGTCAGTCCCCATAGAGGATACCAGGGCTGGTGACTGAGCTCCTTCAAACAGATAGTGGGAGGCACACATGCCACCCAACAATGTGTTGCTTTTCTTAGCAAAACTCACCTTGTTTGGTGAGGCCAGGGGCCTCAGTTCTGGGCCCTGTCTGAGAAACAGGATGCCTCTAGGCAGTTTTGTTTGTTTGTTTGTGTTGGGGGTTTCTTTTCAGCCTTTGCTCTGTGAGAAAAGTTCACCTCTGAGAAGCCTTAGCTTCTCCCCAAGATAGTGGGAGATGATGTGAAGTCTCGGGTGTAATCTTTATCATCCGTGCGAGGAAAACAGCCTCCAGCAGCTCCATCCGTGGCGTGGAGACGCTGCGCGGGTCGCTGTCGTGTGGGTGCAGGCGGGCCAGATCTAGTACAAAGGACTTGTTTGCTTTCATAAAAGACTGGAATCCAGAAGGTGCTTATCACATCCCGTGTAGGAGGGTTACTCAGGAGAGAAAAATGGCGGTGGAATAGACAGACGTGTTCCGAGCCTTGTCCCAGAGCAGAAAGAAAGAACAGCTGAGGGTCGCACTAGGAGTGTTTGTTGGCAAGTTGGGGGACAGCTGAACTCCAGAAGAAGGTGGGAGACTGCTAGACGGGGTTCCCCTGACCTGGCAGCTCCCACTGCGGCTGGGTCCCCTCCCGGAGCTGTGGGCTTGGACGCAGAGTCTGCGCCATCTTGAACTGGAAAGTGGAGCTTATCGGAAGCCTGAGAATCCACAACTGCAGCACCCACGGAACAGCTGCGAGCCCCAGAACAACGCTCCCCAATTGGCGCAAACACACGGGTTCAGAGGAGCTCTACACTCCACCACGGAAAGGTCAGATTTCGCCTAGGATAAGGAGAGAGAGAACTACATAACCAGACACCCAGAGAAGAGAGACCATGGGGAGACAAAGACACAGCCCGCATAGGAAAGAAAAGCAGGCATCACCAGAAAAGGAAGTAAACGAAATGGAGGCAAGCAACCTTCCAGAAAAAGAATTCAGAGAAATGGTCATAAGGTGGCTGAAAAGAATGGAAGACAAATTCGACAATATGAGCAAGAACCAAGAGGAAATGAAGAAGAACCAAGAAGAAATGAAAAATGACATCGCTGCTGTAAAGAACTCAATAGAAAGCATCAAGAGTAGACTAGAAGAAGCAGAGGACCGCATCAGTGAGCTAGAGGACAAGATGGAAAAAAATACCCTAGTAGAGCAACTTCTAGAAAAAAAAATTAAAAGGCAGGAGGAGAGCCTAAGGGAACTTTGGGACAACACGAAACAAAACAACATCCGCATAATAGGGGTTCCAGAAGGAAAGGAAGCTGAGCAAGGAATAGAAAACCTCTTTGAAGAAATAATGACAGAAAATTTCCCTGATATAGAGAAGAAAAAACCCACACAATTCCAAGAAGCTCACAGAGTCCCAAGCAAAATGAACCCCAAAAGACCGACGCCAAGGCACATTATAATTAAATTGGCAAACACCAACGACAAAGTAAGAATCTTAAAAGCGGCAAGAGAGAGACAGAAATTACATACAAAGGAACGCCCATCAGACTAGCAACTGATTTCTCAACAGAAACTCATCAGGCCAGAAGGGAATGGAATGAAATATACAAAGTCATGCAAAGGAAGGGTCTGAATCCAAGAATACTGTACCCAGCAAGGCTATCAATCAAAATTGAAGGTGAAATCAGGAGCTTCACAGACAAAAAAGGACTAAGGGAATTTATTACCACCAAACCAGCAATGCAAGAAATGCTAAAGGGTCTACTGTAAAAAAAAAAAAAGAAATAGGAAGCAAAGAAGGAACACAGGTGTAAAGAATAGGAATGGCGACAAATAAGTACCTATCAATAATAACTTTAAATGTAAACGGATTAAATGCCCCAATCAAAAGACATAGGGTAACGGATTGGATAAGAAAACATGACCCATATATCTGCTGTCTACAAGAAACCCACCTCAGAAAAAAAGACGCACATAGACTGAGGGTGAAGGGATGGAAAAAGGTTTTCCAGGCAAATGGAACTGAAAAAAAAGCTGGGGTAGCAATACTTATTTCTGACAAATTAGATCTCAAACTGAAGGACATAACAAGAGATAAGGAAGGCCATTTCATAATACTAAAGGGAGCAATCCAACAAGAAGAAATAACTCTGGTAAACATATATGCACCCAATACAGGAGCACCCAAATACATAAAAAAACTCCTGGAGGATATCAAGGGAGAGATTGACAGCAATACAATCATAGTAGGAGACTTTAATACCCCACTATCACCATTGGACAAATCCTCTAAACAAAACATCAGCAAAGAAACATCAATCCTAAATGACTCACTAGACCAGATGGAATTAATTGACATCTTCAGAACATTTCACCCCAAAGCCACAGAATATACATTCTTCTCAAGTGCACATGGGTCATTTTCAAAGATAGACCATATGTTGGGACATAGGCAAAGTCTCTTCAAATTCAAGAAGATAGAAATCATATCAAGCATCTTCTCAGACCACAGTGGCATAAAACTGGAAATCAACTACAATAAAAACAACCCAAAGAAATCAAACACGTGGAGACTAAACAGCATGCTATTAAACCATGACTGGGTTACCAGAGAGATCAAAGAAGAAATAAAAAACATCATGACAACAAATGACAATGAAAACACTACAACCCAAAATCTATGGGACACAGCAAAAGCAGTCTTGAGAGGGAAGTTCATAGCTCTACAAGCCTACTGCAAAAAACAAGAAACAGGGGTAAATAAATTACCTAACCCAACAACTCAAAGAATTAGAAAAAGAGCAACAAGAAAAGCCCAGTGTAAGCAGAAGGAAGGAAATAATAAAGATCAGAGCACAGATAAACGACATAGAGACCAAAGAAACAATACAAAAGATCAACAAAACCAAGAGCTGGTTCTTTGAAAGGATAAACAAGATTGATGAACCTCTAGCCAGGCTCACCAAGAAGCAAAGAGAGAGGACCCAAATAAACAAGATCAGAAATGAAAGAGGTGAAATAACAACAGATCCCGCCGAAATACAAAGGATTGTTAAAAAATACTACGAACAACTCCATTCCAACAAACTGGACAACCTGGAGGAAATGGACATATTCCTAGAAAAATATAACCTTCCAAAACTCAAGCAGGAAGAATCTAAACAGCTCAACATGCCAGTAACTATGGAAGAAATTGAAGCAGTCATCAAAGAGCTTCCGGCAAACAAAAGCCCGGGGCCAGACGGCTTCACAGGAGAGTTCTACCAAACATTCAAGGAAGAACTAAAACCTATCCTCCTCAGACTATTCCAAAAAATTCAAGAGGAAGGAACACTTCCAAGCTCCTTCTATGAAGCCAGCATCACCCTAATACCAAAACCAGATAAAGACAACACAATGAAGGAGAATTACAGGCCAATATCCCTCATGAATGTAGATGCCAAAATCCTCAACAAAATTCTAGCAAATAGGATCCAGCAGTACATCAGAAAGATCATACACCATGACCAAGTAGGGTTTATCCCAGGAATGCAAGGATGGTTCAATATCCGCAAATCAATAAATGTGATACATCACATAAACAAATTGAGAGATAAAAATCACATAGTCATATCAATTGATGCAGAAAAAGCATTTGACAAAATCCAACACCCTTTCTTGATAAAAACTCTCAACAAGGTGGGAATAGAAGGATCATACCTCAACATAATAAAAGCTATATATGATAAACCCACAGCTAACATCATACTCAATGGGCAAAAACTAAAACCATTTCCCCTAAGAACAGGAACAAGACAGGGATGCCGCCGAGACCGGTTTGGCTCAGTGAATAGAGCGTCGGCCTGCGGACTGAAGGGTCCCGGGTTCGATTCCGGTCAAGGGCATGTGCCTTGGTTGCGGGCACATCCCCAGTGGGGGGTGTGCAGGGGGCAGCTGATCGGTGTTTCTCTCTCATCGATGTTTCTGGCTCTCTATCCCTCTTCCTTCCTCTCTGTGAAATATCAATAAAATATATTTAAAAAAAAAAAAAAAAAAAAAAAAAAAAAAAAGACAGGGATGCCCACTCTCACCACTCCTGTTTGACATAGTACTGGAAGTATTAGCCACTGCAATTAGACAAGAAGAAGAAATAAAAGGCATCCAAATTGGAAAAGAAGAAGTAAAGCTGTCCTTATTTGCAGATGACATGATATTGTACATAAAAAACCCGAAAGACTCCATCAAAAAACTAACAGACTTAATAAATGAATTCGGCAATGTAGCAGGATACAAAATTAACGCCAAGAAATCTATGGCATTTCTATACACCAACAGTGAACTTACAGAAAGAGAGACTAAAAAAGCAATCCCATTTTCCATCGCACCAAAAAAATTAAGATACTTAGGAATAAACCTAACCAAAGAGGTAAAAGACCTATATGCGGAAAACTACAGGACACTGAAAAAAGAGATAGAGGAAGATGTAAACAGATGGAAGAACATACCATGTTCATGGATTGGTAGAATCAACATCATTAAAATGTCCATACTACCCAAAGCAATCTATAGATTCAATGCACTCCCCATTAAAATACCAACGGCGTATTTCACAGACCTAGAAAGAACTCTCCAAAAATTCATCTGGAATAAAAAAAGACCCCGAATAGCCACAGCAATCCTGAGAAAGAAGAATAAAGTAGGAGGGATCTCAATACCAGATTTCAAGCTGTATTACAAAGCCACTGTCCTCAAAACAGCCTGGTACTGGCACAAGAACAGACATATAGATCAATGGAACAGAATAGAGAATCCAGATATCGACCCAAACCAATATGCGCATTTAATATTTGACAAAGGAGGCATGAGCATACAATGGAGTCAAGACAGTCTCTTTAATAAATGGTGTTGGGAAAATTGGACAGATACATGCAAAAAAATGAAACTAGATCACCAACTTACACCATACACAAAAATAAACTCAAAATAGGTACAGGACTTAAATATAAGACGGGAAACCATAAAAATACTGGAGGAATCCACAGGCAGCAAAATCTCAGACATATGCCAAAAGAACTTTTTCACTGATACTTCCCCTAGGGCAATGGAAGCCAAAGAGAAAATAAACAAATGGGACTACATCAAAATAAAAAGCTTTTTCACAGCAAAAGAAACCATCAACAAAACAACAAGAAACCCCACTGTATGGGAGAACATATTTGCAAATGTTATCACTGATAAAGGTTTAATCTCCAACATCTACAGGCAGCTTATACAACTTAATAAAAGGAAGATAAATGATCCAATAAAAAAATGGGCAACAGACCTAAATAGAATCTTTTCGAAAGAAGACAGAAGGAAGGCCAAGAGACACATGAAAACATGCTGAAAGTCACTAATTATCCGAGAGATGCAAATCAAAACGACAATGCGATACCATCTCACACCTGTCAGAATGGCTATCATCAACAAATCAACAAACGACAAGTGTTGGCGAGGATGCGGAGAAAAAGGAACCCTCGTGCACTGCTGGTGGGAATGCAGACTGGTGCAGCCACTGTGGAGAACAGTATGGAGTTTCCTCAAAAAACTGAAAATGGAACTCCCATTTGACCCAGTAATCCCACTCCTGGGAATATATCCTAAGAAACCAGAAACACCAATCAGAAAGGATATATGCACCCCTATGTTCATAGCAGCACAATTTACCATAGCTAAGATTTGGAAACAGCCTAAGTGCCCGTCAGCAGATGACTGGATCAGAAAACTATGGTACATGTACACAATGGAATACTATGCTGCCATAAAAAAGAAGGAATTACTACCATTTGTAGGCACCTGGATGGAATTAGAGAACATTATGCTAAGTGAAATAAGCCAGTCAATGAAAGAAAAATACCACATGATCTCACTCATTTGGGGATAATGAAAAACATTTATAAACTGATGAACAAAAAGATAGATACAGAGGCAGTAAAGCATCAAACAGACTGTCAAATTACAGCAGTAAGGTTAGGGAGAGGTGGGGGAAATAAGAGATCAACTGAAGGACTTATATGCATGTATATTAGAGTAACCAACGGATGCAAAACATTGGGGGGTGAGGCATGTATGGGAGTGGGGTGGGGGGGCAATGGTAAGATATGTACACATATAATACCTTAATAAAAATTTGAAAAAAAAAAAAAAGAAAAGTTCACCTCTGCATCCCATTTTCTTCCCACCCCTGTCACCCAACCCCCTGGGGAAGCAGCTCTGATTAACCTGCTGCCTCCTTCCTTTCCTCCTTTCCTTCTTCCTCTCTTAGACACACGTGAACTGATGCTCAGGACACTCTGTTTTCCCTGTGTTAACCCTTTCAATCCTTATCGCCATCTTACGAAGTTGGCCGTGCTATAATCCTTATTTTACAGATGAGGAAACTGAAGCACACGTCTTTAAGTGACTTGTCCAAGGCCACATAACCAATAAGGGGCAAGGGTGATAGTTAAGTTCGGGCTCTCTGGTTCATAAGCACTGTGTTCTGTTTCTCTAGAGCACACACACAACACCCCCCCCACACACACACTCACACCCACACACACACACACACCCCGACACACACGCACACACACCCCGACACACACACACACACACTCACACACACCCATACCGCCCGCCCGCCCCGACACACACACACACACACACACACACACACACACCCCCATACCGCCCGCCTGCCCCGACACACACACACACTCACTCACACACACACCCCTGACACACATACACACACACCCATACCGCCCCCCCCCACACACACACACGCACACACTCCTAGTTCTCACCTATCTGGACCCTACGCTGGAAGCAGGACATGGCCTAGGGCCAGGGCTCCTCAAACTTTTTAAACAGGGGGCCAGTTCACTGTCCCTCAGACCGTTAGAGGGCCGGACTATAGTTTAAAAAAAGAAACTATGAACAAATTCCTCTGCGCACTGCGGGCCCGGGATGAGTCGGCTGCTAAGCAGGACAGGCAGCGGCACCCGGTGGGCCAGATAAATGTCCTCGGCGGGCCGCA
This sequence comes from Plecotus auritus, assembly GCF_963455305.1. Lineage (NCBI taxonomy): Eukaryota > Metazoa > Chordata > Mammalia > Chiroptera > Vespertilionidae > Plecotus > Plecotus auritus. Next base: position 35,531,035 of record NC_137774.1, read on the forward strand.
TGTGGCCCGCGGGCCGTAGTTTGAGGACGCCTGGCCTAGGCTTTGGGGCTCAGTGAATTGCCTCTCCTGACCTTTGCAGTGCCCTTTCTGCTGGGCTCTGCCCCTGCCCAGAGCTGCCCGAGTTTACCTGAGAGCAACCCCTCTTGTGAGGATCACACAGCCTGCCCTGCCCTGCCCTGCCCTCAGTTCCCATGATCTGGACACCGGGCCTCAACTCCTCAGCTCCACTTGGGGGCTGGTTAGCGGCTTGGGCGTGAGTCCTCTGTCAGTGACACCAGAGAGAGGCTTGCTGGCATGGACTGGGACCACCCCCCACCAGTCCTGAGCTGGGAACTCAGACGGGAGAACAGGAATGGCTGTAATCTAGGAACTCTGCATGAAGATGGAAGGGTTACAAACTTTGTCTTTAAACTGGGACAGGACTTCAAATCATTCACTCCAACTTCCCCATTTTATGGATGAGGAAACCAAGGGCTAGAGTGGCGATGTGGTTTCCCACAATCCCCAGCTGGCTCACAGCAGTTCTGCAAATTGAGGCCCAGGTCCTGCTCTCCACATCAAGTGGTAAAAGCACATTGTTGTGATTGTGCAGCTGCCTCAGCACCAAGTGAGGGCAGGTATTTGGTCTGGTTTCCTGAGAGCAGAGTCTTTCTTATGAAAGATATGTTGACATGGGGCAATGACTGGCACCCCTCATTCCCTTCGGTGGCAATGTCAAAGCCTGTAGGGCAGTGATTCCCAGAGCGTGGTGCTCAGCCCACAGGTGGGAAGTACATGAAGTGATTTCAGATGACACCCATTTTTTAATTTTAAGAGTAATATATTTATGCTGATGTGTACGAGAGAAGTTATGAAAAGCCACGGCCAGAGTGGCTTTCGGGTTCAAAGGCTTGGAGAAAGAGCTGATGTGCAAACTGATACACAAGACAAGAAATATTAATTTGGAATTATGGGGGGAAGCCAGGGAAAACTTAACTGTAGTAGTTAAGTTCCCCGGAGTCTCCGTTCCCAGCTGCTTTTATTTACTAGAATACACAACTGACTTTTAGGAATGCAAACAGACATATCAATGGTAATGTTTAGTAAACAATAAGATTACCAGGTTAGGGGGGAGTTTGCTTTAGGCCATTGAGTCAGCAGTAGGTAATAAAATGCAAATATTCATCCTGTGAATATCAAAGGAGCCCAGGTCAGCCTTCTGACGGACTTTTCACATTTATATTAATTACTGTTGATCTTGGTTTCCAACAGAAAGTATATAACTAGACACCAAATCTATTAATATTTTTAATTAATTAATTTTTTATCCTTACTGGAGGATATGTTTATTGATTTTAGAGAGAGAGAAACATATATGTGAGAGAGAAACATCAATCAGTTGCCTCCTGTATGCGCCCTGACTGGGGATTGAACCCAAAATCTAGGTATGTGCCCTAATCTGGAATCGAACCCATCACCTTTTGGTATATGGGACAATGCTCCAACCAACTGAGCCACCCAGCCAGGGCTCTATTAATGTTTATTAGGTTCATATATGACTGCGTAGGAGGGCTCAGTAACTAAAAATATATTCAGTAAAAAATAGCATGGGTGATTTGTTAATTAGGAAAAAACATACTATGAAGATGACTGAAATTTGGGAAATGCTCTTGTGGAGAATACCAACAATTTTGGGGGGGAAAGCTTAATAAAGGACTTTCCTATAATAAAAAGACACACCCTCAGCCTCATTAATTACCAAAAAAATGCAAAATACAACTAGAATGAGATACATTTTTTTTCACCTTTCAGGTTGGTAAACATTACAAAGTTTATTCTCACTTGGGCAGCACATATACTAAATTTAGAATGACACAGAGATGATTGCCATGGTCTCTGGGCACAGATGACATGCAAATTAATGACAAATTCCAGGCTCCTGTTGTATGAGTAACCAAATTTGTATTATTGAGAAGAAGGGTTCTTTTTTGAGGAGAAAAAGAAGATAAAGTGAGATCTATGAGATTAAGTAAAAATCTTGTTAAAAATATTAATATATATTTAAACTACATCATGAGTAGTATATGTATTTTCTAGCTTTTTTTTTTTGACTGAAGAGGCATATAAACAATGATCAACTCAAAAGAAATAAATGCCTAATATCCTGATTGAGGTCTCTAAATGCCATTTTTCACTAAAAGGAACCAAGTCTCTTTGGAGAAATGTCTAATTTTATTTCCAGGACAGGAAATACACAAGATAAGCCTTGAACATCTTGTCAAACAAGAAAGCAGCAAAACTATCAAAGACCACTAGACTGATGGCAAAAGGCGTCGAAAGGCAACATGAAGAGGCTCCCATTGGCCAAAGATGGGACAATTTGAACATCAATAAAGATTATAACTACAGTGGAACAAAATACGCGAATATATTTAAATCCCTGAATTTATCATTATACTAAAAACAATTCAAAACAAAAGAAAACCTCATTGGTTACCATTCAAGGGCACAAATAAACCAACTCATTATTTTAAAAAATTGGAAATAAAGGTAAAGAATCAAGCATCTATCATGTGTTTCCTTTATGAACTGAACATTGAGGTAACCAAATAGTTGATGAGGAGAAGCTTCTCATCATAGACATTCTCCAGCTACTAAATGAAGGAACGATGGCACAACACCATCTGCAGTCATCCCAATGGCTGCGAACATCACAAGTAGAGACATCGCCAGACATGATGGCATGATGTGCCTTCTGACAGAAGAAAAGAACTCCACCTGGGAAGCAGTCTTATCTCCTCCCCAACATAAATCTGATCAAGACTCTAGATCTAACTAGCAAGTCATAGGAAGGACATGCCACAAGGTTACAAACAAAATACAAACTGCAGGAGACTTCACAGGACAACTTCTTTAACAAACTATGACAAACAAAAGCGGGGTGGGGTGGGGGTGGGGCAAGAGCCATGGAAGCTCTGAGCTCTTCCCTCATACCTTGGCCTACGCATCTCTTCCATTTGGCTGTTCTGCTTATTATGCTGGGGGAAGGGAACAAAATACTTCCAGCTGAAGACACTATCTGGGTAGAAATTCCCTTCAAATGTGAACATCACATAACTGACCCATGGAGTGAAAAAGGATCAGATACTTCGTTGTTAGTGTGTAGAAACACAATGGACCCCAATGAGCCAAAGCAATCTTGAGAAAGAAGAACAAAGCTGGAAGCATCATGCTTCCTGACCTGGAGCTGTATCACAGAGCCATAGTAATCAACGCAGAATGGTACTGGCATAAAAATAGACACAGAGACCAGTGAAGCAGAATTGAGAACCCACAAATAAACTCGTGCAGATAGCTCAACTAATATTTGATAAGGGAGCCAAGAGCACTCAGTGGGGGAAAGGACAGTCTCTTCAATAAATGGTGTTGAAAAAATTGGATCATCACATGCATAAGAATGAAATTGGACTTCAATCTTACTCTACTCACAAAAGTTAAATGGATTAAGAACTTAAAACATGACCTGAAACCATAATACTCCTAGAAGAAAACAGAGATAAAACTCCTTAACAATGTTTTTTTTTTTTTTTTGGATATGACACCAAAAGCACAAGCAACAAAACCAAATGTAAATAAATGTAAATAAGTGAGAATGCATCAAACCAAAAAGCTTCTGCACAGAAAACAAAATTTAAAAAATAAAAAGGCAACCTATAGAATGGGAGAAAATATTTGCAAACCACATATCTGATAAGGGGTTAACATATAAAATATGTAAGGACCTCACAAACTCAATAGCAAATAATAGTAATACTATTTTTAAATGGGCAAAGGACCTGAATAGACATTTTCCAAAGAAGATACTGAAATGGCCAATAGGTACATAAAAAGATGCTCAGCATCACCAAGCGTCAGAGAAATGCAAATCAAAACCATGATGAGTATCACCTCATACCTGTTAGAATGTGTATGATCAAAAAGACAGATAACAAGTATTGGTAAGGATATGGAAAAAAGCGAACCTTTCACACTATTGGCAGGAATGTAAATTGGTGCAGCCACGATGGAACATAGTGTGAATGCTCCTCACACTAAAAATAGAACTGCCATGTGATTCCGTAATCCCACTTCTGTGTATGTATTCAAAGGAAATGAAATCACTGTCTTGAAGTGATGTCTGCATCCCATGTGCATTGCTGCATTACTCACAATAGCCAAGTGTCTACCCACAGATGGATGGATAAAGAAGATGTGATATGTATACATACATATATGAAATTTTATCCATACATATCGACTATTGTACCTGTATGTGGTATATTACTCAGCCATGAGAAAGGAGGAAATCCTGCCATTTGCCATAGACCTTGGGGTATTATGCTAAGTGAAATAAGTCAGACAAATAAAGGTAAATACTGTATGATTTCATTTATATGTGAAATCTAAAAAAGCTAAACACAGAGAAACAGAGTAGAATGGTGGATAGTTACCAGAGCTGGGGAAATAGAGAAATGACAGTCAAAAGGTACAAATTTCTAGTTAATTCTGGGGGTCAAATGACAGCAGGTGACTATAATTAACAATACTGTATTATAAACTTGAAAGCTGCTAAGAAAGTAGATCTTAAATGTTCTCACCATAAAAAAATGTAATTATGTAAAGTGATGGCTGTGTTAACAAACCCTATTGTGGTAATCATTTCACAATATATACATGTATTAAATCATCATGTTGTATGATTTAAACTTATACAATGTTATATGTCAATTACATCTCGATAAATCTTGAGGGAGAAAAAGAATGAAGTTGGACTCCTCTCTCACACCATGTACAAAAATTAACTCAAATGGATCAGATACCTAAATACAAGAGTAATTACCAAAATTTATCAATTTGCATATTTAAAACAAATGAATTTATTGTATTATACCTCAAGAAAGCCAAAATGTTAATAAAACACTGATGTGAGGCCCCATTCCTGAGAGGCTGAATGAATTGGTATTGGAGGAAGTTCTATTGAATAATTTTAATAATTCCCAGTTATTCTTATTTCTAGTCAGGAGAACTTGCGTTCAAGGAAATAAGCCTGGTGGAAAAGGTACTCAGAGGGAGGGGCCTTTTTTCATGTCCACACCTTCAGCATTCAAAATTGCAGGTCCCACCCTTTCCCAGTCCTTTGCCGGTTACCCTCCTCCTGCTGTCTGCACTGTTTCCATTCTCCTCCCTAGTCCAAACTCCCAGCTCTTTCACACTAACCTCAGATAACTCTGAAGAAAGCAAGGGTGAAGGCAGTTCACACTGAAGTGTGCATGGCTGATAGTCAAATTTTATATTTTCATGCTTGTGTGCCCAAAGGAATTTTTTAAAAAGTAGGCCCTGGCCGGGTAGCTCATTTGGTTAGAGTGTCCTCCTTATAGGCCAAGGTTGTGGGTTTGATCCCCGATCAGGGCACATACAAGAATCAACCAATGAATGCATAAATAAATGGAACAACAAAACAATGTCTCTCTCTCTCTCCCTTTTCCTCTCTCTAAAATCAATTTTTTTTTAAAAAAAAAAAAAAAAGAAAAAGCAGAGGGCCTGGCAGCATGACCTCAGAGGTGTCTTTACACTCTTCCTTTGGGTAAAGTTGGTCCTGCTTTAAGATGATATGAAGGACTAAAGAGTCCAAGTGGAGTACTAATCATTCACTCATTCATCAGTCATTCATTCACTCAACAGACACGTACGAGACACTGATTATTTGGCACTGGGTTAGAGGCTGTGGCAATTGGAGGAATAAGAAATGCCAGCTGGCTAGAACCAGGATTTCCTCAAAAGCCCTGGAACTACTTACAGTGTGGTATGACCAGTGCTGGAGCCAAGGCAAATAAGGCTTCAAAGAGAAAGCCACAGTAAGCTGGGCTTTAACAGGCAAAAAAAGGATCTCACCTGGTAAAGTAGGAAGCAGCGTGGCAAAGGAAGACAAGAGAGACCAAGGAGTAAAGGGGGAATGGCGAAGCACCTTGTGTGTCTGTCTCACAGAGGGCATGGAGAGCTGGAGGTGTCTTGGTGAGGGAGCCCGAGGGGGAAAGCAGGAACTGACACAAAGACCTGGTTAGGAGGTTATCCCAGGAAGCAGAAGTGAGGGAGACAGAGAAGAAGGGAAAGCCAATAGAGAGCTCATTCTGGATTGGTTACCACTATGAACAACTGGGCTCGTTCCTGTTGGAGACCACGGAGCAAACATGCGGAGTACGCCTCAGAAATGCATCCAGCCCGGCTGGTGTGGTTCAGTGGTTGAGCGTCAAACTATGAACCAAGAGGTCACAGTCGATTCCCGGTCAGGGCACATGCCGGAGTTGTGGGCTCCATCCCCAGTAGGGGGTGTGCAGAAGACAGCCGATCAATGATTTTCTCTCATCGTTGATGTTTCTATCTCTCTCTCCCTCCCCCTTGCTCTCTAAAATCAATTAAAAAAGAAATGCATCGGAAGCATCTGAGGCACTTATTACCCAACTTCTGACTCCACTGGCCATGAAATGCCCCTGGGAATGACTTCCTCCAGAGAAGCTTCCATCCGGGACACCACGCAGAGCTTTATGATTTTGAGAAAAAGCCTATGGCAATGAAGTTGAGAGTTGTACGGGTGGGTGCTTGAAGTGAGACCCTCACAGCCTGTGGGAACTGTCCACTGCAGCCGCAGGAGAAATCCGAGATGGGCCACAGGGAGGTGGCCTGGGACACAAAAGGCATCTGCTCATAGGGTGACTCAGATTCGGGGGCTGAATGGGTTCAGCAAGCAGAAGAAATTCAGGAAATGGGCTTGGAAAAGTAAGCTGGGTCAGGAGATCCATTGTGAAAAGTCTCATATGCCAGGTGACAAAGTTTAAACTTTAAATGCTAGGTCCTGGCACCTAGTAGGTGCTCAACAAATAGTTATTGAAAAAAATGAATGCTAATGACAGATGTTCCTGGGCCAAGTCCTTGCAAAGTTACTGGACTTTAGAATCCAGCAGATTGGCTGTGACCTTTAACCTCTTTAATCTTCCATTTCTCTCTCTCCCCGAAGTGGCAACAATAATATGTCCTTGACAGGGTTGTTGTGAGGAATTAGAGCAGATCAAAGATATATGGCAATTAGAAGTGTGGACTCAATAAATGTCAGCCACTCTACCCCTGCCCCCAAAATGACCCAAAGCCAAGTCATAAAGCTGAACTATCCACCAGCTAGAGACAATGAAGGTTGCTCCTGGGATCTGTTTACAGAAGATGGATGCTGGCATTCCAGCTATATTGGTCCTCCTGGAAAAAATTAGTGGTATTGGTAACAACTTCCTTGTACCAAAAGGGAATCAGACTGCTGCTTTAATTAAAGGACAGAGTTGAAACTATCCTCCCAGAGAACCCACAAATTCAGAAATTGATGCTTATAGTAACATAGTTTCCCGCCCGCCCACCTCCTACCCCCTTGTGCATTTAAATATACGTATTGAAGCATCTTCCGATCAATATGCTGTTGACAGGCCATCCATCCCTGCTGTGCTACCTTTCTCATTCTGAAATCTTAACAGAGGCCAAGATGCTTGTGGACTTCTGCACTGGCTGCTGTAGGCATTGGGAGCTCCTCAGTCCTTCCCAGTGGACAAAGGAGATTTGTGGTGGTCTCTAGGGAGGTAGGGACAGTCCAGCTGGTGTTGCTCAGTGGTCGAGCATCGACCCCATGAACCAGGAGGTCACAGTTCGATTCCTGGTCAGGGCACATGCCTGGGTTTCAGGCTCAATCCCCAGTGCGGGGTGTGCAAGAGGCAGCCGATAGATGATTCTCTCTCATCAATGATGTTTATCTCTCTCGCTCTCCCTTCCTCTCTCTGAAATCAATAATATGTATATATATTAAAATAAAATAAAAAATCCTTTAAAAAATGAATCTCAGGTGGGAGAGAACACTTGAGGGACTAGGTAAAGAATTGAGAAATCACACAAACTGGGGAATCGTCAATTAAGGTATTTCAAAACATGTCCATTTCCCCATAGCAGTCAGGTAGAAAGATAAACACTGTGATGAGTCATGCCAGTGGCACACTATTTTTTTTTTTTTTTTAAGGAAGAAGGGATATTGGGAAAATGAGTAAACACATACTTTGTTAAGGAAGGAAATTCCAGAGTTGAGAAGCGACTGTGGGAGGTACATCTACTCTTAGTCTGGCGTGATTCACACCTGGAGAAGCCAAGGAGGAAACCAAAGATGGGTATTCCTTCATCTGTCTGTTCATTTGCTCATTGCTTCATTCATTCATCTCCATTCAACAATGATCAGCTATCTCTATTACACTCTGCAAGAAGCAGCAGGAATACAAAAGTGGAAAAGACACAATCCCTTCCCTTGAAGAGTTCTGAAAGTAGGGGAAACAAAAGATCCTATATAATAAAAGGCTAATATACAAATCGACCGAACGGCGGAATGACCAGTTGCTATGACATGCATTGACCACCAGGGGGCAGACACTCAACGCAGGAGCTGCCCCCTGGTGGTCAGTGCGCTCTCACAGGGGGAGCACCGCTCAGCTAGAAGGTGGGCTCATGGCTGGCGAGCACAGCGGTGGTGGCGGGAGCCTCTCCTGCCTCTGCGGCAGCGCTAAGGATGTCTAACTGACGGCTTAGGCCTGCTCCCTGTGGGTCCCCCCGAGGGCTCCCAGACTGTGAGAGGGTGCAAGTCGGGCTGAGGGATTCCCCCCCCTCCCCCCAGTGCACGAATTTTGTGTACCGGGTCTCTAGTGTCACTAATCCTATCTAATAAAGCTGGAATATGCAAATTGACCATAACTCCGCGACAAAGATGGAAGCGCCCACAGCCAATAAGAAGGAATATGCAAATTGATGCGACAAGGCAAGAGGCGGAAGGCGGCTCTGGCCTGAGCGAAGGTGGTGCTGGCAGCCAGGGGAAGGAAGGCCTATTCTGGCACGAATCTTCGTGCATCGGGCCTCTAGTAATTATAATAAAGTGGAACAAGGGCAAAGATAAAGACATGTCCAAGATGGGGTGGTGACATAAAGAAGAGGGGAGAGGCCAGAAAAGGCTTCCTTTCACTGGGGATCCTTTAAAGGTGGGGATCAAAGCACGGTTGGCGTCCTCAGGCAGCAGGGAGTTGTGCCCATGTGCAGGGACAGAAGTTCCAAGGAAGAGGAAAAGGCACCCATAAAGAGTGAGACGCCTTTGGGCACAGCCTGGAGTTGGTCCGGCTACAGCACAGGAGGCAGGCAGAGAAGTGGGTAGAGACCAAACAGGGGAGGAGGACCTCCTGGGTCAAGAGGAGGAGTCTGGGCTCCATCCTGGAGGTGATGAGGGGCCACTGAAGGGTTCTCAGCAAGAGCATGGTGCTACCTCATTTGTGGGTAAGAATGATCTTCCTGGTGTCTTCCCAGGACCAAGCCGTGAGGGGTGGGTTGAAAGGGATTGGAAAGCAAGCAGGAGGAGGGCGGGCTGCTCAGATGGTTCAGGTGAGAGGCGATGGCAGGGGGCTGGGAGTTTAGCTTGTTCCCCAGGGGGCTTTGAGGACAGGAAGAATTTCCAGCTGCCAAGTTACTTAGTCTTACACTATCAGTTTACTCATCCTTACAAGACCGTTTATCAGGACCTCTCTCTGCAGACAGGGGGAGAGACCCTGGAAAAGGGTGGTGCAGCCAGGTGTGGAGGGGAGGGTAAAGCGGGGGTCCCTAGCCACCCCACGCTGAGTGCCAGTCCAGGCGCCTGTCCCCAGCTTCCCCTTTTCCTCCTCCCCCCCGCCCCAGGGGAATTGTTGAGGCCACAAAGAGGAGTGGAGGGTCCTCTTAGACACCCAGGGGTCTAAGGCTCATGCAGTCAGGGTTTGATGCAGTCACAGGGGCCACTAAGTAAAGCCGTTGGGGCTGTCACCCTGGCCTATCTCTTCCCCCAAAAGCTCTAGTGAGCCGCGGAGAGAACGCTTTAAAGTGACTTTAAACACACACACACACACACAACAACAACAACAAAGCAGAGTTTTATTCCCGATTTGGATTAGATAGCGCTGTGACTTTAATCAAGTTAGTTCAAGGCGCTCAGTAAATCCCGGCGAAGGACAATTCCGCAGCCAGGAGACCCCTCCCTTCGACACCGGCCGCGCCACATCACCTTTCCCCCACCTTTCCTCCGGGGTCCAGGCGCAGCCCCGACCCTAGGCCGACTAGGCAGCGGAGAGTCGGATGGTGAAGGTAGGCTGGTGGCCCAGGCGCCCCCACTCGCTCCCTCACGGGGACTCCCGCCTCCCCGCGCCGCGCGGTCCCGCGCTCGAGTGCAGGGAGCCCGCGCGGCGGCGGGACTGCGCAGCCCGCCTGGTCAGAGAGGCGCAGAGCGGGGCGGGTGGCGGCAGCTCCTGGTGTCGTGGGCGCCTCGGGGTGTCCAGCGCATTAGGCACGCCCGCCGCTGCCTTCCCCCAGCCTCCGGGCGGCCAGTGCAGCTCCGAGGCGCCTGCAGGCCTGGCCCCGCGCCACCGAGGCCCCGCCCCCGCCCGGCTCTCCCGGCGCCCGAGCCCGCAGGGCGTCAGCCCGGTGGCTGGGGCTGCAGACCGCGGCTCCGCGCGTCCTGCCCGGGCGGGCCTAGGGCCCCCAGACGCCCGCCTCCGCTTCGGGTAGATGCTTACGTCAGGGAGGCGAAAACCAGAAGAAGGAAAAAAAAAAAAAAAAAACGGCACGAGGGCGGAAGGGGAAAAAACTTTATTTTTTCTCTTATTCTCTTCTGGGGCTGAAGCGAAGGGGAGGCGACTGCGCCAGCGCGGGCTTCCGGAGAGCCGGGCGCGACCCCGGCCGCTGCGCGGAGGAGCCGAGCTCCGAGGCCCGCGGGGGCGCCCGGCATGTGGGACCCCCAGGACTTTGAGCGCCACTGGCAGGCCGAGTTCCCAGGGCAGGCGGCGCCCGTCATGCGGCTGGACTCGGTGCTGGACGTGGAGCAGGAGCTGGAGCGCTGCAAACTCAACCTGAAGCGGCTGCAACAGGTGTCGGCCGAGGAGAAGTTTAAAGTGTCCTACCTGCAGTCGGTGCTGGCCGGGGAGAAGCGGGACCTGGGCTGCGGGCGCCTGGAGGGCGCAGACGGCGGCGGCGGGGCAGCTTCGGCCGAGGAGCCGGCGTCGGCCGGGCCGGAGCGGGCGCCGCCTCTGCGGGAAGAGGAGGGCGCAGCGGGCGGCGGCGGCGAACTCCCGGGACCCGCGCGCCCCGATCCGGAGGTGGCTGCCCAGGCCGAGACTCCGTGCGTGTGCCTGGACCTTCCCGCATGGCCCGTGGCGGCGGGGGCCGGGGCCACGGTGCGCAGCTTGACTGCAGCCATCCACCAGCAGCTGCTGCAGCCTCGCCTCCTCTTCAAGTCGCGGGAGGACTGCGCGCCCCTGGGCCCCGATGGCACGGTTTCCAGGTCCCCGGGCGAGGAACCGGCCTCTGGGACCCGGGCGGGGCGGGGCTCCGAGGAGGGCGAGCCGGACGCCTCGGGCGCGGATGATGGGGGCGACAGCAGTGACCACGACTTCGAGATGGTGGATTTGAACGAGAAATTCGTCCTAGGCCACTTGCTTGTGGCCCCTTGTCGGTTCGGCACCCGCGGTGAGGCCGAAAAGGCGGCACGGTCTAGCAGCCCCCATCGCTGGATGCATCTGATCCCCGGGGGCCGGCGGCTACAGCGTAGGAGCCGCGACCTGGAGCAGCTGGAGTCGGAGGCCAAGGACGGGCGGGGCTCGCCCATCCCTACGGAGGAGGCCCCCCGGCGCGGGGCCCGCGATCACCTCCCCCGGTGGCGGCGCAAGGGCTTACTGTGGGTGCCCGAGCGGGACTCGCCCAGCCACAGCTCGCCAGAGAGGGGCAGTGACTGCAGCCACAACAGCTCAGACCACGAAGACGGCTTCTCTGCAGGTAGGCGCACCCCTTTCTAGATCCCCGATTTCGCGCACCCCCTGGGGGCTGCTGGTCACCTCCTGCACCCCATCCCAGGCACACCTTGTTGGTCCTGTTTACCTCAGGCGCCTGGGAAGAAGGGAGATAAGATTTACCTGTTTACCTTGAAGCCACATGTGGGACTTAAAAAAAAAAAAAGCAAACACCTAATTCAGAGTGATTTGGGCTTGGGCGAGTTCATAAAAATAAACATTATGAGGATGGCAGGGGTGACGGAATGTGTGCCTGGCCAGACCATGAGGAGTCTTTCACTTAGGCCTCAGCCTTTCTGCTCTGTTGGAACAGCATCCACTCTCACCCCTTCCAACTCCACAGGTCGGCCAGATCCCTTTGCACCACACTGATAGTATCCTTCTCTGAGCAAACTGCTGGCTGCCAGTTCCCCCAGATTCCTGGATGTGGAGGTCTCAGTCTTCCACTCAATTTTCTGAACTTATTTCTCATCTCCTCCAGTCTGTATCTGTGCTCCGGTCAAATTGAAACAGGTTATCACTTGGTGAAAGGTACATAATCCTCACTGCCCCCTGCCTTTACTGCCTGGCCCCCTTCCTAGAAGGCTGCACTTGGTCTGTCAGCGTCCTAGGAACTAGGAGCCTGAGGGAGAAGGGAAGGGCTTAGAATTACAGAGACTTCAAGCTGGCCTAGTGCCCAGAGATCATGTCTAGGGCAGTGTCTTCACATGATGAAGGAGGAAACTGGAGCTCAGAAAGATGAAGAGCCTGGTTGGAGTGAGCTGATGCCTCCACTTGGACCTCCTGTCCTTTGTGGTTTCCCCTCACATCTGCCCTCTCTTCTGAGGGCAGGACCTGGTCCAGACAGTTGCATCCCCTTGTGATGGTCAGCTTGGTGTCTTGCACAAAGTAAGTGCTCAATAAATATTTCTTGAATAAATGTCTCCAGCCACAGGTCAGGGAGGAGGAAAGGACAGGGATGTGGGGTGGCCTGTGACTGCTCCTTTGCTGTCCTGGGACTGTCAGGGTCTCCTCAACTACAGGGAAGTATGACTTGGTGTCTGTCTAGCTCAAGCTGAGACCAAGAACTTCAGATGCCTTCCTGCTAAGTGAAGGAAGAAAAAAAAATCACTGGTGCTGGGATTGTTCCAAAATTTCCATTATTAGATTTTATCTGGGTAAGTTTGCATTTGAATGAAAAACTGTCTACTTTGCTAAAAGCACATTTGGAAGGTCCATCAAGTCATCTGTTGTGATCAATTACACTTATTCATTAGCAGAGATTGGCTGCTCGTCCCATACATCATGCTTTTGCCGCCCATGCTAGTACCGTATTTTTTTTATGTGCCCCTTTAACTTAAAGGAAGAGTCTGAAGATTGCACTCTAGTGCCAAGTTTCAAATGCCCTCAGTGGAGGCTACCCAAGCGGTCCAGCGCTGCTTCAGAGCTGGCTCCAATCCCATCTCCCCTCAGACCCACATCAATCATCCTGCTGGGTATGCCCAATGCACTGGATTTTCTCCAGGGAGTGATTTTATTTCATCAAACTGTCTCTTCTCTTCTTAAGGGCACTCTAGCCCAGAGAGCACCTTGATGCAGATTAGAAACTCGTGTTCCCCCTGGCCTGCCACTACAAAAGGTGCCCCCTTTGGGTGGATCAGTGATTAAAAAAAAAAAAAGATTTCAGACATCTCTTCAGGGCAAGCTCTGCAGGGGACCCCTGCACAACTGCATGTGAGGGCGCTGCTCCTGTCTCCAAAGCCTCCCCAGTGAGGAAGTGAATGGGGGTGGGCATGCACAGCATACATGTATGTACACACATCCACACACTTCTATACATGTGTACACATGTGCACACAGTCACATACTAGCAAATGTTGCATATTGGCACACAATCAAGGAGCAAGAGACTTCAGGCATACAGAGAGGCACTAGAGCGGAGGGATACCGGCAGGGGTTTTCACACTGTGGGTGACAGCCCACTGAAATCATGTGGTGAGGAATTTGCATTGCCAGGCTGCCTTGGCCTCCCTTGGCCGTCCCTGCTTCGTTTTTTTCTCCATTGCGCTCACCCAGTTACCACCTGGGATGCAACAATTTTGTATGTGGATCTTATTCATCTTTCTCTCCAGTAAAACGCTAGCTCCAAGAGGGCAAGGATGTTTGTCTCTTTCTTTCACTGACATTGCCCCGAAGCCTAAACCAGTATCTAACAGATGTTAGATCTTTTGTACATATTTGTTGAATATAACCCAAAAATGCATACACCCTTTAAGAGCTGATAGCTCAATTTTGAAAATGAAATGTATTTTAATAAACACTGCCTTCATAAATATTCAAAGTGTGTGTACACATCTTTGGGGGATACTCTCTATATTTTAAATGAGATGGAACAGAAAAGAAAGCATCAGATTGTATTGCACATGGTAATGGTGTGTATTACTCTGTTTAAAAACTTTGTTTTGCCCAGCTGCTGTGGCTCAGTGGTTGAGCGCTGACCTATGAACCAGGAGATCATGGTTCAATTTCCGGTTGCAGGCTCCATCCCTGGTAGGGGGCATGCAGGAGGCAGCCAATCAATGATTCTCTTTCATCATTGATGTTTCTGTCTGTCTGTCTCTCTCTCCCTCTCCCTTCCTCTCTGAAATTAATAAAAATATATATTTAAAACAAAACAAATATTTTAAAAATTTTCAATTATGTATAAATATGTGCATAGATACTGGTTCCTGATGTAGAATTATTTCTTGGTGTGGGTTGGACAGAAAGCTTTGAAAATGCTAATAAAGACCATGGGCTCTGAAGCTAGATTGCTGGTATAACCTTGATAGAAGTTATTTGAATTTTCTGTGTCTCAGTTTCCTCTATAAATCGAGTGAGGCTAACAAACACTGCTTACTGCTGCTCTGAGGAATAGATGGAATGTTATTTCTAAGGGCTTTGAACAGACCCTGGCACACAGCACATTTACCCAGTGTTCACTAACCATGGCCACAGGTTGTTTCCTTGAGTCAGTGCTCCCACTTCCAGATCATCCTGAGTCACAGATGGTTTGGCTTTCTGTGATGCATGTGTTTTTCCTAGCACGGCTCCGGCTCTTTCTAGTACCTTCCAGGCAGCAGGGCAGGACCCAGGGCAGAGTGGTCATCTTAGCTCATGAGTCTCTCTTGCTGGATTGGCCCTCATGTTGTTCTCGTTCTCCACCAGCAATCATGCCCATTTTCTGTACTTAGAGATCCTTAACTGAAGGTCAGGTTTATTGGCAATTCAGACTCTGCCTTCCTCTCAGGGTCTCAAGGAGAGAGATTACTTGAGACATCTTAAAGACCCAGTGGCAAAAAAAGAAAGGGAAAAAAAAATGGCCCAGTGACAGAGGAGCTCCCCACCCTGGAAAAGGGCTGCTTTCTCTTAGATGAGGGGCAGATCCTCATACCAAGGCACATTTGGGTTTTTTTCCCTACACATAACAGCCAAATCAGAATTTAAATTAGTTAGAATGTCTTTTTTTTTTCTTTCCAATATATAGAGAGATACAAACATCAGTGAGGAGAGAGAATCATTGATAGGCTGCCTCCTACACACGCCACACTGGGGATTGAGCTGGAAACCTGGGCATGTGCCCTGACTGGGAATGGAATCATGACCTCCTGGTTCATAGGTCAACGCTCAACCACTGAGCCACACGGGTGGAGCAGAACGCCCTTTTTCCTTTAGTATCTTTCTTTGAGCACCTTGCAGCCTTGGTTGGTATCAAGAAAGACTAGGCCACGTCGCCTTGAATGAGGGTGGTGGTGTGAGTGGGGTGGGGCACGGGGGCTACACAGCTAGAATCAGCTGTGTTGGGTCATGTGTGCGGTGAAGTCATACCTGTGTCTGTGTCCTGGTTCTGCCCCTCACCCGGTGTGAGACCGTGGGCAAGCCACTGACCTTTTCAAGCCCAAACTTACTAAGGGCTTACTTGGTGCCAGCTCCAGCTCTAAGCATTTTATACGTATTAACTCACTTATAGCACTCAACCGTTTTCTGAGATGGGCACTATGATTATTTCCATTTTACGTATGGGAATCTTGAGGCCCAGAGAGCTTCAGTCACCCTGCCCAAGGTCACCCAGCTTATAAGTGGCACTTCGGATTTGAACCCAGGCAGTCTGACTCCTGAGCCTGTGCGTTCAAATAATAGCACCTCCCTCTCAGGAGAGTTAAGATTAAATACGGTAAAATATTTAAAGAGTTTAGCAAAGCATCTGGCACACAGTGCCCATTAAGTGCATACGTGTGTAGTGTACCCGTGTGTGCGCAGTATTATTATTTTCTTTATCACTGAAGTCCCCAGAAGACCAGTCCATCTGCTGCTGAGGTCAACCATTAGGGCTGCTGCCCATCCGGGCGGCTCCAGGGTGGCTTTGGCCTCGCAGGTGAGCAGATCACCTGCTGGATTTTAGGCCGCCCTCCTCAGCTGGGCACTCTTGGGCAGCCGCAACTGCATGCCCACATGAGGAGGCCCTGGTGTTTTACCTTCCGTGCTGACATGCTTCTGGGCCACCTCGGCCATGGAGGTTGAGTGACATGTCCTTCTCAGGGTTGATGCATTCCTTCTGCAGCCTGTGGCCTCCCCTGTGCCACCTGTGCACTCTCTGGGGACCAAAGCCCAAAGGTGGCTTTCAGAGTCAGGCATCCTTTTGACTAGTAGTAACTATTCATCTGATATTCTGGTTTTAGTTCAGATGACAGAGTAAATATCATTAATATTTTAAAGTGGTAGCATTTTTTCCTTGCTCAGTAGAGGAGGAGCAGTCTCTATTTTCGCTGACGCTTGACAGTCACTCATTCATTCATTCATTCATTCATTGATTCATCCATCCATCCATCCCACTCCACAAGGATTTATTGAGGTTTTTACTTCATACCTCTGTGTTAAGAGCTGAGACTACAAACATTGCTGACCTGCCTTTAACGTTCTCCCTGGCTCTTTGGCTCCTGAGGTATAAATCATAGGTTTTTAAAATAAATAATTTCCCAGCAGGTAATTTGTCAAATCCTGAAAAGAGCAGCTAAGGACTGTTATTTAGAAGTTCAGCAACATTCAAGAGCCTAGGACAGGAAGAGATCTTAGACTTGGTCTAATCCTGCCTCTTTCCAGACAGATGAGGACCCTAAAGCACTAAAAGTAACCCCAAAGTCACATACTCACGGCCCTTAAGGTAGGCCCTCCAGCCAGATCTAGGCTTTTTCTTTTCTTTTCTTTTCTTTTCTTTTTCTATATATATTTTTATTGATTTCAGAGAGGAAGGAAGAGGGAGAGAGAGATAGAAACATCCATCATGAGAATCATGGATCAGCTGCCTCCTGCACATCCCCCACTGGGGATCGAACCCACAACCCGGGCATGTGCCCTTGACCGGAATCGAACCCGGGATCTTTCAGTCCGCAGGCCGATGCTCTATCCACTGAGCCAAACGGGCTCCAGAGGTGTTTTTCTCCTTTGTGATCTCTGGTCCTTCCCCAGTCAAGCCCTGTCTCCCCCAACATCTACAAAACCATTATCTGGCTTCTTATTTCCGACTTTCCACCCACTTGCTTCCGGCCAGTGCTCATTCCTGCCAGTGCCTTTTCCTGTGCTCTTTTTGGCATTTGAGATGTTCTCCCACCTCCATTTGCCCAGATGCAAAGCCAACCTTTCCTTTGAGGCCTAGCTTTTAAAATTTTTTTTTCCACTGATATTTATAGAAAGTGGAAAGGAGGGATAGAGACACAGAGAGAGAAACATCCGTGTGAGAGAGACACATCTATTGGTTGCCTCCCCCAGCCTGCAACCGAGGCACGTGGCCTTGACCGGAATTGAACCCGAAACTCTTCAGTCTGCAGGCTGATGCTCCAACCACTGAGTAAAAACGGCTGGGGCAAGGCCCGGCTTTTTTATGGAACCTTGTATTGGTTAAGATATGGGTTTGCTGTATAAGACAACACACACACAAAAGTGGCTTACGCAAGACAGAGGTTCATCTATCCCTCATCTAAAGAATCCTAGAAGTAAGCAGTGCAGGAAGGGTATGGTGACCACACCGTCATCAGGAATTCAGGCTTCTTTTGCCTTTTGCTTTCTGTCTCAAGTTTTCCTCAGGGTCCAAAATAGCTGCTGGAAATCCAGTCATCGCATTCCTGTCTCAGACAAGAATTAGAAAAAAGAGAGGGAGTGGCAGCTATCCATCTGTCTTTTAGGCAGTTTCCTGGAAGTCTCTCTTAACAATTTCTGTTTAGATTTCAATAGCCACCTCTAGCTACAAGGGAGCCTGGGAAATGTAGTGTTTTATCTGGGCATATGGCCACCTCATATAAAATAGGGACTCTGTTACAAGGAAAAATGGAAGAATTGATATTGAGTAGGCAACTAGCAGCCTCTGGCACTAGCCTTTTCCAACTACTCCAACCCATCTTGTGGTTCTTGGAGTGAGCCTCACACTTGCACAATTGTTTTATTATTGTGCCATCTATTAGTTCATTGACCCAGTGAACAAATAACGACTGAACCGCTGCTCTGTGCAAGGCACGACGCCTGTTATGTAGGCTCTGTGAAGAGTTGCTCTCAAACTAAGAGGTTAGCGGGCCTCCTCGAGGGCGAGGAACATGGCTTGTGCTTCTTTTTTTAAATATATATTTTATTGATTTCAGAGAGGAAGGGAGAGGGAAAGAGAGAAACATCAATTATGAGAGAGAATCATTTATTGGCTGCCTCCCGCATGCCCCCTACTGGGGGGCGGGGATTGAGCTCGCAACCCGGGCATGTGCCCTTGGCCAGAATCGAACCCGGGACCCTTTAGTCCTCAAGCCTACGCTCTATCCACTGACCCAAACCGGCTAGGGCAGTGGTCGGCAAACTGCGGCTCGCGAGCTGCGGTTTGCTGCTCTGTTGACTGAGTTTGCTGACCACTGACCTAGACTCTCGATTCCAATAATTACAGGCTGTTGTTGTTCCTTGTGATTAAGCCCCCATCCCAGTGGTCGGCAAACTCATTAGTCAACAGAGCCACAGTTTGCCGACCACTGGCTAGGGCACCTTTTTCTCCCTCACAACAATATCTTTCACAGAGCTGGGCACAGGATAGGCACTTCATAAGTCCTGGTTGATTTTGGAGTAGTCACAGTGAGCAGCTCATTGAAAATAGAAATTCCCTGACTTGGTACTCTGCTAGAGGATTCCGGTTGTATAAGGTTTGTTTCTGGTTGATTCTGGTTTTGAGGAAGCACAGCAGGGAGACTGGGGCAAAGGGCATCTCTAAACATCGGGGCCGCCTTGTAGCCGCATGGACTTGTCCAGGTGTTGGGGGGAAGATTTGGCTGTTTTGGAAACAGGACTCTGTTTATATACCAAACTGGAATTATAAGCAGAAATCCCTGTGCCCACCTGCCTTTCTTTACCACGGCTGTCTCCGTAGCTGTATTCACACCACGTGACTCCCTCTTGTTATTGCTGCCCTGCACAGCTGCAGAGTGATCTGCAGTCTTGGCGCAGCGAGCGTCACCTGCGGTCCGCGTCTCTGTCTTCCTGTCTGATCCTGGCTTTAGTGTGCAGGAGACAAGGCTGTCTGACGGGAGGCTGCCTGAGCTTGTGCCACATTGTGAAGCTGCTAAGCAAATGATTGTTTTAAAGTTTTTATTGGCACTTAGGAGGAAAGGAACTCGGATATATTTAGCTTCTACTACCTGCAAGGTACTATGCTAAGTGTTTCACCTACACCAGTGGTTGGCAAACTGCGGCTCGCGAGCCGCAGTTTGCCGCTCTGTTGACTAATGAGTTTGCCGACCACTGACCTACACGATCACGTTTAATATTCAGAACGGTCTCCTGTTCTAACTGTAAGGTACTAACTACCATTCTTATTTTGCAAAGGAGGAAACGAAGGCTCTGACCAGCTAACTAACAAGCCCAAGTTTGCTTAGAGCTAAGTAGCCGGGTTATTTTTTCCCTCCCATTGAAACAACTAATTAATTAGTTAATTTTCTTGAGAGATAATTGGCATTTTATAAAGTTCACCCTTTCTAAGGGTATGGCCATGGTTTTTAGTATATTCACAAGGTTGTGCGACCATCACCCCTTTCTAATTCCAGAGCATTTTCATTGGGGCGGTGGTGGGGCGGGGGGGCCGGGGGGCAGGAGGGGGGCGTAGGCAGGGGGTGGGGGTGCTGTTTTTGAATCTAGGCTTTTCCTACAGCCGTGCCATTTCCTTTTCTAATTTGCCACATGCAGTGATTTAAAATAAGGAGACCGGATCTGGGAAACATCAGGGCTTGTCTGGGTGAGACTGGTAGGTAAAAGGGCCCCCACTTGGTCGGCAGCATCCTGATGCCCATTTGAACTGCTGCAGATGGGAATCGCCTTGATTCCTCTGGCCCCATTTTACCCTGTTTGTGTTTTCTGGACTTGGGGCATGGGGCAGAACATCCCAAACCTGAGGTTCCACGAGCACCCCTCATTCCTGCCATGGGGTGATGGTTGGCATGGTGAGAGGGGCCCTTGTACGGACCTGTGTCTTTTTGTCTTTGTAGCCCCAGAATGTCATAGTGCCTGGGATATAGAAAGTGCTCAATAAATGTTCACGAATACTCATTCATTTCATTGCCTCTAATCTAAACCACTGCAAAAACCACTTGTTCTGCCTCTCACCGTTCTCCTCTAGCCCCCCAGTTATCTTCCCAATCAAAGACAATATGATTGCTAGCCCCTAAGTCTCTGTAGGTTACACTGCAGTAATCATACTGGTTGTCTGTCCCTTTAAAAAGCTTTTCTCCTAAGCCCGACCTAGCAACTGCTATTTTCATGCTATTGGCCTGCACCGGATCACATGGCCACTCGCTGGCCTGAGGGCTGGTGAATCAGAAATTGTAGCTTTTCAGCCTCTGGTGTCAAGATTGTTAAGGGCGAAGGGCATTGTGAGTGGCTTTCGGAAAACCAGTCCCACAATCCTTCTCTGAACTTTGTACATTCACTCAGTTCAGCAACTAGAAAACAGTTTAAAAGGGTTTGCTTCTCTGTGACCCACACTGGATTCTAAGCCCTTAAAGTGTGTGTGTGCTGGAAGGAAACCACTTCTTTTAACTCAAGCACCCCTGCCCCCAGCACAGGGCTGGCATATGGTATTTACTGAACAAATAAAATAACTATTGTACGTTTTCAAGTAAGAATTTTATGGGATTAGAATACCTGACCAGACTGTTGGGGTTTCTAAGCATCTAAAGACTTTTTTTTCTCTCTTTCTCTTCTTTGCCTTTATCTTCATCTCTTCCTTCCCCCTTCTCCTCTGTTTTTGGATCAGCAGGGCCCATTGATAAGACATATTCTAGAGCTGGGGTGGGTCTTTCTTTCTGAATTGAAGCCCTTTTCAAATTTCCCATGCCTCAAGCACATGTTGATGTGTGCCCTGGCAGTTTGCTACCATGTCTGCCAGCCAACCAGTTGAGAATTTGTCCCTCTTCCTGGTGGGAGTGTGTTGTTTCCTGAAGGTGGGCAATGCAGAAAAAGGCTGACACGTCCATCCTGACCAACTAGGCCCTCCCCAGCTCATGGAGACCTGTGCTAGTTAGTAGGATGGTGAACTAAATATTTTGGTTCCCCCATTGCTTTCTGGGAACATGGTGGGTAGGATGACATTACTGGTTCCCTTGAAATCGGGTAGGACTCTCTGCCTAGTTCTAGTCAATGAGTTTGAATGGAAGTGATGTGTGCCACTTCTGGACCAGAGCATTTAATGCTAATCTGAGACCCTTCAGAGCTCTTTTTCCCCTTTACTATTGCAATGCACAATGTTCCCGATGGTGACTGCTCTATCAGCCTAGGTCCTAGAGAGAGGGAAAAACAGAGCAGAGCAGGTTCCTAATCAACCCGCAAAGGACATGTACTACTAGAGTGAGAAATAAACCACTGTTATGTTAGGCAACTTCAGTGTTCAGTGCTATTTGTTACTGCAGCATTATCTAGTTTATCCTGACTGACACAAAAGCCTGATTTATATTCATACAGAAGAATGGCTCTTCTGAGCCTAAGAAATCAATGTGTTTTCCTCAAAACTTCTAAGTACCCTTTTCACTAAGGCCATTGGTAACCATAGCTGTTTGTATGTGTATATGAAAGGGTGGATCTCAAAAATGTAAAAAGCAATGTTAGGAATGGCTAAATTGTTTCACCAGTGCTTTATTCAGTTTCTTGCTAGAAGGACTTATGACTCAATAGCAGATCATACTCATGGCCAAGACTTTTTTACAGAGGCTACAGAGCAAAAGCAGTGAGAAAAAAAATGTATCAACAGACTCTAGAGAGGTCCAGCATAGGCTTTTGGTGACCTTTCTTATCTGAGGCCATGTCGGAGTGCTCTCTCTCTAATAGCAAACTACCAAGACATATGTGGAATATCTTCCCTCGAAGAAGTCTGTTTGAGTCTCAAGGTTTGAGACTTAAGAGGGCTGGTGACATAGGCATATCCTGCTAAATAACCAGCCATGGCAACCAGAAATAAGACACCGCCCGCTGCCCCCAATGAAACCAGATGTACACTACTAATCTTGTTGTTTGCGTAAAGGAACTTGATAAGCCATTACAGCATGGTCCATTGTTCCAGGTGCAAAATTATGAAATCACTAACATGGGGAAAGGATACCAGAATTAAAAACCATGGAGGCCACCCTGGCTGGTGTGGCTTAGTTGGTTGGAGAGTCATCCCATACATCAAAGGGTCTCGGGTTCAATCCCCCGTTGAGGCATGTATGGAAGGCAATTGATCAATGTTTCTCTCTCACATTGATGCCGCTCTCTCTCTCTCCCTTCCTGTCTCTCTAAAATCAATTTTAAAAGAACAACCATGGAAACCTATTTTGCCCATGATGTAGTAGTATATTGACTTTATTTGTGAAGGCCTAAATGTCTGATTGCCCAGATCTCTGAGAAACGTGATTTCTGTGGGGGATTTTGCACATTTGGAATGAATGTGACTCTCATAAAAGTTCCAGAAATGCAATATAATTTTTCAAATTCTTTGTTAATTAGATTTTGGGGCCTATCCTCTAACCTACTTACACCATTATTTATTTGAAATCAATGAAAAAAAAAACCCAGACTTATAAACAAAAGTTTGAAACTATTCATTTGCCATTTGGGGATACCTGACTAAAATGAGATGGTTTTGTAATGCCGAGTGTTTACTAGAAGTATATATTTTAATCAATACAGCCCCATGAGATTAAGTATTATTATTCCCATTCTATAGTAATAAGTCTGGAAACACTGAGTCACTTGCCCAAGTTACACAGCTAATAAAGGACAGAACTAGAATGGAACCCAGTTATTTCTGGGGCCAAAGTTACTCTATTCCATCTTATCACTAACTCTTACACTCCCCAGACTGCAACTCCTCCTCTCTATGAACACCAGTTAAGTTAGATGACTTGGGACTCTATACCAAGTAATGGTTAAGAGCTTGGCTTTTAATCAGAGGAACCTGGGTTTGGATCCAGGTTCCCTTGTTACTTTGTGCCCTTAACCTTTCTACTAACCCATTGTCTTTTCTGTACAATGGAGATGGTGTTGTAAAGATTACATGGAGAGAGAAACCAAGATGGCGGCATAGGTAAAGACCTAAACTGCTGCCTCGCACAACAATTTCAAAACTACAACTAAAAGACAAAATGGACATCATCCAGAACCACAGGAAGGCTGGCTGAGTGGAAATTCTACAACTAGAAGGAAAGAGAAAAGCACATTGAGACTCAGAGGAGCTGCAGGAGGCAGAGGTACTGGGGCACGCGCGCGGAGAGGACTGGCAACTGGGTGCGCGGCTGGCTTTCTCAAGCGGGAGAGAGACAAAAGCACACGACTGCGCTGAACTCCAGTTCTGGGCGAGACTCTGGGAACCCAGACTCATACGGGGTGAAACTGGACTGTCAGGAAAGAGAAAAGCACACTGAGACTCAGAGGAGCTACAGAAAGCAGAGGTACCGAGGTGCGCGCGCAGAAAGGGCGGGCAACTGAGTACGCGGCTGGCTTTCTCAAGTGGGAGGGAGACAAAAGCACCCGACTGCACTGAACTCCAGTTCTGGGTGAGACTCTGGGGACCCAGACTCATTCAGGGAGAAACTGGATTGTCTGGCAGCGGGCGGAACTCGAGGGCAGCTTTCTCTCAGAGGTGCTTACAGCGATTACCACGGGACACTGAGACACAGAGGCCTATTAGGGCAGGGCTGACAGGAAACCAATGCTGTCTGCTCCGCCCTGAGACTCCGCCCCATCCAAGCTGAGCACAGAGGCTTTTGCAAGTCTTGTCTCATAAGGGTGTCTTCAGCACAGAAGTTCTCCCAGCGTATACACACTGATCCTCACAGCCAGTTGGCCTGGAGGTCAATTCCTCTCAGTGATACCAACAACAATCAAGGCTTAACTACAACAAGACTGTGCACACAGCCCACAAAGTGGTGCACCAAGAGTGTCTACCTCAGGTAACTGGGGAGGCTGAGCCATTGGGCCCTAGAGGACACCTAGCACACAAAGCCACTCTACCAACTCAGGGAAGCAGCCAAAATGTGGAGACAAAGAAACAGATCACAAACGAAAGAAATGGAGGAAAACAAATGACTGGATATAGAGTTCAAAACCATGGTTATAAGGTTTCTCAAGAATTTTCTACAAAAGGCCGATAAATTTAGCGAGACCCTCGAGGATATGTAAAAGGACCAACTAGAAATTAAACATACACTGACTGAAATAAAAAATATTATACAGAGATCTAACAGCAGACTAGAGGATTGCAAGAATCAAGTCAAAGATTTGAAATACAAAGAAGCAAAAAACACCCAACCGGAAAAGCAAAAAGAAAAAAGAATCCAAAAATATGAAGATAGTATAAGGAGCCTCAGGGACAATTTCAAGCGTACCAACATCAGAATTATGGGGGTGCCAGAAGAAGAGAGAGAGCAAAATACTAAAAACCTATTTGAAGAAATAATGACTGAAAACTTCCCCCACCTGGTGAAAGAAATAGACTTATAAGTCCAGGAAGCGCACAGAACCCCAAACAAAAGGAATCCAAAGAGGACCACACCAAGACACATCATAATTAAAATGCCAAGAGCAAAAGACAAAGAGAGAATATTAAAAGCAGCAAGAGAAAAACAGTTAGTTACCTACAAGGGAGCACCCATACGATTGTCAGCTGATTTCTCAACAGAAACTATGCAGGCCAGAAGGGAGTGGCAAGAAATTTTCAAAGTGATGAATAGCAAGAACCTACAACCAAGATTACTCTACCCAGCAAAGCTATCATTCAGAATTGAAGGTCAGATAAAGAGCTTCACAGATAAGAAAAAGCTAAAGGAGTCACCAAACCAGTATTATATGAAATGCTGAAAGGTATTCTTTAAGAAGAGGAAGAAGAAGAAAAAGGTAAAGATAAAAATTATGAACAACAAATACATATCAACAAGTGAATCTAGTGAATAAAAAAAAATCTGATGAACAGAATAAACTGGTGAATATAATAGAATCAGGGGCATAGAAAGGGAGTGGAAAGGGGTGTGGGGGGTACGGGAAGAAACTGGACAAAAATCGTACACCTATGGATGAGGACAGTTGGGGCGGGGTGGGTAAGGGCAGAGGGTGGGGTGGGAAACGGGTAGAGGGGAACTATGGGGGAAAAAAGAGGAACAATTGTAATAATCTGAACAATAAAGATTTATTAAATTAAAAAAAAAAAGATTACATGGATCCTGACCCATGTGGCTCAGTTGGTTGGGTGTCATCAGGTATACCAGGAGGTTGCCGGTTCAATTTGGGGGGCCTGTGGGGGACAGCTAATAGATGTTACCCTCTGGCATTGAAATTTCTCCCTCTCCCTCTCCCTCTCCCTCTCCCTCTCCCTCTCCCTCTCCCTCTCCCTCTCCCTCTCCCTCTCCCTCTCCCTCTCCCTCTCCCTCTCCCTCTCCCTCTCCCTCTCCCTCTCCCTCTCCCTCTCCCTCTCCCTCTCCCTCTTCCTCTCCCTCTCCCTCTCCCTCTCCCTCTCCCTTCCTCTCTCTCTCTCTCTCTCTCTCTCTCTCTCTCTCTCTCTCTCTTTCTAAAAATCAAGGAAAATATTTTTAAAAAAATTAAATGGAGCCCGCCTATGTTGCTCAGTGGTTGAGTGTCAACCTATGAACCAGGAGGTTATGGTTCCATTCGGGTCAGGCCACATGCCCTGGTTGAGGTCTCAATCCCCAGTAGGGGATGTGCAGGAGGCAGCCAATCAATGATTCTCTTTCATCATTGATGTTTCTATCTCTCCCTCTTCCTTCCTCTCTGAAATCAATAAAAATATACAGTTTTAAAGATTAAATGGAATAATCTTTTGGAAAATGTGTAGCACAGTGCCTGGCATACAGTAAGCTCTGTGTAAATGCAGTCACTGGTATAATGGTCAAGCACATGCTGTCTAGGACCGCGTTGCCTGGGTTTGAATCCCAGCTCTGCCACTTAACTGCTATGTGACCCTGAGCTAACTTACATTTTTTGCGCCTCCGTTTCCATATCTGTAGACTGAGGGTGATAATATGATAACAATACCTAATTAAGTTGATATGAAGATAAAATTACTCCATGTATAAAGCACTTAGCAGCTAACACACAGTGAACAGTGTGCATTGGTTAATTTTATTATTATCACAGTCATTATGGGTTTGGTCACGTCTATCGCTGAGAAAGACTGTAACGGTGAAAAATGGTATCTTACACATCTTGTTGCCTGGTCATATCCTTAATTGAAATCTGAGGCTTCAGGAAATCCTGCAGTTTGAATAATCCAAGAGCCGGAGCAATGGAGCATCCAATTACGAATGCCTCACAGCTGCAGCTGGGGAGGAAGGTGAGGCCTCGAGTACTGTCTCGCTGAGGTTGTGGTCCTATTGTGGAGAAAGCCTTGCTTTGTATGCAGCTGCCTTGCCTTGGTACGGCTGCATAATTATGCCTTTTTGTCTTATTTTAAAGCATCTTGAGGAATTCAGAGCCCTCTCCCGCTGAGAGCTGCAAAGCCAGAGTGTCATGTCTCTAATGAGCCTTGCCGACTCTCTGATGGCCCCACCGAGGCATCCACGGGCGCCCTTTGAGCACCGGCCACCATGCTGGACCTCATTGTGGGACTCCCTGAGCACCCCCAGGATCCCCCAAGCCTGTCTTCTTTGTCTCAGAAGGGCACAGAGTTGCTTCCTGAATACTAGGCTTGTTGGTAACCTTTGTGGGCTGGCAGCGAGAAAACAGAAATTAATTATTCATATCAGCGGGCCTGAAGGAGCTGTTGTTTGCAGAGTTGACTGTCCTTCTGGCTTCCAGACCCAGAATTCCCCAGGGCCCTTGGACAAGCAGAAGACGGTGTGGTTCTTAGAGACAGCTGCTCTGAAAGGGAGGGAGCCCCCAGGCTACATGCAGTCTGCTGATGTTCTTTGTTGAGGGTTGAAACAAAATTAAAACAATTTAAAATGGGGAGATTTTGCATAAAATCTGATTTCTGGCTTTTCTTGAAAGATGGGCAAGTATGCAATACATGTGCAAATCATCAGGCTGAATAGCTGACCCCTTCAGACGGGACATGATTCCCTAATTGCTTCAGCCTTCCTCTGGCCCCTTTATCTGCTCGCATTGTGAGAGGTGTGTGTCTAGTGTAGTGAACCGAGCAAGACTCTGGAGCTGAGCTGCCTGGCCTTGCAGCCTGCCTCTGCCACTTACCAGCAGTGTGCCCTTAGGCAAATTACTTAACCCCTGTGGGCCCCGGTTTCTTCATCTGTAAAATGGGGATGATAACATAGTTTACATCACAAGTTTGTGAGAACGGTTGAGTTAGTTAAGTGCTTAGGATAGTGCCTGTCACATATTAAGTGCTGCTTCTTGTTAATAGCTACTACTGTTACACTACCTGTCTAGTGTTTTAGGCATTTGAGATCATGATCCCTGTGTTAAAGAGCTTTTCATAGAAGAAAAAAATGTATTTATTTCCTAGTGTGCCTCTTAACTCACTAATAAGTGTTTACTCCTTCCTCCAATCTCAGCCCCTTGGAATGTAAGTTGGAGTAGCCCTACCTACTGTAACAAACCAACTGCAATGTATCCATGGCTTAAAAGGCTGTTTCTTTGGATTCACATAACAATAAGTGTTCCTGATGGGCAGGTTTGCTTCCCTTGGTCACTCAGACCCCAGGCTCCTGCACTCTTGTGGATCTGCCCTCTAGGTAGTTCTCAGCTTTCAGAGAGCACTAGGGGAGCAAGAGAATGAGACACACTTGCTTCTTAACCCTCTTAGCTCAGAGGTGATTCCCATTTCTTCCTTTCATATTCCATCGGCAACGACAAGGCATATGTCCCCTCTAAGATGCAGGGGTCCTGACAAATGCATCTGCTCCCCAGCAAGAGTCCTACTCTGTGGAGGGGGGCTTGGGCAGGAATCCTTGGAGGAACCCCAGCCGTGTTTGCCATCACAGTCATTGAATGAGCCCCAAATCCATCCTCCTGGACCCATTTTCTTGTTGCCTCTTCTAGTCTCTGAAATGTTTCCAAGGGTGACTGCCTTGTTTTTGTTTTTTGTTTGGTTTATTGGTGAGATAAGGAAACAACTATTTCATTTTCAATTTTATGCTTCAAATTTGTATATACCCTAAAAACATTGATTTAGGGTATCAAAATTAGATTTGGTCAATATATTTCATCTGAATTACCTATGTGGATAGAAATACAACATAACCCTTGTGTTATATATACATTGAAATGGCTGTGAAATTTGAGGTAACAAGACCATTTACAATCAGAATTCTTAGTATCAAATCTTAAATCTCTACCCTCTTTTTTTCTCCTTTAAATTAGGTTAGCTGTAGACATCTAGCATTTAGCCCTGTTAAGGTAGGTAATTTAAACTTACTAAAACAGTTATTCATGGGATATATATATATATATATATATATATATATATATACCAATAAAATATACTAGTACCACAAATTCCAAAAAGCGATGAAAGCAAAAATAATTTTTTAGGTTGGAGGGAATCTCCAACAGCTAATCTTTCAGAGTAGGAGGTTGGCGGGGAAGAAGTCCTATGCAGCATTTCCCATCTCTTCAAAAGTGTCCTACCCTGCCCTTTTAAACAGTTTGTTTCTTCGGAACCACAGAGCCTGTCATCTTTGAAGACGTGTGCTCACTGTGGGGTTATGACAGTGTGTGTTTGCTGAGGTTTGCACTCAATCTCTGAAAAGCTAGCACACAGGGCTTGTTGTGAGTTAGGAAAATGACCTTCAACCTCTGGACCTTAATTCAGGCTAAATAATATCTGCTTTCCCTGGCCGGGTAGCTCAGTTGTTTAGAGCGTCATCCCCATATGCCAAACCCCATATGGGTTTGCTCTCCTGTCAGGGCACATACAAGAAGCAACCAATGAATGCATAAATAAGTGAAACAACAAATCGATGTTCCTCTCTCTCTCTCCCCTTCCTCTCTCCTCTTCCTCTCTCTCTCTCCCTCCCCCTTTCACTTCCTCTCTTTCTCTTTAAAAATCAATAAAAAAATTAAAAAATGTATTTGCTTAGTCACCTAAAATAGGGTTACCTTTCTGCTCTAGATGCCCCTTCGTTTGCTGTACCCATATGGGGTTTGGCATATGGGGACGACGCTCTAAACAACTGAGCTACCCGGCCAGGGAAAGCAGATATTATTTAGCCTGAATTAAGGTCCAGAGGTTGAAGGTCATTTTCCTAACTCACAACAAGCCCTGTGTGCTAGCTTTTCAGAGACTGAGTGCAAACCTCAGCTTTGCACTCAAATTGAGTGCAAATTGACAGCTTTCTCTGTCCCCCAAATCACAGTCTTTAGGTGAATTCACTGCAGGCACATTGTGGAAGGAAAACCCAAACTCTTCAGTGTCATGTCTGACCACTTCCCAGCTTGACCCAACTCCCGCCCCAAGCACATTACAACATCAGGAGGTTTTAGAAACTGAAAAGTGGAACCAGTCTCCTTTGGTTTTGGGGTTCAGCTTGTTTAGCGCCAGGTCTTAAAGACAGGCCTGTTTTAGAACAAACTCGGTGGACCCTGTTCCGGCAGGTGGGTTGACACTTGCTGAATCTCTCTCTATATATATTTTAAAGATGTATACATTTATTAAAACTATATTTTTAACAAATCAAGGGGATTCTTAGCACTTCAGAGTTAGAATTGATGTGAGGTGGTGGTCAGTGTCTGGTGTTTGTGTATGTGTGTGTGTTAAACACTTTTATAGTTTGTTTTTTTG
Source organism: Plecotus auritus (assembly GCF_963455305.1). Classification (NCBI taxonomy): domain Eukaryota; kingdom Metazoa; phylum Chordata; class Mammalia; order Chiroptera; family Vespertilionidae; genus Plecotus; species Plecotus auritus. The sequence continues at coordinate 35,561,179 of NC_137774.1, forward strand.
AAAAGACATTTTATTGCAATTGCCACCAAATATGGAAAATAGGGTGAGGCTATATGTATTATACCCCTCACCCCCCCAAAAAAATTCTGTTGTGGTTAAGCACACAAAACATAAAATTTATATTAACTGTTTTTAAGTATACAGTTTAGCGGTTGGTGTTCAGTATATTTACATTGTTGTGCAACCTTCACCACAATCCATCTCCAGAACCCTGTTCATCTTGCAAAACTGAACCGATACCCATAAAACCACTCCCCATCCCCCTTCCCACTGCCTCACACAACTGCCATTCTGCTTCCTGTCTCTATGAATCTGAGTACTCTAAATATCTCATCTCCATGGAATCCTGCAGTATTTGTCTTTTTGTGACTGGCTTATTTCACTTAGCATTATCTCCTCGAAGTTCATCCATGCTGTAGCATATATCAGAATTTCCTTCCTTTTAAAGGCTAGATGATATTCCATTTTGTTTATGCATTTATCTGTCAGTGGACACTTGTTGCTTCCAAGGGTTAGCTATTGTGAATAAAGCTGTGTACAATATCTTTTTGAGACCCCGGTTTCAGTTCTCTTGTGTATATGTCCAGAAGTAGAATTGCTGGTTTGTGTCTGGGAAGACCCTTTCTTTGTTTTGTTAATCCTTACCTGAGGATATTTTTTCCATTGCTCTTCAGAGTGGAATGGAGGAATGGAGCGGGGAGAGAGAGCGGGAGAGGTAGAGAGAGAGAGAACATCGATGTGAGAGAGACACGTCAACTGGTTGCCTCCCACACTCGGGGGCAGAGATCAAACCTGAAATTCAGTTTGGTGCGTGGGCCGATGCTCTAACCACTGGACACACTGGTGAGGGCAAGGCGAGGCCTTTTCTGCACATACAGACCCTAAGATTGACATTAAAAGGAAGCCAGAAAAACAAAACAAAACACACCAAACAGACAAATAAGCAAAAAAAACCACACATAGTTTACTTAAGAATTTTAGGTGCTTCTAACAAAATGTGGAGAAAAAGCCCTTTTGAGTTTGTGTGTGAGTAGATAAGGAGGCGCCAGGCCGTTGATAGAGTAACCCATTTGTGACGGGAGCCAGGAAGCAGAGGGAGGAAGCAGCCCAAGGGGACCTTTGGCCTGAGAGCACACACAGCAGTAGAAAGCTGAGTTGACGCTTGGCCTCTGGTATAGAGAAGTCCACTGAGACCTGCTGTTTTGAAACACTTGGCTAGTTGTGGTTTCAGGCATGTAGGTTGATCGTGGTGTTTGAAGGTGTCAGGTTCCGGGTGTGAGTGTTCACCCTCACTCATGCTCCCTGCCTGCTGAGCTCTGGAGAAGGAGGGCACCGGGGTGGGATCACACCTTTCCACCCAGCTAACCAGTGACAGCCCCCAAGTCCCAACGTAGGTAGGCTGAGCCTCTCCTCCCCACATTCCATTATGTTCTGCCTCGACCTCCTGGGTCTCTCAGAGCTCTGCCTTCACTGGCTTAGAAGTCAGTGCCGTGAAATATGTGTGTGTTCTCTTTGGAGGCGGAGATCAATGGGTTGGAGTTAAGATGACAGCTTCGCTGCAATTTGTAAATTCGCTGAGTTTGTAAACAGGCAAACTTGCTGGGCTCTGATAAACGAGACTTTTTTCCGGTGTTTTAAAAAGTCACTGTGGAGAGCATGAAGCACTTATAACCTCCACCCCAATCAATAAGAAGGTCAACAGAACACCTTGGCAGTAATGCTCCATGTATAGGGGTGTGTCTGAATCATCAAGCAATAGAGGGTTGAAAGAGAAGGATTTGGACAATAAAACAGCACCCACTTCAAGGCAGGTTTGGGAGAGGAAAACATTGTATGTCTGATTTTATGACCATGAGACATCAATTCTGGGCTACCATAAACTTCTATCTAGGAGGAGGAGAAAGGGATGCCGGCACCATTAAAGCTACCTTTATTGATACCTGAGTTGTGCCAAGCAGTGCACCTGGGGGAGAGAGAGAGAGAGAGAGAATGAGAACAACATTGATGTGAGAGAGACACACCAATTGGTTGCCTCTGCAAAAGGGTTCAAACCGCTGCTTTAAGAACCTTCAGTCTCACTGTGGGACCAGGCTAGTAAACGGGTTTTCACTGCCTGAATGTATATACAATAGAGAGACCCATGCTAAGGGATTGCCATCTGTAACTGGCTCACGGGACACAAGGTAGGACTTTATAAACTGTTGGCAGCCACTGCTGTTCAAATGACAAACAGTAATGATTACATCTTTGCTGGTTGACCAGTAGTTACAAAAGCGGTGGCTCCCATTCCACAACCTTGAGGGTACATCCTTTGGCACTTTTCCTTATTTCCTCAGCTCCAGTGCCCATGTGCCTACCAGCAGGAAGTCCCTGTCGAAGTCTCCCTTAGAGAGTCAAAGAGGGAATAGTGATTGGCGCCTTTACGCCCAAGTTGGCAGAGAACTTGAGTCTCATTAGCAATAAGGACTTACCACCACGGAGGTCAACAGATGACCCAGGCACACAAAGGTGATGTGGAATGTACTGATGGAGACCCAGCACAGGCTACCTGCCATCGGTCTTGGGGAGGAAGATGTCAGTTCCTCAGGGCTGAGCTTGGCTGGAGGCACCTGCTCCTGACACCCAGTTCCTTCAGGGCACAGACAGAGCTGCTTCCCAGCTCTCAGTCGGCCCAGGAAGGCCAGGCGGGACAAGTTCTAGCATCCACTTCTGCATCTTTCCATCCCTCAGGACCCATCCGGGGAGTGGGGGAGGGTGTCTAGCTACTTCTCTTTTTAAACCCTTAAAACACAATCAGTCTTCGTATACCCTCTTCCCTACACTATAGCAGGGAAGTTGTTGATCTTTTTAGAGAGGCTGTCCAAGGAATTAGAAATTATAAGGTTATATATAAGGTCTGTAATTCCAAAGCTCCTTTTTTTAGCACTTTAAAAAATATTTTTTAATTGATTTCAGAGAGGAAGGGAGAGATAGAAACATCCAGGATGAATCATCGATTGGCTGCCTCCTGCACGCTCCCTACTGGGGATTGAGCCCACACCTGGGCATGTGCCCTGATCGGGAATCAAACCGTGACCTCCTGGTTCAGAGGTCGATGCTCACCCACTGAGCACGCCGGCTGGGCTGGCACTGCTTCTTTTTTCTTTTTTTAAAATAAATCTTTATTGTTCAGATTATTACAGATGTTCCTCTTTTTCCCCCCATAGCTCCCTTCCACCTGATCCCACCCCCACCCCATGCCCTTACCCCCCACCACTGTGGGCTGGCATTTCTTTTGCTATAGAAAAGGTGATGGGGACAAATCTAATCCTGGCAGAGTGGTCCCGATTTCTGCTATTCCAAACAACTCCACAATGCAAAGCCATGTATGTACACAATACATGTGTGCACAGGCATGAATATTTCTCTAGAGAATATCTAGACATGGAATTGCAAAAGTTGAAAAATAGGTGCATTTAAAATATTAATAGATATTGTCAAATTGTCCTCCAAAAATGTTTTTCCACTTTATACTCTCCCGGTACATTTTGAGAGAGCCTGCTCACACTCTCACAGCATTTGCTATTAGCTTTCCTTTGTGCCAATCTAATGCACCAAAACTGGCATCTCAATGTACATATGACATGATTCCTAGTGAGGTAAAGTATCTTTTTACATATTTGTTGGTTATTCCTAGTTCCTCTTCTTTGTCATAGTTTCTACCCATATTTTAAATTTAATGTGAATACGTTTAACACTTTACCATTGAATAATATGTTAATTGTGGATTTATTTAAGAAAATTTGTTGCTTTTTTTTATTTCTAGTTTCTAGGAATATATTTTTTATTATTCTCTTTAAGCAGAAATAGTGTTACGTTTTAACAAATGCTTCTCTCAAATATGTTAAGATGGCTATGTTTTTTTCTTCCATAGTCTGTTAATGTAGCAAATTACACAACCAGATTTTCTCACACTGAACTAGGGTTCTATTGCTGGAATAAACCCTATTTGGTCTGACATAGAAGTTTGCAGGTTGCTCACTTCACTGAACAGCCCATCCACCTGGCAGCAGTTTGGGCAGTGCACAACCCTGACACCCATGCACAGTGGGTGGCCCTGAGACATACAGCTTGTTAAAGAAACACTGCTAGATTCATATGCCAAACAGCGAAGCTCATTTGCATTTATGGCATAGATAGTACGGGCCTATAGTTTTTCCCTTTGATTGCCCTTATCCAGTTTTAGTGTCAGCACTATGGTAGTGTCATGAAATTGGGTAGCTTCCCATCTGCTTCTGTGCCCTGAAACATAGGCATGTTAGGAACCATGGGCATTTTCTGTTGGTAAAGGTCTGGATGCTCGCCTTTATAGCCAGCTGGGTCTTGTGTCTCCATCTTTGTCTGTTTGCCCATTTAGTTAAAGGTTAATGATTTGCTCAGGTTTTATGTTAATACTAGAGGCCCGGTGCATGAAAATTCATGCACTGGAGGGGTGGTCCCTCAGCCCGGCCTGCCCCCTCTCACAGTGCGGGAGCCCTTAGGGGCGGGAGGCGACGCGGCAATCAAGGGAAGGCGACGCCCCACCACACCTCTGCTGCTGCCACGGCCGGCAGCGCAAGCCTCGGCCAGCCCTGGTTACCTGAGCCTCCGGCCTCCCTGGGTAGCTGGGGGGCTGAGGAGACTGGGAGCTGCCATCTTGTGGCTGTGGGCGCCACCATCTTTGAGGGTGGGGCAGTCAATTAGCATATTCCCTCCTTATTGGCTGTGGGCACTGCCATCTTTGAGGGTGGGGCAGTCAATTAGCATATTCCCTATTTATTAGCTAGGATATGATCTGTATCATGTCTAGAGATTTGGGTGAAGAAGGAGTGGCCATATGAAAAGTTTATCATGATAGTGTGAAACCAAACAGATGCCCTGCATGCACTCAGTCTTCTACCTTGAACCAGAAGCCCCAAAGGAAAATTAAGTTAGAATTAAGATCTCAGTTAAAAATTAGCATCCTAGTATGCCATGAAGCAGTCCTTGTGGTATGTGTAAGTGTGTTTTCAATATAAAAGACATAAAAACAGTACTAAAGTATTTGGAATAAAACATGCCAGTTCTTGTCATCTCTCGCTGCCACTTTCAATCCTCTCTCCAGAAGGAACCTGCTGGTAGCAGTTTGTTGTAGATTATACATCCTTCCAGTCCTTTTGTGGCATATGTACAAGAATTTGTATGTAATTTGTTTACTGTTCCATTTATTCTCACAACAACCGTAAGAGGTCAGTATTATTAACCCCATTTTATGGATGAGAAAACTGAGACCTAAGAAGGTTGGGTGATGTGCCAAGGGGCCTGCAGCTAATCCGTTTGAACCCAGGTTTCCCATTTTGAAAAGAGCCAGTACTTCTTTTTCAGATTGAGACACTACTCTTGAAAAAAACAACGAATGAGGCTTGCTCAGTGGTGTATTTCTCACAAACCCCCAGTGGTCTGGGGGGTGGGGGGTGGGGTCCCAAGGGACACTGGCGTCTCTCAGCTCAGTGACACTCTCCTCTAGCAGCTGTACTCTGGGTGGGAGACCTAAGTGGGCAACCCCTTGGCCTGATCATTTGAATTTCAAGCGACCTTCCTTCCTCTGGATTTCAGGTCTTCCCTCTTGCTAGGGCGTTTTGAATCCTGTGAAAAGGCATCCTTGAAGTGTGCCTCCAGGATAGGTTTTCAGGTGCTAGGGACTCCAACGGTTCCCCGACATGCCCCTGGGGAAATCAGGGAGACCCCGACAGTGGCATCAGCCCGGCTGAGTTTGGGGAGAAGCCAAGAGAAAGTGGGCGGGCCACGAGTCTTGGCAGGTGGGCCTGTTTTCCTGTCCGTTCCCCCTCGGCTCTAGGGAACCAAACTCTTTGATCTATTGATCCAGAAGCAAGGGTTGGAGCAGGTTTCACCTTCCCCATCGGCCAGCGCCTCCCAGAATATCCAACGCTTCCTAATGGCGTGCCAGGACCCACACACATGCCACACGCCCTGGCCGGTCCCTTTCTATCGCCTAAAAGAGCCTGAGCTTCCCTTCACCCCCAACCCCTTCCACGGTGCCGAGGGTGGGGACCAGCCCCCAGAGGGTTGCGGCCTCTGCCTTCCCGCACGAGTCACGGAAACACGTTCCCCAGCCCTGAATGCATTTGCATCTCAATGTCTGCGTGAGCCTCCGAAACCGAGCCCCGCCCCCACAGCCGGCTCCCGGAGCTGCGGCCGCCTCGGGGCTTCGGATTTGATGTTGGATTAACCGAGCGTGCAGGCGAGGCTGCCCTGGTTGCGCGAGAGGGTTGGCTAGTTCACATTTAAATGCCGCAGCCCGGTCACGTGGCCTGGAGCCGCGGTCCCGCCCCGCCCGGCTCGCCTGCCGGGCTCCGAAGCCCCCTCCACGGGGGCCTCCCCAGGAACCACTGCTCACGGGCCTGACGGGTAAGTAGCAGCCTAGCCGCAGGGAAGGCCGAGTCCACCCTCTACACAGGCAGCTGTCGCTTCCTTTTTGCAGCGAAAGGGTCGTTTGTCTTCAACCCAACTGTCAGCGCCGCATTTCTGAACCCCAAACCTAGGCAGGCTTCCATCAAAGATCTGCGGATTAGGAAGACATGATTATGAATCATCTTTCCTTCCCTAACAGGATTATCAAATTTCATGCAACATTTACCAAGAGCTAATATGTCAAAACATGAAAAGGGCGACATACACTTTGGTGGACAACACCATAGCGGGGTCCTTCAGATGAGGGTTGGGAATTTGGGCTTCCTTTTCCGCAGGGAAAATGCCCTTAAATGTGACCACATCGTGTGTGAGTGTGTGTGTATGAGAGTGTGTGAGTGTGTGTGAGTGAGAGTGTGTGTGTGTGAGTGTGTGCGTGTGTGTATGAGAGTGTGTGTGTGTGAGAGTGTGTGTGTGTGTGTGTATGAGTGTGTATGTGAGTGTGTGAGAGTGTGTGAGTGTGTGTATGAGTGTGTGTGAGTGTGTGTGTGAGAGTGTGTGTGTGAATGTGTGTGTGTGAATGTGAGAGAGTGTGTGAGTGTGTGTATGAGTGTGTGTGTGTGAATGTGAGAGTGTGTGAGTGTGTGTATGAGTGTGTGTGTGTGTATGAGTGTGTGTGTGTGAATGTGTGTGTGTGTGAATGTGTGTGTGAATGTGAGAGTGTGTGAGTGTGTGTATGAGAGTGTGTGTGAGTGTGTGTGTGAGTGTGTGTGAATGTGTGTGTGTGTGAATGTGAGTGTGTGAGTGTGTGTGAGAGTGTGTGTGCGTGTGTGTGTGTTTCCTGGCATATCTGTGCTTAGGGACTGTTTTCAGAAGAGTCTATGAAAAGGCAGTGGGTGTTTTTCAATTTGCAATCTAGAATGAGCGATCCCACTGAAGTCCAACATGAGTAATAGAAATAAACCGGAGATTCTTTTTCATGTGAACTGTGAGGCCCTAGCTGAATCTGTTACTATAAAAAGCCCTTCTGGGTTGAAACATGTCCATGTTATAATACTCAGACATGCTCTAAATTTAGTGTGTGTGTGTGTGTACACTAATTTCTGGTTTTAAGAACCTTTTTCTTGGTCCAACATTTTGATTTAATGTTTACTGTGGATAATCCTATGTTTCCAGTTTTCACATCACATTACCCAGTATGTTTTTTTCTTTGGACACATTTAGACACTTTGGTTTCCCTTTTGCTCCGGCGGGTGCTCCACCTTGGGGCCCTTGAGACAATTCTGTTGGTTAAGAGAGTTTGTACTGGACTCAAACTTTTCAACTCCCCTTGTCCTTGAAATGATGGTAGCCCTGAATTTAAGGCTAGGGGGTTGCTTTTCCAGACAGGTCATCTTTTTCATATTCTAGCTGAATGGCTAAGTATGGAGTGGGCACACTTCTCAGGAATAGGGTCCTTTTGACTTAAAAACAACAACACGCTAATAAGTTGATAACTCTGCAATGACAGTGAGACGCCTACAGAATGAAGAGTGTGGTTAGCCTTTGGCAACCTCCGCACAACTCAGTCTCTCCTCACTAGGCGTGCAGTAATCTTTTGGGGGTGGAGTGGCGGTTTCACTTTTTGCCTTGCTTTGGCCCTCAGCAGAGAGAGGTTGTGTGTGTGTGTGTGTGTGTGTGTGTGTGTGTGTGTGTGTTTATAGTTCAGCCAACACAATGATAATTGCTAAGCACGTTTCTCAAGTGCATATGATGAAGGCACTGTGCTAGGTGTCTTGTTATCTCATTTGATCTTCTCAGTCATCTCCAGGCAGTCACCATTAGGATCCCCATTTTACAGTGAAAGAAACCGAGGCTCCGAGAGGTGTTTTTAAGGACACCAGGTCTTACACCCAGGTCTGTTGTGTCTCCAGCACCCACACCCTCACCTAAACCATTAAAGTCTGCATCCGGAGCAGCAGCAACCCAGAAACTGACCCCATGAAGCTACTACTGAAGTGAGCAGCTTTGGGTAATGCTGCTGCCTGCAGGGGACCTAAGGTCCGGCAGCTGTGCCCAGGGGGGTTAGCAGGTGTCCTGCCCCCCTCCCCCACTCCAGGCGCCTCTGATGGGAGAGTGGGCAAAGCCAAGCAGGAAGCATCAGAAGAACCACCGCTGTGTTGGCGGTTCTACCTTTGTAAAAGCAAATATCAGTCTCCACGTCGGCCAGGAAACAGGAACCCTTGACAAGATTGGCATAGCTGATATCTGGCCGAGCTGTGGCATTCTCCTCAGGCCCTCAATTCTGCTTTATCTGCAGCCATGGCCAGCAGATAGGGTGTCTGCCTGGGAAGTGTGCCTTCAGCTCCATTGACTGAGTGTGCAGGTGAATTCACCTGGACATCGCCTAATTTCACCTACTACAGGGCCAGGGTGCTGCCTCAGAGGGAGTTTCATTGATTTTATCTTAGCCGTGTGTGGGCTTCTAAAATCAGAAATGTGCCATAGCTGGTTTGGCTCAGTGGATAGAGTGTTGGCCCTGAGGACTGAAGGATCTCGGCTTCGATTCCCATCAAGGGCACGTTCCTCGGTTGCAGGCTTGATCCCAGCCCCAGGTGCGCGGGGGCGGGGGGGGGGGGGCTGGTATGCGAGAGGCAACCAATCGATGTGTCTCTCTTGCATCGCTGGCACTCTCCCCCTCCCTTCCACGCTCTCTAAAAATCAACGGAAAAATACCCTCGGGTGAGGATTAACAAAAAAATTATAAAATTTAAATTAAAACATTAAATCAGAAATGCTTACGAAGCCAGTGGCCACTTGGGAGGGTTTGTCAGAAGTAGAAGGCCATTTCCCCCCACCCCCTCTCCCAGAGCTTCGCAGTCGGTGTGCCTAGAATGGATTGAAGCTGTGAGGGAATACTGTAGTCTCAGTCTTAGGGTAACGGGGACAAGTCCTGGGGCAGTCGGATACCCCTGGCCTCTGACCACTGACAGCTTTGTCCCCTGAACCCAGGGCACTGTGCAAACATTGGCATTTCCTGCCTGTGCCACGATGTGGCAACGTCTGGAAAGGACTTCTCCCTCCTGCCTTCCTAAGATGGGAATGGCAAACCCAGCCTTCCACTCACCTTGTCCCTGTCAGGGGTTGGTTTGTGCAGTGAACTCAAACCTAACTTTCTCATTACAATTCTCCCTGTACCTCTCTCCCCTCCCCCTCCCGTTTCCATGGCTAAAGGGCTGATGTCACTGACACAGCCCACCCGCCACAAGGTGGGTAGCCCTGACCAAGACTTCCTTCTCACCTCGAAGCTGTCGCGTCCGGCAGAGGAAGGAAGAGGCCTGAGGCCCTGTCAGGGGAGTTCTTGGCTTCCTTCTGAGGACACTGCAGGTGGGACTTACCTCCGGTGTGCGTGGACTGCTCTGATGGGCAGGTCCTGCTCCTCCCTCCCCCAGGAGCCCCACACATCTTACCTGGATTGTGAGTAAACTCGGTTGAGGGGCTAGCGTTCCCCTCCGGGGGCTCATCTTTGTGTTTAGGGCCAAGGAGACCCTGAGTGAAGAAAGGTCAGAGCTCATCTAGTTAGCATTTGCCTTGCTGGAGGCCACAGGATGGGGAGAGAGTGAAGCTGGAGGTCACAGGACAGGAGAGAGTGAAGCTGGAGGTCACAGGACAGGAGAGAGTGAAGCTGGAGGTCACAGGACGGGAGAGAGTGAAGCTGGAGGTCACAGGACGGGAGAGAGTGAAGCTGGAGGTCACAGGACGGGAGAGAGTGAAGCTGGAGGTCACAGGACGGGAGAGAGTGAAGCTGGAGGTCACAGGACGGGAGAGAGTGAAGCTGGAGGTCACAGGACAGGAGAGAGTGAAGCTGGAGATCACAGGACGGGAGAGAGTGAAGCTGGAGGCCACAGGATGGGGGTGGGGGGAGAGTGAAGCTGGGGGGTGGGGGGAGAGTGAAGCTGGAGGTGACAGGAGAGGAGAGAGTGAAGCTGGAGGTGACAGGACGGGGGGTGGGGGGAGAGTGAAGCTGGAGGTGACAGGACGGGGGGTGGGGGGAGAGTGAAGCTGGAGGTCACAGGACGGGGGGTGGGGGGAGAGTGAAGCTGGAGGTGACAGGACGGGGGGTGGGGGGAGAGTGAAGCTGGAGGTCACAGGACAGGGGGGTGGGGGGAGAGTGAAGCTGGAGGTCACAGGATGGGGGTGGGGGGAGAGTGAAGCTGGAGGTCACAGGACGGGGAGAGAGTGAAGCTGGAGGTCACAGGATGGGGGTGGGGGGAGAGTGAAGCTGGCCTGGCCAAGAATCAGCAGCTGATTCCCCAGCACCATGTGGAGAGCTGCTTTGATGATCACTAGGTAAAGACCCCCGTTGTACGCATGCCCGAAAGGGCTGGAAAATGCTAATCACGGTGGTCTCATTTTACTGTTTTAAGGTCTGAAATTTGTTTTTATTGTGGCGTTATTACTTTTCACAAAAGAAAAAAAACTAAAGGTATAGTTTTCAAAAAAACACCTCAACAGCCTACGCGTCACACCTTCTCTGCTGCCTTCTGATGACGTGAGAAATGCATACACATGAGCAAATGACAGGGTGCCAACTGCAGTGTGGCTTCTGAGCCAGCAGCTTGGGTGTGCTTAGCAGGACCTTGGCACAGTTCATCTGTTTCCGTTCTTCCCTGCACGCAGAGCTGGAGAGGACTTTTGCTTCTCAGAATAAGGTCCTGAGATCCTGACCACACCTAATCAAAGCTTACACACCTTCACCAGCTCCCTCCGAAGGACGAGGGTCTGAGAGGACAGATAGCCTGTCCTGGGGGCCAGGCACCAACCTGTGCCGGCAGGAGCAGGCAGGAGCAGGCAGGCCAGGTGGGGAGCCAGCTACGGTGGGTGTCTTGGACCATGTTCTCCTCGGCAAGACAGAACCTCTTCCTTACGGTCCTGGAAACCACCCTAGAAATCACAGAAGTGCTGCCTGGCTAAATGTGTCCACAACGTACGAATGGTGGGGTTAGTGGTCTTTGTAGGAAGTGCGGGCTCCTTGCAGGCCTGGAAGCAGAAGGCGGGCTGCTTGCGTATGCAGCTCCAAGTGTGGCCTCCAAGAGAGCAGCGGGGAGCCAGGAGCTCCGAGGGCCAGGCGTCTGTGTAGCTGCTTCCTCATCTGTGGCTAGTTGTGCTGGGTGGCAGCTAGGATCTCTTTTACCAAAGCAGCCCAGGAAAAACCAGCTCAGCTTCCCCAAGGCCCCAAGAACTAACCCCCAGGGCGCAGGTTCCGCTGGGGCAGCGGCTAAGGTTCCTGCCTCCGTGGCCGCTAGCATGGCTCTCTCCAACAGCCAGTGGGCGCATCTGCCCCAAGAGCCAGAGATCTCAGCGGTGGAGTGGGCTGGAGCCAGGTCTGGCTGGTCCTACTAGTAAGAGGAGGCACTGTGTCCTTCCTGGCCTGTGTGGCGTGGTCGGTACTGTCTTCTGCTTTGGGCTGCCTGGCATAGAGCCCACGTGCAAGGGCCCCCTGCACAAGGGATTATCCACTGGGGAGACTGACAACCAAGTCATGATCTCATTTGTGCCTGTGCTGGTCTCCCTGGGTGGTCCCAGGGTCCTTGTGTTGGCTGCAGTGAGTGGGGAGACACCACCCAAGGCTCTGGGGTCCAGGCAAGGGGACTCTTTCTGCACCCTTCCCCCCGCCCTGTGCTGGTGACCTGTAGCTGTTCTCATGTGACCAGTGTGTGGCTTCCTGGAGGAAAGACACTTGCATCATCAGATAGAAGTAGGAACCTGGGAAAACAACCCAGTGCAGCATGGGGGGCTGGGCAATGAGTTGTCTAGAAGATTTGGGGCCCTGAGAGGAGGGTTAGGGTGAGGAACCAGGCTTCCTCTGAGTCATGGCTAAGACCTCAGGGGGTCCCTAGAGCTGGAGACTTAGGAGGGACCAGAAGGCAAAGGGACCATGTCTTCCTGTCTGCGACCTGTCAGACTAGAAATCGGGCGTGGGGATCACCCTGGGAGGGGTAGAAGGGCAGGGGGAGAAGTTTGAAATCATTCAGCACGAAGCTGAGGCTGCTGCAGCTCCGAGCCCCAGCCATTCCCCGTTCCCCCAGAGCATGAGATCGGGCCCTGTGTCCTGGTGGCTCCAGAACAGGAATGATTCCCTTTAAAACGGGTCCTTACAGACCTCACCGGAGCCTGCGCCAGGCAGGGATGGAGGCTGCCTCTGTGGGAGGGCTGCCTCAGAGACCGGATGGCCCCTGAGCACTGGCCCAGGTGGCACTGCGGGGGAACTGGGACGCCTCAGACACAGGGCCCTTCCTTAGGGAAGTGAATCTCAGGCCTCCCCAGGTGGTGGTATCTTCTCCCAGTGGCCTCTAGCTCTGTTCAGAGCACAGAGCATTTTCTAGAAAGTTCTGAGTGTGCTGGTCCTCTTCGTTAGGGCCAGAGCAGTGGAGACGTGAAAATTTGGATGAAGCCAAGGTAGAGCTGATAACCCAACTTTTTTTCTGCATTCCCCTGGGAGGTTAGCTAAGGAATAATTTTCCTTGACATGGTCCTTGAATACTTGGCTGAACCTGGGCCAGGCAGGGCTGCTCTTGTCAGAGACATGCCCAGAGGCTGGGTAGCTCTTGCATCGTTGACAACCACCAGGGACCCTCCAGGTACGGGCCCCCGGCCCATGGAGGCATGGAAAGACTCCAGAGCTTGTCAGACTCTAGTTGAGGAGAAGGAGGGTAGGGACGCATCCAGTGCCTTCTTTGCCCGACACGTGCCCTGGAGGTAGCGTTGAGAGCTCTGCCGATAAACTCATATTGGTATCCGACGCCAGTGCTACCTGGTGTGCTCGGGGACTCAGCTCCCTTGCCAGTGAAGAACTTTGTGATGCCAGAGGCCGGGATGCTCTCTGCAGTGTCGTGAGTGGTGCATGGGTAGGTGTCTGAGCTCAGGCTGCCATAGCAAAATACCTTAGACTGGGTGGCTTCAGCAATAGACATCTATTTGTCACGGTTCTGCAGGCTGAGAGGTCCCGGATCGAGGTGCCGGCATGGTTGGGTGCTTGATGAGGGCGCCCTTTCTGGCTTGTCGTTTGCCCCCTCCTTGCTGTGTCCTCCCAAGGCAGAGAGAGAGCTCTGGTCTCTTCCTCTTCTTATAAGGGCCTAATCCCATCATGGGTACCCACCCTCGTGACCTCATCTAAGCTTAATCGCCCCCCAAAGCCCTTACCTCCAAATACCATCACATTGAGGGTTAGGGCTTCCATCTGCGAATTTTGGGGAGACATAAACATTCAATTCATAACAGTGGTTGGGGAACTTCGGCTCTGGGACCCAGTCAAATCTGAGTGTGAACTTGACTCTATCACTTATTGGAGATGTGACCTTGAGCCTCTACTGTACAGTCGGAATAATGTCCTCCACACAGAGGGGTCATGTGTGAAAAATTAGAGTGACGTCAAAACAGAGAGGAGATTGATGGTTCTGGGGTTAGGGTGGGGGACAGGGACATGTTGGTCAAAGGGTACAAACTTTCAGGTATAAGATGAATGAGTTCTGGGAATCTGATGTACAGCATGGTGAGTATAGTTAACAATACTCTGTTGGGGTGATTTTCGATCTTTTTTCATCTCACAGCACACATAAACTAATTACTGAACTAATTACTGAAATTCTGTGGCACACTAAAAAATATATTTTTTGCATATCCGACAAAAAAAATAAATAAAGGTATAATTTTGATTCATTCACACCAGATGTTGTTGTGTTGGCTGTTGTCATTTTTTTATTTTTATTTTTATTTAACAGTCTCAGGGAAAAGAGGTCAGTGCCCCTGACTAAATAGTTAGGTATTACATGTTGTAAAAATTCTTGCAGCACACCAGTTGAAATTGTGTACTTGAAATTTTCTACTGTGTACTTGAAATTTCCTCAGAGAGTAGCTCTTATCAGGGGTCCTCAAACTTTTTAAACAGGGGGCCAGTTCACTGTCCCTCAGACCGTTGGAGGGCCGGACTATAGTTTTAAAAAAAAACTATGAACAAATTCCTATGCGCACTGCGGGCCCGGGACGAGTCGGCTGCTAAGCAGGACAGGCAGCGGCACCCGGCGGGCCGGATAAATGTCCTCGGCGGGCCGCATGTGGCCCGCGGGCCGTAGTTTGAGGACCCCTGTCATGTTCTCATCACACTCACAAAAAATAACTACGTGAGTCATGGATGCATTGATGTGTTAACTAACCTTACTGCAGTCATTTCACAATACCTCCTTGTATCAGATCATCGTGTTGGATGCCTTAAGCTTACACGATGTTATTGGTCAGCTGTATCTCAATAAAGCTGGAAAGAAAAGGCTGAGAGGAAGAGTAATGTGCTGAACACGGTGCTTGGAACAGAAGGATGGGAGCCAGGGACTCGCTGACCAAAGGGCTTTTCAGTACCTGGATGCCTTGGCCCTGCAAACTCACCAGAAGGGGAAGTGGGTTCTAACCTTTGTGGGTGTTGAACGGGGGTAGGGGTTGGGGGGGCAGGTGTCCCAGAAAGACTTCTTTATAAGGACAGGCCTAAGAAAAGCTGCAGAATCTGTTGAGTCCCTGAGTTCATGCTGAGGCCACATGTTCTATTAGCAATACTCTGTTGTCTTCCCCACTTCCCAAAAGGACTTTCTCCTCCAGCCATTCATTCTGGTTCCCCTCTTCACCCCCATTTTGCCTCTGTGTACTTGCTTATGCTTCTCCCCCACACCCCAGTGCCCTGCCTCCCCACCCTACCATTTTTGCAAATTAAATGTTAGGTGTCCTTCCAGGTCCCAGTTCAAAAGGCACTTCCTCCAAGAAGCATTTGGCTACCAACTCAGATTGGAAGTGATGACCAGCCCCCTTCCTCCGTAGCACACGTTATGGTCCAGACCACTTTCTGGACCCACACCAGGCACTGCCTTGCTTCTCGATGACTTCTGGGCATGTCTTTTTTTTTTTTTTTTTTTTTTTCCTATTCAGGAAGCATTTTATTGTTGCTGTCAGAAAAATCAACACTTTTCAGAAAACCCCCTCCCCCCGCATAACCGTGCTCAGCTTCTGAATCTTGTCTTTTGCAGACATATCAACATATTTCTCTTCAGTTCGGACCATCATTCCACCCATGATTGGAAGATCAATCTTAACTTCCAGTTTCAATATTTGGCTTTTACTTAGGATGCTGTTCAAGATGGTTTTAAAAAATAATATATGTTTTTATTGATTTCAGAAAGAAAGGGAGAGGGAGAGAGATAGAAACATCAATCATGAGAGAGAATCACTGATTGGCTGCCTCCTGCACGCCCCTATTCTGCCCCCGGCTTGCTGGGGATCAAGCCCACCTGGCATGTGCCCTAAACAACCGGAATCGAACCGTGACTTCCTGGTTCATAGGTTGAGACTCAACCAGTAAGCCATGCCGGCTGGGCTCAGACGGCTTTTAATTCAGAAAGAATGGCTTCATCTAAAGGAGATGCCGTGGGCACTGTACGCGGTCCTTCTCCACGGGGACACTCCTCCCGGTAGGAAAGGCAGAAGTGACGCCAGGGGTGTTGTCCCAGCCACCATCTTTGAGGAGCAGCTGCATCAGGTTGGACGTGAGGGGAGAAAGTCTCTTCTGCGGTCATGTCATTCAGGCCTTTCACTTTAAGGGAACACTGGGCATAGGGATTCATAATGGAAGCAGCCATTTGGGGGTCTTTCAGGATGTGCTGTTCTCAACGATTCCTTTTCTGCTGGTTCCAGTTCATTCTGTTTAGATGCAGCAGAATACAGATCAGTGGCATAGCGACCTCCGATACCACCTATCTGAACAGGCGGCCGCACAGGCTTGGCGAACGTCCTGGCCACTGATGCGCTGAAACACCGCACCTGCAGGGAGAGCTCGGAAACCGCTGAGGAGGCCGCGTCCTCCCCTCGGCTGTAGGTCAAACCCCAGGGGAGAGGTGGGCATGGTTTCAGGCCACGATCAGGAGCATCATAGGCAAAGGAAGGCACCTTGTTTTATAAATGTTCAGGGAAAGTCTGATGAGCTAAGGAGTGACTTTGCTAGCCTTCGAAGCCCAATGCACTTCCTGAAATATTGGGCACCTGGAGTGTGGGAAAGAGGAAAGTGTTTTCCTTCCCTTGTCAGCTAGTTCCTGGTTATCTATCTCTCGGGAATCGTAGACAGGATGACCTTCGTGCCTCCATCTCAAAGGGAGCAAACCAAGGCCCAGAGAGGGAAAGGAAGTTCCACCAGGTCACACAGCGAGCTGGTGGCAGAGCTAGACCCTGGGTGGAAGGTGTGCTCAACTTCGTTCTCTTTCCCTTCTGTGGAGAGAGGTCGTGGGGTGCTGAGGGGTTAAGACATGGATTCTGGAGCACTTGGGTTACTGGGAGAATTTAATTCAGTGGTTTCATGCGTGCAGAGTCCTTAGGTCAGCCCTGGCATGGGAAGCACTCAGTAAGTGTTCGTGGCTACCACCTTTATTATCCCTCTGCCCGTCATTGCCAGCCACTCCCTCCTACCGCCGTGTCCCTTCATTTTAGGGGAGAAGAACCCTGAGAGGGTTAACTATGCCAGTATCTTCCTGGGCAGCAGGTGGGAACCTGGCAGGTGGCTTAGAGGACTAACCCGCTGGGTTACTGACCCCAGTGGCCTAGGGTGATTTTCTGGACCATCATGGACCCAAGGCCCAACAAATCCAATCTTATTTGTCTCTTTGTCTCAGTGATGGGGAAATGAAAAGGAACCTTCTTCCCTTGTTACAGGTGCCTGGCAGACCAGCTGAGTCTGGTGCAGTGCCTGCCCAGTGGTCACCGTGGCTCAGTGCAAGCAGCAGCCACAGAGGTCTACCCACGCCCTGTCTGTCTGTCTATCTATCAGGCAGTCTGCAGACCCTCTCAATCTAGGTCCTTGAGATGAAAGAGTCCCCAGAAGCAGTTTTCATTATATTTCTCCCGTCAGTAAGCTGAAAGCAAGATTTCCCATCTCTGGTGGGAGGGGCATCAAACTCATCCCTGGGAGTCCATGAGTGACAGCTTCAGCCTGCAACCTGCTGAGATGGGGAGGTCAGCGTGGCTGTACCTACCAGAAGCCTCTTTCTCAGCTTCCCAGCATCTGCACCCTCCCAGGCAGCAGGAGACACAGGGCAGGCAGCTACCCAGAAACTGCTTTTTTTCTAGGGTAGAGCCACAAGTTTGCTTCCCTCCTCTAAAAACAAACGTAATTGGGACAGGCCTAGGAGAGAAGGGCTCTGAGAATTGAGACCAAAGTTCCCTTCGTGGGCTGAGCCATTTCTGGGTTTCTATTCCGCTTCCAGGTTGGCGTCTGATTGGGTAAAAAAGAGTGCAGTATCGTATGCTGGCGCTTGGCACAGGAGCCCTGTGCATTAGGGAGCTTTTAGTTGGGATTGTGTGCGAGCAGTGAGAGGATTAATTGGAGCAGCAATTCTCCTGCCCCAAATCTGATTCTGTGATCCTGTTGTTGTCTGAGTCCTTCCAGAGTGTGGTCATTCTCGACATGATACCCTAACCAGCCCAGACAGTTCCTTCCCAGTCGGAAGCTGGGCTGGCTAAAGCATCTGTCCTCCCTCCTTCCAGGCTCTCTGTAACCATAACTATATTTGGTTATTTAGTTATTCATTTACTCATTGGGTGATTGAATCACTGTTTCAAGGTTCTGGGGTTACAGCGGTGAACGAGAGAGATGTGGTTCCTAACCCCTTGGAGCTCTCCGTCTAGCAGAAGAGATGGGCATTGAGTGGCTTACAAGAGGACTGAGTCATCTGAAATGCAGGCCTCCCTGGTCTGGTGGTTTGGGAAAGCTTCCTAGCAAAGTGACATTCAAGTTAAGACCAGAAGGAAGAGCAGGAAATATCCAGGCAGAGTGTGTGTGTGTGGGGGGGGGGGGGGGAGGCGGGGGTGGGTGGGTGGAGCATTTTAGCCAGAGATATCAAAGTGTGCAAAAGTTCTGGAAAAAGCAAGACAGCAAGGAGCAGGCCGGGCCGGCCTGGCTCAGTGGTTGAACGTCGGCCCGTGAACCAGGAGGTCACAGCTCAGTTCCCAGTCAGGTCACATGCTTGGGTTGGGGACTCAATCCCCCGAGTGAGGCGCACAGGAGGCAGCCAATCAATGAGGCAGCCAGTCGACGATTCTCTCTCATCATTGATGTTTCTCTCTCTCTCTCCCTCTCTGAAATCAGTAACAATATATTTTGAAAATTAATTTTAAAAAAGAGAGCAAGGAGGGGAATGTGCCAGAGGAAGCTGGAAGGAGGCTATGGGTATCTGTTCTGACAGCAATGGGAAGCCATCGATGGATCTTAGAAGGGAGCGACCGGCCAGATGTGTTTTAGAAAGTGCTGTCTAGTTTCTGGGAGCTGCTGGGAAACTTTCCCCTCCAACTGATCCTTCTAGCTGTGATATCGGCTGGTGAGCCGGGGCTGCTCCAGGCAACAGACCCAGCTCCAGTGTGACCACTGTGCAGCTTTCACTCACCACCGCAGCCAGAGTTTCATTCTTTCCCACTCTCCCTTCATGAGGACACACGTCACATGTGTTGGTTTCTCACGTCAGCTGCTGGCCCCAGACTGTGTTCACGAGACTGAGCCGACCAGCCCAGGATAGGGCGTGATGGCCTTGCAGAAGGGGAAATTAGGAGTCACCAAGTTTCATGACCAGAATCTGAAAGTGTATGATGTAAAAGATGCACAAGGTGGGACAGCCCGGGGAGGGACAGGGCGCCGGGTGAAGTTAGGTCGTTCATGTAGGAAGGACCCTTGGGGGAACGGGGTGGCTGGTCTTCTGTGATCTCTTCTCAGAGACGGTCCGCTGCTTCCTCGCCATCTGAGTCTGCCTGCCTCTCCCTTCCAAGTGTCATGATGACCCAACGCAGGCTGGGTGCAGGTATGTGCCGAGCTTCTGGGGCGGGGCTGCCAGGGCCACTGGCATCCTATCTGAAGGCGGCCTGGGCCAGACCACTCCCTTTAGGATTATAAAGGTAAAATTTAGGGAGGACACGAAAGGCAGATTGATGAGGAAAAGAAGAACGGGCGTATGAGCTTGCCATATCACCCTCCTCCGTTCCCCATAACCAGTGTTGTTAACACTGTTGCCATTTGGGGACAGACGTTCTTTGGGACAGTTCTGCATATTGCAGGATATTTTAACAACTCTGGCTTTAAAAAAATGCTCCTACCCATTTTTCTAATACTTCCTAGTGGGGCAATACCCACTACCCCTCCCCTAATTGAGAAGCACTGTTCTAGTGTTTATGGGGACAGGGTACGTACATATAGCGGTGCTTCAGATCCTGCAGCTGGCAAGCAGGGAGACTGGGAAAATCCCCTCATTTGAGAATATCTTAGGGAAGGTTTTGTCCAGTGGGATGGTTTTTCTTTTCTGGTCACTCATGGGGGCTCCTGCTGTCTCTTGATCCCAAATGGAGTTCCTCCTGACTTCCGGAGCCTTGTTGCTCACAAGGGAAACCCGCAGCCCTGTGTAGAATCCGTGGGCTAAACTCAGATTTTAGTGCAGACTTTTTCCAGGCCTCTTAGCTGGACTGCTTCTGGTGGCCGAGGTGCTGCTCTTCTGGGCCACCAGGTGGCGCTCGGGAGCCCCCGCTGTCTGCCGCAGGAGCGCTGGTAGCAGGAGTGACTGCAGAGGGAACTTGCCTTAAAGAGGCCTGGTCCTTAAAGAGACAGGGCCACGCACCCACGAACTTGAACGGTAATCCCAAAGCAAGACTGCACTAATAGCGAGCACCACTGGTGAGGCTGTGATGCTCCTTTCTCTTAGCCTCCATGAATGTTGAGCTGCCACCTTTGGAGCCAATCTCCTTGACAAGCCCGCCCTCAGCCCCTGTGGCCACTCCTGGCCCTGACAGGGACGGGGTCAACCTGGTGAGTGGCGTCAGAGCTCCTGGCAGAGCAGCGCAGGGGTGGGACGCGTCTGCAGAACTCTGGCTGAAAGAGCGAGGAGCACAGCCAGCTTCAGGGGAATGCTGGCCGCAGGAGGGCAGAGGCCCAGCCCGTGAGCCCTGACCCCAGCTGGATATGCCCCTGCTTTGCTCGGAGCTGATCAGTCAGAGCCATTGAACTTTGTCTCTGGGCTTTTGGGACTTAAGAGAATCCTTCCGCCTCTTCTACTGGCCTCTTTCCAAAAGCTGATGGAGATGCTGTGGTAAGTAACGTAGGAAGGGGCTCCAGACCCTACGGTTGAGCCCTCTGATCTACTCTCTAGGAAACCTCCCCTGCTGACCCCTGGGTGGTGCAATCTGAGCCGTGTTGGGTAAGGGCCATGTTAGCCGGGGCTTGGCACCAGGCCCTCCTGAAACTGCAGCTTGCTTCGTTAATCTAAGGCAGCTACTCCGTCCGGAATGCTGGCCTCACCATGAGCCCTGGTCATGGGAGCAGGGCTTCCACACACCCCTGAGGAACGTGCGTGTGGGTGAGGAGCTTCGTGGCTATAGGGACCTGAGTGTCCCTGTGCCTCCTCCGGGCCAAGGGAGGCAACCAGGGGGTGACTGCACTTCTCAGGTTTACATCTTGCCAGAGCTGCCGAGCTTCCCCATGACTCAAGCTGACACACGACTTGGATAGAGAAATGAGTAACTGGGGAGGGCTGTGAGTTCATCTGTGCTGCCTGCAGACCTAACTGCCCGCTGGAACAGCGAGGAGGCTGGGAAGAGGCAGGTGGGAAGAGGGCCAAGGACAGAACTCTTAGGCCAAGCCTTCTCCCTCCGAGGTGACTCAGTGGGAGCCTGGGGAATTCTCTTCTCTCTAGGCCCCGCGGGTGAGAGTGAATTCTAGAACAGTAAACGCCACTTTACCGTGCCAAGGTAAAGGAAATGAAGCCAGGAGCAGGAACAGGCCACCCCAGGGTCTGCACGGAAGCAAAGTATAAGGTCCTTTAGGGCTGGTAGGAAGCCTGGAAGTCATCTATCCGACCCTCCTGGTTGCCCACCTACAGATGTGAAAACGGAGGCTGGCCCAGGGCATAGAAGCAGGAGGGTTTAGATGGACTGCATGTAGCTTGTGCCCAGGGTCATCTGCCCTGTTTAGTGGATGTGGTTTCTTTGGGAGCCAGCTCTCTTTTTGCTTCGTCATTGGTGGCCCCGGGGGTTCTGCCTCGCATTTCTCCTGTAGCCCCGATTTCTTTCTCCCTGAGTCTAACTTCGTTCTCTTTGTTCATTGTTCACTCACTGCAGCCCAGGACAGTTTACACGTGTGGACTCTGGATTCAGAATCTGGGTTCATTTCCAAGGTCACCACCGGCTGGCCAATGGCTTGTCTTTCCGCTTCTGTGGAATGGAGAGGATAGCAGTGCATGTCTCGTGGGTTTATTATGAGGATTAAGTGAGCTAATTTATGGGAAGCGCATAGAGTAATGCCTGGCACTTAAAAAGCACTCAATAAATAAACGTTAGCTGTTGTTCATTTTATTTATTCAACACTTATAATTGAATGCCAATCTGTTGTGCTTCTGACAGAAAGCTGACCGGGGGGCACAGTGTGGTTATGGCTGCTTCGGCAGTCTACCTGAGCCTCATTCATCCCTGCGCCGAGTGTGGTGTAGACCCCAGTGCAAAAAGGTGTAGTCCCCGCTTTTAAAGAGCTGATCTGCCAGGGAGGGGGAAAACACTGGGTTCTTTGGCTATCACAGTCTGTTCTTCGTTTTTTAATTTGAGTGCAAAGGGCTCCACCTGCCCTGGCCACCAGTAACACCCAGCCCCTGCCCGCTGGTGCTCCCTGCTGGCCCCAGAGCAGAGATAGGTAAATGGGTAGCCTTTTCACCCAGCAGTGACCTCCGGGGGATCCAGGGAGCAGGGACTCCCAGGCCTTGCTGTTGTGCTCAGTGGAGCTGGGTTGCTAACAGTGCGGAGGGAAGAAATGCGGAAATACCCAGTTTGGATGCTACGCACAGTCCCTGTTTCCATCCTGGGCAAGTGGCTGGTAGAAACAGGAGTTGGTTGTCGGAGAGGCAATGAGGAGCACAGCCCCGGAAATCCTGTGCGAGGCCGCTGACCTTCAGAATGGGATATAACTTCTTCCCACTCAGGCCCTCAGCAGCAGCACTCCTGGCAAGACAACCACCCTTCCTTCGATCTCCCTTAAATCTGGTGGCGAGGCAGGAGCAGGGTGGTCACCATAGGAGGTGGGGAGTTCAGGACCGCCCGAGTGCTCGGCGAGAGGGAGAGCTGGGGAAGGTGGGGAGTGTTCACTCAAAGGACTGTTCAGCGAGTGGTTAGTGCGGGCTTGGAGGACACCTTGTGATGGGTGCTGATTCAGTGCCCTGGGGTGCAGGGACAGGTCTGCACTTAGCTGAATCAGGGCCTCCTGTCCACAGGAACACACACCCCTGCTGCTCTGACAGATTGGGGTTGCTGGCCGTGCACTTCGCCGTTGGCAAAATGCCCGTGAAAGTGACTCTTTTAACTCCTCCCTCCCTAAGATGTGGATTGGGTCTCCCCCAATCTCCTCCCTACCCTCAGTGCCAGATTTCTGGAGGCTTCTGCTCCAGTCTGAAATCACCCTGGTGCTCAAAGGCCCCCGCACGTGTCTCCATAGCCAAGGTTACAGTCAAGCTGTGTGGTGTTAACATCTACTGAAAGCCATCCAAGTGACGGTGTCAAGGCATGAAGTAACTGCCCTTACCTGGGACACATCTGTGTGACGGGTGCGTAGGGATGGAAGTGGCCTGGATGGGTTTCCTGGAAGGTGGTCTCTAACCCGGGGGCCAGCAAAGATTTCCAGGGGCCTTTGCCACTCGGCTTTCACCAGTCAACTGACAGTGGAGGCAGCATGGATGGCATTTAAGAGCATGAGCAGACGGCGCCAGGGTCTGAGTCCCAGCCCTCCCCTTCCTGTCTGGGTGGGTTACTTAGCTGCTCAGTGCCTCAGTTTTCTCATCTGGAAAATGGAGGGAACTGAGATACTGAGGTTCACTGTGATATGATCTTGTAAACAAAACACTAAGAGCCAAGCCGAGTGCACTGTAGGCCTCCTCTGTTAATTATTAGAGGTGTTCCTCCTTATTGCCTCTACGATTCCTCTCTCTCTCTCTCCCCTGAATTGTGTTCTGGAGTGGGAGGTCCAAGACAGAATTGGGCAGAGTGAGGAGAAAAGCAAACTATGGCATCGTTAAGGAGAGCAACTGTAACATTTTAGCTTCAAAAATGCTGAAAATAGCTTGTACAAGCCTTTTGTAGATAAAAATGTAAAATGTATGCAAATGTATGTGACTTACGCAGAAACATACATCCGTGGCCTGCTCACAGTCAGTGCCCGGATGTGGCCATAGGAAAATCCTTGCAGCATGTGGAGAGGTGTAGAGAGTGGTGGTGGTGGTGGGGCGGGGGGGGGGGTGTAGGGTGGAGGTGGAGAAGGGGGCAGTGCTGCTGCTTCCATCTTTCTTCTGGGTTCTGTGCCTTCAGAGAGTTCCATGTGAGAAGAAGAGAGGTCCTGGGCCCCTCCCTGCTTCTCCCCGATCACCCTCCTCCCTCTTGTTCCTCTTAGAGCCCATTCGCTCCCTCTCCCATCCTGGCTCTATTCCTGGAGCATCTCATTGGTGATATATGCCCCACCCCCTCTTTTTACCAAGCTCCAGGTGCCTGCTTGGTCCAACCAGTCTTGTGTGCAATGCAGGAATGGTGGAGGGTGACAGCTGAGCAGGGAGGGGCCATGAGAGCCAGAGCCAGAGCCAGGGCAGGAGGGCTGGGGAGGAGGAGAGCCATGTGGATGCAGGGAGGGGCCAGTGTTACTGCACAGTTCCAGTGCAGCTACCTGTGGAGGCTTTCCACAGCCCAGAGCATCTTCCACTGCATCTCCCAGGGGTTTGCAGATCTGCTGTGAGCCTATGGCCACCATCTTCCCTGGGGCAGCTCTGGAGGGCGCTACCCAAGCAGCTGCAGGGGCTGGTGCAGGCTTCCTTTTGGCATCCTGGTGAGGGTCTGCTTCACCCCTTAAGGAAAAGTAGGGCCCTGGCCCGTGTGGCTCAGTGGACAGAGAGTCAGCCCTCGGACTGACAAGGGCATGTACCTTGGTTGCAGGCTTGATCCCTGGCCCTGGTCGGGGTCACATGCAGGAGGCAACCAATCCATGTGTCTCTCTCATGTAGATGTTTTTCTCTGCTTCTCCCCCTCCCTTCCACTCTCTCTAAAAATCAATGGAAAAATATCCTCTGGCGAGGCTTAACAAAACAAAAAAAATGAAGCAGCAATAGGCCTACAGTTGTTTGGAACGATGAGGACCCGCTCCCCCATGCGCGTGGATGCTGACAACACTGCCCCCCACAGAGGCCAGGGAGCCTCATCTTGTAGGCCTGTCTGTAGAGCTGGGTCCCAGCTTTGCTTGGGGCTGGGGGTGGGGGTGGAGAAGGTCGCCTCCATCCTCAGAACCCTCACTATCTGAGGTAAAAACAGCATAACGGCCCAGCGCAGGGTGACACTGCCTCCCTCCCGAGGGTCCAGGAGCTTCGGCCCCTGCTGCTCTGGACCACCCGAGGCTGCCCCTGCCCCTGCCCCTCCAGTCCCTTCTCCTGAGTCCTTTTGCCCAAGGAGGCCTGCAGAACCCAAGTTGCCTTGGGTCCCATAGAACCAGCACTCACGGGACAGGCATAAAGCCCCCACCTCTTACTGGTAATTGCTTTCATGGGGTCTTAGGAGGGATTTTGTTTCTGAAGGTTCTGTTGTCAGAGGCATCTTGATCCCAGACTCTCCTAGGTTTGTATGTACTAGAAATCCCCAGAGGAGGGTCCTGGGGGGACCCAGCAGAGACCCTGGCCTCTCCTGTACCCTAGTTTGTCCTCCACAGCCGCTCACTGACTCCCAGCCTCTGGTCTTCATCCAGCGGCCGCCCCCTAGAGTGTAGGGCTGGAACCGCCCAGCGTTTAGGTCAAGGGTGTTTAAATAGATGAGGCGCCGTTAAGGTTTGGAAGGAAGGAGTCCCAGGGCGGCCAAAGCTGCCCGCAGGCAGGCAGGACATTAACCGGGTCGGCGCCGCCTCCCACGCCTGCCTCGGGGAGGGGCCTAGCAGCCGCACCGGCCCCAGAAACTGCGCTTAGAGATCCCGGGGTGGCAGGTGATGTCACCCCTGCGGGCCCATAGGTCTCCCCGTGACACCTCGTCTGCGGGTGGCTAGAATCGGCTGAGCCGAGCGAGGGGAGGAGAAGGAGCCTGAGCCTGGGCCTGCGCCGCAGCCCGGAGACCCCGCGGGACCGCTCCTCCCTCACCGGCTGGAGCCCTTCCCGTCCCGGCGTTGGTGGGGACGGGGGCTGCTCCCCACACCCCCTCCGGGTCCGGAGGCGCGCTGCGGCGGGGGAGGGGGCGCGGGAGCCGCGCGCAGATTGGTCGTGGCCTCCGGCCCCCGCCCCTGGGCGCCGCGCAGCCCCAGGCAAGTTGCTAGTTGGCGCGCGGGTTGCGGGGACAAGGCTTCGGGATCCGCAGCGGGCTCGCCGCGGCCGCAGTGGCCGGAAGGGCTCCGGGGGGCGCTCGCCTGCCCTCGCTCGCCCGCCCCCGCCTCCCGGCAGCTCCGGCTCGCTCCTCCCTGCTACCTGTTTCCCTGCGTCCCCCCGCCTCCACCCCGCGCTTGGCAACTTCGGCCTCCAGGACTGGCCACCCCTCCCGGCGCCCAGCCGGCCTGCCGGCCCGCCGCCCGCGCCCTCCCTCCTTTGTTGTGCGATGAGGGTCGGGTTTCCGATCTGACCGAGCTGCCGCCGCCTCCGCCGCGCGGAGCCGCGGTCATGGAGCCGCTGAGCCACCCGGGCCTGCCGCGCCTCTCCTGGATCGACACCCTCTACAGCAGTACGTGCGCGCGGGCGGGAGGCGGGCGGGAATGGCCCCGCGCCCGCGAGGCGCCCCGACGGCCTCCGGGACCGAGGTGCCGGGCTTGTGTGAGGAGCCCGGCGCGGGCGGGGAGCTGCGGGCACGGCCGGCCAAGTGCCCAGCGGGCGGGGAGGCGGGGAAGCGGCTTGGGACCCCCACGATCGGCCGCAGATGGGGTCCCCGGAGCGGACTTCAGGCGGGTGGGAGGCGGGTGGCGGGCCGACGGGGCCAGGAGAGCTGTGTCACCCCGCTCCCACCTGTTGTATAACCGACCACTCCCCAGTCCTCGGGAAGAGGGGAGAGCCTTTGTGGGGGGCGGGGGGGGGCTGCCTCCGCTCCCCGACTGGCTGCTGCTTCTGTCCATGCTGAAGCAGAAAGGCCATTTTGGCAAAGTCCTCGGGGCCAGAGTTGGCCACCTCAGGGACATCCTGAGACGGGTGTGTGTTTCGGGGTGGGGATGGGGATGGGGGTGGGGGTGAGCGGGAAGGGAGAATGTGTGTGCAGATATGTGTGGGGGCCATGTGGAGAAGGAGCTGTAAACCCTGGCTCTGCAGTCTTTCCTGCCAGCCTCATCACCACCCCACCTCTACCCCCCCACCCTCCCAAAAAAGAAAAAGCAAACCTCATTTCCTCCACCCCCTTGCTCCCGAATCTGCCGCGATCTTGTGATTGCTCCAGCGCCGCCGCTGGGAATGTGTACCTGATCACTGGTACATTTGGGGGCTGAGCGACCCACCCCCACCTCCTACTCCACCTTGCTTAGGCGGCTGAAGCCCTGCACACCTTCCCACCCCTGCGTGGAGACCCCTTCCCCAGCGCGCTCAGGGATGTGGGGGAGAGTCCTGCTGCCCCCTAAAGAAGACAGGAGATGGATTGCGCTCTCCCCACCACCTCAGGGGGACCCTCTCACTCTCTCTTGCTACTCTCCTAGCCCAGAGCCCTGAGGCGGGAGGCAGGTGGAACCAGGTTCTGGCTCTGGACACTGGATGCCATGGGTCAAGGGCATTTTTAAGAGGCAGCTTGGCTCGAATTCCTGGGTATCAGTCATATGAGGGGTGGGGGGTGGGAGGAGTAGACAAGGATAATGCCTTGAACCCCAAGGTGTTGCTCTGGAGGCTTCCAGCCTCTGACCTCTGTATCCCCTTGGGTCACACCTCCTCCTTCCCCTCCATCCTTTCTCCCCCCCCCCCCCCCCTCCAGGAGCTCTCCTGGTGAGGGTTCATTCTGCTTTGGTTTTTTTCAACATCAAAGGGGCCAAGCCCGATCCCCCGGTGGCAGTCCTGCCAAGCCCAGCCGCTCCATCTGCTCCTTCCCCTGCGCGGCCAGCACCTTTGGGTGAAGGTCAGGTTCCGTGGGTGTGTGGCGTGCGTGTGCACGTGTGTCCGTGTGAATGGGGCGCACATCTGCTCAGAGCTCTGCTGCAGATCAGCTCCTGACCCGCAAAGGATTAGTGACCTCCTCTTCGCTGCGCTCGCGCAAATGACAGTCATAACAATGCCTCACATTCACATGCTGCTTACATTTCGGAACATGTCTGGCTCTTGGGTTTCCCTGTTTCCCAAAGCATAGAGTCCTATGGAAACCTGGCTCGGGCTTTCTCTCCAGTGCCCTGGAGAAGAAGCCCAGGCCCCATCATTTCCAGCTTTCCTACCGCCCCCTTCCCCGCCCCACCCCCACCCCAGCAGAGAAGCAAAATTGCCTGAGGCTGCTGCCTTGAAAATTTCTGACCTGAGGAAGGCAGGCCTAGGAAAGGGAATTAGACAGAGGGCCTCTTTGGGGGGATGGTGGGGGGTGGGGGTGGTGGGGGTGGTGATGCCTGTGTACCAGCCCTGACTCTGGCAGGCTGGCATCTGAGCTGTCTGTTTTGCTGCTGCTTCTGCCCTGGCCCCTGGGCTCCTGGAGCAGCCGGCTGGAGGGCTGGGAGGGGGCACTGCCTTGGCAGCGGTGTGAGGAGTTCCTCTTCAGAACAGCTTAGTTGAGAGCTGTAGAACGAGGCTTCCTGGGGAGGTGCTGTGCAGTCATGTTTGGGCTGTTAGCCATGAAGTTTCCTCTTGACAAGAGCCTATGTTAAAACAGATACCCGGGCTGTCATTTGCTTGGCAGAGCGGCCTGTGGCTCCCAGAGGAAGTTCCTCTGCCTCTCGGGGAGTTGTTTGCTTACAAGGCTCACAGACCTGGAGTGACAGGTCGCCACAAAAGCCAAATCCACCAGGAATGGTAAAGGGGCTGTACCTAGGGCACAGGGTGGCCGGTGTCCCTTCTTAGAGATGTGAGTTACCCGGTGAGAAATCTTTCTCCTGAGCACATGATAATATCATCTAACAGTGATAATAGGACCTGCTATATGCCAGGCTCTCTGCTAGGCACTTTCCATCCATTCTCTCCAAACCTCACAACTTGGGCGAGATGGGTAGGTAGTCTTACCACTATTAATATTTCAGAGAAGAAAGGAGAGGGAGGAAGAGATAGAAGCATCAATGACGAGAGACTCATTGATCAGCTGCCTCCTGCACACCCCACTGGGGATCGAGCCTGCAACCCAGGCATGTGTCCTGACCGGGAATCAAACCATGACCTCCTGGTTCATAGTTCAATACTTAACCACTGAGCCATACCAGACAGGCATCTCACCCCCATTTTACAGAGAGAGAAGCTCAGTAAGCTCAAATCATTACCTAAGGTCACATAACTGATAAATGACAAAGCTGGAATTCAGATCATACGCTAGGAAGACTCGAATTTCACCTGAGTATGTCTGAGCTTATTCAAGGCCGTGAAATGTCCTGGAATGGGGGACATCTGTCTCTTTGGTCCTCTATCAGAGAGTTCTCCCTGAAATGGTCCAGCAGGGTCAGTGGCCTCAATAACTCTGACCCCAGCCTGTCCCTGTGTCTCTTGCAGGAACTGGGGCCTGGTCCTACAGCCAAAGCAGGGCTGGTTGAGGCTCTGAGCTCACGGAGGCCAGGGATTCTGTATTCTAAGGTGCCCGACTGCCAACCAGCCCCTTCCCTTTGCAGACTTCTTGCCTTTGGAGTTGTCAGCTCATTTTGGCTTCAGCTTCTGTGCCAGGGGGAGTGTGTCCCCTTCCATTGCATGTGGCTAGTCAGTGGATAAGGGGTGTGCAGCAGACCCTCTCCCCCTGTGGGAAGTCTTGAAGGGCTGCGGTGAGGGTGATTTGTCCGACTCAGGGAGCTGGTTGGCTCTCAGCTGCCAGAGCGATCCAGGGCTGATTGCAGCAGGGTCTTTGCCCCTGATAAGATGGAGTGGCAGATGAGGGCTCCAGTCAGATGAGGGCTCCAGTCATCCCACTTCCTGTCTCTCTGCCACTCGTTTTCCTACACTAATGTAATAATGTCAGCTTAATGCCTTGCCTAGATTCTTTCCCTGAATCTGGTGTGATTCTCTCTGCAGGGCTGTGATCTTCATTTTATCTTCTTTCTTTTTCTCATCACTTTAAAAAAATTTTTTTTTTAATTTATTTCAGCAAAGAAGAGGGAGATAGAAACATTAATGATGAGAGAGAATCATTGATCGGCTGCCTCCTGGATGCCCCCTACTGGGGATCGAGCCTGCAACCGGGGCATGTGCCCTTGACTGGAATCGAACCCAGGACCCTTCAGTCCGAAGGCCGATGCTCTATCCACCTAGCCAAGCCAGCCAGCTAGGGTATCACCATTTCTTAAAAAAAAAAAAAAAAAAAAAAATGTTTTTATTGATTCCAGAGAGGAAGAGGGGACAGGGGGGCGAGATAGAAACATCAATGATGAGAGAGAATAATCGATCTGGCCCCCTCCTGCACGCCCTCCCCCTGTTCCCCCTGCACCCCCTGCACCCTCTCTCCCTCTTAACCCAGAATGGAGTCTGCAACCTGGGCATGTGCCCCGACCCAGAATCAAACTGTGACCTCCTGGTTCATAGGTTTGACGCAATCACCTTTTTCACTACACACATCACTTCCTCTTGGCTTTCTTCTATGTCTTGAGATTAGGTTGGATTGCATTAAATTCTGTGGAATACCTCAAAATGGGGAGTGGGGCTGGTACTCTGAAACTTCCTCTGTCCCTCTGAGTGGAGACCACCCTCCATAAAGATCTGGATTGAGATGTATGTACCCCAGGTAGGCCAATCATTTGGCACCTCTTCAAATGGAAAGTCGTTAGCCATATGTTCAGGATTTATTTAAAGAGCTGAGGGCTCATTTAGTCTTTTCCTTTGCCATTTCAGCCTCTTTTTTTTTGTCCCAAGCCTTTCAGCTCTGGCCTTAAACATTCCTACTCTATTGAGCTAAACAAAGCTTGCAGTTACTTGGACCTCACAGAAGGCAGAACGCGGCCATCTGTTGTTGTTACAGCTTATCTTTTGGAGCTCACTTCTCTTATCCCAAGCAATGTTCCCCAGGGGTAGTTCAGTCTGTCGCGATATTTGCATGCCCCTTATAGATCCAGTGCCCTGTCCCTGGGCCAGGAAAGCACTTGGGGACATAACCCGTCTCCAGGTGATCATGAACCTGCCTCAGTTTCCCATCTTGTTCCTGTGTCAGCCGCTGGCCCGCAGACTGTGTGGGTTTGATTAGACCTCCCCTGCTGTGCGAGTAAACACCTGCAGGTGGATGTCCTCTTATCCTCAGAACAGCGCCAGTCATCACAGCAGGCCATCACTGTCACGGCTGCTGGAGTCTAGGAGGTCGGAGGTCCGGAGGTCGGGCTGGGGCAGAGGAATAAAGGCATCTACTCAGAGAAACGCCATGTGCTGTTGTTGTGGTTGATGATGTTGTTGTTCTTTGGAAAGAGGAAGAAATGTCAGAAACATTCTTGGAGAACCAGCTGGAAAATGCCGATAGGTGAGTAGAAGGTGGGGGAATAGTGAGAAAAACCCATTCTACTCACTCTGGTGGGTAGGATGGACGACGTGGGCTGCTCTCTGAGGTCTGGTCTGTTTGCTGGACGGCTCTGGTGCCCACTCCTTGTGCATACTTCTGTAAAGTGAGGCTATGATAGCTCTCCTGGGTGCTGTGTGGATTACTTGGTGAATGTTTATATAAAGTGCTTTGAAGATAAAGGGTGTATTGACCTGCTCAGCTGTCCAGCTCACAATGGTCCCCACTCATAAAAGGCTTGCAGAGGAGTTTGGGGGCCGTGGAAAGGGGGGAAGGGGACTGGTAGCAACAGAGAGTTGGACCGGGTTCTTAGATGGTGCCTAGCTCAGTGCCTCATACATAATATTCCCCCAGTGATATTATGGGGGAAGGAAACTTCTGGGTTCTTGGCTTCTTTAACTTCTCACTCCACTAGAAATCCCGGAAACCCATTAGCTGGCCCATTCACAAGTTTCCAGCTGTGTGGATTTGGTCATTGTAGTAGCTTACAGTGGAGGCGGAGACCCCTAAGGGAGTCCCACGCGTTGCTATGGCCTGTGATTGTGTGATTGGAAGGCTGCACTGCCAGTGTTGGTGCTGTAGCTGTTGGGCTCAGCTTAGGTTCTTTGGGGGGCAAACCAGGAGCTAGGTGGCTTTAGAACCACTGGACGTCATCTCCATACCATTTGCCTCTGTCTGGCCCCTGGTGTGGTAGGTAAGCTGAGCCTATCCATGGGGCTTGGAGTACCCACCACATTCTACCTGTCGCGTCTCGGCACTTCCCACTGATGCCAGTAGGGGAGGCCAGCAGGCTCACCTGTCTGCAGGGCAGGGTGGGAGAGACTGATGTTGACTTGTGGCTTTGGTCTCCCCTAGCTTGCATTTCAGTGGGCAAGATCGTTGGAGCCATGGATGCCCGTGTTCTGTGTGTCCCTGAAGCTTGGAGAGTGCTGTCCGGACCCTGTAAATGGGGAAGAAGAAAGAAATCAGGGCAACAGGCAGACTTTAGGGTGCATCCCTGTATGGGGGTTGGATATGGATGCCCATTCCTGCCCCTGCCCAAGGCATTGGCAAAGACCCTTTTGAAGTGGGGCCAACTGATGCCATGGCCAACTGTAGCTGGGACAGCCAGAGTCTCTGACCCCAGATTCTGACCTTATGTAGGCCTCCCTCAGTTTGCTGCCCCTGTGCTTTATTCCTGGTTTATCTCCCCTGCCTTTCCTTTCCCATCATACACCAGAATGGAAATGAATATGGGCTGACTGTCCATATAAGAACTGACAGGGTCAGTGTGGTCTTCAGGGGATAGGGCCAGATGACGTGGGCCCCGTGGTGACATAATTGGTCAGGTGCCATTCCTCTTTCTCTACCCTCGTCTCTGATGCATTCATGCCCCTCTAGACCACAAGTAGACATAGCAGATGCTGTCCGGCATTTGGCCTAAGTGAGCAAGGTCTGCCGAAGCAGGTTAAAGGCTGGGAGGCCAGTGCCGATGGAGCTCAGAGTCTTTGTCACTCTGGGAGGCGTAGCCATTGGCTTCCTGGTGTGTCTGTGGAGCTGGTGCTGCCTAGGAAAGCCCCAGGTCGACTAGGGATCTGTGGGTTTACTCAGGGCAGGTGGGAAAGGATGTGGCCATAATTACCTTCATGGGATTGAAGGGCTGATCCTATTAGTGTGTTGGGCTAACCCCTTCCTCCTGGGCATTGCCTCCTGGCCAGCAACAAGGGTTTAATGGATCAAGATTACAGAGAGCCCAAAGATGTTGTGTAATTAAGCCCAGTTATTTCCCTAGCTGGGGGACGACTACTCCCCTCTGCAGCAATTGATTTCCTCACTTGTGGTCATCCTGTTCAGCGGCATGTTACCCTTGGCCTAAACAGCCTGTGGGCCATCTTTTTGAATGAGTTTCTTCCTTGAAGGTGCAGTTTTAGGGAAAAAAAAAACACACACACAACAACCCACATTCTTTCTGACTGTGTTCTATGGGGTGGTGCCCCCTGGAGTTGTGCAATGGGGATGTCTTTGGGAAATGTGTCTGGATTCTGCAAAAGGACATAGAGACCTCATCCTTGGGTCTCACAACCACTGGGCCAATGAAAAGAAAGCTCATCAGCCCTGGCCTCATGGCTCAGTTGGTTGGAGCATATTCCTGTACCCCAAACATTGTGGTTCAATTCCTGGTCAGGGCACATACCTAGGATGTGGGTTCAATCCCCACCCCCCCCATCAATGTTTCGCTCTCCTATTGATGTTCCCTTTCTCTTTCTTTAAATTAATCAATGAAAACTTATCCTCAGGTGAGGATTAAAAAAAAAAAAAAGAATTAGTCCTGCTGGGTTCATAGAAATTAGATCTTCCCATTGGTCTAGGAAGGATGGAAGAAAACATAACATCTAGTTAGCCCTACTAGGTGCCTGATACTGTGCGAGGTACTTTTCTTACATTGTCTGAGCCCAACAAGGTATCTGTCACTGTCCCCCCAGTTTTACAGATGAGGAAACTGAGGCTCTGAAAGGTTAGGTTGTTGTAGAAGGTCTCCCAGTTTGAGCTGGATAAGATCTCAGGTATATATGCAGGCTGGGGCAGAAGTAGGTTTACAGTTGTTTGTATGGAAAATAATACAATAATTCATAAATCATAGTACAAGAATAAACGTGTTTTGCATACTCACCACTGTAAACCTACTTTTGCCCCGCCGTGTGTGTGTGTGTGTGTGTGTGTGTGTGTGTGTCCCATCATTTTCCAACAGTGTCCTAGGCCCTTCCCGTGTGTTATCACCAGTCTTTAACAGCCCACATTTTATGAGGCAGGAATTATTACCGCTATTTTACAGGGAGGACACTGGGGCTCAGGGAAGTTAAGTAAGTAATCCAGAGCCCTAGGGCTAGAGTACAAGCCAGGAATTGAACCCAATTTGGCCTGACTCTACGCTGCTCTTTCTCCCACAGTCCCTGGCCTTTCACAGAGGTGCCAGTGAAGGCCCCTTGGCAGCTGGTATTTCACAGAGGGTGATGGATCTGTTCGTCTCTCCAGCTAGAATGGCAACTGTGGAGACTGTCTTGGCTTTCCCCACATGGCCTTTGAGCGGCGCTCACCAACGGGGCTGCCCCTTCCTAAGGGATGATCTCGAGATCTCCCAACTGACACTTGGGGTCCATATCCCAGGGTTACTTCGTCCCTGGGATTACTCTTAAGAGGCACCAAATGTTTAAAAAAAAAAGGAAGGAGAGAGAAAACAGACTTAGGGATGGGTTACAGCTTTGCCCAGTTTCCAGAGCAGAGTAGGGTCAGGAGCGAAGGAGTGGGCACTGGAGGAAGAGAGGGCTTGCCAGAGCCCCTGCACGCTGGCCTGGCTCTCAGGCCTTTTTAAATTCACCTCCAGTTTCCAAAGGAAAATAAAGGGAGCCCTGGGCCTTAAATCAGGCCACTGCACACCAAGGGCCTTTGCGGAGGCCAGGGCCAGCTGGACTGCAGATCCAGCTTCTGCATTTGAACTCACCCACGGGCAGCATGTTAATGATGGGGTGGCTCAGAGCAGACCCTCCAGCCCCACTCCCCACACCTGCTAAGTCCCCCTTTTCCAAGCCCAGAGAGTGTCCCCTGCAGAGGTCAGTCCTCTGGGTGGGGGGGATGGGGCTATGGGGGCGGCTGGCACCTTAGCAGACCCCTGTTTGGCTGGACCCAGAAAGGCCGGAACTAGACTGGAAGGCTTGTTTCACAAAGCGTTTGTGTGTGGTGAGGCTTTTGGATATGATAGGATGAAAGCCTGCCCTGAGCTAACACCAAGCAGGAAGGTAAAAGTGGGGTAGAGGGAGGGGATGCTCCACAGCTCCATTCTCTCCCGACCCACAGGTTGAGAACCGCTAGCAGGGTCGCCTAAGACCATCGGAAAACACAGATATTTACATTACGATTCATTAACAGTAGCAAAATTACAGTGATGAAGTAGCAATGAAAATAATTTTATGGTTGGGGGTCACCACAACATGAGGAACTGTATTAAAGGGTCGCGGCATTAGGAAGGTTGAGAACCACTGAACTAGAGCTTCCCAAACCTAAGACAGCGGAGAGGCACAGGACAGCAGATCCTGGCGATGGGCACCTGGTCCCTCCAGAAAGGACACGTTTTCACTCTGGCCTCGCGGTTCTTTTGGTGCAGGTTGACTAGTGCCTCAGTGCGAGCTGCCCAGGCCCTTCCTCACCTGAGCCGAGCTGGGAGGTGCCGTTTAATCACGTGTGGCAGTAGCTCCTGTTGTCGGTTCTGTGTCCGGAGAGAAGAGCCAGAGAGCTGTGGTGGGGACCTCAGGCACGTAGCATTAAGGAACATTTGCTCATGGCAGCCAGGCAAAAGGAGTCAGCTCCTCACCGTTGGGATTAAGTTAGCGGAGGTGGAGGCACCTACCAAAGGGAGAGGGACCGGGTGAGTGAATTGCTTGCTCTTTAGACTGCAGTTCAAATAGAATACAGTTATCCCTCAGGATCCACCCGGCATAGGTCACAGGACCTCCTGGGATGCCAAAATCAGGATGCTCAAGTGTACGTGATATATATACACAGTAGCGTCATATTTGCACATAACCTATGCATATCCCCCTGTATACTTTAAATCCTGTCTATATCCTATCTAATAGAAGAGCAAGATGCAAATTAACCATCACTCCATCACACCCACAAGCCATGCCCACCAGCCAATCAGGAGTGAGTATGCAAATTAACCCAACCAAGATGGCTGCGGCCACAGAGAGAGCAGGAGGGAGGCTTGGGTTTCCCCAGCGATGGAGGAAGCCAAGCTTTCCGCACACCCTGGCAGGCCCAAGCCTCCACTCCAGGCTACAAAGTTTCAATGATAGAAGATACATAAATCCCAACAAAAACGGCAGCAGCCACGGAGCTGGAGAGAACAGGAGGCTAGGGTTGCCCCCAGCGATGGAGGAAGCCAAGCTTCTGCAGCCCTGGCCTGCCTTTGCCTCCGCTTAAGGCTACAAAGTTTCAATTATAGAAGATAAATAAATCCCAGATACTAGGGCCTCTGCTTGGGTCGCCAGGGGGCATGGCCGGTCTGCAAACCACCACAGGCCCCTCGCCCAGGCTGCCCCACGCCCCAAGGGAACCCCCACCCTGATATGGGACACCCTTCAGGGCAAACCAGCTGGCCCCCATCCATGCACCAGGCCTCTATCCTATCTAATAAAAGAGTAATATGCAGATTGACCATCACTCCAACACACAAGATGGCTGCCCCCATGTGGTCAAAAATCCTGCCCCCATGTGGACACAAGATAGCCACCACAAGATGGCCAGCAGGGAAGGGCAGTTGGGAGGGACCAGGCCTGCAAGGGAGGGCAGTTGGGGGCAATGAAGCCTGCAGGGGAGGGCAGTTAGGGGTGACCAGGCCGGCAGAGGACGGAAGTTGGGGGTGACTGGGCCTGCAGGGGAGGGCAGTTAGGGGTGACCAGGCCTGCAGGGGAGGGCAGTTAGGGGTGACCAGGCCTGCAGGGGAGGGCAGTTAGGGGTGACCAGGCCTGCAGGGGAGGGCAGTTAGGGGCAAACAGGCAGGCAGGGGAGCAGTTAGGCATCAATCAGGCTGTCAGGGGAGTGGTTAGGGGGTGATCAGGCTGGCAGGCAGAAGTGGTTAGGGGCAATCAGGAAGGCAGGCAGGCAGGCAAGCAGTTGGGAGTCAGCAGTCCTGGATTGTGAGAGGGATGTCCGACTGCCCGTTTAGGCCCAATCCTACCGGACATCCCTCGAGGGGTTCCAGATTGGAGAGGGTGCAGGCTGGGCTGAGGGACACCCCTGCCCCCGTGCACGAATTTTGTGCCCCGGGCCTGTAGTTACTTATAATACCTAGTACAACGTAAATACTATGTAAATAGTTCAGGGAATAATGAAAAGAACAAAACATCTGTACATGTCAAGTATAGATGCACCCGTGGAAGGCCTAACTACATAGTATATGTCAGCCACAACGTAAAGTGTTTTTGTTGTTAATCCTCACCCAAGGATATTTTTCCATTGATTTTTAGAGAGAATGGAAGGGAGGGGGAGAGACAGAGAGAGAAATAGAGAGAGAGAAAAAGATTTGAGAGCGACATATCAATTGGTTGCCTCCCTCATGTGTCTTGACCAAGGCTGGGGATCGAGCCTGCAACTGAGGTATGTGCCCTTGATCAGAATCGAACCCAGAACACTTCAGTTGGCCGGCTGACAGTGCTGTATCCACTGAGCCAAACTGGCTAGGGCAACACCGTAACATTTTAAAAATATATTTTTGATCCATGGTTGGTTGAATCTGTGGATGTGGAACCCAGGGATAGAGAGGGTGGACTATATGCACATTTTACATTGTAAGCCAGCACACACGCAAACTGAAACAAACGTTTCTTTGGACAGTATTTACCCCTCTCTATCACATTTGCAATGCACTTATATTTTCATGCCGTTCTATTCTATTCTGCTCCATTAAAAACAAACCCAAAAGGCGCTGGTTGTGAGCAGCTGCAGCGGTTCCATGACTTGCAATATGGAAATCAGTAGACGAGATGGTCTCAAAGGGCTCTTAGGAACTGTAAGGAATAATAATTCCCCAAGCCGCACTTCTTTATATCCCACTGTTGTGATTTTTCCACACACTTCTGTTATGGACTTAATGGCTTTTTTTCTTCAATGCGATTCATTATTTAAAATATAGCTTAGTTAGAAAGGAAACTAATGGAAATCTATTCCGCTTGCAGGAAATCAAAAGTTACCTTACAAATAACTGCACTGAAAATGAGAGAATGTTATTAATTCTGGTTCTACACTGTTGTGTGGAAGGATCTGGGTCTGAGCCTCTGGTGTCTTTGTTTAAAGGGAAGTAAACAGGGTAGAGGATGTTAAGGACAGTGGTCTTTCTTCTTCAATGACAGGGAAAAAAAAAATGGAAAGGAATCAAGAAGGGAATAATTTCCTCAACATGTGATTGAATGTGCTTCCATGTAGCATGGCAAGCAAGCGGGTGCTGATCACACAGCTCTTCTGCTTCGGGGTCCCTATCTACCCAGAGTCACAGGCCCCACATTTCCTGTGGTGGGAGAGGGAGAGGAGAGGGTGGTTTTCTCTGGGACCAAATACACTGAGTGGCCAGATTATTATGATCTCTGAACACATAATAATCTGGCCACTCAGTGTATATCCTATATAATAAAAGGTTAATATGCAAATTGTCCCCTGGCCAGGCTGGCCAGATCCCACCCATGCACGAATTCATGCACCGGGCCTCTAATATATATATACTGAGTGGCCAGATTATTATGCATTCAGAGATCATAATAATCTGGCCACTCAGTGTATATGAGAGCAGCATCTCAAACTCTACTGTGCGTTTGAATCGCCTGCAGATCTTGTTAAGATGCAGACTCTCATTCAGTAGGTCTGGGATGAGGCCCGAGGTCCTGCATTCTAACAAGCTCCCAGGAGGGGATGGCAGTGCTGCTGGTGGCGGTCTGGGGACCTGGGGTCCTTTATTCCCACGCCTAGGGGACTCTCTGCAAATCCCAAACCAAGTCAGTCCCTTCTGTAACACTGGGTTCTGACCAGATAAAGGCAACCCGTGACACATCTCCCTTCTGAGCCCATTTCCCAATAAAAAGAAAAATAACGAAGCAATTGATTGGACACCTGATGGGTACCAAACTGGTGTTCTCACATTTATGACCTCATTTAATCCCCACAGTAAACCTGTGAAAGGATGTTACCCTCATTTTAAAGATGAGAAAAGGGAGCAGCCGTTGTAATCAGCCTCTGCTGGGGAGTTCTGCCGTGGGGGGCACCTGCCGTGCAGGGGACACACCACATCTCAGCCCACCCCCTTCCTGAGTGCAGAAGCTCAGGCACCTGGCCTTTACCAGTATCTCTGTCTAGACAAAACCCATGGCTTCCCCACCCCCTGAAGGGCCAGCCTCAGTGTTAATGGGGCAGAAAGCCGTGGTTGCTTGTTTTCTAGTGCATCACTGAGAGGGTTAATGAGAGAACAGCTGGTGCGCCGCCCAGCCGTGCGGAAGCACCATTTTCCCGTCACGTGGGTGGGCACATGTTTTGGCAGCTCCTGACCAAATGGTCCCCCCTTGGACCTGGATGGTGCCCACCTAGATGGGTCAGCGGGCACTGTGTGCCATCTTAGGGTGTAAAACCCTCAGAGACCAAAAGCAGGAGCTGGTTCTGTCTCCAGCTTCCTGGAAAGGAAGAATGGGACACAGATTTGATGTCAAAAGAGCTATTTCTGGCTTGAGGGACCCTGTGGTGGCTGGTCAGCTGCTACCACAGCCAGGTCCTTGCAGTGACACCTGAGCATCCTCAAGCCCCTTCCCTGACCCGAGGCATGGTCTCCTTTCCAGCTGGCTGTGGCTACACTATCCTCACTTCCATTCACCTCTCCTTTGTCCAGAAACCTCCAGTGGGGCATTTTCTTTCCCATCACATTCTCTCAAAACTAACCCCCACCCCCGTGTGCGTGCGGGGACACACACACACTCACACACAGGTCAGTGAGGCCCCCACCATCCCACAACTAACCTCTGTGCTCTGGTGAACCCACCCCCAGCTTCAAGCCTTGGCTCAGCTCCCACCACCTTCAGGAAGCCCCCCAAGGCTGATTATAGAGAGCACTCACTTTAGTGAGCTCTCCCACTCAGAACCCTGGACACTGCTGACCCTGGGCCACCTCATTAAGCACTTCTCTACCTATTGTTGGGTAATGTTTACCTATACAGTGTTTTGTGTCAGTTGTTTCTTATCTGCCAAACTCTAAACTCCTTAGCGGCCTGAAGAAGAAGAACAAAGGCTGCCTTTATAGGGTGCCAGACCCTGTCCTTAAGCACTTTACAAAGAATGTCCCATTTAGTCTTCAGCCTCCCAGGGAGGTCCCAACTCTTTTTATCCAGTTTTAGGGATTAGAAAACTTAAAAACAAGATTCCAGAGTGCTGAAACGGCTTTCCTAAGGGCACAGCCTACGAAGGCCTCCAAACCCAGCTCTGTGTGGATGCCGGCCTGTGCTCCTCACCAGGGCCTTCCGATGAGAACCTGGGGTGGGGCCCAGGCATCTGTATTTTTGAACAACTCCTCTGTGTGCCCAGTCCCATTCAGGGACTGACTCTTAACCACATGCACCTTTCCCTTTCCTACAACACCCAGCAGTGCCTGAGCGTGTGGCAGCTTGGAACTGTGTTGTGATTGGTTGAGAGGTATGAAAAAAGGCAATGTCCTGGGAGTCTGAGGTCCATTGTTGTAGCACAGTGGTCGGCAAACCACAGCTCGCGAGCCACATGCGGCTCTCTGGCCCCTTGAGTGTGGCTCTTCCACAAAATACCACGGCCTGGGCAGGTCTATTTTGAAGAAGTGGCATTAGAAGAAGTTTAAATTTAAAAAATTTGGCTCTCAAATTTCAATCGTTGTACTGTGGATATTTGGCTCTGTTGACTAATGAGTTTGCCGACCACTGTTCTAGCACAAGAGCCACCTAAGAGGAGCGGGGATGGTGTGAGGAAGAGGTAGAGCTGGGCATGAGCAGGGTGGAAGGGCAATCAGAAAAGGACACTAGCGAGGTCAAAACGGGGACCCTCTCTCTGCCCCAGACATAACTCAGGGCCTCCACTAGACCAGAGCATCTTGTAAAAATGCAGATTCTGGTCCAGCAGGTTGGGGCAGGGCCTCCAATTTGGCATCTGACAAGCCCCCAGGTGATGCCCAGGCTGGGTAGGAAGGACCTAGACTCCTGCAGGCCCTCCTGGAGGCTGTATTTGATGCAGCCCGGGGTGGGAACATCTGGCCCATGGGCTGTAAGCTGGCCCTGCCAAGGCATTAGGGGTGAGTTAATTAAATGTTTGACCAGATACAGCAGGCTAGTTTTTAAGGTGATAATTTTGGATGGCCCTCGCATGATGTTATAAATATCCAGCTGGCCCTTGGCAGAAAAGAGGTTCCCCACCCCTGCTGTAGGATAAAGTCTAACTCCTTGACATAGCAGGGCAGCCGATTCAGACACTGGCTCCAGCCCGCCTCCAGCCTCACCTCTGGGTCCTCCCGACCCTCCAGCCACACCGTGTTCCGCACAGCTCACAGGCACACCATGCCCACCATGGCTGTGCTCTCTGAGCACGCTGTCCTGGTCTGGAGGGGCACCCCTTGACCTTCCTTGGCCGGGGGAAGGTGAGCCTGGATGTCACCTCCTTGAGGAATCCCAGGCTGGGGAGTGGGCTCTAGGCCTGGTCCTGTAGTGAAGCCTTCAAGAGGTTTCTGGGATCAGGTGACTTGTTTGTCCTGCTTTGAACATTCTTGTTGCTTGCCACTTTTGAGTAAAAATAGAGCTGAGAATGACTGAAGTGAAACTCCACCTTGGCGTGCCAGAGAGCAGAGGTGGGGGCCTTTGGAGGGAAGGTGTGGGGGCACTCTGTGGAGCCAGGGGGGCCCGAGGCCATCTGCTTGAGCTCCTGAGAGGTGGCCTTGTGACCTGGGCTGGGGCTGCCGGGGCCCTGTGGTCATGCCCTGACCTCTGAGAGGCCAGCCTGGCCCCTGGTCAGTACTCTTAGAGCTGCTTTCGCTTTAAAGTGTTCTCTCCTGGCTGTGGAAATATATCAGGACTTCCGGAGGGGTTTCCTTTGGTGCTTCCTGAGTTTTCTCCTGGGCTTTCTGCCTCCAGGTTCCAGCCCCAGCTCCCGGAAGGGTGGTGGGTGCCACCCTGGCTGACCGCAGCCCTCAGGGGGCGGTCCTGGTCCCTGGCTGCCTGCCCTCCCTCTCCTGTGTGCAGCCTCCCTGGTGCACTGGTTTGGAGGAGCAATAGCTCCCCCTCTCTGGGAAAAAAGTCTCTTCCTGCGTGCAGGCTCCCCTCCCGGGGCTGAGGGGCATGCTCTGACTGCAGGCAGGTAATTGAGGGCTCAGTTTGTCTCGCTCTAGGCCTGGAGAGGGAACAGGGAGCTTAGCCTTTGAGTAATTACTTGCTGGGACAGTTACCTGGGGTGTGGCAAATGTGGGTTTACCGTTGTTCAGATGCAAAATAATACAACAAAAAACAATAATACAAGAATAAATCCTGTCTCCCATACTCACAACTGTAAGCCTACTTTTGTCATACCCTGTATACTTAGCCGCTTTGAGGTTCATCTTCTCTGCCCATACAATGGAATCAACCTTTTCAATCCCACCTGTAGGGTTGCCAAACTTTTTAGCCAATAAAAATATAAGATGCCCAGTTAAATTTGATTTTTAGATAACCAACAATTTCTTTCTTTTTTTTCTTTTAGTGTAAGTACATCCGATGCAAATTTTGGGACATACTTGTACTAAACACTTGTTACCCATCCGAAGTTCCAATTTTACTGGGTCTCTTGCATTTTCTCTGGTGCCCCTATCACCAGATTAAATGGTATGTAACCAGGGACCCGCCTACATGCCCTTGTTCATTTCATTACTTCCTTCTCACTTCCTTGCTACCCCCGACCCCTAGAAGCCAAGCTGATGAGACGTTTCTGTGGAGTTGTCACAAAAATATTGAGATTGTTTTTAGAGGATTGACACCCGCGAAAATGATGACATGATTAATAGAAAAAAAAGCCAGTAATAGTAGCTGTCACTTACCTAGCACTTGCTATGTATCCTACATTGTGCTAAGCACTTTCTGTACATTCATTCCCTTATTCTTGACAACAGTCCTATGAAGAAGACACTTACCTCACACTTACAGGTGGGAACAGAGACGAATTAGGTACGTAACTTGCTCAAGGACACAGCCAGTGGGTGATGAGCTAGTATATCAACCCAAGCCCTCTGGCCCCTGTGTTCTTGCTTTAAATAGGACGCCATGCTGCATCTTGCCTACCAACGGCCACAGTTAAAGATGTAAAGTTTTTTTTTAAGATCAAGGACATGGAAACCCGCAGGGATGGTTTCATAAAGTAGGTGATAATGCACAGCTAGCTCTTGGAGGGAGGTGTGACTTCCTGGGCTCCCCCATCCCCAAGTTCCTTGAATTGAATGGGTTCAGCCAGGCATGAGGAGCTCAAACCAGGGGTTT
This sequence comes from Plecotus auritus, assembly GCF_963455305.1. NCBI lineage: Eukaryota > Metazoa > Chordata > Mammalia > Chiroptera > Vespertilionidae > Plecotus > Plecotus auritus. The sequence goes on from NC_137774.1 coordinate 35,604,273, forward strand.
TATCTTCCTGCCTACTACTCCCCCCCTCCCCAATGTCGTGGAGACCCTAGTCGTGTGCCAGCTTGTCACCAGGTGCAGGAAACCCCAATGCATCCCCCACTCTTCGTTCAGAGACTGTATACAGTGAGTGTCCCTCACAGGCGGGGTCCAGGCTTGTGTGAGGTTCATGCCTGCAAATCCCAATGCTAGGCCCCTGCAGGTATATTAATTCACACCCAATTGTGCCACGATGAGACATCTTTCTTCTCCTTGAGAATCTCCATGATCCTCCAGGATAGAATTTTCTTTCCCTTGATAAAATGAACGCATGTAGTTATTAAAGACTAGAAATATACCTAAAACTAGATGAGAGAAAATCTGTGTGCCATTCCCCCCTTCCTTCGTCTCTGCTCTTCTGTTGCCCAGGGTCTGGCCCTGTGGCCCAGAGGTGCAGCTGGAGGCCAGAGCATGACCTTGAACAGCCCCATGGCCCAGCACCCACTCCACATGCTTGTGCCAAGGGGGATGAATGGGGAAGAGGGTCTAGCAACCAACAGGTGGCATCTTCCCTTCTCTAGCGGGCTCTTTCAGACAGGGCGAGGGCCGGGCACCTGTAGCTTCCCGCTCTCAAGGCCAGCACATGGCCCCCAACTGTATCCTCTCCAGCCCATCCCAGGAGCACAGTCTGGAAGTTCCCATTGTTACAAGGGCTGCCCCGGCCCTGTCCCACCTTGTGACCAGAGATCAGTTTCCAGAATGCTCATGTGGGCAGCACTAGAGACTCCGCCTGGCCTGGAGCCCAGATGGCAGTCCTCCCCACCGCTTGTCCCTTCCCCAGGCTCACTTCTCAGTGGTGTGGTCTTTTCCCCATTTTCCAAAGGTTAATTCTAGTTCATTCAAAGAGAAACCTGAGCCCTCAGTGTTTGACCATCAACCTATGAACCAGGAGGTCATGGTTCGATTCCCAGTCAGGGCACATGCCCAGTAGGGGGCGTGCAGGAGGCAGACGATCAATGATTCTCATCATTGATGTTTCTATCTCCCTCTCCCTTCCTCTCTCTGAAATCAATAAAGACGTATTTAAAACAAACAAAAAAACAACAACAAAGAGAAACCTCTGTGCCTGATGTTTCTACTACCAGCTTTTCCCAGTTTTCTGCCATTTTTCTTTTCTCCTTGTCCCCTCCCCACAAATCCCCAAGGGGCTCCTCAGCAAGTACTTGTTGGCAGGTTCACAGAGGCCCTGGTTCATCCAAAAGGGACCAGAGTCCCCACCCTGGTTACTTACTACAGAATCCTTCAGAATCCATAGGAAACAGGTGGCACACTCAGGGGGGGAGCTTGGGGAGAACTTAAAAGGGGACTATGACCAAAATGTGGTCAGGTGAGAGGCGGGTCTGGTTCCCACAAGGAGACACAGGCAGTGTGAGAAGCTTCCTGGCAGGAGCTGCAACCTTATGGAAGCACACAGCCTGGATGGCTCATAGGGTGGAGTCGGGGGTGAGGGGATATCCCAGCCTCACACCCCTCCCTTCCTCTCATCTCTGCTGGGGCAAAAAGCAAGGTGGAGGAGCAGGGAGAAGGGACCTGGAGGGACACATTCCAGGAAACTAGCCGGTGTCCAGGTAAAATCATTCTCACTAACTTTCCCATTGGCAAAGTGAGGGTTAGGAATGCCTGTCCCGTGTATGTCCTGGGGTTGTTTTAAAAATCTGCTAACAGGATGAATGGTGACAGTGTGTGTTCAGCATACAGTTGGTTTTTCCTTAATCCTCACCTGAGGATATTTTTGCATTGATTTTTAGAGAGCGTGGAAGGGAGAGAGAGAAACATCGATGTGAGTGAGAGAGACACATGGATTGGTTGCCTCCTGCACGCACCCCAACCAGGGCCAGGGATTGAGCCTGCACCCGAGGTGCGTGCCCTTGACCAGAATAGAACTTGGGATCCTTCAGACCTCGGGCCGACGCTCTATCCTGGAGCCAAATCACTTAGGGCCATTATACCATTTTATACCATCGTAAGGGATCATTGTGACAGGGAAGCATTCACTGGGCTCCCTTCACAGAGTGAGTCGTACGCATTCTTACTTCTGCGGGAGAGTCTCTGATCTCCAAAGGATGTGTGGGGAACAGGGGAAGAAATTGCAGAAGCCCAGCTTTGATTCCCAGAGCCCCGGCTTAATCCTTGTGTGGCACCGGGTGAGTCACGTAATGAGCCTCTCGGCAGCAGAGACTCACTCCTTGGGCTGGTTTGGGGTTCCGAGGAGAATGGGTGCTGTTATTACTATTCGCCAGCCCCGTGGTGGGAGGGGTGTGAGAGGCCTAGCAGGTGTCTTTGGCTCAGTTATAGAGGCTTGACTTCTAGATGAGTATGGCTTTCTGAGAGGCCCGGGATGGGTGCTGAAGCGGAGGCAAGGTGTGAGGCCCCTGTCTGTGTGTACCTAGGAAGGGATGGTGTACAATTGTACAGGGTTCTCTGGAAGGCAGTGAGGCCTGGCTGCCAGCTGCCCCCTTCTCTTGCCCAAGGCGCTTGCCAGCAGCACTCCCTGGAGGCCAAAAGGGTAACGAACAACAACTCGATCAAGTGACAGTGTCTCCACGGGATGTGTCCCACCTCGGGAGATTTCCGTATCCCTGAAGACTGCTGAGTGAATGAGTGAACGGATGAATGAATGCATGAATGAATGAGTGAGTGAGTGAGTGAGTGATTGTTAGTCTGCATTAAGGTTTTCCTTAGAGAGACCTGGATGTGGATATTAATTCTGTGAGGTTGTGACATCTTGGGGCCTCGGTCTCCTCATCTGTAAATTCGGGATACAACTTATATGGATCCAGCAGTTGCCGGGCTGACATTTGAATAAACCCAGTTATATGATGCGTGGAGAGTGCTGGGTCCGTAGAGGTGCCCATGAAGTGCCACTTTCTGCCCGTTAGCAATACACGTGACCAAAGGCGCTGTGGACACAGGCCCCCGGGGATCCGTTCCTGACCTGTTTGTGTTCTCCCCTGGGGCCTCCCTCCCTGGCTCCAGGCCAGGCCTGCTGTGAGCCCCTCTCCTCTCAGCCCTGAGGGACTTATTCTCTCGGGAGAGCACCCCCTCCCGGGTGGCAGCCTCACTCACAGGCCTGCAGTTCAGGGCAGCATCCCTCATCCCTCAGCTGAGCCCAGGCCCTGCAGTGGCCCCCAGCTCTGAGGCATGGGGCCCTGGGCCTCCCCCTCAGCTCCACGGACACAGGCCCAGGGGGAAGGAAATACCTCCTCGTAGTAACAGTAACAGCCATTGCTGACTTTTATTGAGTGCTTGCTGTGTACAGGCCCGGATCAGTTCATTCTCCTGGACTCACGAGAGGCGCAAGAGAGTGAAGGTTCCTCCTGGCTCCCAGGACTGCGAGCTCCAGGTTCCCTGTACTGAATTCGCCCTTTTCTGGGCCACGGCTAGGACGGTGGCCTTCACCGAACGGGGACCGGGAGACCTGGGCTCTTGTTCTAGCTCAGCTACTCCCTGGTGTGTGACCTTGGGCAGGTCCTTGGTGCCCTCAACTATAAAATGTAATGGTTGGACTACTACACCTTCCATGGTTTTTATTTCTATTTTACATGTGACTACATAACATATACAAAAGGGTATATACAATGTCGGGGTTTAGTTTAATCAAGACTTACAAAACAGACATCCATTTGCCCTCTAGTAAGCTTAAGGAGACCACCGCCAGTCCCGAGACGCTGCCGCGTGCCTCGCTGTATTAGTTTGCTAGTCCAGAGCCACCACAGACCGGGGGCTTACACCGCTAGGATGTGTTGTCTCGCAATCTGCAGACCACAAGTCAGGTCCAGGTGTCAGCTGGCTTGGTCCCTTCTGCAGCCCTGAGGGAGGATCTGTTCCGGGCCCCTCTCCGAGCTTCTGGTAGTTGCCTGGCAGTCCTTGGCGTTCCTCGGGTTGTTGGTACATCGTCTCGATCTCTGCCTTCGTCCTCACATGGCATTTCCCCCCCTGTGTCTGTGTGTCCAAAGTCCCCCTTTGTATAAAGAAATCAGTCATTGGATTAGGGCTCACCCTAATGACCTCATTTTAACGTGATTACCTCTGTAAAGACCATATAGTCCAAATCAGTCACATTCTGAGGTACTGGGAGATAAGACTCCCAACATATATTTTGGCGGGGGGGTGGGGGCACAAGTCAACCCATCACACTCATCCTCACTGCCCCACCCCCTTGCAGACAGAGGTAACCCCCGTCCAGAATTTTGTATTATTCCCTCATTTTCTTTAGAGCCTTCCTACCTAGGTATGTATTTCTAGCAAATAAAACCGTGTAGTTTTGCCCATGATCTATGTGAATAGAATCATAAGTCTTTTTCTGCGACTTGTCTTTTTCTGCTTAAAATTATGTTTTTGAGATTCGCCGTTGTTTTTGCCTCTAGCTCTAGATTATTCACTGTCAGCGCTGCATAGGATTTCATTATAGGACTGAGCTACAGCTTATTTAGTAGAAATAATGGTACCTCTTCGTTTTCGGACAAAACCCACGGTAGGAAAAGAAATTTATCATGCAACACAGCATACGTACACACCATATAACTCTGAAACAAGCTTCATAAAACAGTACCCACCCTTCATACGTGAGACGCGCCTTTTCACTTCATTCCAAAAGGTGGTCTGCCAAACTGACTGCATGAGCACCGACCGCTCGACCTGCAGCGGCTGAGGGCACCCCGGCTCAGCGGCCCCGTGGTTCTGTGCCCGGCAGGCAGGCCCAGGGCATGACCTGCTGCTCTCACCAGGGCTGTCTGCCCGCACGCTCTTTGGCACGAGCCCACTGTGCCGTCTGGTTCTCGTCCTTCCATCTGTTGTGACTGTTGGCGTCTCCCCGCTCCTGCTGGGCATGTTGTAGCTGTGGCCTTGCCCTGGCGGTTGTTGCATCTCACAGGCCATGGCCTGAGACACCAGACCCCTGGGTACGTTAGAAGGGCACGGTAACGTTACTGATCCAGTCAGGTAGCAGGAGCGAGGGGAGTGTCTGGAACCAGACTGCTTGGGCGCCAAGCTTGGCCACTCAGCAGCTGCGTGACCATGAGGAAGACATAGGACTTCTCTGTGCCTCAGTTTCCTCATCGATACAATGGGGCTCTCAGAGAACCTACCTTATTGGGAGGATTAAGTGAGTCACTTCATGTACTATCTGTCCACCAGGTGCAGGCCTCATGAGGGCACAGGCTGAGTCTGCTCTGCCTCCAGTTGTGTCCCTATTGCCGAGCACAGTGCCTGGCACATAGTGGGTGCACATCAGTTACCTGTCCATTAGATGAATGGAAGCCACCCTTACCTTCCTTGAAGAAATGTCTGTTCAGATCCTCTGCTGGTTTTTAGTTGGGTTATGTGTCTTTTTATTGTTGAGTTGTAAGTTTTCTTTATGTAGTCTGGCTACAAGTCCCTGATTAGATATGTGATTTGCAAATATTTTTTCCTTTTCTGTGGGTTGACTTCAGTTTGAAGCACAAAAGTTTCTAATTTTCATGATGCCCAATTTAATCTATATTTTCTTTTGTTCTTCGTGCTTTTGGTGTCATCTCTAAGAATCCTTAGCCCAAATCCAATATCAGGAGCTTTACTTCGATGTTTTCTTCAAAAGTTTTATATTTAGCTCTGACGTTTAAGTTTTTGATCCACGGCGAGTTAATTTTTGTATATTGTGTGAAGTAAGGGTCCAACTTCATTCTTTTGTAGGTGGCTGTCCAGTTGTCCCGGCACCACTTGTTGAAAAAAACGATTGAATGGTCTTGACACTCTGGCCAAAAACCAGTTGACCATACAGAGATGTGCTTATTTCTGGACTCTCAGATCGACTCCATTGACCTATAGATCTGGAAAGCCACCTGCAGCTCTCACCGCTTACCCTCTCCGCCCAGGTGCTCTCTGCAGCCCCAGAGGCTCCCGCAGGACGCGTTGCCAGGACATTTCACAGCTGCATGCCTTCTCCCAGCAGCCCCTGGAGAGAGAGAGTCACTTCCCGCATCTGTCAGGGTGACCACTGGGAGGGCTCAGTGTGACGGGCCCCAGAGGGCACACGGGGGAGGGTGCCCCGGAGGCATACCTTCCCTTCCTCCACCCGCAAGCCTGCACATCTCCCAGCGCAGGGTGCAAGGTCCCAGAGCAGGGCCTGTTTGTGCTGATGCCCAGCTCCTGATTGGGTGGATGCCCTTGGTGTGGGCCAGGTAGGAGGGAGCATAGGCAGGAAGTGGCTGTTGGGATGGAGAAGGACAGGGGCCTGCAGGAGGGAAGCACTGGAGGCATCTTCAGCAGGACAGCGGCCTTGGCAGGGAGAGCTCTGCACCCATGGGTAGGCGCCCGAGGCCAGCGAGGCTAGTGTTGCCAAGCTCTCCCTGGCATAGCTTCCTTCCCTGTTTCGTGTGTGTGTGTGTATGTGTGTGTGTGTGTGTGTGTGAAGGGGGGGACACTGGGTGACTTGACCTCCCTCCCTTCTGAGTGCTTGTTCAATGAGGTTGCGGGACTTAGATGCATTCAGAGGTCGGGTGGGTCTTGGTCAGTATGTCCTCCGTATAGAACTGTTGTCTCCCATTGACTCCAGCCAATGGCTAAGACTCCCCAGGGCAGCCAGAGACCCTGTGGAGTGGGATAGAGAGCTGGGAGGAGGGGGCATGGCAGTAGCCTGGGGACGTTTTCCCTTCAGCTTGCAGGAGGAGTTCCCAATTGATGGGTGTTTTCCTGCAGCTACAGCAAGAGACGCACCTGCGCAGAGAACAGCAAAGCTGCACCTGTGGAATGCTAAAGAGCTGGGCTGCCTGTGGGTTGAAGGAATGGGGGTGCTCAGCTGGTGGGGTGCTGGCTCAGAAGGTGGGGAAGAGGCCACATGATAGAGAGGTGCATGGTGCCTTCTCCCGCTTCTCCAGATCTAAGGCCTTGGAGATGAGTCTTCTGGAAGTGGCAGCCACTGCAACAACACATGATTGTTAGGGACCTGGGAGGGGAATCCACTGCTCCCTTCAGGGCCCACATCCCTTGGATCCAGCCCTCAAAGCAGAACTGGGGGGAGAGCAGAGATTTCTGTAGGGTGGGTGCCATCTCCTCCCTCTTCATTTGTTCTCCCCACTGCCCGTCCCTGAGTGGGAACAGAGCTGTTTGAGCTGAGTTGGAGTTGCTCACGGCCTGAGAATTGCGTCAGCCCCGCCTGGCAGGCAGGAGCTGGAGCCTGTTGCTATGGTGACCACTAGGCCTCAAACCAGGGAGAAGGATGAGTTAGTCACAGGGTGTGGTTTTCCTGCCCAGTGATGCTGTCATGTGATAGGCACATGATCTGTGAGCCTGTATTCCCAGCGCTTCCACGGGGAGATGTGTCATCGGCTTAGATGGGCATGATGGGGCAGCTGCTCCAAAAGCCATGTGGGCATCGGCCAGCTTGGGTGTGTGTGACAAAGAACACACGTGGCACCCTGGTCCTTCTGCCTAGCTCAGGGGGCAGAGGGTGATTTGACCAAGTAAACCAGCTTCTGGGAAAGGGAGGGGTCCAGGATGCAACCGATAACCTGGAACAGAGGGCTGCTCTGATCCCGAAACCTGCCCAGGCTGCCCCAGGAAATTTTTTCTCAACCACTTGACAGAGCTCATCATCTTACTAAAGATAACAGACTGCTTGGCCACGCGAACACAGCACCTCGCAATTCACATCTCTTCTCTCACATTTTGCCTGTAATGGGAAAGAAGGAAAATAGTTCATATTCCAGCCGCATTGCGCACCTGCTGTGTGCCAGGCACTGCACTAGACCCTGTCTCATCATCTTACCATCCCCTTAATCCACACTGGAGTAGGTGATGCTGTCGCATTCTGCAGTGGGGCAAACCCAGGGACCCAGAGAGTTTCAGTGATTTGCCCAGAGTTAAACCTAAATCTTTGGGCTTCAAGTCCAGTGTTCTCTTTGACTCCAGATGCCCCTATAACCAGCAATCCTTAGGATGTCCAGTGAAGAAACATACCGTACATCTTCCGGTGGGAAAAAACCATGGCAATCTCTCCCCAGAGGAAAACACAGATCCTGGGTGGGGATTGATTGACTGGAGGTATTTCTGATTTGTGAACAGGAAGCAGTTGGTGAGGTCAGCTCAGGGCATTGACAAAGCCCAGACTTGGTACACAGGCAAGTTTGGGATTCTGCCTGCAGCCCTCCAGAGGTGAGGACTAATTGTCTGCTGAGTTCTCTGCAGGGAAGGGTTTGGTGAACTGGTCCAGGGTAAGATGTAGAACCCAAGGAGAACGAGAGCCCCTGGAAGAGCCTGGCAGTCATGAGATCTAACTGGCTGGCCTTATGAGGCATGGTCACAGTACTAACACTCAGGTGCTGCTAGCACTCTGCATGGTCACAGTAGTTAACACGCAGGTGCTGCTAGCACTCTGCATGGTCACAGTACTAACACTCAGGTGCTGCTAGCACTCTGCATGGTCATGGCAGTTAACACGCAGGTGCTGCTAGCACTCTGCATGGTCACAGTACTAACACTCATAGTACTAACACTCAGGTGCTGCTAGCACTCTGCATGGTCACAGTACTAACACTCAGGTGCTGCTAGCACTCTGCATGGTCACAGTAGTTAGCACTCAGGTGCTGCTAGCACTCTGCATGGTCACAGTACTAACACTCAGGTGCTGCTAGCACTCTGCATGGTCATAGTACTAACACTCAGGTGCTGCTAGCACTCTGCATGGTCATAGTACTAACACTCAGGTGCTGCTAGCACTCTGCATGGTCACAGTACTAACACTCAGGTGCTGCTAGCATTCTGCATGGTCACAGTACTAACACTCAGGTGCTGCTAGCACTCTGCATGGTCACAGTAGTTAGCACTCAGGTGCTGCTAGCACTCTGCATGGTCATAGTACTAACACTCAGGTGCTGCTAGCACTCTGCATGGTCACAGTAGTTAGCACTCAGGTGCTGCTAGCACTCTGCATGGTCACAGTAGTTAGCACTCAGGTGCTGCTAGCATTCTGCATGGTCACAGTACTAACACTCAGGTGCTGCTAGCATTCTGCATGGTCACAGTACTAACACTCAGGTGCTGCTAGCATTCTGCATGGTCACAGTAGTTAGCACTCAGGTGCTGCTAGCACTCTGCATGGTCACAGTACTAACACTCAGGTGCTGCTAGCACTCTGCATGGTCATAGTACTAACACTCAGGTGCTGCTAGCACTCTGCATGGTCACAGTAGTTAACACGCAGGTGCTGCTAGCACTCTGCATGGTCATGGCAGTTAACACGCAGGTGCTGCTAGCACTCTGCATGGTCATAGTACTAACACTCAGGTGCTGCTAGCACTCTGCATGGTCACAGTACTAACACTCAGGTGCTGCTAGCACTCTGCATGGTCATAGTACTAACACTCAGGTGCTGCTAGCACTCTGCATGGTCACAGTAGTTAACATGCAGGTGCTGCTAGCACTCTGCATGGTCATGGCAGTTAACACGCAGGTGCTGCTAGCACTCTGCATGGTCATAGTACTAACACTCAGGTGCTGCTAGCACTCTGCATGGTCACAGTAGTTAACACGCAGGTGCTGCTAGCACTCTGCATGGTCATAGTACTAACACTCAGGTGCTGCTAGCACTCTGCATGGTCACAGTAGTTAACACTCAGGTGCTGCTAGCACTCTGCATGGTCATAGTACTAACACTCAGGTGCTGCTAGCACTCTGCATGGTCACAGTAGTTAACACTCAGGTGCTGCTAGCACTCTGCATGGTCACAGTAGTTAACACCCAGGTGCTGCTAGCACTCTGCATGGTCACAGTACTAACACTCAGGTGCTGCTAGCACTCTGCATGGTCATAGTACTAACACTCAGGTGCTGCTAGCACTCTGCATGGTCACAGTACTAACACTCAGGTGCTGCTAGCATTCTGCGTGGTCACAGTACTAACACTCAGGTGCTGCTAGCACTCTGCATGGTCACAGTACTAACACTCAGGTGCTGCTAGCATTCTGCATGGTCACAGCAGTTAGCACTCAGGTGCTGCTAGCACTCTGCATGGTCACAGTACTAACACTCAGGTGCTGCTAGCATTCTGCTAAGTGCACTTAGATGAAATTACTCAGGTCATCCTCACAGAAACCCTGGGAGTTTGGATGCTGTTATTTCATTTTGAAAATGAAACAGTGAGGTTAAGTGATGTGCCCGGGGTCACACAGTTGGTAAGAGGTAGAGCTGGGATTCAATCCCAGGGAGTCTGGCTCCAGAGCATGAGCTCTGGACGAAAATGTTCTACTGTCTCTGCTCTTCCTTTCTGGAAAGATGTTAACAAGTTAGTTTGCATGGCCCCCACAGGAGTGTGTGTGTGTGTGTGTGTGTGTGTGCGTGTGTGTGTGTGTGTGTGCGTGTGTGTGTGTGTGTGTACACACATGTGTGGACGCGCGCACACACATCTCTATACCGGCAATGGGAGGGAAGGCTCAGGGCTGCGCTTGTGAGCGTCTATGTGTTGATGGCTGCACCTGTGCATTGCGGGAGCCCAGGGAGACCTTACTGTGCTCTTCTTCCCTCCCTGCCTTGTGGTTCCCAGGAGACTGGGTGCCTGCCCTCTCTGGTGTAGAACTGTTACCTGGATTGCCTGCCCTCTCTGGTGTGGAACTGTTACCTGGATTGCCTGCCCTCTGGTGTAGAATTGTTACCTGGATTGCCTGCCCTCTCTGGTGTAGAACTGTTACCTGGATTGCCTGCCCTCTCTGGTGTAGAACTGTTACCTGGATTGCCTGCCCTCTCTGGTGTAGAACTGTTACCTGGATTGCCTGCCCTCTCTGGTGTAGAACTGTTACCTGGATTGCCTGCCCTCTCTGGTGTAGAACTGTTACCTGGATTGCCTGCCCTCTCTGGTGTGGAACTGTTACCTGGATTGCCTGCCCTCTGGTGTAGAATTGTTACCTGGATTGCCTGCCCTCTCTGGTGTAGAACTGTTACCTGGATTGCCTGCCCTCTCTGGTGTAGAACTGTTACCTGGATTGCTTCCTAACCCCGTTGAAAGGCTCCAGGTTCCCAGGAAGGAGCTCGGATCTGAAACTAAACGTGGACAGTGGCCCAGGAGGAGCAGGCAGTGAACGTGGGAGCACGGTTGCCGTGTGTGGGCTGTTCTCTCGTGCCTCTCTCGGTGCTTGGGTAACCTGCGCGCTCCCCACACGATGTGCAGTTGCTTCCAGCCCTGAGAAGACGCCAGCCAGACTGGGCTTCCTCTCGGTGTCTTTCCCAGGGCTAGGATTGTGGGGACAAATAATAGTAATGACATCATCGGTACAGCCATTAACATTACCCACTGCATTACATACTAAGAACAGTGCCTTTACTTCAGCTAACTCAGTGGTCGGCAAACCACGGCTCGCGAGCCACATGCGGCTCTTTGGCCCCTTGAGTGTGGCTCTTCCACAAAATACCACGGCCTGGGCGAGTCTATTTTGAAGAAGTGGCGTTAGAAGAAGTTTAAGTTTAAAAAATTTGGCTCTCAAAAGAAATTTCAATCGTTGTACTGTTGATATTTGGCTCTGTTGACTAATGAGTTTGCCGACCACTGAGCTAACTCATTTAATTGTCACAAAAGCTCTATGAGCCAGTGTTGTTACTACCCTCTTCATTTTATAAAGGAGGAAACTAAGGCACAGAGAAGTTAAGCAAGTTGCCCAAGATCACACAGCTAAAACTGGGATTTGAATTCGGGTAGCCTGGCTCCAGAGCTACCACCCCCTGACTCCAGAGCCAGTGCTATGCCCTTTCATGGCTCCCAGAGGACACCTCCAGACCCCGTGGCTCTTCCCTTGTCCCCACTTCAGCCCCTTGACTTCATTTTCCTGGGAGACTGGGATGTGCCCAGTTGCCTGCCCACAGTTCCTGTGCATGAGATGTGGCCTCTGGCATCAGTCAAGTCCTGGTTCTCATGGGGACTGTGCCCCTTCTCTTCCACACACATGTTCGGGCATGAAAAGGACGTTTCCAGGAACTCTTCCTGGGTGTAGAGGTAATGGACCCTGGCCCCTACTGCTCTAGCCTCTCATCACACCAGTCTGTCTGCTCACAGATGGTCCCAATGTGAATACCAGGGGTAGGGCAGGTCCGCCAGCCCTGTGGGCCCTGGTGTGAGTCTCTCTCAGCCTGTCCTTTCTGCCTGTAGTCTATAGCTGCTCTTGTTTTGAGGGCCAAGTTGAAACGTCTCTTTTCCTTTCCACCCGCCATTCCGTCAGCCCCTGGGCCATGTCTGGTCCTCAGCTCGATTCTTGGAGGAGGCCGCCTTCCTGTGGGAGGTGAGGCTGGCATCGCTTGCTGCCAGGTGGGAGGGTGGAGCTGTGTGGATCTGAGTGGAGGACTTAGGGGTCCCGGGGGGTGAGGGGAAGTTTAATTTTCAGCCATGATCCCCGGGGGGTTCTGCATGCTCCCGGAGACATTGCCGTGGCCATCGGTTGGGTGTGGGGTAGGTGGAACTCTGCAGTGAATGCCCAGGTGCTGCTGGATGGGAAAGGAGTATTGGACTTGGAGGTGACAAATGTCTGGCAGCCCCTGCGTAGGACAGAGCCAGGCTTGTCTTGTGCCAGGAAGTTGGCAGCAAAACAGAAAGGAGCGGTGGAGGTGGAACCTACCTTTGTAACTCAGAAGGTTGACTCCAAAGCCATTTTTGGAAGTGGAGAGGGCTCCAGGCCTGGTTTAGTCCCCTTGCCCCCTGCTAATGCCCATGAAAGAGTTTCTGTCTCTGGTATTCCTCCTTCCCTGCCTGCCTGTTTTGTTTTGTGTTTTTTTTTAAATACACGTTATATTTTATTCTATTTTTAAAATTATGGTAAAATACACATAATTTAAAATAGTAATCATTTTCAAGTATGCAGTTCACTGGCATTAAGTATATTCACATTGTTGTGCAACCATCGCCACCATCCCTCTCCAGGACTCTTTTCATCTTGCAAAACTGAAACTCAGTACCCATTCAACTCTAACACCCCCTTCACGCCCCCACCCCCAGCCCCTGGCAATTATCATTCTACTTCCTGTCTCTGTGAATTTGACTAAGTATCTGATATAAGTGGAATCATAACATCTTTTGTGACTGCTTATTTCACTTAGCATAATGTCTTCAAGGTTCATCTGCATTGTAGCTCCTGTAGAATTTCCTTCCTATTTAAGGCTGAATGGTATTCCATTGTATGCATAGATCACATTTTATCTCTCCATTCATCAGTGGACAGTTGGGGTGCTTCCACCTTCTGGCTCTTATAAATAATGCTGCAACGAACATGGGTGTTACCCAGTCTCCTTTTGGGCTTACTTCACACATCAGCCATAGGCCATCCTTGGAGCCTGGGCAGGGATGGGCCCACTGACTCAGCCCCAGGAGAATGGGTAGGTCACCAGAGGAAGGCTTGGCCCTCTGGTGCCAGCTTCTACCAAACCCTAGCTAAGGACGTTCCAGATTTCCTTCCCCATCAGCCCTCAGAAGAAGTTGCCGGGTTTCTGGTTCTCTCCTGAACAGGAGGAGGATGGCTGCAGTGCGCCGTGAGCCCGGCATGGGTGGTGGTAAGAGAAAGGGACTGTCATGCATTGGGATGTGCATGGGGAGCTTCTCTGAGACGGGCTGGCCCGCTGACCTTGCGTGGAGGAGTAGGGGGCGGGTTAGGGTAGGCTGGTTATGCTGCAAAACCAACTTAGTCTTGAAATCCCCATGACTTAACATCAGCAAGGTTCACTGCTTCTTCACACCTGTCCATCACAGGTAAGCAGGAGCCTCTGCCCCACTTGTTCACTCGGGGACCCAGCCCAGTGGAGGCTGCACCATCTGGAACCCACAGCCTCCAAGGTCATGCAGCAGGGGAAGAAGGAGAATGGGGAGTGGTGCGTGAGGGCTGACCAGAGGAGTGGGAGTCAGAAGGTGTCAGGGCCTAAACGAGGGTGTCTGTGTGTGTGTGTGTGTGCCTATGTGTGTGCGTATATGCATGTGCATGTGCACAAAGAACAGAAGTGAGCTGGCCGGGTGAACATTGCTTTCCCCTAGCTCAGCCCTCAGCTGGCTTTGCACCACCTCAGAGGAAAGGTGACGTTTTAGGAAGAGGCCATCGACTTGGGGAGGTCCTCTCATTTTTTTCAGTGGGTGACAAAAGGAAGCTGGGCCGGCCAAACCACTGATCCTCTGGAGCTGGGGGCAGGGGAGAAGGATATGAATTTTGAGGTGCTCTCTAATGGCCCTGTTCAATAGTGGAATTATTTTTAAGGTCCCGGCAGCTTGAGCTGAATGTCAGCAAGTCCTGCCTGATAGCAATGGCAGAGGCACAGGGTGTTTCTGTGGGTGTAGGTGTGAAGGGGTGCAGGCAAGTGCGAGTTGGGAATGTCTTGGCCGACTTCTGCAGAGAAGGGACTGTCTTAGCTGACTTTTGCAGAGAGCCTGGAGCCGCTTGGCTCTGGGATTGAAGGGAGCCCCTGGGGTGGAGGGCAGGGGTCACAGATTCTGATCCTGGATGCCACCAACGTGCAAGGCAGCTTTGAGAGTCTTATTGACCTCTCTGGACCTTCTATTACTTATCTGTTCTCTGAACTGTCCCTTCCTACTTCTCAGCACTAGATTGAGAGTCATTTAATTTTTCATAAATACCCTAAGGACTCATGAAACCATATATGGGAGAGGGGCTCAGAGGAGGCCATGCATCCCAGGCGAGTGATAAGTGGGATTGGATTCGAAGGTCATTGTCATAATGGTCCTTTGATTCTCCCTCCTTATTGCCTCCTGGCCGCTTCCCCTTCAGCGAGCATTTTTCACGAGCATGTGGGGCAGGGAAGAGCTGAACCTTAAATCACATCAGTCCCGGGTCATTACTTGTTATCAATTCATGGTGGGTCAGAGGGGAAGGAGAAGGCAAGTTAAAGCTGTTAACTCTAATAAGGGTTAGAATTCCTGTAGGATTTGTCAGAGTAACTCCCAGGCCCAGACCTTAAATAATTGAATTGGTTGCTATGGAAAGAAATTAGGAGGAGTTTTTGGGCCCAGTCGGACAGTTATGGAGCGTCCGCTATGTGTGATACTGTCGTGAGTGCCCTGAATAATAGGCAGTAAATAGAAAAGGGCTGTCCTTGCCCTCCAGACTCCTGCCATCTAGTGGGGAAGCCATAATATACCAAAGGCCAGGTGAATGTGAACTTGACTTTGTAGAGGAATTTTCTTTTTTGTCTGCTTGATGGGATGCTGTACTGTTTGTGGAATACTCTTGTTCAGTATCTCTCTCCTTGCTCTGCAGAGCAGCCCTGTGGAAGGGGCAGGCAGTGGTGTCATCCCATTTACAGTGAGAAAAGTGGAGGCTCCCAGAGAATGAGCAACTTGCCGGAAGGAAGTCAGCAGAACCACTGGTCGTAGAGCTGGGGTGCCGAGTCTTGCTTGGGGTGTGTTCCTATCACTGTGTCTGGCACATAATGTGATGAGGAGGTGTTTATTGGATAACTGACTATTGCTCATTTACTCATGAAATAAACTTTTGTCCATTCTGGCAAGGTCATCTGGCCATTTGCACCAATATTCCTATCTATCCAGTGGGCATGTAACTACCTTTCCTACAGAGTAATTCAGAATGTTAGGCCCCTCTTGCTGGAGTAGGAGATTATGTCAAAGTACAAAAAGCCATGAACTTGACTCAAAGAGCGGGCTTTAAGCTGTGGCTCAGTTGTTTATGAGCCAGGTGGCCGTAGACAAGACCCAGGACATGTCTGAATTTCAGTTTTCCCCTGTGTAAAGTGGGAGCATAATCTCTATTCTGCCCTCCTCCCTGGGTTGTGAGGATGAAATGCGATCCCCGCTGTGGGCTTGCTGTGTACACTGTAAAGAAAACACGGTGTGGATAGCAGCGTTTCTGATGCATCTCTGAGGCCGGAGGCTGATGCAGCCACCTACCCTTCTCCCCAGGGCCCACGGGCAGGCCCCAGCCCTCGCCCACTGCCTCTGTCCCTGATGCAGATATCCAAGACCTAGGATTTCTTTGTTTCAGACTTTGGAGCCCGGGCTTCTCCTGATGGTCATGGTCTCTGCCTCCCTCCCCGAGGGAGCCTGGAGGTGGAGAAGCGATCGCATCTCCATAGCAACCAGAGAGGCTGAGCCCAGCATGGGGGTGGAGCCAGAACCCAGCGCTCCAGCTACCAGTCTGCATCTCCAGGAATGAGCAGCGGAGGCATCGCCGCCCTGTCTTCCAGTTGTCCCTTTGCTGAGTTCATTTCCTTGCTCCGGACCTCCCTGAAGGCCTAACGGTGAGGGGAAGCCATCCTGTGTTCCAGGCGGCTGCTGTAGGCCAAGGCTGAGGGCCCTGCGTGAATGGGACAGGGGCTGCCTTCCCTGCCTGCCCCCGTTTACCATCAGAGGAAAGCCCTTTCTGTCCACCTCCTGGCCTCTTCCCAGGCAAACCTCCAAGTCCTTCAAGACTTAATTCAAACCCTGCCTCTTACAAGAAACTCTCCATTGTCTCTCATGTGGCCCTGCTGATGGCTTCCTGAGCTGTCTCAGAGTTTAGTGTCACTCGACCTCAGGGTCCTTGTCTTAAACTGGTGGCTCTCAGCTTTACAATTCGACATTAGAGTCGCCTGCTGCCACAGCCACCCCACACCAATTCAATATGGGTCTCTGGGTTGGGAGCCAGACACTAGCAGCTTCCAAACTCCCCAGGGGATTCCAGTACACAGGAAAGGGTGGAGCGGGTGTTTTCAAGTTAAAGATTTAAACTATTCCCTGAACCTGGCCAGTGTTGCTCAGTGGTTGAGCATCAACCCATGCACCAAGAGATTGCCAGTTCAATTCCTGGTCAGGGCACATGCCCAGGTTGCAGGCTCAATCCCTGGTGGGAGCTGTGCAGGAGGCAACCAGCGGATGTTTCTCATCGATGTTTCTTTCTCCTCTCTCCCCATCTCTGAAAATCAATTTAAAAAGCACACATATTGAAACCATTCCCTGATGCCTACTGAATGTAGGCTGACCAATGAACAATTAAATCTGCTGATGGAGGAAGGCCTTCAAGCCCTGGTTTTGTTTTTGTTTTTCCAGGACGGGGAGATCCCCAAGAGCACTTACTGCTTATGAAGGGGGCCAGGGTAGGAATGATAATAGCTACGGTTTATTTAGTGTTGGTCCTGAGCCAGGTGCCTTACATTGCATATATTTTCTCATTGCAACTCCACAAAAAACTCCTAAGATATAGTCACCATGAGTTAGCCCCTGAGCTGTTCTCCCACAGTCTCCCTCCCCCACTGCCATCATCCGTTCTAGGGCAGAAGATAAGTTATCACCTAACATCATCCTTTGTACCACTCCTGTTGGGAGGGCAGGGCCATTCCATACCTAGAATTTTATCCTGCACTCACAGGTTCTTAGTGTCCAAGAAGAGGTTGGAAAGATCCCCCAAACCCCCTCGGCATCTGGTTTGGGGTTGAGGGTACCAGGATGTATTCTGGCTGTGTCCATTGGTCATTGGTGCCAGACAGTCTTAGGAGAAGGTTGTAAACAGCTCAACGCCTGTGTGCCTCCAGCTGTTCGGGCGCCCCCTTCTCCCGCTTGGGCCTGTCAGAGCTTAAGATGGTAGAAATGAGGTTGGGTCATTTGGGTTTGGAAACCCCCCGCCCCTGACAGGTCAACTCTTCACATTGCCCACAAGAGCATGTCTCCATGGTCTGTCATTGTTTGGCTCAGATCTTGTCATCTGGCAAGGGCTGCATCCCTTACGGGCTTGGGATAGATAACCCTGTGTTCACATGTGGCTCCAATGTGCGTGACTCCTAGGAGATCCGGAGGTCACGGGATTCCACCTGCATTGTAACTCAACAGAGGAACTTATGCATCAGGAGGAGTTATCTGAAAGTTAGAGATATTCGGCAGTGATGTAGCTGGCAAGACCCTGCAGCGGGTATGGTCCAGGTCAGTGGTCCCCACTGGGTCCTGCCTAACTCTTTGCCCGACTCAGGAGGCCCTCGTGTGCTGGTCTGTGCCCACTTCTCCAGGACTGCCTGCCCCCTCACCCTCCTGCTCACTCAGTGTTCTAGCTGTGCCGCTATTTATAGGCCCTTAAGGGGCCCTGCTGTTTCACACTTTGTGCTATTGCCAAGCCGCTTCTCTGTTGCCTAGAACTCTGCTCATGTCCCCCATCTGCCTGGCAAGCACCCACACATCTTTCAAGATGCAATTAATTATATTAATAATAGCAGCTGAGATTTACTGGGCGCTTGCTATGTTCTAAGTCTTTGTGTGCGTTATCCGGTTTGATCCTCGAAGCATCCCTGTGTGCTCAGTCCCTTCGTCACCCACTTTCATTGATTTAACTGTTCACTATCATTTGTAAGAGGCCGCCTGGTGCCAGGCATTCTTCTGAGCACGAAGAGGTTAGACAGGGATGGAGCCTGGATTGGAAGCTGAGCCGAGTGACCCGGCATCCTTGCTCTTCACCACAGCAGCACAGCTTCTCCCTTCAAGTATCGCCCAAGCCCTTCCAGCCATCCTCTCCCCAACACTGTTGCCCACTCCCTCCTCTCTGCCTCGCCTCTGAGGTACTTCTGTCATAGCATCTAGGATGTTTCATTGTATTGGACGGCCTTTCTCCACTGGGCTGTACGGACATCACGTGGGAATGTGTTCGTTTTAAGTGGCAGAAAACCCAACATACACATAGTGGGTGTGTGTGTCCCACTTAGCAAGGAATGAGATAGGCTGTTTGTAGTGTAGCTCAGCACCTCAACATCAGGGAAATGGCTCTGTTCCTTCCTGATCATTTCCTCGTGGCAGCAATATGGCCACTGCAGCTCCTCCCATCATAGCTGAGTTCAAGGTGGGAAGTCCTGTTTTAATTAGCAAAGCAGAGGCCTTGCCAGAGGTTCTGTTCTCCTTGGGTCTCACTGATCAGAACAACTCTGAATATTTGTTTTAATCCTTACTGATTGATAGAAAAAAATGCAAAAAATACACGTTTGCATTTTCTTTGATTATTTGTGTGTGTATGTGGACATTTGTAGTTCTTTTTAATTTTCTGTTTATTTCTCAAACTCATTTAGAAAGTTGAGGTATTCATCTTTTTCTCAGTGATTTGCAAAAGTGCTTTATGTATTCAGGAGACAGGAGGTTCACAGGAGAAGGATGCAACTGAGCTGGACTTGAAAGCTAAATAGAATTTCACTGTGGACGGGGTGGAGAGGGTGTGCTAGGTATAGGAACAGCATGTGCAAAGGTATAGGAACAGCATGTGCAAAGGTATAGGAACAGCATGTGCAAAGGTCCAGAGATGAGAAACAGTTTTGTGTGTTTGGGGACTGTATTAATTTCATAGGGCTGCCATAAAAAAAAAAAAAAAGAAGAAGAAGAAGAAGAATCACAAACTTCGTGGCCCAAAACAACAGGAATTTATTTTCTCACAATCTGGAGGCCAGGAGTCCAAAATCACAGTGTTGGCAGGGTCGCACTTCCAGCCAAGGCTCTCGGGGGAGAATTCTTGCCTCTTCCAACGTCTGGTGACTCCATGCATTCCTTGGCTTTGGCAGCATCCCTCCAATCTCTGCCTCCATCGTCACATGGCTTCCTTCTGTGTGTGTTTTCTCTCCTTCTGTTGCCTATAAGATCACATCATCAGACTTAGGACCCACTGAGTTCATCTAGGATAATATCATTTCAAGATCCTTAACTTAATTACACCTACAGAGACCCTTTTTTCCCAAATAAAGTCACATTCACAGGTACTGAGCTTAGGATTCAGATGTATACATTTGGGGGCTACTATTCAACCCACTACAGGGACCTAGAAGATGTCTGATATTACAGGGCAGCAGAATATGACCTTGTAAAGGTAGAGTCAATGACCATGAAGGGCTTTGAACTGAGGAGTTGGTGCTATACCTTGAAGTGAATGGGGAAACTGTTAAATTTTTTTTTAAATATATATTTTTTATTGATTCTTTACAGAGAAGAAGGGAGAGGAACAGAGAGTTAGAAACATCGATGAGAGAGAAACATCGATCAGCTGCCTCTTGCACACCTCCTACTGGGGATGTGCCCGCAGCCAAGGTACATGCCCTTGACCGGAATCGAACCTGGAACCTTCCAGTCCGCAGGCCGACGCTCTATCCACTGAGCCAAACCGGTTAGGGCAAAAACTGTTAAATTTTGAACAGGGGAAAGAGTGTTGGAATTGTCCTCATAAGCGTTGGTGAGGGTAGAGAGGAGGATGAGAAGTGGGGATAGTTCGGGGTGTGGGAGATGAGGAGCAGGAAGAGGGAAGAATCTGAAATGTCGCCCGGTTTCCCACATGAGTGATGTGGCATAGCAGGTAGAGATGTTCAGGAACCAATCAGAGAGATGGGTCTGCCACCCAGACCTCACCCTGGAATGTAAATTAGATTTGGGAGAGGAAGCAAAGTAGGAGTGACAGGAGCCTGGGGATCACCAATTTTCCCCACTGCTTTATTATGAACAATTTCAAACATACTTACAAGTTTGAAGAACTGTATAGTGAACACCCACATACCCATCATCCAGAGTCTGTAATTACCGTTTTTCTATACTTGCTTTATCACACATCCATCCATCCCTCTGAACATCACCACCCATCTTATTTTCATGTGCTACAGAGTAAGTTGCTGACATCCATGCACTATACTTCAACACATAAGCATGCATATCATCAAGCTAGAGTTCAGTATTTAGTAAAATGCACAACTCTTAAGGGTACTGTTTGATGAATGAATCCACCTGTGTACCCCAAGTCTCTGTCAAGGTACAGAACATTGCCCTAGCTGGTTTGGCTCAGTGGATAGAGCATTGGTCTGCGGACTGGAAGGTCCCGGGTTCAATTCCGGTCAAGGGCATATGCTTGGGTTGCGGGCTTGAACCCCAGTAGGGCGCGTGCAGAGGCAGCTGATCAATGATACTCTCTCATCATTGATGTTTCTATCTCTCTCTCTCCCTCTCCCTTCCTCTCTGAAATCAATAAAAATATATTTAAAAAGATACAGAACATTTCCATCACCCCAGAAAGTTCTCTGTGCCCCCACTCCCAGAGGCAACCACTATTTTTACTCTTTTTCAACCAGAGATTAGTTTTGCCTGTTCTGGAACTTCATATAAGTGGAACCATACAGGATATGCTCTTTTGTGTCTGGCTTCTTTCGCTTAGTGTGAGAGTCTGTAAGAGTCATTTCTGTTGTTGCATGTATCAGCAGTCTGTCTCATTGCTGAGCACTATTCTATTGTAAGGATATATAAGGAATACCAATTTTTTAATATATTTTTATTGATTTTATAGAGAAGAAGGGTGAGGGAGAGAGAAACATTGATGAGAGAGAACCATTGATCGGCTGCCTCCTGCATGCCCCCTACTGGGGATTGAGCCCAAAACCCTGGCCAGGAATTCAACTGGAGACCTTTCAGTGTATGGGATAACACTCAACCAACTGAACCACCCGGCCAGGGCAGGAATACCAATTTTTTTTTTTAAATATATTTTATTGATATTTTACAGAGAGGAAGGAAGAGGGATAGAGAGCTAGAAACATCGATGAGAGAGAAACATCGATCAGCTGCCTCCGGCACATCTCCCGCTGGGGACGTGCCTGCAACCAATGTACATGCCCTTGACCGGAATCGAACCCGGGCCCCTTCAGTCCGCAGGCCGACGCTCTATCCACTGAGCCAAACCGGTTTCGGCAGGAATACCAATTTTTAAAGGGTGGGCAAAGAGTCTTAGAAGGAAAAGTGAAGGCAGTAGGAAAACCATCTGGATCCGTTACAATTAGGTTTGACTGCATAGAACATGAAAACCAAATAGCAGTGGCTTAGATAACGGGCTCTTTTTCTCTGTCATGTAAAATAGGTCCAGAGGTAGACAGTCCTGGGGTGATACGGTGGTTCATTGTGCCATCGTGGGCCCAGGCTCCCAGCTTTCTATTCAGCTCTGTTCAGTGCTGGCTTCTATCACCTCATGGTCTAACACGCTTTCCAAACTAACAACAGAAGGAGGAGGTATGAAGAGGACCAAAAACAAACAAACAAACAAACAAATAAAACATACCTTTCAGCCAAAACAACCTCTTTTAGCAGCCTTTCTCAAAGCTCTACACATCTCCTTAGCCCGAACTTAATCACGTGGCCCATCCCAATAGGAAAAGTAGTCTTGTAGCGAGCCACTGGGCACACCGCCACCCTACATATAATGGCACTTACGTTACTGGGAGAGGGGATGGATGGTGGTTGTCTTCAGCCTCCTGTGCCTTCTTCTGAGACCTGGTGGCCAAGCCATGGTCCACTCAGCATTCCCATCCGTGGCCTCTCATCAACGGAAGCCCATGCTTGGCAGGTTTCCATCCTCCCACCTCCCCAGGGTCCCTTCCTTCTCTGACGATTGTTTTCTCTGCCTTTCCTGCATTGCTTTTCCTGGTGGGGGTCTCCTGGGTCCCTGACCCTGGGCTGTCGGGATGTATGGAGGGTGCAATGAATGGGGAAGTATCAAGGAACATTTGCAGAGACTTCTGGGGGCACTTCCCTCTACTCCTGAGCCTCCCCGTCCTGTAGCTAGCACCTCAACTCTCAGGCACCGCTCCTGTTCCTCTTTGGTCAGCCTCCCCTGACAAGGAGGGCCATAGAGGATTTCTCTGAAAGGTTAGGGATATTCAGAGGGAAAGAGATGGCATCTGGAGATAAACCGATAGACCTGGGTTCAGATCCTTTCTGGGCAAATCCCTCTGTGATCTTGTCTGTAAGTTGGGATAGTAAGAGCAGCCTCGCAGCTGTGGCTGGGAGATGAGAAAAGCAGGAGATGCAGGTGCATGGATGCCACGCTGATGAGGCTGAATTGTGCAGACGGGGGGAGGCTGGCAGAGACCTTCCCGCCCTGCTGGGGCCCCCACCAGCTGCAGGCTGTGGGGTAGAGGCGAGCCACGCCACCTTCTCTATTGTCCTCTCTACCTCTGCCCTGGGGAAAGGTCCTGAGAGTCAGGGAGCTGGTCCTGTGACCCCTGGGAATTGGTCAGCGTATAGGAGGGTCAGTGTGGCCTGCTGGAATCTGAACTGCTGGCCAGGCCAGGGTTCACCATCACTAACACTCCTGGCCTTGACTCCAGGAGTAACAGGGCAGCCTGGAGAGATGACAGGTGAACATGATGTTTCATTTCCTCCTTGTGCTTTTCCAAAGTGAGTAGGTCTCAGCAGCCATCCAGCTCCCTCACGGCACCAGACTCGGGCAGACTGGATGCTGTGGCTGCTCTGTTTCCCTCCTGACCCATGAAAATAGCAGAGTTGGCTCACTCCCGGCCAGCCTCAGCCATAGGCCCTGTGTCCTCCGGGGTGGTGGAGCCTATCTCCCGGGTACGTGGCCCTCACACAGCTCAGCGGCCGGATTACTAGGTTCTGTGCTTCTTCACATGCATGCCTATCCTGGGAAAAAAAGAATAGCCATGTCCCTTGACAGCTTAATGAGGACTGGAGAGGAAGTCGACGGGGACAGGTGCAGCGAGGCTGGGGAAGCTCTCAGCTGCCAAAGGGCCAGATTGCACTGAGGGTGGCTGTGGCCAGGCGCCTGGTGACCTGTTGACACCGTTCTCAGGCTGCCGGCTGCCGGGGCTGGTGTTAGGATTGAGGAAGAGGAGTGGGCCCCAGTGGAGAACTTGGCTCAAGCCTCAGACCTGAGATGGGGCAGTGTGTTCCTCTGCTCACTCGTTCTCATCGCACATATTTCCCGAGGTCCTGCTGCGTGTCGGCCCGTGGGCGCTGGGCACACATTGATGATGAGACACCCATTCCTGCCCCAGGGGATTAGGGACACATGGGCAGGATCCACAGGGCCACTAGGAGGCCCTGAGACGTAGGAGTTCTGAGCTGGGGCGCCAGGGAGCACATCCCGGAAGAAGTAATATCCGAGCAGATGATGGGACAGGCCCAGCCAGGGGCAGGGAAGTGGGGGACGTGGGAGGGCCCCTCACTCTGCTGCAGGAGAGACCCCCACTGGTGGGGTTTGACCAGAGGCCTTTCTGAGGTGCTGCCCTGCGTCCCAGGGCGGGAGTGTCTGCGTGGGCTCTGGAGCCTAAGTGGTGCTGGCAGCCAGGGGGGTTACAGCTCGACTCCCCTAGTCTTTTCTTCCCTCCTTCTCCCAAGGAAGCCTGCATTGAAATTACAGAAAAGCTGGCTTTTAGGAGTCGGTGCTCAATCGTGTCCCTGCCAGGCCTCGGTGCCGCCTTCTCGCCCACGCTCTGCCAGCCTTGGGCCCCGTCCTGCACTAGGCCTTGTTCAGAGGGGTTAGGGCTCCCTTGGGTGCCATTCCTCAACGCCCCACCCTGAAACCTGCTCCGCGCCCCCTCTCACAGGGATCTGGCTCAGCATACAAATGGTACCTTAGGAGGAGGGGCCCAGGAAGTGACATCGCTTGGCCCGCCCCCACCTCCTTATTCCCTATAAAAAGCAAAATGGTGACTCAGAGGAGAGTTGGAAGCGTCCTGCCTCCTGCTCCCACTGTTAATTCTTAAGACTTGGAATTAGGCAGGAGGCAAAGGAAACAGCAGCTTGAAATACGCAAATACGCAGCTGACATGCTATTAAGCAGGTGGCAACAGCGAAACCGCTCCTCCCCGGCTCCCAGCAGCCCCTGAACTGCTGGCGCTCCCCAGCCCTGCACGAGGGTCCGGCCCCCTGTGCAGCCCCTGCCGGGCCAGGCTGTGGATGCTGTGGCCAGGAGCATGGCAGCCGGGGGCCGCCGCCGGCGCCCACTGCGCTACCAGTCCCTGGCAGCCCTGGTGGAGGACTCTCAGTGGCCTTTCTTGTTCCTTGTCTCAGACTTCAGCTACGGGGCAGACGACTACGACGCAGAGGGGAATGAAGAGCAGAAGGGGCCCCCGGAGGGCTCAGAGACCATGCCATACATCGACGAGTCGCCCACCATGTCGCCCCAGCTCAGCGCCCGCAGCCAGAGCGGCGGGGACAGCATCTCCCCCACCCCACCTGAGGGGCTGGCACCTGGGGTAGGTACACCTGCTTTTCTTTCTGGGTTTGGGAAGAGAGGGCTGTGGGGAGCAGGGAGGCAGGCCTGGGTGTCACGGGCCAGGCTCTGCTTGGGATGCTACTGGGGACCTTTGGCACTGGCTGTTTTTGGTGTCCTCGTCATCTCTTTGCAGTCCTGGATGCCGCGCAGTCTAGGCTCCCCTCCCACAGCACCTGCTGCTCCCTCTGCCGCCTCTACCAGCCATCTGCTCCCCCTGCCTGCTGGACACCCTCACCTCTTCCAGCTTCTCCTTCGGCACCTCTAGCGGGACGGGGCCTTGGGGAGGGTGCAGGCTCTTTGCTCTGGGCCGGGGCTGGACAGTGGCTGCTGTGACCTGCGGCTGTAAATGTACACATGCCCGCTCAGCAGACCAAGGCTGGCTCAGTGCTCCCTCTGGGGTGGAGTGAGCGGTTTCGGGAGCATTTCCTGAGGCCCAAGGGCCACAGCCAGCCCTCTGGAAGGGAATGAGCTCTCATGGTGTTCACCTCAACTCTTGCCGACTGTCGGGAGCTCTGTTCCAAAGAGAAGCATGTACAGGGAATATTAAGTATGTGCTCTGAGACAAACCCGGGGGTAGAGATGCGTGGAGGTTTGCAATCCTGGTAATTAATGCTGTTCCTGGCCACAGGCACTGGCTCTCTCTGGGCCCAGCTTGTGCGCGTGCGTCTGAGACAAACGAGACAGAGCAAACGAGACAGAAATTCCTGGGGGCTGGTATTCTGAAGTTGGGGAGAATCAAAGCCGCTCCTCCATTTGGGGGGCACTTGGAGTGTCTGGTCCTGCTGAGGAGAGGGCTTGCTCAGGTGTGTTTGGTGGGGGTCCCCTTTCTTCCCTCTAATACCCCCAAGGAACAGTCGCTGAGATGCTGTGAGATACTTGTTCCCTTCCTACAGAGCCCAGCACCCCTCACTCCACCCTGCAGCCAGCCAGGGAGGGCTACCTGGACTCTACCATTTCTTGAGACACCCCCCCCCCTTCCTTTCCTCCCAGCCTCCCTTGGCCACCCTCCACCCCTTTGCCAGCTCACCCCCCCCTCTTCACACACTGGGGTGGCTGTTATAGCCTTTGGCAACAAGGGCCTTGGCAACCGACTTCCCACTTGGGGGAAGCCACATTGTTGCCATGGCAACAGAGGCCTAGCTCCGTGGCTGCCAGGCAGTGCAAGTTTGGGAAGGGAAGGGTAGGGACAGGTGGGAGGCGGAGGGGATGGGGAGGGTGTTGGTCAGGTTCAGGCCCCCCATGGCCAGCATTCTGGTGTGTCGCTTTGTGGTCCTAGGAAGGGTGGTAGGTGAGAGACAGCCATGTTGGATATAGAGGGCAGGATTTTTGCTGCTGGTGGAAGAGAAAGTATTCTGGGACCTGAACTGAGGCCAACCGGGAAAGCAAGAGGGAGACTGGCTTTCCATCGCTGCCTTTAGGTCTCTCATCACACAGGGCTCAGAGACACTCCCCCTCCACCCCGGGGACTCAGCTGTTACCCACTGTGAGCAGGTGCAGGGAGAGTTGCTGTAGGCCACAACACAGGGCCAGGAATGCTGACAGAGTGGAGAACGTGTGGCCAAATAGAGCCACTTGCTGAAGAGGAAAAGTGTCTTTGCCATTTCCTCCTCCCCTCCCTGCCTTCTTCCTCGCTTCCTGTCCTGGTTCCTTCCCTCATCACATGACCACCTTGTAGGAGTGCTTGTCCATCAAGTTTTAGATTCCCTGGTGAAAGGTACAGTCAGGTACCTTTCACTTTGCCGTGAAACAGGTCACAGGAACGTGAAAGAGGTCACAGGCATCGTGGGAGGGGCCCCTGCCTGGAGCTCTGAGGCCTCCGGCAGTGACTTCCTTCAGCTTGTGGTTGCCCATTTTGCTTGGTGGCTCTCGAGGGAATAACTTGGTTTGAGGATTTTGAAATCCAGAGATGCTGTAGTGACAACTGACTGCAGTGCTTGGGAACCAGAGGGCTGAGGTGAACACCATTGGCTGGAAGTCATGCAAGACAGGGGAGGGAGCATCTGTCTAGCTTGGGGAGCTTATGGGAGATTCCGGCCCAACGCACCTCCTGCCTCCCACCTTCCCTCCTGGAGTTGCATTTTTTGTCCTTTCTACTGTGTCGCTGGCCCCATCTAGTGGAGTCAGCAAGTATTGCTATTTACATTGCGGTGCTGGAGACAGTTGACAACCTCTTCCTGTGTACTTTGGGGAGCAGTTCAAGTTTTTTAAAAAAAGGAAGAAGACAAGGAGGAAGCGGAAGAGTGAGGAGGGAAAAGAGAAGAAGAAAGCAAGCCAAGGTTTCTGCTACTTGGCTCAGCTCATATGTCCAGGCAGGTCCCCTCCCGGCCAGGCTTCCTGTTGGGGCCTTGGGAACCCAGGGGACTTTTAGACCACGTCAGATGATCGTTCTAGCCCAGGGGTGGGCAAACTTTTTGACTCGAGGGCCACAATGGGTTCTCAAACTGGACCGGAGGGCCGGAACAAAAGCATGGATGGAGTGTTTGTGTGAACTAATATAAATTCAAAGTAAAGGAGCGGAGGGGAGAGCAAGAGAACCCTCCGCTCTTTCAGCTCCGCGGGCCGGATAGAACAGCCGAACGGGCCGGATCCAGCCCGCGGGCTGTAGTTTGCCCACGGCTGTTCTAGCCTGCTGTTCTAGCCTCTGGCAGTGGGGCATTCCACACCTAAATATGCCGTCACCTTGTGCCTAGAAGCCCAAAGTTTGGTCTTTGTGTTCATCAGGATTCTCCAGAGAAACAGAACCAATAGAATACAAGAAAGAGAGAGAGAGATTTTTATTATGAGGAACTAGAGGCCCAGTGCATGACATTTGTGCACTGGAGTGGGGGGGTCCCTCAGCCTGGCCTGCACCCTCTCGCAGTCTGGGACCCCTCGGGGGATGTCCGCCTAAGCCTGCTCCCCAGTCAGACATTCCTCTCGCAGTCTGGGGCTCTCGCAGCCTGGGACCCCTTGCTCCTTACCTCCCGCCACTGCCACCGTTGCTGCACTCGCCAGCCATGAGCCTGGCTTCTGGCTGACCGGCACTCCCCCTGTGGGAGCACACTGACCACTAGGGGGCAGCTCCTGTGTTGAGCGTCTGCCCCCTGGTGGTCAGTACGCGTCATAGAAACCATTCGTTCAGTTGATTTGCATATTAGGGTTTTATTATATAGGATTGGCTCACTCAGTTACGGAGGCTGAGAAGTCATAAGATCTGCAACCAGCAAACTAGAGACCCAGGAAAGCTGATGTATAGTTCAAGTCTGAGTCTGGAACCAGCAGAGCCAATGATCTTTGACTAGAATGCCAGCAGGCTTGAGACTCAAAAGCAGCCGATGTTTCAATCTGAGTCTGAAGGCTGAAAAAGACCCATGTCCCAGCTCAACAGTCAGGCAAGATGAGTTCCTGCTTACTCAGCAGCCTTTTAGTTCTATTCAGGTCTTCAATTGATTGGACAAGGCTCACCTACATTAGGAAGGGCAGTCTGCTGTACTCAGTCAACTGAGTCAAATGTTAATCTCATCCAGAAACACCCTCACGGATACACGCTGAATAATTTTGTTCAAATGTCTGGGCACCCATGGCACAGTCAGGCTGACACATAAAATTAAACATCACGGTCTGCCTCTTCCAACAGCCCAGAGAATGGAAGGAACACGAGCTCTGATAGAGGCACATCTGCTCCTTAGCTGGGAGACGTTGGAGGAGTGTCATAACCCCTCTGAGCCCCAGTTTTCTCACCTCTAAATAGGACTAACTGCCCGGCCATTGTGGCTCAGAGGTGGAGCATCAACCTGTGAACCAGGAGGTCATGGTTCAATTCTGGGTCAGGGCACATGCCTGGGTTGGGGGCTCGATCCCCAGTGTGGGGCATGCAGGAGGCAGCTGATCAATGATTCTCATCATTGCTATTTCTCTCTCTCTCTCACTCTCTCTCTCTCTCTTGCCCTTCCTCTCTGAAATCAATTTTAAAAACATTTTTAATAGACTAACTACCTGAGCTGATAGACTGGGATAGCTCAGGTGAGGCCTGCAACATTGGGCCCGGCTCACTGGGGTGCTCAGTCCTTGGTGACTGGGGCCCACAAACTTTTCTCACAGGCTTTTAGAGGGGTGGGAAGCCGGGAACAAAGCAAGGGCCCGGTCTGATGAATGTTTGCTGGACAGACTGAATCTGCTTTAGCAACCTCCCTCCTGGGGTTGGATCGGTCCTGCCCAGTGTGGCCAGATGAAGCCAGGTCTCCGTGGTGTTGGCAGGACACACACTCTTCACTCCCCAACACTCCCCTGCAGCCTTGCTCTTCTGCGCAGCACCCCCACTCCCAGTGTGAAACCTAAAGCCCTGCCTTGCAGATACCTCACTCTCCCCAAGCCCAGGCCGAGCAGAGCTTCCTGCAGGGCCAGACCACTGACAACTGGCGGTTCAGTTCAACAGAGAGTGAGCCCTGGGAGGAGGGGCAGACTCTCCAGCTCAGCTGACGACGGGGGTGGAGGGGGTACTCCATCCCTCTGCCAGGACCATGGTCTTACAGAAAAGCTTGCTCCCCGCACGCAAGCTATGGAGTCTTAGTCTACCCTCTTGGGAGGTGCAGTAAAAAGGGGCCACAGGGGAGAGAGAAAAGCTGGGTGTTGTCTCAGCGCTGCCCCTTTCGGCTGTGTGACCTGAGGGATGTCAGTCACCCTCTCTGAGCTCCAGTTGTACTCATCTCTAAAGTGAAGATACTGAGCATTTCCTCCTCCTGACCTCGCACAGCTGTGTCGAGGCTTCCCTGAGACAGAGCGCTTGGTGAATTGTCAGGTCTGCTTATAACTTAACTAGGAATTGCTCAATGTCAGACTCATTCTGTAGTTCCTGTGATACCCACAGCAGGTCCAAAGGGGTCTAATAAAAGGCTGTACTGAGCGGTTCCGACTCCAACTTGCAGGAAAATCCAAAGATAAAGATGGGGGAGAGTCCAAATGATCACCATCGTCGTCCTTCTCATCTCCCGCCCCTTCTCCTCCTCACGAATACTTAGATTTTCACTGAGCCTTTTACACGGGTGGCCTCATTTGAGGCCAACCACAACCCCATACGGTAGGTACAGTGATCACCATACAGTTGAGGAAACTGAGGCTCAGAGAATTGACTTAATTTGCCCAAGACAAGCCAGTGGCCAGACGTTTAAACTCGGTCTTTCTGACGCTTGAGTCTGTGTGGTGCTGCCAGGTACGTTCAGACACCATCTCCCTTGTGAAGCTTTTACAGCCCATCCCTGAGCCCTTCACTGTCTGGGAAACACACACAGTTACTGCCCCCATCATCTCCATGGCCCTCGACAGCAGCTCGCAGGAGGGCTCCTAGGGGTGCTCCCCTCGAGTTTGTGGAAAGGAACTGAGAAGCCCTGGGATGGCCAGGGAGGAGGAAAGGAGGGCAGATGCAGGCTTAGGGGATGAAGCTGGGGCAGATCTCTTCTCTTCCTCGGCTCCTTCTGAAGACTTGGGGTTTGATATTTGAGGTGACAAAACAAGGAGTTTGCTACTAGGTGAGTGCCACGTGGAGCGCAGGAGCATCCGAGATTGGGTCCCCGTTGGCTCCCTCTCGGTGTTCCAGGCCTGGGTTGGGGAGGTTAGCGGCTCCTGTGGTCTTTATGCCTCCCGGCATTGCCAGCTGCCGCTGGAATCAGAGACATGCTTGCTGTCCTCGGGTCGCCAGCCTCCTGTCTGAGCAGCCTTGCTCCGGTCTCTCCCTTTCTGGATCTTTGATCCTCACTGCAAAGGGGAGACTAACTGGCTCCTCCTACGTGCCAGGTGCTGTGTGAGAGCCCATGGGCCTCATTGCCACCTAATGCCTCCAACCACTTGGGGAGCCAACCACGTAGTTTGTAGATGTGGAAACAAAGACTCGGGGTCGGGGGGTAGTTGAGAAGCAGGGAGACATAGTGCCCTCGTGGTGACCCTCAGCTCCATCAAACACGGGCCCTCCCTGTCCTATTAATATTAATATTGCCCTATTTATTAAAATGCTTGCACACCTGGCTCGGAGCTGGTCTTCCCTGGTGAAGCACACCTGGCCGACCTGGAGCCTCCCTGTCTGGGATCTGCTCCCCGCCAGTGTGCTGGGATCATCGTTCATGAGTGTATTTCACATCTGCCAGCCAGGCTGCTTCCAAAGTCACATTTATTCAGGGAAGGTTTGCTGGTCTCCTACAGGCC
This sequence comes from Plecotus auritus, assembly GCF_963455305.1. NCBI lineage: Eukaryota > Metazoa > Chordata > Mammalia > Chiroptera > Vespertilionidae > Plecotus > Plecotus auritus. Next base: position 35,635,432 of record NC_137774.1, read on the forward strand.
TCAGGCACTGTGGACATGAAGGGGCACCCAACCAGACCCCGTCTCTACCCTTGAGCCCTGGAGTCTTCGGGGCTGGGGGAGGGAGGCTGACTGACCCACACAGTCACACCAGGAGGTGCTGAAATGCCCCTGGAACAAGTGCTGCGGAAGCCCTTCGAGGTATTGGCCGCACACAGGGGAGCCGCCAGGGGGCCGGGGCTGCGTGGCCTGGGGCTCGTGCCCGGGGCAGAAGGGCAGAGGACGTCCCATCCGCAGGCTGGCTCCTATCCCAGGGACTCGCTGTTTTCCATCGTCGTCACCTGGTTTCTCCCCTAGCGGGTGCCGGTGCTTTCTTTCACGTGGAGGATGCTCTTGCCGGCTTTCTCTATGTGGAGGGCCGCACAGACCCCTCCCCTCCTGCCTGTGTGCAGGAAGAAGCAGAGGAGTAGAACCTTCCATAGCACTTGCTGAATGCTGGGCACTGTTAGAGCACTTTATAGATATCGACTCACGGAGTCCTCACAACCTTGGGAGGTAGGCGCCATCAGGGCCCCATTTTACAGATTATGTGGAGCAAAGATGTCACAGAACCTAAGGTCCCACAGCTGGTGAGTGGGTGGGGTACTCGAGCAGCCAGAGCACCCCTCGGAATCGCTCCCTGGATGGGAACCTAGCTCTTCAGGAGCCCCTGGCCCTGGCTGCTCTTGGACCTTCCCCATCCCTGCTCTAGGCCCTGTGGCTCTGCTCGCAGTGGCATTCCTGCCAGGCAAAGGTCTCCCCTCTAGAGGGCGCCACCTTGGGGGTTCAGGGGAAGGAGAGAGGCACAGAGACCCCGTTGCTTGGAAAGAGGTTAGAGTTGCCTTGAGCCAATTCCCACTTGGCCATACTCTGCCCTCCCTTCTCCCTGGCCCCCCGGTGAGGGTGTTCCCTTTAAGCCCACCTTGCTGACACCGACTTACCACCAGGTATGTGAGCTGAGGGAGGAGGGAAGTGCTGGCCCGCTCTATTTGGCACTGACTGGTAAATGCTCCCCCCACCCCCTCCTCAGGGCCTGGTTTCTGCTTCCGGAGTGTGTCTAGAGCAGTCTGTGCTCTGGAAATGGCCAGGTAGTTCTTTGCCGTGGGAGCTTGTCCTGTGCATTGCAGGGCGTCCAGCAGCTTCTCTGTCCTCAGCCAGTAGCAAGCCCCAGTTGTGACGACCGAGGTCTCCAGACGTTGCTAAACATCTCCTCAGGAGCAAAATCACCCCTGGTTGAGAACCTCTGGCCTAGAAGGAGGTTAGAAACATGGGGGTCTGGAACAGTAGTCCTGGAGGGAGGGGTCCTTCAGGGGACATTTGGCATTTACCAGGTGGGGAAAGGTGGGTGCGCAGAAAAGACGTATCCAGGCAGTGACCCCAGGAGGCTTACGGGCAGGGTGAAGGTAAGTCAGGGCATTCAGGTTGCCTAGATGGTTTCTATGAAACTACTTTCTATTGATGTCGGATCCTAGGGCTAAGGGGGAGCCTACAGTCACAGCGTCCTAGCAGGGCTACATGGTAGGACGGGTGTCTGGGCAGGAATAGGAGGGGACTGCTTACTCTGCGCCCTTTAATACTCATTGCATTCAAAGTATTGCCCTATTAAAATGAAAGAAGACTATCCCGTATTGCCCTGGAGGACAGGATAAGAATAGAGTTAGTGCCCTAGCTGGTTTGGGTCAGTGGATAGAGCATCGGCCTGCAGACTGAAGGGTCCCAGGTTCGATTCCGGTCAAGGGCACATGCCGGGGTAGTGGGCCTGATCCCCAGTAGGAGGCGTACAGGAAACGGCTGATCAATTATTCTCTCTCATCATTGGTGTTTCTATCTCTTTCCCTCTCCTTCCTCTCTGAAATCAATAAAAATATATTAAATTTTGAAAAAAAAAAAAGAATAGAGTTAGCATGGGGTAAGATTTGAGTAACTATTAAGGATATTTCAAGTGTTAGACTTGTCTACCAGTGGGACAGGTAATCTGCTTCCAGGCCTTGGAATGATTCAAGCAGAGGCTGGTGACCGAGGTAGAGAGGAGATTCTCTTTGGTAGGACTGTGTGACTTTGGGGTCCCATTAGCCCTAGGAGCCCACATCATGTTTTTATAAGAATCACCCACCTAACCTGGGCCCTTGAATTATCTCCTTGGGAGACCCTTTGCCTCGCCCTGTAAGCCTCCTGGGGTCATCTCCACTTGGCCATATCTGCCCTCCCTTCTCCCTGGTCATTTCCCACTTGGCCATAATCTGCCCTGTATTTTCTGAGCACCACTTTTTTTAAAAAAAATGTTTGTATTGATTTTAGAGAAGAGAGGAAGGGAGAGGGAGAGAAACATCAATGAGAAAGATTGGCTGCTCTTGCATGCCTCCTACCAGGAACTGAGCCCACAACCCAGGCATGTGCCCTGAGCAGGAATCGAACCAGTGCATGGGACGATGCTCAACCAACGGAGCCACACCAGCCAGGACTAAGCATCTACTTTTTTAGGTTCTGGACGCTGGACTTTTTATGAACAGGGCTTGCCCCTTTCCCCTTTGTACACACACACATTCAGGGAGAGAGACACACAATTCCTCTATTTCAAGGCCATCTGTGCAACAGCTTGAGAGATGTACAAGTCTGAGGGGGGAGTCATGTGACTTCAGGTGGGGCCAATCAAGGAGGAGAGCATGGAGGAGGCAGCCTCAGAGAGGAGGCAGTGTTCTGCCCGGGCACTGGTTAGGAAGGGCATTCTAGATAAAGGTGTAAGCTCTGGGGAAACCTCTGGAGATTTAAGGAAAGGAGGATGGTCCGGTATGGCTTGGGGACTGGGCTCACTGGAAGAGGTGGGAGGTGTAGCTGGGAGTGGGCTAGGGCTCCCCACTTCTGGACTCCCCCACCACTGCTGAAGAAGAGAATGGCTGGTGCCTACTGAGGGCTTGGCTCATGTGTATGGCCCTGTGTGTACTAGTCCTCACTGCAACCCTGGAGTTGGTGCTGTAATTACCCTCATTTACAGACAAACTGAGGCCCACAGAGTCTGAATGACTTGCCTAGGGTCACACAGCTGGCAAGAGGCAGAGAGAGGATTCAAACCCAGAATGCAGGGGAGTTTTTTTGTTTCGTTTTTGTTTATTTGTTTTACTATACAAACAGTGTCATGTACTGGCTTATACTCAACATTTGCTTCACGTAGTTGAACTCTACTTAACGATTTTTGGAATGCCTTCTACTACCACAGAGAAAGAGAAGGCAGAGGGAGGGGCACAGTTATCAGGAAGTGGGTGAATCTGATTCCATCTGCGGCTGCAGCCAACTCCGCCTGCCCCTGGCACTGGCCCATGGAGGTCAGTTCTCGTTGGCCCAGGATATACTGAGCTCCAGAAATTGCAGAAGTGGGGCTTGAGCTGCCAAGAAAGTTGAGAGGCAAAGAGGAGGGAGGGAGAAGGGGCTTCAAGCCTAGGACAAGGCCCCAAGGTGAGACTGTACCTGGTCCTTTCAGGGGGTGGCAAGCAGCAGAGGCTGTTGTCAACAATGGGATCAGTTGAGTCATAGGCAAGAGCCCCACTGCCCTTGTTTGGGCTGGCTGGGCTTCCTGCGGGGCCCAGGGTGAGCAGTGTTTAGAAAGAGTAATCTGATGTCAGCGGGAGAAATGCGTTGAAGAATGGCCCTGTCACTTCCTGCTTAAAACCCTTCAATGCTTTCCCTTTGTCATGTTGTAATACTGTCTGGGCCCTACCTGACATGACCACTTGACCCCTGCCTACCTCTGTGGGCTCATTACCAATCCCTCCAAGGAGAATGTGAGCCCTGCAAGCTTTGCCAGTTTTGTAACAAAACGTTTGCTCGTTGTAAATTCTAGTGCCTAGAACTGTGCCTGGCAAACAGTGGATGCTCAATAAATATTGGTTGAATGAATGAATACTCGCCACCCACACTGAACTCATTTCACTTTGCTTCACACCATCCTGTCTGCCTCCCGGCCCTCCCAGAGCTCACTCTACTTTCCCAATCATAGCACTTACCCCACTTCTTTTTTTAACTTCTTTATTTTCCCTGATTACATCACTGACAATTATAACTTTACAGAACTGTATAATACAGAAAGTGAAAGTCTGAAGTTCCATCCTACAAAGAAAACTTCCGTTAAGAATTGGTTCTGTTTTATCTGTCTCCTTATTTTTCCACGTGAGGTAGTATATAGATAGATATACATAGATAGACGTATAGACATATCTGTGTGTGTATGTAAAGTGAGATTGCATTTCATACTATTGGTACTGTTATGCAATTTGTTCTTATTTTACTTAACAAGTGGACATTTTTGCATGTCAGTAAAGATACACTTCCTTTTTCTTTATGATTATATACAGCATTTTATGAATGTAATTCACCTAACCAATCCCCTTCTGATAAACATTTGGGCTGTTTCCGGTCTTTTACACGTATAAACACCAGTGCAATGAACATCTTTGTACTAATCTTTGCGACTTCATAGAAATGTTTTTGTAGAAAATCCCTTAAAGCGGAGTTGCTGAGTCAGAGGGTGTGAGTGTTTAAAATCACAATAGATATTTCCATATATTCTTTCTGAAAGAGTTGTACCTCAGTGCTGTCGTTGTGAGGTTGTGCGCGTCCCCGGCACTGCCGTGGGCTCACAATGTCAGTCTGTCCCTGAGACCAACAGCCCCATGGAGGGAGATGAAGTGTCCTGTTTGTGGCTGTGTTTTGAATGCTAGCACAGTAGGCAATTAATAAATACTTGTTGACGGAGTGGGTAAGGGAATGAGGGGATGGAGAGAAGGCCATGGGGTTGAGGTAGCTTTGAGAGTGTGGGCTTGCCCAGCAGTTGAGCATTGACCTATGGACCAGGTGGGTGACAGTTCGATTCCCGGTCAGGGCACATGCCCAGGTTGCAGGCTCAATCCTTAGTTGGGGCATGCGGGAGGCAGCCGATCGATGAGTCTCATCATTGATGTTTCTATCTCTCTCCCTCTCCCTTCCTCTCTGAAATCAATACAAATCTATTTTTTAAAAAGAGAAGAGAGTGTGGGCTTGGTGAATGCCCATGGGGGAGTCCACACCCCTCACTCTCCAAGGTGTAGTTCTAGCCACTTCTCCAAGTCCATCACCTGCCCCTTTTCTCTTCCATCAGCTGAGCTTCCTGGTGTTCCTTACAGAACGTTTTCCTTTCTCGTCTTCCTCCCTTTGCCTGGAAACCTCCCCCTTTTCAAGATGCTGCTCAGAAGCCACTCTCCTGTGAAGCTTTTCCTTTCAGGCAGCGTTAGTGCCTTTGACCCGTGGCCACGGTGTTGATCAGTGAGAACTCTGCCTTGTTTGTTCATGTCTCCTTCACCCCTAAGGTGGAGAGCACTCTAATGGTGAGGGGTCGTGTCGCCCAGATTTGAGTGTTTGTAATGCCAGGCCTTCTCTCTGGGCCTGGATGAACGAATGTGTGAACAGCTAGGACAGGCAAGAACAGGAGTCAGAATGGAATATTACTGTGGTTGTACAGGTGTGAGATGCTGCAAACCTTGATTTGGGTGGTGGCTTTAGAAAAGGGAAAGAAGGAAGGCCCTGGCCAGTGTGGCTCAGTTGGTTGTGCTCCGTCCCGTGCATTGAAAGGTTGCCAGTTCGATTCCAGTCAGGGCACATGTCCGGGTTTTGGGCTTGATCCCTGGTAGGGAGTGTGCAGGAGGCAGCCGATGGATGTTTCACTCTCACATTGATGTTTCTCTCTCTCCCTCTCTCTCTAAAAATCAATAAAGTATCTTTTAAAAATGAAAAGAAAAGAAGGAAGAACCAAAGGGACTGGATAAAAGGGATGTGGGACCTGAGGGAAGGAAGATGGCGGCCCTGCCAACAGAAGTGGAGAAGCCAGAAGGGGAAGCCGGTGTAGGGAGGGGGAGGGGCACATGGGTCTGGCTCTGTGGAGTTGAGGGGCGTGGACGGGACTTCCGAGTGAGGGGGTCCAGCGGAACAGCACAGATGCCACATTCAGAGCTGAGCAAGCTGCTGGAGGTGCCGATGGTGACGGACTAGCAATGGCCTAGAAATGAAAAGGGCCGAGTTCCTGAGGGCAGAGCACAGGACTGAGGCCTGGGTCCTGAGTGGGTGACCACACGTATAGGAGGCAGGAGGAAGAAGGATTTACCTGCCCGAGTGGTCAGAGGTAGCCCCAGCGCAGTCATGGAAGCTGAGGGATTTGAGAATGTCCTGACTACAGAGGGGTAGAGAGGGAGGCCTCTGATTTTGGAAAAAGGCAATTTAGGGGCCTTTGGAGTGGGCTGCTTCTCTGGAGTGGAGGATCAGGAGCCGGGCTGAAGTAGGTAGAGCGTGGTGGACCCAGGGAGGAAGCTCAGGTCCAGGGCTGGCTCTGGGCATTTGCAGGGGAGGGGGAGGGAGCATCACTGGGACATGTGAGTCACTTCCCCTCCATAGGGTGGGGGGAGTGGGGGGACAGACTGAGGACATCTGAGTGGAGTCTGTGTGCCCCGTGGAGCTGGAAGGGCATTCTAGTTACTCACTGGAATTTCCCGCCAATGGGGATGGGGTAGCGTAGAAATGCCATGGATATTCAGGAGCAGCTTCGGAGAGGTCTCAGGGTTAGGGAAGAAGTGGATGTCAGTCTCACCATGCTGAAGAGGGACATGGGAATGGAGATGAGGATACTCTAGGACAGCGGTCGCCAGCCAGTGGTCCGTGGACCATTGGTGGTCCGTGAGGTCCGAAAGGTTGGAGACCGCTGCTCTAGGAGACTTCACGGGGCACGGCCTGCTCCCTTGGGTGAGGAGAGGGACACAGGAGGGCCCCTGCGCTTTTAGGCCCTTCTCCCAGGCCACCTGCCTGTCTGACCGTAGGTGCAGCCCCTGCCATGCACTTGGAGCCTGTAGGATGGGAGTCAGACACTGTGGCACAGAGCCCTGGTTTGGCACACTTGTGTCCTGGGGAATGCCAGGCCTGGTTGTTCCCAGGCTCTGGGCATAGCCTCATCCTCCCAAACCAAATGAGGAATTGTGGCTGAAAGGGCCCTTCAGATGTGCCCTGGCTATTTATAACCAGCTCGGGCAGGGCCTGGGGAAAACCAGTGAGTGAGAGAGAGGGCGGGGCATGGGGCGGGTGTGCCTCTGTGGAACCCTGTCAGCCCAGAGGGCCCAGAGAGCTACCCCCAATCCCTTGCATTTCAGCTTTGGTGACAGGGAGGAGCCTGTCACTGCTGAGGACAGGTTCTCTGCTCTAATAGAAAGGCAGGAACCCCCCCCCCCCCACCCCCAGAGCTTAGAGCATCCACAGACCTTGGGGGAGAAGGTGGGATAAGAAATCATGCCCATTCTTTTCTTTTTCCCTCCTCTCTCCTCAACCCTCCACCCAGCTTGGAGGCTCAGCCAAGGGCCCTTTGTTCAGCTGAGGTGCCCACTGAAAAGGAGAGGTGATGATACCAGGTGGGCCAAGGACAGTACACGTTTCCCCCTCCTTTGGAATGCTTTTCCATGTGAGGTCCAAAGAGTTTGACTCTTCCCCCTGTGGCCACACAGTTGCCACCTGACGGGGATGTGACAGGTGCATAAGGAGGCTGGTGGTAGGCACAAATGTGAAATTGATGGATAGCTCAGACACTGTATCATTAAGAGCCACAGTGGCTGGTCCTGGCAACTGTGTACTGGGAGAGAGAATTGTGAGCTGGAAGCATCAGGAAGATTACAAGGGAATCCCTGGCTGGAGATATGCTTGAGGGGCTGGTGGGAGATGGGGGTGGCGGGGGGGGGGGGGCTTGAATGGGGCTGGAGCTTGGGAGCTCACCACTCAGAATCTTGAGTTTTCAGTTGATCTACCTAGTTGATGGCACCTATTATACAGGCTTATAAAGATAAGCGGTGGGTTGGTAGGGTGTGAAGCTGAATTTGTTTCCAGTGAGGAAAGGGGACAGAAGGAATATTCAGGGAATCCCCCTCCCCCTCCTCTTCCCCTCTCCCTCTCCTTCCCCCTCTCAACCTTCTCTCAAAGAAACAACCAGATGCAAGAAGGCAGCAACCTTGTCTGTGGGCCTACTTCAGGACCCAGATAGCATTTCATTTAGACCACACCATGGTTTATTTTTTAAAATTAGTTTACTTTTTAAAAATATTTTTTTATTGATTTCAGAGAGGAAGAGAGATAGAAACATCAATGATGAGAGAGAATCATTGATCTGCTGCCTCCTGCACACCCCCTACTGGGGATTGAGCCCGCAACCGGGCATGTGTCCTTGACCGGAATCGAACCCAGGACCCTTCAGTCCCCAGGCCAACACTCTATCCACTGAGCCAAACCAGCTAGGGCTTAAATTAGTTTACTTTCAATATTATTTTGTCTTGGTTTCAGGTGTACAGCCTAGTGGTTAGACAATCATATACTTTACAAAGTATTCCCCTAATATTTCCAGTACCCACCTGGCACCACTCATAGTTACCACAATATTATTGACTGCACTGTGGTTTTTATAAATGCAATTTACCTGTCATCATTTTAAAATCGAGAGGTATCACCTAAGAATCCAGATTTCCAGCTTCTCTTTAACAATCCAAGATGGGGCAGCCATAAGCTGGACCGGAGCTGAGTGGCGGTTTTTTCAGTTCACCTGGCCCCCACCTGGCTCATTTTGCTGATTGATCTCATCTACACTATTGCGGTGCTCTTATCTACACCATCATGGGTGCTGGAGTTTGCAACCTTTGCCCTAGGTGTTGTGAAAGTTTTTTCGAGTCCTGCCCAAAACTCCTCCCCCATGAGAGTGGGTGAATCGAGGCTAGGGAACCAGAATGTGCCCCCGTCTCTGAATCCAGGCGAGGGAACCAGAATGTGCCCTTTACCCCCCGGATGGATTCAGCTTTTGTAACTGTTGAAGCAGCAAGGGAAGCGGGGCGGGGGCAGGGGTGGGGGTGGGTGGGGGATGGACAGGCTTGGCCATAGTCCCTGTCCTGGATCACCCTCTCCTGTGGTGTGGGCCCCTCCTTTTTTTTTTTTTTTTTTTAATTTAATTTCAGAGAGGAAGAGAAAAGGGAGAGAGAGAGATAGAAACATCAATGATGAGAGAATCATTGATCGGCTGCCTCCTGCACGCCCCCTACTGGAGATCGAGCCCGCGACCTGGGCATGTGCCCTTGACCAGAGTCGAACCCGGGACCTTTTAGTCCACAGGCCAACGCTCTATCCACTGAGCCAAAACGGCTAGGGCCCAAGGTCCCTCTTGAGGGAAAAGAGTCCCAAGAGGTGGAACGCTAATCTCAGCAGCATCTGTGAGTAGGAGATGTGGCACCTCCCACTATCCAGGTGGCCCCTGCTGCAGACCCTGGCTGGTACTTATGCTTCCGTTGGTTGCAGCGAGGCAGGTCAGGCCTTCTTTGCACAAAGCCTTGTTCCCCCAACCCGAGGTGGGCTGGAAACTGGTTTCTCACTCGGCCTCCGCCTCACCTCCGCAAAGGTGTCAGAGCCTGAGGCAGAGGTGAGAAGGGACTCAGGCTTATGGGGATCCAAGGTGACACTGAAGTGGGCCCGGGTGGCCAGCGAGGCTGTGCGGGCAGCTGCTCCCGCGCTCCTCCCCCTGCCGGCTCCCGCCCGGCCCTGGAGAGGGGCTGTAAATAAAGCCTGTCTCTGGGAAGCCGACCTCCCCTTGCGCCCGGCCCGTCTGCGGCCTCCTCGCCCCTCCTCCGCGCTCCAGAAGCCTCCGCCAGCCGGCTGGCCCGGTGACCACAGAGGGAACGGCTCCACCTCGCAAGTCAAGTTGTGCATTTCCTGTGTATTAATAGCAAACGCGGACCTCGGAGCCCAGAAAGGGCGGGATCGCCGGGGCCGGCGGCGGCGGGGCGCCGGGACCGACCTCGCGAGCGGCGGCCGAGGAGCGCGGGGCCCCGCCTGCGCCCGGCCCGCGCGCACAGCAGGAAGGGCCCGGCGGCCGCGCAGGGGCGCCTCCCGCTCCGCCCGCGCGCCTTCCTCCACTGACAGCCCTGACATCGCGGCGGCGGGGAGCGCTGCCTAGAGGCGGCCGAGGCCCACGGGGCTGCCCCAGCGGACCCGTTTCCCCTTTCTCAGGGCGGGACGCGCGCGAGGCGGCCCCGCAGCCCGGCACTCTGGAGGGCTGGGAAGCGGCTACAGGAAAAGGTTCATAATGGAGCCTTTCATCGGGAGCCGGTGGCCAGGTGCCAGGGCTGACTCCGGGGAGGCCAGCATGCTGGTTTAGGCCTGCCCTGCACGCTCTTCCCCTCCCTGCGCGCCTGCCTCCCTCCGGGGCGGTGGCGGCGACGGCTGCTGCTGCTGCTGCTGCTGCTACTGCTGCGTGGACCCTGCTTCCTGTTTGCCCTCCGCGGCTCCGGCTGCCATGGAAGAGGAAGAGGAGGCAATAGGCCTTTTGGACAAGGTTCTGGAGGATGAAGATGTGTTTCTCCTGGAGGAATGCGAGCTGGGAACACCGACCAGCCCTGGCTCAGGGTCCCCCTTCTTGGTGGCTGTGAAGGTGGGAATGTGACACGCCCTGGATGCTTGTTGAGGGAGGGGGCAGGGCGAGCAGCTCTCTACCGCCGAAGCTGTGTGCGGGCAGAAATGGCTGATTGGTGCACGAACCTCGCTCTGCTTGAGAGGGACTGGCGCATGCCTGCGAGGGGATGAGAGGGGCTGTGCACTCGGCAGCTGCTCCTGGGGGAGAGGTGCTGTGCCTGCCTCCTCCCATGGACCAGTTGTCCTCAGGGGGAGTGGCCGCTGCCTTTACCCGGCCAGCTGTGCTTGGGGCTTTCACTGGCGGTGACATGAGTCACCTGGCGGGTATGGCAGTGGTGTGAGCCTGCTGCCCCAGAGGAGCTGGCTGATTTGAAACCAGGAGGCCTTAATTCATTGTTTCCATGGCAACAGTGGGATAAGTGCACTTAGGAAGTTCAGGCCAAGGGGGCTACTCTCTTTCTAGCAAGGAGATTTGGTGAGTCTGGGCTTCGGCAAGAGCATTTGGAGGGAGGGAAGGAGGGAGAGCACCAGAGGTCACTGAGCTTCCTTGAAGGAAGAGGATTGGAGTTGCTGAAGTGGGGGAAGGTGACAGCTGGCTCTGAGGCAGAAGCAAGGTGGGTAGGCACTTTTCCTAAGGCGGGCATATGCGGGAAGCATCTGCTGGACCCCAGCCCACCCACTCGGGCTGTGGGCACTCTTGGCAGCAATGCCCCTGTCCTGTCAGAGAAGTTGCCCTAGAGCTAGAGCAGGAGGGGCGTGGCTGCATCAGTCCCCTTCTCTGCACCTCCTGCTCAGGGCAGGGCTCCCTCTAGAATCCACACCTGTGTTGCCTGAGGCATGGCACACCGACCAGTCGACCAACTGACCAACCGCCCAACTGACCAATCAGCGGTCTTCCTTTCTCTCCCCCCACTCCTAAGAGCTCTAACCTCAGCCTTTTGCTCACCTCCTCGCTGTTCTGTGGCCAGAAAGGAGGCCAGTTAGAAAGTATGGCAGCGAGTTCTTAGACTGCAAGCACGGCTGCCTGAAAAGAGAGCACCCATCTGTGGGGCACCCCCGAGGGCACGGTGCACAGAGCACTGTTGTGGGCAGGAGGCTGTCTCGAGCCTCTCTGGACCTCTCGTCCCTCCTGTAAGATGGGATCACGGCCCTGCCCCACCCACGCTACAGTGTGCTTCCAGGAGGAGCTAATGGAGGTAAAAATAGACTGCAGCCCAAGGTAGATGGCTGAAGTGTAGAGCTTGGGTGGAGCGTAGCTGTAGGCCTGGGTGCAGAGCAGTGAGGAGCTGTAATGGATGGTGGCTGGTGCCCCACCCTGGCTCTTCTGGAGCTAGCTCCGAGCCCTGAGGGTAAGTCATGTTCCTCGTGGGGCCCATGAAAGCCTCTGTACTTAGGGTCTGACCAGACTCCCTACCAGAAGCAGGGTGGGAAAAGTGTGATTATGAACCAAGAACACAGCATGTGGGGTTCCTAATGGACCCTCTCTGAGAAACCCTTCCCAGAACAGATGGGATCTGCAGATATGCTGCCATATGGGTCCACCCTTACTCTGGACTCTGGCTTCTACCTGAGTCTCAGCCATATTTCATTCTGCTTGGGACGTGAGGCATCTGCCTGCTCTATCCTATCCTTGAGGGCAAGGGCCACCTTGTGTTCATCGTGGAATGCTGTGCAGTGCTGGTGTTTGGCTGGTGCCCAGTGAATGTGTGGAATGAGCGAGGCTCGATGGGGCTTGCAACGGGTGTACCATGCGCCTGGCCTTGTTCCATCTCAAAGCTGTTCTAAAGAGACAGCACCTGGATACCAAGAGGTCCTGGGCACACCTCACACAAAACGCCGCGCCTCCCCGATCCCTGTGAGTCTTCCCCTCTACCTTGCTGCCTCGGTGTTCTGGACTTGTCTCCAGCGTGGGGGAGGGGGCCTTTCATGAATATTGGGGGTTTCCAGGCCTCTTGTCTCATTCTGAACCCCTCTAGGATGCCTTCCTCCTGCCCAGGCCAGGCTGTCATTAGAGGGAGAAGACAAGCAGGGTGGCTGGAGATAGATGGTGAGAAAGCTCATTGATTCATTCAACAAACACTGTCAGGTTGTGTTCTATTCAAAGCACTTTCTGGCCGGGGGAGGAGATGAGATGAGCAAGGAGATGAGAAGAACTCAGAGTTCACAGTTCAGGGTTAGGGGGCAAGTGTACAGATTATAGCAATATAATGAGAAAGTAGTCAGGGCCAATGAGAAGGGTTCTGATAAAAGGGGACTAAATTCAGAGGAGGAGAGATCACTTCTAGTTGAGTCAGGATTGGACTGGGTGCACGTGTGTGGTCAAGGGGCATTTCTGGAGTGTGTGCTCCTGCCCTGGGCTGTGGACCGTCTTGGCACGCTCTGGCAAGATAGACTCTTTTCAGCAGCTGGTAGGAATCCAAGACAGTTCTCTCTTTTCTATTACTTTGCTTCAGGAGTACTTACCTTAAATAGCTGCCATGTTCCTTGAGCATATGTCCAGATGCCAGGCCTATAAATCAATCCTGTTTTCAGTGTAATTTCCAAGATACTTCATCTTCTTAGGGGACAGAAGTGAAGATGGCAGTGATTTTCTCCAGAGCTGGGGCTGGGGGGTGCTGCTATGTCTTTCAGCCCACCCTTCCCTTTGAGGAGTTAATGATCTATAAACAAATAATAATGTGAATACTGATGGCAACATCACCTCCCAGCTGTAAAGTGTCTCATACTTTCCAAAAGTCTTTGATACAATTCTATTTAAAGGTACGGAGGGCTAATAGGGTCCTTGCGATATGAATGCTGCCATCTAAGGGAACTCTTTGTCAGGAATAAAAATCCTTTTATAATGCGGATTAACCCCTCAGGTGTTATTCTGTGCCAATTTTTAATGGATTGTCTGAATGCATAGATCTCTGTGTCGTCTGCCCAGGTCTCTTCTCCCTCACGGGCAGTGATGGCCGTACCTGTGGCTCCCATGTGGATGTTTCCCGAAGTGGGGGCCACATATATGATGATTTTAGGTGGCGCCTGGATATGTATTTTGCACTTTGAATAGTTAGGTAGGTATTTTAATGTATGTTAGGGAGAATATAATTCGTGCATCTTTCCTGTGATTTCAAATGTTATACGTGGGATAAGGCTGTGCTTTTAAGAAGTCAGTTATAAAGAACAATGTTAAGTAAATAGTAGTGCAGGGAGGGGGGGTGTGAGTAGGACACAGCTGCAAAGGTGGCATACGAACAACTGAAGTTTGGAAACATTGCTGATCCCAGGGGGCCTGTCAAAAGCGTCAGACACCTGGGAGCCCAGAATCCAGGGGTCCTCCCTTAGGAGAGTGGACTTTGGGTTTCGTCTGTCCCCCGGCAGTTGCCCCTGTCCTCTCTGCTCGTTATTCTGCTGAGGAATTTGCTGGCAGACACCTCCCCGGTATCTAGCTCTGAGGAGAGGAGAGGGAGCGGTGGGTGTCCCTGCACTGTCTCAACCCAGAGAAGGGCTGGCTGGCCTGAGGCTGATGCTTGGCATGGACACAGCTCCTAAGCGCAGTGGCACCTGCTCTGAGCAGACCCCGCTGGGTGCTCGTGGCAAACTAGCGTGGTCCCTGAGTGGAATTCTGCGGATGTGGAGCCGCAGGGCCTAAGGTTCTGACCCACAGGCAGCTCTGCCTCTTCAGTCCTCCTTGTTGTTTTGGAGGAGATCACAGCTCCTGGACAGATTGGCTTGGCTGGCTTGGCCTAGAACTAAACCTTCGGGAGCTTTTTTTAGTCCCTAGTGTAGTAGACTAGGCCAGAGTTGGCCATGCCTTGCCTGTAGATACTGTCCCCGCCAGAGTGACTTGAGCTTTTGGATTTGGGGCCCTCAGGCCGACAGACTGTGGGACTGCAGATTGTGTAAAATGCTGGGGATGAAGGAGCCCACCGGGCCGCATTTCATAAGCTCCCCGTGGGGAGGAAGTGGGGGTGGTGTCACGGAGAAGGCAGCTTTCCTGTGCTGGGGGAACCTGAACTCTTTAGAGAACTCGCCCAGGAGATGCTGGCACATGGGCACCTCTGGAGGGCTTTTTGGGACAGAAATTGTCTCCCTCACTTGTATTCCCAGTACCTGGCACCTAGTGAGGTGTGAATGAGTTAATGTTGAGCCCTGACATTTTATGAGATAAGAACAGCCCCAAAAGGGCCCTGGTTGGGTAGCTTAGTTAGTTAGAGCATCATCCTGATAAATCAAGGTTGCCGGTTCGATTCCCAGTCAGGGCACATACAAAAATCAAGCAATGAGCCCTGGCTGGGTGGCTCAGTTGATTGAAGCATCGTCCCATGCACCAAAGAAAGGTTGCGCTTGGGTTTCCAGTTGGGGCTCATGCCTGAGTTGGGGGTTCAGTTCCTGCTTGGGGAGCCTGCAAGGGGGGGCAGTGAGGGCAGCCGATTGATGTTTCCCTCTCTCTATCAAAATCAGTAAAAACATATCCTCAGGTGAGAATTTAAAAAAAAAAAAATCAACCAATGAATGCATCAGTAAGTAGAACAAATCAATATTTCTCTCTCCCTCCTTTCCTCTCAAATCAATCAATTTTTAAAAAATTTTAAAAAAAGAATAGCCCCAAAGGATTAAAGAGACAATTGTGAATGTCCTGATAATTCTAAACCAGGAACATGGGTCTGAGGAAAGCAAAGATGAAAGAAGTTTTTGGTGATAACTGGATTTAATTTCACATCACCTCCACCCTCATGCCAGCCCACACTTCAGAATGAATGTGACCCAGAGTGGGGACTCTCAGGGGTGACTCCTTAGTCCCTTTTGGGGACCCCTTTCAAGATTGGACTCTGAGGTGGGAGTCTCTTAAGGAGGGGTCTTGCTGAAGGGGCTGGCACAGGGGTTGGCTCATGCCAGGGTGGATGAAGGCTCATGGGGGCCGTGAATCACCAGGTCTTCGCTCTGGTCCTAGTCCAGCCAGCTCTACTGTTCAGCTCACAGTGTTCCCCAAGTGACTCTCAGGCCCTCAGACAAACCCTTAGTTGGCAGGAAATAGGAGGGGAATGGGGTGCAGCAGGAGAGTGCCGGCCCCCTACACGGAGGGAGAGTTCCCACGTGTCAGGCTGGGAAGGCAGCAGGCTGGGGCCCTGCTCCGAGCTCTGATCTTGCTCCTTGGAGGGTGTGCTGCCCACCTGCCCGGTGGACAGCTCCGAGCCGATGGCAGTTTCCACTCTGTGACTCGGTAGAATAATGATAGCACCTTCCAGGTTGTGGGACTTCAGTGAGTTAATGCATGGAAAGCACTTAGAACCGTGCCTGGTACTTGGGAAGGCATCAATAAGTAACCACTGTCCTTCCCTAAAGCGTGGCCATGGCGTCCACACTAGTTTCCTAATGTCACTGCAACAAATGACCACACAGTTAGTGGCTTAAAACAACACATTTATTCACTTACACACGTCTACAAGGGCCAGCTGGCCTGCACGCCTTCTGGAGGCGCTGGCGGAGAGAATCCGTGTCCGTCTGTGCCTTTTCCAGCGTCTAGAGGCCTCCTGCATTCCCTGGCTCATGGAATGTCTTTGGAGCCAGCAGTGTGGCATCTTCCGGTCTTGCAGTCGGCCTGTCCCTCCCTCCCTGCCCTCTCCTTCTGTGCTCATTGTTTCTCTGACCCTCTTGCCCGCCTCTCACAGGACTCTTGTGATACATAAGGGTCCACTGATAGTCCAGGATAACTCATCTAAAAATCCTTAACTTAATCATATCTGCTAAGTCCCTTTTGCCATATGAGATTGCATAGCCACAGGTTTGGGAGATTGGGGTGTGGACCAGTTTGGCATGATATTGTTCTTCTATCACTGGGTCAGATACCATTCCAGAGATGGGGTGAGGGTGGGGCAGCAGCCTCCAGCTCAGATCTGCTCACAGGCCAAGGATCCAGGCTCACCTGGGGAAAGGGCCGGCCAGCATGTGAGCACACCAGGGCAGGGAAGGCAGCTGGGTTCCGGGAAGCCTTGCTTCTCAGGACTTGGGAAATCTCTGACAGCTTCGCACGGCTCTCCCAGACTATGCTCAGGGCGTGCTGTTGAGCCCGGAGAGGGATCTGCTTGAGATTCCAGGTGAGCATCTGATGCTTGAGAACGAGTGAGGACATTATCCGAGCAGTGGAATAGCACGGAATTCATTGTTCCAGGCCTGGGGTCAAATTCCATCCCGGCCACTTCTTGGCTCTGTGACCCTGGATGAGCCCCTTCCCTCTTTTAAGTCTTATTTCTGTGTGTGTAATGAGAAAATATGGTACCCATCTCAAGGAGGCATTTGAAGGCCAGATGAGAGAGTGGAAAGAACTTACAAGCCTTACTAAACGTTAGGTGCCCACATGGTAGGGTGTCACGTGGCGCTGGGCTCCAGGGAGTGCACAGGAGCGATGCAGGTGCTTCAGAGCCCTACGAAGTCAACGGGCAGGTCATGAACCAGGGCACCCGTCAGGTTCAGGGGTCAATGCCGCAGACTCCATACAAGAGACACTGCAGGCCAGAGAGACTGCAGCTGTGCCTTCAAGGGGTGGTGGGGTTCAGACAAGAAAAGAGCCGGGGTAGGAGAAGACATTGAGGCAGCAGGGATGACACGCTCAGACGCTGGAACACCTCTGGCCTGTTGGGAAGACAGATCCGATGGCTGTGGGGAGCGGGAAGGGTAGGGAGAGGCACTAGGAGCCACTGAAGGTGTTTAAGTAAGTAAGCTGGGCCCATATTATAGTTTACATTTACTTGGTTTTTGTTTTCTTTTTAGTGTCTTTTTCTCCCACTAGATGATAAGCCGCGTGAGAGTAGGGACTACTGTGTGTTTGTTTCCTGTTCTATCTATGGGGTCTGGGGAGCATTCAGTAAATATTTGTTGAGTGAATAAATAAGTGGATGAATAACTTAACTGAATCCCCAGATAATTACATTTTGCTGTATTGACTTAAGTCCTTGACAAACCTCAGGTGGAAGGTGGCGTTCTCAGAAGATGGATCTGACGCTGGTGTGTGGAGTGGAGGGAGGAGGGAGAGGCAGGGGTCAGTTAGAAGAGTCGGCCTGCAGAGTGGGGTGTTGAGGGCTTAGTCTAAGCCTTAGACCACAGCAGAGGGGAGGAGTGAAACCGAAGGTAAGAGATTAGCAAGATGGGCATTCAGAGCTAAATGAGGCATGATCTCCACCATGGGGGAGAGATGGAGCGGGAAGGAGGTCAGTGCCATACAGAATGAGGCAGTCAGGAAATGGTAGGAGGGGTGCAAGGTTAAGATTGAGGGCCCTGTAGCTAGTCACCCCCTTTCTTTTCTTTATTATTATTATAACTTGTTTAATCCTCACCCAATCATTTGCTTTCCTCGATAGAGGGAGGGAGGGAGGAAGGGAGAGAGAAATAGAGAAACAATGATCGTTTGCTGCTCATACCCATCCTACCAAGGGGGTGTAGGGGGATGAAGGGGGACGATGTTCCAACAACTGAGCCACCCTGCCAGGGCCACAGCTGGCATCTTTTGTTGCGAATTTGAACCCCTGGGGACAGGAAGATAAAGTCAGAGGTGCAGCTAGAAGGCCACACAGCTGGGGTTCCCATGGCCACTTTCATCCCATTCTTTCTCCCCCTCCTCTCAGATTATAGATCACTTCCAAAGGGAGCCTCCCCATGCCCTTTCTGTGCCCTTCCATGGGACATGCCCTGCCTCAGCCATGATTCTGACTTCCCTTCTTAACTACGTCCCCCCATTGAACTGCCCCCACACACATGAGGCCAGGTCCTTTGTTATCTTGTTCACTATTATGAGGTTGAATAGGTGGATGGATGGATGGGTATCAAATAAGGAAATGTGGAAAAAAGGATGAGAGAGAAACAAAGCAAGAAGCTCGCATCGGAGCCCTAGCCAGTTTGGCTCAGTGGAAAGAGCATTGGCCTGCAGACCAAAGGGTCCCGGGTTTGATTCCAGTTAAGGGCACGTACCTTGGTTGCAGCCTCCTCCCCGGCCCGTGCAGGAGGCAACCAATCATGTGTTTCTCTCACATCGGTATTTCTCTCTGTCTTTCCCTCTCTCTTCTCCTCTCCCTAAAAAAAATCAATGGAAAAATATCCTCAGGTGAGGATTAACAAAATGAAACAAAAAAAGAGAAGAAGCTAGTGTAGGAATATGGTGATTGTTTTTCCCTTTATATTTTTGTATTTGCCAGATTTTCTAATAGTATATGTGGCATTTACCCCATACAAAAGTGTTAGTGAAAGAGGAGATAAAAGGAAGGAAACAGACCACTCAGCATTCTGGTTTGCTCTCACACAGGTGGAAGCAGGGAAAGGCCTGGAGATGAGGAAGCTGGTCCTCTCAGGGTTCCTGGCCAGCGAGGAGATCTACATCAACCAGCTGGAAGCCCTGCTGCTGGTGAGTACATACTCTGAGCCTCCTGGTCCCCCCCTTGGACACTGTCATGCTCCTGAACTGCTTTTGGAGTCGGAAGGAAAGAGGACCTGAACTAGCAGCTGGGGTCATTGCCAGCAAGGGCCCGTGCCTCTCAGCCCCCACCCTCCATTACCTGCCCAGGGAGAGGCGGGAGCAGAGGCACCACGAGGTTGGGGGCGGCCAGCGCTCCATTACCCATGACCATGGCACGGGCGTTACTAATCCATCTGTTCGGGTGGGGGTCTGCCCACTGCTTCCACACTGGACCCTGGGAGTTCTCCATCCACCAATCATGTTGAGACCTTTTTGTCAGTGCTGGTCCCGGTCCTCCCTTTTTCCTGCAATAGGGAACCATTTGCGCCATCCACGGCTCTCTGGCAGGAAATGTGAGGTGGCGGGCTCTCTGCCCTTTTGAGACACGCCAGCGCCGGGGCGTTAGACCAACCCCAGCCCTTGGTGAAGGTGCCTTGGTTTGCTCTCCAAGCCGGAGGCATTGTTGTGAGAATCCTATGAAAATGTTTAACCGATTTGACATAATGGGTGAAGCCAGAAGACTATTAAGATGTTTTCCAAAGGGAAAAGGGCTACTCAGGTGTAAGATGTTTCTGCCTTTGGAGAAAGCGCTATTAGATGCACCTGAATTTGAACATGAAGGGATTGTGGCACCTGAAGTTCTAGATCAGTAGAAACACATTCTTACAGGAATTGTTGGATGCCCGTGTTTGTACTTTTAAGATGTTGTCACCCAGTGTTCCAGGGGGCGTGGCATTTATTAGCCAAGGGATAACGGTAGAAATGTGCAGGCCCTTGTAACACACTGGGCTGAGTTTGTGGTAATTCTCACCGGAGTTCATTGGAAAGCACAGTCATGCTTTCAAGTGAAGGACAGTATGGCAGATCAGTGAGGACTCTGGTCTGGGGCGGAACTAGGGCAAGACTCGACTCTGCCATTAATGACAGACTTATTGCACTGTTTTACAAACCGGGCGTCTTGACTATGAATGGGTTGAACCAGCATTTAAATACAAATGAGAAAGAAAGTACTAGCACGTGTCACATAATAAGCACCGTATCATGAAACTTTGGTGTGTTGTATGTATGTGTGTGTATATATGTATATACTGGCCCATATTGTTCTTTACATGTGTTTGAAAACCACTGGCTTTGGGCAAGCCATGCATAACGTCCTGGAGCCTCAGTTTCCCTGTATGAGGATGAGAATAATACCATTACCATCTCTCTTCTCCGTGGGGTTGAGAGGATCAGGTGACCCTTTTTGGGACCTGGTACAATGCCAGGTGCTTAGGCACTCAAATACATGGTGTCCCCCCAAAATGTATACACACATCCAATGATTACAAAGTCAGTGTTTATTAACACAGAGCTCATTTTCAAAATTTAAAAGAATCTACAGAAATTAATCATTTTTTGTGTCAATGCCTGTTTTCAAACTGATGACCGTTCTGATCCAGGCACTGCTGATAATATGAAGCACTGAAATCCCCAACATCAAGAATCATTGTGTTAGGTATTCGTGCACCCTCAATTCATCGACTGTTGCCAGTTTTGTACCATAAACTTTATCTTTTATGTATCCCCATAAAAAAAAAGTCTAGTGGCATTTTAGAATAAATTTTCTTTGTTTAAAACTTAATCTGGCTTCACCCATTATTTCAAATCAGTTAAACCTGGAAAGGAATGAAAATTAAGTGATTAAATTTGTTAAAGTGTGTATACATTTTGTTTGGACACCCTGTATTAACTGAAGGAGGGTGAACAGGCAGATGACCAGCCAGATACATGTGAAATGCACCTTACAAACTATGAATAACTGTACCAAAATTCGGAGGCGTGGTTATCATTACTAAAAGGATACGTATTTGAAAGGAGTTCAAAGAAAAGGAA
The DNA here is from genome assembly GCF_963455305.1 of Plecotus auritus. Classification (NCBI taxonomy): domain Eukaryota; kingdom Metazoa; phylum Chordata; class Mammalia; order Chiroptera; family Vespertilionidae; genus Plecotus; species Plecotus auritus. The sequence continues at coordinate 35,656,172 of NC_137774.1, forward strand.
GAGGGGTCGGGCTCTCCATCCCCCCCCCTTGACTACTTACTAGCTCTAGGCCTTCAGCAGATTAATGAACGTTTGTGCCTCGGTTTCTCCATCTGCAAACTGGGTATACTAATATTAGTACAGCAGGTGCTTGTTATAATGTTGATGAGATGCCCTAGAGCCGTGGTCGGCAAACTGTGGCTCGTGAGCCACATGCGGCTCTTTGGCCCCTTGAGTGTGGCTCTTCCACAAAATACCACGGCCTGGGTGAGTCTATTTTGAAGAAGTGGCGTTAGAAGAAGTTTAAGTTTAAAAAACTTGGCTCTCAAAAGTAATTTCAATTGTTGTACTGTTGATATTTGGCTCTGTTGACTAATGAGTTTGCCGACCACTGCGAGACTTAACTCTTGTTTATGTCATTTAGCCTATGGTAAAATTAGTTCTGCTTAAAGCCACAGAACCTATCAAAGGCATTGGGGACTTAACTGTTCAAGGGGTTGCTGTGAGGATTCTATGAGTTTGTACAGGAAGCTCTTAGGAAAGAGCCCAAGCATTAGCTGATACTATTATTTCTCCAGTGCCGGGAGAGAATGCAGGTTAGGGCCTGTTTGTCTCTGTCAACACAGCCTTTCCCTGAGGGAAGGGGAGGCCTGAGTTCTCATTTCTTATCTGTCATTGTGCCTGACTTGAGTTTCCGTTTGTTGGCAAAGATAACAACAGATTTAGGGGCCAAGGCGCTCCCTCCCTGCCTCGCCTTTCTTACAGCTCTTGCCCCAAAGGCAAAAAACTGAGGCTCAGGCCCCTCCTCCCCCCCCCCCGCCCCCAGTTTGCTTATCCTGGGCCCCTGATTGGTTCTTTCTTGAGCAGAGGCCAGGGAGGGTGGGATCAGCTAGGAGGCCGGTTGGAAGCTCGACAGCTCCTGGAAGAGGGGGCAGGACCCTCCCCAGCCACAGCCTCAGATGATATGCCTCCGAAATAAGGACTCAAGCCCTCTTCCCCTCTCCTTGAACTGGGAGCCCTCCCCTCTCAGCTACCTGGTAGCTAAGCCCTTTGCTTTTTGGGGTGAGCTGACAAAGGGGCTCAGAGGAGAAGAAAATCTGTCCTCTTTGAGCTCCCTCCTCCCCCACCCCCAGATCTTCTCATCACCCCACCCCCATCCCCACAGCTCTGCTCTTGGGGTGTGATTGTTCTGAGCTTATGACTTCCTGATATGCCAGCGGCGAGGTGTGTGTACCTAAGTCTATGTACACACACAGGGACACACAGGGACACCCACAGGAGCCTCTGTTCCTGTCCCCTGGGTTGCTGGCTGGGCAAGGCTTGGTCATCTGGAACCTTCCAGGTTCCTAGGGGCTCAGATTACCTGAGAGCCTGGGCTGAGGTGGGCGGGGCGGGGCGGGGGGGGGGGGGGAGGTGGAGGAAGGGAGACAAACCAAATTCATGTCATTCTGTATCTCTTCTCCTCCTCCTCCTTCTTCTTCTGCTTCCTCCTCCCTCTTCCCTCCCTCCTCCTTCTTCCCTCCTTGCTCCTCCCTCCTCTCTCCTCTCTCCTCCCACTCTCTCCCCTGGGTTCTGCATCTGGCTGCACCCTCACCTACAGCATCCCCCACCCCAGGCCACTGCTGGCCCACCTCCCTTAGACTGTCATTCTGGCAGTTCGCTTTGTCATTCCCAGGAGGCCCATGGGCTCAGGTTCCTTATCTGTGAAATAGGTTACTGATGCCCAACTGCCTGGGCCCCAGGGAGCAGGAGGCTGAGGTGAGAGTTGGTAAGCAGGCCTTGCCGGCAGCCTGCAGGCCTTCTGGGATAGGAGGTAGAGGAAGTGGGCCGACTTCTTTCCCCTGTTTCGAAAGGCAGGGCTGGAGGACAGAGCAGACAAATGGCAGTGTGAACCCCACGGGGAGTTTGAACCGCCGGCCTGTCTTCCTGAGAAGCCGCTCATGGGAAATCAAGAGCCAGGGCTGGCTCTGAGGTCCTTGGGGATCCTCCTGAAGATTCCCTTTCTCCCCTGATAGGTAGAGAGCCCCTGCCCCAGCCCCCTGCAGCAGGATTGCTAGAGGGGTAACTGGCAGGCTAGCTCTTTGGCACAGGAGCAGTGCTGGGTGGCTTGTGCCTGTCGCCCGAACCACTGAGACCTGTATTTGGGGGTGCACCAGGTCAACGTAACTGCCGCCCTAGCCACTTGGCTCAGTGGACAGAGCGTTGGCCCGAGGACTGAAGGGTCCCAGGTTCGATTCCAGTCAAGGGCATGTACCTAGGTTGTAGGCTCCATCTGGTCTTTATCACATTGATGTTTCTCTCTCTCTCTCCCCGCTTCCACTCTCTCTAAAAAACAATGGGAAAATATCCCTGGAGAGGATTAAAAAATGTAATAATAATAATAAAACTGCCTTCAAGGGTCTCCAGCCAGCCAGGAACACACACCCAGTGCTCCCCCCCTCCGAAGTGAAATCAGGGCTAAGACCAAGGGTCCCCAGCCTTGTCCCAAGAGCCGTCTAATGCCCAAGTGTAGGCCCTGTCCGTGTGACCGCTGCTGGTGAGCGCCCATTTCTTCCCCTTTTGTAGACAGAGTGGGACGTTTAGGAGGAAGCAGAGCAGTTGTGTCTTGTCCCTGCGTGGGTGGCACATGAGTGCTTCCCCAGCAGCTTCTGAGAAGTCCCAGGACGGTTCTCTCCCGATTCCTTCATCCCCTCCTTGGTGGAGATTGACCATGGCAGGGACAGGGATGAGTGGTTCTGGGGCTCTGTGGTGACTTGGACCCTCCCCTGGCTCCTGGGTCGAAGGAATAACAGTGATCCTGAGAGCCCACTCTGTATCCTTCATGGAGGGCCGGGAGCCATGAAGCTGAGGGTGGCCACAGCTTCATGGCGGGGGTTGGGAGAACAGTATTCCTTTTTTCCTGGCTCCTGGTTCCTTCTGTGTCCCTGCCCAGCATGCTTACCCAGACCCCACCCCTCCACCTACTCAGATCTTCCCAACCTTCAAGGCCTGTTCCTGTCACCTCCTCTGTGAAGCCCTCCGAGTTGCACCTGCACAACCTTGAGACCAAGTCGGTTGGTGTTTACAGTCCAAGTCATGGCCTGTGTTGCTTTTGTCCACTAAGATATTTCATTTGTGTTGGTCCAGTTTACCGGATCGTGAGTCATAAAAACAATCTCCTGAAAAGAAAATTGGACCCCTTCACTCCCCTGCTTCAACCCCTCCAGGGAAAGCCACTTCACTGCTTGGGCTTAAAAGCCGCATTCCTTCCCCTGCAAGGTCCGGCTGCAGCCCACCCCTCCAGCCCCGCTTTGGGTCCCTCTCCTCCCCCTGCGCCCTGCGCACAGGCCCGCTGGCTGTATCCCAGCGCCTCTCTCACTAGCCTGTTCCTGCCTCAGGACTGGGCGTTGAGGCAGTCTGCCTGGGATACGGTCCCCTTGGCCCTTGCTCCCACGTCAGGGTGAATGTCCCCTTCAGCACGCGTCTCAGGACCTCCCCTTCCTACTTCCCCCAGTGCGTGTATGTGTGATTATGTGCTTGGTAATTTCCTTGTGTCCTGTCTTCCCCCCTACTAGATGAGGCTCCGTGGGGCCAGGGATTTGTGAATCCTGGGACACACGCCTTCAAATCCTCCACCCCAGTCTAGCCTCATGTTGTTAGGCACTTGGTACATTATTTGTGGGGTGAGTAGTAATCGTAGCAGCTAACATTTTTTATTGCCTTCTATGTACCAGGTACATACTCAATATTTTATATACATACCACTTTTAATCTTCCCATCAGAGTTCTTAAGAAGGTAATATTATCCCAGTTTTACAAACGAGGCTGCTAAGGTCCAGAGATGCAAAGTGACTTGCCCACACCTATTAAGTGGTAGAGTTGGGACTCAAACCCACACTGCCTGGCCTGCACCACCCGTGGCGAGCCCCATCGACTTCCCTAGCAAGGAGCTGGACAGGAAGGGTTTGTCGGTTTCAGCGCCGAGAGGGTCAGAAGGAGGGCTTCTGCTTTTTCTTGCCTTTTTCATCACGTCTGGGCTTTTTTAGAGCTGAGAGGAGGAGGGAGCCAGAAGCTGGAAACTGTCTGGGTGTTTGAGTAGATGGAACTTCCTCTTGTGGACAAACTTGGGTTCTGCCACCACCAGATGGGAGGGTGGAATGAAGCTGGGCTGGGAGTTTGGCTGCTGTGGCCAGCTTAGCTGGTGGTCATCTCTTAAAGACCATCTCTTAGGTCTCCCTCGGTGTAGGTGTTCCCTCCAGCCCAGCACTGCGTCGCCCATTTCTTGCCAGGAGGCTTCTCTTGTTGCAAAGCTCACTACCGAATCCTGTGACACAGTGGGGAACAGCTCCAGTGAGTCCACACCTGCCCAGTAACTTCTTGCTGTTCCTGGGTCTCCAGAGCGACCCAGATTAAGTCAAGGGCCTCTTGCCACACATCAGCCATGTCTGACTCCGGCTTCTCTCTTCCTGGGAAACATGCCGCCCCTCCCATGCCTTCTCTTTGTGGCAGGTTCTCAGACCCTGTCTCCTGGGGGGCCTTTGGGGTGCAGTCTGGGCGTCTTGCAGGGCTTTGGGCTGAAGGAAGGTCAACCAAAGAGGAGCTCTTTATCCTTCAGGATCAATTGTTTGGTTTCAGCTTGAATTTTAATAGTGTTTTTTAAGAATATATTTGTACTAGAGCAGTGGTCGGTAAACTGCGGCTCGCGAGCCACATGCGGCTCTTTGGTCCCTTGAGTGTTTCAACGCCACTTCTTCAAAATAGACTCGCCCAGGCCGAAAACCGACTTCTGCACATGGGCCATGAAGTTTCAATCACACTGTCCATGCGCGCCCGCACGTGGTGTTTTGTGGAAGAGCCACACTCAAGGAAAGAGCCGCATGTGGCTCGCGAGCCGCGGTTTGCCGACCACTGTACTAGAGGCTTGGTGCACAAGTTTGTGCACAGGTGGGGTCCAGCTGGCCTGCCCCAATGGGGGCCGATTGGGGCTGGGCTGGTGGGGGGGACAGGTAAGAGGGAGAGAGGGGGCATGGGAGGTTGGCCGGCCAGCCCTGCCCCTGATTGGGCCAGTTGGCTGGCTGCAGTGGGCATCATAGCGACCAGTTGTTCTGGTCATTCTGGCGTTCCAGTCACTGGCTTTTTATTTATATAGGTTGATCTCAGAGAGGAAGGGAGAGGAAGAGAGAGATAGAAACATCAATGATGAGAGAGAATCATTGATTGGCTGCCTCCTGCATGCCCCACACCAGGGATTGAACCCGAAACCTGGGCATATGCCCTGACCAGGAATCAAACTGTGACCTCCTGGTTCACAGGTCAATGCTCAACCACTGAGCCACACTGGCTGGGCTATGAATTTTAATACCTTTTTATCCTAAGTATAAAATTAATGTTTACTCATTGAAGGTGATTTAGGAAATATAGACTATCATACTGAAGAAAATACACACAAGCCCCATTATCCCACAGTGCTCCTGTTGGGCATGAAGATGATGGATGGCTTCAGCTCCCAGCCGGTGCCAGGGGATGGTCCTGAGTTATTGCCTGTCATCTCACCCTCTCCACCTTCAGGCCATGGGGCATTTGGTGTAGGCAACAGAGATGACAGATAGGCTTCATCTTACATGTCAACCTGGGCATTGAGAAAGAGTCTGAGACTACAACCAGGCTCCGTGAGAAAGATCATTTGACCACGCAGCGATGTCTGCCACAGGTACAGGAAGCGGGACAATGGCCTGTGTGCCACCTGTTCGCTGTCTCTAGACTAAGTGATGGGAGCTTGAAATATCAGTACAGCCGAGACTGGTCTTGGGTCTCTTCAAGACTCTACTCCCAAGTCCTAGAATCATGTTTTCTTTCTCAGTCCCTTCCACTGAAGTGCGACAAGAGCTTGTGACTGAGCAGCAGGAAAGAAGATGTGGAGCCTCTGAAACCGAAAAGCGAACCTAATACAGGCTGGAGGCCGGGGGCTCCTCTGGGCCTGAGGGGTAGAGGAAGTGTGTCCTGGTGCCACCCCTTGGACCTGGCAGGGCTGCTGGGCCATGCTGGGGCCAGTGACAGCAGCTACATCCCATGAACCACACTTCAGGTGCCCTGCCGTCCGTGGCTTTTTCTAGGCCAAGCGACGCCAACCAGTGGCGTCACTGGTGGTCCGTGAGGTCCGAAAGGTTGGCAACCGCTGGTGTAGGCAGAACTCGGACATAAGGGAAGGCTAATCGGTGCCCTGGGCCTGCTGACACTCTGGTTTATCTGCCGCTCTTTTTCCCGCCTCTCTCCCAGCCCATGAAGCCCCTGAAGGCCACAGCCACCACCTCGCAGCCCGTGCTCACCATCCAGCAGATCGAGACCATCTTCTACAAGATCCAGGACATCTATGAGATCCACAAAGAGTTCTACGACAACCTCTGCCCCAAGGTGCAGCAGTGGGACAGCCAGGTCACCATGGGCCACCTCTTCCAGAAGCTGGTGAGTGTCCCGTTGACAGAGGGTCCTTCCCCAGGGCCTCGGTGGAGCTGCTGGTGTGAGTGAGGGCCAGTCAGCCCCCGCCCTCCTGGTCTCCTTGAAGCTTCCCGAGTCCTGGAGGGAAGCCTGGGCCTCTGCTTTACTAGTATGGGGAACCTGGGTGGGCCTGGTACCTTGACTCACAGCCTCCCCCCGTGAAGTCTAGAGTGTTCTAGGGATGCTGGAGACGGGCCGTGTGCCTACTAGTAGGTGCTCCTGGCAGGGCACTGTTTCTCTCCCCTGCTGAGGTTCAGGTCTGCTGTCCCCCAGCTGACAAAGGGGCACGTGCCTGGTGGATGGGTAGGGACTGCTCACCACACTTCAGCGCAGTGTCTGGAATGAAGTGGTCCATTGGGAGACTATGTCAGTTACCGCCTGCTCTGAGGACCCTGGAAAGCCTGAGAGCCCAGCCCTCCCAGTGTGCAGGGGAAGGAAGAGGCTGAGGGGGTAGCATTCGTGTTGGGAAAGGCTGGCTGAGGTCTTCTAGTTCCCAGAGCGTCTGCAACATCTTCTGTCCTCGCTCTGTGTCTGTGTCTGGCTGTGTTCCTGGAGGACCCTCAGGTCAGAACCACGGGTCCCCCTCCTGGCTCTCTCCTGGGTTCATCCCCCATAACTCCATAACTTCTGCCAGCCCAACGGAAAGGAAGGGAGTCAGCAGCCATTGTTCTCAGTGTGAATGGTGGGGGGTGGGAAGCAGCGCCTCTCCTCCACCTCTCCCCGCCTCCCCCCTGCCCCCCCCCCCCCCCCGCGATGGTGGGACTGGTTGAGTGGTGGACAGGCCTCCACTTTCTTACACTGGAGAAAGCTCTTACTTGACTACTCCCAGGGCTTTAAGCTCAGCATGTTCAAAACTGAACTCCTTGTCTCCGAAGTTCTTTGCTGTTCTTCCTGCCTCTGTCTCGGTGGGTGCTGCCACCGTCCCATCCTCCAACCATTCGTGACTCCCTTAGACTCCCCACTTGGCACTTGCCCTCCCCCCGCCCCCTCTTCCCTCACTCTTACACAGTCGATTTCTTTTTTATTTTTAAATCTTTATTGTTGAAAATATTACATATGTCCTCTTTTTTCCCCCCATCAACCCCCTCCAGCCCACCCCCGCCCCCCACCCTCCTACCCCACTGTCTGCATCCATGGGTTATGCATAAACGTATACAAGGTCTTTGGTTAAGTACCACCCACCCACCCACCCTCCCCCACCTTCCCTCTGAGATTGCGCACTCTGCTCCATGCTTCCATGTCTCTGGATCCACTCCGTTCATCAGTTTATTTTGTTAGATTCCATATATGAGTGAGATCATGTGATACTTGTCTTTCTCTGACTGACTTATTTCACTTAGCATGATGCTCTCCGGGTCCCTCCATGCGGTCTCAGAGGGTAAGAGGTTCTTCTTTTTTACTGCTGTATAGTATTCCATGCTATAAATGTACCACAGCTTTTTCATCCACTCATCTACTGATGGTCACCTGGGCTGTTTCCAGATCTTAGCTATTGTAAATTGTGCTGCTATGAACATAGGGGTGCATATATTCTTTCTGATTGGTGTTTCAGGTTTCTTAGGATATATTCCTAGAAGTGGGATCACTGGGTCAAATGGCAATTCTATATTTAATTTTTTTAAATATATCTTATTGATTTTTTTATAGAGGGGAAAGGAGAGAAATAGAGAGTTAGAAAGATCGATGAGAGAGAAACATTGATCAGCTGTCTCCTGCACACCCCCTACTGGGGATGTGCCCACAACCAAGGTACATGCCCTTGACCGGAATTGAACCTGGGACCCTTCAGTCCCCAGGCCAACGCTCTATCCACTGAGCCAAACTGGTTAGGGCTATATTTAATTTTTTTAGGAATGTCCATCCTGTTTTCCATAATGGCTGTACCAGTCTGCATTCCCACCAGCAGTGTACTAGGGTTCCTTTTTTACACATGCTCGCCAGCCACAGTCCACTTCTTTCATGCTCATGGCCACCTGCTTCCCTCCACCAGCTCTGGGGCGCTCACCCCATGAGTGGCTCCTGCCTCCAGGCCCACCTCCCAAGTCCAGCTAACAGAAGAGTTATTGAGAGTCATCGAAACTCCTGGCCAGGTCTGCCCTGCTTAAATCCCTTTTATGGCTGCCCTTGCCCACTGGATGAAGATTGGGCGCTGAGAAATGGTTATTAGGAGACCCTTCAAATGCCACCCTCTGTCCACACCGGGCTTCTGGCTGCTCCCCCCCTCCCCGCCCCCTGTGCCCCTGACACTGAACTTGCTGTTCTCAGTTCACACTGTAGGCACTCTTGGCCTCTCTACTTGTGGCTCTAGCTGCCTGAAATGTCCTTCTCTATCTGGTCTGGCTTCTCCCCATCAGTTCCCAGTTTAGAAGTGACCTCCTTGGAGAACCCTCCCCACATGCAGCCCCTATGGTATCCCCCCTGTGAGCACTATAACTGCCTGTCTCCCTAAAACCATAAGCCATTGGAGACCCCCCAGAACCAGCCCAGTGCTGAGTGAATGAGTGAGTGGGTGAATGAGTGAGCGAGTGAGTGAGTGAACACACTGGATACTAGGGAGAACGTGGGAGGGCATTGAGGAAGGCGTCACAGGGTGTGAGGTCTGTCCCAAGAGACCAGCAGTGTTGTAGGGACAAGCACAACTCTAGAGTATGGTCACTGCTGGGTATGAATCTGGGTTCTGCCGCAGATTAAACCTGTAACTTGAGGCAACTTACCCAACCTCTCTGTGACTTGGATGCCTCGTCTGTAAAAGTGAGGATAGTAAAAGGACTTATCTCATTGGATTCTTGTGAGGAATACCTGGAAAGTGCTTGGAACAGGGCCTGGAACATAGTAAATCAGTAAATACTCAGTAGTTAGCCATTATCAATACTGTTGTTGTTATTATCACTATTATTATTATTATTAATATTAGGAAGAGGCCCCCAGAAGGTGTTGTTGCAAGAGAATTCCACACTTCTGGTTCTGGCAGCCCCAGAGTTCTCCCCAGTTCAGGGATGGCGAATACCCAGTCATCACTCCGGCCTGGTCTCAGGAACCTGAGCCGATTGGTGTGGGGCAGCCTCTCTGCAGACCTCAGGAGGGCAGAAGAGACCAAAAGAGAGGTTGGGAGGTGCATACCCTGGAGTAGAGTGGAAGGGCTGTCTCTATTTATCTTTGTCACTTGCACCCTGCTGTTACCAGGGACTCCCATTCTGGTCCCAGATCCATGGGCCTGGTCATGAGTGTGCTCCCCACCTCCCTCCCCCAGCATCACAAACACATTTGAAGCCCCTGGGGCTGCAAGCTTGGGAGGGCCGGGCGGAGCCAGGGCAGGCCAGGCATCTGGAGGCAGTTGCTTTTCTGCTGGTCTCCAGGTATTTGATTATCCATCATGGAGAGGAGGGAATTAGCATCTCTGCTGTTTGTTTTATGAGATCACTCAGTGCCTAGCTGCTGTTTCCAAGCAACATCTACTTCCCAGCCAACAGTCCTGGCAGGCCGGGCCTTGGGCCCTGTAGGGGAGGGTGTCCCATGGAGATGAGTGCCTGGGATGGCCGGTGACCCCTGCATTCAGGCCTTCTGCCCAGGCTCCTGTTTCTGGTTCACCTCCTGCTACTCCCGTAGGCAGTGGGATGGGAGGGGAGGGTTGCCACCTGGGCACCAGCCTTTATCCTCCTCCTGGGAAAGGGGACAGGAGAATGCCTATCTGGAAGGAGGATAGCAATGATTTTTACTTTGGTTTAGGAAGCGACTGTCTAGCACATTCCCGTAGCTTGAGACACCAGTGGGCCAGCACTTCCCCTGGAAAAGGAAACAACCTCCATCCCTTCCTGCCTCTCCCCACGAGGATTTTTTTTTCAAGTCTGGCCTGTCTGGAGGCTGAGACCTGCATGGCTCTGATCTTGTCTTCTCCATAAGCCTCCCAGTTCTCACTCCCCCCCGCCTCCCACCGGCTTTCCTAGGCCCCACCGCCAGCTTCCCCGTGCTCTGTCTCTGCCCAGGCTGCTTCAGCTCCTGGCCTCACCTGTTTGGGTCCTTGAGAAGCACACAGATTCTGCGAAAAAGCAGAGTGGTCCAGAGTAGGGCTTAGAAGCAGGCGCTTTCCCAGCACCTGGGTAGGAGCCCTGAGGAAGCCCCACAGAAGCGGAACCTCCTTGCTACATCACTGAAAAAAATTTAAACCAGAAAACCTGGAGAATAATGTAGCTAACAACTATGTGCTCACCTACTAGAATTCACAGGTGTTAAGCTCTGGAGGTATATGGCAGAACTTTTTTTTTTTTTTTTTAATCCTCACCAGAGGATATATTTTTTAAAATTAATTTTTAGAGAGGAAGAGAGAAAGAGAGAGAGAAACATTGATGAGAGAGAGAGAGAGAGAGAGAGAGAGAGAGAGAGAGAGAAACATTGATGTGAGAGAAACATCGATCAGTTGTCTCCCATACGTGCCCTGACCGGAAATTGAACCCGCAATCCTTTGGTGTATGGGACAGTGTTGCAACAACTGAGCTACCCGCCAGGGCTATGGCAGAACCTTTTAATTAAAAAAATAAAGCATTACACCAAAACCGGTTTGGCTCAGTGGATAGAGCGTCGGCCTGCGGACTGAAGGGTCCCAGGTTCGATTCCGGTCAAGGGCACGTACCTTGGTTGCGGGCACATCCCCAGTGGGAGGTGTGCAGGAGGCAGCTGATCGATGTTTCTCTCTCATCGATGTTTCTAACTCTCTATCCCTCTCCCTTCCTCTCTGTAAAAAATCAATAAAATATTTAAAAAATAAAAATTTAAAAAAAATTAAAAAATAAAGCATTATAGACGAAGATGCAGTCAGTCTCCCTTCCCTTTCTTCTTGTCCTTCCCTTCAACCTAGAAGCAGCCGCTGGCAGGCATTTGATGGGTATCCTCCTAGGCTGCAGTTTGTGTTTTACTACATATCTGTATTTTTTTATGGCATTGCACGTACTTTTTAAATGGACATAAGTACACACACACACACACACACACACACACACACACACACATATATACTTATTCCTATATTTTGCAATTCAGTCAACATTTGTTGTGAAACTTGTCAGTTGCTACTCCCTTAGGCAGTGGGATGGGAGGGCTGGGTTCCAGCCTGGGCACCCAGCCTTTATCCTTCTCGTGGGAAAGGGGACAGGAAGATGCATTAGAGCCCTTGTCCGGTGCTAATTTACACCCCACAAGCCGTCTGTAAAAGCTCCTATTTCCCCACATTCTTGCCAACCCTTAATCCCATGAAATGTTTAAATCTGGGCCAGATGGATGGGTGTGAAATGGTATTTTATTGTAGTTTTAACTCTCATGTCCGCCCTGTGCTCCCTGAAGAGGACGTGCACTCGCACAGCACAGAGAACGCTTCCCGAGAATATTTGAGGAGTTAAGTGGCCGTGCCTCCGTTTCCCCTTTTGCAGAAAGGGATGATGGCATCTGTTCTGCCTCCCAGAGGAGGCGAGGTTCTGTGTGGTGACGAGTCATGCAAAGCTCTGTGTTAGGTTCAGTGTGACACACGTGCACATGTGCCGTGAGGCAGGGCCTCTGGCTCCTCGGAGGCTGAGGACCACGGGTCAGGGACCTAGAGGCTGAGGGAAGTGGGGACTGTGCCTTTAAATGCAGTCCCTCACTCTTAGCATGGGGAGTGGAACCCTGAGCAGGCCACACCCACACGTGCCCACCCCGCGCTTCCCCTGCCTCTCCCTGCTCCCGCTAGTTCCAGGATGTGAAAGAGGCGTGAGGTGTTAAGGGGCTTCAAACCCTGAGAGACCTTGATGATGCTAAATAAAGCCAAGTGCTGCTGATGAATTGGATTTCTAGCGTGCCAACAAAGACCCTATCCTGCTCCCCCTAATCTCCAGCACCCCCTTGTTAACCTTATTGGCTGAGCTAGTTTCCATGGAAACTGTCAAGTTCGGAGGGATACTGTAGTATATGCATCCTGCCTTCCCCCTCTGTCCCCAGCTAGCCCCTTGAAGCCGAGTTAGAAGTTTCAGTGCTAAGGGAGCTCCGGGTGCTCTGGTTAAGCTCTCATCCATTCATTAATCCTCTCTCCCCATCCCACTCCTGCCCCCCCCTCCTCTCTCTTCCCCTCAGGCCAGCCAGCTTGGCGTGTACAAAGCGTTTGTGGATAACTATAAAGTCGCTCTGGAGACAGCGGAGAAGTGCAGCCAGTCCAACAACCAATTCCAGAAGATCTCTGAGGTGGGCAGCGCCCTGCACAGCCACCCCCGACTCAGGGCCTTCCAGCCTTTGGGCCTCTCCTGCTTTCCAGTTCGGGAAACGGTTCCCCTGAGGGGTCCCACTTAGCCTGACATTTGCTTTCTTGCACTTGACATTTACCCTCTTCATGTAAGAACACCAATTTGTTTGATTTTTTTGTCATTCTGTTGTAGGCTTTTCTGTGTTAGAACAGAGGAGGCAAAAAAAAAAAAAAAAAAAGCAAAGAAAAAAGGCAGTATTTCCCACATGGCAGTGACCTTGAGCAAGTCACTTCCCTTCCTTTGTTTCTATAGAATGAGGTGTCTGGATCCCTCCAACTCATACCAGACTTGCTTGATAAAAACCACAGGGACACAGGCACCTTCCCAGGAATTTCAAATCGGAAGGTTTGGGGTGGGGCTCAAGAGTCTATTTTTAATAACCTTCCTGGGTGATGTTTATGCCAGTAAGATTCAAGGAAGTCTGGGCTAGGTGGTCTTTTCAGATCCTTGCAATCCCACACACAGAGGACAGGGCCACATAGGTGGAGAAGTCGTTGCAGATCCTCTAACTCAAGCATGTCAAGCTCCCGGGCGGTGGGCCACACGTTTAAAACATGCGTGGTCTAGCTGGACATATGCCTGTCCTGCTGCTGCAGCTCAGCCTTCCCTCCGTGCTCCTCCGCACGGCAAAGATGTGGCATTGTCTGCCGTCGACATTTCTGTCTCTCCAGGAAGTGGCAGGGTGGGCTCTGGGATCCTTCAGGAGCACAGCTCAACTCACCCTTTTAGCCAGAGAGAGGTCCGTGACCGCCCCAAGCCAGCCGCTGGCCTCGCAGACCGAGCACCGAGCTCCACGCTCACGGCAAGAGGGCCTCGGTTCCCAGGGACGGGGAGCTCTGCCTGCAGTTTGGAGGCCCTGCCTCGCAGTCCCCTCGGGACCCTTTGCTTTCTCGTCTCGGTCTGATGCTAGGAAGGTTGGTGAGCTGCAGCATAGTTTTCATGAAACTTCTGGAGTGATGGGTTACAAGTTTGGAACTGACAAGAGGCAGCACAGGAGTCAGACCGTGGGAGGTGAAAATGTGCGATTGATCACCAGTAAAAGCCGATTGGAAACAGTCCACTTGGATTGGTGGCCGCCTTGGTCTTGTTGAACCCAGATACCAGGGGCAGCAGGAGGGCTGAGCTCGGTCTCTTCTCCCAAACCCAGGGGTCAGGTGAGTCACTCTGAGCCTCAGAAGATGCAGTGAGGCGCAGGGAAGTCCCTCTATGCCGAGCCAGGAGCCGGAGACACGGTGCTTCCCCTCACGGCTCCCAGTTCTCCCTGGGAACAAACTAGATCTCCCCAATCTGTGTTCAGAGAGGCCTGCCGTGGCTGCCTGGGTCCTGTATGGTCCAGAGGGGGGTCTCCTCTTAGCCTGGCCTGACTGTCCATCCTCTGTGGTCGGCAGAACCCCTGTGCTCACCCCTAAACCCCTCTCGAAGCCTGCTGGCTCCAAGGGCAGAGCCAGGCCCATGGCCCGCTGCCAGTGGCTTCTCTCCCTGGCTCATGGGCTGACACTGGTGCTTCCTCCTGGCGCTGCCACTTAATTACTGCAATTAGGCCCTCCTCTCTCCACAGCAGCGAGTGACTTCATACCTCTGGGCTGCACTGGCGGGGGCGGGGGGGGGAGCCGAGGAAAATTCCTAAAGCTGGGAATCCAGACACCAGCCAGAGACGGCCTTGAGGAGCTGAGTAACCCCCTTCTCCCTTCTGTCTGGGCATCTCCTCCCCCCAGGCAGAGCGGGCAGTATCACCCGGGTACCTGACCTTGGCCTCCCCTCACTCCCGCCTTCCCACCACCCACACCCCCCTTGGAGGCCCCCCATCTGTGCACTCAGCCCTGGACGTGGGGATTGCATTACGGCTCCAGTTACAGCACATTGGCCCGTTAGCAAGGGCTGGGGCCGGAGCTGGACCTCTCTAAGGGCAGGTAAAAGCGGTTTGGCTCAGGGAAGCTGCCCTGGAGTCTGTTTCCAGCCCTCACTACTGGTCACTTCGCAGGGGACCCAGGGGGTGCTGGCTCTTCCTTCCTTGCAGTTTCCTCTCTAAGGCCTGGCACAGGCCCCAGAGGGTGGGGAGTGTCAGGTGGGGCTGGGGGAGTCTCTCCCCATGTGGGTAAGATGGAGCTCGGATTGGGGGACTCAGCCTCTTGGCCCCAGTGCACACCCAGGTGTTCCCCCCTGTTCTGTGCAGGTGTGTGGGACCCCTCACTCCTTATCCCAAGAGCTGCTCATGCCCCCAGGATCAGCTGGTGTACCAGCTGCTTGTCCACGCAAGCCCTGTGTGTCCTGGGCTGATGTATGCACCCCTAAGTGTTGGCGGGTGCTGGTGGGGGCGGGGGCCCTGCTTTTGCCACTGCTCATTCTCTGGAAGTTGCAGGGGCGGGGCTTAGGGGACAGGTCTGAGGAGCACCATTATGGAAGTCCAGTCTGGCACCTAGAGCCCCCCTTGCCCACACCCTGCTTCCGGCCTCCATGAGGCCCCTGGGGACCGTGGGTGTGGCTCAGGGAGTCCAGGTGACTGTGAGGTAGAGGGGGGCTCTTGCCTGTGGTCTTCTGTACCCCGGGGTGTCGGATCCTTCTTTCCCCTGTGCTCACAGGGGGATGGGCAGGCTCCCGTACGGGCCAGGCAGTGATCCCTCTCCTCTGTTTGGCAGGAACTCAAAGTGAAAGGTCCCAAGGACTCCAAGGACAGCCACACGTCAGTCACTATGGAAGGTACGCGGGGGCAGGCTGGATAACAGTCGCCTTCCTTTGTCTGGCTTTGTGGACGACGGTGCCCTGCTTGTGTGAGCATGTGCACGATCGTGTGTGAGTGTGTGTGAGTGCGCACACAAGGAATCAGCCTCTGTCCCCAGCAGCCAGCCAGCTACAAACGTGCTCCTCCTTAGGATGCCAGCGACAGCTAGCTCCCCTCCCCCCTCCTCCCGCCTGCTCCTCTCCCTCCCCTCCCCTATCCTCCCCTCCCCTCCCCTCCCCTATTCTTCCCTCCTTCCCCCTCCCCTCTCCTCCCCTCCCCTCTCCTCCCCTCCCCTCTCCTCCCCTCCCCTCTCCTCCCCTCCCCCTTGCGAGAGGAGCACTCTGAAGCGGCTGCTTGATTCCGGAGGCTGTGCAGCAGCAGCGTGCAAGGTGGCTGAGTGGCTGGGCTGCTGATGGGAGCTGGGAAGCGATGGCCACAGGCTGCTGCTGTAGGGACAGAGGCTGCCATGGAAATTCTCCTCATCATTCGCTTCTGCTGTAACTGCACCTATGGTAACCCAGACTCCCTCTCATGGGAGGTGCTGTGTCTTCCCACTTCGGGGGGCTGGCTGGAGTGGGCTTAAATGTGGTCGTCAAGGTTTGGGGAGCAGCAGGGAAGGGAGGGGATGCAAGTGGCTGGATCCCCATTCCAGCCAGCTTCCAGCCTGAAATTGAAAGTCTGGGGGCCACGCCAGGCAGGGATGGTTTAGAAATGGAGGGGCCAGGCTAGAAGGTCCAGATACCACCCCCCCAACCCCAAGATCTGCATGGAATTGGTGGCTTAGCTTGAGAGGCTGTGTGCAACTTCCTCAAGAGGCTGTTAAGGACAGAAAGTGACAAGACTGTACCTGTGGGTGTGGCAACCTGGGCTGGAGAGGGGTCCTCGGGGCCGGTCGGAGAATGACAGATGGCCTGGACAGCAGTGCCCTGGACGGGGAGGGCACCAGCCCCCGGGAGAGTGAGAAGTTGGGAGTTTCTTTGTTTCCAGGGAGAGGAGAGGAGGTTGAGCGGCGAGGGTATTGTGTGCTCAGAGTGCACATGCTCCTTCTAGAGGAGATGGTCTCTCCCCTCAGAACAGGGCGGTGGGAGAGCCGGTGCCCTGGGGAGAGCAGGGAGGGAGGGGTTGCTCCGAGGGGGGGTGTTTCTGGCCACCGGAGACTGGAGACCTGGGGCTAAGGTCTAGGCACTCAGCGCAGGAGGTGGCAGGGAACGCTGGCGGGCAGGGGGCGTGGCAGCTGCTGCGTGGTGAAGGTCGCTCACCCACCTTACAGTGGAAGGGGTCCGAGCAGCCTCTTTGCAGTTTCTCAGCCAGGGCGCCCTGGGACAGGCACGTGCTGTCAGCCAGGCTCTGGCTCTCCGGAGGCTGAAGTGGGGCTAGGCAAGCAGGTGGCGGAAGCTGGGCCCTGCTCTAGGAGGCAAGCATCGCCTTCGGTCGGACGCAGGCTGCCTTTGGCAGGGGCACGGGGTCCAGTGTTGGAGTGGCCCTCTCTTCCCTCCCACCAGGCATTTTGTCTCTGCACCCTTCCCGGTCACTTTGCTTTCACATCTCCGTGGTAACTGGGAGCTCCTTGTCAAAGGCTGAAGGGGGTACAGTTTGCTGGAGGAGAGACGATGGGGTTTCCTGGGCTCTTTCCCAGAGACCCGTGTGCCTAACTTCCTCCCGTGTCCTGCGTCCAAGACTGCTCATGATGGAGGCGACCCTGAGGCAGCTTCCCCAGCTGCCCCGCAGGACCGCTGTGGGGAGCCTGGTCACTGGGAGAAGCTGCCCTGTGCTCCGGCCGCTGAGCTCGGACTCGGACAGCCCGGGGTTGAGCGGAGCGTGGACTTGAACTAGCCTGTTTGAGGATCAGAGGGAAATGCGCTTTTGATCTGGCCTAGGAGTTGGTCGGATCTCAGCTCTGCCTCCCTGAAAAGGAGGGGTCAGCCCTTTGCTTCCTCTTTCCTCCCCAAAAGGAAGCTTCTTCGTCTTGTGACCCAGGCCTGGGACCTGCACTTCAGGGTTCCTCTGTCCCTGCGATGCTGCCTTTGAAGGCAATGTCACCGTGGGGAGTGAGGAGTGAATGAGCCCTTGCTGAGCACACTGTTCGGAATCTTCTCAGCCCCTCCCAGGGATGCCGGCTCTGGGGGTCCCAGAGTGACTGCAACTTGGGGCTCCCTCCGGCGTTGTCTGCCTTTGTGGTTATTTGCTGAGCTCTTCGGGGCTCTGTGCCAGATTCTGTTGGGGGTGGGAGGGTGTGAAGGGAAGTCATGCGTGACCCAGGCCCCTGAGGAGGGGGCTCACTGTGGCAACAAGAGAGGCTGGCTCGCCCGCTCCTTCCTGATGAAGCTTTCCAAGAGCAAGTTATCTAACTTCCCTGTGCCGTGGAGAAGTTTCCTCATCGTGAGATGGGGCTAGTGATAATTCCTTCCCTTTTTAATCCAAGGAAAGCATGCATAGATGACAGTACCATCGGACGCAGAGCCCAGTACCCAGCAGACTAGAGGGAGCCAGCTTGCTCGTGGCAGTGGTCTGACTTTTAGACATTGTGGGTTTTGTTTGCAAAAGTCCTGGTCAGGGAAGGCTTCCTGGAGGAGGGGGAGAGGCAGGTGTTGCAACTTGGTGAACGGTGTCTATTCTGAGAACAGGACCGCATGGCGAGGAGTGGGGAGAGCAGGAGAAGCGGGGGCAGGGAAGCGGCGGGACAGGCGAAGGGGGAAAGGTGGGCTCCGTGCCCTGCATTCTCGGGGGAAGCAGGTGTAGGGGAGCCGTGGGGAGCATGGACATCAGGCCGCTCTTTCTGCCCTGATTCCTTCCATATGTGGCTGTGTCCCCAGGCCTTCTCCCTGCACGTCCCTCTCTCCTCACTTCCTCCAGCTGCCCTTCCCTCCACACCCCATCAGATGGGCTCGTGAGGTGACTACAGGCATATTAATAACCCCTGTGAAACCCAACCCACCTTAGTCAGAAACCTCTACCCCCTGGGACCCGAAAGAGGGACCGAGGGAGCTGACGCCGCAGTATCAGCTTTCCCTGAGTGAATGCCAGGCCCGCCCTGGCAGGTGTCCGCTGAACTCACACTTTCTCTGGGGTCTCTGGGGCTCTCAGGGTGTGATTCCACTCCCCCCACTCCCCCCGCCAGGATGAGCTAAGCCACAGGTGGATACCCTGAACAGCCTCAGGACTGGGTCCCCCCTGGGCTGATAATGGGGCTCTACCCTCACTGTCCCGGGATACCCCAAGCCTGGTCCTGTCCCTTCTGGCTCCCATCACCCATGGGGAGGGGGTCTAGACTTTGCTAAATTAAGAAAGGGCTACCAATAAGTCATGGGAAGTACGTGTGCATAAAGTAGTGGTTTCCAGTCATTCCTCTATCAGAATTAGCAAAGGAGCTTTTTAAAAATGCTGAGCCCTGGCTGGTGTGGCTCCATTGGTTGGAGCATCGTCCTGTACACTGAAGGGTTGCCAGTTCGATTCTTGGTCAGGGCACATACCCTCCCTTCTCTCCCCCCCCCTCCCTCCCTTCCTCCCTTCTTTTCCTTTCCTCTCTTCCTAAAATCAATAAAAACATATCCTCGGGTGAGGATTTAAAAAGCGGATCCCCAGGCAGAGTTTGGGATTTAGTTGATGCGGTGAGGAGAGGGAGGCTGGCAGCTGAGTCTTTTAAGAGCTCCCCAGTGATTCGAATGGGCAGCCAAGCAAAGACTGCAGATAAGGCCCGTGGCACACCACTGAGACCGTCCTCTCCACAGCCGGCAGATGGTTCCCCAAGTGCCTGCTTAGCAACACACAGGGCATTTCCATCTAGGGCTTTGGGGGACTCTGGTGGTTTGAGGGCTGAGTGTCAGCTCTGAGACCTGTCACAACCTGGCCCTGTGGGGCACCCAATCTAGGGTCCTCCTCCCCAGACCGGCATCCTGCCTCATCGCTCCCATGGCAGGAGGACAGAGGTCATGACCCCATGACCAGAGGCCTCCAGGTGCAGGACTGAGGCCGACCCCCCCATGTGGGAGCAGCAGGCACAGCTGCTCACAGGCAGCTCCGTTGGGAAGTATTGGTCGGCCAGCTGCCGCTTCCACCTGTCTCTGCTGAATCCCAGCAATCCTCACTTGGTGTCCTGTCACCAAGGGGGTGGCGAATAGGGGCCCTGCCGAGCTTGCATTTTTCTGTCGCTTCCGAGCTCCCAGAGGCCCCACGGGCATTCCTTCAGGAAGTCTCTGCCCCCTCAGCTGCCACTGGCAGCTTGCAGACCCTCTCTGTGGGGAGCTGGCCTGCCTCCCTCAGCCTGCCCTGCTTTGTCTGGGGGTTTGAGTGCGTGGAGATGGGTCTCCCCATAGAGAGGAGGCTGACTGGGGGTCAGAGGAAGCCTGCCCTTTCCACCTGGCGGTGCCGGGCCGTGGGCCAGATGAGTATGAGAGTGATCGGGCCTGGGGGAGCTGCCCTCCCTGGAGGAGCAGCGTGTCTCCTTCCCACATTCTGGGGTCCCAGGTGTGACCCCGAGTGTGCTGGAGCTCTGGAGGGCAAGGCTAGACACAGTTGTGCGATTCAGGGAGGGGTGTACAGAGGAGCACCTGCACCCGCTCTGAGCCCGGTCAGGCCAGGGCAGGTCTAGAGACTGCCCTAGAGGAAATGGCATCTGGGGGAGGGGCCCGGGCTGCCAGGGCTGTGTGTCCACCTGCCGTGTGGTCTGGCCTGCCTGGGGTGACCGTGGAGCTGCAGGTGCTGCGGAACCCGCTTGGGTGGTGGGTGTCCGTGCAGGGGAGCGAGGCGGGTCGGGGAGCAAGGCTGGCTCCTGAGGTCTCCAGCTGCTCCTGATTTCATCGGTCCCGTCTCCTCCCTGCCCTCCCCAACAGCTCTGCTCTACAAGCCCATCGACCGCGTCACCAGGAGCACCCTGGTCCTGCACGTGAGTGTCAGCCCCTGCACGGTCGGGACCGTCAGGACCCATGGGAGACCGAGCCCAGGGTGGGCAGGTGCTGGAGTCACTGAGAGCAGCCTATTTGGGAAACTGGGCGGAGGGTCCCTGGACCCCTTCTTCCCTGCCTGGCCCATGGAAACCATGTCAGCGGGGTCAGGGCCTAAATATAACTGGGCTACTAAGCTTGACATTGGCCAGATGCACCCTAGGAGGCAGGCACTTCCTGCCTCCCCTGTCCCCCCTTGCCTGATGGTCTCCAGTGTCCTAGGAGCAGCTGTGGGTGGTTAGATGGGTGTCCCTCCCAGCTGCTGCGTGAGATGAGGCTCCACATGGCTCCCCCACACCCCAGGGGCGAAGAGTAATGACTTCAGCAAAATAAAGGGGCACCACTGCCTTCACCCCTGCTGCCCCTAATTTTAGTTCAGCTTTTGCAGGCATGACCAGACTAGAGTGTGGGTCCCTGAGTGCCCCCCTCGGAATTCTTTTAGTGAGAATTGAGTGCTCCCCACTGTCTTCTTACTGAGCCCCAGAACGCCTCTCAACTCACCACCCCAACCCTCTCCAGGACCTGCTGAAGCACACGCCCGTGGACCACCCAGACTACCCGCTGCTTCAGGATGCCCTCCGCATCTCCCAGAACTTCCTGTCCAGCATCAATGAGGACATTGACCCCCGCCGGACTGCTGTCACAACCCCCAAAGGGGAGGTGAGCTCAGGACCCAGCACAGCCTCTCACCCAGCAGGCCAGGTCACCCACCGCTGCCCTCCTGACGCTCAGGCACACCGCCCTGTGCCCTGTGCCCTCCAGCCTGATCCCTCATACCCAGCCCTGGAGAGGCCTTCAGGCCTGGGGCTAACAGCTTCAAGCCCAGTGTCTCATTCATCTTCATAATGAAACTGAGGGTGGGGAGTCTCTCCAGGTCTGGCACAAGATCTCTTAGCCATCGTGTCAGAGCTGGGTTCTTCAGCGGAGATTATGTCTGCAAGCCCCAGGCACTGTCCCCATGCCAGGGACGTGGTGGGCTCTGCCCATCTCATTCTTGAATGCAACCCCCTCATGGGTAGTATGATGTCCTCAGGGCCCCCCTGGAAGGCAATGGCTCAGTCTGAGGGAGCTCGGGGAGTCTGGGGGAGTGGGAGCTCTGAGCTGCCTTTGATCAGCCTGCACGAGCAGGTAGGAGAAACGAAGGAGGGAGCCCTATAGCAGGAAAAGGTGGTGGGAGAGGTGGCTGAGGCAGCCAGGTTACTGGAATGTCCCAGGTGGGCGCCTAGAAGTGGCACAGCAGTTCCAGTTTCCTGGGGGCCCTTCTTGGTGGATGGGTGTGTGTGCGGGGGGGGGGGGGGGGGAGGGGGGGACGGGGCAGTGAAGGGAAGCAATTTGAAGAATCAGAGACAGTTACGGCTCGGGTCAGCAGCCTGGCCCACATACAGTGCCTCCGGTGCAGGAGAGGTAATTAAGTGGTGTTTAGGAGCGCAGGCTGGCTGGGTTTATGCTCCTTTGTTACATTTACGAGTCCCCAGTGTCTCCTGGGAGGGAGGTAATGAGGGACAGGATCTAGAGAGTGACTAATGGGCACGGGGAGCTGTCCCGGTGCGCAGCTCCCAGCCCCGGTTTGCAAACCCTGGAACGTCACTCGTTTGTTTGACTCGGGAGGGAACGCTCCCCGGAGGGCTCAGCACTGTCCGTTTCAGATCGTTCCAATGGCACACTTTCCCCAGGCTCACCTAATGTGGCAGCACAGGTAGCTCACATGGATACCACCACGGCAGGCGGGGACAGGTTGTGGCAGCCCCGGGATTCTGCTGCTCCTGAGGGTGGCCGGGAGGAAACGGGGAGTCCTGCTCCTGACCGTCCAGCACCCAGGTGGGAGGTGCTGCAGGTTCCCGAAGACACAGCTGCAGCCCCACAGAGGTGGCCCGGCCTCCCATCCATCTCGGGCGGGTGAAGCACTGACTCAGAGGCAGCATCGGCAGGCCTGAGAGGGTCTGCAGGTCGAGTTGAACTGAAGCTAGAACAACTTCTTAGGCAGGGGTGTGGGGTGAGGGGTGTGGGGAGGGGGCGGGAGTGTTCATGCTCCAAGGTAGAGGAACCAGGTCACCAGGAGCTAGGGTCCATCCGGGTGGGAGCTATTGAGAGCTGCGGAAAAGTGTAAAGGTACCATTGTTTTGTGTTGTTTTTTAATCCTCACCCAAGGGTATTTTTCCATTGGTTTTTAGAAAGAATGGGAGAGAGGGAAAGACAGAGAAATATTGGTATGAGAGAAACATCGATTGGTTGCCTCCTGCACGTGCCCCGACCAGGGCCCAAGCCAGGAAGGAGCCTGCAACCAAGGTACATGCCCTTGACTGGAATCGAACCCGGGACCCTTCGGTCTGCAGGCTGGTGCTTTATCCACTGAGTCAAACGGGCTAGGGCTGACGTTACCATTGTTGATCCACAGGGTGTGCTGGGCACTGGGGCTGTTTTGCATATACCAATGTTGATGATTCCTTCCTTTCGGGATGACATCATCATCCCTCAGTTTAACTGAGATGAAGAGAGGTCAGGGAACTCGCCCGAGATCTCAGCTGGGAAGTGGCAGAGTCTAGATTCAAGCCCATGCCCATGTGACCACCAGGCACTGCGGCCCCTCCCTGCAGCCCACCCCCCAGCTAGATGGTGCCCTAGTGCCTGCTGGGCCCTGGGCCGACCACCCCCTGAGCAGGCCGGTGGGTGTGAATCTCCCTCAGACGCGGCAGCTGGTGAAGGATGGCTTCCTGGTGGAAGTGTCGGAGGGCTCCCGGAAGCTGCGGCACGTCTTCCTCTTCACAGACGTCCTACTGTGCGCCAAGCTAAAGAAGACGTCTGCAGGGTGAGTCTGCGTGAGGCCAGGGTGCGAAGTTGGGGAGGAACTAGAGCCACCCTGCTGCCCCTTAGAAACCTGGGGCAGTCTGCGTCGTTTTTAAAAACATATTAATTAATTCCATTTTACTGCATAGCCTTTTTCTAAAAATAAATTGTTTTTAATTATAAAGATAATATAACCAAATTACAGACAAGAAACCCCATCACCCATCCGAACATAAGCATCAGTCTCCTGCTGCTATATTTCCTTTTTTTTTTTTTAATGTTCTTATGTCTTTTCATATACTTGTAATCAGAGTGAATACCCAATTTGGGGCTCTGCTTTTTCCATTTCACGTCATAAGCATTTTCCCTGTGGCTGCCTAATCTTCATAATCATCATCTTACTTTCCTGCGTGATATTACGAGTGGATATGCCATGATTTACTTCAGCATTCTTCTTTTATTGGACAGCCCAACATTTTTGCTAACTGCGCGTCAGTGAATATTCATTAAATCTGCTGCTGTCATTTTTGTTGAGTGGTTCTGCCATGCCAGGTGTCATGACAAATGCTTTGAATATATTATTTCTAATGGTCCCAACAACTCTATACAGTAGGTATTATTATCCGCATCTCACGGAGAGAAAAGACTTAGGATAGTTACAGAAGCTGCCCAAGGTGGTACGGCTGCGAGTGGAGGAGTTGGGATTTGAACCTTACTCCAGCCTGGAAGCATCTGTCCACCTCCATCTCTGTACTTAGTGAGACCGGTCCACTCTGCGCCACGAGCAGAAAGGGTTATTCAGTATTCACCCCACCTTCTTTCCCCTACTGTGTGCCAAGTACGCTAGCTCACAGTCAGTCCACGGGCTAGACCGTGAGTAACACTAAGGGACCAGGATGAGAGGCCCAAACCTCAGCTCTGGGGGAAGTGAGAGGAGGAGAGGTTGTCATGAGCTTCAGTAAAGGGGATGACTCCCTGGAATGAGACCTGAGATTATTCTAAAGCAGAGATGGCAGTTCTGAGCAAGTGTACGAATGCCTTCAGCCCTTTGCCCGTGGCGGGCGTTACTAGTGAACCAGTGCACTGTTGCACACTGGGCTTGAACATGGCTTTATCATCCTCCACCCATTACCCCATGGGACCTCTGTGGGTCAGAGTGGGCATTCAAAATAACATTTGTATCCCATCTCTGGCCTAAAGATGATGAGTATGAGCTAAGTATGGATAGGCTGGCAGGGAGGGGAGAGTGGGGCGGGGAATAGGAAAGTGTGAGGTTTGGGATGTTTAAAAAAATCACCCGCACTGGACCAGCTGACGGGCAAGGCCTCCCCGCTGCCTGACCCTGGAAGCCTGTCCCTACTCCACGTGTGTGTTTCCTGATTGGGCTCCTCGGGGACAATGGATCGCTTTTGCCTGTGATGAGTTCTCAGTAAACCCTTTTCTCAGTAAACCCTTTTCGGTGGTTTTTGGGTTCAGGCTTAACGAGCCAAGTTCCTCCTGGCTCACGTCTCCCTCTGGCTTGTTTGCAGGAAGCACCAGCAATATGACTGCAAATGGTACATCCCTCTGGCCGACCTCGTGTTTCCGTCCCCCGAGGAGTCTGAGGCCAGCCCCCATGTGCACCCCTTCCCAGACCACGAGCTGGAGGACATGAAAATGAAGATCTCCGCCCTCAAGAGTGAGATCCAGAAGGAGGTGAGCAGAGCCTGCATCTGAGCTGGGACAGGGAAGTTGGCTGTTTTTATTGGGGGCCCTTTGAACCCGGTGTACGGGGGAGGTGTGGGGAGGGGAAGTCATAAGGGTTGGGAGCCTGATAAGGAGGCAAGATGAAAGAGTAGGAGGCCTCCGCACAATGCTTAGGGAAAGGCTTTGATGGTGGCAGATTAGCACTGAGCAGATGGAGGCCCAGCCAAGGAGTCAGTGCTCAGAATTTAGTGGGGCTAATTACCGGAGATTTCCTGGAGAACAGTGTATCTCTAACACTGTAGAAAGGGAAGCAAGAGAAGAAGGCCTTCTTAAGGAAAAGCAGGACGTGCACGAGAGAAAGGACCTGGGAATCCTCCGAAACTGACAGATCAGGGAGGCAAAAACGAAGGAGAGAAGGGCCTTCAAGATCACAATTCACGCACTTGGTCTAAAAATGCACAGAAGCTTGTGCCCTGACAGAGAATTGAGATTCTTGCCAAACACAGGTGAAACATTCACAAACATTTAACATGTATTAGGCTGCAAATGAAACCTCAATTTTTATTTTTATTTTTTAAAAATATATTTTTAGCCAAAACCGGTTTGGCTCAGTGGATAGAGCGTCGGCCTGCGGACTGAAGGGTCCCAGGTTCGATTCTGGTCGGGGGCATGTACCTTGGTTGTGGGCACATCCCCGGTAGGGGGTGTGCAGGAGGCAGCTGATCGATGTTTCTCTCTCATCGATGTTTCTAGCTCTCTATCCCTCTCTTCTCTCTTCCTCTCTGTAAAAAAATTAATAAAATATATATATTTTTTAAAATATATATATATATATATATTTATTGATTTCAGAGAGGAAGGGAGGAGAGGGAGAGAGAGATAGAAACATCTATGATGAGAGAGAATCATGGATTGGCTGCCTCCTACACATCCCACATTGGGGACTGAGCCCACAACACAGGCCTGTGCCCTGACTGGGAATCAAACCGTGACCTCCAGATTCATAGGTCAACACTCAACCACTAGCCACACCGGCCAGGCAGAATTGTCAATTAAAAAAAAAAATCGGTAGCATACCAGTTATGTTCACAGATCACAGTGCAGTAAAACTAGAAATCAACAACCAGAATGTATTTAAGGGTGAGCCTAGAAAGTTAAAACTTTCAGGGTACAGAGGAAATCAAAATTGCAACTGCAAACTGTTTAGAACTGCATGACAAAGAGAGCACTACATATCAGAGCCCATGGGATGTAGCCCAGGTGCTATTTTCAGGAAAATGCATAGCCTTAAATTCATATACACTGCGTGGCCAGATTATTACCATCTCTGAACGCATAATAATCTGGCCACTCAGTGTATATCCTATATAATAAAAGGCTAATATGCAGATTGTCCCCTCGACCAGCAGGCAGGCCAGCCAACCGCCCATGTCCCCTCCCCCTGGCCAGGCTGGCGGGACCCCACCCATGCACGAATTCATGCACCAGGCCTCTAATATACGTGTGCGTGTGTGTGTGTGTGTGTGTGTGTGTGTGTGTGTGTACACACTGAGTGGCCAGATTATTATGCGTTCAGAGATCATCATAATCTGGCCACTCAGTGTATTTGAAAGCACCCAGGAGGAGCCTTCCTAGGCAGGCAGGGCAGGGAGGGGCTTGATTGGTTGGCCTGGGCTCTTCCTTACCCACCCAGGCTCTGCTTGGGCCTCACCTCCTCCGGGGAGCCTTCCCTGATATCCACCCACCACAGTGTGGGTTGGGTGCCCTACTTCCTGGTTCCTGATGTTTGCCTCTTCGCTTTGCTTTATAGGCACTGCTTTCCCTTACTCAATAGGACTCGAACTCAAGCGAGAGACTTACTCAGTTATGTTCCTAGTCCTTGACACCTCACAAAGAGTTGCTTCCTGAAGGATTGTCAAGGAATGCAAGAGCAGATGGCCCCTAAGGATCCTTTCAGCTCATACACCTCTCCTTGAATAGGGAGAAGCCCCTAGTGAAAACCCCGGGGTGTTGGGACTGAGGGTCTAACCTAACGGGTGCATCCATCCAGAGGGAGCCGCCTGAGCAGCACAGGTGTCTTCCCTCTGAATGGCCAGGCTCGACCCGCCTCAGTGGAGCCTGTTTCCCGTCTAGCACTGCTCACCGTCCCCACCCAGGGGCGTCCTGCATGCCTGTTTCTCACCTGGTCCTGGGAGCCTGCCGGCTTTGTGCCTGCGCTCCCGCCCCAGGTGAGTAGGTGTGGCCTTCTGCCCAATCAGTGCTTCCTGAGCTCCGCTGGCTGCTGGCTGCAGGGCTGTGTCAGACGCCTCCCAGGGTTCCTCTCGGGTGGAGGAGGCAGATACGCCCATTACGACCACATGGGACACACGTGATAGGAGTCAGTGGAGAGGCACAACAAAGTCGTTCTCTGAGTCACAGAAGAAGATTTACCTTTTTTAAAAAAATGTGTTTTTATTCATTTTTAGAGAGCGGGGGTGAGAGAAACATCAATTGGCTGCCTCCTGCATACCCCCTATTAGGGATTGAACCTACAACTCGGGCATGTGCCCTGACCAGGAATCGAACCCGCAACCTCTCAGTGCATGGGACGATGGTCAAACAACTGAGCCACACCGCCCAAGGCAAAAGATTTACTTTTTTAAAAAAATATATATTTTTATTGATTTCAGAGAGGAAGGGAGAGAGAGAGAGAGAAACATCAGTGATGAAAGAGAATCATGGATTGGCTGCCTCTTGCACGCCCCACACTGGCAATCGAGCCCGCAACCTGGGCATGTGCCCTTGACCGGGAATCAAACCCCGATCTCCTGGTTCACACGTCGACCCCCAACCGCTGAGCCACACCACCCAAAAGATTTACTTTTTTAATAAACATGTTTTTGAACGTAGGCAGCCCTGGCTTGTTACAAGGAAATGTCACAATACCAGAGCATGTAGAATACAACTGGTCATCACCCACCCCCATTGTTAACAGTTTGAGGTGTATCCTGCTAGTCTTCTGTGCTTATGCTGGCACACACAGCACGCCTGTGTGTATTTTAATGAGACTAGGTGACAGGTGCTATTTTGCCATGTAAGCTTTTCACTTAACAATGCACCTTTTAGAGCTCTTGGGGCCTGGCACATCCTTTCCAGCAGTGCATCCTATTCTGTTGCTTGACTACACAACCCCGTATTTGGGTATTTAGATTGTTTCTGGCGCTATTCTTGGCAGGCAAGTCTGCAGTAAACATCACCACCCTCCTATGTCTTCTCTCTGGTAGATTCCCTACAAAGGCGATGTCTGGGGCAAGGGGCTTGTGCATTTCATTGCCAGATTTACCTCTGAAAAGGTCGCATCCGATGATGTTCCCACCAGCAGCGTGTGAGGGTCATGGTCACAACACTGGCTGGGAGCCGTTGTTACCATTTTGCTAGTCTAGTGGGTAAAAAAAAAAAAAAAAAAAATGCTGCAGAAATGAATTTCAACTGTGGAGTTTGAGGATGGCATTGAAACCAAGACTTTAGCGTAAGGGTAGTTAATAAAAGGGAAGGGGTTGACTAGAGGGAATGGCTTGCCAGAGAACAGGGAATAGCACCCTGAGGCTGAGGTGGAGGGTGCAGGGTGGGGCGTGGTGGGATATCAGGCAGGGCATGGGGGTGGGGACCCAGCCTTGGCAGGCCCCGTGCATGAGGCCAGGAATTAGGGCTTTGTGCTGAACGGTGTCTGAGGTTTTGAAGCAGCGTACCTTGATGGTACGTGAGATTTAATTTATAGGGTGAATGAAGAGGCTAATGCGACTGAAGGAAGATTTTTATTAATTAGTGTCCGTGAGAGAGGCGTGCGCCACACCACGCAGGGCCACGTGGGAAATTTCGCACCAGGTTTGGTCAGGAGGCAGAAGGAGCATGGGAAAACGTGGCCCCAAGCCTGTATGGTGCTTCCCAAGGGAAAGGAAGGCAGGGCAGGAAACAGCCTAGGACTGGCGAGTGTGGAGAATGTTGGAGGGCTCTGGGCTATAGGAGCGGCCCCTAGTTATCTGGTACCTGGTCCTAGGTGATGAGGGCAGGGGAACGACGTGTGAGAGATACAGGAGCCCGGCCGGTGTGGCTCAGTGGTTGAATGTTGACCCATGAACCAGGAGGTCACGGTTCGATTCCTGGTCAGGACACATGCCCAGGTGCGGCTCGCTCCCCAGTAGGCGGTGCACAGGAGGCAGCCGGTCAATGATTCTCATCATTGATGTTTCTCTCCCTCCCTCCCTTCCTCTGTTTGAAATCGATAAAAACATATATTTTATTTTTAAAAAATTTTAAAGAAGGAGAGAGAGAGTGGTTGGGGATAGGCCTCAGGATTAGCTGGTTTGCGTTTGAAAGACGTGCTCACAGAGGAGTCATTTACTGTGTTAGAAACTAGCATGGATCTGGGAGGAACAGTTTTCTCCCTGGCCAGGAATCCTCCCATGATGTCAAAGCGTCATAAAATATTGAAATAGGAAAAAAAATCCGATTAACACACAGGGGAAAGGTGTGCTAGAGCTGCTGAGTGAGATGTGGAGTCTGAGTGTGAGGGAAACCATCTCTGCCCTCGTCCCCGCAGAAAGCCAACAAGGGCCAGAGCCGGGCCATCGAGCGCCTGAAGAAGAAGATGTTTGAAAATGAGTTCTTGCTGCTGCTCAATTCCCCCACAATCCCATTTCGGATCCACAATCGGAATGGAAAGGTCAGGAAGGGTGGGGATGGGACAAAGACAGCGCCCTTTCTCCGTACAGGGCTGCCCACTGTGGCCCCCAGCCCTGACCTGTGGGAATCAGGGACTCTGGCCCCCAGTTCTCAAGGAGGCTGCCAGGGCTCCGGCCCTGGACTCCCTCTCCCCAGTGGTGTGGAGTCAGTGCCCTCTGCTGGCCATCATTGGCACTGCCACTCCTGTCACTGGGCTTCCCAGGAAGGAGGCCCTCCTCCCAGCTGCCTCCTCCAAGCCTAGGGGGTACCTGGGTAGGAGGGAGCTTTGTTGGAGCGCTGGGGTGCAGGAATGTGCTTGGTCTGACTATGGCTGCCCCAATGAATTGTCATCTCCTCTCTTCAGAGCTACCTGTTCCTACTGTCCTCGGACTATGAAAGGTCAGAGTGGAGAGAAGCAATTCAGAAACTACAGAAGAAGGGTAAGGTCCCCGCTCCACTGCCCTGAGGGGGCCCATAGCAACAGTTCCTAAGCACCTTCGTGTCCCATGCCTCCTCTTCCGCCCTCACAGCCCCGCTAAAGTGCCAAGGCAGGTGGCACTTCATTGCTGTTTCTGAACAATTGAGGCCCAAAGAATTGGTGATTTGCTTAAGGCATAAAATGAATTAGCAATAGGAGTAGCCCCAGAGTCAAGGATTGCCCCCCCCACTCTCCCTGTCCCCATCCCTCTCTCATACACACATACATGAACCTCTCCAATTAGACTCTCCTGTTCTTACCCCTCTGACAATACCCACACTATCCCCATGTGAGGGGTCACACATATTTCCCTTTTTTCCAATGACCAACTCTGCCCCTAGAATTAAGCTTTTTCCCTGCAAAAGCCCCCAAAGAGAGCAGCAGGTCCTAGTGGACCTGTGACGATGTTATTCATTCTCTCTCTCTCTCTCTCTCTCTCTCTCTCTCTCTCTCTCTCTCTCTTCCTCTCTTTTCCTCCTGCAGATCTCCAGGCCTTTGTCCTGAGCTCAGTGGAACTCCAGGTGCTCACAGGATCCTGTTTCAAACTTAGGACTGTACACAACATTCCTGTCACCAGCAATAAAGATGGTGAGACCTGGAACCCAACATTGCCCAATCAGCAGATCTACTCCCCCAGGATAGTGCTGGGGCTGTCCACAAGGACCCAGCAGACACTCGGCTACAAAAGGCTGATCTCTGCTCAGGTGGGCTGGGATGACTCGGTGGCCAGGAGCACAGGAAGCTCAACCCGGGGTTGTCTCTTCCCCAGATGGCCCCAACTCCTCCCTGCCCCCCTCTGGCTTTAGAGAAGATTCTGGGACACCGATCATCAAATAATGGAAGCAAAAGTCAAGCATGGGTGGGGAGTGGGGAAAGGAGGAAATGGAGATGGGTTAGAATAGTGTATAACAAATAAGGCCAGAAGTTTCCAGGGATTAGCTCTTGAAAGGCCTTGAATGCCAAGCAAGGGAATTGGTTGTTCAAGCCCAGGAGCCTGTGGGAGGTTTTTGAGCAGGGCAGAGCGGAGATCGGGGCTGGTCACTGCCCAGAGTGTGTAGGATCTGACTGCCCGTGGGTGCTGGGAAGGGGTTTTAAAGGCAGGCTCTCCTCCACCTATGAGGGTATCTGCCCCCTGTGTTCCAAAGAGGAGTCAGAGATGGACCTTCTCTCGCATTGGCACAGAGTGACTTATGTTGGTTAATTTTTACTTTGAAAGGCTAGGCTGAGAAGGGCAGTCACAGGATAGCAGGACTTGGAGGGAGAGGGAAGGTACCCCTGGGGAATGGTACAAAATCCCTGGTCCAGGAGGGAAGGTGTGGACTGGCCTCCCAGGCTGAGTGGAGGGAGAAGGGGCACCACCAGCTCAGGGTCCTGGAAGTAGTGAGGAATGGAAGCTTCTTCATCTGGCCACCAGGTGGTGCCCTCAGCCCTGGGCTTAGGCTGCATCTCCCACCCTTTCTGCCTCCCAGCCAGTCTGGGGTGAGGAGGGGATGAAGCAGAGGAGCCTCTCACCACCCCCCACCCTGGGGCTTTTCTCTCCCACAGACGACGAGTCTCCAGGGCTCTATGGCTTCCTTCACGTCATCGTCCACTCTGCCAAGGGGTTTAAACAGTCAGCACGTGAGTGTCCCTGACCACCAGCCCTAGGAAGGGGCCGCGTGGGCCCTTGTTCAGCTGTCACAGAAAGTCCCCGTGGACCCATCGCATGGGGCTTCCCACTGCCTACGTGCTCTGCTCTGGTCTGCCGGGCTGGGGCCCTGCCAGCTGCCTTCAGGTGCACAGGAGGCAGCTCTTCTGGGCAGGGGCATCGTCCCAGCCCTTGTCTCCAAGCCTGCTCTCCGCCAGGCCCTTCCCCACCCCCAGGTGTCGGGGTTCCTGGACTCCAACCCCGCATGTGCTGACTATAATCTGTGTGACCTGGGGCTAGTCTCTAAACCTCAGCTTCTTTCTCCCTAAAAGGCAATCACACTTATTAACCCGGACCTAAGAGCAGGCTTAAATATGACCGTTTGTGCAGTACCGGCACACTGCCTGCCATCCACCCTTTCTCTCCCCTTTATCATCACCTACTTAATCTGTGCAGTTGTTAGTATTTCACAAGCTTCAAGTACATTTTTATCTGATTTGTCTCCAGTAGGAATTTGTGAGTCAGACAGGTAATAGTTTCTCCCCATTTGCCAGATGAGAAAACTGAGTCACAGAGGGATAAAAGGACTTAACGTCACTCAGGATCAGAAAACCAGGGCTCCTGACTCCTCTCCTCTCAGCCAGCCCCTTCCCACTCCCTTCTCTTCCTCACGGGGGGTGGGGGAGTGGGGGGGTTGAGGTCTGCCTTTTGCCCCTCCCTGTACAGTGTCTCACACAAAGGTTGTGCCATTGGCTCACACACCCGACGTTCAATACACATTTACTGAGTTCCTGGGTAAATTGGCCCCCTCTCTCTGTTCTCATCACCCCAGGGCTAACCATGGTTACAGCACCTGTCATACTGCTTTGTCACTTAAAATTTGAACTCTCCCACTGTGAGTTCTTAGAGGGCAAGGAAGTCACTGGATGAATAGGAGCTCAGAAATACTGATCTAAGTCATTCATTTCCAGACACCTACTGTGTGCCCGGGTACCTTCCTAGGGGCTGGGGAACATGCAGATGTGGCCAGTGTGCGGAAGTCTTGGCAAGGTCAAAGCCTTTTCAAGTGTATTATCTGCTCCGACACTTTTGGCATCCTGCAGAGTTCACTGATACCATTCTCATTTTACACGAATAAGCTGAGGCCCAACGGCTCAAGGGATTTCCCAGGTGGCACAGGCAGGTCACATGGGTGGTGGAGTAGAATCCGTGTCTTCCACCGCCAGAGCCCACGCTCTTCTCTTTAGAGCATCATTTCTCTCAGGGTGGCCAGGGCCCCTGCGCTCACCGCTCAGCTGAGCTGCTTGTACACGTGGCAGCTTCTTGGACCCTCCCCACACCCAGGGGGGCCACTGCCCAGGAATATTCCTGGTTAGTAAGCTCCATAGGGCTGTCATACCAGCCACTGAGCCGGACCCTGCGCCTCCCATCTCCACGGTGCCCGGATGTCCCACCCCTCCTCTCTCTGCTTCGTGTTGGCTGGGATGGGCTTTGTGGTTAGACATGGGGTGAGCTGCTACGAAATCTCTCCTTACCTCCAGGCTGTCTTTGCTTCCTCCCTCCCCTGGCCCCCTGACTGGCTCAGATACTCACTCTGACTCGAGGGGGTAGAACCTATGCATCTCAGTGTGGCTTCTTGTCACAGTGAACTCTTGGCATCTGCAGTCAGGCCCGGGTGCAGGCGCCACGAGCCTCCTGTTTCACAGGTGAACACGACCAGGCAGAGAGGCTGGTGACTCAGGCAGAGCTAGGTTTGGACCCAGACAATCTGACTCCTCCCCATTTTCCCCATGAACTAGCCCGTAGCCCTCAACGGAGGATTTACACATACCAAATCAGCTGGCAGCCCTTCCTGCCCCTCCATCTCTGTCACTCACACTGACTGGCTGAGGCAGGTGCTAGGGTCTCTGACATTGTTCACCTCTAATCTGCATGCACATCCCCATGTGCTCAGTTGTATCTCCTCTACGTCGCACCCAGCTGGAGACACCTTGGGGGCAGCTCGGCAACCCCTGGGCCAATGCTGTATGTTCACCCTCTGACCTCTGCCCTTTGCCCCTTGAGTCACCCTGCACAGGGTTGGCTGTAGTGCTCCAAAGCTGACCCCCAACACACACATTACCCTGGAGAACAGCCTCGGCAGCTCCCGTGGCGGCGAGAAGGGGGCTGCCAGGGTCCCAGCCCTAGAGGGAGCATGTGGATTTGCAGAGTGCCTGGGTGACCACCAGGGCCTGGGAGACCACCCAGTGCTGTGGCCCCGTCTGTTACGTCTCAGGGTAGAGGGGAGAAGGTTTTCAGCCTTAAAGGCCCTGATTCAAGATGGAAACACTGCCCGGCTGGTGTGGCTCAGTGGTTGAGCATCAACCTATGAACCAGGAGGTCACCGTTTGATTGGCACATGCCTGGGCTACAGGCTCTATCCCCAGTAGGGGGTGTGCAGGAGGCAACCAGTCACTGATTCTCTCTTCCTCTCCCTTCCTCTCTGAAATCAATGAAAGTATTTTTTCAAAAAAGATTGAAAAACTAGGGAAAGCTCCCCAGACGCCCACCCCCAGCCCTCCACCCCTCAGTTACCTGCAGCACTTGGGGGGTGGTAAGAGCTGCATTCATTCACTCCAGGTGGGGCTGGCGGAGAGGAGAGGAGAGGAGAGGAGAGGAGAGGAGCCCTGGGCTTCTGATCCTGTGTTACATCCTTTTCTCGCTCTCTGACTCCATGTTCTCATCTGGCGAATGGGGAGACGCTGTTAGCTATCTAACAGGGCTTGCCCACTGTGTGCGGCCCTGTCCCTAGTACGAAAGGCTCACGGGTGGCTAAGAAAACAAGGCTGCTGCTGCATGGTGTGGCTGTAGTGAGGGGGCGGGAGAGAAAGAGACAGAAAGGACAGCTCCAGATCAGTCCCATGCGATTAAGACAACAGCAGAGTGAGCGCTGGGAATGTGGGAGGCACTTTGGTGGTCTCAGTGACGGGGGCTCCTCCAGCTTCCAGCCACGGAGGCCGGAGGCCCTCCGGAGACTCCCACCTCAAATGCCAGGGCCACCCTGGTAAGGGACCTGCGACCAGTGTGTGTGTGTGTGGGGGGGGGGGGGCGGGGCGGGTGCCAGGAGGCCTCAGTGGCGAGGAGGCAAAGATCAGGGGTGAAGGAACAACAAGGGTCATAAGCAGGGAGAGCTGGGCACGCTGGGGAAGAGACCAGCATGGCTGGAGGCCGGTGAATGAGGGCAGCACCACCTAGGAGGAGTGCAGAGCAGTGGGAAGAGGCCAGGCTCACGGGGCTGTAGGGAGGGGCCTGAGGGACCACCTGGTGCTGGGAGGGACAACGTGTTAACCCCTTTCCTCCCGGGCCTCACTCGATGTGCTTCTGCCTGTCCCCCTGCAGACCTGTACTGTACCCTGGAGGTGGATTCCTTTGGCTATTTTGTCAGCAAAGCCAAAACCAGGGTATTTCGGGACACGACAGAGCCCAAGTGGGATGAGGTGAGTGGCGGGGGCCAGTGTGTGCCCCACAGGGACCCCTCAGCTTGTCACCACCAACCAGGCCCACCCCACGCCCTGTGCTCATGTCCTGTTGGCCGGGGGTGGTTGGGCCAGCTCTGTCCCTCACCCCTCTGCCCTTCATCCCTGCTTATTTGACTTCTGATCTCATGCTTATGCCCAGACACGGGGTTTCCCCTCAGGCCCCAGACCCCACTTCCTCAGTGATTTGGAGGCCCTAGACCCTCAGAAAGTCAAGACACTTCTCCCTGCCTCGCGATATGGTCCCCGTGGGCCCTTCTCAGCCTTGCCAGGAAGCCGTGTCTCCCACTTCAGCGGCTCAAGACCCTTGCTCCATCTTCCCTCAGGAGTTTGAAATTGAGCTGGAGGGCTCCCAGTCCCTGAGGATCCTGTGCTACGAGAAATGCTATGACAAGACCAAGGTCAACAAGGACAACAACGAGATCGTGGACAAGATCATGGGCAAAGGGCAGATCCAGGTGAGGTCCCGACGCGGCCACGGCAGGAGGTGGTGCCCGTTGGGAAGGCGTCCTTCTCACTGGCCTTCTTGGTCAAGGTGCTTGGCCTTTTGTGACTCGGGTTCAATGCTGGTTTGGGACGTCTCCCAGCCTGCTGGTTCTCCCTGCGGGAGAGGACATCTTATTGTAGCCCCAGGCGCCCATGTGTGCCAGGTTCCTGGGCTTCCACACCTGGCTCAGGTGGGTCATCCACTCTCCTGGCGGAGAGAGCTCCCGGTGTGTTCACTTCCCAGCTCTGGTCTCCTGGTGGCTTTTCCCAGGCGCATTGTGTTGAGGATTCTGAGCTTATATCCGTGAGGCGGTGCTTGATCAGCAGTGTCTATTGTCGGAGGTGTGAGGCCCAGCATTTGGAGGGGCTTAGGATCTGCGGGGCTGCTGAGGGCTGGTCTCTGGCTTGTCCCTAGGGCTGCTGGGCCTTACTCACTGGTCCCTCGAGTTCACTGGCATAGGGTTGGTTTTGTGGGTCGGTGTGAGAGTGCGCGGCCTCGGCGGTGTTTCTTGGTGCCCTGCTGGTGATGCAGGGTAAGGGTCCTTTGCAGCCTGTGTCTCTGGAAATTCTTCCAGTTTGGGAAATGGCTGTTCTGTACTTTCCTGTGAAGAGGATGCAGACGTGGGCGGGCAGGCAGCCATCCACACCCATCACCCATCTGGCACCTTGTGTGGCCTCGTGCTCAGGACATGAGTGGCCTGGTTCGGGGGTCGATTCTGTGACCACGAAATCAAGGGAACAATACCTGGCCGCCCTGGGACTGAGCCGCAGGCATGAGGTGCTCCGGGCTTATTAACAGTTGCCACAGCGGGGATGTGGGTGCAGAGAGCTGAGTGATGCGTGTTTGCAGGAAGCGTTGGTTCTCTGATGTTGAGGCTTTAGAGTTTGGTAACTGGCTCTTGGCTGGGTGTTCTTAGTAGCATTGCCCCTTGGTGACCTGTGTGGGCTTCCTGCTCCCCCGTCTCAGGCTCTAGTGCAGCGGCCGCCAACCTTTCGGACCTCGCAGACCACCGGTGGTCCATGGACCACTGGTTGGCGACCGCTGCTCTAGTGTTTGAAGGGGGGGTGGGGGCTCCATTTGGTGGGGTCCTGGCCATCTGTCTCATGTTGCCCCAAGTTCCTGAGCACATCTTTTCCTAACTCTGGGGGACCTGTGCCCCTCTCCTCAGCACTGTCTCCAGAGAGATGGTGTTGCCAGGCAACCATAAGTCAGTCCTTCATTATTTTAGTCATGATTTAGGAAAAGGGGACTGAAGAGAGATAGCTCTCTCCCAGTTCAGCCCTGGAAACCTACTTCCTGCGGGGGTAAGGAATGGGGGACCCATTTCCACGTTCCCGGGCAAGCGGGAGTAACAGGCAGGGATGGGGTTCTGGGCTGGCCCATCTAGCCCAGGAGACACCCAGCCAAGAAATATGACGGGCTGCCATGTGCCAGAACCTTGGTGGCCATGGGATAGAAGAGTTAAAAGGCGTGTCCAGCACAGCCAACCTAGTGAGTGCCAGGGGCCCCGACCCCTCCAGAACCCAGGGGCCCTCCAGGGCTCGATGGCATTGTCCCCACCTGGACTTCCAGCCCTATTGCTTCCTCTCCTCACTTCTGTCAGCCTCACAAGCCCGGGGGGAAGCACAGCATAAATCACTGCATCTCTGAGAAGGAGCAGATGGAGGCCGTGGGGGAGGGGGAGGAAGCCAGGTTATGTTTGGCAAAGCAGAAAGCACAGTCTGTTAAGGAAAATGTTTCTGTGTTTAAGCTTCGAGGAATGTTAAATGCCTGGGAGTGATATTAAAAGAAACACAAACCTTCCTGCTGCCAGCTGACCTGGGCCTGTGAGCTGCCAGTTCAGAACCAGCGTCCTCCGAGGGCTTTGAAGTCTCTGGGCCCTCAGCTCCCGAGGTTCAGCGCTGGTGCAGCCCTTGGCCCTCAGCCACAGAGCGTCCTACAGGCCTTCCTATGAATGGGGGAGAGGGAGGGGGCTCCTCACCAGGGGTGTGCCAGGCCGTGTGAAGTCCCCACCACCCTGTGGCTGCCCTCAGAGATACCAAGGATGACCAGGCTGGGGGAAGAGCCTCACCGAGCCATTCCCACGTGGCCAGGCCCCACAGAACCCTGGGACGGTCTGTTCCCACAGCTGCTGCCGCCTCCCTTGCTGCCACGTGTCCAAGGAAAGGAATCTGGCACTCGGTTCTGCTCCCCTTCAGCAGGCGCCAAGGATGGAGATGAAGGTGGCCTGGCAATAGGGCCGGGTCCTTGGGGAGGTTCAGGTGGCCTGCAGAAAAGGCGGGGCGGCGGGGGGGAGGCCCACCCGGTTGCCCCCCTCCCCGCCTCTTTCTAAGCCCCTTCTGGCTCAGCCCCTCCAGACAACAGCACGGGACGCCATCTCCTAAGCATTTGCTCCAGTAGAGTCTCCGGCTCTGGGTTTGCTTGAGATGGCAGTGGGGCCTGGGGCTGAGGGCTGGGGGAGTGGCATTTAGCAATAGACAGATGGCGCCGCTCATTACCAACATGTGTGTCC
Organism: Plecotus auritus; assembly: GCF_963455305.1. Lineage (NCBI taxonomy): Eukaryota > Metazoa > Chordata > Mammalia > Chiroptera > Vespertilionidae > Plecotus > Plecotus auritus. Next base: position 35,694,337 of record NC_137774.1, read on the forward strand.
AGCTTTGCGTTCTCCGAGGCCCATTCCCAACGTTCTCTCTTGACCCTTGCCACAGCTCTGCAAGGAAAACGACCATCGTATTCTCCAATTTTACAGATGCATTCACTGAGGCCCAGGTGCCTCTGCTAACAGTGCACAGAAAAGGCCATGCTCTCTCCTTTGTGCTGTGTCACTGGGTCCCAGGTCTTCATCAGGGACTCTCCCAGCCTGGGTGAGGGGCACGGGCATGGCTCGTAGCGTGGAGGAGGAGTCGGGGTGGTATTCCACCCTAGCATCCTGCTTTAGGACATAGGATGGGCTTCAGTCCTCTTACCTCGGAGCAGGGGACATACCTGTCTGGTACGCCTGAGGGCAGCATGCATGGAAAAGAGCCAGGGACAGGGACCTACGGTGCATCTGCCGTGTGCCCCACTGCTCCGAGGGGTGTAGGGGCCTGGCCTCAAGGAATCAACTGCCAGTTTGGAAGACAAGTCTATCAGTACATGTCTAGCCGTGAGAGAACAAGGCAAGAGGGCAGTAATGATGATGATTGCATCCGAGAGCTGACCGTGAGCCCAGCGCGGGGCTGAGGCTTACAGCCTTATCTCGGGGGGACCTTCAGAGCACCCTATGGGATAGGAAAGTGACCCCAGTTTTAAAGATGAGAAAGCTGAGGCATGAGGGGTTCAGTAACGTGTCTAAGAGCAGGCAGCCAGTGGGCAGGGCAGCCAGTGGGCAGGGCAGCCAGTGGGCAGAGCAGCCAGTGCTGGAAGCAGCCTGGGCCCGGACCCTTGCCTTGCCCTCTGCGGTGCTCTCCTGTCTCCCACTGTTCATGCGTAGTAAGAGGGACATGTGTGTGTGTGTGTGTGTCTGTGTGTGTGTGTGTGTGTGTGTGTGTGTGTGTGTGTGTGTGTGTGTGTGTGAGCGCACGCGCGCCACAGGAATTCAAAGAAGGAAAGAGCCTCATGGGCTGCAGGCAGGCAGGGAGGCTTTCAGGGGGAGGGGGAGCAGGAGGGAGTGGAGAGCACTGGGTTTTTTAAATTCCAAAAGCAGTGTTTGTATTAGAGAGAAAATTGCAATAACAGTAGATTGCCTTGAACATAATCACCAACCATCCCTACTCCCACGCCTCTGAAACAGCCATTTTACTTGTGCCTTTTCCCTTCCTCAGATATACAAAATTTTATATCGTGTTAATCATCGTGCGCATTTTGTATTTTTTCTATTTTCATGTATTGTCATAACCCTCCTTTCTAGGGCCGTATGTGGTCTTTATAATGACCTTTTTTGTTAGGTTGTCAGAAGTACTTCATTTACTTTATAAAAGTCATTTTCTATAATGACCAACACGTGCATTGCTGTCTGAGGCTCTTTGTTATTCCAGCAGGTGACAGGCTCTGGATCAGCAGAAAGGGGGGTGGGGGTGGGGCGTTCCAGGGGGCGGGTGAAAGGGAGGGCCTCTTGGCCAGCAGCAGGGAGGCAGGAATGCACAGGGAGTGTCCCAGGAAATGAAGAAGCCCCCCTGCCGTGAGCCGGAGAGGGTGTGAGCCAGCAAGAAAGAGGGAGAGTGAAGGAAAGAATAAAAGAGGGTCAGTGGAGTTTTAGGCCAAAAGGGATCCTGGAGGGCATTTAATCCAATCTGGGTTTTGGGGGAAGAAGAAACCAGACCAGAAAGGGGGAGTGACATGGCCATGGGCGTGCAGGTCATTTGTGGTTGAGCAATGACTCCAGACTCAGGGCTCCAGTCCCAAGTTGCTCATGCTTGGTGAGCTGCTGGGCAAATGAGGGAGTGAAAATACTCAGATGGGACCGGGGAGGGAGGGGGAGGCTTGGATGTCAGTCTGTGAATTTAGCGTTACATCCCACCAGCGTGGTGCATGTCTCCTCTTCCAGGCTCAGGAATCCTCCCTTTCTTCCCCAGACCTAAGGGGCTGGACCTCGATTCTCTATCCAGGCCACCCCCCACTGCCTGCTGCCCCCTTGCTGCCCCAGCCCTGCCTGGCCAGGGAGCAGCTCAGCCAGGAGGCCCCCCTTCTTCCGCCTGGCCTCCCTGGCCCTGGGGGACTCCAGTATGTTTATCCCTGTCTATTTCCAACCACTGCTGCGCCAGGCTCCAAATGTGCTGTCCCCAGCTGGGACCTACCCACTAGCTGACGAGCCTATTCCCAGGGTCTAGCCCTTGTTGCCTGGCGGGGCAAAGGGGAGAGCTCTCCCCGAGGACCCCAGAGCTCAGTTCCTGCCACCGACTCCAGACTAGAAAGGGGGCGAGACCTAGGAGCTGCCTAAATCAGAGGAGCCTCTCTGGGCCCTGCTCCCCCATTCCCCAGCTCAGCCACAAGCCTGGGGACGCAGACCATGCCTCCCACACTCAGCTCTATTCCCCCACCAGGATGGGAGGCAGCTGCACGGTCCTCCAGGGGCAGCCCTCCCTCCATGGAGTGCTCAAGACCCTGGGGTGGGAGGGAGCAGGGTTCCAGGCCAGCTAGGATGTTCCAGCTGTCCCAGTTCTGGGGTGCTAGCACACCCCCACCCCCAATTGTGAAGTCAGGCCAGTGGGAGGCCTCCGTCCTCTTCCGTTCCAAAGCTTGGAGCCTGTGTCTGAAGAGGAAAGGCGGGTAATTTCTTGGACCTTCTTGACCTGCCGCTGGGAAGCTCGCAGGGGTCAGAGCTATTAGAAATGGAACTCAGGATGCTGGGAGCCAGACTGGCAAATCTAAACATCTGACACTCTTACTTTTTTTTTTTTTTTGATTGTGGTAAAATATGCCTACCATTAAATTTACCATTTTAATAATTTTTAGGAGTACAAGTCGGTGGCATTAAGTACATTCACAGCGGTGTACGACCATCACCACCATCCATCTCCAGAACTTTTTCATCATCCCAAACTGAAAGGTCATAGCCATTAAATGACTCCCCACCTCCCCTCTCCCCCACCCCCAGCTGCCTCCACTCTGCTTCCCGTCTCGGTGAATTTGACGCCTAGGACCTCACACCAGTGGAATCACGCAGTGTTTGTCCGTTTGTGACTGGCTGCTTGCTGCTTCACTCAGCATAATGTCTTTAAGGTTCACCCATGTAGCCTGTGGGAGAATTTCCTTCCTTTTTAATGTGAAGAACATTGTACGTACATACCACGTTGAATTCACCTATTCATCATTTGTCATGGACATTTAGGATGTTTCCATCTTGGGCTTTCTTACTTTTAGGTGAGAAAAAGAGCCTGGTCTCTGAGGATGGAGATTTCATGACCTTCTCTCCAGACCCAGGGGTGTCCCCCCACTCCCCGCTCCCAATTGCTCAGCCCTCTCCAGCTGTCGCAAGAGAGCAGAGCCCCAGGACCCCAGAGCACCACGGGTCAGCATTAGCTTCTGGTTGTGGAAAACAGTACACCCCCACCTTCTCCCCCCAGGCATCGAACTCCTTGACCCATCTTTCCTCAGCCCCCCTGTTCGCCCTCCCTTCCGTCCGTGGGTTAGATGTGCTGAGTGTGGAGTCTGGTAACCCTGACGCTGTGGGAAGAGCACTGGGCTGAGGGTCAGAAGACTGAGTCAAGGTCCCTTGACCTCCAGGGGCCTCAGTTTCTTCATCTGTCATATGGGCACAGTTGTTCCCACTCTGCCTTCATCACCAGCTTGCTGTGAGGCTCAAAGGATGGCACGTACCGGAAAGAGCTGGTCAGAGCTGTGACATGCACATCCACGTAGTCACTCATTTACTCAGCCTTTTCTGCGTATTGACATGTGGTGGTAGGCACTGTGCTGTAGGTACGAAGAGGGAATGGGACCTCCCTGTGTAGTAAAGGAAACAGAAGAGAATTCTGGTCATTCGGCCGGTGTTGAAGCGGCTCTGAGGCCAGACAGATCTACGGCTGAGAGTTAAGTTTTCTCCATTCATTAGCTGGGAGAACGGGATAAGTTACCCCACCTCTCTGAGCCTCCGTTTCCTCAGCTGCAAAATGGGCTCGAATGAGTGCTGAATGTGAGTCCTGAGGCCCATGGCACAGGGCCTGACACGGTTAGCACTCACCTAATGATGACGGCCTTTTGACCAGGTGGCAGGTCCAGGTACCCTGTCTTCGGACTTCCTGCAGGGAAGCAGCCCCCCACCCACAGAGGCTGTTATCTGCAAGGGACCCCCTGTGTTTGGGCCTTGGACTGGTTAAGGTCACATCTGTTTGCCTAAGCAGATGGAGTCACAGCTTTGATGAACTGACATCAGCGTGGGCAGGGAGGTCAAGGTTAGGGCCCTCCTTGCCTGCCAGCCCAGGGTTTCCCTGCCTTGACCCCTGGGCTGAGCAACTCGGGCTGGTCCGCTTGGAGCAGCTCAGCTTGCGTAGTGCAGTCAGTCCCAGAGCAGAACGTGAGGAACTGGAAACAAGGGGCCATTGTCAGCTGGGGCTGCTTCTGGTTTCAATTACTCTGCCGAGTGAGGAGAGCAGAGTGAGCTGGGCCAGGGGCCTGCCAGGGCAGGACTCAGTGGCTTCCCCACTCCAGGTCCCTCCCTCTGGCCCCTCAGGGGCCGGCTGCCCCCGTGGGAGGGTCAAGCGTGCCAGCTTTATTGCCCCAGGAGCCAGGCTCTGGGCATGGGCCTGCCTGACCTGGAGCCCCGTCCGGCTCTGGTCGTCGCAGGTACCACGAGGTGCTCGCTTCCTTCCCTGGTGGTGAGATAGGCATTATGGGTCCTGGATGCCTTCTCCCATGTGTCCTTCAGGCCACACCGACCACAGCTGGCCCCTGGGAGTGGCCTGGGTTTGCCTGGGATGAGCTGGGGGAGCAGCGGTGAGAAAGCCTTGGCCTGTGGGGCTTTCCCCTAACTCCCAGCCTGGCACCTCACGGCCCAGGCAGCTCCCTGCCCAGACACTGAAGTGGCCACTGGCTGTGACTTTCCAGCCTCTTCCCTAGTAGATGGACCCCTCCCCTCCCCCAGCCTGGGCCAGATGTGCACTGCCAGGGGAGCGTCGGCCTCTGGGATTCGTGTTTTATATCCCGGCTGCTCTCCAAGCAGGCCCACGTGGCTCCACCACCACCACGGTGCCACCCCGGGGGCCATGGGGAAGGGGAAGGATGATCAGTGGACTGTTCCCCTCCCAGTCTCAGACACTGCCTCCTCCCAGGGCCCTGGTGACTGCAGCCATTGTCCTGCCCTGGCCCCGCCCACCCCAGCTGTTTCAGGCCATTTGTTCTTCAGCATCCCACCTGCTGTCACTCTTCAAGGCAGGTCTGGATGCTGGCGGCAGGATGGGGGAGAGCCAGGGGCAAGGTCCCTCGAGGGAGCCCTCCTGCTCCCCAAAGCCTTTCCCAAACTGGAGCACCACCTCTCCTCTCCCTGCTCAGCGCCTCCCCTCCCAGGTGTTCCTGATTTGGGGAGCCTGGACTCTGCCCAGTGGGTTCTGCAGACAGGAAGCATTCAATAGGAAGCAGATGGGGGCTCGAGGCTCCCTCTCCCCTTCCTGCCCCATTTGGGAATGCCACTGGCAGGCAGGCTTTACCTCTCCCCCACCCCCCACCTCTGAGGGGTAGGTGACAGGCGGAGAGGCCGGCCCAGGGAGGACCTTGGGGAATGATTCATTCAGGCCTGAGAGGACGCAGCCTCTCCGCGAAACACAGGAGGGGCGCTGTCCTCCCAGCTCCAGGCCAGGGCTCCCCGATGCAGGCAAGAGACCACGATGCAGGCAAGAGACCACGTTTCATCCCAGCTCTACACCTGATCGCAGGGTGGCCTCAGGTGACCTCTTCCAGTGCTTCCTCTCGAGCCTGTGTATTAAACGAGTCGCATGGTGACAGCACCTGGCAGACAGCACACTGTCGGTGCGGCTGACCTCCCTGCAGGAGGAGCTGCAACGTCGTCCTCCTAAAAACCAGACTGGTCCCCAAGGATGTCCCACTTGAGGTTTTTTGTTGTTTTTTCCCCAAAACCTTTGAGAAAAGGACTTAGCAGAAGAATTGCCAGGGATTTTCCCAACCGAGGGCTGAGGCTGGACATGAATGCCTGGGGGCGCACCTTAGCTGGGCTCTGCCAGCTCCTCACTGTGGGGGCTGCGGAGTCTGCCATGGCTGCCCAGCCTTTACTGTGGCACTGGGGGTGTGGGCAGTGGTGACACATGGTGAGGGGCTGACCTCCAGGCGCAGCCTTCTCCCCACGGGCTGGGACCGGTGCAGCCTGATCAGACCCTCGGAGGTAAGAGCCGAGCTGCTCTGGCTTTGGGGCCAAGGTGACCAGGAAGCACCAGCCTGACCTGATGCGATAAGTGTCATCCCATTATAAGGCCACTGAGGGGGACTCACACCAGCAGAGCCACGGCCCAGCGTTTTCCCAAAGCAGAAAGAGAAGTAGAGATAAGACACCCATTTCATCCAGGACTCTGACCGGAAGTTTCCTTTAAAAAGCCCCTAAGCTTCCCAGCCTTCACATCTACTCCCCCCTGAGGGACATCGAGGGCCAATGGCCGTGGTCAAGAGAAACAGCAGTTCTCATGAGAACTGTCCATCGGAAATGCTCAGAGTCCATCCCCTTGAAGGAGGGCCAGGGGTTCCAGATTCTGCCTGCAGAGCTTGGGACTACCGGGAGGCACCGGCAGCACCCCCAAGGCAGGGGCGGTGGACAGAGGAGGTGAGCAGATGGGGCTCCATACCCCCACTTCAGCCAGGGGCCTCTGCTTTTACCTGATGGGGAGGCAGGGAGACTTTGGCATGTGATTTCATTTGGAAAGAAAGGTGGGGTGTGTCCTTTGCTTTAAAAAAAGGATGACTGTTTGGTTCAAGCTCCCGTTTTGACAGGTGTGGAAACGGAGCCCAGAGGGAGAACGTAGCTGCCCAGCCCACAGTGACCCGGCAGGACTTGTGCCCAGGCGCCCTGGCTGCCAGGAGCCTTCTTCTGCTTACAGTGGAGTGGAGCTTACAGTGGAGTGGAAAAGAGTTACTTAGTCTAACTCCGTGGTCGGCAAACTGCGGCTCACGAGCCACATGCGGCTCTTTGGCCCCTTGAGTGTGGCTTTTCCACAAAATACCACGGCCTGGGCGAGTCTATTTAGAAGAAGTTTAAGTTTAAAAAATTTGGCTCTCAAAAGAAATTTCAATCGTCGTACTGTTGATATTTGGCTCTGTTGACTAATGAGTTTGCCGACCATTGGTCTAACTGAAAGCAAAAAGCACGGAGCTCAGTGGACCCTGACCTTCCAAACCCTCCTGCCTGAAGCTGTGTCTGCAGTGCGCAGCTATGCTGGGGGACCCCGGCCACACCATGTCCTCCCTGTGAGGAGGAGCAGGCCAGGAGCCAAGGGGTCCGGGCATTGGGCTGGCCAGGAGCGATGTCCAGGATTTGCGCAGGGAAGGAGTGGATGGACATGTGGTGGGTGTGCCCTGCCCACTCTGTCCCTGGCGGCGGGGGGGAGTGTTTAGATAAGCAAGCTGTTTCCAAAGGCTCAAGTGGATTTTCCATCCACTTCCATGACCAATGTGCCATGAGAATCACTGGGGATGGCCAGGGACATGCCATCAGGACAGTTCTGCAGGGCACAGCTCTGGGCTGTTTCAGCCTCTCCAGCCCATCAAGAGCCTCCAAGCACCCTTGGGACACCAGCTGGGGCGGGGATGGCAGCGTGGAGAGGGAGGCTGTGTGGGGACAGTGCATGCTCTGCACTGGGGCAGGGGGCAGGGAGAAGCGTGGAGAGGGAGACTGTGTGGGGACAGTGCATGCTCTGCACTGGGGCAGGGGGCAGGGAGAAGCGTGGAGAGGGAGACTGTGTGGGGACAGTGCATGCTCTGCACTGGGGCAGGGGGCAGGGAGAAGCGTGGAGAGGGAGGCTGTGTGGGGACAGTGCATGCTCTGCACTGGGGCAGGGGGCAGGGAGAAGCGTGGAGAGGGAGGCTGTGTGGGGACAGTGCATGCTCTGCACTGGGGCAGGGGGCAGGGAGAAGCGTGGAGAGGGAGACTGTGTGGGGACAGTGCATGCTCTGCACTGGGGCAGGGGGCAGGGAGAAGCGTGGAGAGGGAGACTGTGTGGGGACAGTTCATGCTCTGCAGTGGGGCGGGGGCAGCAGAGTGGAGAGGGAGGCTGTGTGGGGACAGTGCATGCTCTGCACTAGGGCGGGGGGGCGGGGAGCAGAGTGGAGAGGGAGGCTGTGTGGGGACAGTGCATGCTCTGCAGTGGGGCGGGGGGCGGGGGGCGGGGAGCAGAGTGGAGAGGGAGGCTGTGTGGGGACAGTGCATGCTCTGCAGTGGGGCGAGGGCAGCCGAGTGGAGAGGGAGGCTGTGGGGAACAGTGCACTGTGCCGTGAGTCAGCGCAGGTTTTTGGGTAGATGGGAGGATCGCAGTGCACGCTGACAGGCTGGGTGTGGACCCTTCTTTAATCTCACCCATGGATATGTTTTTATGGATTTTTTTTTTTTAAATCCTCACTCAAAGATACCTTTTCCATTGATCTTCAGGGAGAGTGAAAGGGAGGGGAGAGAGAGACAACAACACACACAAAAAAAACATTGATATGAGAGAAACACATGGATGGGTTGCCTCCTGCAAGCACCCCTACAGGGACTAGGGCGCACCTGCAACCGAGGGATGTGCCCCGACTGAAAATCAAACCTGCAACCTTTTGCACAGGGCAGCACCCAGCCGACTGAGCCACCCGCCAGGGCACAACTAGCTTTTAATCTTAGCTGCCCCTGTCCTTATACCATGCACCCCTTAAACCTTGAGCCTACCCCAGAACCTGCTCCCCACCCCTACCCTGGGCATCCATTTAACCATCTGCCTGCCATAGCGTCTATAGACCAACTTTAAAATCATTTTTCGTGAGAATTTTCAACTGAAAATATTCAAGAACACCCGAATTGTAATATATTTATTTTATAATATTCATTGCAAATTGATTTTTTAAATTAAATTCAAAATATCGTGGCGTGTGGGATGGTTTCCGTTTTGGACGCGTGGCAGTTAACTGATTAAAGCCACCAATAGCCACTTATCGACAGAGTTGAGGTTCCAGAGCTTAGAGAACTACATCGCCATACGCAGCTAGCTGCAGGGTCCAGGCCCTGGGAGTTCTGCCTGGGCTGCCTCAGGAGCCCCCTGTCGCTAATATTACCTCCTTGGAGGGGCGGGCCCGTGGTGAGGTGGCCACGGTCAGTTTGTCGGAGTTAGGCTGGCCTGTTCAAGGTCCTCCCCGCCTGGCAGTGGCAGCAATCTGTTCAGTGGCGGGGATCTGTTCAGTGGGGGGATCTGTTCAGTGGGGGGATCTGTTCAGTGGGGGATCTGTTCAGTGGGGGGGATCTGTTCAGTGGGGGGATCTGTTCAGTGGCGGGGATCTGTTCAGTGGGGGGGATCTGTTCAGTGGGGGGATCTGTTCAGTGGGGGGATCTGTTCAGTGGTGGATGAGTGGAAGAATGAATGAGTAGCCATGTAGCTTGTAGGCCCAGCTCTGCCGTTGGTTGCTCAGTGTTCTGTCCCTGGGCCTAACGCAGGCCTTGAACGTAGCAGACGTTGGGTAGATAGAGAAAGCCATCAGGGGGTCTTACTTGCTCATTCCGGGAAGAGCTCTGCCTTCCCCACACGCAGGTTTTGATTAGCATCGGCACAGAACACGGTGAGAACACACGTTAGGAATGCAGGGATCACAGAGCCAGCTGTCATACGGGGACTTTCCCATCCCCGTTTCTCACAGTTCTCCTGGGACGTGCCACCTCCCCCTCCTTGCCCACTGGCACACCCTCTGCCCAGCCCGGTTCCTCTGGGCTCTCATGCTTTGCCCTCCCTGCTGTTCTCTCAGCATGGACTCTGAGCCGGCCTTCGGGCAGGAACCACTGTGGGCTCCCTCTCCACAGCCTCAGACCCACTTTGCTCTCCACCACCACCTCGCCTCCCAGCCCTGCTCCCTTGGGGCCTGCTCCATGCAGGCGGACCCCAACCACGTCCCTCCCAGTCCTCATCCTCAGCACGATCCCAGGCTCCCCGGCTTCCAGCTCCAGCACCCGGACTCTGGGGACTCTTGGGACTCTCCCTTCCCCCTTACTCCTGACTCTCCTCACTGGGGTGCCTGTGGCCTTGCCCTCGCTGGTGGCTCAGAAACCCCTTTTCCAGGCTCAGTGTCATTTGACCGAGGACAGGGACAGAGAATTGGGGTTCTGGTCTGGGCCTGAGGGAAGATGAAGTCATTCCAGTGGGAAGAAGGAGGTCACTCCAGGGAAGTGGCAGCAGCATCCTACAGTTCTGAGGAAGAGCCTTCCCTCTGTGTTCACAAGTGGGAGATTGGCCTGGAAGCTGTCCCCACCCCCAGCTGTCACCCAGGCAGCCGGTGGCAATCCCTGCCTCTGCACCCACACGTCTGAGGCTGCATGTATTCCCTGTTGACCTTTTTTTCTTCCGTGATACCACTGCTGACCACTTTAGCCTGATTTTACCTGTCACATCGTTGCTGGGTGGCTGGTCCTGGCCACCCCAGCTGTATACCTCTCCCTGGGGATAACCCGGGGTCCTGCCTGCATCTCCTTAGGCACAGCCCCTCTCATTCCTCTGGCAGAGAGCCCAAGAAGGAGACAGGAGAGGACTGGACGGTCTGCTAGGAATGTTTTTAATTCCAAAGGCAGTGACATCTGTTCGTGTGGGCCTTACCGCCCAGGCTCTGTTTATGCAGACAGGGGGCCCTTGCATGTCCTCAGAGGCGGGTCCTGCCAGGTGTGGCTGGACGGAAGGGGTGCATAGAAGAGAGAGGGGATGAGGTTGCTTCCTGGGTGGCCAGGACAGCCCAAGCCCAGCCCATTCAGCAGAGATGAAGAAGGGTCCCTGGTGGGCTGGATGGACCAGAACTCAGACGGCTGCTTTTGAGGAACTTGCTGGGAACATTTGTCTTGTACAAACCTCCCCCACCCCCACCCCACCCCCCGTAGCCTCTGCTCCTAGACCGTCGACTCCAGGAAAGACTGAGTCAGGCTTGGGGGAGAGAAGGCACATTTGTGCTATCCCCAGAGAGAGCTCCCAGCCCACAGGGAGGAAGGGAAAGATGAGCAGCTCAAGGGAACAGTCTCCTGACAGCTACCCATCTGCTAAGGCGCTTATGTCACCATGGAGACTAGTTGGCCATCTTTCATCCAATCAGAACTGGCCTTACCCAGACAAGTGTTGAGCCTGGGGTTCCAAAGACAGACAAGAGTAGAGCTTTGGGAACAGGATCTAGTCTGTCCCCCTTCTCCCACACACCTGCAGATGGGGAGGCAGGCACACCCTGCATAGCCTTACCCCAAACTGCATCCTGGGAAATGTGACCCAAATAGAGGGAAGAGGCCTTAGAAAGCCAGCGAGGGGCCATTTCTGAAGTTTACCAGCCGGTGGTGCCGAGCGCTGATCATGTGTCTGCAGCAGGTGAATGTGGTCAGCAATTATAATGGCACCTTACCAGCCAGTTACACAACCAGCAGTTGCACATTAGCTGAGGGATGCAGAGCAAAGCTAGGGCAGGTGGCCTTTTTCCACACTCTTCAAGCCACACAACCCCTCCTCCTCCAGGAAGCCTTTCCTGATTCCCCCTGGCTAGAAATTTTCTCTCCTTTCTCTAGACTTTCATGCCACGTTATCTGTGCTGTTCTTACCGCATAAGACTGGATTTCTTGAGGGCAAAGACAGTGCTTTGTCCACCTGAGTACGACGTAGGGTAGGTGCGCAATTGATACGTGCCAAATGCCTGGATGCCTTTCTGCCTCCTGTTGAGAGCTGTTTAAGCCCATGTCTCCTCTCCTCTCTTGGGCTGTAAGCATTGTCCAGTGCAGGCTTTTGATTAATTTCTGTGATTCCTCAACCCCTGCCCCAGGCTCAGGCACATAGACCTTCAGTCAAGGCCTCTTGAATGAAATGAATGGGATGAAGAAATGAAGCCTGCAGAAATGGGTGAAGCCTTTCTGGAGGCAATGGGTTTTGTGGCAGATGGGGTGAGGAAGCTGCCTGGCCCCCACAGGGCTGGAGGAAGACTGTCTTCAGAGGTGGCACCCAGGTGGCCTGGGAGAGGCAGGTGAGGGATGGGGCAGGAAGGGTGCCTCGGGCCTCAGCTGGGCAGAGGACACAGGTGTGTGGTTGCCTCTGTGGGGCTCTTCTCCTCACCATTGGGGTGCTGGAAAAGCCATGTGGCTCAGCCCGTTTAGCTGCAGTGGCTTTAGGCAACTTAAGTTCTGGTATGAAGAGACTCTGTGCAGCCTTGGCAGCCTGGCTGGTCTGCACTGTGCAAAAACGGGTGTGGAGTGTGGAGAGCTGGAGGAGATGGGGCTGGCCTGGGTGCCCTGGAGGCCCGTCCGCGCCCCCCCCCCCCCCCCCCCCGCCAAGCCCAACAGGGCCCAGGACCCTGCCTCCACCGGCCAGGCAGAAAGCAATGCAGGACCAGATCCTGCCATAGGGCAGTCACAGTGGTGAGGTCAGCCAGACCTCTGATCATGGCCCAGGAGGCCTGGCCTCGGACCCGTTGCTCAATTTCTCGGTGTCCTTATTTTCCTCACGTGGAAAATGGGAGTGCCAGTACTTACTAAGGTTGGGGGAGCACTAAGCGAGCCAGTCCATGTGCAGGTTAGCGTGGGGACTGTTGCATAGTAAATTCTCAGTAAAGGGCGGCTCTCATTATGATCGGGTTGGCTATCTGCCGTGAAGCCGCCACCCCTGTCTCCAAAAGTTAAACCTCAAGACCTGTGTGCCGGTTGAGGCCCAGCAGGAGTATTGCAGAGGCCAAGGGCTGGTTCTGTGCCCTGACCCACCCGCCCTGGGGTAACCACGAAATGTCCTGACTCAGCTCTTTTTCCTGAATCCAAAAAACCAGCCACATCTCAGTGAGCCGCAGTGGTTGTGAGCACTCCCGGCCGCAGCCGCATGGCCTCCCAGGGGAACGTTACCTCCCTGAGCCCCCCTCTCATTGATACTAAAACTGGAATGAGAACACCAACATCACAGAAGGTATGAGACTTAAATGCAATCGGATACTTGGGAGCCCTTTGCACGGGACCCAGCTCATGGTTGGCACCATGAAAATGCTGGGTTCCTTCCCACCCTGAGCCTAGCGCTGCCTGGTGTGACGGCCTGGGCGCCTCTGCGTTTGTACCCGATCATTCTGAGCTCAGGCCTTTCTCCTTTCTCTGGAAAACTTGTATGGGAAGTTTTTCCAATGCTCTGCTTTGTATTGTTACCATGCAAAACGGCTCACTTCTCACTCTTTGGCTAAAACATTCACCATCTTGATGGCCAAAAACAAGGCCGTACATCTCTAGCTCCCACGGCACCCAGCACAGACAAAGCAGCTGAGTGCCCCTTACAGCACAAGCCTTTTTCGGGTTTCTCTGGCCCAGCGCACAGGCGTGGTTAAAGGTGGACGTGTGAGGAGCACCTCTTGTGAGCACCAGAGACCAGTGTCACCCTGGGCTTTTGCTCATGTCCAAGGAGAGGGCCCATAGCAGCGAGTCCTCCTTCCCCACTAGGGACCTTCCTTATGCGTTACGTTCTCCACAAGAGGTTGTCTGCTGGTACATGCCTGTCTGGCCCTGTTGAGGGGGGCACCTTGTGGCAGGAGTTGGGAGTAAGGATGCAGACCTCCAGGGCCACAGCTTCTTTTCCAGGACAAAGGACCGCTGTGGATGGCCAACACTCAGCTCCTGGCTCTGAGCCCCGCTCACCCCTCCTGGCTCCGCCCAAGCCTCCCTCACCTCCAGGCCCAGGGAGCAGCCTGGCGGTGAAGGGGTTAACCGGGATCTAGAGCGCAGGGACTGGGTTGTGTTTAGCCGCTTGTCAAACTTTATTTAGTAGGGGCTGGAGGGAGAGAGGCAGGGTCGGTGCGGAGGAGCCCCAGCCTGCCAGGAGTTAAAACCGGGAGGTTGGGTTTTTGGAAGGGGCAGCCTCCAGTGCCTGAGTCACTTCCTTCGGGGGAGGCGGGGACCTCCCCTGGACTCTTCTCCCGGCTGGCCGGTCTGCGGCGCACGCACTCGCACTCGGGTGCTGGGACCAGGGACCAGGAGGCGAGCAGAGGGCCCCAATCGGGGCTCCCCAGCAGCCGTCTCCTCTCCGGGGAGGAGGGACAGGGGAGGAGAAAGCCTCGCCTCGCACCATGCGCTTCCCGGCCCCGCTCCAGTAACTGTGCCGCCGCTGGGGGGCTGAGCGCTCGGACGCGGACGCTCCCATCCGCGCTGAGCTCTGAGCTCTCTGCGCTCTCTGCGCTCCGGTGCCTGTGTGCCACTGTCTGTGGGCCGCCGCGCGCCGGCATGACCGACGTCCTGCCTCAGCCCGACTGCAGCCTGAAGGCGGTGTGCGAGCCGCTGGAGCGCTGCTGCCTGGATCCGCTGGAGGAGCCGGGGAGCAAGCGGCCCCCCAACACGGGCGCCCGGCTCTGGGGCCGTGTGCGCAGCAAGCTGCTCCGCCAAAAGGTGCTGGTAGGGGACTTGCGGGTCCGGAGGGGGTGGACTAGAGGGACCGAGAGAGGGCAGGGTGCTGGGGCCCATGGGGGTGCCGGGCCGCTCTGCCCCTCCTTGTGGAGCGCCATCCCAGCTCCTGCCTGACTGTGGAGTCCTGGGACAGAACTGGGGGCTGCTTTAGGTCTGCTCTCTGTGGCCTGGGTTTGATGATTAATGCTGGTTGCTACCCCCGCCGCTGACCCTGGCTGCTTTCTCTGCCTTGGGAAAGGGGGGTTGTCTCCTGTGGGAGAGGATTGCCGGGCTCCTTTCTGAGTCCAGGAATATGAACAGACTGGGCAAGGGGCTCCTGGGCATCAGTGGCCCCCCACGGTGTTCAGCCAAGACCCTAACCCCTTGTATCCAGTGGACACTGCTGGCTGCCCCTTCGCTGCGGGGCACTGACAGTGGCCCCTCAATGCCATCAGCTGTGGGAGGTTTCTTTGTATGGGACTGTGGCATCCTTGCCCACCAGGGAGGAGGGATGTGGTGGGGAGGCAGAGGCACTGCTGAGTCTGGGGTCCATAGGCTGCCTCTTCAGGGACCACCCAGCTGACTGCTGGCCCAGTGCCAGTCAGGCACCAGGCAACTCAGTCAGTGTGCCAGAGGGTTCCTGACCCAACGGGCAGTTCAGAGCAAGCTGTGCCAGGGAAGCCTGCCCATCCTGCTTGCAGCCCCAGACCTGGGTGGGGATTAAAGTCGAGATAGAAGCTGACTGTCTGCAGCTGGGCAGGCTGCCTCGGGGCTGGCTTTGGGCCCTGGCATCGGGCGTCCGAGGAAGAGCCAGACCCAGGGCCTAGCACACAGTAAGTGCTTGATAACTGCAGACAAATGAACTGCCTGAGCAAGGTGTCCTGGTGGCCAGAGCCATGCCCTTCAAGGCAGTCATGGGGAGGCTCTGGCTGGTCTGCGTGGCTGATGGGGGTTTGCAAGCTCTCCTGTGCTCAGAAGGGGGCCCTTTGCAAAGTCCTCGCTACCAGCCAGCAAAGGTTCCTGGCACCTGCCAAGAGGAAGTGCTCTTGGGCCCATTGGCTCCTGGTCTAGTTTCTTCCCCTGCCAGTGGGGCGCACTTGACCTCCCAGAGATGACATCAGTCCTAGAAAGTGCTGGGCCGGGCAGCAACTTGAGCTGTCCTGCTTTGGCCGCTGGGTCACCTTCAGCCTCTCTGGGGACCAGGCTGGCAGAGCCCTGCTGGCCTCAGCTGCTACCAGAGCCCCTCTGTGCTGAGGCAGCTGTCTGTGCCCGGCAGCACGGAGCCATCCCCCCGGCACCCCTTCTCCCCAAACCCTGCTGAGGCCAGCAGATAGCAGCCCAAAGCTCCTCGTCCAGTCACAACCCTCGAGGTTGGCAAGAAACTGACCCAGCAGGAGCCTAGCACAGTGCCAGCCAAACAGAGCCCTTCCGATGTACCTGCACCTTTGGGGAGGTGCCTGGGGGGTAGGGAGCAACTTTAAACCCTAAAATCCCACACTTTCCCAGACTTTTTATTCTCTCCCTGTGTATCCGTGACTGGCAAAGCCAAGAGGCCATTTCAGGAACCCTTCAGCGGGCTTTGCCTCTGGGGGTGTCTGATGGCTCCGTGTCTTGTGGTGCTCTCTGGGCGAGAGTGGCGGGCCAGCCGGGCACTGGGCTGCTGAGGGGATTGGCATCAGTGCAACTGCAGGGTGGCTCTGGCGCTGGATGCTCTGTGTGGCGGGCGATTCAGTCTCCTAGCCCCCGTTGTGTGGCAAAGTCTGTCGGTGTCATGGACACAGGGTCTGCACCACGGACGGACGACAGGAACGTTCATCCGCCCTGCTGTGCCCGCCCTGCTGTGCCCGGGCAGAGGGGTGGGCAGGCCTTCTTAGGGAGCCAGGCCCTCTGCCCACTTCCCTTCCCAGCTGCATTCACCTGTTTTTTATTTATTTTTTAGGTCAGGTAGCAGCTTAGGTGGGGTGGGGGAAGGGTACCAGGTACTGCCCAGCCTGGCAGGAGCGGCCGCCTCAATAACTTGGCACTAAGGATTTGATGTGGTGGATGCCCCAGTCACCTGTGGCCCTCCTGCTCCCATTTAACCAAAGATGAAAGGCTGGAGGAGTTGGGGGGAAGGAGGGGAGCTGTGACTCATCTGGGGACGCTGTGCTGGGGCTGGAGAATCGGTTCAGATGGAAAAGTCCCAGGATTCACCTGTAGGGCCTCTGGGAGTCTGCTCAGGGCCCACTCACAGGCTCTCCTTTGGGTCCCAGGGGCTATGGTTGGGTTGTTCTTATCCCCAAAGAGAGTTCTGGGGCCGAAGCCTCACTCCAACCTCTGACTTGGCAGTTGGTGTGTTGTGCAAGCATTTAGCAGAGGAGACACGTGGCATTTGGGTTTGTGGGTTCTGCCAGTCCTCTTGGCGTTTTAACCTCGCATTTCTCCTTTTCTTTTTTTCACTTTGCTCCAAATCACACTCCAGGAGACCAGGCTCTGTGCCTGTCCTTCCTCCCACCCTGCCTGCTTCGTAGGTTGCACTTTGGAGGGAGAGGGACAAACCCCACCCCCTGAAGTGTCCTTGTGGGGGCCATAGAGGGCTAGGAGGGCCCCAGTGAGGGTAGGCCAGAGTATTTGTCTGGGGGCTCTGATGGGGAAATCTAGGCCCCATTGTTGCCCTGCAGCCAGGCCAGATACCAGCTGGAGGTGGGGAGTCGGGCGGAACTGGCAGGTTCCAGGGGAGTGGGGAGAGTTGAGGTGGGCTCCTGATGACCTTGTCTTTGCGTTGAGAGGTCGCCGTGTGGGTCTGAGAATTCCCTGCCTCCATGGAGCTTCTCTCTGGAAGCTGGAGGCTGGCAAAGTAAACTGAGGGGTTTGCAGAGTTCGCCTGCTCTGTGATGGGGTTTGCTCCCCTCTGCTTCTAGGAAGGGTCAGAGGGGTCACTGAGGAAGGACAGGATGAGGAGCCACCTGTCTGGGGAACCTGCGGGCTCAGGAGGGTCCCTCTCTTTACCTTCTTGATTGCCACCACAGGGCAGCTCCTGGCCCCTCCCAGAGGCCGGCATTTACAGGGACAGTTCTTCCTCACAGGTAGCCCCAGGTATGCACACCATACATCCCCCTCAGGCTCACGGGCTGTGGAGGGGGCAAGGGTGCTGGGGTATAACTTAGCTATGTCGTGAGCTCACTGTTTTTATTTCATGACCTGGCTCTAGGCATCAAGAAAGATCTTGAAACCTTATATAACAGACATCTGTCCTGCCCTGGCTGCCCACTGCTCGGCCCTGACCCCTCCCCCTGGCCCTACCTCTCTCCACCTTGTTGGCTAAAGGAAAGGGACCTGCACCCTGGTCTTCACCATGCAACTGCCCACCCACCCCTAGTGCTCCATCCACTGTCGGCAGGGCACAGGGGTGCTCCCCTAGGCCTGGGGGACCTTGCAGCCGCTCATTGCCTCTAGGGCCTCCGTGTGGGCCAGCTGGAGGGCGGAGGGGCGTGGCGTGACCGCCCTGCATTCCTGCGTCACTCTGCTTCTCACAGCACTTTCTGACTCCCTAGAGAGAGGACCTTACTCCTAGGATCACATGGTGGCCTCCTGACCCCAGTGCTCCCGCTTCTCCTCCAAGCCGGCTCCCGAGAGGCCCGTGTGCTTCCACAGGGCAGGCGTCCTTGACTCTGAGAATCAGACTCGGAGCCAACCAGACCCACAAGTTGTGTGACTTTTTGGAGAGGGTCACAGACCCCAAGGTGGGAGCCCCGTGCTTGCTCTGAGTGAACTGGGCAGGTGCTGTTTGTTGGCACCTGGGGAGGTTAGAGAAGCCACTGGCGCTCCCGGCATCCCTGTGACCCACAGCTGGCCTGGCCAGGCAGCCACGCTGGGCTTGGTGCCCCAGCTTTTGGATGGCCCCAGACCAGGGGCAGCTGAGCCTGCCAACCAAGGTGGTTCCCGGAAGGCCAGGGCTGCCGGAGCCCAGTGTTGCAGGAGAACCCAGGAGGCCCCAGGAGGGCAGCCATTTTGGAACGAGCCCAGAAACTTCTGCAGGCGCTGGTTGGGGGAGTTTCCGGGTGCCCACATGGTCGGGAGCTGGTCAGCAGGTGCCGTGTTCTGGGAGCTCCCTTGCACCCTAGAGGAACACATAGCCCAGGCCCGGGGAGGAAGCCAGAGTCAGTCCTGGATCTGGAGCCCAGCGAGCCTTAGACTAAGCCCCACTGTGTGTGGTCCCCCAGGATGGGGCCTAGGGAGGTAGGCAGCGGCCATGGAAGCCGCCCTTTGAGATTCCTCTGCAGAGAGGCTGGGAGGGCCCGTAACCCCACAGTGAATTCCCTGGTTCTGCTGTGGCCAAGAGAGAAGCTGGAATGGCCATTGTCCTGGACAGTGACCACCCAGGGTCGGTGCCTCCGATGTGCAGAGCCAAGCAGTGACAGCCACAGTTCCCTTCCCGCCAGACACCAGAAGGCCTCTTTCTCGCTCTGGCTCCTCCTTGGAGAGCTCCCGCCCCTCAGGCTGGTGTGGCACTGTCATTTTTTTTTTTTTTTAATATATTTTATTGATTTTTTACAGAGAGGAAAGGAGAGGGATAGAGAGTTAGAAACATCGATGAGAGAGAAACATCGATCAGCTGCCTCCTGCACACCTCCCACTGGGGATGTGCCCGCAACCAAGGTACGTGCCCTTGACCGGAATCGAACCTGGGACCTTTCAGTCCGAAGGCCGACGCTCTATCCACTGAGCCAAACCGGTTAGGGCTGGTGTGGCACTGTCTTAACCTGACACGTGACCTTGGACAAATCCCTTCACCTCTGTGGTTCCCTGGCATCAGTAGAATGAAGGGGCTGTGCAGGGTGATCTCCTAGATCCAGTTCACATGATGATCTTGGCCACGTCTCAAGATTCCTATTCCTAAGCCTTAAACTCTCAACACACTGGGAAAAGCTGGGTGGGAGAGGTCACGGGCTGCTCCTGGGCCCAGGCCAGCCCTTCGCTGGCACGGGAGAAGCGAGGGGAGCCGGGATGTGGGCCTTCTCGACCCCGGTCCTGAAGGAGCCCTGGTGGGAAGGCATTTTCTCCATCCCCCGTATCCCAATTAGTTCATTTAGTCCCTGAATATTGATGGGGCACCTTCAGAGTGCTGGCCACTGCACGGGTGGCCCAGGCAGAGGGCCCTTACTCTCATGGAACGTTCTGTCTATAGGAGTCAGGCAGTGAGTGAGATTTCAGGCTCTGGCTCTGCTTCTCAGTGGTTAGAGCATCAGCCTGCACACTAAAGGGTCTTGGGTTCAATTCCCCGTCGTGGGCACGTACCTGGGTTGCAGGTTCACTCCCCAGTCCTGGTCAGGATGAGCGTGGAAGGCAACCAGTCAATGTTTCTCTTTTTCTTTCTCTCCCTTCTTCCCCTCCCTCCCTCCCTTCCACTCTCTAAAAAAGCAATGGGAAAAATATCCTTGGGTGAGGGTTAACCAAAAACATTAAACGGGGTAATGGATTAGAGAGTAATGGAGAGGGAGAGGCCTTGCTTAGAGAGATAATTTTGAACTAAGATTGAAATGACAAGAAGGACTCTTGATAGATCTGGGACAGTGCGTTCCTGGCAGAAGGACCGGCCGGGCACAAACCCCGTGACCGGGGTGACGGCGGTGTGTGCAGAGGTGGACAGAGGCTGCGTGGAGAGTGTGGTGGACCGCGGACGGAGTGGGCAGGGGCCAGCTTGTGCAGGGCCTCGCAGGCCACGCGAGGGGTTTGGTTTTAACCTAAGCGCAGCGGGAAGCACAGAGTGTAGCCCAGGTAGTGACGCCGGCATGCTGTGAGCCCAGGCGGAGGACCAGGCCTTGTTCTTAGCCCTGATGCCCTACGAGGGGCTGTTATTATTAGCCACTCGTTTTACCTGTGGGGAAGCGGAGGCTCAGAGATGACACAGAGGAGGTCGTGTGAGCGGCTGAGGGCAGGACCCAGTGTTGAAACCCAGGCAGCCGGATCCTAGCCATCATACATCCTGCAAGGAGGATGCCCCAGCCTGCTGGGGCCTGTGCTGCTTCTCAGTTGTCTAGTTGTCTGGGTGCTCCAGGGGCCCGAGCTGTGTGCCCTGGGTGCGGGGGTCCTGCCCACTCGCCTTGCTGTGTGTGGTTCCCAGCCAGCAAGCTGTGGTGTGTGGGGCCCAGGGAAGCGGCCCCTGGGAGACCCCTCCGTGGGCACAGGCAGTGGAATTGCTGGTGCCTCTCATTCTTACTAGCAGGCTCTGTGCCCGGATGGCCTTCCTGGCTGGGAAAGGGAGGATGAAGTCAGCCTTTCATCGTTTTTACCAAAGTGCCCAAGTTCAGAGGGAGGCCACTGAGCCACAGCGGTCCTGAAGGCCTCGCCTTGGCCTCGCCACGGCAGCCAGCGTGAAGCGGCCCAGCCGGGACCTCAGGTGGCCTCTCGCCTCGGACTTTGACCTCTAAGTGGGCCCTTCCGGTTGAAGACAGGGCCGCCGGGGGCTGCTCTGTGCTGCTTTGACCCTGACCAGTTACTTTTCCCGAGTGACCCCATCCTTGTTACCCTGTGCCCACAGCATGTCCCTGAGCTGGGTGGGGCAGCTTCCTGGTGTTAGTTTGAGGCCTGGTTCTGGGGTGAAGTCTGCGGCAGGGAAGACAGCGGTGGGGGGCCCGCTCTGAAAAGGCAGGGCCCGGGGCTCTGGAGAATTGTGCCCGGCCTTGGAGTCTCCCGAAGCAGCCCAGGTTTGAGTTCTGTCTGCAGCAGTGCCCGGCCCAAGGCCTCAGCATGTGGAGGCGGGGGGCAAGCTGGACGTGGGAACGCAGAGCGCTGGGGAGGGCAGGTCACAGGGGGGTGCCATGAGGCTAACCTGCCTTCAATAAAAGCCTCATTCAGAGCGGCTAAACCCTTTCCATATGTGGGCCACTGGGAACTTCAAAGTTCTGGGCAGGGGGTTGGGGGAGGCAAGCTGAGGCGAGTGGCCCATCCCAGCGCCTTGCACAAGCCTGTCGTGTGCTGGCCTGGGAGCGGGGCCTGACCCTGCAGGGTGAGGGCTGGAGGGCAGAGCTTGCATGGCCGTGGGGGGAAGGCAGGCCTCTGGGAAGACGGGTGAGTTTACAGAACCTGGTCTCCCTGACCCAGCCGCTGCGCTGGAGGCCAGGATCTAGGCCCTGGCACCCCCTCCCACTCCACCCTGCCACGTCAACGGAATCCTGCAGTACCCTCCCCCAGAGGGAGGAGAGCAGGCTCTTGGCAGCTCCCTGTCCCCCCCTTGCCAGCCCTGCCCGGCCTCTCACGCCTGTGGTCTGTCCCAATGACAGGCTGGCTCTGGTGTCTGCAGGGGACCCAGCCCAGGGTATGTGAACGCACTCGGAGGAGGCAGGGGAAAGCCAACCCAGGACCGCCACCGTGGCCCAGGCCGGGGAGCCACAGGAAGTGGGCCCCAGGCACACAGGACACCGGCTCAGGGCCTGGTCACAGCCAGCACCGCCTCTGGCAGGCGTCCCCAGAAACACGGCTCTGCCTCCCCTTCAGTCCCCATCCACCTCTGAGGGCGACAACTTCGCGGTGCCCAGCTGACTCCTTACTGTTAAGAGCACTTAGTTTTTATCTCCTAAACACAGCGCTGGGCTTCGAGGGACATCCACGCCGCCACTCAGGGCAGGCCCGGCCCGGAGAGCCCAGGGACAGCAGTGCCGAGCGAAAGGAAGGGCGTGCTCGGCCTGCAGAGGGACAGAGGCCCGACAGGGACTGTGCTGGGGGTGACAGTGGGGCTCTAACGGAAGGGTTAGCACCGAGGGACTGGGGGGAGGAAGTGGAGTCCTGGGAGCCCTGGGCCGCCGGTGAATAGATCTGTAGGTCTGCATGGGCCCGTCACCCAGTGACCTCTGTGCCTGTGCCTCCCCGCCCCCTCCCCTGGCCGTACTGTCATAGAAGGGCCACCACAGGCCCCTCATGGATTGAAGCAGCCCATGTGAGGGGAGGGGGAAGGGTGGCGGCAGAAGACTTTCGGGCCGGCTGGGTGGTTGAAGGCGTGTGGTGTAGTGGGAAGATTTGCCCACCCTTAGAAGGACCCGGAACAAGGGCTCTGTCACCTACTCAGGAGAGCAGGATGGGGACCCCAGACTCTGGTGCCGCTGAAATCCCAAGCACCGGGGGGAAACCATGAACGGCCAGCACTGGGGTCACCTGCCCCAGGCTGGAGACAAAAGGGGCCGGGAGGAAGGGCTTAGACCCCTCAGAGGGGACCCCGAGAACATTCCCAAAATGAAGGTGACACCACCATCTGGAGGGTGCTCGGGTGTGCACAGAGCACCTGCCCCTGCCCTCAGATCCTCTGATCCTCAGGCCTCTGCAAGGCCGCTGGGTGTTCCCTGTCCCGAACATGAGGCTGCTGAGGCCCAGCGAGGTCAGCAGCTGCCCAGCTCCTGCCACTCTCCCCGAGTCTGTGGCCTCCCAGGTGGGGATGCAGGGTTCCCACCAGGAGCCCAGGATGTCGGTGCAGTGGCCCTAGTGGTTCTCTCCTGGACATCAGTCCCAGAGGTCGGCCGATTCTCCCTGGCAGAGCGACGTCTGGGTATGCAGACGTGATCAGACCAAGTCCAAAAGCAAAGGCTGCTCACTATGGGTGAGCTGCTCCCAGTGGCCATGTTCAGCCCACTCGTTCATCACTTTCTCCAGCATGTCCTATGGCCCGTTTCCCTCCTGCCTGGGCCCCACCTTGGGGAGCCCCACTGTGTGTGTATTTCCTGTACAGTGAAGGAGGGGCCCTCTGGGGGTCTCCCCAGCCTGGCCCTTTGCAGCCCCATCTGCCTCCCTCCCTCAGGTGATCTGAGGTTCCCAGGTGCCTGCTCCGCAGGGCAGTGGATGGCCCCTATCTGCTGGGACTGGAGGGTGAGCAGTCAGGTGTCCCTCTCCACGCCATCCCAGGAGCTGGCCCTCTGCCCCCAGCACTAATCTAATCAGGAAATAGCAGAGTCCACATTTCCCAGGGGTTATAAATAGCCACAGCAATGCAGGCAGCATCATTTCTCTGGAAAACGTGCCATGTCCCTCTCCTCTGCACCCTCCCTTCTCTGTATTTAAATGACATCCTGAAATAGACTTGGCTTCTAGAGGCTGCTGGCCTCCTGGGAGACAGAGCGCCATTGTTGGGGCGCCGAGGGGCTGGGCAGGCCTCCCTGAGCGGGTGCCCGGGTGCACCTGTAGAGAGGATCGGGAATGCGGCGGTGGTGGGAACTTGCAGTAAAACTCATCTGGCCTCAGACAGGCTGGTGCGTGCAAAACAGCTGCAAACAGCGCCGGCAGGCTGCGGAGGGCCAGGGCCTTGGTGCCAGGGGCAGAGGGAACGGAAGGCTCCTGAAGCCTGGGGTTATCCCGGAAGGCTTTCTGGAGGAAGCGGGGCTAGCTCTGGGCCTCAGCGTGAGTTGCTTTTCCTGTCTCCGCTGCTCCCAGGAAAACGCAGGGCTGCGACCTGGCAGCTAGAACAGAAGCAGTGGGGAGAGAAGTAACAGAGGATTGTACTGGGGGCGCCTGCCAGCACCAGGTCTGCCCCTGGTGCCAGTCCACGCGCCAGGAGCCCTGCTGTCTCCTTTCTAAATAAATAACGGTAACAGCAGCCGTCGTCTTCGCCAGGAGGTGCCGGCGCCAGGCCAGGTGCTTTATCTTGCAGGGGTAGCAGAGCAGATGTGTCCGAGAGACTTGACTTTGCCGCCCAGCTCTCACTTTGTAGATGTGTGGCACTAGGCTGGCTTCTCGTCCTCTTTAAGCCTCCATGTCCCCGTCTGTAAAATGGGAGCAGCTATCAAGGCTTAAACCTCTGAGGCTTGTTATGATGATTCACGGAGATGCTGTATGTAAAGGGTTGGGCGTAGTGCCAGACCTACAGGAGATGCTCCCAAACCAGCATTTGCTATTACTGTTTTCCATAGCAACGCTCTGAGGTAGGTACAGACACCCCCGCAAGGAAACTGAGGTTCGGAGAGGTAATGTGACTCGCCCCAACTCACACAGTTGAATGAAGAGCAAACATCTGGGCTCTCAGTCCCTACCCTTTCCCCACTCGGGCTGTGTCCAGATTCCACTGCAGAACCCAGGGAGGGGCCCCTGGCTCAGTCCATGGCAGCTGTCAGGGGAGGCTGGGGCAGCGGAGTGGCCTTAGGTGATTCTGGCCAGGTGCCGTGACCATGGAATTGGGCTGAGGTTCATGCCGATGCTTGAAGAGACCATCGTTAAAAGCGTGGTCACTCCAGAATGTGTGCTCCAAGGCTAGCATCTGCCCCTGTTGACAAAGAGCAGCTGGGGGCAGACCCAGGCCCGTGTCCAAGTGGGTACCCAGCCTTCTGGCTGGGATGAAGGCTGGTGAGGGGTTGGGACAAAACGAAGTTTCCCAGGGAGGGAGGCTTCAGGAAAGTGAGGCCAAACTTGGGGCTTCCTTTGGTGACACAGTAGGACCCCTGGCCCCAAGCCTTCCGGGAGAGAGGGCGGGGCAGCAGCCCCGCTGGTGAATCCCACACGCTTCCCTGTATTTAGGGAGGTGTTGGGTGGGGAGCGTGGGGGTGCTCGGTTCTCTCCACACCTCTCTCCTCTCTCCTGTTCTCAATTCTGTCCCTTCTTCGGGCAAGGAACTGACTGCTGAAGGCTGGGCCCGGACCAGAGCTGGCCCAGATGTAGACACCAGACCCAGCAGATGCTTGGGTGCCTGTCCCTAGTTGGTGTGTGCATGATGGAAGGTTCAGGAAGGACTTACCTCGAGCTGTAGGAAGCCCCAGGGCCCAACGCACTCTGCATTGACCCGGATGGCTTTCCTCCGTGGTGAGGCCTGTTGAGCAGCGGTGTTCAAACCGTGCACGTGTCCCTGGGGTGTGCAGGGACTTTCCAGGAGCGGCATGGCAGGGAGAGTTTCAAGGGAGTTGGTTTGCAGATCCTCAACTCCCATCAGTGCTATTGTCAAAAAGCGATCGTCTTGTGAAGGGCCTTTGACCATCACCTCTCTCTGCAGAGGAGCTCGAGGCTGAGGCTCGAGGCTCGCTGTGGACGTGGCCCAGGTCTGCCACCTCCGGGCTACACAACAGAGGGGCCACTTGGAATGCGGGGGCAGGTGTTGAAAAAATGAAAGGCTAATGGCTGGGTGATAGATCCTGTCGCCAGGCAGGTGGCTTCCCCTTCTTTGTTTTCTACAACTGATGGAAATTGGCAGCCGAGAGGCTGTTTAAAATAAATTTTGACTAAGGGTAAATGTGCAATTCAAAGCAACAAGGAAAGAAGTTAAATATTGCTTAACGTTGCTACAATAAAACTACGTAGGCCTCATCTACTTCTTTATGTGAACAGGATGCTTTGTTCTTTACATCTTTCAAAACAAAAACCCCCAAAATATGAACAGAATTTATGTTATACCCTGTCTCACCCTACTATTCGTATACACACATGAGCTCACACAGAAAACATGCTCTACCCGTCTGCTTAAGGGACACCATTCCACCAAAATGGCCCTTTGCTGCTGAATAGTTATTACAG
Source organism: Plecotus auritus (assembly GCF_963455305.1). Lineage (NCBI taxonomy): Eukaryota > Metazoa > Chordata > Mammalia > Chiroptera > Vespertilionidae > Plecotus > Plecotus auritus. The sequence continues at coordinate 35,720,155 of NC_137774.1, forward strand.
TTTCCAATGTGGTGGTTAATTGTTATTGTATGTTGCTAATTATTATAATAACTGATCCAGAATATGTTTTGAATATTTAGAGCCTTGTGGTCTGAGGAAATTTTTCATTTCCATTTATACAGATATTTTTATTGAAGTGAAATAGAATAGGGTGACAAATAAAAGGCTGTAACATCAAAAAAATACAAACTAGGGCAAAACCCTTTGGGAAAAGAGACTTGAAACAAGTTCAGGAGAGAGAGGCAGTGGGGCTTCTACGAGGGCGGGAGGGCTGTGATGTCTTTGTACACAGACGGCGATGGGTATCAAATCACATGCTATTGGACTTCACGGAACACATTTCAGAGAATGAGGTAACAGTTTTATTTTAAGATGTAAATATTTACATTACTTTGGAAATTCTATTCCTTGCAAGTATTTAAACTTGCCTTGGAAATATTCAGATGTTGATTTTAAAATGTGCCAGAGAGTGCATGGTTTTCAGATTTGTGGGTGCACAAGGGAAAACAGTTTGAAGGCCACTGGGTCAGAGAAACGGCGTCCTGTCCACTCCCCTGTGAGGGAGGCCTCTGAGCCTCTCCTGCCATCCCCACCTCCCGGGGGCTCCTGCCTAATGTGGGGGCCTCCCCGGCCGAGTGTTTGCTTCCTTGCGGGACCAACCGCTTACCACAAGTATCTCACTGAGTCTTCACAACAACCCGGCGAGGAAGGTTCTGTTACCTACTGCAATGAACAGATGGAATAAACGAGGCTTACTCAGCGAGGTTAAAACTTCCCGGGGTCATGCAGCTGCAAGCGGCAGAGCCGAGATTCAGACCCAGCAGCCTGACTCCCGAGACGGCTTCACCACTGTCTGCATCGCACTGCCTCCCCTTCAGCACCTCCATACATGGGCTACATCCCCTCCTGTCAGATGGTCAAGCAGATTGCTTACTGTTTGTGAGCCTCAGTTTCTGCATCTGTGAAATGGGTGATAATCCCATCTCACGGGGTGATGGTCAGGAGTAAATGAGAGGTGATGGGCGAAGGTACCTAACAGTGTGCCCTACCTCCTTCACTGAGTTGGGGGTAGTCCTTCACTAACCAGGCCAGGAGGGGCTGGAGGCTGAAGCCACCGGAAGGGTTGATTTCCGGATGAGCATCAGGCCCCTCTTCTGCCTTCCTGACCATTTAGCCAGCTGATGAGCAGTGGCTGAACAACAGAGATCTGGCTTCGTCTCTAGCTATCACCTCTCTCTCTCTCACTTGTGTTCTTTCTTTCTTCACAGTTGGATCCACAAACCGTAGAAACCAAGAACTGGCACACAGATGTGATCGAGATGAACGGGGTGAGCTGGAGAGCTGGAAATGTCTGCATGGTGGGTGGGCAGCCCGACCTCTGGCTGGTGTCCTCCGGATGCTATCCTGCCCCTCAGCCCAGTCCCTCCCCCTTTTCCTCCTACCCCCTTCCCACTCCCGCCCTACCAGTATGGCAGAGCCTTGGGTGCAAGAGGTGGGCCTTGTTTACAGTCCTGCAAGGGGTCCCTAGGTTTTGGGGCACTCATGCCCTGCCTCACCCCCGACCAGATCAAAGTGGAATTCTCCATGAAATTCACCAGCCGAGACATGAGCCTGAAGAGGACGCCATCCAAAAAGCAGACCGGCGTCTTTGGCGTGAAGATCAGCGTGGTGACGAAGTAGGTGCTGCCTCCCGTGTGAGTGCTATGTCAGTGCCCAGGGCCCTGCCTGCCCTGCCTGCCCTCGCCTGGCCCCTAAGCAGTCACCCTCCAGTTCAGTAGTCACAGTGACAAGTGCGGAGGCCAAAAGTGGCCCGCAGAGGTGTATTCTCTGCTGCACATGCTACTTTAGAAATACACGAGCCAGTATTGCAACACCAGGGTGTTGCATGGGAAAATGCCAGGTTGTCAGCTTCTCGTAATAAATGGGAAGATGTGAAACTGTAGGCCCACATTTCAACTTGGCCGGGGCTGGCTGGACTCCAAGGAGTAGCTGCCCCTCGGACAAGGGCCGGCATCCTCGGCTCGCCACCATCCCGCTCTCCAGGGCCCGACCCCCTCCCATGTATAGGGTACCTGCTGGGGCTTCCATAGCCTTAGAATCTGAGACCTCTATTCCTAGGAACGTTCTCTCAGTCTTTGAGCTTATCTCCCAAACTTCCCCCTTTGTCCCTGCTGTCCCTCAGCAGGCAGGCCTTGGGTGGGCTGTGTGGGGCAGCGTGGCATGGCCTCTTTCTCAGCCCTGTTCCTGCCCCCACCTCCTGATTGCAGAGGCTAGAGCTCTCCAAGGCCAAGTATTTGGGGAGGGGTCTATGTAGCCATCACTGGGGGCCTCCCTCCACCCTCCCTCCTTTCTCCTCCCCCAGGCGGGAACGCTCCAAGGTGCCCTACATCGTGCGGCAGTGTGTGGAGGAGGTGGAGAAGAGGGGCATCGAGGAGGTCGGCATCTACCGGATATCAGGGGTGGCCACAGACATCCAGGCGCTGAAGGCCGTCTTTGATGCCAGTGAGTCCGGAGGCCCAGTGCGAGGCGGCGGGGAGATGGTGCTCCAGCAGGCACATAGCGGCAGGAGAGCCCAGTGGAGGCAGGAGGCCTTCTCCATGGAGAGGCCCGACCGGCCGAGGGAGGAGCCTCAGCCTCTACCTGCAGTCGGTGGTGTGGGCTGGACCATTTCTGAGTCCCTGTGGCAAGGGCTCTTCCTGCACTTTCTCACATGGTCCCCTGCCCCCAGCCCTTACCCATTGTTACAGGTAAGGGAACTGAGACTCAGAGAGGTCAAGACACTGGCCCAGGCTTGCCCAGCTAGTAGGTTTCAAGCCTGACTTAAACGCAGATCCTTCTGACTTCAGAGTCCAAATTCCTGGCTCTCGCTAGCTCCCAGGTTCCTGGGGGTGCGAGGGAAGGAGAGACTGTGAGCCTGGGCTGGCTGGCTCCCCACCATCTCCAGGGCCCCATGTGCCTCTGGGAGGGCACTGTCTGTGGCTTTGACTGCAAACTCCTCCATGGTAGACCTGCCCTTTCTAGGTCTTCTTCCCCCATCTCGCCAGTTCAGGCCTCAGCAGCAGCACACCCCGTAGCCGGCCTGGCAGTGCCAATTCCGCGGGAGCTGAGAGCGAGTGTGTGTGTCCCTGTTCGGGAAGCCTGGGCTGGGGAGCTGGGGGGCTGGGGACATGCTGGCTCCTCAGTGCAGCCTGGAGGCTGAGGCTTTGTTGGAACATGATTTTAGGTGTAAAAAATGTGCGGTGCCTTCCAGAGCAGGCTTAGCAGTGAGGAGGTTCCAGTGGAGGGAGGATGTGTGGCACGTGGTTCGAATGTGGCTCCAGAATTCTGGATGATGAACTCGGCTCCTCTTCCCCTCTCCCTCCCCCCATGGATTTGAGTCCCAGACCACCTGTGGGCACTACCTGCACCCTCCCTGTCTGGGGGAGACCAGACCAGAGTTGGAGTGGGTGGGGGCACCCCTGGTAGGTGAAGGATGGGTGGGGAGTGGAACAGAGCCGCACCCAATCAGCTGAGGGCTGCATGGGAGAGGTGGCTCAGGCCAATGTGGCCGCTGACCTCACACTTCCTCTACAGATAACAAGGACATCCTCCTGATGCTGAGTGACATGGACATCAACGCCATCGCTGGCACCCTCAAGCTCTACTTCCGGGAGCTTCCCGAGCCCCTCCTCACAGACCGACTCTACCCCGCCTTCATGGAGGGCATCGGTGAGGCTCCGGGAACCTGAGGGCCGGCTGAGCCAGGCCTGCTGACCAGCAGAGTCAAGAGCAACATAAGAGCCCTGGCTTCCTTTGTTCATCGACCTGCTCAATGCACCTGAGTAGCCAGGGGGGCAGGGGGCAGGGGGCCGGTCTGCTGGGGCCTGAGCCAGCGCTGGACCCTCTCTCACTTTCCTCTCTCTCCCCTCTTGTCCCGTGGGCTGCCCTCTGTGCCTCCTCCTTGGACAGGGACCTCCTTGCTTGGAAACCTGGGTGTCCAAGGAAACCTGTCCTGCAGTGGGTGGTCAGGGGCAGCGCCCAGAGCTAAGGAGGAGCCTGGTTAGAGCTGGAGTGCACTTGCGGTGGCCGGTGCCATGGATGGGGAGGAAGCGGAGGGCCCTGGCCTCCATCCACTGGGCCAAATCCAGGCCTGGGTGCATCCCTCTCAGGGCTTCAGCCGCCATGAGAAATGAGCCCCCTGGAAGGCACTTGCGGCTGTGCTCATCTCTGAGAGGCTGGGAGGACATTCACGCAGTGTCGTCCTTGTCTTAAGCTTTGCCTGACAGACCAGGGTGGGAACGGCATCAGCCGCAAAGGCCTGTGCAGTGAGGGAGGCAGGTGTCTGCTCCCCACCAGCTGCCCCCTGGCTGAGTTGCAGGTTGTGGGCGGGGCCTCCTATAGGAACTGGCTGTTAATAGGGCAGCCTGGGCTCTCCCTCAGGGTCTGCAGCCTCCTGACCACCAGGCGCTGGCCAGGGCCTCCCCACCTGGGAGCCAAGCCCCCGCCCTAGCCCTGTCTCTCCCCACAGCCCTGTCAGACCCTGCTGCCAAGGAAAACTGCATGATGCACCTGCTCCGCTCCCTGCCCGACCCCAACCTCATCACCTTCCTCTTCCTGCTGGAACACTTGAAAAGGTAATGAACAGTGTTCCAACCGGGGTGGGGGGCAGGGAGCCCAGGCAGGCACCTGCTGGAGAGGACTCACCTGCTGGGCCATCCGTAGCAGGGTGAGAGTTTGCTCTTCAAATTTTTACACTCAAATTCTGTTTGAAAAGTATTTGGGTTCTAATAACAACCTGGAATATTGGCCACAGAATGCTTAGAAAGGCAAGGCTAGAGCCAACAACTACGGATGAGTTTTACAGTCAGTGGGTCATTCAGTCAACTTGGCATATTTCGCATGGAAAGCATAGGCAGCAGCAGGATGCACACGGCAGTAAGTGTGCGTGCGTGTCCTGGTGTTCTGTACGTACAGCCATGTACTCCACAATGTAAAAAAGTGTTTGCTATTGCGTGTCATGGTCAAAAATGCTAGCAGCCCTCTGGTTTTGACCACACTTTAACGGATAGGGACACAGCCCAGCAGGGATTTGCTCTGGTTAGCAGGCCTGTCCTTAGAATCCCAGCTCCCAAATCCTAAACTAAGGCCCTTCCCCCTCCCCCTCTTCTATAATCGGGCCAAACCAAGAGCTGCTCAAGTTGAGGCCCGTGGCAAGTTCCGACTGAAACCAACACTGAAGGTGTCCTTACCACTCCCTTTTGAGCCCAGGACTGTCTGGGGATGAGTGGGGAGCGAAAGTCCCCAGGTGCTCCTTAAATTCGCCATCCAGGATGGAGGAGCCTGGAGAGGGGGCTGTGCTTGGGCCAGGTCCTCCCTGGGCTCAGCCCCAGCCCTCAGGCCCAGCCTCCCAGCAATGGCTCAGGAAGGCCAGCCGAGACCTGGAAACGCCTGGGACTGCTGTCTTGTTTTTCCCATTATGAGACATTTTCCCTCTGGTTTGGGCCAGGACCAAAGACCCAACCAATTCCCAAATAGTTTGGCGAGCACTGTGGGGAGGACACACAGAGGAGGAATGGGAAGGGGAAAATTCATTAGGTTTTCCACCCTGGGAACCGGGCACAGTCTGTTCCCACATCTGGGCCCCTGGCTGGGGTGTGTGTGTATGTGTGTGTGTGTGTAGGGGCTGGGCCAGCTGCACAGCTGCCTCCTGGCATGGCAGTGTTTGTCTGCCTGTTTCCATAGCAGTCAGTGGGCACATCCATGACTTTTGCCTGGAGGCTGGGAATGATGGTAGATTTGGGAGTGGGGTGAGAGGCGTTGCTCGGGACGGCTGGGTCTTAGCCCCAGAGACATTTCCTAGGACTGGGGAGGCCCAGGGCCTCTCTGATGTGTGGGGTAGAACTGGCTGCCTGGGTACAAGCCAGAGAAGGCAGTCCATGCTGTCACTCAGGGGAAATATCTACAGAGCATCTGGCCTGTTGTGCAAAAGAAGCAGAGGAAGATCCAGAGTGAGGGCCCTAACTTGTTTGGCCCAGTGGATAGAGCATCGGCCTGCAGACTGATGGGTCCTGGGTTCGATTCTGGTCAAGGGCATATGCTCAGTAGCAGGCTTGATCCCCAGTGGGCGGCCTGCAGTGCAGGAAGCAGCCGATCAATGATTCTCTCTCATCATTGATGTTTCTATCTCTCTCTCCCTCTCCCTGCCTCTCTGAAATCAAAAATATATTTAAAAATATATATATATATATCCAAAGGGAGGCAGCTCTGGGTCCCATGAGACAGACCCTTCTGGATAAGAATTGTTCCTGCCACAACATGGGGCAGAGCCTCGCGTTTAGTTAGCAACTGCTGCTGGGGCTCCAGCTCTCTACCTGTGCTCCTGTCCCTGCCCCACACCCTCTGACTCTTTCCTGGGCCACACAGTGCGGCCTGACTGGTCATGGGTACAACAGGGGTGAAGAGGGTGAGGAGCAGGGGCTCTGGAGGCAGGCTGCCTGGGTTCAATCCCAGCTCTCCCACTAGCTGGATAACCTCAGGCAAGTCACTTAACCTCTCTGTACTTTAGTTTCTTCATCTGTACAGTGGAGACGATAATACTTACCCAAAGGATGCTGAGGAGTATGATTTATTATCGGGAAAGTTCTTGGGCTGATGATACCATTGTCTCTAAGGCGGAGGTATTGGTGTGGGTCCTTCTGACGGTTTATCTTCAGTTCAGGGGGTGGCCCGGAGCTGGGACTCTGTTCTAGGAATGTCCTGGGACATAGCTGGGGACTTGGTCCCTTGACTGAGTTCCCTCCCTACCAAGAGGTCTCTGCCGTTAGGAGAGGAAGCCTGATAACCACTTCCAGGAATCCTCCTAGGAGCTCCTACACCGAAGGCCCAGGGTCTGGAGCTCTAAGCAGCTGCTGAAAAAATGACTTTTTTCTCCCCTTCCCTCCCTTTCAGGGTTGCTGAGAAGGAGCCCATCAACAAAATGTCCCTTCACAACCTGGCTACCGTGTTTGGCCCCACGTTACTGAGACCCTCAGAAGTGGAGAGCAAAGCACACCTCACGTCGGCTGCGGACATCTGGTCCCATGATGTCATGGCACAGGTACAACCACGCGGCCCAGTCTGTGGCTGATAGAGGGTGAGGCCAGCTCCCTGAAGGGTGGAGAGAGAACAGCTGGGCCCACACCCCTTCCCCCTGAGCAGCTGGGTTCGTGGTTTGTAGGCTGTCCCCAGGGAGGCAGGACTTTGGACAGTCCTGCCCTTCCCAGACCAAAACAAAAAGTTTATACTCAGGCCCCTAGACCAGGGCCCGGTGCTGGCTTCAATCCTGGGCGTGCCTGTCTCTGAAAGGAAGCCCAGGGGCAGAAAAACGCTGGGGGCCTTGTCCTCACGCGTGCAAGTTCTAGGATTGCTTCTAGGGCAGGAGGCTTCCTTGGGATCCTACAAGACCCAGAGCAGGGTCCAGTCTGAGGCAGGATGTCAAGCCAAAGCCAACCTCTGCAGGCAGGTTGGGAAGTGGCCCCCAGGTTCCCACCCTCTGCCCTGCAGCGCCCCCTACTGCTGCAAAGGGGCAGGCACACCTGGGCTGCCAAGGAAGGGGAAGTGGCAGGAGCCAACCTGAGGGAAGGGGAGCAACACAGACTGGGGACCATTTCTTCTCAAAAAAGAAAGTTCTGAGGAGGCCCCGGGTGGCGGTGACCATGAGGACAAGGACCCTGCCTCAGTCTCCCCTGTTTCCCCACAGGTCCAGGTCCTCCTCTACTACCTGCAGCACCCCCCCATTTCCTTCGCAGAACTGAAGCGGAACACACTGTACTTCTCCACGGATGTGTAGCCCCAGGTGGGAGCTGTGGGGGGTGGCCGAGCCAGCCTCTCTAGCCGGGGGACCGGCACAGACTTGAAAGACTACAGTAGAAAACTCCCAAACCCAGCACTCCAGACTCCAAGGGACGCAGGTTTCCAAGAACTGGAACATGTGCATCTTTTGTGCCACCTTGTACAAAGCCAGCTGACCCAGCCCCCAACCTTGCCGCCACACCCTGGGCTCCTGCCCTCTGTACCTCTAGTGTGTCTAATGCTCCATGCCGTTTGGGGTTTGTTTTATGTCTGTTTGTCATGCAGAAAAGGTAGGGACTGACGCCGTATGGGCTCAGAGACGGCCTGCTTTGTTCTTTCCTTTCCTCCAGCACTTTCTTTCCTCCTGAGTCCAGTCCAAGGGCTTTCATTCGGCGCTCCGTAACTGCTGCCAGCTTGTCCTCTCTTGGCCCTGCTCCCAGATTGCAGTCTCCTGGCAGCCTTCCTCGGTTTTCTCCACACTCCCCCCGCCCAGCCTGCCCGCATGCATGTGCAGCCTTGGTTTTCGCTCCATCACCTTGAAAGTTCTGAGGCGGCCCTGGGTGGCGGTGACCACGTGGCCTGTCAGTGCTGCCCCCGGCCCTCTCCTTGCCCTCCACCTGTGGAAGCACACCTGCTTTGCCTTGCTGCCTGTGCAAATGTTGGACAAGGAGACAGACTCACACTAATCCTCAGCTTAGCAGAGCTGGAGAGTGGATTTCTGGAATTTTCCACCCGAGGACCATTTCTGGGGTTTATCTGTTCTGTCTCCTGTCTGCCGGTGAGGCATCTTGACTGTTTCTTCTACTGCTTTTCAGTTCCTTTTCCCCTGGTGGTCTATTTCCTTTGAGTGTAGACTCGTAAGTGACCTGCTATGGAGATGGCCAGAGGGTCAGGGAAGAATCGGGAGGTGGGAGAGGCACAGCCCCGAATGGACATTCAGAGAGCATGCAGCGCTGGTGTCCTGAGTGGGGAAGCGACTGTCAGCAGCAGGAGTCACCGTGGCTTTTCTGGTGAAGCTAGGCCTCCAGGAGGGCAACTGATGTGGCTGAAACAGGCGTCCAGACAAAGGCAAGCTCCATCCAGGAGACTAGCCCTTCCTGGCGCCCCCATGTACCTCGTGGTACCTTTGCCTTAGATTTTACATTCTCCACAGCCAAGCACTGCCACGGGGTAGCCCACGGCCACAGGTGCTCCAGGGCCTGAGAAAGGCAGGCAGTCCACGTAGGCAGCCGTCATGGTGCTGCCTCCCAACCCCAACTCCTAGGTGCAGCCTTCCGGGTGAACTTTGGGAAACTCCAGAAGCTGGGGAAGGATGAGGAGTTGCAGGCGCCTGCCTCTCCTGGGATTGGGTTGTGCTGGAGACCCTCATTGTTGATGTTCTATCGAGTCAGGGATCGGCAGGTTCCATTCCCAGCTTTGAGACCCATTGCTCAGTCCTGGAAAGGAGTGTGCATACTTGTTTCCCGTGGGAGCCTATGGCAGGGCAGACACTCCCAGGCCGCAGGGGCTCGAGTTGCAGCATAAGCTCCCCAGCTCTCCTCTGTGGCAGAGTAGATTCCAGGCCTCAGGACTGGAGAGAACAGCTCCCATAGCTTGAGCTCGGGCTAAGTGTTAAAGAACGGTGTGCTGGCCCTAAAGCTATAGTGCTTGCTCCGGGAGGAGGGCCCTTTCTGATCTTGTTTACACCTATACTCAATCTTGGGCAGAACGGTACACATTCTGTGCACATTGGAGGAAAGAGATGCCCAAGAAGAGGCATCTAGCTAGCTACCTGTTAGCAGCTTAGTTAGGAGCCCTGCTCCCTGGGACAGGAGATGGGGAAGGAACTTAAGTCTAAAGATCCCAGCGTCTGCCCAGCCCTGCTCGTTTCCAAAGCCATTGATGGTAATGACTGGAGGCCCAGCTTGAGCTAGTTACAGCCAAAAATGGGTGCCTCCCACCTCCCAAAACAAGGGATGTTTACTTCTCAGCATCAGGTAGCTACTTACTGCAGCCCCTAAGCGTGCTTAGGCAGTGTGAGAATGGGAGGAAGGCTAGAAGGGCTGAGAAATGCAAAAGGCTCAGAATATTTATAAATTCTACCCCGAGTGGGGAAGGGCAGGTACCAGACCTGGATGACACTGCACCAAGGAAATAGCCCACGGATTCTCCTGAGACAGGAACTGAGCAGCCCAGAACCCCCAGCCACTGTGCCCAGCAGGGCAGGCTGTGCCCACAGGCTCAGCACACAGGCCACAGGAATACTAGAAGGCCTGTCCTTGCTGGCAATGACTATGGGCTGCCGGTTTTTGCCAATACAGGTGGGATGGGACCCTTCATTAATATTTGACTTTAATAAGTGGGTAAGGATATATTTTTTTGTCTATGTTCTGTTTCAACTTCTGTAGATTATTATAAATTGATGTAAACCACGTGAGAGGAAATTGTTAATAAAAAAATGCAAAGCCCCAACATTTGCACACAACTCAGCCCTGTGGTGCGGACATTTGTGTTCTCAGTGGTCCAGGGAAGACCACCCATCTAAATATGTAACTCTTCAGGCTGCATCCAGATGTGAGTTTGCAGGAATCTGTTTACCTAGTTAACCTCCCTTGAGCTTTCCTATGGACTCTGTGGGGAATGTGGCAGTGTGAGGGAGGGGAGCCCAAGCCTTCTCCTTCTCTTCACAAGGCCTCCAGGTCACCCAGCAGCCAGCTAGAAAGTAAAATGCCCTGCCAGGGACCTGGCCATCAGCATCCTCGGAGAGATGGCAGGAACTTGTCCATTCAAGTGGAGGCTTCCTATTTTGTGTAAACTTTCCTCTACATTTTCCTTGGATGTGGCTCAGCTTTGGGGCAGCCTCTGGCCTAATCTGCCTGCAAAGAGGCTGGATCCCCTAGAGAGCCTCCTCCCTTTAGAAGAGCCAGTGGGGTTAATGTAGCTCCCACCAGCCCAAGCCTTTGGACACTTGTTTATTCTGGAGATCAGGAACAGATGTCTCTGAAAATTGGTGTTTGGTTTATGAGGTCATACTGACTCCTTAGCCATCTAAAACAGGAAACTATTCATCTCCTCTCTTGATTGAATAGTCAATGTGGACAATGCTTCGTTTATTGAACTGATGGCTACTGACAGCCCAGGGCTCATCTTTTCTAAGCCAGTCGTGAGGGCAGCTTGTCCTGTGTCCGGTTCAGTGTATCTGACCCCATGTGCTAGACTGGTTGGTAGAAGATGCTGGGCATCCTAACACTTTGACAGGTGCCAGACAGGAGTATCTGCTATTGCTCTCAAAGTGCTTATAGGTGACACTTAGGGACAATGTAGAAAACAATTCTAAATTAGTTCTCGGACCTCTGAGGACACTCCAGACAGCCTAGCAGCAATGACGCCTCATGCGTGTGAGGCTAGGCCAGGCATTATATAGAATTCACCATAGAAGGACATGAGCTCTGCGCACTAACTCACACTCATTCCAAAGGAAACAGCAGACATGGCCAGAGGAAGGTGTTACCAGCTGGGTTTGACATTATCACTCACATACAAACACACACTCGGGATGCCTGGATGTTCCAGCTAAGTCTTTGAACTCTAGTTAAGAGTGGGTGGGCTAGAAGACAGCAGGCAAAGGGAAAGAAAGCAAAAAAAGAAAAGGCGAAGGAGTTACTGTACTGCAGGAAAAAAAGACACAACCACTGGCTAAAGACAGCCAGGATTATATGTCCCCCAACAAGCCTGCCTGCCCCCAAGAGCAAAAGCCTGAACTCATCAGCTTCATCTTGCCACCGAAGCACCAGAGTAAAGCAGAACCCGGGGCAAATCTTACCTAATAATAGACAAACATGTAAATTGACTGTACCTCTGCTACGCCCACAGCCAATCAGTGAGTATGCAAATTAGAAGGCCAAAGATGGTGGCCGCCCAGCTGCTCCAGGTGCGGAGTGGCCTGGCGGGGCAGGACACCTGCTATGAGAGGGAGGGCGGGGGGCGAAGGGATCTACAGGAGCGGAGTGCCACAGCGAAGACAAGACTGCAGACTCCGGACTCTGCAGCGAAGACGAAGATGGCAGACTCGGGCCTAAGTCTGCAGCAAAGATGAAGAAGGCAGACTCTGGCTGGAGCGAAGGCCTGGGTCCCGGGTGCCGGAGGAAAACCGGTGCTGGAAGCCAAGGGAAGGAAGGCCTATTGCACGAATCTCTTGGTGCAAAGGGCCTCTAGTCCTAATCATAAAAGGCTATTTGTTGTCTATGATACAAATTAGACTGAGCTTTTGTCATCAGAAAAGGGCTACCAAGTCAAGTAAAAAACACTAATATGTTAAAGCAAAAGAACACATACCAGAGAGCAAGGGTGTGGTGAACAGCCCCTCAACGATGTCTGACTTTACCCAGGACCTGCTGTGACTTCATCATTAGAATGATGAGAGCAGGCTCCTCACGTGTCCTGGAGCCAGGCAGAGTCCAGTGCTCAGAGCATAACACCAGTAAGTGGCTCAGACCACAGGCATCCCTATCAGCCGCCCACAGGAAGGCTTTTTAGGAGAGGCCAATAGGACTTTGCCTGGGATTTCGATGCATCCTAGGAAGTGGTGAGGCTGGCTTCTTCGATGGAAGGCCCTGGCTGATATAATAGTCTCAGTGAGGGTAACACGACTACAAACCCTGAAAATCTAGCAATCCCAGACTTCTCAGCAGTTTTCTCAATTTTTCTCCTTTGAATGTTCAATCTTTGGGCCACCTGGCACCATTTTGAGGAATTAAGAAATAAACCATTTAAACTGTAACATAAATACATTTTTTAAACAAGGATAGCAGAATGCTAAACAAAGTGACACAGTTGGTCAGAAGGCATAAATTTACTTTGCCCTGCCCTGATGGGTACGTGAGAGGAATGACTGCATGAAGTTCCAAGGTCAAGCAGCTTCCTGGGTCTGTAAAGTCACCTCCGTTCCCACAGCACCAACCAGCCAGAGGGCCAAGTGTGGTCAGCACCGAATCCCTGGAGCTTAATTTCTACAAGTCAACACGCTGACTCCTAATCTGCCGGGAAGAGAGAGGCTGGCATCCAGGAGCAGGGAGTGTGGCTGTTCAGAGGCTGGAGGCGTCCAGTGGCCAGGCGGCTCCTCACAACATGGACTGTCTGAGAGGAAACAACTGCCTTCAGGATCTGAAGCGAGGGCGCTGAGTGGTGCAGAAATGCCCTCCACCGAGCAGCGCTGGCCTGGGCAGTGGTGTCCGTCCCCAGAGGCAGTCACTCTCACCGTAGATAATAATCGATTGCAGCAGAGAAAGCAGCAAAACCGCCACAACCAATGACCCCAGCATTTAAGCCAGCTGTAAAGCAAGCAGAAATGGCATTACCTGTGGTGACAAATGCGGGGCCAGACTGCATTCACAAGACATCTGCATACCCACAGATGCAGAGAGAGCAGCTAAGTGCTAAGTCATTCAACCTGTCAGAGATCTGTAAGACTTCAATGAAGCCGTGTACATGATCTAACCCAGTGTTCTAGTTACACTGTACCTTCGTTTAACTTTTCTCATTCCAAAGAATTAATATTTCCAGTCTCATGAAAACAGCTCCTCACAGGCAGGAAACTGGTTAAGAAAACCAGCCCTTGGAATCAAGTGAAAGCATATGGCCTGCTCCTGATTTGTTTATGGAATAAATTCCTGGGAAGGTGATCAAAGCAGTCCTAGAGGGAGCTGAGCTTCCCAAAGGCCCTGACAAAGCTGAACGATGGGAAGACCAAAGGAAAAGTTACCCTCTAAATCATAAATGGCCATTTGAGGAGCAAAAGCAAGTTTTTAATGATAGCAAATCGTCCTGCCTCTCAGAAAATGAGGAAACAGGCTGTTTGCTCTGGGCAAGTCAGGGCACAGGAGACAGAGAGTGGCCTAGCAATGGACACTGTCAGGAAAGTCAAGTCACTGACCCCTTATATCACACTCCTGATGGGAATGCCAACAGGGAGAAGTGGCAGGAAACTGGTTTCTTTCTTTGTTGTTTTCAGCTGATAATCCAACATTTCTTAAATGCCTATATTCAGCTTTCCCTGGGTAGAAATCTAAGAATCCTCAACTGCAGAAAGACATTACTGTGACAACTTATAAATAAAATTAAAACTGACAATTGTAGAGTATTATTAAGAAAAAATGTCTAAATACTGGAAATGCATGAAGCTGAGAGTTCAGCATGGTATGTGGACAAATGGTCTTTCCATGGCTGAATGGGACCTAGCTATGCTTCCGTACTAGCCTGCATATTACCATACTCCAGGAATTACTGTGAGGACGTTCTCCCATATTTCCAACATGGGGCAGTTCTTTTTCCTAAGATAGATCTAGATCTATCAGTGGTTCTCACCTCGGAGCAATTTTGCCCCTCAGGGGACATTTGGCCATGTCTGGAGACACTTTTAGTTCTCACAACTAAGAAGTGCTACTAGCATCTAGTGGGTAGAGGCCAGGGATGTGCTAAACATCCTTAAATACATAGATAACCCCCTTCCCCACAGCAGATTTATCTGGTCCAAAATGTCAATAGTGCCAAGGATAAGAAATCCTGAAATTTCCAGAATTGAATTGACACATAAGCAAATGTGATTCATTTGTCAGAGGGAAGAATACCAAGTGCCCACATATGCCTGGGGCTGTCCCTGGAACACTCATATGTTTAGAAATGTCAACTTCAGCATGCTGTCCAAGGCCACAAAGAAAACCACTCGAGACTCGTTTACCAACCTCTGAAACCAATGGCTCCTCCAGTGATGCAGCCACTAATGACACTGTTCTTCCAATCTGATTTCCCCCGGTACTGTGGGTGGAGAAGTGCAGTTTAGAGCCAAAGAAACACGCCAGACAAGACGACGAAGGGAAAACACAGGGTTTCTAGCTGGCTAATTTAGTCCCGCCCAAAGAAAACCTAATCTTTTTCTCTTTCAAAAATATAGCTCCTAAAGTTTGAATGTGTTCATAGATGCTTCCTGCAGGTGACACCAGAGCACTGAAACCAAGTCAGCATTTGAGATCATCAACCGACTTTAAGCCTACAAAAAGAAGGCAAGAATCATGCAAGCCCAAGTCATAAATGCAAAAAGTTTACAATAGGGGCTATTTTATGGACATTCAATCTAGCAATTTATGATCTGCTTTCTAATAACATTAAGAGTCTTTCTCTTTAGAAGTCATAAGATGGCAGGAGGCAAGGCTTTCGCAGAAGGCAGAGACACTTACAGATTCGACCAAACACTCAGTGCAAGAAAACATGGCGCCCACAATGGCAAAATTTTTGGCGTAGGACATTCCTCTCTGCCCCATGTCTTTAAGAACTTCTTTTGCAGTCGGAGTCCGGTAAGGATCCTTAGGGTCAAAGCCCACATTGGTATCAATGCCGGCGGTGAACACCCCAAATGCACCTCCCAAGACAAATCCTAAAAACAAACAGAGATGAGATTTCTTTGGCATGTTTTCTGAATTACTGCAATGGGTCATATTCAAATAGCACCTTCGGTGGTCACCAGTGAAGAGGATACCCATCCCCCTTGCCCCCCAAACTCTCCACTTGCCTGGCTTCCACATGACACAACCTAGGATCTATCCTGTTGACAGCTTCCTCTGTGTCTCCTCCTGGATCTCTTCCTCATTCCATCTTATCTTTCTCAAGATTCAGTCTTTACCCTCTGTTCTCCCTCTACACTCTCTCACATGTAACCAGTCACCCTTGAGTGCAGCTATCAACTTTGCAAATCACTCTCTTAACAATGGTAACATTCACAAGTCATTTAATAAATACCATCTGCCAATTACTATGACATTTTATAGTTAGAGCCTCACTTATTCTTCACAATAATCCTGTGAGGTAGATATTTTTACCCCCTCCTTTTTGTAGCTGAAGAAACCGAGGTTCAGAGAGGTTAATTAACTTCCCTAAAGTCACAAAGCTACCAAATGGCAAACTCTACATTGCTGTCCACAGCTGACCTTCCTGAGCCTGCTGGACATTTCCATATCCATGATCCTCTCATTACCTCATGGTCAATCCGGTTGACCCTTGAACAATGAAGGATTAAGCGTGCCAAGTCCCCCACAGTCAAAAATCCACATATAACTTCTGACTCCCCAAAAACATTTGTCCTGAGTAAGATCCAGTGAGGAGCCCGAGACTCAATCCCAAAGAGAAAGACAGCCTGGCTGCCACGACCACCAGCTGCGCTAACCACCAACCAACCAGTGCTGAGGTGCCTGAGTGAGGTGGCAGGAGCCAGGCCATCATAAATGGATATGGATTTTTAAGTCAAAATGACACCAAAGAAGATGTGTTTGTACATCAGACTGCCATCAAGAACCCATGGAAATATCTGCACAGTGCAGGATGGAGAAACTAGTTTGAAGTGGTGGAAGGAGAGAAGGGTGCTGAGGCAGCCAATGTGACTGGCCCAGATGAAGTTCCTGTAGAGCCGTATGCTGCTGATCGGCACCAGTTCAGATGTGGCTACAATGGCAGATGCTGTGGACCTCCCCATAATCATGCTGGGGAGTAGGGGTGGGGGGAGGAAGGGAGCACCAGCAGTGAAAGATTTGACCCTCCTGCCACTGATGGGCAGTTATTTGGGGCCCGGAGTCAGCTGCACCACCCCACCCCCTCCCTCTCCCTACTCCCCTGTAGCCCTCAGTAAGGCGAGGGTTCTGCCTTACCACGAAGGTTCCAGCCTTACCACGTGGGACAGACCTCTGACCCTGGCTCACAGGTCTTTCCCCATCCCAACAGAATGCAGGCTGGTGAGATTGGGGAGATGAAGGATGGAGTCCCAGAGGGAGCACAGCTTCAGAGACTGGTTCATGGAAATCCAACTTACCATCCAAGGTACCATAGGGGACCTCCTTGCCCACAACCTGTCCCAACTGTGGGAGAGGCTGAAGATAAAGAGAATCAGCAAGGGCCATGATCCAAATCAGCCATCTGCTCGTTGGGGATACCAGCGCCTCTACAGCTATCGGCACTGCCCCCATTCCCCTAATGCTCCTTCACAAGATGGCAAAGAGACCGAGGCAGGGGAGCACCACCTGAGAACCCTGCTCCAGCAGAGCAGGGTAACACCAGGCTCCTCAGGCACCTGCACCATCAGCAGTGACCTAAAGAATTAATGACCATTCAAAAAATAACACAAAATGCAGACCACGACCTTACCAACACCTAAGAGGCAGCCAAGCAAAAAATTGGAAGACTAATAACCAAGATGTGGACATTGAAATATTTACGGTTATTCTTTTTTTTTTTTTTTTTTAAATATATTTTGATTTTTTACAGAGAGGAAGGAAGAGGGATAGAGAGTTAGAAACATCGATGAGAGAGAAACATCGATCAGCTGCCTCTTGCACACCTCCCACTGGGGATGTGCCCGCAACCAAGTCACGTGCCCTTGACCGGAATCAAACCTGGGACCTTTCAGTCCGCAGGCTGACGCTCTATCCACTGAGCCAAACCGGTTTTGGCACGGTTATTCTTTATGAAAGACGTACAAAAGGAGAATTATCGGCCAATGTTTCTAGCAATTTTTCCGGGAAAGCATGCACAGAAGACAAAAGAGCAACCTCCCCAGTTTCAGCAACCATTAGATTTACATTTTTTCCCTTCTTTTTACTGTTTTGGTAATATGAATGGAAAGAAATATTGCTCTGGCTGATTTGGCTCACTGGTTAGAGCGTCAGCGCTCGGACTGCAGGATCATGGGTTCAATTCTGATCAAGAGTGCATACCTCAATTACAAGTTCCTCCCTAGCCCCGGTCCGGGTGCGTGCAGGAGGCAACCAACCGATGTTTCTCTCTCCCTATCCCTTCCACTTTCTCTCTAAAAACAAACAAACAAAACACACACACACAATGGAAAAAATATCCTGGGATGAGGATTAACAAAAAAGAAGAAATTTTACGGTCCTATTTATTTCTAGGATAAGGGGAGGATAACATTTTTGTTTTGTTATGTTACTCTCTTTGAAAATGTGGAGCATGAAGATCTTCAAAAATAAAATTTTTACCCTTGCGGAAAAAAAATTTAGTTGTCCCTTGTTATCTATGGGGGATTGGTTCCAGGACCCCCCACAAATACCAAAATCTGCAGGTGCTCAAGTTCCCTATATAAAATGGTATAAATCAGTGGTCGGCAAACCGCGGCTCGCGAGCCACATGCGGCTCTTTGGCCCCTTGAGTGTGGCTCTTCCACAAAATACCACGGCCTGGGCGAGTCTAATTTGAAGAAGTGGCGTTAGAAGTTTAAGTTTAAAAAATTTGGCTCTCCAAAGAAATTTCAATCGTTGTACTGTTGATATTTGGCTCTGTTGACTAATGAGTTTGCCGACCACTGGTATAAATCAACGCACACAGTAAGCTGACCACATCCGTGGACTCCCAACAGAGGATCGAAAACAGTACAGGTCTGGTCTGTGTGGCTCAGTTGGTTGAGCATTGTCGGGGGCACTGACAGGTCGCCAGTTCCATTCCTGGTCAAGGCACATGCCCAGGTTGCAGGTTCGATTCCCAGTAGGGGGCATGCAGAAGGCAGCCAATCAATGATTCTCTCTCATCGATGTTTCTTTCTCTCCCTCTCCCTTTCTCTCTGAAATCAATACAAATACATTTTTAAAAAACAAAGAAAACAGTACAGGTACTTATTGAAAAACATCCATGTATAAGTGGACTCACACAGTTCAAACCCATGTTGTTCTAGAGTCAGTTGTATATGTTCAATGAAATCATGGGCACCTCCCCTCCAGACGTGCTTGCTTATGTCTCCTTCTTCCCAGTCACTCCAGCTACAAACCTCAGGGGCATTTCTGACTGTTTCTGTGCTCCCTGCTACAACTCCATGCCCACAATTATCATCCTAGTCTAGGGCCTTTTTAAAAATATATATATGTAAATAATTTTTTGTTTGTTTGTTTGTTTGTTCGTTTATTAAAAAATATATATGTAAATATTTTTTGTTATTTATTTATTTATTTATTTATTTATTTATTTATTTATTTATTTATTTAGAGAAAGAGTAAGGGATGAGGGGAGAGAGAGAGAAACATCGATATGAGAGCAGAACATTGATCAGCTGCCTTCTCCACAACCCCTACCAGGGACTGAGTCCAAAACTGGGGCCTGTGCCCTGACTGGTGAATCCAACTGGCAACCTTTCAATGCACAGGAAGACACCCAACCAACTGAGCCACCCAGGGCAGAGCTAGTCTAGGGCCTTTATCACTGCCACCCTGGAGCACTACAAAGACTCATTTCAACAAATATTTAAGTGCTGTATCAGGGTCAAGCACAATGATGAACAAGGACCCAGTGCATACCTCATGAACTTTCAGTCTAGCAATTTTCCCCTATGGTCTCCCTTCCCACACTTTTCTTTCTTTCACCACACTTCCATCCTGCATCACTCTCACTACCACTTGCTACTCTCCTAAAAAAACATCAATTACTGCCCTAATGCCTATAGGCAAAAAGCCCAAATCCCCTACCCCACCCCAACTTGAAATGACATTTCTCTTCCTCTTTGTCCACCCCCATTCTCTCAATCCTTCAAGATACTGCTCAAGTCTCCCCTTCTCTTGTGGTTTCCCCCAAACAAACAAAAAGCTTTCTCTTTCTTCTTTCTACTGTACTTCACATTTGCACTCTCTATATTCGTCTGTCATTCTCAATGAGATTTCAACTCACCTGCAAATGTAGTCAATCTCTTTACCCTGCACACAGGAGGGGCACTGTACATTCTAAAATCCTCGAAAGGTTTAAAAATAAATAAGCCAATTCTAGACTTCTTTCCCCTTTGTTCACTGCTGGCCACAACGGCCTTTCTGTTTTCAAACCACAAGCCAGCCCTGGCCGGTGTGGCCCAGTTGGTTGAGCGTCCTCCAGTGCACTGAGAGGTCGCCAGTTCCCTTCCCCCTCAGGGCACATGCTCGGGTTGTGGGCTGGATCCCCAGTAGGGGGCGTGCAGGAGGCGGCCGATATATGTTTTTCTCCCTTCCTCTCTCTAAAATAAATAAAAACATCTTTAAAAAAAAAACACAACTCAAACCAGCTCCCACCAGACCATTGCACTTGATGTTCCCTATTCTGCAGCATCCTTCTGCCAAATATCCTTCCATATATAAATACTAGAGGCCCAGTTGGATATCCTTAGCGCTGCAGTGGTGGTGGGAGAGGCTCGCCAGCTGTGAGCCCTGCTCAGGCCTTCTGGCTGAGAGATGCTCCCCCTGTGGGAGTGTACTGACCACCAGGGGGCAGCTCCTGCATTGAGCGTCTGACCCCAGTTGGTCAGTGCAAGCGGTAGTTCAGGTCGTTTGGTTGATTTGCATAGTAGCCTTTTATTACATAGGAGGATAAGAATGTTAGCTTGGAGAGAACCCTCTCTTTATCGCCTGGCACGTGTCAGCTGCTCGGTAACAATTTATTGAAAGGATAATTATTATAAAGTGAAAGAATGAACGATGAACGAAGCCAACCATTTTATAACGTCCAGGCCCCGACCCACAGTACCGATTCTCTGATCCAATTTCCAGAGTCTAGAGAGCGTGGCTGGAGTTCACCGAAAGAGATGGGGTGCAGTCAAGGTCGAGGCCCACAGGCTCCTCTCCTCCCAGGCGCCTGGTCTTGGCAGAGGACCCCCTGCCATCCAAACCCTCAGCCTCCCACGGGACCCCTCGCTTTGCCTCACCTCCCACGCAGGCCAGCGCTGCCTTGAAGGCGCAGCTTTCCATCGCCTTCTCGATCATCTTCTGCTCCTCACTCTTGGTCGGACTCGGGATCCCGCCCAGGATCCCCGGCTCTAGAAGCCTGGGCTGACGCTTGTCACCCACCAGATGCTGCAGAAGAAGGCTGTACTGCAGCGGGGCTTCGGCGGAGCCCGCCGCCTGGGGCGCGGAGCCGCCAGCACTGGGGGCGGCCGCCGCCATGACTGTACTTGCCCGAGAGACCCTGGCGTCGTTCTTCCCACAGCAGATTCCACAAACTTCACGTTGGGGCCCTACGCGCCTACCCACTGTGCCGCAACGGCAGATTCGCCACCCGAGCAAGTCCGTTCGTGTATGCCTGGCAGAAAAACTATCATGTGCCCTCAGAGCCTCTGGTGAATACTGAGTCAGGTTTGTACAGCATTCCCAATGGCACTGACAAACAAGACTCAGATTCACCACACAGCCCTCATCATCGCGGTGCCTACCGGGATTTGTAGTTCTAACACGTACACCTAAAACATTTCCCAGGAAGCCTTGCGCTGGCACGCGTCCCCAGGTCCTGGGAAGCTCGTGACCCGCGGGGACGCAGCGGTAGCACGCCTGCAAAGCTGCAGTGCTCCGGGACGCCGGCAGGAGGCGCCTCGCCACTGCCCTTACAGTCTATTCCTGCAGGTGTGAGATGGAATGGGAAGTGCTTAGCATGGTATAAATGTATGGAGTAACTGTTTTGTTCAATAATTAAACCTTTGATGGGGGGCGGGGGGGAACAAATCAGTGAACAAGTGAATGAAGCTAACCAAGCGTAAGAAAAATCAGGGACTGTGATAGGAAGTGGAGGTGACTGTGTCTGGATGGAGAGCTGGTTGTTGTCAGTGAAATTAGTGATGTGGGACTAAAATTGCCATGAAAAGCCAAATTTACCTTATGTTGAACCAGTTAAAGTGTTTACCAGCTTGCAAACTCAGAACCTGAGGTAAACTGAGGTAGTACTATATATGAACCCAGAAAAAACTTTTGTAGTTTTTACGGTACTAAAATAGATCACAAATTATTGTGTTGATCCAGACCAGCATATATTTGGGCGTATCCACTAAGAGAAACATAAATGGAAACAGAAGGTAGTGAGGATATCCAGTCAACATAGACAGCATTCTCTGTGCTGCGGAGCATAGCGTACGATTCACCTTGCTTTTGTTCCAACCAGGCCACTGAAGGAGCTAGTCCTAAGGTCCCCAGCAAGAGGACATTTATTGGCATGAGGTGACAGATGGGATAGAGCTTGGCATTTCTAACTGTAGAAGACTGAAGTAAAACAGAAGGTGTGGAACCTCCAGCCATAGGGTCTTGGGGTTTAATGGCCAGCAGTTGCCTAAGAGCAACCACCAGACTTTGGACCAGCTCCCCACATGCAGCTCTGAGAAACTGCAGGTTGCTCCCCTCTGCCTCCAGGACAGGTCATTTATCAGAAAAATCTATCCATATTCATGGAGGAGAGGGGCCTTGGCTAGGTAGGGGGCTGGGCTTGCTGGACCAAGAAAGGCTTAGTTCAGGCAGATGCTCAATACCATCAGTTTACATAGGTGGTTCTCAATCTCTAGTGGTCATCAGAAGCACCTGAAGATATTGTTCAACTCTTGATTGCTGGGCTCAGAGTTTCTGATTCTGGAAGGCGAGGGATGGGCGTGAAAATATGCATATCCCAGGTGATGCTGATGCTTCTGGCTGGGGACCACATTTCAGAACCACTAGTATACATCATTGTCTACAGTGACCTCTCACTGAAAGTAGATTCACACTACTCGGAGCTCCACTGAGACGGGGCACAACTGTTTGGCTCACTGAAGCCTGGAGTACATCATGGGGCTAGGGTCCCACCGCGGGGTAGCAGTGGGCCAGAGAAGAAGGGAAAGGTGGCACATTGCCAATTTCATCTCTAATCCCAAAGTAAGTTTCACTTGCTCAAAAGGCTGGTGTTCAAGAGTTTGGGCCAATTTTTAAAAAATATGTTTTTATTGATTTCAGAGAGAGGAAGGGCAGAGGGAGAGAGGGATAGAAACATTAATGATGAGAAAGAATCATAGATCAGCTGCCTCCCGCATGCTCCTCACTGGGGATCGAGCCCGCAACCTGGGCTTGTGCCCTGACTGGGAATTGAACCGTGACCTCCTGGTTCATAGGTTGCCACTCAACCACTTAGTCACACCAGCCAGGCGGTTTGGGCCAATTTGTTGTGGAAAAAAAATAAAAAGCCATTGATTCCTACCGGTCTTTTGTTTAGCTCTGAAGAAAGGTGATCAGACTTCACAGATCCGGCAGCAGCACATGGCCATGTGCTTCCAGGTGAGGCCAGAATTGGAGCTTGATTGGTGAGGAGGCCTCGGGGAGTGTCTGCCCAGTGGAAGACCTGGATGGAGCACAAAACCAGTAATGATCCCTTTCCCACACACCACCGGCCAGAACATAGAGCTTTCTGTGTCTGATAGCACGTTCACAGCTGAAGGAGAGCATGGACGTGCTCTGGGTTGACAATGAGCTTTTCTAGGAGTGAAGCAGCAGGAGTGCGGCTTTGCTGGGACCATGGAACAGGTGGGGTGAGTGGAGTTCTGTGTTTTTTGTTATAACTTCTTTTTTTTCCACATGAAAACATTCATGATGGAAGTTTTTTTTTAATTTTATGTACAAAGAGCTAGCATTGTTTCTGCAGTAAGGTAGATATGTCTTGAATGACCCATTCAAGGAAGTTCACTTGATCCAACTTATGAAGCCTGTATCCTTCCTATCCTGACACAAACACTGGCAGCCCATATCGAGGCCATATTTCCGGCTCAGAGCTGCCCGTTTGAGCCGACGTAGCAAGAACAAGAACCCTGGCCAGATTCTCTCCAATGGCTCCGGCAGAGCTGCTGACCAGCCATCTTGCTCTCTCAGGTGCCACGAGGCAAAAGCTTGTTATAACTTCTTCAGCTAGCCACACTGAGCCACCTGCCACTCGAGAGAGAGCCGTTCACCTGCCGGGAACACTGGCAGGCAGGCCTCTGGCCAGACAGCAGAATGAGAACCTGGCATGGAATGCACTGCTTAGGTACGGCTGCCTCATATGGACAAGAAGAGTTTGTAGGACTGAGAGTAGGACCGGGACTCAGCATGCTGAAGCCAACCTGGGTTTTAGGGGGAAACTCCCATCTCCACCCAAGAGAAGGCACTTTGGTATACGGTGGGCTCTCTGAGGTTTCAGGAGGCAGCACCAGTATGAGGGTTAGCAGGGAACCCTCTGGGCTGTGAGTTGGGAGCAAAAGGACTGAGGGCTCATGCCCCAGTAGGAGGCCTCAGAAAGCAAGGAATAGCCTGAACACATAAGGGGAGCAGTTAGAAAAAAAGTCAGATCTCCAAGTCAGTCCGCAACCCCACCCCGAGGTCAGGGGAGCAGATGAGAGGCAGACTAGAGGGCTCCCTAAGGGGGTGTGGCTCTTACTGTGCTCCCACAGGCAGAAGCTGTTCTGGGACTCCCGAGTTTGGTGGACCGGAATTAGACCTTATTTTTCTCCTCAAGCCTGCTCTTCCTGAGTTTCCCATCTGGGTGAATGATGCATCCATGCTCTATTAGACTTAGAGGCCTTGCTTCCTGCATCCCTTACATGCCTTCTAAATAGCTTTCAAACCCCCACTTCCTTTGTATACTCATTGCCACGGCCATACTGGGCTGTAATCATTTTTCATTTAATAGAATCAGTTGGTCTTCATGCCTCCTACCTTGCTCTTCTCCAAACCACCCACAGAGCGATCTCTCAGCACAGAAACGTGATTATGTCCCTGCTCAGAATTCTCCTCCGTGCCAGGATAGAATCTAAGCTCATAAGTTATAAAAGTTGTAAAAGTGTTGCTTTTATAACACGTGCCCAGAAAGACACTTACATTTCAGTCCAAGTTTACTTCTTAGTCGAACATTTCCATTCCCAGTTATCTCTTTTTTTTTAATTTATAAATCTTTATTGTTCAGATTAATACAATTGTTCCTCTTTTTTCCCCCCATAGCTCCCCTCCACCTGGTTACCACCCCACCCTCTGCCCTTACCTCCCCACCACTGTCCTCATCCATAGGTGTACGACCTTTGTCCAGTCTCTTCCCGCACCCCCCACACCCCTTTCCCCCCAAGAATTGTCAGTCCACTCCCTTTCTATGCCCCTGATTCTATTATATTCACCAGTTTATTCTGTTCATCAGATTTTTCATTCACTTGATTTTTAGATTCACTTGTTGATAGATATGTATTTGTTGTTCATAATTTTTATCTTTACCTTTTTCTTCTTCTTCCTCTTCTTAAAGAATACCTTTCAGCATTTCATATAATACTGGTTTGGTGGTGATGAACTCCTTTAGCTTTTTCTTATCTGTGAAGCTCTTTATCTGACCTTCAATTCTGAATGATAGCTTTGCTGGGTAGAGTAATCTTGGTTGTAGGTTCTTGCTATTCATCACTTTGAATATTTTTTGCCTCTCCCATCTGGCCTGCATAGTTTCTGTTGAGAAATCAACTGACAATTGTATGGGTACTCCCTTGTAGCTAGCTAACTGTTTTTCTCTTGCTGCTTTTAATAGTCTCTCTTTGCCCTTTGCTCTTGGCATTTTAGTTATGATGTGTCTTGGTGTGGTCCTCTTTGGATTCCTTTTGTTTGGGGTTCTGTGCGCTTCCTGGACTTGTAAGTCTATTTCTTTCACCAGGTGGGAGAAGTTTTCAGTCATTATTTCTTCAAATAGGTTTTCAGTATCTTGCTCTCTCTCTTCTTCTGGCACCCCCATAATTCTGATGTTGGTACACTTGAAGTTGTACCAGAGGCTCTTTACACTGTCTTCAAATTTTTGGATTCTTTTTGCTTTTCCGATTGAGTGTTTTTTGCTTCTTTGTATTTCAAATCTTTGACTTGATTCTTGTGTTCCTCTAGTTTGCTGTTAGGTCTCTGTATAATATTTTTTATTTCAGTCAGTGTATGTTTAATTTCTAGTTGGTCCTTTTTCATATCCTCGAGGGTCTCGCTAAATTTATCGGCCTTTTCTAGGAAATTCTTGAAAAACCTTATAACTGTGGTTTTGAACTCTATATCCAGTCGTTTGCTTTCCTCCATTTCTTTCGTTTGTGATCTGTTTCTTTGTCTCCGCATTTTCGTTGCTTCCCTGAGTTGGTAGAGTAGCTTTGTGTGCTAGGTGTCCTGTATGGCCCAGTGGCTCAGCCTCCCCAGTTACCTGAGGTGGACACTCTTGGTGTACCCCTTTGTGGACTGTGTGTACAGTCTTGATTGTTGTTGGTATCACTGGGAGGAATTGACCTCCAGGCCAATTGACTGTGAGGATCAGCTGTGCCTACGCCAGGAGAACTTCTGTGCTGGAGACAGCATTATGAGACAAGACTTGCAAAATTGCAAAAGCCTCTGTGCTCAGCTTGGAAGGGGTGGAGTCTCAGGGCTGAGCAGACAGCCTTGGCTTCCCATCAGCCCTGCCCTATGAGGCCCCTGGGTCTCAGTGTCCTGTGGTAATTGCTGCAAGCACCTCTGAGAGAAAGCCACCCTCGAGTTTCACCCGCTGCCAGACAGTCCAGTTTCTCTCCCAGTGAATCTGGATTCCCAGATTCTCGCCCAGAACTGGAGTTCAGCGCAGTTGGGGGCTTCCATCTTCCTCCCGCTAGAGAAAGCCAGCGGCACACTCAGCAGTCAGTCCTCTCTGCGAGCACTCACACGCACACCTCCAGACCTCTGCCTTTCGCGGCTCCCTTGAGTTTCTGTGCACTCCTCTCTTTTCCCGACAGTCCAGACTCCCCCCGTATGAATCTGGGTCTCCAGGGTCTCGCCCAGAACTGGGATTCAGTGCAGTGGGAACTGGGGTTCAGTGCAGTCGGGAGCTTCCGTCTCTCTCCTGCTAGAGAAAGCTAGCCAGGCACTCAGCCACCCGTCCTCTCTGCTCGCGTGTCTCCATACCTCAGCCTTTTGCAGCTCTTCTGAGTCTCCGTGTGCCCCTCTCTTTCCTTCTAGTTGTAGAATTTCCACTCAGCCAGCTTTCCTGTGGTTCTGGATGATGTCCGTTCTGTCTTTTAGCTGTAGTTTTGAAATTGTTGTGCAAGGCAGCAGTTTAGGTGTTCACCTATGCCGCCATCTTGGTTTCTCCCCCCCCCCCCCCAGTTATCTCTTTTGGATCTAGAAGTGATGGCTCAGAATCATTCTTTTTTTAAAAAAAAAATATATTTTTACTGATTTCAGAGAGGAAGGAAGAGGGAGAGAGAGAGAGAAAGAGAAACATCAATGATGAGAGAGAATCATCGACTGGCTGCCTCCTGCATGCCCCCTACTGGGGATCGAGCCCACAACCCGAGCATGTGACCTTGATTGGAATCAAACCTGGGACCTTTCAATTCGCAGGCTGACACTCTATCCACTGAGCCACGCCAGCCAGGGTGCTCAGAATCATGCTTAATAACCTGTGCTCTTTCATGTTTGGGAGATGAGTTTGGACTTTTTGACTTCGTGTCATTTCTTTGACTTGTGTCCTATCCTCAGTCGAGTGTAAATTCTTAGAAAATATTTATTATTATTTCTTCATTCATTTTGCCTCTGACCTGTGATAGCCATGATGAGAGCAAAAGTATCCTGTACTGTTTCCAGTGACAGAGCCTTAGACTCTAGCTGGATTCTGGTGGGTGGTCTTCATGTTCTGGAGCAGATTTCTCCCTCAGCATAATTGTTTGGGAGTTTTATTTACTCGCCCATACCCAACAATCCAGATTTGCTTGCTATCTCTTGTGCTGTTGCTTTGGCTTTGCTTACAAACGTTATTGGAGGTTCGGCAAACAGTCTGGCAGTCTGGTGGATTGCTAGGACCGACTTCAGACTTGATTGATGAGTCAGACACTTCGCCTATATCTGCAATAGGAGCACATGGATGACAAGTTGTGATCCTGAGATTTGTTCTGAAAAGTATTGGAGGCAAATAGAAATATGCATTCTGATATTCTAGCTCCTTGCACTTCTGACTCAGAAAAGAGCTTGGAGGCTTCAAGAACTAGACTCCTTCTGCTTTTCTGGGAGACAAAATGAACAATAAAATGAACAATAATGGTTACTTCCCAAAATTACATATCAAGTTGGTGTCAGTACAAGCACCATACTTCTGCTGTAACCCTTCTTTCCCTTCCTTCCTCTCGATCCTTCTCAAGTCTCACCTCTATATTTTGCTTCACTCACCTCTCTATCAAGCAATTTCCCTTATCAGTGGATCTGCGGCAAAAGACGAGCCTTTTAAAAAGGAAAAGATAAAACAGATGTAAAAACTGTAAAATAGCATTCATCTACAGGTAAAATCTTTTACAGGGAACTCTCAATTAGATGGAATACAATGTTTTGTTTGAATCAATTTTGATTCAAATGTTGTCAATTCGTTTTTGAGCTATGGGATTTGGGAAGCTTTTATATTATAAAAATGTTCATTTTGTGCTAGCAGTTTTGTTGTAACAGAATTTGAATTTTTGTGTGTGAGACATTTTTTTCTCTTTCATTTTGAGATGTCCTGTTGTCCTTTAAATCTTTCTTCCTCCACTTGCAGTGTGTGATCTTTTGAATAAGTCCTATTTGAAATTTCAAAAAGTACTTTTTTTCTTGGATTGGAATTAGAGCTTCCATATTTTTCTCACATCTATTTCCTTCAGCTCCCTTCCCCAAGCAATCTGTTACTATTTCTTACATGTCTTTCCAGATAAATGTCATGCATATATAAACATTATGTTTGCATATGTATTTTTCTCCACTTAAAAATTTATAAGCGGTAGCCTAGTATGTTCTCCTATTCCACACCTTACTTTCTCTTGTGCTGCATCATAGAGATATTCCATGTCAGTGTATGTGACGAGTCCAGGAATCAAGGGGTGGAAATGGGAGTGTCGTTCCTCGCTGCTTCTTCCCCAGGTACCCACTAGAAAATTTTGTTTCTTGTTCCTACAAACTTAGGTTTTGCTTAATTCCAAAGGGGAAAATGCTTCCACCAGGAGGCACAACAATGATTCCATTGTACTGGAAGTTAAGACCCAGCCACTTTGGGCTTCGCAGAGCTCTGAATTAACAGGCAAAGAAGGGAGTTACTATGCTGGGTGGGGTGACTGATCCTGACTACCAAGGGGAAATTGGACTGCTAGCCTACAGTGGAGGAAAAACAGAGCATGTCTGAAATATGGGAGGTCGCCTAGTTACCATACCCTGTGATTAAGGTCAATGGGAAATTACAGCAACCTAATCTAGGCAATTCCTTATATAAATTCTGGAGAATGAAGACTACTAAGTGTACAGAGAAATCTCCTTAATTCTTTTCAATGGCCAGATTATATACCTAATGATGAAAGTGCCATAACTGAATCATCCTCTTTGGTTCACAATTAGACTCTTCCCTGTGTTTTTCTAATTTCACCAGTGTATCAATAAATATCTGTACACATACATCTTGGTGCACAAATGCTACTATACCTGAAGACCAAGGAATGTGATTTATGAATCTTAAAGATGTCATATATATATTTTTTTCTGTGCATGTTTTGTATGACATCATGTACCGTAGAATGCCATTTCCCAATAGGAAAATGTTGTGATTGTGTATGTTCTGTACAATGTCAGGCATTTTGTAGCTCCTTAATAATTATTTTAAAACAATAATAATTTTCAGAATAGCCAGTCAATTTATGTAACATTACTAACTAAATACCAGTAAGGATATCTTACCTAATAATAGAAAAATATGTAAATTGACCGTACCTCCACTATGCCCACAGCCAATCAGAGTGAGTATGCAAATTAGAAGGCCAAAGATGGCGGCCACCCAGCTGCTCCAGGCGGGAGTGGCCAGGCAGGGCAGGAGGCCTGCTATGAGGAGGGGGGGGGGTAAAGGGATCTATGGGAGGGGAGTGCTGCAGTCAAGACAAGACTGCAGACTCTGGAGTCTGCAGTGAAGACGAAGATGGCAGACTCTGGCTGGAGTCAAGGCCTGGGTCCCGGGTGCCAGAGGAAAACCGGTGCTGGAAGCCAAGGGAAGGAAGGCCTATTGCACGAATCACTTTGTGCAACAGGTCTCTAGTGTGTGTGTGTGTGTGTGTGTGTGTGTGTGTATGTGTGTGTGTGTGTGTGTGTGTGTGTGTGTGTGTATATTAGTGGCCAGGTGCACGAAATTTGTGCACGGGGTGGGGGGGCGGCGCGATTTGTACACGCGGGGGGGGGGGGGGGCGGCGTGGAGAGGTTGTCCCTCAGCCCAGCCTGCACCCTCTCCAATCTGGGACCCCTCAGGGGATAACCGGCAGTCAGACATCCCTCTCACAATCCAAAACTGCTGGCTCCTAA
The DNA here is from genome assembly GCF_963455305.1 of Plecotus auritus. Taxonomy (NCBI): domain Eukaryota; kingdom Metazoa; phylum Chordata; class Mammalia; order Chiroptera; family Vespertilionidae; genus Plecotus; species Plecotus auritus. Next base: position 35,750,028 of record NC_137774.1, read on the forward strand.
CCACTCGCCTGCCTGCCTGATTGCCCCTAACTGCTTCTGCCTGCCAGCCTGATTATCCCTAACTACTTCCTTGCTGGCTTGATTGCCCCTAACCACCTCTACCTTGGCCCCGCATCTGGGACCCAGGATTCCCTCCTCCAGCCGACCACAGGCACCCGGGATCCGGGCTTCCCTCCCTCTGGTCAGCCATAGGTGCCCAGGCCGGCTGCAGCCCCAGGGGATGGTGGGCAGGTGGCTTCGCCTGGGCTTCAGCCACAAGTGCTGGCGCCTGGGACCGCGGGGTGGGCGGCTTCTCCATCTACCAGGCTGTAGCCAGCCGCAGGTGCTGGTGTCTGGACTGCAGGCAGGCAGCTTCTCCATCTTCCCTGGGATGCAGTGTGGGCAACTTCTCCAGCTGGCTGCGGCCTGGGATCATGGAGCAGGCAGCTTCTTCGTCTCCTGGGCCACACCCAGCCTCAGGCGCTGGGGCCTGGTTTCTCCGTCTCCCCCAGGATGTGGGGCAGGCAGATGTGAGGCGGGCGGCTTCTGAGGCTGGCTATGGCCTGGGATCATGGGGCAGGTGGCTTCTTGGTCTCCCTGGCTACAGCCAGCCTCAGGCACTGGCGCCCGACTTCTCTGACTCCCACAGGCCCGGAGTGGCTGGGGGACGGGGCTGCCACTATCTTTTCAGGTTAATTTGCATACTCACTCTGATTGGCTGTTGGGCGTAGCAGAGTGACAGTAATTTGCATGTTTCTCTTTTATTAGTGTAGTTTTTTTATTTATTTCATAGAGGAAGAGAGAAATAGAAACATCAATGATCGGAGAGAATCATCGATCGGATGCCCCCTACACTCTCCCCCACCACACTGGGGATCAAGTCCGCAACCCAGGCCCCCGAATGGGAATCGAACCATGACCTCCTGGTTCATAGGTCGATGCTCAACTACTGAGCCACACCGGCTGGGCAGGACATTCTTTTTAAGTGTGTCTCTTGATCTACATAAGCAGAAAGAGTGCTTTCAGTAAGCCAAAGGATGTTGGCTATTCTTTACAGGAAGCCCAATGAGTCTCCTTGGGCCTCTTGTAACAAACACCCACTAGAATTATGATTTTGGATTCATTTCCATTGCAAATCCCCTCTTTCCACGCCCCTTTAAAAGGCAGCTGTGATATTTGGCTTCTAACCAAGGCCTGCTGCACCAACAATTCTCTAAATTTTATTTATATTTCATGTGCAGCTTGCTCAAACTCTCACTTTCCCAGGTGCCAGATGCTGGTTTGGACACACTCCAGTGGAAAGTGCTTTCCTGTAAAATAATAAAAGTGAAATGCCGAACAAACCGCCTCTTTATATCAGGCTTGCTCCTGGTTTACCAAAGTTAAGTACTTTAATAATGACTTCACTATTTTCCCAAATTTGCAATCCCCCAAATTCCCTCTTCACCTACCTCCACACCAAATTGTCCTTTGGCTTCCGTAGGATATAAAAGCTTATCGTCATTTCATATTTCTTCAGTGATCATTTGAAAATGTTAGAGTAGAGGAATCTATCAGTCTCACATGCTTTCAAGGGTGCCTGATATAACCCACTCACAGGTATTTCAAATATGATTTGGGTGAGAAGATAAAGCATGAATCTATTTATAGAATTTTAAAAGATATCAAATAATTTAATGTCTGTTTTAATAGCTTTAACATGTTGTTTTATATATACACTAGAGGCCCGGTGCACAAAATTCATGCATGGGTGCAGTCCCTAGGCCTGGCTTGTGATTGAAGGGTGAGCTTCTGGCATGAAAGGGCAGGTCCCAGCTGACCTCTGGGCCCTGGGCAGCACCTGGGCTGGGGCCCCTGTGCACCCCCCTCCGCCTGAGTCACGGCCCAAGTCCCCACACGGAGATGCGGTGAGTGTGGCTGGACGCTGTGGGCCAGGGCACAGTGTGGGCCCTCATCATGGAAGCTGGGTGGGCAGCACGCTCTCCCGGTCAGCCTCGCACACTGCTCCTGCGAGAACCCATGGGGAACCCGACAGGCCCCTGTGGTCTTAGTGGCTGTGGCCCCGCCATGTTCTGCACCGCCCCCTGATGGTCAGTGCACGTCATAGCAAGCAGTGGAACTCCTGGTCGAAAAATTTGCATATTAGGCTTTTATTATATAGGATATTTTTATTGATTTCAGAGAGGAAGGGAGAGCGATAGATATATAGAAATACCAGTGTTGATAGAGAATCACTGATTGGCTGTATGCCCCACACTGGGGATCAAGCCTGCAACCCAGGCATGTGCCCTGGCTGGGAATCGAACCATGACCTCTGGTTCATAGGTCAAAGCTCAACTACTGAGCCATGCTGGCCGGGTGCTTTAACATGTTTTCACCAAAAAGTGATGCTTTCTGTGTTTTATAATACAGTAGATCCTCGGGTTACGTCGGAGATCTGTTCCTACAACGCGACGTAACCCGATTTTCGCCGTAAGTCGGAACCCATTTACATAAGCACCTATGTCACTCACATGGAGCACATACACAGCAGTAATAAAGTGAAACAGTAAAAAAAAATTTTTTTAAAGAAAGATAATTCCTGACCTTGTGGTAAATAAATAATAAAAAACATAAAGCACATATGTACATACATCGAAATGATGCAACATTTTTTTTAATAAATAAATGAGAGATGGCAATGTAACCACAAAACGGACTACGCTGAGTCTGACGTAACCCGAGGACTGTCTATAATACTGTCCCTGCAATGGCACAGAATTTTGACATGACACTCTGAAAATTAACTCAGAATTTGCCTTTGCGATAGGGTTCTTCCTTGCTTAAAGGCAGTCCTCAATTCAAAGATCCAATTTGTGAAATGAGCAGCAATATTAAGTAGATACTAAGAAAATGAACATGATTTTTTAGAGATTGCCAGTTCACTCTTGGTTTTCACCTCCACTTCCTGCACGGGTTTATGTGGTAACATTTCACTGAGCTGAAAACCAGTAAAATTCCTGGTTCTATCCTAGAAAAATTGAGAACCTTAGGCGTAAAAATTTGTGCCAAAAGCTTATGGTTATAATCTGGGGTTTACGTGAACTCTGTAAAGCGTGCTGTGATTTGCGTGTGTGTTTGTGAAGCTGCTATAACATAAAATTTTGGCTTGGCTGCCAAGTATCTCTTTTCAAATAGTATTGGGCTCTGTAGATCTCATTTTCTTTTTCACTCTTTCCATTAGATGGCAGTAAATATCCAATAAATAACTTCAGAAAGACTGGTGGAAGGCGGTGAGGAGAGCAGGTTTTTTGTTTGTTTTTTTCTTTTTACCGCGTTGTGGGTTTCTGAGCTGACACACATTGAAGGTCATAAGTGGAGAGTGGACGTGGTACACATTAAATTTTTCGTGTGTGTGACCAGAAGACTTGCTACAGACCACTTGTTTAATCCATGTTCTCTCTAAGCATAGGGTAGCATCTTGCCAACTGGAAAAAAAAAAATTCCCTAGAATTTTTCTCAATTATCAGCATACCTGGTATAAGCGATGGAACCATTCAGAAGAGCAGCCAGCATTGATTTAAATGTATGCGGCATCTGTTGCATACATTAGTGGAGATGGAAGACAGCCACTCGCTGGTGGCGAACGGCCGGCCGCTGCAGACTGTGGACTAAAATCCCACAGTATGACCTGCGATCAACCCACAAGTATTATGGATCTCCCATGTGTGCCTAGCACCAGATCAGAAATGACACAAGAAATACAGTAATCCTCTTAGAGTAGAGAATAGAAAACATACACACAGAAAAATAAGTGCCGCGCAAGACCTAGCCTGAGAAAATACTTTGTCATGAAGATGGTAAGACCTATAAGCCTTCCAAGGGAGAGGTCAGTGGGGGACGAAATGGCCGAAGGGTTATGCGTTGTGCAGGGAGAGAGAGAGGGGAGAGGGAGAAATAAGAAAGGGTAACAGAACTCGGGTGGGGGGACCGTGGGAATCTTTGGAGAAGTCGGGAGAGAACTGAGAATTTGGGAGGGAAGGTTCAGGCTAAGTCCAGCAGCCCTGGAAGGCGGGCTCAGCGGACTCTTCTTTCTTCACTTAGGCCCCAGGCATTCCCGTCGGAGGGGAGCGTGCTGGTCAGCTTCCACGCCAGGGCTGTTTCCCGAGCACCTTGGCCAGGCGGCGAAAGCCAGCGCCGGTGTCCAGCGGCCGCGGACAGTGCTGGGGCGGACCGGGCAGCCAGGGTTGACCACGGAGGGGGCGTGGCGAGGGCGGGCCGGAGGGGGCGTGGCGTGGGCGGGTCGGCGTGGGCGGGGCTCCCCTCGTGTGGGCGGGTTCCTCCCGTGTGGGCTGGGCTCTCCTCTGGCCGCCGTTGCTGCCGTCGCCTCCGCCCGCCGCGCGGACCGAGGGAGCGGGTCGCCGCTGCCTGCGCGCCCGGTGCCGGGGCTGCGGTGGGCCAGGATGTCGGGCTTCCTGGAGGAGCTGCTCGGCGAGAAGCTGGTGACGGGTGGCGGCGAGGAGGTGGACGTACACTCTCTGGGCGCCCGCGGCATCTCGCTGCTCGGGCTCTACTTCGGCTGCAGCCTGAGCGCCCCCTGCGCGCAGCTGAGCGCCAACCTGGCCGCTTTCTACAGCCGCCTGCGGGGGGACGCGGCGGCCGGGCCGGGGGCTGGAGCCGGAGCGGGGCCGGGGGCCGGGGCGGCCGCGGAGCCAGACTCCCGGCGCCGCCTGGAGATCGTCTTCGTGTCCTCGGACCAGGACCAGCGGCAGTGGCAGGACTTCGTGCGAGACATGCCGTGGCTGGCGCTGCCCTACAAGGAGAAGCACAGGAAGGTGAGCGGCGCGGGCCTCGGCGGCGCCCCCGGCCTGGGTGCACACTCCGCGCGTTCCCGGGAGCCAGGTTCTCGCCGCCCCCCACCCGCCAACCCACCCGCTGTCCGTCCCCTCTGTCCCTTCCTCCATCTTTGCACGTAGTTCCCCTCCTGCCTTTCGGTCTCACCTTCCTCTGGCTGTGCCGCCCCCCATCCCGGGACCCCACCAGGTTGGGTCTCCTGCGGCAACTCCCTGGTGCCTATGCCAGGCCGCGGCCGAGGGGCAAGTTTGACACCCTTCGGCCCCCCAAACCCGGCTTGCGTCCTGAGGAGTCGAGAGCCCTGTCTGCACAAGTTGGGAGCCTCCCGTAAGGGGTGGCTGCGCTGGGGGGTCCTGACTCCGTGACCCCTACCGAGCAGAGTTGCGGGGAAAGGCCTCTTCATCTCTCAACCACTCGACCCCTCTCGGATATCTGTAGTGGGTGGGGGAGGGCGCTAGCCCCCTACCCATAATGCCCAAACCAGGAAGTTTATTTTCTTTTCCAGAGAAATCTGCTTTTCTGGGACCTCTCCCCCTGGGACCCTAGACCCAGAGGCCGAGGTCAGGCTGCCCTGCGCCCCGGGGAGGCGGCCGCTGACCATGGCTATGGGCAAGAAGGGAACTCACTCCTCTCCCTTTCTCACTAGCTCTGCACCCCTGCATGAACTAGTGACCACCCAGGAGCTTTTCCTTGTCTGGTTGTCCAGCCATCCTCTGCAGCTTCCTCCCAGGCACAGGAGCAGACCCGTCCTTGCAGATCTTAGTTGTTTGGTTGGTGAGCCACTGTCGTCTTGGCATGCTTCGCATTAAATGCTGAACTGATCCCATAGCTGCAGATTGACCGGCAGAACCGAGGATTTGGGGAAATGTATACTTCGCTGTCAACTTCTCATTCCGCCCAGTTTGCTGCTGAAGTTAGGTTGGGTGTTTGAGTGTATCTGAAGATGTCTGTTTTAATAAAATGAATTCAGGAACTTTTGTCATGAATCTAAACAAAAAGTTTTGGGGTGCTCTTGCTTAATTCGTATGCAACGTGTGAATTCAGCCCCTTCCCTTTCTGAGCAGCTCAGTCTGTGGACAGAAGGGCTGTTCTGAGGGCCTTTAAGTTCCTCTAGGCAGGATGGCATGCCATGTGTTTCTTTTATGTGTATAGGTTCTTGTTGAGAAGCATGGTTTAGATTTAGGGAGAGCAAAAGGCTTATGCTGTGACCCTAAATGTCTCCAGTAAGTCATCCATCCTGAAGTAGTGTAAGGTACAGACTTGGGATTTAAAGGATGAAATACAGTTTAACAAATGCAGCTTGTACATGTAACACTGGAAAGACATGGGCTCACTAACCACACAGAGGCAAAACCCGGCATTTTAGCCTTTTTTTTTTTTGGTGATTTTGCCCATCTGTGATTTATATGTTTGGTTAATCTGTGCATTCGTATGAATGGTTAGTCCATTTTTTGCTTTACAATGTGGAACCCTTTGTCTCCTTAATGGTTGTTTTTATAGGCCTTTTGGGGAGGAATAATCGTCAGAAAGTGATTTACCAAGTAATATTTCCATCCTTATGACAAGTGTCTATTATAGACCAGAGTCTGTGTAAAGTCATGTCCTTATTGGGCAACCCCGGCGACTTCTAGCTTTTGCAAACATACAGTGATGATAAAATGTGACAGACCTAGCGCCTACTGTGATTTTCACAGTGGGGAAAATAAATTTGTTGGAGAGTAAAACTATGGAGCAAATTGAGATGTTTCGACCATGCTTGAAGCTTTTTCTCAAAAAAGAATATTTGATATGACATAGGCCATGCCTGCTTCTCTATGCCCTGGCCAGTCCCTTTGCATGAAAAAACGTGGTCTAAGGCCCTGCCTAGCCTAAACCTGCTAATTCCGCCAGGATGAGAGTCTGGATGACACAAGGCAGACCCTCAGTTGACAATATAGTTCAGAATGCTGCACATGCCCAAACCATGGTGCGTTCGTATTTAAACATTTCATTTTTTGCTCAGAGTTTTTCTGTGTACTTAGTTCTCTAAAACAAGTCCAGTTTTGAGGCTATAGTTTCTGTTCTTGGATGTTCATGAATAGGTAACTCAAGATCTTATGCCAGAAACATTCTTATTTGAGGTGATACAACCAGGTAAAAGGACTCCAGCTGTGCTTCTCATGGAAAACATACTCTTGAAAATTACAAAAGCTGTGCACTCACTTTGAAAGGGGTTACTTTCCCTCTTGATACCAGAGATGTAGTGCAAATTCCTTTTCAGTAATTTTAAGCTTTTGTCTTTCTTGTTGGAAATTAGGGTGCTTGTGATGTCAATTCCATGATAAGACCAGTGAAAAGTCCAGGGCACCCCTAGTTCAGGGTACTGGGTGGATGAACACTTACTTTTTTTTATTATTAAACTATATTTTTATTGATTTCAGAGAAGAAGGGAGAGGGAGAGAGAGATAGAAACATCAATGATGAGAGAGAATCATTGATCGGCTGCCTCCTGCACGCTTCCTACTGGGGACGGAGCCCCCAACCTGGGCATGTGCCCTTGACCAGAATCGAACCCGGGACCCTTCAGTCCACAGGCCCACGCTCTATCCACTGAGCCAAACCGGCTAGGGCAACAGTTACCTTTTTGTTGATGGACCATGTTCGTGTTTCACCAACTACAAAAATAGCTTTAAGGAAGAGAATTTTGTTTTACACTGAAGATAAACCAAAAGTTCCAGATTACAAATTTTTTAAAAGTTCTCATTAACATTTTTTTCTTTAAGACCATTCGTATACTTCCCATTGGGATAACAAAGGATATGGTTCTAATTAGTTATTGGCTGGCATTTCTCTAAAGAAAATTGAAAAATTATGGTGGGGAAAGAAAATGCCGTGTGGTATTTCTTTTATTCTTCTTTTATTAATTTCCTCTTTTATGTAGTAAGAAAGTCTAGGGATGATCATGTATGTTAAGCCTGCATTTTGCCTAGCTCCTCGAACCTTGATTGGAGCTATGAGAAAACAGCAAATAAAAGAATTCCAGCATCTTTTAAAATAATTCTTGACAGAATTATTGATCATCCTGTTCCTACTTGCTTTAGTGGTAGGTGCAAAAGTAATGGAAGCTTCATTTTTTGGCTTCCAAGTACACGCATATAAATAGCTGTACAGGAATTGTAATTAGATGATAATAGAACTTTGAGTGAATTTATAAGAGCAGTTTTGTGAGGAAACATAATCCTGAAGTTAAGGCAATTAGACTTGTTTTAAGTAGGTTTGTTTTTTGTTTTGTTGGCAGACATTTTTCCGATTTCTGGAGAGAGAGAATGTGAGAAGTAGTTGGAAAGTGGTGAAGATTTGGACTTTTGGGATTTCTGATCTATCCCATTAGAAGTTATGTAGTTGTCAGAACTGGAGAGTTGATCTCCAGGATCTGCTTCCGCATCACAGAGGAGAACACTGGTTTTGGTTTTAAAGCCACAGGACTCAGCTTTGCCTGGGCTGGATGCCTGATGGAAAACAGTTGGTCTGTGTGGGTGTGCTGACATCAAAGAGCACAGGTTTGCAGGGGTCTGGCTTGGTCCTGGAACGTCCTGCCTGACAAAGGGGAAGGAAGAGAGTGTTGGGGCAGGAGAGCGGCAGCGGCAGGGGACTCTGGTCCAGCATCCCTGGTCTACCTGCTGTAGCTAGGATAAGTGGCACCTTCTTGCTGCCCCATGTGGGTTGCTTGCTCTGCGTGGTTCTTTTGGTTCAGACTAAATCAGAGGGGCGGCCTAGAACTCACCTGAATCCCTTTGGATGGGGCAAGATTTGGTACCAACCCAAATAGTCTTACAGCTCCATCCCTCCCACCTCTCTCTCCCTTAAATCCAAATACCCTAGCCACTAAGAGGACGATTTCTACAACACTCACAGACCAGTTTCGATCAAGGTGGTAAGAGATGGCAAAAAGGTACAACTTTGAAAATTGGGGTTTTCTGCCTTCTGCATAAGGAGCCCGCACCAGCCAGGAAAGGGTTCCCTCTCTTGACTGTGTTTCCACCACTTGGATACGTCTGATAAAAGACAACAGTCCAGTTAAAGTAATAAGAGCAATTTTCCTTAAGAGGCTTTTTCCTTGTTCCATTATGTGTAATGTATTTTTTAATCTCATTTTTCTTCTCTGCATAAGGAAGCTATCTTAAGACCGGCTCTTGCCCATCGGCCTGGGTTCAGATCCTGGCTCTGCCATTTGTTAGCTCTGCTCCTTGCACAAGTTACCCTACATGTCTGTGGAGATGATAATGGCACCTGCCTTATAGGATTGTTGTAAAGGCTACACGAGATAATATACACATGCCTGGCATACAGTGTGTGCCCCACTAATGCCAGCTATTATTTGTTAATACATTGTCATGAAATTTAGTAATTCATGTCACAGCTTGAGCCTTTGGAATCTAGCACACCATAGAATGGCAAGACTGTTATGAGGTGTATTTCTTTTTTAACTTTGCAAACAAATGACTTTTATAAGCATACAAGGGCATACAGTTAAGCAGTTGAAAGATTTGCCCTCGAAAAGATTATAATTGAGTAGAAAGACCTGGAAGAATGAAACAAAAGCAAATGAATTATTCAAAAAAAAAAAAAGTACTATTCCTTAAAATACTGACAGTGCTGATAATGACTGAGTTCCACACTTGTATTTGCCATTGACACAGAGGCAGCAGGTCATTGAAGCCTAGGCATGATAAAGGGCAGCAACTTTAAGATGATGAGGCACTCTTCTTGAGAGAGATTAATTATGCACTTGGTGATGCTTCCGTGGTGTGCCAAAGCTATTAAGTGTGTCTTCTACTGATGGCTGCTTCAATCTGGGCCGAGTGGAAGTTGCGGATTGCTGCTCTTTCACGTGGGAGGAAATGGACCGTGCTGGGTCCTGGAGCAGTACAAACCTCACCCCCTAGCACAGAACTGCCTCCCTTCCCACCTCTGGAATGTTGTCGGATAGCTTTGCTCAGACTTGTAGCCTTTGCAGGTTTAATCCGTGTCTTCCAGTTGGCTGCAAAGGCCCCACTGAAGAGCTGTCCACAGCTCTTACTAATTAATTTGTCTTTTGATATGGGTTGGAATCTGAACCAGAGCACAGAGAAAAGCAGTGGGTTTTGAGGTTAGGGTCATTGCTTTTATTCTACTTGAGTTTTTCTTTTTTTCTTTCTTACCTTCTTTTTATCACTCTTCCTTTTGATGGGGGTTCTTGGTTTCATATCAGCACAAATTCGAGAAAGAAGGCTTTTTATAGTTTACAGCAGGGGTGGGGGGTGAACAAGTCCCTCGGTGGGAGGGGTCTGCTTTTGTCTGATAGGGCTTGGTGCTTGCGCTGGCCCCACTCTGAACTAGACGAGCTCTTTACTGCATGGTATCGTTTCAGGGGAAAGCATAGGCTTGGCATAGGATGTGTTTATTTCTTCACGTTTTGAATTCCCAGCGAGCAGTTAACCACCAGGGTGCTCAGTTTTTTGTAGTTCATTAATCTGCCATTATGCTTATTCAAAGGCACTGAAAGAAAATGGCAATGAATTTATTATTTTTAAAAATTTATCTTTATTATTGAAAGTATTACAGATGACTCCCTTTTCCACCCATTGATCCTCTCCTCCCTACTCCTGCCACCTCCCCAGGCCTTTACCACACTGTTGGCTGTGTCCATGGGCTACGCATACATGCATATAAGTTCTTTGGTTAATCTATTCCCAACACCCCTCTGAGAATCCTCAGTCCTTTGCATGTCTCTGGATCTATTTTGTCTGTCAGTTTCTTCTGTTCATTAGATTCCACATATAAGTGAGACCATGTGATAGTTGTCTTTCTCTGACTGGCTAATTTCACTTAGCCTAATAATCTCCAGGTCTTTCCATGATGTCTCAAAGGGCTGCATAGTGTTCCATTGTGTAAATGTACCACAGCTTTTTTATCCACTCATCTACTGATGGGCACTTGGGCTGCTTCCAGATCTTAGCTATTGTAAATAATGCTGCTATGAACATAGGGGGTGCATATTTTCTTCCTTATTGGTGTTTCAGGCTTCTTATGATATAATCCTAGAAGTGGGATCACTGGGTCAAATGGCAGTTCCATTTTTAATTTTTTGAGGAAACGCCACACTATTGTCCATAGTGGTTGCACTGGTCTGCATTCCCACCAGCAGTGTACTAGGGTTCCTTTTTCTTCACATCCTCGCCAGCACTTATTGTTTGTTGATTGTTGATGGTAGCCATTCTGGCAGGTGTGAGGTGGCACTTCATTGTCGTTTTAATTTGCATTTCTCTGATGATTAGTGACTTGAGCATTTTTTCATATATCTTGGCCATTTGTATGCCCTCTTTGGAGAAGTGTCTATTTAGGTCCTCTGCCCATTTTTTTTTTTTAAATTGAATTGTTTGTCTTCCTTTTGTTGAGTTGTATGAGTATTTTATATATTTAGAAATTAACCCCTTATCAGGTGTATCATTGGCAAATATGTTCTCCCATACGTTGGGTTCCCTTTTCATTTTGATGCTGTTTTCTTTTGCTGTGCAGAAGCTTTTTATTTTGATGTATTCCCACTTGTTTATTTTTTTCCTTTGTTCCTCTTGCCCTAGGTGTTGTATCAGTGAAAATTTGCTACATGAGATGTCTGATTTTTTTTGCCTATGTTTTCTTATGGTATTTTTATGGTTTCACAACTTACATTTAAGTCTTTTACCCATTTTGAGTTTATTCTTGTGTATAGTGTAAGTTGGTGGTCTAGTTTCTTTCTTTTTCTTTTCTTTCTTTCTTTCTTTTCTTTTTTTTTTTGCATTTACCTGTCCAGTTATCCCAACCCTTCTTAGGGAAGTTTTACCAAATATTCAAAGAAAAACTAACACCTATTGTCCTCACACTATTCCAAAAAAGCCAAGAGGAAGGAACACTTCCAAACTCTTTTAACAAGGCCAACATTCTCCCAATTCCAAAACCAGATAAAGACACTACAAAGAAAGACAATCACAGGCCAATATCCCTGATAAACATAGGTGCTAAAATCCTCAACAAAATATTAGCAAATCGGATCCAGCAATATATTAAAAAGATCATATACAATGACCAAGTAGGATTTATTCCAGGACGCAAGGCAAGTACAATATTCGAAAATCAATAAATGTGATACATCACATAAACAAATTGAAAGACAAAAATCACATGATCATATCAATAGATGCAGAAAAGCATTCGACAAAATCCAACATCAATCTTTGATAAAAACTCTCAGCAAAGTGGGAATAGAGGGATCATACCTCAACATAGTAAAGCCATATATGTCAAACCTACAGACAACATCATACTCAATGGGCAAAAATGAAAACCATTTCCCCTAAGAACAGGAACAATACAGGGTTGTTTGCTTTCACCGCAGTACTGGAAGTCCTAGCCACAGCGATCAGACAAGAAGAAAAAATAAAATGGCAATGAATTTAGAATCTTTTTGCTGATCTGACTTTCACGAAGCTCTTGCATACTGTTGCTTTATATCTTGCCATTATTTTAAAAGTAAATAAGAATTATTTTTAAAATATATTTTTTAATTGATTTCAGAGAGGCAGGGAGAGGGAGAGAGAGATAGAAACATCAATGATGAGAGAGAATCATTGCTGGCTGCCTCCTGCATGCCCCCTACTAGGGATTGAGCCTGCAACCCAGGCATGTGGCCTGACCCGGAATCTTGAACCATGACCTCCTGGTTCATAGGTCGACACTCATCCACTGAGCCACACCAGTTGGGCGTAAATAAGAATTCTTGAGTCCCAGGAGACCTCCTCGATTTTCTGGCACCCCTCACATCCAAAGGGCACCGAGTCTTGTTGATTTGATCACCTTAATTGCTCTCAACTTTGACCCTTTCTCTTCATCCCTTTCATCACTGCTTGAGTTCAGGTTTCATTCAGACCACTGTGTACTACCAGCCTTCTCCTGGAGCTCCTTGCTTCCTTCCAGTGCTGACCTCTGAAGTGATTCTCTAGACTAGCTTCTCACACTGTCTGTAGTCAATTATCAGTTTTATTTCGTGTTGTTAATTTCCAGTCAGTCACACACCAATACACCTGGCCTTACCACACATGATTCCTATACAACTTGAATCACCTGCAACTGCCCACTGAGTTGACAACCCATAGGCTGGCCTCTGTCCTGTTCAATAAGATGAGCCCATTGATCACAAGCTGGGAGGTTGCTGTCATGTCAAGCTGCTGTGAACATTTTTAAGTGCTCATTCTGAATTCCTGTACTTGCCTGTTGCCTTGGGCCAGTAACAAACAACTCCTGGACAGGCACTGGACTGCATACCCACCTTGATCGGCACTGCTAGACTGTTGCCAGAAGCGAATGGTAAGCCCCCAAAGACTACTTTGATCATGTTATCCTCCTGCTTAAGAATTCTTCAGTAGTCCATCATCTCAGCAGTTGGCGACCGCTGCTCTAGAGCATGCTCCGGTCTGTTCTTCTCCCTTATCTCCCACCTGTGCGATGTTCTCTCTCTTCTCCCACTTGGCTGAGTTGGGAGCTTCCAAACTCAGTCCTGGTTTCCCTGCTCTAAAAAGCTTTCCTGCCTCTTGTTTCCTCTGGGTAGGATGCTTTTGGGAGCATCCAGAGATCATGTGCATACATATGCTAGCCATTAGCCTTTGGTGTTTTATGTTTTTGTTGTTGTTGTTTTTTCATTAGACAGTAAGCTCCTTGAGGACAGAAGCCAGCCCAAGGGAGGGAAGATGATCAGTGGGTAGGTGCTGAGAACTGGATCACAGAAAGCAGCGTGTGACTTTGGGCTCGGTAACTTGAAAGCACGGTAGTTTCCCCGTCCTGTGCATTGGAATTACTTGGCTTTGATTTAAAAATTTATTGTAATAGTTGGGCCTTAATTGAATGGTCTAATTGTATATATCTACAGTATGTGGGTGTTTTTGTTTTTGTTTCTTAATGAGTGCTTTAAAGAGCACTTAAATGAGCAAATGGATGCGAAACTCCATTGCCCTGTAATTCTGTGCTTAAAAATAGGAAAAGACTCCACTCTATTTTTTGAAATGTCAAAAATCTTAGACCATTAAAATAACCTCCTGTCTGCAGACCTATCATTCTACGCTTTTTTAGTTCATGCATAGTTGGTGTTTCTGTAACCTCTTTCTTCCAAGGAACTCCACATGCATGCCTATTACGTCTTCCAGGACCTAGTGATCCGTAGATATTAAGAGTTTTAATTTTTCAAAGTATGTTTGAGTTGGAGGATTGAAGCAAAGAGAACCAATGATTAGATCAGGGTCACTGTGTTGGATGAAAGGTCTCAGCAGAACTCCCTTAAATTCAACTCAGTCCTTTCTGTTCATGAAATCGTGTCTGAAAAGTGTTCACATCAAACATTCCCCGTGGAAGAGGAGGGAGCCGAACATTCTCTTTTTAACAAATGGCTTCGGGTGTGGATTCACTCTAGATATGCATAGACTCTGAAATAAGCTAGAGGTAGTTTAACTGCTTAAAGCATTTGCTGTTACTTGGAAGACAGGGGAGCCAGAGCTTTTCTGTTGCAGCCTTTGGTGGTGGTGGTGGTGGTGGTGGTTTTTAAGGGCCTTTTAATGATTTGGCTTCTTTTTTTAGATCAGCCAGTGAAGTAGCCCCCAACTCCCCTTCATCCTATGCAAAGCCCGAGGGCTGCTTTAGTGCTTTTGTTCAGAGACAAAATTGAACTTCAGGTATCCTGCCGAGAGCCTAGGACTAAATCCGTCCTCCCTTTTATGAGGTTTTCAGAAACTGCTGTTCTAACTTCCAGTGAAATTTCAAACATGTGCTTTCTGCTTTATGACAAGTCAGAAGTAGAGTAATTGAAAGTTGCTTGAGTGCTGTTATTCTGGAGTGAAACTCTGTAATGGAAACTTTTGTTCTGTGGCATATGTGATTAAAAACAAACATAAATTTTCTGCTGCTTGCTGGACATAACTCTTGGAGCAGATACACAATGTATTTTTGTATGACCTACTCTTCATAAAATCCTTTGTAAAAAACAATGTAAGCCTCAGGTTCAGCCTTCCTTTCTATCACATATCACCCACTCCCCCTTGGATTATTTCAGTGTAGACACCAATTACAGGTAAATTCAAGTAACGTTTCTACAGTTAATAATGCGTTATCTTGAATCACCGCTGAATAGTCATAAAACTGGGCATGGTGAGTTTTGCTCTTCGAGGGGTAGGGTTTCCCTCTTTGTTTTTCTAGGAGAATTTTATCCAGATGAATCGGGTTTGCAGTTTTTTATTTGTCTTTTTTGGTCAATATCCCTGGGATAAAAATCTGAATGGATTTAGTCTGTTTAAAATCAGAAGACATTGCCTTTTTTCCCCCCTTTAAATGAGATCAGGTCAAGACAGTTTGCTTTTGATCATGGTGGCTCACAGCACAGCTGCCTCATCTGTTACTCATTTTTCGGGGTTTGATGTGAAATACAAAGATTGGGCAGAACAACGTGCAGTAAGGGAAAATCGCAGTGTTACCCTCTGAGCTCTGAATGGCAGTGATTGCGGGTGTGAGGGCAATGTTTTTCAGCTTTGGGCACGTGCTTGACTGCAACTGATAGCATTTATATCCATAGGCCTTCAAAATTATTCCAATATTATAAGTGAATGTTGAAAATCTGTTGCATAGCGGATGAGTATGGATGCTGGGTCTGGATTTCCTGGGTTTGAATCACTTTCTTTCTTTTTGTTAATCCTTACCCAAGGATATTTTTTCCCCTTGATTTTTAGAGAGAGTGGAAGGGAAGGGGAGAGAGAGAGAGAGAGAGAGAGAGAGAGAGAGAGAGAGAGAAAGAAACATCAATGTGAGAGAGACACATCGATTGGTTGCCTCCCACATGAGCTCTAGAGATCTAGCCTGCAACCAAGGTACGTGCCCTTGACTGGAATCAAACCCGGCACCCTTCAGTCTGCGGCCTGTGGGCCGACACTATCCACTGAGCCACACGGCCTAGGGCTTGAGTCACTTTCTAGCAATGTGTCTTTGGTGCAAGTGACCTAACAGGTGTGTCACTAGTTCCTGGTCAATGAAATGGAGACGATAGTATCTACGATACAGAAAGATACAGGAACGTTAAGAGTTAAATGAGTTAACATTTGAAAAGTGTTTAGAACAGTGCCTGGAGCATTGTAAGTGCCATTTAAATGTTTACTCCAGGCTCTTGGGTTTCATTGCATATTTTATGGTTATTCATATTACAGGAGGAAAGAATTTTCAGCTTTTTTCTTTCTCTCCCCCCCCCGCCCCTCCCCCCCCCCCCCCAAGCACCTGGTTCTTTGCATCTAGTGGCCTATCGCAGAATCTGGTTTCCCTTCAGTTTCTTACTAAGACAGCAATAACTACTTTTCAGGTGTTGCTTTGAGGACTTACCTATGCCTTTGAATGTGAGTAGAACTCCAGGCCAGCTCTTCGTTTAATTGGGTGTTCAGGGTTACTGAATGGATTCTAGCTTTACTTTTGAGCTGGGAGAGAGTAGGGGAGAGACACTGGTTTGTGCATATTTCTCCTGCCATTTATTTTAACTTTTTATTATGGAACACTTCAAATATCACACAGGTAGGGAACATAGTGCAGTGAGCCCTTATGTACCCAGCACCCAGGTAGGGTGATCACGGGCTCATGGACACCCACCACCTACCCCTCACTGAACTGCATTGTAGCCACTCCCAGATGGCATATCTGTTTCCTTAATAAACATTTCACTAAGTAACTCTTAAAAAACACACAAGCACAATATCCTATCATACCTAAACAGTTCAGTAATTCCTTAGTATCAGCAAATATACAGTCAGAATTCAGATGCCCCCAATTCTCTCATAATTTTTTTAAGTTGGTTTGTTTGAATCCGTAGAAGGTCTACACATTACATTTGGTAGCTATGTCTCTATAGTTTTAACCGATAGTTTAGGTTAAAAAAGACTTCATTATTTATTGTTCCCCTCCATTGAAACTTTCTCTGCCCCTGGTCTACCTCCTTGCCACATTCCCAACCTTTTCCTATCCATATCTCCCCCTTTATCTAGGTCTGTAGTTTGAAAGTGTCCTAGCCGCCTATAGCTGAGAAGCCCAGGTGTGGGTCACCAGCCAGTCTCTCCCTGGGACGGACCATCCTTCAAAGAATGGAGACAGTTCTCTCTGCCAAATGCGATTCCCTGGGCCCTGTGACCATTTCTCTTATGGTGTGGGTTCAAGTTTCCTCGCCATCCTGGCCATTTGTGTCTGGACCCTCTCCAAGTTTGTCTGGGAAGAGTAGTCCCCAGACCTGAGCACAGAGGGTCAGCTTATCACCTCCTTTGTTCTAGATATTGTCTAGACCAGTGGTCGGCAAACTCATTAGTCAACAGAGCGGCAAACCACTGGTCTAGACTTAGCCTGAGGTTGTATTCGCTCCTCTGAGGAATGAATCACACTGCATTGACTTACTTCTTTGTCAACCAAAACTCCAGAGTCTTTTCCCCCTGAACAAACAAGAACAGTACGGATTTTATGCTGTCATCTTTAAGAATCCGTTTGCAGTCTGTTGAAGGCTCTTTGTATGTCAGTGTGGTCCCTCACAGTGATCATAGCCCCTTCTGAGCTTTCAATTCTGTGATCCCTTCCAGACTTTGACTCAGTCTGGGCATGGAGTCCCCTAGACACACTACCAGAGGGTCCTCCAGGCTAATGGTGGCCTGTTAGTTAGTTTTCAACCAACTTCAAGTCCAGCCCATGTCTCTCCATCTAGTTAATGTATTTATTGTAGGAGACCTTGACAGATAGCTTGCTGCAACTTAGACATCGGCTTTTTCCCTTTCAAGGAGCGATGGTTTGAAATGACCCATGTTTGGTGAGTCCATGCTTGCTTCTAAATTGACCTTCTTTTCCTCAGGGTGTGTTGAATAAATGCAGTAAGCTGAGGGGTCTTATTTAGGGGTTGGTATTAACTTCACCAGTCTGGAGTTTGCAGAAGCTCCCCCCTTTTTGCGCTCTTGAAAATCGATACTCCTTCCATCTGTTGGTTGCCGGTGATGAAATCACTGAGGACAGTTAGGTGATATTTTGGGCGTATTTTCTCCCCCTTGGATGTAATTCAGACCTTAGAGGAAGAGCTGTAGCTCAGTTGTGCATGTGTGGATTGTCGCTACATTTGTTTCCTGCCGAGTACCCAGTAGGAATAGCTGTGGCCAGACACCCCTGACAATTAGTGTGCAGTTGAGATCACCCCATTGGTCCAGAAGGCCCAGATCCTGGACTTGCTGAAGGCTGTGTGGCAATAGTGGCTGCCTGTCCCCCTCCCAACACCACCCTCCCCCACCGTCTCATTAGGGCACTAATAGAGCCTGAGGGAGCCTTTTCCTTAATGCTATTTCTCCCCATCAGGCCCACGCAGGGTGCGGATCTGGCTGGCTAATTAAGTGTGGCATTTTGTTTCAAAATTAGCAAGAGACAGTAGCTAGCTACAAAGCAACCTGGTGTCCTTGTACAGATAGGTTAGTTTTTCTTAATATTTGGCTTTTTAGGACAAATCAGTCCATTTATTCTGAACAATTTACCCTATTTAAAAATGGATTTGTTTTCTTACCCAAGTGTACTTGCCCATTTAAGATTACACATGAATATGTTATGTGCTTTACAGTCCGGTGTCTAAGAATCCTGACATTTCACATGTTAGGCTTAAAGATAAATTGGAATTAAATGCCTCCAAATGCTTTCCTGGGGGAAGTCACTTTCCTAAATTTGCAGAAGGTCGCTGGCTTCAACTCTGGGGTGCATTGTTTTAAGCTTTTACAAATGTGCTTAAGAGTAAAAGACCACTTAATACCACTTGAGCATATTGTCTTTCCTTTGGATTTGTGGAAAGTATTAATTTGCAGGGACTGTGGTGGAGCACTCGAGTTCCGAAGCACTGCTTTCCTGTGAAGTCTCAGTCCAGGGCGTTTTTTTCCGAAATCATCTGCGCCTGTTCTTCAGTTGCTGCGGCCACAGAGGTGGCAGTGACCAGGCGAATCCAGATCCCTGGAACAAAACATGGCTGCCTTCCCGGGGAGCGTGGGGTTGGTTTGTGTGCGCAGACAGCACGCATTATGGCTCTACTGCTGTTTATATTAAAAAACCCATTTATATTCCTTTTCTCAGCATATACTTAAACACTATTTTTCCACTTAGTAACTTTTTTCCATTTGCAAGAGGAAGCCAGCATTTCATTTTTTCTTTGTAAAAATAATCCTCTTTCCAAAGATAACCACTGTTAATAGTGTCTTATATAGTCTTCCAGAAAAAAAGAATAGGCATATACTGGGTATGTAATTGTCTATGCTTAAATATTCTTTACACAGATAGATTTAGCATTTGAAATTAATTTTTTAAAATTTTTATTTCCTGAAAGGATAGTGCCTTCATATGTTTTAAAAAATTCAATTAAAATGAAAGGCATGCAGGGAAAAGAAAGTCTCACTTTACTGCTGACCGTATTTGCCTCCCCTGAGGCAGCCACCATTATCAGTTTCTTGTCTCTTCAAAGGTATTTTGTACATATATAAGCATGTGAGTATGTGAGACCCAGACACACATACACATACCCCCCCCCCCACACACACACATATATTTTTTAATAGAGCTTGCTTGTATTCTTGGCTGCCTGTGGCAGGTGCTCTTTTTCTGTCTCAGGTGGGTAAAGACTAGAAATGCCATTGCATAGCCCTGTGGTTACTTTGTATCATACCTGCCTTGGTAATGAACCCAACACGGAAGCAAGGAGCTAATCCCCCAAAACACCGCTATTGATGGCTAGAAGGAAAATGGCTTAGCCTGACACGCTCACTGAGTATGGTTCTCCGGGAAAGCAGTTTTCCCTGTCCTCCGAGAGGGGCCCCCTTTCGGACTGACACAAAGCAGTGGGAAGACAATGTCTGTGAACGTCCCACTGCTGTGCCCTGCCATTTGGGTAAATTAAGAGGTTCGTTCTCTGAGGCTGTCAGTCTTCCCTTCCAAGAGTGTGTGGGTTTATACGGGGACAAAAGACTTCCCCACGCCAGGCACTTGTATAATGCTGTGCCTTTTGTTCTGACTAGTAGTAGGCGACTTGTATTTAGTTCAGTATATGTTTTTATTTACTAAAGTGTGTGCATTTTTAGAAAATCCTTTACCCCCAAATCCAAAGTTATGAGATAGATAAAGTAAGGGACTATGGCCATTATTTTCATTAAGGAAATGAAATCTGCATTTTATTAGGCTTGTTTCTTTTCGATTGTGAGCTTCTAAGAGGTGTTCAAAATGTGATTTCTTCCACTTAGAAAAACTCTTACAACATCTTCAGGATGCATCTATTGTTTTGAGAGAAATGTACAAATATTATATCAAAAGTCACCTTACCCAGTTTCACACCCAACCCTTCCCCTTCCCCATGAACACTCCTTATTCTTTTCTGTATGAGGCAGCTGAGAAAACTTAGAACCCATTCGATGTAGACTCATGTAGGTAGTTGCTTATGAAAAATCAAAGGGATGCTATGGGAATCAAATGGACTTATTAAATAAATAAGTAGACAATAGAAACTTTGAAAGGCAAACTGCAAAGATGCAAGTGAACCTTAAATGGGGACTTGATGTAAGATGGAAAGGGCATTAGTGTCAGTTCAGAAGTAAGAATATTTTCTGAACAATTAGTCACATATACAGAGTAAATGTATATCCTATGTGTCAGAACAAAACTATAATGATGCTTGCCTCATGTTACCCTGAAAGTATTCTTGAAAGCTGTATATAATAGGAAGACACTGGAAATGCTCTAAATGTTCAACATGGAGTGGTTAAGTAAATTACAGTGCTCAGGGTCAAGTTGAACAGCTATTACAAATGGAGTTTATGACCTTTGCTGGAACATAGAACTATATACTTCAGTATTGTGTTCAATAAAGCAAGATCCCAAATTATACAGATACCATGATTACAACACTGTTTAAACCATTATATAAGAAGAAAGATTGAAATAAATACCCCACATTGCTAATTGTTATATTAGGGCAGTGGTGTCTGTGGTGGTGGGTCTCTGATTTGCAAATGTTCTGAATATATTCACTTTTGCAATGAAAACATAAATTTATATGAAGAAAATAATGGTGCTTTTGCCTGAAAGAGTGTTCATGAAGTTTTTGAAGGCTTGCTTTAGTGTAGGTCCCCCCCCCCTTTTTTTTAATCCTCACCTGAGGAGATGTTTGTTGGTGTATGTGTGTGTGTGTGTGTGTGTGTGTGTGTGTGTGTGAGAGAGAGAGAGAGAGAGAGAGAGAGAGAGAGAGAGAGAGAGAGAAACATCAATCAGCTGCCTCCTGCACCTGCTCCAACTGGGAGTCAAACTGAAACCCAGCCATGTGCTCTGCTGGGAATCGAACCCACATCACTTCAGTGTACAGGACGATGCTCCACTGAGCCACCTGGCCAGCTCCCCCACCTCATTTTGATCTAGTTAGCAGTTTAGTGGTGTTTTCAGAAGATGCTTCAGTAAGTAACCTTGTTCATAATCATGTCTTACTGAGCAAAAGAACGTGGGGGAAAAGAATCAGCTTGCAGCCACCTATTTCAAGAAAGCTTTTCAGAAAGAATAACTTGAAAGTGACCTTTTAAAATGAGGGAGCAGATAGTCCAGTGGATTAAGAAAGAAAGATATTCTGGATATAAATAACCAAGTGGGAATGAAGGGGAAAGTTGAGAAGGAGAAAGTTCATTTGATCCAGCTAAAGAGAGTGAGTATGGGATGGAGAAAGACAATGCATGTTTGAAACCTGATGGGTGACAGGCAGCCCACGCCCAGTGGGAACATGTTTACCTTTTATAAGGAAAACAAAAGTCCCTCTGGCAGATGGCCAGAAGAGACGTTTTAGGTGGTGCTGCCTTGGAGGTGTGATTTCGTGCGTGAAGCCTCCCGGGAGCCCACTGCGGTGTTCTGTTGGCAAGGTGACAGTGGCCTCTCTTGGGGGTCTGGGCTTGGAATGAGAAAGAAGGTCTGGATTCCAGACATGCCACATAGTCAGAAACAGATGCTTTTCTACCAAGGCGGCCACACTCAAACCAAAGACCCTCACTCTGGGCCAGGCTGCAGAAATGCATGTTCTATACTCTTCCTTAGATCATAAAGAAGAAACTCTGGGTGTATGGCTTCTGTTTGTTCAATAAAGCAAAGAATTTTCCGCTACGGTGTAGTGAGGGGGGTGAGGGGGGGGAGGTGACGACAGGGACTAAGAAGCTCCCAAACCGGATTGCTCAGTTAGTATGTGTTCATGTTACAAAAGCAAGTTTGCACTTTTCATTGCTTTGTATTGGCACTGCCCAGCCTCGGTCCGTCACATGGTTTTTTAATATCTCGTTTGCCTCAGGCAGTGTCAGGATGCAGAGAAATTAATGACAGAGTCCCTGCTCTTACAGGCGTGTATAATGTAGTTGGGAAGATAAGGCATGATGTATATGTATTTAGAGTCTCTATAGAATGATGTCTGGTGTGGGATGGGGTTTCTCTGAGAACCTAGAGACCTGTGACCTGGTCAGACAGCAGCCAGAGAGGCTGACCTCTCCCGTGGATGGCCTGGCTCAGATCCACATCTCCTACTCTCTAGCTTTCAGATCTTGGGCAAGTTACTTAAAAAAAAATTTTTTTTTAATTTATTGACTTTATTAATTTTTTAAAAATTTTATTGATTTGAGAGAGAGAGAGAGAGAAAGAGAAACATCAATTTGTTGTTCCACTTATTCATGCATTCATTTGTTGATTCTTGTATGTGCCCAGACTGGAGATGGAATCCACAAACCTGGCAACATTGGAACTATGCTCCGACCATCTAAGCTACCTGGCCAGGGCTTGGGCAAGTTACTTTAACTTTGAAAGCCCCAGTTTCCCCATCTGTAAAATGGGAAGTACCTTGCAGTAAGTACCTTGCAGGGTTGCTGTGGGGACTTGAGGTGCCACACAACTCTAAAAAGCCCTCAGCATAGTGGGGGGAGGGGCACCTGGTAATTGGCCAGGAGGTGGTCACTGCTATTCCGCCAGCCCAGAAAGCATCTAAGGCCGGGACTCTGTGTGCTTCATCCTTGAGTCACTTATACTGAGTGCATTGCTATAACTTATTAACCAATATTGGGCACAAATATGTATTGAAAGAAAGAATGAATAGTTTGGACTGAGAATGGGAGAGTTGGCAGGATTCCGGTAGAGAGAGGAATGGAATTCCAAGCATAAAGGTGAGTCTGCAGGTTCAACAAAGGCATGCATTCTTCTTTATGTTTGTGCCATAATCCTAATGAAACAAATGCTCTTGTTGCATAACACGGGGCAGTGTGGTCAGTCAGTTAAACTGGTGAGGAGACGGAGGCCCAGAGGGGAGGTGGCACACAGCTGACCAGCCTCAGGTTCTAGGCCTCCTTATTGCTGGGTCAGTGGTATTCCTTGGCATTTTTCCGGATAGCCCTTAAAAAAAAAAGCCAAGTAGTGACTGTAAGACATTGCCAAATTTTGCTCATAGAACAGAGATGAGCATCCTGAAAAGAGGGCAGTGCTGCAGTGCTGTTTTTCCTGAGTAGTTTTGTGTATCTTGGCCTCTAGAAATCAGGACGAGTTCCCTGGTCCCCGGAGCCTGTTCCTGCGAGCAGAGCTGTTTTCCTGAGGAAGGGCCGGGGTCAGGGACGGGGTGCCGGTCAGACCTCCTCTGTGGAAAGCCTCAAGTGGCTGTAACTCATCGCTGTAAAAACAAACATGTTACCTCCCTGAACAACAGCACGGAGCTCTTAAGAGGGGGATTACCAGGGCTGAAATATGGGAAACGTAAAGGAAGGAACGAAAAAAGAGCCAGGTGTTTCAATTTGTGCATCTGGGCTGATGAGATTGAAGTGTTAAAGAGACATTCCATTCTGGTGACTCAGGGCCACAGTATTTTTTCCTGTTGGGCCAGCGGTGAAGGGAGAGGAGGTGCATTATCCTGGGGCCTGTCCAGGCAGGCAGTTAGCGCCCTTCCCGTGTTGAGGGATAACGGGGACCTGAACCCTTGGCACCTGGCCCTGGGCCCTGAGGTCACGGGAATTTGCCCTGTGCTTTGAGGAGGTTATTCCATCGTGAGCTGGAAGATAGAAGCCAGAGTAGAGAAGAGCAGAGTCGGCATGAGCAGCCCTGGACGCATACTTGGCTTGGGCCTCAAGAGCTTGGAAAGGGGGCTGCTGGGGCAGGCCAGCTGTTTCCCTGCAGGGAGAACTGAGATGGTCTGAAACTCAGAGCGGGAATCGTCTCTCAAGCCAGTTCTTATTACCGAATCACCGTGGTGTGCCTTGGAGTACTTTCTGAAACCCAGCCCAGGTCTCCTTGAAGCTGTGATTTGCAGTTTGCTCTATGCAGACAGGAGCGGTGACATGGAGCTAAGGTGACCATCTGCACGACTGGACGTCTTCCTCCACCGTGACTGTTCACAGAACTTGTTTCTATGTGTTTCTGTTTAAAGACACCTTATGCAATGTAAATTGTCGATTCAGTAATACTGAACTTTGGGCCTCAGCGCTGCACCCGGTGCCTGAACGGAGCTCATCTAATACATGTTTTCTCGATAAGGCACGTCACAACCGTCTTGCACGTAGGCACTTCAGCGCTATGCTTGGGGGCCATTTAAACTGAAATCACAACAAAAAGCACAAAAATGCGGCACTAAACAGACCGCCAAAAGGACTCTGTTCACAGTCTGAGCTGAAATAAGGAGGCAGAGTGTTGCCTTGTTTAGCCTCAGCTGGGAATATGTGTGGTGGGTGGCTCACACTTTTACCACACTGTACGTGTGTGCTAATGATCGTGAAGGTGTCGCTAGATTGAGTTGGGGCTTGCAAAATATTTTAGCAAGTAGGTGAATTCACAAATAATGAGGGCTGTCTATACCCATTTTCCCAAAATAATACCTTAAATGTGCAGAACCACCTCTGTAACTTAATACTGCTTGGCTTTTGGGCTCACTCCTCTAACAAGTTCCTTTATTCTCCCCTCCTTTTTAATCCTGAGGTTATTTTAAAAATTAGGAAATACAGATTTGCAAATGGAAAAGTACTTAAAAGCATCCAAATGCCACTAACCAGAGATCATTATTGTTTTCATTTTAGTGCCTATCTTTCCAGAGTGTTTTATGCAACTGTATATCCATCATCTGCACTCTCACATATTTTGCATATGTATATACCTAAATATGTACATTTAAAACTAAATTAGTATCTTGCCATACTTACTGTTGTATAATCTGCATTTTGCAGTTCCTCATTGCTGGAGCCTAAAGTGAGAGGCAGGAGTGAGTGGTGAGGAATGAGGCCAGATGGCAAGTGAGGGGAGGCAGCAAATGAAGGGACATCAGGGTGTGAGACTATGCCCTGATGGGGGCCACTGAAGGGTTCTAGCAGGGACATTAATCCCATCATGGGGTTAACCATGGTGGGATTAATGCTCTCATAAGAAGGGGAGATCAGAGCCTGCTCTACCTCCACAACCCCCCGTTCCCATGTGAGGACACACAGCGGCAGGAAGGCAGAGGTGTACAAACCAGGAAGAGAGCCCTTACCAGACACCCATCTGCCAGCACCTTGGATCTTGGATTTCTGGGACTCTCCAGAAATCAGTGTCAGTTGCTTAAGCTGCCCAGTCTGTGGTTTGTAATAGCAGCCTGAGCTGACTAAGATAGGGTGAGACAGGAAGTGACGCGTTTATCCATCAAGGCCTGTCACCAACTAAGACAGGGAAAATGCAAGTGGGTGTTGGTTTGTGGAGGAGGCTAGGGAAAGTGAAAGCAGGTGGAGATGTTGAGCTGTCCAGTTGCTTGATTGCAGCTCTGTGGACAGGTAGTTCTGTGACTGAGCAGATCTGTGGGTCACCAGCGAAGAGAGCCAGGAGAGGGGCTGAGAGACCCAGAGAGTTTGTGGAGAGAGAAGGAGGTGGCCTGAGGGGAGGTCCTGGGGTGCAGCAGCATGGACCTGGGGACAGGACAACAGAGGAACAGAGAAAGCAGCACAAGTGGGGGTGGTCACAGAGCCCAAGGGAAGGCATATCAGAGGGCGTTGAGCATGAAATTTAGAGTACTATAAATCTTCATTGAGCAAATCTGCACTTTATTATGGTTAATAATAATACTTAACAGCTATACAGCGTTTACTCTGTGCCACAGCACTGCAGCCACCCCATGGGACACCATGTTGTTATCCCCATTGTACAGACAGGGATACTGAGGCACAGAGCCGCGAAGTAACTTGCTGAGTCGTGTAGTACATGTACATGGTACCTACAGGGCGCCAGCAGCCTTGATCAGTCTGATTCCAGCACCCACAAAAAAAGTTTGACCGAAACTTTTTTTGCAACTCCCAGGCTTGCCTTGGCAAAAAGTGGGTAACTGTCCTTCTAGCCTCAGTCACTAGTCAATTAGACCACAAAAACATTCTATCCTTCCTTAAGTGCTGGCCTTGTGGGGGCAATGATGATGGATGGCCAATTGTGGAGAATTCTGCATTCCAGGGTGCTGAGGTCAGAGTGGGTCTGAGCCGAGTGGCACTGATGCTCCTGTGACTGCCTGGCTGCCGTTCCTTCTCTACAAGTGGACAAGCCCCCCTTCCCCCATCCAGGGTGCCTTCTGGCGATTGACTGTTGACTGTGCTGTGCCTGTTGCTTTCCTGCGTTTCTAGCTTTATGGCAGTTTCCACAGGACCCCAGGCCAAGGGCAGGGTTGGAAGGGCTCCTGTCACCCACCCCTCTGGGCCCAGACTTGCCTTACTGTGAGGAATGCCGCCCCCACCCCCAGCCCTGCCCAGACTCATGCCTGAGGTTTTACTGCTTTCGTTCACTTCCTTACATGGAAGTGGGGTTGCCAGCCTCTGCCGGGGAGAGCAGAGCGCCTGCAGCAGGAGGTTTGTTTCCCCACAGCTGACAGACACCCTCTGGCTCACATTTTAAAAGTGTATTTATTGAAAAAGACCAGGGATTTAATCACACACGTCTGCAAAAAGAGAGCTTGGGCATCTCAACAGAGAGAACAGGCAGTAAACATTGCAGTCCAGTTTCTGAATGCTATAGGTGCTACACTTATCTCCAACTTAGTGATTGTTAGAAAGTTCTGTGGGGGAGGCCTGGGATGGGGGTGGGGCGGGCCCCGGGTGGAGGCGGGCTATAAGGGGTCAATGGGAGAAAAAAGGGGACATGTGTAATACTTCAATAATAAAGATTTTTTTAAAATAAAAGAAAGTTCTAATAATGTGAGCGTTAAGCTTTTAAATCTTAAGATGGTGAAAAAAGCTTTTTTTTGGGGGGGAGGTCCATTCTATAAACATACGTATGTGTATTTATCAACATATATGAGCATACATGTACTCTTCTCACTGATTTGAGAAAAAGAAAAGAAAATCTGAAGGGATGAGCCAAAAGGTAGAAGTACTCTGATGAAACAGCGATCAGAAGAACAACCCCGGCCTGGGCTGTCCATCCTGACAGGGGTAGCCCTTGAAATTGCCAAGAGGTCAACTCCTTCAAATTTAAGAAATGTCTCCCTTGAGAGAGACAGCACAGTGTTCTACCTGTTGTTTCATAAATGGACAAGGACTGGACCTTGTGAAAGGCGGGCTTCTAGAAAGTAATAGTTGACAGTGGTGGGTTCTAAAATAGTTTGGGGAAATAATGAATGTAGTCTATTTCTTATGGAGCTGTCTTTACTGGTTTGGTCCGTAATTTGTTGGTCCTCTTGTGACAAATTTACCAGATTGTCTAATTCTTTTCCCTGCTTCCATCTTGGGCACAGATCTTTGGCTATATTTTGCTGGATTTTTTAAAGTGAAGCATCAAGGGGTGAACTTTTAAAATGGATTACTCTGCCTTACATCTCTGAGGTTTGTTACAGTGGAATCTGAATTATTTGAAAGCCATAATTCAAGATTGTAAAATTGTGGAAGCACGTGATGAACTCTGGCTTAGTTTTTGGGGACTGGATGAGGGGGTGAAAAGACTGATGGTGGTGGCCTGCCAGTTTTCTTCCCCCTCCCTCCCCCCAAATACTAGATACTGTTCCCGCCTAATAGAAGAGATTGAAAATAAAATCAAACCCTGTACTCCTTTTTATTGTGATTTATTTTGAGCTTAAAATAGCAAACCTTAAATGTCTTGATCTCTGTCCTCACTCCTTCCCGCCACCGATCCCTTTCTTTAATTGTACAAAAAGATTTTGAAATTCTTCCTTGATTCTTCCCTGCCTCCAGGTGAATGGGCACCAGCTTTATTGTACAGTCTGTGATGTTGATCCGAGTTCCTTTTCTTCTTGCTCTTTTGCTAGTTAAAAGATTCCCTCCTGTGACAGACCGGTGTGTATTCAGAGGACATTGAATTTGTAAGGTGGGTGGAACTGCCTTCTGAGCTAAGGCTTCTTTTAAGCAACCTCTTTTCCCCTTAAAAAAAAAAAAAAGATTTCTGAAGCATCGGGCTGTCATCAACCTACTAATTGTTTTGCCTCCAAGCAGGACCAAGACTTGGGGCAAATTACTTCTGCCTGTTGAGCTGTTAGGCCTCCGCATTATCCTCCCAGAAGCTGCTGGCCAAATGGCTGTTATCACAAGGTGTGGGGCCTGCGGGGGAGGGGGGGGGGGCGGGGGGGTCTTGCACACACCCAGCTGCTGCTTCCAGGCTAGGGCTGGGCTAAGACCCCAGCCTCCTGGGGTGTGGTAGGGTGGGGGACTGTGCGGGGTTGGGGGTGGGAGTGCAGGTGGTGGGAGTGGAGGGCCTCACTTTGCTGCCCTTTTCAGACTGAGGAAAGGAGGTGGGTCTCTCGCATAGGCCAGCGCAGGGAAGAGGAGACTCGCTCTCTGCTCTTCCATTTATGAAATGTGGGTTCCATATTCTTGTGGAGAATATAGTCCTTAACCTCAAAGTGCAGGAGTGAGAGGGAGAGGCCCAGTTCTGTTAGGTTTACTTCAAGAGCCTTGTTCCAAGTGAAGCATCAAGTGGTGATTTTTAAAAATTGATTTTTAGAGAGAGAAAGGGGTGTGTGTGTGTGTGTGAGAGAGAGAGAGAAAGAGAGAGAGAGAAAGAGAGAGAGAGAAAGAGAGAGAGAGAGACAGACTTGGATTTGTTGTTCCACTTATTTATGCGTTCATTAGTTGATTCTTGTATGTGCCCTGACCAGGGATTGAACCCGCAACCTGGACATATTGGGATGATGCTCTAACCAGCTGAGCTACCTGGCCAGGGCACGTGGTGATTTTCAATCCTGACTGATATTCAGAGTCACCTGACGACTTTTGAAAACTATACATTCCCAGCGCTTGTTCACTGTCATGTCCCCAGCACATAGCACAGTGCCTGGTACACAGGACAAGCGCTATGGAAAACTAGTTAAATGCATGGGAAACTCCTTCTGTCTGATCATAATGTGCACGAAAGTGAGTAGGTACAGTTTCCTGGCCAGTCATTCAGACATACAGAGTCAGAGTAAGCTGTAAGCTGTAGCCTACCTTCCCATATCAAGTCCCATATGAAGTCACGTGGCTTTGGCCCATCCCAAGTAAGATCCTGATGATGATTATTGTTAATGCGCTTATAGGTCACTACTGTACTCAGGTATCTGCTGCTTTGTGATCTAGAACGAGACAAATAAAGGGGATGCTGGGAATATATAATCGTAACAAGTATAAGAATTACAGCTTTCCTTTATTGGGCATGCGCTTTGCCAGGCCCTGCCTCGGGGCTTTGTTTGTGTTTGTTTAATTCTCACATAACCGCTTGAGTGAGGCGCTGTTGGACTAAGTGGTTTCCTCAGTCATGCTGGTAAGTGGTTGAGTCAGTATTTGAACTCTGGACTTTTGCCGAAGCTGTGCTAACTGCCTAATAGCTGACCACGGCGGTGCCTCCTTACCATGTGCCAAGCACAGAGATGGAAAGTACTTTACATGTGCTGCCTCATTTCATTTCCACAAGAACTCTATGTGCATGTTATTTGCCGTTGAGTTGGCTTCAACGCCTAGCGACCTTATGAATGAATTACATCTCCAGGGCCCTGTCCTCAACAGCCCTACTCAGCTCCGTAGACTCCTGCCTATGGCATTTGTTAGGGAGTCAGTCCACCTCATACCTGGTCTCCACATATCCTGCTGCCTTCTATTTTCCCCGGCATTATTTTCCAAAGAACCCTGCCTTCTTAGGATGTGCCGGAAGTAGGACAGCTTCAGTTTTGTCATTTTTGCCTCCAGTGATGTATCAGGCTTAATTTGCTATAGAACCCACTTGTTCACCTTTCTGGCAGTCTAGGGTACCTATATAGCTCTCCTCCAAAACCATATTTCAAATGAATCCGTTTTTTCTTATCAGCCTTCTTCTCTGTCCAACATTCACATCTGAACATAGTAATTGGGAATACGTGGGTGTGGGTGATCATGGCCTTGGTCTCTAATGACACATCTTTGTTCTTGGAGATCTTTCCTAATTCTTCCATTTTTGCTTTTCTGAGATAAGTCTCAGCTTCCTGTTGATTTCTTGGCTGCGGTCTCCATTTGAAATGATGACTGAACCGAGTAAGCAGAATCCTTCACACTGCCCCCGAGCTAATAAGTGGCAGAATCACTTGATCACTTCCCACCAAAGTCTCTTTCTCTGTGCCCCTCTGTGTCCGATGGGGAGAATGGTGTTAGACACATTTGGGAAGCAAATATGGGCCCCGTCTCTTGGCAGGAATTTCTTAGCAAGGGTATTACTGAGGACAAGGCAGGCTAGGGTCTTGAACACACCAAACACAGACTCTTGGGAAGAGGAGAGATAAGGAGAGTGATTGAAATCCCTCAGTTCTTTGACAACGGCCTTCTGAACTTCCAAGCACATAGAATCCATCCACCCCTTGTCATCTTTTCGTTAACCCAGCCCCATCTCCAGCCCTAACACACACACATTCACACAGCCTGTCCCTACCCCAGGGAAGAATGTCTGTGGCGGCAAAGAAAGAGCCCTTTGAGCAGCCAACAGGGTGAAAACAGCCAAGGCCCCAGAACCCCAGGGACGTTTCCTAACCCAAAGGGGCTGCTGATTGGCTAGTCAGCACTGAGAGATTAGAATTTCTCTGAAAGGGCAGAATTGACAAGATTGTAAAGAAGGTAAAAAGCAGTCTGAGAGAGAGAGCAGTGGTAGCAAGCAGGAGAGGGCTGCCCCAGACACCCTGCTGGTGGAAGAGGTGTGAGGGAATCTGCTCTCAGACACTGGGGTCTGCTTTCAGGCGCTTTCCCTGGACCTCTCTATTCATTATACCGCACCCTGAGTATCCATCACTTGCCAGCATCTCATTTCTAACTCCGTAATCCGGAAAACACTGTTGTTCCCCAAGGTTTCACTTGGGCTCACAGGGCAGCAAGCTCAGACACCTCCTGCAGTCACTGAGCTGCACGGAACCCCTGGGACTCTACCAAGACCTTCCTGTGTGCTTGGGAATAATCTCTTCCACAAGGAAACTCACTCCTTGCCTGTTTTTCTGGAAACACATTTTCTGACCTTTGATAGTGACTTGGGAAAGGAATTCACGTTGACCTCAGCTCTCTTTTGTGTAAATTAATAGTGTGAAGTGTGAGTCTGGAGGTGATAGGGAGTGGTGGGCCTGCCGCAAACTGGTGAGCATCCTTTATCTCAAAGGTGCAACCATGCCAGAATGCAGACTTGGTTGGTTGGATCTTCCAGAATGTTTACAAAATGTGGAATCTTGTGATTTGTGAGTATTGTTAGTTAATTCAAATTTAAAACACTGTGCAGGAGTCAGATGACATATCCAAGGGCCAGTTTGGCTTTTGGGTGGCCTCTTGGTGATTTTGGCCTTAAGAGCCACCACTGGTACAGCAGCTCCCAGCATGTGCTCCGCCTGTGCCTGGCAATCTGTGGGGCACTGTGGGGTGTTTGCTCAGGGAGGCCCTGGGAACATTCAGGAATATGAAGTGTATGTTTTCCAGGGAATTTATGCTGTTCTTACAGAGAAATGGCCCTACCTGGGTCAACCATAAAGAACATAAACAGTAATGAACAAGAGAAGCTGGCATTCAGCCACGTAGGATGGCGTGGTAGGGGTCAGAAGGCATGCCCAGATCCCAGGGAGTGATCAGAGAAGGCCCCAGGGTGGAGGTGAGGGCAAGACTTGCCATGGACCTGGAAGGGGAGGGGACAAGGAACCTTTTAGGAAAATGTTCCAAAGTGAGCTCAAAAGTGACCATAACACATACTCTTTACATAGCACAGGACCATTTCAAAGCACTCCCCAGTGTGTCTTCCTGACAGCAGTGCTGGGCAGTGAGGGAAGTCACGTTTGCAGACACTGAGGAAAATGTGCCGGGGACTGAGCATCTGCCAAGACTTTATAGTCTCTCCCTCATATTATCCTCCCAACAACCCCGTGGTATTAATCCCTGTTTTCAAGTAGGGAAATCGAGGCTCAGAGAATCAAAGTGATTTACCCAAGTGATGCAAATTAGCAAGTGACAGAGGTGGGATTCAAGCCCACACCTGTCTCCAAAACTCAATCTCCTTCCTTCACAAAAGTGTTCTGGACCACCCAGCTGTAAAAGTCAGACCCGGGACTCAAACCCAGGTCCTGAGAGGACTCCGGCTTGTTGGGAGTAGAGGAAAAAAATCTGCACTGAGGGTGGGGCTGGAGAAGCAAGCTAGAAAGTCTATACCAAATGCATGATGATGTAAGCAGCCATTAAAGGGTATTGAGCAGAGCCATGGGAAGATGATTGTGGCATTTAAGGGAAATTACTCTGGTATCATTTTGTTAGAGGCGCTAGAGGGGGAAAGACAGTCTAGGGAGGCTAATGGGAGGGTGCGGGCCAGGGTGCTGACCGAGGGCATGGCTTATTCCAGGGACAGGGCCGAAGGCTTGAGGAAATGGTTTTCAGCCCTTTTGGCACTTCCACGAGTACTTTAAAGAGAACAGCTTGCTGTTACGAATCGCTTGTCTGTTGCAACCATTCCTAGAGTTCTCTGGTGAGCCCTTGGGTATCTGACTCCATGAAAAAAAATCCATTTCCATTTTGCACCCAATTTTCTCTTCTCAGTGTGTTCACAGTGGTAGGTGGTTTGTTATTGTTGGTTTTTAAATTTTCCCCAGTGCGGCCCTTGCCTGAAAGAAAACACTGACCCTATTGGCCACAATTGAAAACATTTTGACCTCTGCCCAAGCATTTCTGGATCTTTCTCTTTGTTTAGTTTCTAAGAGTGAGGAATAGGAACTCGCTGGGAATCCCAAAACAAAGCTTGGTGTTTTTTTGAGGTGGAAATGAGGGAAGGGGTTTCCTCCCTCCCCACTCCTCGCACCAGTGTCGCCGCCAGCTGCCTGCAGAGGGACTTTTCAGAACCGGATCATTTGTCAGAGGTGGAAGTCAGAAGCTCTGGCACGTTTAGCAATTTGAAACAAATAAACAACAACAAAACCTACCATACGTTTGGGCCTGCACCGTCTGTGTGACTGAGAGAGGCCCCTGTGGCCCAAAGCGTGACTGCTGGCTGACGCAGAGTGCGCAGGTGAGGGAAGCCATGGGCGCAGGGCAGGGCCTTTGCAGCTGACGGGAAAATAACCCTTTTCGGAGGCCGTCCTGGTGCAAGGAGCGTTTGTATAAGCTTTTTTGAAGTCAGAGATACATTTGATCGCCTTAAAGTTTGGGGCTAACATGCATGAGGTAGGAACACGAGTCACCTTACATCCCAAGCTCTCCTTGTAGAAGTTTTAGCAAGTTATGTAGCAGGTGGGTAATTTGTGTTTGTTTTTTTTGAAGTGGAAGAGTTACTGAGTTAAGTGACTTTCTTTAAGGTTACAATTTGTAGACTATGCATAATAATTTACAATTTTAGCCGTCTTTAAGTGTACATTGCAGTGGCATGGGGTACATTCACATTGTTGTGCAACCATCACCACCATCCATCTCCAGAACGTTCTCATCTTCCCCAACCTAAACTCTGTATCCATTAAACAATAACTCCTCATTCCCTCTCCTTCTAGCCCCTGGGGACCGCCATTCCACTTTTTTTTTTTTTTTTTGTCCTAAAGGTGTTAGTTAGGATGGTTCCCACCTCGTCTTGATTCGGGTGCTTTTGTGCTGCTTCCTTCTGAAGGAGCATCCTCTGTAAGCCTTGCCTCCTGGAGGCTGACGGAGGACAGTGGAGCAGCCAACACCCCAGCCGCCATTTGCGCTGGCTGAGACGGTGGTGGTTCTACAGCATCCTGGGCGTTTCACATCCAGGAAGGAGGGACTGGGCTCTGCACCAGCGCTTCTCCTCACGTTTCTTCTTCTCTTCTGGAGAGGGATGAAGGAGATGCTTAGAGAGAGGCATGCTGTCATGGGGAGGTCGCCCCAGCCAGAAAGGCCCACCATTCCACTTTCTGTCTCTGTGAATTTGACTTACGTACCCCATCTGTATAATAATCCTATATAATAAAGAGGTAATATGCAAATTGACTGTTACTCCAACACACAAGATGGCCACCCCCATGTGGACACAAGATGGCTGGCAGGGGAGGGAAGTTATGGGTCATCAGGCCAGCAGAGGAGGACAGTTGGGGGGAACCAGGCCTGCAGGGGAGGGTAGTTGGGGGTGACCAGGCCTGCAGGGGAGGGCAGTTGGGGGTGACCAGGCCTGCAGGGGAGGGCAGTTGGGGGCAACCAGGCCTGAAGGGGAGGGCAGTTGGGGGTGACCAGGCCTGCAGGGGAGGACAGTTAGGGGCAACCAGGCCAGCAGGAGAGGGCACTTAGATACCCCTTCCCCCGTGCCCATGCACAAATTTCGTGCACCGGGCCTCTAGTATAAATAGATTCATGGAGTATTTGGCCCTTTGAGTCTGGCTTACTTCATTTAGCATAATATTTTCAAGGTTCATCTATGTTGTAGCCTGT
Source organism: Plecotus auritus (assembly GCF_963455305.1). Lineage (NCBI taxonomy): Eukaryota > Metazoa > Chordata > Mammalia > Chiroptera > Vespertilionidae > Plecotus > Plecotus auritus. The sequence goes on from NC_137774.1 coordinate 35,784,740, forward strand.
GTCAGAATTTCCTTCGTTTTTAAGTCTAATATTCCATTGTATACACATACCACATTTTGCTTATCTATTCACCTGTCGGTAAACAATTGAGCTAAATTTTAAGGTCTCCTCTGTACTTTCATGAATCTCTTATTTTCCCTTGGTAACCTTTTTTCTTTTCCTGTGCATAACATAGGACTGGCAATTATGGATTCTTCGGTGGGAGGATTATTTTAAATTTCTTTAGTAAGATCTTTGGAAGAAAGATGTATGATTGAATGACTTGTTTTCAATGTCTGAAGGCTGGAAGAAGTAACTTAGAAAAGGTGTCTAAGTTGTGGAGAGCAGACCCACCTGGGATGGGTGCCCAGGACCTTGCCAGGGAATCCTTCCTGCCTTTCCAGGACCCTCTGGTCAGTCGTCTCCTTGGAGACTCCATTCCCCGCCTGCCTGTGACTTTTCCCTGGAAGTCCTGGAACTGGGATCGTTAATATGGAGCTGGGAGTTCATGGTCCACAGGGTCACTTCATGCAGGACAAGTGCCTCAGTTGAAAGATTTAAAATTCACAAACATTTTAGTGGAGAGAGAATTATGATACCTGCGAAGGAGCTTACCCTAATATTTACCTTTAGAAATTGACAGGTTATTTAAAAATAGTGAAATATGTTGGCACAGGGAAGGGAGGATGGAGCCGAGCGCCTGCCTGCCTGCCCGGCAGTAAATTAGAAGAGGCAAGCATCCTGTGAATTTATAGTGATGCAGTGGGGATCCTGCTTTAAGGGCTCTGGAGAGCCGGCTGGGTTGCTTTAGAATAAGGCCAACTCTAAGGTGCCAGTCCTGAGCGGTGGGGAGAGCTGCCTTTGCCCTCAGTGGAACTGATTTTTGGCAGCCCTGTTTCTGCATTTTAAAGTTTCCTAAGGCTCTTTTTTCTTGTTTTAACCAAAACATCTATTGGGATATTTTTCTTATTTAAAAGTAATACAACCCAGAGGAACCCGACTGGTCACATTAAAGTGGATTTGAATTGTTTTTTTTTGTTTTTTGTTTTTTTAAAAAGTAATGCAAGATCATTGTAGAAAATTGGAAAATACAAAAAGTATCTTGAGGGGGGAGGGGGAGTCCTATTGGCCTCCTCCCAGAGGCACTTGATGTTCTTTTGTCACAGATAGCCTTGCCTTTGTCTGTGTGTGCATATTTCCATGTAAGAATATATTCTTTTAAAAGATGATCTCTAATAGCTACATGGTATTTCAATGTATAAATGTAGCATACTGGAACAATTCCCTATTGTGGGGAACTTAGGCCAGTTCCAAGTTTTGCTATAATAGTCAGTGCTATTGTAAAGTTTTTATATACATCTTGTGCATGAACGCGTCTTTGGATGTTTTCATAGGATAAATTCCTAAGAAGAATTGCTAGGTCAAAGATTCCATTGTATCTTTATTATTTCCTTCTCATCAGTTCTGTCCTCAATTGCATCTTTTTTCACCATTTTAATTTCTTTTAATGTTCCCTGTTTTTATTCTCAGTTCTATAGTACTTCTTCTTTTCTTTACTTACTGCCTCTAAATGGAGATTTTAAATAATGCAACTGCATTTTTAGTTTCCTTACAATATTTCCTTTATTTAGCCCCTCCCCCTTTTATTTAACATTTTGGCCTAAAAAGCATGTATTTTCCAACTTGTTTCCACTGGTCTACTTTTGGTATCTTAAATGCAGCATTGTGGTGTTGTATTGTAGACTGTTTCTGGAAGCCTCATCGTCTGTATTGTTTATTTGTTCTTGGATGAAGAAAGATTGGCAGGTCCTGTATTTGCCCAGACAGAGTGTGTAATTTATACTTGGCTCTCCTCTGTCTGCCTTGCTGCTGACAGGATCTCCTTTTAGATCTTGAGTTTGTTAGTATAAATTTATGTCACTATTTCAGCTCTTCAGTATTCCAGTGGGAGCGGGAAGATGCTGGACACATGGCAGGTCTAACAGGACTGTCTCTGTCCTCTTCTGTTTGTTGGAGCTGCTGAGAGGGGGACAGCTTTATGCTGGGGCCTTTTCCCTGTCTTTCTCCCTAATAACTCTAAGCTGTGACTGGGGCCGGCCTACCTGTTCGTCACATCTGGGCAAACTCTTGTCAGCGTGCTGAAGATACCATACCTCTGCCTGCGCTGGACCTCCTGCCCCATGCTTTTCAGATACTGCTTTTTAGAGATGTAAACAGTCCAAGTGAAATTCTCTCTCTCTCTCTCTCTCTCTCTCTCTCTCTCTCTCTCTCTCTCTCCCCCCCCCCGCCCCGCCCCTTGTCCTCTAGCCCTTATCCCTCTAAGTAAGGGGTCATTAGTGGGGTTCCACCAGAGTCTCTTTCATTTACTCTCTATGTACTATGGCTGCTTTTGGGGGCCGGGCAATTGTAAATCTGGCCTTGATCGCTTTTCAAATCTGGCCCCAGCTACACTATTTATATCTAGCAGTGATTCCTTTTCCTCTTTCATGTCCTTAGACGAAGCATAAATCTTCTGGGTTATTACTGAGTGAGGAGAGACTAACCCTAAGCGGCCGGATCTCTCTGTTATTTTCCATTGGGTGCACCATTGTTCCCTGACGCCTGCTGCTCCGTGTGCTCTGGGCTGCATGACTTCAAAGCCATTTCCCCAGAGGTAGCTGTCCTTAAACTAAAACTAAAACCAAAGACATTTCTGAGCTCTTTAAAAAATAATAATAATAATAATAAAACGCCCTGTGGATTCCCTGCTTTTCATGTGGTTCCTAGCCTCCCTCTGACAGCATGACCTGTTCTGGGCTGCCAGCCCCGACTCCTTTGATGTCTGTCTCCAGGAGACCTCCCTGGAATCTGTGCCGAGAGGAGTGGAATTGTCTGGTGGGAATGTGTCGGCTGTGGGTAGGTGAGGAGAGACCCCAGTAACTTTGTGTGCGTGTTTGGGAGGAAATGAGGCTTAACTGGCAATACTCCTGGAAGAGGTTATATTCTTCTTGATTATGGAGAACATTTCAATTTGTCTTCCCTTTGTCTCCCCCACCCCCAAGTTTGCCCTTACAGTGCGACTTCAGTGTTTCTTGTGTAGTCATCATTGACTGGTGAGTTCAGGCGGAATTCATTGTTTCCCACGTTCTTCAAAGCAGGCTCTCTCCTCTGGCCATTTCTCTCTGGAATGCCTAAGCTTTTTTTTAGCCATTTAGCTCTCTTTATTTATTTATTTTTTAAAAAAACCTCCAGCCCTGACTGGTTTGGCTCAGTGGATAGAGCGTCGGCCTTCGGACTGGGGGGTCCCAGGTTCGATTCCAGTCAAGGGCATGTACCTTGGTTGCAGGCACATCCCCAGTGGGGGGTGTGCAGGAGGCAGCTGATCGATGTTTCTCTCTCATCGATGTTTCTAACTCTCTATCCTCTCTCTTCCTCTCTGTAAAAAATCAATAAAATATATATTTAAAAAAAAACACAAAAAAAACCTCCACAGCATTATTTTTTTATTTCAGAGAATTTTTAATATATACAAAAAAAGACAATAATATCATGAGCCCCATATATCCATCATGCAGCTGCAACATGAGTCAACTCATAGCCAATCTTGTTTTAACTATACCCTGTCCCCTTCCCTACCTCCTATTATTATTATTATTTTAAATATGTTTTTATTGATTTTTTAGAGAGAGAGAAAGGGAGAGGGATAGAGAGATAGAAACATTGATGAGAAACATCCATTACTTGTCTCCTGCACGCCCCCCTACTGGGGATCGAGCCCACAACCTGGCATGTGCCCTGACCGGGAATCGAACCGGTGACCTCTTGGTTCATGAGTTGATGCTCAACCCTGAGCCACACAGGCCGGGCCCTCCTCTTATTTTGAAGTAAGTCTCAGACATTTTCGTTTCAGCCATAAATATTTAAATGTGTATAAAAGGTAAGGATTTTAAGAAGAATCAATACTGTCACTGCACCCCAAAATGAGTAATTCCTTATTATCATCAAGTATCTAATCAGTGTTCAAATATTCTGTATCTTATTTTATATAAATTTAAGAGTCTGGTTTTAAAAGGACATCTGTATCTTTATTAACCTCAAGCTTTAAGTGTTTATCCGGCCACAGTCCTAGAGAGCTCTGGTTCAATAGCCTCCCAAACGAGCAAGGGAAACTCAGTGACGGCCAGCCCTTTGGGCTAGGACGCGGGGCCAGGCCCTCACTCAGAAGGTGCTGGCCCCTTGCCGCGGACCCTCCTAGCCAGACAGCCTCCTCCCCTTTGGGCTTGGAAGCCCTGGAGGCTATGGACAGTTTCCTCATAAACTTGGACTGTCTGGGGTCACCGCAAATTTCTGTTAAATATGTTGTACCAAACGATAGCATTTAAAAGTGTTATTTCTTTTTTCTTACTTAATGAACTCGCAGAGCAGTCCCTTTGTGACGAGCACGTTATGTTTATACACTGAGTGGCCAGATTATTATGATCTCTGAATGCATAATAATCTGGCCATTCAGTATATATATATATCATGGGCCCAGTGCATGAATTCGTGCATGGGTGGGGTCCGGCCAGCCTGGCCAGGGGGAGGGGACATGGACGGTTGGCCAGCCTGCCTGCTGGTCTATTTGTTTTTCAATTAATAACTCCTGGTTGAGGGGACAATTTGCATATTAGCCTTTTATTACGTAGGATATACACTGAGTGGCCAGATGATTATGCGTTCAGAGATCATAATAATCTGGCCACTCAGTGTACATGTTAGCTCTTTGTCATCACAGCCCTGAATATGAGCTCATTTACCAGAGAGAGAAGATTATCTTCTCTCTTTTTTATATCAGTTAGTATTGTGACGGTGGGACACTCCCAGTTTTATATCATTTTTACTTTTTCAATAAAGATGAGTTTATATGTATAAATGTAAACTGCAATGCCTTTGTAAAGTTTTTCATCTATACGTACAAATTAGGAAGAAGTATTTTATAAGGCCGCATAGTCTGCAAACCAGTTTAGGCAACAGCCCTGATGCCTGACTGGGTTCCACACGCCTGTGAAGCCAGGGCTCCGTAGCACCCTCCTTTCCTCATGGCGTGGCCGGATCTGGCATTTCATCCCAGAGGAAGCAGGCACCACCGTGGTGTTCTGTCCTTGCTTCCCTCCAGCTCAGGGCTTTTCCTCCAGGTTCGCTCTTTCCCCTGCAGTGTTCTGTCTTCAGGTCACTTTTTTTTTTTATATATTTTATTGATTTTTTACAGAGAGGAAGGGAGAGGGACAGAGAGTTAGAAACATCAATGAGAGAGAAACATCGATCAGCTGCCTCCTGCACACCCCCTACCGGGGATGTGCCCACAACCAAGGTACATGCCCCCGACCAGAATCGAACCTGGGACCCTTCAGTCCGCAGGCCGACGCTCTATCCACTGAGCCAAACCGGTTTCGGCTTCAGGTCACTTTTGGGGACTGGGAAGACTCATGGGCCCAGCCGCGTGGCATGTCCAGTGACACAAGGGGCTTTACCTAGGGTGAGTGCTGGTCACAGGCGGCATGTGAGGGCGGCACCTGTGTCACCGTCACTCTCCACGGCACACACAGCTGTGCTGCTCAGACAAACGGCAGCTCTTCCGCTCTGGTGGGAAGAAACAGGTAAAACATCCGAAAGGGTTTGTAATGGAGGAGTTTTGGTTTAAAAAGAGTACATAGCCTTCGCCAGGCCCTTCCGTCATAGGTTGAATGGGCGGCTTTCTAGTGATACGGAGAGACGCCAGCCACCTTTGGAGGACAGCTGATGTAAGCAGGCAGGACTAAGGATGGGGTGGCCTCAAGGCAGCAGGCCTGCAGGTTTCATTTGGGGCAGGTTTGAAGGATGCTAAACAGACCCTCGTGTGGGCTGGCATGGTATGAAAGGCAGCTCTGTTCTCCGAAGAACTACAGCAGTCAGTCCCCCACATTAATGGCATTTTCTCCCAGAGCTCTGTCAGAGTGAGCTCCTCCTGTTATTCATAGTCCTGTTTTGCATAGTTTACACATAGTAGGCACTCAATAAATACAAGGTGGGGTAAGCACAGGGATTATTCTTGTACTAGAGGCCTGGTGCACAAATTTGTGCATGGGTGGGGTCCCTTGGCCTGGCTGGCGATCGGGGCCAATTGGGGCCCATCTCGTCCAGTCCCAATCGGGCCCATGGGGGCCAGCCAGGGGGGGAGGGACCATGAGAGGTTGGGCGACCATGAGAGGTTGGCTGTGGGAGCACAGTGATGACCAGGGGGCAGCTCCTGTGTTGAGCATCTGCCCCCTGGTGGTCAGTGCGTGTCATAGCGACAAGTCGACTGGTCATTCCGTCGACCGGTCATAACGGTCGCGTAGCCTTTTATATATAGAGATTATTATATTATTAATTATTGTATCATTTTCTACATGAACAATTGTAAACCTATTTTCGCCCCACTCTGTATGTGTTGAGTAACCTACTGCATAGCCCTTGGATCCTAATGCTCATTCATTGCAGCCCTCTGTGGATGGAAGCTGCTGTCTTGTCCCTTTCACACGACCTTACTATGTCTTCTCTAAATGTTATCATTCCTCTTTATCTGGCTTCTCTGGATTCTGCCTTGGCCAGAAGGTACCAGGGTTTCCGAGCTTAGCTTTGGCCACACCTCACCCTGATTTCATAGCTATCAGTTTCCAAGCATTGCCCTTTCCCAAACCTCATTGCGTGGTTGGCTACCCGCAAAATAGCCCTGGTTTCTCCTTGTCCTGTCAGCACAGCCATCCAGTGGCAGCCCCCCACCTCTCAGTGTTGGTAAGACGAGGGGGTTGTTGGCTGTCACAGAGACCACATAATACAGGGGAGGCGGTGGCTTCTTGCCAGAGAATCCCCAGAAACGTAGGCATTGGGGTGGAGCCCTGTGGCTGTTGTAAGAGCACAGCAAAACGATGCAGCCATGAGTGGCAGCTGATGAAGATTCTGTCCACCTAGAAAGTCGGCTTGGAAGCCGGTGAGGAGAATGTTCTTACTGAGATTGGAACTCGGCCAGACTTGGGGTTTTTATTGACCATCAGCCATCGATGTAAGAACCTTTTCAGAAGTGACCCCCTGGATTTGTTATTGGACTTCCTAAATTTCCCGTAGCCAGCACTTATTACTTTTATAACCCTGAAGTTGAAAATAAAGTGCCTCTTGAAAATAAATGGAAGTTTGAGAACGGCACATCGTTTGTGAGACTGCACACCGAGGCTCGCACCCACGTCTTCTCCCGTCTCTTTGTTTTTCAGTTAATAACGAGCCGGGGATGTTTGTGCTCAAGACTAGAGGACCCTTGGCTGCTTGCACTGGAATCTGTGAATTTAGTCCAAATTGATCATGTTCTGATACTCATGGAGGCTTTACTTATTATCACTTTTATATATAAAAAGCAGCTTAACTAAAGGCATATTTCTCCATCTGACCCGGCAGAGTTCAGGATAAACAGCTTTGTGACTAGCAGGGATCTGGATTTACTGCCGGGGTCGGGAATATTTTCTCAGTGCATTGTTTTTTTTAGTGGGAGGCGAAGATGAAAGGACAGTTGAAGATAAGCCCTGTGAGTCATTTTGTGTTGCAGTGAGGGCTTGAGATGGATGGGATTTGCTTGGCATCCAGGCACCATCCGATGCGGAAATGTCCCGAAGCACAATGCTGCTGGGACTCCTTGGCAGCACAGGGGCCCTCATTTTGGGACTTGAGCATGTGGTGAGTCTAATTTTAGAAAATCAGTCCTTACCCTTCCCCCATCTTTATCCTTCAAGCGCTTCTGTCCCTCTCACAGGGTGAGTGCTGAGTCTCTCCCATACTTTCTCTTGTGTTCTGTAAGCAGTTGTTGCGATATATATATATTTTTTTGCCTGCTTATCTTTTTTTATTAATCAGATTTTCTCCGTTGGCTAAGCTCTTCTCCCAAAGGCCTTGCCTCTGTCAGGATGCACACTCGCCAGGTAGAATGGTTCTGTGTTTCAGAAGCTAATGTTCCCCGGTCAGTGGTGACCGCAACCCGAAGTACAAAATCACACCAGGAAAACGGAATACCTTTTATGTGACTGAGCACACTGTGTCTTGGTCCGGGTGGCACCTGGAAGGAGACACTAAATTATTCTGCATTTTGGAACTTCTGAGGATTTGGAAACGGGTGAATTTTTAGTCCTCCTGGGGATTCAGGCTGCAGATATTGAAGATGGTAGGAAGGGACTATTCCAAACGATCTGGAAGGGTGACACGGAGAGTGGTTCAAGAGGGGGCTTGGCTGTTTCATCTCTGAGTGCCTTTGTGATCTGGGACAATTCAAATCAATGGAAAGAAGAATTTTCACTAATCACTGACAAAGAGCCTCTCTGAGTCTTAGATTCCTCCTCTTTATGAGAGGGAGGTAGACTGAATAATTCCCAAGTTCTCTCCAGGACCAAGACTTTACGTGTGGACATGAGGTGGTTATGTGGACCCAGGTGCAGTTGAGGGATGTTTACCTTTTCTAAGAAAAACTAGTGTACTGGTTGACTTGAAATAAATCATGAAAAGAACCTGCCAACTAGTATAGTTAATATATGGGGTAATAAATACTACTGATAACAGCTACATTTAACGAGCAGTTACTGTGTGGGAGCCTTTGTTTTAACTTTTACCTGTGTTAATTAATTGAGCTACATAACAACCCTATGAGGTAATGCTATTATTAGCCCCATTTTATAGATGGGGAAACTGAGGCCCAGGGAGGTTAGGTAACTTTTGTAGCATCACACATTGGTAAGTGATACAATGGGATTCAAATCCAGGCAGGCTAACTACAAGCCCAATCGCATCACCATTATACCCTGCTGCCACTGTAATGCGTAAGTTATGACCGTGTTGTGTTAGGTCCCCTCAGTGATTCCCAGCCCGCAGGTAACCTGGAGGTGCTTCGGGGCTTCTATGGTGCCGAGTGCGGTGGCAGGACAGGGACAGTAGGAGGAAGTGGCAGAAGGTTGACCTGTATTCCTTGTCTTGTGGATGGCAGGCAGGGAGAGAAAACAGACCACTCAGTGGCATTGAACCCAGAAGAGACCTAAGAAAGTAGAACATAGGCCCTATCTTCTGTTGTGCTTTCCCAAGCCTCTTTCTTCCGTATGCTGTGGGACTAATCTTTCTTAAATACCACACTCAGTGAGTCGTTAGAGCAGTGGTTCTCAATTGCCTGCTGTGCCCAAGCCCTCCATGCTGCATGCTGCTCCACCCCGCCCAAGTCCAGGTTCAGCAGGCAGCCCTGGCAAGCAGGCTTGTCTCCTTACAGACCCCGCACAACAGGCTCCCTCCCATTTTCTTCTCTTTGCACTGGTTGCTCCTCCTGCCTAGAATGTTTTCCCTTCTGCTCTCCGCCTGTCCAAATGCAGTTGTGACTCCATGAAGCCTTTTTCAACTCTCTGATAGTTCCTTTTTGGAACCTCTGATGTTCTTTTGTTAGCAATTTGGCATGTTGATTTGTATTTTTCATTTTGAATCCCACTGTATTATGAGCACTTTGAAGGAAGAGAACGGGACTGAGCATTTAGATTGCTCTGTTTGTGTTCAGGTTGGGACTCAGACCCTTTGTGAATGGGTTTCTGGACGTTTCAACTTCAGTTTCCCTTATTAAGGATGTTTAGGCCCACAGATCAACTCACCAACCTCTGGGCCTCACTTCTAGCAAGGCTGTTTAGGAGAAATGGAATTGAGTCCTATTTCATGTAGCCGGCAATAAACTTACCAATTTATTACCCGAAGAGGGAAAATATGCAGAAAATTAGAAATCATTAGTGACAGTCACCTGTTCCTACCAAGAGACTCTAAGGTAGCTGTGCCATCCTTTGGAGCTTCTGTTAATACAAGATACTGAGGTGCACTGAGCCACATGGTGAAGTTCATGTTGTCTCCCGGCATTGATTGATTAGCTGTGGCACTGTGAGCTGAGGGTTAAGAAGGATTTCGAAGCTTTGTCTGTTGTGTTTGTCAAAGGCTCTGTAGAGGGAAATGGGGGCCGTGATGAGACGTTCTCTACTTTCCTGGAACTCTGGCTCCCTCCAAAGAGAAGCAGAAAGGAGAGGCTGGCAAAGCGTATGCCCTGGAGCCCATCTTCAGAGCGTATTAGGATGCAAGATAGTGCTTCCCCACTCCCCGTTTGGTCTATTTTAAGTCAGAAAGAGCCAAAGGATACCTGAGAGCTCTGTTTTGATGTCAGGAGCCAGGCGTGAAGTGCCTCTTGCATCCTTATAATAGCAGGTGACTTATGCACAGCCAGCCACAGGGCACTCCCAGCCCACTCACTCGCTGTCCACTGCGGGCTGTGGCAGATGGGTGCCTCTCAGAAGCCTCTTCCTGCTGGCTCCCACCAGCATTCACACAGGCCATGCATCACCTCTCTCTGCCCCTGGCCCTGGTGAAACTTTTAAAATGCATATTTTTAAAAAAGATCTCAGGCCTTCACACGAGGTGGCCTTAATGGATATTTCTAAACTTTAACTAAGAGGATAACACCCCAAATTGGCAGTTTGGGTTTGCTTAAGACCTATGGCTTCAAACCTGTGTCTGCATCAGAGTCACCTAGTAGCCTGTTAAAATACAAGTTGGACCCCATCCCAGATTTTCTGACGAGGTAGGTCTAGGGTAGGGCCCCAAAATTTGCATTTCTAACTAGTTCCCAGGGGATACTGCTGCTGGTCCAGGGATCACACTTTCAGAGCTACTACTCAGCACAAAATCATGCGACATTGGTTGGTAGCCAAGTAGGGATACACGTGGCTTATGATGTTTGCTTTAGCTTTTTGTTTTTAGGTTTTCAAATAGATTAGAAATATCTTTTAAATTAAATAATATATGCTTATGGCAAAAAAAATCAGACAGTATACCAATTGATGTGTCTCTCTCACATCGATGTTTCCTCTCTCTCCCTCTCTCTCTCTCTCTCTCTCTCTCTCTCTCTCTCTCTCTCTCTCTCTCTCTCTCTCTCCCCCCCCTGCTCCTCCCTTCTTCTCTCCCTCCCAGTCTCTCTACAAATCAATGGAAAAAATATCCTCGGGTGATTAACAAAACAACAAAAAAAGTGATCTTTCTCTGTTTGTTTCTATTCCTAAAAGCTACCTTTTTAAAGTGTTGTGGCTTATTTCTTTTTTTAGATTCTGGTAATTACATCCATATTTCTAAACAATATATGTTCCTGACACTATTCCTCTGTCCTTGCCTTTTCAACATTATTTGTTGCTTTTCTGCTAGGATAGATGACTTTGCCTCGCCTTCCTGGTTCTCTTGGTTTGATTACATCACAACTTATGGTTCTCTTGATCACACTTTTAGCTTTAAATAACAGGCTTATGCCTTTAATTCTTGCCCTCAATGAAGACTTTTTATGATTTGAGAATGTTGGTATCTTTTTACTCTGCCTTTCAGTTCTCTTTCCCCTCCTCCTCCTGTTTTCTGTACCTTAATTTTTACTTTGTCAAAGTTGATGGCATCTACATTATATTACACTAGAGGCCCGGTGCATGAAATTTGTGCACGGGGGAGGGGGGCGGGGAGGGTTGTCCCTCAGCCCAGCCTGCACCCTCTCCAATATGGGATCCCTCTCACAAACCAAGACTGCTGGCTCCCAACTGCTCGCCTGCCTGCCTTCCTGATTGCCCCTAACCGCTTCTGCCTGCCAGCCTGATCACCCCCTAACCACTCCCCTGCCAGCCTGATTGATGCCTAACTGCTCCCCTGCCAGCCTGTTTGCCCCTAACTGCCCTCCCCTGCAGGCCTGGTCACCCCCAACTGCCCTCCCCTGCAGGCCTGGTCCTCCCCAACTTCCCTCCCCTGCAGGCCCGGTTGTCCCCAACTTCCCTCCTCTGCCAGCCTGGTCACCCCTAACTGCCCTCCCCTGCAGGCTTGATCGCCCCCAACTGCCCTCCCTTGCAGGCCTGGTTCCTTCCAACTGCCCTCCCCTGCTGGCCTGATTGCCTACAACTGCCCTTCCTTGTAGGCCTGGTCCTTCCCAACTGCCCTCCCCTGCTGGCCATCTTGTGGCGGCCATCTTGTGTCCACATGGGGTCAGTCATCTTTGACTACATGGGGGCAGCCATCTTGTGTGTTGAAGTGACAGTCAATTTGCATATTACTCTTTTATAAGATAGGAGGATTAGATAGGATAGAGGACTGGTGCACGGGTGGGGGCCGGCTGGTTTGCCCTGAAGGGTGTCCCGGATCAGGGTGGAGGTTCCCTTGGGGCGTGGGGTGGGCTAGGCGAGGGGCCTGTGGTGGTTTGCAGGCCAGCCACACCCCCCGGCAACCCAAGCGGAGGCCCTGGTATCTGGGATTTATTTATCTTCTATAATTGAAACTTTTAGCCTTGAGCGGAGGCCAAGGCAGGCCAGGGCAGGCGGAAAGCTTGGCTTCCTCCATTGCCAGGGAAATTCAAGCCTCCTGCTCTCTCCATGGCCGCAGCCATCTTGGTTTGGCTAATTTGCATACTTGCTCCTGATTGGCTGGTGGGCATGGCTTGTGGTGTAGCAGAGGTACGTTCAATTTGCGTATTACTCTTTTATTAGATAGGATAACTGTGGTTTAGGTTTTGTGTGCTGGTTAAAATTCATGCTTTGTTTGTAGTTAAAAATCTGTAAATATTGTTTCAGGGCAAATTCAAGTGGTATATTATGAATACATTTTTCTACAGCTTTTTGTTTTTCCTGAAGTTTATAATTGCCTTCCAGCCTCCATGTGTTTGACTATGTCCTCAGTTTTTCCCCCCAAACTCGATTCAGTTAGATATTCTATTGAGATTTCTTTGACCTCGGAGAGTCCCTCTTTCCTGGGGCTTTCCCCCGAGTCTTCCTCCATTTGGATAGGTTGTTCTCTCTGTCGGCTACATAGCTGTTCTCCTGGAACTTTACTGAATTGGACTTTATTTTAACTCCAGTCACTGATTAGACCCAAGTTGGTTTTGTGTGTGTGTGCGTGCGTGTGTGTGTGTGTGTATGTGTGTGTGTGTGTGTGTGTAGCCCAGATACCAATTATGAGTGTTACCAAGGAGATCTTAAACAGCAAATTGCATTTTCAAGAGCAGAGCTTTAAAATTTAGTATGTGAGTTCAACACAGGTTACGTGTAAATGAGAATCAGCTGTCTTTGGATTAAACATCATTATACAGCTTTTTAAAGAAGATTAAAAGAGGAAGTAAAGCAAGGATTCCAATGCTGTCCTCTTTCCAGAGCAGCCCAGCAGCTTTGCAATCTGGATTTAAATCTCCTCCAGTTGGTTCATCCTGGAATCAAGGCTGTCTTCAGGGGTTGAGGGTTGCATAGTATGATCAGAAATGGTGGGTTAAGATTTGGCCCTGGCCTGACCGCAGTGGCTCAGTGGTTGAGTGGCGACCTATGAACCAGGAGGTCACGGTTCGATTCCCGGTCAGGCCACATGCCTGGATTGCATGCGGGCTCAATCCTGGATCGTGCAGGAGGCCGCAGTTGATCAGTGATTCTCTCTCATCATTGATGTTTCTATCTCTTCTTCCCCTACCCTCTGAAATCAATAAAGATATTAAAAAAAAAAAAGTTTAGCCTGGTCAGTGTGGCTCTTTTGGTTGGGCATTGTCCTGTGCACCAAAAGGTTGCTGGTTCAATTCCCAGTCAGGGCACATGCCCAGTGTGAGGCTCAATCCCTGGCATGCAGGAGGCAGCCAATGGATGTTTCACTCTCACATCAATGTTTTTATCTCCCTCTCCCTTCCTCTCTCTCTCAAAATTAATTTAAAAAAAAATTTTTTTTAAAAAGGATTTAACCCAAGTTCTGAGTTGAAATCTTGCCTTTGGCCCCTGTTAGCTAGTTGATCTCCTTTATAATACAGACAATAAGCTCAGACTTCCTGGAATATTGGAAAGGTTAAATAAATCAAAGGATAGGAAGGCATATTGTAAAACTGAGATGTTCTGAATGGATAGGTTATCATTATGAAGTTGTGATCAGATGCTGGATCTTGCCACAGGAGCAAAGGCTGAAAGTGAGGAAATTTGAATTGGAGTTTACTGCACAATAAAATAAAGTTACAGTAAATTGGACACAATAATGTGAGCCGGGAATCACCAACTCAAGTGCCAATAGGGACAGGCTGGTGAAGTGGAATGAACTGGGCCATGTGGGTGCCCTAAATAGAGACCCATCCAAGGGTCAAGGCAGCACTCCCCTCCAGCAGATGTTGCCCTGCAGGAATGAGGTCTTCTGCTTTTTCAAGCTTAAAATCGGAACTTTTATGTGAAACCAGCTAATTATTACATGCCATTTTTAACATTGGGCACGCTAAGTAAAGCATATATGCAGCTCACCAATTTAAGGCCTTTGCTTTATGTGTGGGGATTAAGGGTAAATTGTAAGCAGTTCATAAAAATTATTCTGCATATTGCATTTACACAGCATTCGTCTTATAGATTTTGGATCTCAAATGCTCTAACCCTGAGCGTGCTGCACCCCTTTGTGATATCTACACACGCGAACAATATTCCCTGATTCCTTTTGTGCGGGGAATTGAGAATAATGTTGAGCGGGACATGGCCAGAATAGTTTCTTATAGAACACAGTGAGGAACTCCCTCAAGGTTAATATTTATCCAGGAATCTGCACTGTGGGAGCATGTTGTCTTGCCGCTTACCAGTTCACCTTACCCAGCCCTCAGGCTGCATCCATCTTACCCGTAGGATTCCATGGAGAAAAATCTCATTGAACGCTTTCCTTATGAAGTCCTAGATGCCAGGAATACCACCTTTCCCCAAACGGCCTCTCTTACTTTTGAAGTAAAATATGAAGCTAGTTGGATGTCACATTTTAAAGAAGTGAAGCTGTCTGATCCCCACTTCCTACACTCTATGCTCATCAAGTCCTTTTTTTTTTTTTTTTTTTTTTTTTTAAAGAGATTTTTATTGAGAGAGAGAAAGAGTGAGAGAGATATCAGTTAGCTGCCCCCTGCACACTCCTATCGGGGTGCAGGCATGTGCCCTAACTGGGAATCAAACCGGCAACCTTTTGATGTGTAGGACAGCTCCCAACCAACTGAGCCACACCAGCCAGAGCTCATCAAGTTCTTTAATAATAGCGCATTTGTATGCTTTATCTGCAGAACACTCTCATCTGCATTCTCATTCGTTCCTACAGTAGTCCTGTAAAATAAATAAGTCTTCCAGATTTTTGGCCAGGGTGCGCTTCAGGTTCACAATCTATGGTTTTCCTTTGCCCGTGATGTTTATTCTCTCTTCTCCTTTTTAACTACCACTGGCCCAGCTTCTCAGAGGAGCTGACTTGGTTAACACAGGCCTCTCCAGCTAGTGAGAATCTAGGTAGTAGGAGGGATGGTAAGTGCAGACTTGAGTAATGAAAGGACAGCTGATGAGGGGGTGGGCAGGGCTATCTTTACGCAGTATTTTGAAATTAGCTTCACTCTTCTTCTTTTTAGCCTGTCTCCTTTTTACCTCCCGTTGTTTTCCGCCCCCAAAAGTCCGCTGTCTTCTGACTGGTATGCAGAGATTCCCTGCTGCTGTCCCACAGGAAGATCAGCTCAAACCCCTGGCTACCTTTTGTTCTTTAACCTCCTATAGCTGTGCTCCTTCCAGCCCTCCCATCAGGTCACCCATCCACCTTCCGAGGTTATAATAGACACTTCTCCTGGCTGCCTGAGGTGGGAAGATGGGCAAACATGTTTAAGAGCAGAGCTTCTAATTACCTAGAACAGCCTTGGGCAAACTACGGCCCGCGGGCCAATCAGGCTGTTCTATCCGGTTCTCTTGCTCTCCCCTCGGCTCCTTTACTTTGAATTTATATTAGTTCACACAAACACTCCATCCATGCTTTTGTCCCGGCCCTCCGGTCCAGTTTAAGAACCCATTGTGGCCCTCGAGTCAAAAAGTTTGCCCACCCCCGCCCTAGAAGCATGCTCCCAAGAACATGTGGGATGCTGCTCTTAATAAAGGGGGAGGGGCACAAATCATTGCTACTTAGGATTTGCAGGTTTAACACTGTCCCAGTTTTCTGAGAGCTTTAAGTGAACCCAAACATTCCTGACAGGTAGCAATTTGCAGTTTTTCTGAGACAGAATTGAATTGCAGCTCTGTTGTAACTTTTAACTAATAAAACTTGCTTTGTGAAAAATGGCTCTTTTGGAAAGAAAATCAGCTGCTAGTATTAATGATGGTAGGAAAGAAAAAGCAAAGATGTCCAAAGAAGAGAGAGGTCTCAGCCAAAAAAAAAAAAAAAAAAGAGTTTTGGATAAATGAAGGACTGGATGATGAATTTTGCTATTCTGAGAATAGGTTTTTTATAGGGAAGCAAGAAGGTTCATGAAAATTTTAGCAGTTGCTTGAGCCAGGACAAAATTTTTTCCTGTGAGATAGAGTTTTGGAGAAGGTTGAAAAGGGGGCTCACTTGCAGTGGGAGGTGAGACATTAAAAAAAACAAACACAAAGAAACGGGCAGCAGCCTCTGCAGCCCTTTCTGCACTTATGGGCGCGGGCATTTATGGAGCTGTCTGGATGACCTCTGGAATGTCAGGGCTCTGTCCTACCACTGTCGTTGGACGTGTTCGGGCAGGTGCTGCCGGGCCAGCTGTCACGAGTACTGTGCAGGAGATTCCTGCCTTTGGTTCCTGGGAGGCCTAGTTCTTTGACGTTTAAATTTCCATGTCTCTTCCTTACCTTACCATCCTTCTCCTTCTGCGTGTGCTAGTGCCAACTTCTTAACAGCCAGAGGCGATCAGCGTTGGACTGAGACAAGCAGAGTTGTGGTTGGTTAGTCTTTGCACCTGAATACACTGGCCGCTCCCAGGGCCCTGGGCCAAACTTCAAAGCCAGTCGTTACTTTGCTTTCCCATCTCTGATTTAGACTCTCCTCCCACTGCCACTCCTCCGTCCTCTGATGGTCCCAAATTGCCACCTGGACCTGTCTCCCAGCTCTATAAAAACCCGAGCTCCTGCCTGCCTTACTCGGGCAGTCTTTTCTAGTGATGAGACTTTGGCAGAGGAAGGAAATTTACACTTAGAGTGTGGGGGAGACTTGGTCTTTGAATGCTGGCATTTATAAAACAACTGAGGCTTGGTGGTTGCCAGGGGCTGTAGGGGAGGGCGGGCATGGTGTGTTAATGTTGAAGGGGTAAGAGTTTCAGGTTGGGGAGATGAAAAAATCCTGGAGATGGATGGTAGTGAGGGTTGCAGAGTAATGGGAATGTTTTTATTTTTTTTATTTTTTTAAAAAATATATTTTATTGATTTTTTACAGAGAGGAAGGGAGAGGGATAGAGAGTCAGAAACATCGATAAGAGAGAAACATCGATCAGCTGCCTCCTGCACACTCCCCACTGGGTATGTGCCCGCAACCAAGGTACATGCCCTTGACTGGAATCGAACCTGGGACCCTTGAGTCTGCAGGCTGACGCTCTATCCACTGAGCCAAACCAGTCAGGGCAATGGGAATGTTTTTAATGCCACAGAATTATATGCTTCAAAATGGTTAAAATTTTATGGCATGTACATTTTACCAAGATTTAAAAAAAGATTTTTAAAAAATCAAATGAGGCATTCACAAAGAATATTAGACAAGTAATATAGGAGCTTTAAGAAAATTTGGACAATACAGACAAGCCCAAGGAATTAGGAATCCTAAACTCCCTACTGCTAACATTTTGCATTTTATTGTGTTTGTATATCATTCCAGCCTTTATTTCTGTGCAAATCTAATTTTTATGCAAAAAGGGGACTAAACTATACATTCTGCTTCGTAGTTTTCACCTACCATATCATGAAATTCTCCTGTGTCACCAAATATTCATCAACACATCATTGGTTTTAACAGTTGTTTGAGATTCATCATTCCTGACCCCCAGACAAAGCTCTCTTCTTCAAATTGTAGGCACTCTCATGGTAACCTACATATTTATTTTGTACCACTCATCTGAGTTTATAACGTATGTGTTGGGGAGTATTTGATCTCTGTCTCCTTATGAGAGTGTAACTACATGAGGATGAGGACTGTGTGTCTTTAGCTCACTGTTTTATGCCCCTTGCCTAACACTGTGCCTGGCATGTTGTAGGTCTGCAAACAAAAAGGCAATAAATGGCCCTGGCCAGTGTGGTTCAGTTGGCTGGGGTGTTGTCCCATGCACCAAAAGGTCGCACGTCTGAGCCCAGTGTCTTTTTTGGGCATGTGGTAATTTGATAAGAATGTATGGATATTCTGAGATTATTACTATATTCAAGTATTTTACTTCTTAATTAATTTTATTTTTTTTTTACATTTTTTCCCCAAGAGTATCCATTTCACCCAAATGAGCTTTTACTTGGTGGGATTCTGAGGATTTTGTGAGCGTAGTTCTCAGCCTTACCCCGTCTATGAAGGAATAAATAGCATTGCGGTCACCAGGTGAGACCGAGGCCTCCAATGACGAAGACACTGACTTCTGGGAGAGGGCAGCACAGGGTGGGGATGTATTAACCACACTCCACACAGGAACCGGGACTCTCTTGGAAGAAGTTGTAAAGGCAGTTATTTAAGGGACATTATTGAGCTGCTGGCCAGTCTCACTCACCTGTGCATGAAGAGAACCAGTGCCTACCTGGGTCTTGTGAGGATTAAATGAAATGGTGCATGTAAGAGTTTTAGTTCTCACTAAATGGCTGTTTTCATGACTCTTCTGTGCTGGACACGGTAATAGTACCCACTGAGGACATAAACTAGACAAGTAAGACCAGGGGCCTTTGAGGGGCCCGTTGTGAATAGGGAAGACAGAAGATAAAGAAATAGAAAAGAATAAAAGCCTGTGGGTGGAGAAAGGAATAGCTTCCTGTCTGAGGAGGAAGCCTCACTGCTGCTGAGACCTTTGCACCTGCATGCTAAGGAAGGGTGAGCAGTTGGCTGTAGGAGGGGTAAGGCTAGAAGGGCTGTTCCAAACGGAAGAACTAACCTGTGTGCTGGGCGAAGGGGTCAGAGCATGGCATGTTCCAGGGCAGCAAAGAGCACTAGTCATTTTTCGTAGCTGCAGTGATGCTGGTGCAAGCTGGAAAGGCAGGTTGGGGCTAGATGGTGAAGGCCAAAAGAGCTTACACTCGTTCCTAATGGCAGTTGGGAGCCACTGAGAGTTTTAAAGCAGAGAAATGGTATGATCACAGTTATGGTTTAGAAAGACTGAGGATGAGAGAGAGACTCAAGGTTGGGAACAGTTACTGGGTGGTTGTGGTTTGTGAGAAACAACGAAGTCCTGTATTGGGGGGAGGGGGAGGTAGTGGCAGCTAGGAAGCTAAAACAGGAGAAACCTGGAGGAACTTGCGACCTGAATGATGCGAGTTGAAGTGGGAAGAGGGAAGAGATGAGCATAGCTCAGGCTTCCAGCCCTGGCTGTTGGAAGTCACACACAGCACCTTGTAAGAACTGGGAGTGGGTTCCATCTCGCCTTCTTTCACCTTCTCACATCTGTCTCTCTTGCTCTTACCCCAACCTTGAAGGCCCACACCCTAGAGCTAATTGGGTCTTTCAGAAGGTACCCCTTAGATTTTATTTGTGGCCCTATCTCATTTATGACTAATGATCCTAACACTTGGAATTCATGTCCATGAATACAGGGTTAACCTATTTCTCTTTACCATAGGGTCACAGATAGCCCCTAAAATGGGTTTACTAGAATTATGTCCTTTGCCCAGCACACTTCCAGGGGTTTGAAGCAGGGAACTGGGTTAAAGAAACACAGAGGAAGAAGAGGTTTGGGGAAAGCAGTAACCTAGTTTGGACATGTTGAATTTGAGGTCCCCTTGGGATAACTAGGTGGAGACAGTAGACAGATAGAGCCCAGAAGAGAGGTTGGGTGGAGAATGAAATGAGGAATCGTTAGCATACCAGGCATTATCTGTTGGGGAGGAGGAGAAAGCCAAGGGTGGAACCAGCAGGCTGGCATTTAGGGGGCTGGCTGAGGGGCTGGTGTAAGAGACCAAGAGGACAAATCATGGGAGTGGAAGAGCCAGGAGGGGTGAGGGAAGAGTTTTAAGAAGAGATAGAGGGCAGTGGTTTTAGATGGCAGAGGGGACTGAAAACTAGGCAGTGGATTTTGCCATTAGAAGCCATCGGTGACCTTGCTGAGAGTGGATTCTGTACAGTTGCAAGGGCAGAAGCCTTCCGACAGCGATCAGGAAGATGTGGTGAGTCAAGAAGTTTGGTGCTGAGCATAGAAAGAAAGTGGTTGCTTGAAGATAAACAACTATTTTTTTGGGGGTGCTAAAGATCTGACTATAGGTTGAGGAGAAAAAGAGGGAGCGGTAAGATACTCTCCTGTACGTGCTAGTCACTGTTCTAGATGCTTTATATATGTGGTCCCGCTCAACCATTACTACAAATCTGTGAGACAGATGCTCTTCTCTGAGGTTTATGGATGAGTGGCAGATTTGGGGTAACAACAGGAGCACCGGTGGAAGAGTGGGTGGTGGGAAAATAACTTCTGAGACTGAGGGGAAGGAGATGAAGAGGGAAAAAAGGGAGGGAGGGGCTGAACAATCCTTCCTGGATGCCCTCTGTTTTCTTGGTGAAGATGAGACAAGATTGTTGAGAGTGAATGGCTATTGGGGTCGAAGACCCGGTAACCTTTGGAAACCCTACTGTAGGCACCAGTGAGGGAGCTGAAAGAGAATCACTGAAAGGACTTCTGGACTTCTTGGCAGGCGAGGAACTAGAGACTAGATTAGTGAGGCAGTGCCAGTCAAGGACTAGTGGAGAATGTAGTAGATGCTGCCAATGAGAGTATCCTATCTAATAAAGAGGGAATATGCTAATTGACCATCACTCCGTCATAAAGATGGCTGCTGAAGCCAAGTTCCCATAAGGAGCCTTAACAAGCAACCAGCAGGGACCTGAGGCTATGCCCTCCCCTGCCCCCGTAGGGCTTGACAGAGGACCCCAGGCCACACCTCCTGCCCCAGCATTGGGCCAGGGGACCTGAGGCTGCACCCCCCTGCCTGGCTGGGCTTGACAGGGGACCTCAAGGTGCACTTCCTGTCCTGGTGCTGGGATAGGGGACCTCAGGCTGCTCCCCCCACCCCAGCGCCAGGCCGGGGGACCTCAGGCCATGCCCCCCACCAGGTGGGGCTTGATGGGACTTCAGGCTGTGCCCCCCACCCTGGCACCAGGCCAGGGGACCTCAGGCCGCACCCACTGCCCCAGCACCGGGCCAGAGGACCTGAGGCTGTGCCCCCTTGCCTGGTGGGGCTTGACAGGGGACCCAAAGGTGCACCCCCAGTGCTGGGTCAGGGGAACTCAGGCTGCACCCCCTGCCCAGCAGGGCTTGATGGGAGACCTGAGGCTGCACCCCCCCGCCTGACGGGGCTTGACAGGGGACCTCAGGCCATGCCCCCCATTCAGCGGGGCTTGACAGGGGATCTCAGGCCATGTCCCCCACCTGGCAGGCCTTTACAGGGGACCTCAAGGCATGCCCCCTGCCCCGGTCTGGGCTGGGGGACTTCAGGCCACGCCCCCCGTCCTGGTGCCAGGCCAGGGGACCTGAGGCTATGCCCCCCTGCCCAGCAGGGCTTGACAAGGGTGGGACTGGCCAGGTCTGGATCTAGCCCAATGCGGGTGGGGGCTGGCTGGGTCTGGGTCTCATGCGATTTTGACGCGCATGTGGGTGGGCAGGGACTTGACTCTGGGTCCCGTGGTGCGCCCCAAACTCTGACAGGAGGAAGGTTTTCATATACATTTTACTAATTTTCTTTCATCTCTGACACTTCTATTATAGAGAAAGGGCAAATAGCAATATTAAATTATTTCCTCTAATT
The DNA here is from genome assembly GCF_963455305.1 of Plecotus auritus. Taxonomy (NCBI): domain Eukaryota; kingdom Metazoa; phylum Chordata; class Mammalia; order Chiroptera; family Vespertilionidae; genus Plecotus; species Plecotus auritus. Next base: position 35,806,489 of record NC_137774.1, read on the forward strand.
AATCCCCTTTTAATGTGCACGAATTTTGTGCACCTGGCCACTAGTAATTAATGAGACTGATCCTGGGTCCAGGGAGACAGTAAGTGAATCTGGATAAGGATGGAGAGCCTGGGAGGGCATCGCAGACCCAGCAGGAGCTGGGGAGGGCTGGTCAGGCGGGGAGGGAGCTGGACACGGGGAGTGAGGATGTTGGAGGACTCGGGATAAGAGACTATGCCCTGCCCAGGCAGGCTAGGCATGCACCAAGGCCAAGGGGTTTGCACAGGCGCTGCTGGGTTGTAAAGTCAGATTCCAATGAAGGGCCTGGGTATTTTTAAGTGCACCTGGCCGAGCAGATAGCCATGTGGGCCTCTTGGCTCCTTAGGCTGAACTTGAACAGTCACAAGATGTTGCCACATTCCCCAAAGACAAAGGAATAGCTGACTGGGAGAGAGGAAGGGACAGCAAGCAGGATTTCTAAGTTTGAAAATTTGCATTTGGGGGTATTGGGGTGTTAAAGATTTAGGATGTTGCCATGCTCAAGTGAGTTGTAGGTGAAGGTCCTTAGCATGGAGGAAGTTATGGAACTGGGTGAGGAACCTAGATGGGTGATGATAATTTTAAGACTGCTAATAGGACTTGAGGCAGAGAGAGGCGGAGTACATTTTTTTTCCATGGCCTGGAGGTTAGTGAATATCAATTTGTAGGATGAGCAGAGGGAAGTACTAGTGTAGTGGATGAGCTCACACACCAGTGTGGTCTGCCAAGATTGAATGGCGTGTATCTCCAGGTGTTTTCTATCAGGGCTGCTTTGCATCTAGGTGGATTTTCTGGATTCCTTTCCACTTGTTGCTTGCCTCCAGAGCTATGTACTACCTCATAAATGTTGATTGATGCCGTTCTCTTTCTCATTTGAGGGCCAAATGAGATGAATGCCTGGATTTCAATGAGTAAGGCCCAAGGGACACAGATTCTATAACCCTCAATAAAAGTAGGTATATAGAAAGTGATTTGATTTCACAGAACTGGCCACATTAATTTTAAGTCCCAGTCATGCTGAGATTATAGAGCTTTTACATTGTTGTTATGATGCATTTAATAGCATCTTAGAATTAAGGAATTATCACACTATATGGACAGAACCACGTAGCAAAGGCTGTTTCATTGAAATAATCATCTCAGAACCGTTTCAAATAAGGAAAGAGGCTGTGCACACTTGATTTAACTTATTTTGTTACCCAGGTCTTTCAATGCACCAAGGGTTCAACCGAACCCTTTTTAAGTCAAGAACCTAAAGCAGAAGGTGGCTAGAATCGTGGTGAATTGCTGACACAGTAGCCAATATGAAGAGGGGAATTACGGGTCCCTGATCCCGGTTCACAAAGGGAATAAAAGGCTGTGACGAAACTCCCCATGCATTTTGCACTCCTCCAGCTCCCTTTCGGGTCCTCCTTCCTTTCCCTGCAAACTGCATGTTGCAGAGGAAAATAACCTTAATCAAGACCAGACCCCGCTGGGCCCAGGGTTCTGTGGCTGTTTCTGGCGCAGAGGACCAGGCCTCGCACAGCCTCATTTGTCATCCTGTGATTCCAGATGGGAAGAGCTCTGTTGTCTTGGAAGAGGTGATGCTGAATGTTCTGGGGCTTTTGTTTCAGTTTTTGGTATTTCTAGTAGGATAATGTTATGGATTATTTTCTGATGTAGACACAAAACTTTGCTTTTTAAACGAAGCTGCTATTTTATTTATTCTACAAACACTTAATGAGTTTCTGTTATGTTCCCTGTACTGGGCCATGTGACTCCCATAAAGTAGGAGGTCAGTAAACATTTTATTATTACCCGTTAGGGGCTCTTATCCACAAAACTGACTACAAAACCCATTCATCTGCTCCCTGACCCTGCTGTTTCCTTTGTTTTGAATGCTCTTCCTACCCTTCTCCACCATCCTCGTCCTCAGAGACTCGGGTTAGTCATCACCTGCTCGGAAAAGTCTTCCCAGAGAGCTGCTCCTTCCCATTGCTCCTGTGATATATAGTGTAGGTGCCTCTGTAGGTCTGAAAGCTGGGGCTTACCTCTAGGAGGTTAGATCAGGAAGGGACATTGTCTGAACTGGGCCGAGATGATGAAGTGGGTCTGAGCCAAGTCCTTGAGGTACCAATGCTAAGTTCCAGGAGTAGGCATGAAATTAAAAAATGGAACATGATTCGGCCAGTGCAGCTCATTGGATTGAGCATCATCCCATGTACCAAGAGGTTGCCGGATGGATTCCCGGTCAGGGCATATGCCAGGGGTATTTAGCTCAATCCCCAGTGGGGGGGAGGGCATGCAGGAGGCAGTAGATCGATGTTTCTCTCTCATTGATGTTTCTATCTCTCCCTCTCCCTTCCTCTCTCTAAAACCAATAAAAAACAAACACAAACAAACAATATCTTCCTTCAACTTGGTTAGAAAATTTCTAAGAAAGGGATCTAATATACAGCATGTTGACTGTAGTTAATAATACTGTATTGAAAACTTGAAATTTACTAAGAGAGATCTGTTTTGGAGTTAGTTTGTTTTTTGGAGGCATTGCTGGGATTCAAACTGATAGAAATCTTAAGTGTTCTCACCACATATACACACAAAAAATGGTTGCTATATGAAGTGATGGATGTGCTAATTAGCTTGATTGTGTTCATCATGTCACAATGTATATGTATATCAAATCACCACATGGTACACCTTCAACTATACACGATATACAATTTGATGTTAGTCATACCTCACTGAAGTTGGAGAAAAAGAAAGAATAAATAGTGAAACACGAAGGAAAGGAAGGGAAGGGAAAGGAAGGGAAGGGAAGGGAAGGGAAGGGAAGGGAAAGAAAGGGAAGGGAAGGGAAGGGAAAGAAAGGGAAGGGAGGGAAGGGAGGAAGGGAGGAAATTCCTTAGGAAGAGGTTAAGATGGTGATTAACCAGAGGCTCATTGGTTGCTATAACTTATGAGCATAACTGTTAGTTATGTTATGTTAAGGCTCTCGATACTTTGTGATAGTTTTACAACTCCAAGATCACTGCTCCATCTTTTCATTCTCCCATTTGCCCATAACACTGACCTCTGAGCTGCAGGGATCCCTGGAATCTCCCCGAACACTTAGAACTTGGATTCCTTGGCTATTTACAGTAGCTAATCCAGCTGGGGTGCAATTTCCCATTTCACCAGGAGGGACCATCACGTAACGATATCTTGAAATCTTAATTTTAAAGTTTGGGAATCTATTTATTTTCATTCCCTACTTTTTTAGTTCAGTAAATTTTGAATTTAATAGACTAAGTTTACTTAAAACAAGGGCTTTGACCTTTAATCATTTCCAAAAGCCTCCTGTAAGGGAAAGCTACGTTTACAATCATTTCATTCTCAGCAGGATGAAGTAGAAAGAATAAAGTGCGTCCTGACCACAGGAACCTGAAAGCACATCCCTGCTTGCGGTTCTTCCCCTTTGGTACCGGGCTTTCTGGAAGATGCAATTTTCTCCTTCCATTTCTGCTGTCGACATGCCAGGATTTCCAGCAAAGTGGCCCCAGTGTTTTGCTGGAGGTTACTTTTCATTGGAAGCAATTCAAATAAAATCATCATTCCGTTTCTCCCCTTTCATTTGACATTTGACTAAAACAATGCTTTGGCAGCTAGACAGGAGCTCTTAAGAGCTTCAGTATTTTTCTGCCAATCTTTGCCTTTCAAGAAGTGCCTTTTCAAAATGTGGTTTAAAACTGAGCGTAGAAATAAAAACATAGGACTGATTGCTTGGAGACCAAAACTCTAGGGACAAAGGGAAAATACCGAGGGGGGAACCCTGGCATTTCCAGCTGTGCCAGCTGTGCCCGCTGTCTGCGGTCACCCCTGTGAGCGCTGTGCTTCCCGGCCTCTGAGAACGTCACCCTGGCTTTGTAGGGCCTGCTGTTGTGTCCAGCTGCAGGGCATCCTTGTTATGCTCTTTCTCTGTTCCTGTACCAAAGCTGGTGAGCATGACACTCTTTACTAATTATTTCTCACTTTTATTCCTTTCTTAGCAGCAATTTCTGGGGGTTATCATGAATTTTACTCTTTCTATGCTTCGAAGGTTCTAATCATAATCCCACATATTCTCAACGATAAAATCCCATTTTTCTAACACAAGTTCCTTTCTGCCACCCCTCCCCCTTTAGTATGTTTATTGATCCTGTTGTCTTTCTTTCCTCTACCTCTATTCTTGATTCCACGAACTTGTCAGTTCCTCTGGGAGGTCCTTATTCCCTAAATATGGCTCAGGAATGCCTCCCATGTACTTAACGGGATCATAATACACTCTCTATTCACTTGCATGTTGAGTTAATTACCTCACTCCTGTGAGCTCCTCGAGGGTTAGAAGCATGTCTTTATTAATCATCTTTGTCTGCATCGAGTCCAGGGCTGGCACCAGGTAGCATTTAATGAATATTTGTTGAATTGTACATATTCCTGTCTCCCCTGGGAATCTTGCTTGCTACATCAATTACCTGTGCATTTGTTTTCAAACTATCCTCTACTGTCTCATTGTCTAACTTCCTCCTCCTCAAAAAATCTTCCTTCTCTCTTAACCCTTAAAAGCTCTTACCCCATCACTCTCCTTCTCTCTCTCTTTTTAAATATATACCTTAATTTTTTATTGATTTCAGAGAGGAAAGGAGAAGGAGAGAGAGAGAGGTAGAAATATCACTGATGAGAGAGAATCATTGATGGGCTGCCTCCTGCACGCCCCACATTGGGGATCGAGCTTGTAACCCGGGCATGTGCCCTGACTGGGAATTGAACTGAGACCTCCTGGTTCATAGGTCGACACTCAACCACTGAACCACACTCACCCTCTCCACGGTTTTCCCCTGACTTCCAGTCTGGCTGGATGTACGTACCCTGGTGGTTTTCCTGAGCACGTGGCCCATTCTTCCATGAGAAGGCTTAAATCAGGTTCCTGTAATCACTGTTTTGCATGTTTCAGTCTCTCATTAGACTGTCTACTTATGTGGCAGGTACTCAGGAAATGTTTGCTAAATAAACAAACATTTGTAAGGGATTTGTTAAATACACCCCCTACAAAGAATCTTTGCTTATCATGGTGGTGGCACATAGAGTGTTATTTTTTAACTATCCCACTTACACAGACGTTAATTTGCACCATCATGTTTAAATACCAAGAACACAGAGAATGCAGTTACAATCTTCCCAGAATTTGGGAGGACACACCTTTTTTTAAATCCTTACCTGAGGATATTTTTTCCATTGATTTTTAGAGAGAGTGGAAGGGTGGAAGTAAGGCGGGGGGCGGGGGGAGAAAGAGTGAAAGAGAGAGAAGCATCCACATGAGAGAGACACATTGATTGGCACCAGGGATTGAACCTGCAACCCAGGTATGTGCCCTCGCTGGGAATCAAACCTAAGACCCTCCTGCATGCGGGCTGATGCTCTATCTTCTAACCCACACCAGCCAGGGTGGGACACACCATTTTAATTAGAATTAATGTCCTTGCCATAATGTAAGTGACTTTATGCCAGTGGTGGTGAAAAGAGATATCATTTTTTAATGTTTTTTTTTTCCCCCTACGTCATTTTTCTCTGTTCTTTTACTGGAAAGGATAAGGAGGAGGAGGTGCCAGGAGAGAAGCATTATCTGTGAGAACATCTGTCGTTTGTTCATTGCCTGGGGACTTAGTGGGTAGTTGGAAAACCTGCCATGCTTTTTTTTTTGGTCTTGTGTTGGCCACAGTCTCTCTGAGAAATTGACCCAACCTCTTCTCTTGAGCTGGCTGTTGTGTTGAAGAGTCTCTGCTGTGGCAGGGCAAGGGCCAAAATCTTCATCTGTAATCAGTTCTGTTTAGAAATAGCGAAGCCAAAGCCTCTTACTAGAGGCAGAGAGGGTTGCTGGACTCTGGGAAACTGACAAGCATGTGGGCGACTCAAACAAAATGAGAAGACAGGCCTTTCCGGAGATCCGCAGCTCCATCTCGATGGATTAGGTCACTGGGTGCTGGCAGGGGCTTGGGCAATATAGCTGTTCGCTCTTCTCAAAAGTTCAGGGGAAAGATTTTTGGTGACTGATTGTTAATTTTTCTGTCTGACTTCACCTTTTGGAAAGGAAGTTAACATACATTTGTGTTCAGGAAATTAAGCTAGATTTTGTTGGTGAATATAAAAGAGATGACTCTAATATAAGTTCTATGTGGTTCAAAATACCAGAAACCCGATCCAATGGCAAACCATAGACTAGGGGAGTACTTCTAACACCTATGATAGAGAAAAGGCCAGTATTTTAATGCATAAAGGGCTCTTAAAATCTATTTGAGTAAAGGATTTAAAAAGAGAAAGAAATATAAACATGTTTATAAACGTGAAAAGACTAGAGGCCCGTTGCATGAAGATTTGTGCAATAGGCCTTCCTTCTCCTGGCTGCTGTCACCGGTTTTCCTCTGGCACCTGGGACTCAGGCCTTCACTCCGTCCGGAGCCTTCAGTCTTTGCTCCGGCCAGAGCCTTCAGTCTTCTCCGCTCCAGCCGGAGCGCTGCTGCTGTAGCTCCCTCTGCCCCCACCCTGCCGTCCCCCTCATAGCAGGTGTCCCGCCCTGCCTGGCCGCTCCATGCCTGCATATGCAAATTAACCCACCATATTTGTTGGGTTAATTTGCATACTCACTCCTGATTGGCTGGTGGGTGTCACCAAGGTACGGTCAATTTGCATATTTTTCTTTTATTAGTGTAGATACCTACTTCTACTTACAATGACAGAATTGCAACTGATGAAACATGACATGTCGCTGTTAGACTGGCAAGAAGAACATTTGATAACATACAGAGTTGGCAAGGGTGTGGAGAAGCAGGCACTCTCACGTGTATAGAGGGAGTGTAAACACACCCAGTTTCTCTGGCAATGCCACTCAAAATCAGAATGTATATAATCTTTCACCTATCAATTCAATTTCAGGAATTTATCCAACAGAATTTACAAATATAAACCAAGGTGTCTATACAAAGATATTCAATTCATTACAGCAATATTTATAGTTAAAATGTGAAACAAGCCCTGGCCGGGTGGCTCAGTTGGTTGGAGTATTGTCTCATAAACCAAAATTTGTGGGTTTGATTCCCGGTCAGGGCACATACCTAGGTTCCATGTTCTATCCCCAGGCAAGGCAAGTATGAGAGGCAACCATGCAGTGTTTCTCTCACATTGATGTTTCTCTCTAAAATCAATGAAAACATATCCTTGGGTGAGGATTAAAAAAAAAAAAAAAAGTGAAGCAATGTAAGTGCCTAGGAGTAAAAGACTGATTAAAGACATTGAAAAGATTTGTAGTTTGTGCTGTGTATGATGTATTTATATTTAGCTTCAGTGCCCAGTATCAGTTTATTATCTCTCAGCTCCACATTCACCCTTCATTGCCTAATCCAGTGGTCGGCAAACTCATTAGTCAACAGAGCGGCAAACCTCGACACATGTGGCTCGCGAGCCGTGGTTTGCTGACCACTGGCCTAATCTATGAAAATGGATCTGTTCCTTGGAAATATTTTTCCTTTCCCAGCTGAGAGTTGAATACATTGGTAAGTGGCCCAGAGTTTTAAAAGCAAGGGAGTGGGGAGAGATGCTATTTATGCTTATATAAATATGCACATGTATGGACATCGTATGGAAGCTACTTAAGAAACTATGGAGGGCGTTACCTCTAAGAGTGAGACTGAAATCCAAGAAGCGGGGGGAGGGGAGACTCAAAGTTCTTTTACCATGTACATGTTTTGTTTTTATAGTTAAAATATAAAACTTTTGTTAGGCATTGAAGAAAGAGAAGAAAAAAAAGAGTTGCCTTAATGGAGAAACAGACTGTTCCTAGCTGGAAATGTGAACTATTGTAAAGATGTCGTTTAATCAAAATTAATTTATAGGCTCAATGCAGTCATGGTAAAGAAAAAATCCCAGGGTGGAGGCAGGGCATGGTTTTTATTGTTAAGAAGCTTAGAGTATATTTTGGGAGACAGAAACATAATGTTCACCAAAAATGCCTTGAACAGTTATAAAGCAATATATCAAGTGCAAAGCAATAAAATTGAATACATATGTATGGTGGGAACTTGGAGTCCTTTGAGAGAATAGATAGAATGGAGTTAATCAGCAAAGGATACTGAACAAGAAGGAATCTTTCTTAAGGTTCATATTCTCTCCTCGAAATGAAAACTGTCCTCCCAAAGCTTCTTCATCTCAGGAGGGAGCTTTCCTGAGGGGGGAGTTCTTTCTATGGTGTATTTTGTATTGAGAAAGGCTATCTACTGGACATTGTTCTGCTGCTGAATAAAGTGGCCCAAATGCCTCCACTTTTTCATTTTTGAGATTGCAAATGACTGAAAATTAGGTAATCAAGGACAGACGGGATTGGGTCAACTGTAACAAGGAGTACAATTGCTTGAAGAATCTGGAAACAATACTGACCACATTTGTTGGCATTAATTCATTGAAGCAATAATGCTGTATATGTAGAAAATATGTCTTTTAAAAGTCATCAGTTCTGAGTATTGCAATTGAACTCTAACTTGGAACTGATGATAAATTCTTTTTAAAAAACCACACAGAGCAGCAGACAGTATCATGCATTGGGAGGTTTAAAAATTCCCATAGCATTTGGAAAACATTTTATCATCTCTCTATGCCAGTTATAAAGATGAGAATTTAAGTCATAGGTGGTTTGATTTAGAAGGTGTGACATGTTGCTCCATCCTAGAACTGGATAGAACTTTTCATAGAAAAAAACGATTGCTTAAATACAATTGCTTTTGTAGGTCTTCATGAACTCTTCACTATGAATGGGTGAAGTGACTTTTAAGATGTTCTCCTGGCAAATAAATTACGTTTATGTTAGGAGTACTTCATGATGACTTCTAAATAATACCTATAGTGGCTAGAAAGAGATATTAAAGGAGATATCACTTGCTAACTTTTCTTAAGATACATTATTTATTGCATACCATTTCCCATTAGTGCAGTTTATAACATCACTCACAGTAGTTCTTTAAGACTTGTTTCCGTTGGAACAGAAGTTTATTAAACCTCCATTTTTCATCCCTTGCAGAACTCCGGCAGAAATAAAGAAGTGCTGTCTTTTGTGAATAGTTAAAGGTGGTCATGGTTTTGGTGGCTTTATTGTTTTTCCAATCACTGCAGGTCTGTCAAAATGTTTTATGAGTCTTTATTCTAAAGGCACCAGTAACTCCCAGGGAGGACAGTTGCACAATGTTTGGGTGTATGAGCATTTGTAATTTCAAAGTTTGCCATGTTTTATGAGATTAAAGCTGAGAAAACCCAAGTGTGTATGTGTTATCATTTAATCTGCAACCTAAAAGAAGGTATTGAGATATATTCTTCTCTTGCTAATAGTTGCTAATAGGACAGATTACTGGCAGGGGTTATATTTATTAAAAGTGCTAGTCTGGTTTCCAGGTTTTTAAAGCATGAGGATGTCTTTTTAACAGCAAAAGGTTTCATGGCCTCCCTCATATAATAGCAGTTGCACTGTATGTTTTTTTTTTCTTCTTCTTCTTTTTAATTGTTGGCAGTATTACGGATGTCTCCATTTTAGCAGTTGTATTTTTGTGTTTTGGGTCTGTCGTCAATTTTTGGTGCTCATGTGGTTGGAAGGACCTTTATAATGACCCTGAGGCCCTCTCCTAGCCCAAGGGCACATGGTGGGAAACCACTGCCATGCAATATTCAAACTTAACCATAGTGGCTTCCTTCAGGAGAGGTGGAACATGGGTGTTAGAAACAGCCAAATTGGACTCTAGAGGAGAAAATTCGGGTCAGAATTGAAATCCTTCTTCCTTTGTAGTACATCCCTACTCTGAGCATGCTCTGTGGACCCACTCAGCTAAGATAATAAAAGTTATGATTATATTTTGTTTCAGAATGTTGACACCTTTTATATTGGTACCTATAGGTACAAAAGCAAGAATGTTTTTGATTAGGGCCACAGGTATCAAGGGAGAGAGGCTGGGGATAACCTGGAAGGTAGAACAGAGAAATCACAGGTAGATGGGCCAAGTTACTACTGAAGCTGTTGCATCAGACGGCGCTGAGTCTAGCACTGTTGAGGGTCAGCTTTGATGTGCAGTTCAGCCAGAATAAACACAAAATAGATATTCAGCTGGTTTCAGAAGAGAACCCACCTTCATTTTTTCCCTGCCACCCAGTATACTTTGTAGCCATTATGAAAGTGGAAGTGTCTGAAGATATGCTTATGGCAATTTAAGAATACTGCAGATCTGATATCTGAAGAAAGGTCCAATCCCTGGTCAGATTCCTCTCTCTCCCCCAGAACACTGCCATGTTAATGTCTCTGAGTGGTAGAAGAACCGGGTGAACTGTGTGGATGCAGGATTTTCCAAAACGCATTTGGCCACAGAACATCTGCTTGTTTCTTCCTAGTCTTCATGAAATATCTGGAAACCTTGTGTAGAACATACTTTGGGAAAGGCTGATCTTAGCTATAATCTGGGTGGACTTCAGAAAACCTGATGGCTTAATGGTAACGTGAGGATGCTGTCATCAGGGGTCTTCATGACTGCCACCAGGCTGGGGAGTGGTCTGTGTCTCCAGGGAAGGGAGCCAAAGCCAGGTACCTCTGATGGCATTCGGAAACAAGCGTTTGTTCTCTGCCTACAATGAATTCTCCAAGACAGTGGTCGGCAAACTCATTGGTCAACAGAGCCAAATATCAACAGTACAACGATTGAAATTTCTTTTGAGAGCCAAATTTTTTAAACTTAAACTTCTTCTAACGCCACTTCTTCAAAATAGACTCGCCCAGGCCGTGGTATTTTGTGGAAGAGCCACACTCAAGGGGCCAAAGAGCCGCATGTGGCTCGCGAGCCGCAGTTTGCCGACCATGGCTCCAAGACGAAAGCTTCCTTTGGTTTCTTTTTATATAATGCACTCTTCATCAAATAATTACTACTTAATCAGTACTCAAGGCTTAAATTTGTGTCTTCATTATCATAGCTGATTGGGGTGGGGAAGAGCATCTAGCAGGTCTTTTGTTTAGCTATCAAGAAATATTTAGACATCAGCTCTCGTCTCAATCTTAAAATATTGATTGTTTCTCACCACCCAAATTCACAGATAGTTTGTGAAAACTCTTAAAAGAGTCAGAAGGCTGGAGGAAGGGGAACAAGGTAGGTGGGGTGGGGGGTGGGGGATGTTCTCCATCTTTGTTCATTAGTTCAGATTTTTTTTTTAATTGTTTGATTCTCTTGGAGACAAAGCTAGTTCTCTTTAGAATCTGCTGATCCGTGATGTCTTCCTGTTTTTAAAGCAAGGTCTTTATTTTAGCAAAATATCTATTCAACAAACAGTTTAAACATCACGTGGAAATGATGATGGAATCTTTCTTGGGAAGTAGGTTGATAGCTTCTGACATGGTGACAGCGTTAGGGAGTGATAGGTATGCATTTCTTACTGTGTAGATGCCTCCAGGAAGGAGGGACAGCTGTGTGCAAAACGCTTACAGACTGCAGAGCAGAATGCTGTTGATCTGCAAGCATGATCTGTTCTTTACAGAAGCTTTTATAGCAGAAATTAGCATTTGCATATCACTGTACAAAACACATACATACGCATTACAGCATATGATCCTTACAACAGCCCTGTAATGGAAGCTGTATTGACAATTAAAAAAAAAAATCTCCATTTACATTCGATGAAGCTGAAGTCAAGGTTAAATTTACTTGCCCAGAGCCCTGGCTGGTGTGCCCAGTGGTTAGAGAGCTGGCTGAACACTGAAGGGTCGTGGGTTCAATTCCTGGTCAGGGCACATGCCCAGGTTGTGGGCTCGATCCCCAATGAGGAGGCATGCATGAGGCAAACTATCAGTGATTCTCATCATTGATGTTTCTCTCTCTCTCCCTCTCCCTTCCTCTCTGAAGTCAATAAAAATACATTAAAAAAAAGAAGCTTATGACTTATTTTATACTTTTAATATAGTATTTGTGATTTTAATGACACTGCCTTCCAGGAAAGTCTGATCCATTGGCACTCTGCCTGTTTGGGGATGTGTGTTACATCTGTGGTGCTGTGAGTGTGAGAGTTTGAGTTTGTGTGTAGCTCACACGTGTGTATGTGCTTGTGTGTGACCAGGAGAGAGGAGGAGAGGAAGATGGGAAACAGATTCTCCCTGGGCTTTGCCAAACTGTGTAGGTCCCCACCCTTAAAGAGTCTGATTCCTGGAGGGTGGGGAGCACAGATTGGATTCTCCCACTACCTCCCCCTCCCCTTAAAGAAATACCACCGCGTGGGCGAGTCCCTGTTACTGATGGGAATGCATTGAGTCAGAGCAGGGAAAACGGCTAAAAATCATCACACTGCAGAGAAGTACTTTATAGCCCTCAGCTGGTAGTCGTAGAAAGGAGACCGCTGGGAAAGGTTTTCTTTCATGAGCCCTTTCTGACTTGTGCTGTCCCCTCCTTTCGTCCCGGTGGCCGTGTTGGTAATTGGGTGGGAGGCAGAGGCGCAGGCTGCCCACAGGTGTCCTTCCCCTCTGCTGATGACCGCGCCCAGCCTGCTCCCCCGGCCCTTCTCCAGGCTTTGCTGGGCTTCCAGGATAATAGTTAAATCAGCAGATGTTGTTAGGCATGTACCGACAGAGTTTGGTCTAATTCAGTCTGATTATTAAAATTCTTGGCAGGAATTCTACATGAATCACCTCCAAAAAAATTTACATTAAAGTTAATGCTACAAGTCTGATTTCAGCCCACAAAACAGAAAACTTGGAGCTCGAAGTCTGCAACTGTGGCCTTAACTCCTCCTTGTCCACGGACTCGTGACTTTTTCCCACAAACAAAGGAACACGAGTTTTTATTAAGAACCTGTGTGTGTGGTGGTGGGGGTCGAGGGTGGTCTGCAGGGTCACCGCGGGAGGGAGTTATTCTGATCTTTGAATTAAGACAGATGTCAGGCCCTCCGCCTGTAGGTGGACAACCTGGGTTCAAATCCTGCCAAGCCACTTATGGGTTGTATGACTTCGGGCAGGTTCCTTAGCCTCTCCGAACTTTATTGTCCCATCCAGAAAATGGGGATAATAATACCTCACATTGTTGTGCATACTAAATGAGCCGCATACAAGACTTGTGGCAGAACAGGAGGGGTGAGCCCCTCATAACTGCTAGCTGCTCTTGTTGCTGATGTTACGATGATCACTCCTTGTGCTGCACTATTTTGAAGAGCAGCAAGGTATGTTAACATGATCGGGCACACGCGTATAGTGACCCTTGTCACTGTGTCACGTCCCTCCACTCCCTCCCTCACTTCTTTGTGAGTAGTTTCGGGGCATTAATGACACGTGACTTTAAACAACCTTCTCTGCACCCCTTTTGGGAGATGGAGCAGGGTAAGACGGCGGGGGGGCAGCATCTTTGTTCATCACTGCTCTCTCCCTGACCCTCCGCGCCTGCCTCCAGATAGGTGTGCTCGGGACCTTCGCCGCGATTTTCCAGGTTCAGAAAGCCATTGTGTGCCTTTACCGTGAAGATCGTAGGTATCAGAGGTGGATCCTGGGGGTTAAGTTTTCTTCTCTGTTATCGTTGTGGTTTCTAGGGATGGCAGAGCTAACGTTGACATGTCTGGGATGGACGATGTTCTCTGTAGGTGTGGGGACAGTGAGTGATAGGTAGGATGGGTGAGAGGTGGTGGACAGCAGTAATACTTGCCCTTGGTCTCAGGTTCAATCTTGATGCCTGAGCCAGAGCAAACAGCCTGGGGGTGTTTTGGGGAGATGATCAGGGAGGGCTGGGGCTGGAAGCGCCGCCTGGTTTTGCTGTCCAGCTGACCCACAAATGGCACTGCCTCGGGCTATGTCATGACAGCAAGTTGAGGGGGACTTGCATGATGAGTGCTAACAGGACAAATTCCAGTTGATTCCGATGGAGCTAACCTTTACTGGCTGCCTGCGACTTGCCAGACCCTGTGCTGGTTTTTAACCAATGAAGTGTCCTTTGGTCCGATGACTGTTCTCTGAGGCGGGTACCAACGAGGAAGCTGAGGTCAGGGCAGTTACGTACTTGCATCACATCGAGTCTGGGCAGAGCTGGGAGGTGAAACCCGGTCTCCCGTTTTCCAGGCCGGGGTTCTGCCCTGCCATAAACTGCTGAAAGGAAAATAGCTGACCGTGGGTAAGTGTCCACTTCTGTGCCAGGTACGGTTATTCCCTGTAACTTAGCGACCATCCGCCTCCCTCCAAGCCCCAAATTTGGAGAGGCTAAGTGGACGCCAGTTAGAATGAGCATCTGTCTTGAAGAAGATGCTTGTCCCCCTGAACCACCCTGCCTCTCAGAAGATGCTTTCTAGCCCAACACATTGGGTTATTTTTAACATCTGTGTAGCACAGTCCCACGCTTTTGAATATGACAAACCTTCCTTTCCTTGAAAAGAGAAGAGGCAGACATTTTTGGCCCCCTTCTTTGTAGGCGTTAGCTTTTGAGTGATTTTTGGCCGTGCTAATAAAGTGCTAAAGTTTAGACCTAGTCCCAGTGGTAAACATGTGAAAAATTAATGTCATTCACTTTTCTTCTCCTTGAACTAGCAAATCCCTTTTGCCTGTAAATAAACTCACCACCTCCCCCTTCCCACCCGGGGAGGACCCTAAGTGCTAGCCACAATTTGCCAGCAGCCTTCTGCGAGGAAAAAGGTTTCCCCCTGACGTTTCTGCCTGACGTGCGCCTGTTGGACTCTACAAGAGGCAATGATATGTGATGCGGAGAGCCTGGGTTTTGGAGCCAGATGCCTGGTCCAGTTTACTGGCTTTGTGATTTGAGCAAGTCACTTTTTTTTTTTTAATTGATTTTAGAGAAAGAGGAAGGCAGGGCAGGAAGGAGAAAGGGAGGGAAGGACGGAGGGAGGCAGGGAGGGAGAGACAGACGGACAGCAGTTTGTTGTCCCACTTATTTATGCATTCATTGGTTGATTCTTGTATGTGCCCTGACTAGGGATTGAACCTGCAACATTGGCTGATCAAGACAGTGCTCTAATCAACTGAGCTACCTGGCCAGGGCTACAAGGCACCATTTCGGAGCCTCAGTTTCCCCATGTATAAAATGCTTGTGTCTCTTCATAGGCATTTTGGCTATATCTTTAGTAAAATTTTAGTGTTAACTACAGCTTGAGGACAATAATTTAACAAAAACCCTCTGATTTTCTGCCTGTAAGATTTATGAAATGGGCGGGACCCTCCCTTCAAGAAGCTCCCTGTCTGCCAGGAGAGAACCCTGTACTCAACTCTGAGGCTGAGAGCAGAGTGCCTGGAGAAAGGAGGAAAGTGCTCAGTTTGCTCAGTTTTGCTTTTTAAGGCTCGGTGCTAATACTGAATTGTAACCTATAGTTACAATAATGAATAAAGCAGACTTTGCCCTTTAGGAGCTGAGTCTTCCTGGGGAGAGAGGTCAGCTATACTTTCTTTTTAAATATACTTTTTATTGGTTTCAGAGAGGGGAGAGAGAGAGAGAGAGAGAGAGAGAGAGAGAGAGAGAGAGAAACATCAATGATGAGAGAGAATCACTGATTGGCTGCCTCCTGCACGCCTCCTACTGGGGATTGAGCCATCAACCCGGGCATGTGCTTTTGACTGGAATCGAACCTGGGACCCTTCAGTCTGTAGGCCGGCGCTCTATCCACTGAGCCAAACTGGCTATGGCAGCTATATTTTCTTTACAGCTATTATTAGTACCTGCCATTTTTTGTTTATTCTCTATTGCTTACTCCTCTATCACTAGAATGTAAGCCCATGAGAGCAGGAACCCATGTGTCTTATTCATGATTAGATTTCCTATACCCAGCACCTCAGTATTAGTTGAATAAGGTAAGTAAGAACAGTTATGAGAAGAAGAAACGCATGCACAGGGCAGGGTGGGCACACAGAGGAGGAATCCCAGCCCTGCCCTTCCATGGGGGCAAGGTTGAGGGGAGGAGCATCAGAGTAGTTTTCCAGAGGGGTGACATCCAATCTGGTTCCTGACAGCAGAGTAGAAGTTAGATTAAAAATGGGACCAAAAGTGTTCCAGGCAGTAGAAAGTGGAGGGAAATTTGTTCCCCAAATTGCACAATGCACAGGACTAGGATAGTGGTTTACAGCAGGGTCAGCTTTGTCCCTAAGGGGATGTTTGCCACAAGTAGGAGGAGTGCTCTAAACATCCTACAGTGCACTGGGCAGCCCCCCACCACAAGAACCCTGAGCTAGGGGAGGCACCACTTGGGAGGCCTGGGGGAGAGGCTGAGGTAGGAACAAAAATGAATAACCAGAGGGAAGAAAGGGGCCACAGTGGGTGGGTGGCTGTTTGAGAATTAAATAGTGTTCAGCCAGCTCAATACTTGCAGGAGAACTTGTAGGTGCACAGTGTCAAGTCACCCTTAAATAATCCCGCACCAAGAATTCACTGACACCAAGTTGAAGAGCACACTGTGTTGAAGGTGTGTCTGCGGTCGCCCTGGGACTGGGCACTAGGAAGCTAATGGGTTATGCTGTCTGCAATTTCTCCATTTCCTTCCAGTCACAGCAGAACAAGCAGGATGTCAATGAGGCTGCTCAGCATTTTCCTTCTCTTATTAAATTTAAGTGATTGCCTTTCTACATCTGACCGATGGGATGAAAATGCATCAGACCCTGGAAGGTGCTTTCAGAAAGAAATTGTTTCCTTTTTTCCTCTTAGCTGCAGGGCCCATCTTGCTAATTGATTGTCCCCAGTGGTGGCTGCGGCATAGATTCTCCCCCAACGGCCTTTCCCAACTGGGGCATTCAAGAGCGGGAACGGCCCTCCCCTGCGCCTCCCTTCCCAAAGACTCAGATTCATGCTCTCCAGTGAGCCTGGCTCGGGCTTGCCCGGGACCTGCCAGGAGCCGAAGGTTGTTTTCTTTTTCCCACAGGAAATAATTTTCCTGGGCACGGCAGCCCCGGGTTGCCAATCCCTTGCTTTCACGAAAGCTCACGTGTGTGTGACAGTGGCACTATTGTTGGGCATGCTGGAGTTTCCATTACAGATCCTGTGTTTACCTGCCGCAGCGGTTTTTCTGAGAGGCATAATTTTAATAGTAAGTCATAAGAAGGGACTAGTTTGAAAAAAGAGGGAGCCTGGCTGGCGTGGCTCAGTGGTTGAGCATCGACCTATGAACCAGGAGGTCACGGTTCGATTCCCTGTCAGGACACATGCCCGGGTTGCAGGCTCGATCCCCAGTGTAGGCCGTGCAGGAGGCGGCTGATCAATGATTCCCTCTCATCATTGTTTCTATCTCTCTCTCCCTCTCCCTTCCTCTCTGAAATCAATAAAACATTAAAAGAAAAAAGAGAGGGAGAATATTCTCTGGAATATGAGGCAGCTGGGAACTGGGATGATTGCTGAGTTTCACATGTGAGTGGTCGTGGCTTGGTCAGTTTCGGTGGCCAGGGCTACTAGGTCTTTTTTATTGTTCCAGAGATCTGGAGAGGTTTAAGTGTCTGCTGGTAGAGGGCTTAAGGGAGTTTTGAACTGGATGAGAAGGTCCTTTTACCAGCACCAGCTCTCTATATAAAAATAAAAGTTAATTCACAGAAACTTCCCTGGGCTAGGGTTGATGAGATGAGACTTGGGGGACTGGATAGCTTCATAAGTGTTCAGATTTAGTTAAATGTGAAGTCGAAATGCAAATAAAGATAATTGGTGAAAGCGTGTAGTAAGCACGACTGATGGGCCAGGCACCAGGCTAAGTTAGACACACGATCCTCCTTATCCTCCCAACACCCCTGGGAGGTATGGGGCAGCTCCTAAGGCCATTTTACCAAAGGCTCCCGAGGAAGAAATCCCACAATGGAGAGAACAATGAGTGATGTTGGTACGATGAGGTGTTTTCGAGCTGAAGGGTATTATTGCAGCAACTTTAGAGTCGTGTTTAGTCTGTTTCTCTCACACCTGGCTCTGCCACGGTCGAGTACCCCAGAGTATTCTCCTGATTATGTATTATCTCTCAGTTTTCTGCTTCTTTCCTTCCTTTTTCTTTTAGAGAAGAACTATAAAAGGATGGGGGTGTGGAAGGAAAGAGGAAGGAGACTGGGCCACAGGCAAAAGGGAGGGGGCCAGGACTCCAGGGAAACCTCGGAAGTGACCTGGCAGGAGGTTTGCCCGCATTTCAGATGCATGTGTGCGCCACTGTCTGCCACGCGGATTTAAATGTTATAGTCACATCTCAATTATGCATTCTGGTGTCGAGGAGTATGGTAGCACAGGTCAGCCAAAGCAGAGGATAGCTCGTACACAGATCACAACTGAAGAGGCACAGCTGGAAAAGCCACTCTGAGGAGGACTCCTGCGGGGGGTGGGGGGCGGGCGGGGGGCGGGGAGAGTGTTCAGGCTTCTGAAAGCCAAATGCTTTCCATGCTCATCTTAGGCTGCTGGGCTGTAGAGATAATTCTTGGCAAAGTGAAAACCAAAGACTGAATAGGGTGGTTGAGGCACAGTCCTTGAGGCCAGGACAAGAGTATTGGGTCCCTCTGCCTAGATCTTTCTAAGAAATGGGGTTCTTCACTTTCTCCCATAATAAGATTGTCCTCAGGAGGAGACCCCACAATCCACGTACACAGAAAGCTCACCTTTCCCACCCTCCCTCGGGAAGTGTGACCGGCCCGCCACCGCAGTGGTGCTCAGCAGGTACAGTTTTGTCCTATAGGGACACGTGGCAATGTCTGGAGGCCTTTTTAATTAATACTTTATATATATATATATATATATATATATATATATATATATATATATATATTTTAAATGTATTTTATTGATTTTTCACAGAGAGGAATAGAGAGCAAGAAACATCAATGAGAGAGAAACATCGATCAGCTGCCTCCTGCACACCCCCCACTGGGTATGTGCCTGCAACCAAGGTACATGCCCTTGACTGGAATCGAACCTGGGACCCTTCAGTCCACAGACCGACGCTCTATCCACTGAGCCAAACCGGTCAGGGATATATATTTATTTAAAAAAAATTTTTTTAAACCTCACTTGATATTTTTGCCATTTTTTTTAATTTATTTTTTTTATATATATATTTTTATTAAGGTATTATATGTGTACATATCTTACCATTGCCCCCCCCACCCCACTCCCATACATGCCCTCATCCCCCAATGTTTTGCATCCGTTGGTTACTCTTATATGCATGCATATAAGTCCTTCAGTTGATCTCTTATTTCCCCCACCTCTCCCTAACCTTACCGCTTTAATTTGACAGCCTGTTTGATGCTTTACTGCCTCTGTATCTATCTTTTTGTTCATCAGTTTATAATGTTTTTTATTATTCACAAATGAGTGAGATCATGTCGTATTTTTCTTTCATTGACTGGCTTATTTCACTTAGCATAATGTTCTCTAATTCCATCCAGGTTGCTACAAATGGTAATAATTCCTTCTTTTTTATGGCAGCATAGTATTCCATTGTGTAGATGTACCATAGTTTTCTGATCCAGTCATCTGCTGACAGGCACCTAGGCTGTTTCCAAATCTTAGCTATTGTAAATTGTGCTGCTATGAACATAGGGGTGCATATATCCTTTCTGATTGGTGTTTCTAGTTTCTTAGGATATATTCCTAGGAGTGGGATTACTGGGTCAAATGGGAGTTCCATTTTTAGTTTTTTGAGGAAACTCCATACTGTTCTCCACAGTGGCTGCACCAGTCTGCATTCCCACCAGCAGTGCACGAGGATTCCTTTTTCTCCGCATCCTCTCCAGCACTTGTCATTTGTTGATTTGTTGATGATAGTCATTCTGACAGGTGTGAGATATATTTTTGCCATTGATTTTCAGACAGAGTGGAAGGGAGGGAGGACCGGAGTTGGGGGTGGTGGGGAGAGAAATCTAGTGAGAGAGACACATCGATTGCTTGCCTCTCGCATACACCCTGACTGGGGCGGAGGTCAAACCCCGTAACTGAGGTATGTGCCCTTGACTAGGAATTGAACCCATGACCCTTTGGTCTGTGGGCTGACGCTCTAACCATTGAGCAAATCGGCCAGGACATAAACTTGAGCAGTTTTAGGTTTACAGAAAATTTGAGCAGGAGTACAGAAAGTTCCGTAGACCTTGTCCTGCCCCCCCAGCACTCGTTCCCCTGTCGTTCACATCTTGCATTAATGTGGTACATTTGTTACAATGGATGAGCCATATTGATGCATGATCACTAACTAAAACCCTCAGTTTACTTTAGGTTTCATTCTTTGAGTTGTCCATTCTGTTGATTTTGGCAATGCATGAGGACATGTATCCAGCATTTGTCATCATACAGAATAGTTTCACTGCCCTGGAAATCTTCTGTGGTTTCTGGAGACATTTTTGATCCTCACAACTAAGAGGGTGTTACTGGCCTGTAATGAGCAGAGGCCAAACATTCTGTAGTGCATTCTAGATAGTGCCCCAGCAGAATGTCATAGCGCCACAATTGCAAAACGCTGCGGTGCAGACCACTTGTGCAGGTGTGGCTGTGTGCCTGGCGGGAGGGTGGGTGGGCTCCAGTGCTGAAAAGGAACCTGGTGTTTGGATGCTGGGAGGCCTGGCCATGCAGTGGCAGACAAGAGGCACCTGGAGCATTTGGACAGTCCTGAGGAGAAAAGGAACTCGAACTTGCAGGCAACATTCCTACCAAAATCCCGACATGCGTTCCTCTAACTCTCAGCCTCTGAAATGCAAACCCTGAGGTCCCAGTCTAATTAAAATGCCCCAAATTATAATTATGGGGTTGTGCATGGTTGGGTTAGCTTCAGTTACTCTAAAGTTAATCACAGTCTCTGATCCGTCCAGAACGAAAAGCCCAAGTCTTAGGTTCGGGTCTAAGCACTGTAGTTATTTATTTATTTATTTATTTATTTGCTGCCTTGGTTTCCTTTTCTGAAAAGGAAGACAGTTAGTTGTCCTCCTTCTCTCGCGAGACTTAGAGTGTTTTCCTGAGTTGGTATCTGCAGTCGACTCGCATTAGTTTTTGAGACGCCAGTGTTGTGTAGTGGGCTGTGTAGTGGGCAGCAGCACATACTGTTGAAGACTTAATCCATTAAAAACTGCCCAAGCAGTCGCAATTTTATGGAAAGGGCTTCTGTGGATGCTGAGGTTTGTGGGTGGGGGTGGAAAGCTACAAGATGGCTGCTTTTAAAGACGAGAGATTTATAAGGGAAAATATGAGCTTGGTAAAGGTCAGCACTTCTTGCCAATAAGGGCCCACGGTCGTGGAGTGGGTGCTGCAGCTTCCATTCGCCCTGCAGGCCCCTCGTTCCATACACCTTGTCAAATGGGGGCAGGACTTTATTCCTCTGATAGGCATAGGGAGAGAACCCAAACGCCAAGCTCACTCCCTCCCAGCGCGTAAATATGGATAAAGAGAAATATTCCTTTTCATAAATGACCTCATCCTCCACCTTCATCTTCCTGAAGTCATAAAACCTCAAGTGCCACGACAAAAAAAAAAAAAAAGACTCTTTGAAAAAAAAACAACTTCCTTTGTGTGTGCAACTTTGGGCTGCAGAGGGAAAAGCTTTGCAGAACAAAAAGGTTCCACCGGAGGCATGTAAAACAAGTTTTATTAAAACTTTAATTATCTCCCACCTGCTGGTGCTCTGTGAAGTTCAGAGGAAAGGGGCTAATTGAGAACAGCATTTGATGTGCCTGAGCGGTGCGGGGTTCTTGCCTCTTCTTAAAAGGGATTTGTTCTTAATCATGTTGATTTCATAATAAGTAAGTCCAGACACTGAGTTCACGTTCTCATTTTTGACACTGTTTAATTAAGATCCTTTTCACATGCGGTGTCAACTTGTGTTATTTTGAATGTGGGGCGTTTTTCTTTACACTAATGGTAGGGGGTCATGAACTGGCCGTGTTCCTGCATGTTCTTTGTAATAGGGGGTACATTTCGTATGGCAAGTCCAGGGGGAGTCAAAACGAAGCATTCTGGTGCTTTGTCCTTCGTTCTGAAGTACAAGAAGTATCTTTGGGCTTCGAAGTATCCATGACCTTAAACTTGAAACCCCAGGCTCCACCCCCATTTCGTATTCCGCAGCCGCAAGGGTACGTGTCTCATTTATCTCTACCTTCCTGCAGTCTTTGTTTTGACTTGAATTGCAGAATCACTCCAGGCATCAGGACTCGGAGCTTTTCAGTATGTCGCAACAACAGTCATTTCCGCACGGAAGCATTGAACATGCACAGCGACTGGCTTTAGTGCTGCCTTCTCCCTGAATCCTCCAGGAAGCCAAGGGTCACAGGGCTGGTGGGTGGAGGAGCAAAGATTCGAACCTGTTCCCTGACAGAAAGGAATCAAGCCTTTAACTACAGGCGATGGGGCTTTCTCTCTGTGCTCAAAGACTTAGAAAAACTCCAAACTTTCTGGTTCTTGGTGTTTTGCTTTTGCGCGCGCGCGCACGTGTGTGTGTGTGTGTGTGTGTGTGTGTGTGTGTGTGTGTGTGTGTGTGTGTGTGTGTGTTTGTTTTGTTTTTGAGCCTGGCATTTTGAGTGGATCAGTCAGTGTTTGTGTAAATTCCAGCGTATCTGGAAAGCCCTCTGATATCCCAGCTGTGTTTTCTTCATTGTGGTTGATAATAGCATTTGTCTGAAGACCTCAGAATACCCTAGTTTATTGAAGTTTTTTAAAATCTTGCTGAACTTGCGCTGGCCCTGTTCTAAGATGTGGATTATTGTTTTTTCCCCCTTTTTTAAAAGTTCCTTAAGCCCAGTCTTCTGTTCTTTTCTGCACCTACTATGGTACCTGCACTTCCTCCTATAGATGTAGTATGAGCCCAGTTGAAGGTAAAGAACACTTCCTAAGCACATGCTATGTACCAGGTGCTTTCTGAACGTGGATTCTCTCTCCTAGTTGTCTTACTAGCCTATGTAATGGTCATAGACATCTTCGTTTTACAAATGAAGCAACTAGGCTTCAGTATGCTTGCTGTGGACTTCATGACTAGTGGGTTATAATAGGACAAGGAATCACATTCAAACCCAGGCCTCTGTGACCCAAAGCCCAGGTTCTTTCCACTCCATATACTTTCTGTTGAATGGGAATTGGCTTAAATGGAATTTTGCCTTTTCTTGGGAAAGGATGTAGAGAAGGCTTTAGAAACACATGGACAACCTTTCTCTCCCCATCCACCCCCAAGCCAAAGAGGCCATCTCAGGAATGGGACTTATATCAAGTGAATGGGAAAACTGGGTCATGTAGCTGCCAGGAGCCTGCATTTCTGTTTAACTGGCTAGCACACACTTTCTTTGTATTTGTTTTCCTATGGCTAGTTCTGACAAATAAAAGGGCTTCTTTTCTTGGCCTCTTCACTTGGGAGAAGTGAACTGTGGGACTTAGTGGAAGGAGTAAAGGACTGAAAATGCTTGGATTTGGAGAATTTCCAGATATGTGGTGCAGAAGGCATTTTTGTTGACTTTGGTGACAAAAGCGTCTGAATGACAGCTCCCTGCATCACACTCCCTGAACCACAAGCCACCCTGTTATTACAGAACTTGTTACCCCCCCCCCCCCATGCTTCCCGGTCCTTCATCGCTGTGGTCTCTTCCCCGGGAGAGTGCTGGCCAGTCGACTAACAAGTATCTACTGAGCTCCTACTAGATAAAAGTTTGTTGTACCCAGACTGTCAAGCAGAAACGTTAGAATAAATAATAGAGTGAGATCAAGGCATTCTTCCTTTTGCTTTAGGTCAGGATTCAAAGAATCCAGAGGAGCAGGAGCTGTTCTTTCTACACCTTCTTTATGTCATATCATTTCAGGATCACTGGGTTTTGATTCACTTTCTAGAACTGAAACTTTCAGGACCTAGCAGTTTTCTTCCAGAGCCTTAAAAGTCATTGTATAATTGGGACTTTGTTTCCTGTTCCCTCTTCCCTCTCTCCTGCTGATACTTCTTTGCCCCCCACCCCCCTGAAATCCCTGGCTGTCCCTATGCCATAATGACTTCCGGTAGCTTAGCAACATTGATTCTCATGTAGCGAAGCCTCCTGTGCGCTGCTGGCCCTCCCAGGGAAAAATCACATGAAAGTGTCAGGTATCGGTGGAATGTATCTCCTTGGAATAGATAGCCTTCGGCTTGGTACAGGCAAAGCCCTTTAGTCCAGCCTGGACGTGAGGGTGCCTTCTGCTTGCTTAATCGACTGATTTTTTTAAAAAAATATATTTTATTGATATTTTACAGAGAGGAAGGGAGAGGGATAGAGAGCTAGAAACATCGATGAGAGAGAAACATCGATCAGCTGCCTCCTGCACACCTCCTACTGGGGATGTGCCCGCAACCAAGGTACATGCCCTTGACCGGAATCGAACCCGGGACCCTTCAGTCCGCAGGCCGACGCTCTATCCACTGAGCCAAACCGGTTTCGGCAATCGACTGATTTTTTAAAAAAACAAAAACACAAACAAACAAAGCAATGTTAGCAGAGCCAAGAATCATGTTGGCAAGATTCTGTACAAGAACATACCCTTGCATAGCTTCCTGATGGGAGCCCAGGCTGCCTTACATGTGGTACCTGGGAGCGGCTTTGTTTTTTTTTGTTTTTTTTTTTTTTTAATATATTTTATTGATTTTTTACAGAGAGGAAGGGAGAGGGATAGAGAGTTAGAAACATCGATGAGAGAGAAACATTGATCAGCTGCCTCTTGCACACCTCCTACTGGGGATGTGCTCACAACCAAGGTACATGCCCTTGACCGGAATCGAACCCGGGACCCCCCAGTCCGCAGGCTGACGCTCTATCCACTGAGCCAAACTGGTTAGGGCTGGGAGCGGCTTTGATTGAGAAATCCAGACCACGCTCGGAATGTGGGCACCTGATGGTGCCGCGTGCAGAGCCTTTACTTCTGATGGACCCCTCCTCACGCCAGCCTCTCTCTGCCCTTTGTGTGGTTCTGCGCCGGGGTTTTGAGCTGTATTTGAAACCTTTGTTTAAATTTTTCTGAGGGACATCAAAGGCAAGCATCACAGTCCCCAGGTGGCACAGAGCCTTTCTTCAGAAGGGGCGTGTGCAAAAAGAAAAAGAAAAGGCCATTTAATCCTGGAGACATCTCTTGGCTGAGAAACTGAACAGGGGAAATGGAGGATTGGAAGGAGGAGATGGATCCTTCTCCCTTTTTAGCGCCTACCTCCTGCTCAGACATGCACATCTTATTCATCATCTTCCTCTAAGCCTTGCCTGGTGTTAGTGGGTCCCGACATTCTGACATGAACTCTCTCCCTTTTACCAGTTCTTCCCACACAGGACCCCTGGCTTAGGATCCCTGCACTTTCGATGTCCCTCTTACCCCTAACTGGGCTGGATCTTGCCAGGTGATGTGCTCAGCCAGACTTCTCTTAAGACAGACATACTTCAGTAATTCTTCCTTGCCCTCAGCTATCTATCTGGGGGGAAAGGCCACAAGTTAAATAATAATAAATGAGCGTCAGTGCTTCATTTGTATCGTGTATAGAATTGATGAATGCGGGAAGGTGGGCAGCCCTTCCAAGCAGCGAATGACCATTTCTGAGGTGCGGTCAGCCAGCTTCCCACCGGGAGCTTCAGTTCACCCAGGGGCTTTATCGTGTTAGATTAGTCAGAGGTGAGGAGATGGAAACCTTGGTTTTGATCTCTGGTTCCTTAGGTTCTACATTGGTGACGGGGACATAGCTGCTGGAGAACTGTTCATTCACATTCTAGAAACATGTTTGGCCAGAACCTTCAGAGGTGATGAGCCACTTAGGTTCAGCCATCAGCTCAGGCTAGTTTATGCATTCACAAGGGGCCATCCCTGCCTTTTCTGTATCTGATTGTTTATGTGCTTCATCTAGGACACTACACTTCCCCATTATCTAGGGGACTAGCAACCAAATTAGGAACCACAAAGTCTTTTAGAAAGGCAGATGGATGGAGTGATGGAGGGATATTCCCTCCCGCCTGTCCCCAGCTCCAATGACCCCTGAATTTCATACTTTTAGAACTCACGTTTGTGAACCCTGATTTTCTCTGCTCTTTGCTGACCACACCCCA
Organism: Plecotus auritus; assembly: GCF_963455305.1. Lineage (NCBI taxonomy): Eukaryota > Metazoa > Chordata > Mammalia > Chiroptera > Vespertilionidae > Plecotus > Plecotus auritus. The sequence goes on from NC_137774.1 coordinate 35,832,512, forward strand.
CATCACCATCCACAGTCCTGATGGATCTTTCTTGATCTGTGCTCATCCCACTGACTAGACCAAAGTCTTGTGGTCTTGTTGCCTTCCTTTCTGCACTTGGAACTCTGGGACGGCTCCCCCTGAACTCTTACTGAGGGAGCTGTCCTTGGGGCTTGTCTTTATGGGACTTTCTGGTTCTCCCAGGGTGTCCCTGCCTTCCGGAGGGGATTCTAGAGGGTCTCCTCATAGGTGGTCTCTCTTGAGAAGGAGGTTTTAGTTTCTTAGCCAGGGATGTTTAGGGCCAGCTTTCTTCTTTCTTTAGCCCGAGGTCAGGAAGGTGGTGTAGGCGGAGCTTAGAGCTGTGGCTGTAATGGAAATTTGAAGCTCATGCTGGTTGAACTCCAAGAACAAAGACGACTTTTACACCAGCCAGCGAGCAGCTTCTGCTGGGTGAGCTCTGGGGGAGGAGAAGGGAGAAAAGGCGAGGCTCAACGTGAACAGGGTGTTTCCATGTCTGAGAAAGTAAGATTCATGGAGTCCAGTTCCTCTCTCCAGAGCAGCTCTCCTCCCCTCCGCCCCATTCTTCACCTTCCGGCCTCATTGGCATGGTTATGGCACATGCTGATAGGAAGAAAGAAGGAATGGAAAGGAAAGATGGAAAAATGGTCCCTTTTTTCCCATTTAAAATTGGGAAGTTTTACATTCTGTGAATTGATGCCCAGACACAATGAAGGAGGAAGAGGCTGGGTTAGTTGCTAATAGATCTTTCTCTCACCCGCCCCACTCCCCACCTTCATCAGGAGAGACAAGACCACCCTCCTGGTGCTCCATGGCCTGTCCCTCCAGACCCTGCTGGCTCCCATCGTGTGGTTACACGTGGCCAGGCAGGCACAACTCACTCTGCTCACATGCTTGTGGGTCCACAGGCTCCGTTCTCCCTGTAATTACAGCTCTAGGAGCACAGTTCTCTGCTTTTGATCAACTCGTGGGAAGTTGTGCAAGGATCACCTCCCCACAGCCTCAGCTGTTGATAGTCAACCTCACCTTCAACAAACAGCTTCCCACGAGTATCTTTTTAGATCCTCACATCTTGCAGCTTCTTGTCCTAGAATTGCCTCCAACACATCACCTGTCCCTTAAGACAATGCTCTTCTCAGTCCTGCTGTCTTTACTGACGAAGAGTTTGGCTCTAAAGGTTTTTGCTATTTTAATCCAGAGCCACGAGAAACTGTAAACATATTGTGATCATTTTTCTAGTTCTCTGGAAATTCTAAACATTAAGCCCCAGTGTCCTTAAACAAAGTTCCTGAACCTCTCTGAACCTCAGTTTTATCATATATGAACATGGGGGTGATGGTGGTACCCGCCTTTCCAGGCTGCTGCAGGGAGTAAATACCACTATGTGTGTGAGAGGCCAGGACGATACAAGGTATACAGTAGGTGCCTCATAGAGGTGGTTGTAAGGATCTTGTAGTTAGAGAAGGCAGTAGAGACACCTGAGGACTGGGCATGGTGGGTGACACCCCTAGGAAATACTTCGATACATTTGGATTTTGCCTGAGCACGCCAGGTAAAAACCCAAGCTTCTCATCTGTCTTAGGTGTTCACTTTGCTTGTTGGAATACAAAAGGAAAATATGAAATACAAACCATTTCCTGCCTTCACTTGTGTGACATTCATTCATTCAGCAAATAGTTAAGCTAGTACCTATATTTCCCTAGTGCCTGAAAAGTTGAACAAAATAGCCTTATGGCCCAGCCAGTGTGGCTCAGTGGTTGAGTATCTACCTATGAACTAGAAGGTCACAGTTCGATTCCCGGTCAGGTTCGATCCCCAGTGTGGGGTGTGTAGGAGGTAGCCGATCAATGATTCTCATCACTGATGTTTCTGTTTCTCTCCCCCTCTCCCTTCCCCTCTGAAATCAATAAAAATATATTTTAAAATAGACCCTATGCACAGCTGAGTCTGTTTATTCAAAATAAAATCAATCATCTCTATGCAGAGTGATACTTGCTATTAAATGAGCTAACGTATGTAAAGTGCTTGCACCTGGTCCAGTCATCAAACGCCATCTTATAAGCCCTTAAGCCCCATGCCAGTATCTGGATGTCTGGAGGCAGAGAGGGCAGAGGAGGGATACAGAGGAGAGAGCCTGTAAGAATAGGTGATGCTTGATCTAAGTCTTAAGGAAGAATAGGGATTTGTCAGGTGGACAGGTGTGAAGATAGGAGTGGGAGGGGAGCTAAGGGGGAAGTAGGAGGAGGGTGCTCTGGGCAGCTGGAACAGCTAAAGCAAAGTGTTGCTTGAGGCACTGAGGGGATTGACTGCCTTTGCTTGTCTTGCTAAGAAGTTTGGTCTTTATCTTCAGGTGACTGAGAGCAGTAGGGGAGGGTGTTAAACTTAGGCTTTTACTCGTGGGTAAGGACAGATAGGGGAGCCAGACTGGAAATGGTCTGGAGGCAGGTACAGTAGAATAACCTCAGACTCCAGCTGATGCCTTTGGGATGGAGAGGAGTGGAGGGGTAGATTGAGGAGCTATCCAGGAAGTGACTGAGTAGAAACAAGGAAGAAGGAAGAATGTGGAAGACTCCCAGTTTTCTGGCTTGGGAAATTGGATGGAGGATGCTTGGTGCCATTCACTGAGACAAGGAGTAATAGCAGATAAAGAAGCAGGGGTGGAGGGAGGCCAGCTGAATACAATGAAATGCACAGACCTTAAGTGTTTAGTTCAATGTGTTCGGACAGCTGTTATATAAATATCATTCAAAACAAGATAGCGAACATTTCCATCTCCCTAGGAAGTTCACTCGTGCTCCTTTTCAGTCAACCATTCCCCCTCCCCACATATTACTGTCTTCCCTCACTGTAACTTAGCTTTACCTGTTCTGGAACTTCATATAAGTGGAATCACATGTGTGCATTTAATGTCTGTAAGGTTCATCTATATTGTTGCACATATTAATAGTGTGTTCATTGCTTTGCTGAGAACTTTGATATCGTTCATTCCATTGAATGAACATGTCAAAATTTCTCCGTTCTGTTAACAGAGGTGTGCGTTGTTTCTAGTTTGAGGTGGGGGAAGGCTGCTATAAACATTCTTGTACAATTCTTTCTATGGAAATCTTTTTCATCCCCTTGGAAATACCAAGGAGGAGAATTTTAAGGTTGTAAGGTAAATGTGTATTTGCCTTCATAACAATTCTTCATGGTGGTTGTACTGTTTCATACTCCCACCAGCAGTGTGTGACAGTTCTGGTGTTCCACCTCCTCACCAGCATTTGGTGTTGTCAATCTCCTTTATTTTTGCTATTCTAGTACATGCTGAGTAGGGTTATCTTGCATTTCCCTAATGACTAATGATATGTTGAACACCATTTCATATGTTTATTGGCCTCACCACTTTTTTGAAGTGTCTTCAAATCTTTTGCCTGTTGGTTTTTTTTATAGGTTGTTCATCTTTCTGTTGTTGATTCATAGGAGTTGTTTATATAGATAGTCTGGGTAGGAATCTTTTTTCAATATACATTTGTATAAATTTTTGGTTTTGATATCACTTGGTTCAACCCATTCTGAGGCCCTACGCATTAGAGAGGCATTTTCAGATTCTTACCAGGAAATTGTAAGATGAAAGGTTTTAGTTCTTACAACAATATATTTCTGTTGTTGAAAGATGTGTGGAGCATTGTTGCGGACTCTTGGTCTAGGTGGGGATTGGAGCTGAGTGGTGCCCACGGAGGCATAGGAGAGACTCTGTATGTTGAGAAATACGTTCATTTGTGGTGCCAGGAATCCTTCCCAGCTATTGAACAAGTATTAGAGTCTTCCCAAGATAGTGTTCCTTTGCTTTATTTTTAAAAAAGATGGTAAATTCCAAACTTCAGATTTCACAGTAGAGAATTATAATGAACCCTCATGTCTCCCTCACCAGCCTCAGCGGTTTACAGCCAAGCAGTGCTTCATCTGTATCTCTACCCTTAACCCTCCCCCAGCTTATTTTGAAGCAAATTCCAGGTGTCCTATCATTTCCATCATCAATGTTTTGGTATGTATTTCTAAAAGATAAGGACTCTAAAAACACACACAACCAAATATCATTATTACATCTTAAAAGTTAATAATTCCTTAATACTACTTACTCTTTTACAGTTTGTGTGAATGGCCTTTGTTTGCATTTTGATCATCACTTAATGATGACAGAAGACAAACCTGCTCTCTTTCATCCTCCCTGGCTCCTTTGGGTCACATGTTCTCTGGGTACACTCCCATGTTCTGTCCGTCCACCTGTCTGCTTCCGCTTCGCTTTTCCCCCTTAAAACCTTTCTGTCCAGTATAACATATATATAGAAAAGTGCACAAGATATAAATTATGAGTTAATTCATTGTTATGAAGTGAGTTCCCATGTAACCACATCTAAATCAAGAAATAGACCTCTGTCAGATTTCTAAAGCCTCCAGTTTCCTGATGATTTAGGGTGTGTACTCACTGAGCAGAGGCCAGCGCTCACCCTACCTGACGTCGTGGAGCAGAAAGGGAAGGAGAAATTGGGATGTAGGTATTTGAGCCACCAGACGGACCCTGGTCTGATCAGCCTCTTGGAGCTCTGGCCCAGACTGGGATTTGCAGAGGAGGGCCTCATTTCTGATAGCTTTATCCTATTGTCATATCAGATGTCCTATTTAGTTTCTGGTTGGAAGTTTCTGTCCCTCACAATTTATTCTTTCGGCGAAAGGGATACTCTGCTCCTAAAAAAGTGTAAGGAATTTGATGACAGCTCCCTAGCTCTGCCCCCTTGGGGGAGGGAGAGCAGCTTTTCCTCTTTTCCCTGCCTCCTCCCATTAGTTGAGGTCTCTGGGTGTGCCAGCTCATGGCCAATCGGAAGATTCCATGGCTTTTCTGTGGCCTCTCTATTGGAATCTGATTGTTTGGTTTTGATCAGAAAAAGAAACATTTCTTTTGAATTTTCTCCCTGACCTATCTGAGCTATGTTCAGGCGATCTCTTTTAACTCTACCACATGTGAATTACAGGAAATGTGTTCCTGTTGGGGAAATGGGTCATTTCCAAGATTTTTTTTCTCCCCAGGAAAAGTGTAATTTATTAGTTTACTAAGAAAGATTCAAACAGGCAGCAAAGAAGTGCTTATGGAGACATTTCTTTTATGTGCCCCTAATCACAACCTTATCATAAACCTCAGGCCTGGTAGTTAATCCAAAGTTATTTAATTAAATTATTTCACTTTACATTTGAGGAAATAAGAAAATATCTTACAACCCCCTCCCACCACGAGCACCAAAAGAGAATATTTTGCTCAAGAATTATGCTCTGAATGAGCTTAATCCCCCCCCACCACCACCACCATATAATGATTTTTAAAAAATGACTGATCTCACTATTTTTTTTTTCCAAATTCTTGTTGAAACCTCATCTTTGAATTTGGTGCATCCGTATATTTGCTTGGAATAAAAGTGGAATTTCCATTCTTAACCAAACAAAATAGAGTTTAGAGATTCTACTTGAAAGATGAATTGGTCTCAGTGTCATTTTGTTTGTCACTTTCCTCCTGGACCAAATCCGTACTTCACCACAGTGGCCAATGTGGTTGAATTCCACACCTGTGACAGAAGCTTCTAGAGACCTTTGGCTTGAAACACACACTGAGCCAAGTTCTTCTGAACCATCTTTTTTTGCTGCCCCCTGCTGGAAGCCAAAAAGAGACCATTGCAGAAAACTCCTCTCTGCTCGTTCTTCTCCGCGTAAGATGTGACCTCCCAGGATGGGGAAAGGTGAAAGCCAACCAAGTTCCGTTTTCTGTTGGACGTCATCTACTCATCAGTCACCCGATGGTGCCCTTACCTGGTTGCTGGGAGACCTCAGGTTCCATGCGTCCAAAACCAAACTCGTCTCCCTACCCGCCCCCCCACCTCTACCAGTTGTTCTTCTACTTTGTTCTCTCCTTCTTTCCTCTCTATCTACCCATTCTTTCATTTATTCTGCAAATTTGGGCTTTTCACTGGTTCTCCCTCCCTGCCTTTTTCTTTTCTGGTTAACTTCGACACCAGTGTCATCCTGACTCATTTACCCAAGCGACAAACCTTGGCATTTCTCAACTCATTTCCCCCATCCTCTGAATCTAGTTCAGGTCCAGTGCAATTGGTTCAGTCGTCCCTTAACTTTTCCACGGGACTCCAGTCTCACCCCCTCTACCCAGCTCCCAGGGCTGCCTTTCTGTACTACCAGTTGTTCATGTCACTGGTCACTGTCCTGTATGAAAACCTTCATTGTCGATGGACTAAATCCCAAACTCCTTGGCATGGACTTCAAGGCCTCCCACCACCCAGCCTCACCTAGCTTTCTGTCATTGTCTCCTGCACTCACCTTGGCACTGCACTCGACCACATCAATCTGCTCCCAAGATGCTCAAACCAGCATCCACTGTCACACCTTTGAGCTTTTGTGCCTGCTGGTCCTCCATCAGGCATGGCCTTCCCTTCTCTGTCTGGTGGAGTTGTGCCCAGAAGTAAGCAGTATACATTGTCCATCAGATGCCACCTACTCTAAGACCCCTTCCCTCCACTGTGCAGCCACCACTTGGCTCCACAGATCTGTCATGGCATCTGTCACCTGTGTTATAGTTAATTCTCTGCTTGTCTGTCTCCCCCTCCAGACTATGTCCGCAGTGTGCAGCCCAGGTCTTCTGGGTCTGGCCTTATTTCCAATAGCTTGTTTCAATGATGACATGAGTTAGGTTCATATTTATCAGCCCGTATGGCTCCAGGCTCGCCGTCATCCATTGTTCCTCAGCCCTCCTTAGCGGCCTCCCAAGCTTTATATCCTGAAGTACTGAAAACCTTGCCATTCCCCCGGTACGCTGGGCTCTGTCCTGCCTCTCGCTCTGTCTTGGATGCCTTGCCCTGTTCCACTGGTAAAATTCAGTTCATTCTTCAAAAAAACAAAAAACAGCTCAGATGCCTCTTCTTTTCGCTTACTCCAACTTGCAACAAGATTAACTAATAAAAATAGCTAATGTGTGTGTGGCAGAAACAGTACACCCCAGGCACCGTACTGAGCATAAGGTGCTTGCCGCAAAGTGCTCAACCACTGACAGCTAATATTATTTTTATTTTAATAATGAATTGCATTATGTTCATTGCACTGTTGATATGTTTCTTCAAAATTACTCTTTTCTCTCGTCATTTTTGTCCTTTATTGCAGCTCATGTATTTATCCATCTAGAGCAGGGGCTGGTTCTCTTCTGCAGGACTCTCTGCAGTAATGACTGGCTGCCTTTGTGATCAGGGATTGTGCTTGAGAGCAGCGAACTCATGCAGGAGAAGAATAGGATTCTGTTTTAGGAGTGAGTGTTGGAGAATGAAAAGAAGCTGAGAAGTGTTCATCCTCCCCAGACCCCAGTTTGCTCCCCGCTTTTGTTATCCTACATAATAAACGAACTCCTCCTGTTTTCCCCCACGGAAATGCTTGAAATGCAGGCTTAAACATTTCCCCTTAATCAGCTGTGGGAGGATTTGTTTTATCTTTGATGAAAGGAGGCAGTTTCCTACAAATGCATTGGATGTTATTATCAGTAAGATGAGCAAAGCTTCTAGCACTTCACTTCCTCCAGACTGTCTAGCATAGGGGCTAAGGAGGCCTCAGGTAAGCAGAAGCTAAAAGAAGGTTCCAGTAAGAGTCTGAAGTTCCCCCATGCTTCATCTCGAAAGTAATAGACTCTCTCTGTAACCTGCAAAAGCCATCGACTTGGGCTCTGTATTGGACTGGGTTCTCCAGAGAAACAGATCCAATAGGAGGTGTGTGTGTGTGTGTGTGTGTGTGTGTGTGTGTGTGTGTGTGTGTAAATATGTGTAAAAGAAGAGATTTATAATAGGATTTGGTTCATGCAGTTATGGAGGCTGAGAAGTTCCAAGATCAGCAGTTATCAAGCTGATCCAGGAGAACCAATGGTGTAAGTTCCAATCCAAGTCTGAGTCCAAAGCAGAAGGTCGGCAAACTCATTAGTCAACAGAGCCAAATATCAACAGTACGGTTGAAATTTCTTTTGAGAGCTGAAAACCGACTTCTGCGCATGGGCCACGAAGTTTCAATCGCATTGTACGTGTGAGCCCACACGTGGTATTTTGTGGAAGAGCCACACTCAAGGGGCCAAAGAGCCGCATGTGGCTCGCGAGCCGCAGTTTGCCGACCACTGGCCTAGCTCAAAGGCAGGAAGGGAGAGTGAATGCTCCCTTACTCAGCCTGTGCTCTGTTCAGGCTTCCACAGATTTCGGGAGGATTACCAGCACGGGGTGGGGGTGGAGGGCCAATTCGCTTTACTTAAGCTAGTGATGCGCATGTTAATCTCATCCAGAAACCCCCTCAGAGACACACCCAGAATAATATTGGACACATATCTGTCACCCTGCGGTCCAGTCTAGTTGACATAAAATTAACCAGCACAGTTGCTTGCATGTGCTTTCTCTCTCCCTCCCTTCCCCCGCCCCCGCCCCCCCCCCACCCCGCCCCGTCTCTGTCACAGTCTATCTTCTGATGATGTGGTTCAGTGTCCTGGCCTGTGAGTGTTTGGCAGCTGAGCTGCAAGACTGCAACTTGATCCTGGAATTCTCCATTTCGTCCCAGGTTCTTCCGTTTACAGCTGGCGTCACGACTTCTTGTTCTGTATTAGAACCACAGCCCTCAACTTATTTATTTATTTAGCCAAAGCGCACATAGAGTATGAAATTCTATGCATGACATACTTCTATGGGCATGCCCAAATTTTGGCACTTCCTTCCCCTTATCCCCACCCCCATGTTTCCCAAGAAATAAAGCAAGTGAGCACCACAGATGCCTTGTGACATGTTGTTCATAAAAGCATTTTACAAGCTTGAGAGGAACTGTTAAGTGTTCATCAGAAATGTGGCATACCCTGATCAGGGATGGGTAAGACCTGCAATTCCCACGTAGTTAGTGTACTTCAACTTGCTCCACCCAAGGAAGCTTACCAACAACAGGTACATGTGCTGCTATGAGTTGTATTTGAAAAATAAGTGATTTGCAAGCTTTCCTTTAAGTGATATTAGTAACAGATTACTTGTTGTTTATCTCCTCATTGGGGTCATCACACTAGACCACTCTTTAACATTGGAACTGCGGGATCCTGAGAGGTGCATGCTCTTCCGGTTCATGGTGGTTGCAGACGTGGCCCCAGAATTTAGAGCTGTGAAGATCACCGTGCTTAAAATCAAAGCACATAGCTCCAAAAGCGTGGGTGAGCTCCAACTTTGCTCTGAAGGAAAGGTGACAGGCGTAGGACTCCTCGTTCATCCTGGCCCTTCCTATTCCAGAATGTTCCTTTAGGCCTCTTAACTCTTCCCAGATTATAAAAACGGGACTGTGAAAGCTTGCCCCTGAACCTGCCAAATCACACAATTAAGTCGAGGGGCTTTCCCTGTTCACAATACAGGGCAGAACCAGTGCCTGGCTGAGGGACCTTCCCCTTCATTTCTCTAGCCTGTATTCTCTGATCCTGTGTTAGAGAATCGGAGTTAGGGAGTGATTCAGGGACTAAAGAATTCCAGCAGGGACCTAGAGTAGGGCTTCTCAACATGGCACTGTTGACATTTTGAGCAGGGAGTAGGGGTGGGGTGGAGGTTCTGTCCTCTGCATTGTAGAATCCCTGCTCTCGGCTACTACTCTCTACCTACCACATGCCAGGAACACCTGCTCTTCCCAGTTGTGACAACCAAAAGTGTCTTCAGACATAGCCAGACGTCCCCTGGGAAACAAGATCAGCCCCATTTGAGAACGGTTGGCTTGAAGCAAGCACTCAGTGCCCGGTGCTGTCCCTTCCTTCCTGACCAGCTGGCCTTCCCAGAGGCACGCTGCCTTTGACACTGGGCAACAGGTTGACAGCGCTTCACAGATCAACGGAAAGGTGAGGCGCTGGTTCCCAGAGACACATGGGGGTAGAATTGGCAGGACTTAGCAGGAAATTGTCCATGGAATACAAAGGAGTAGAGGAAATAAAAGACAATGACACGATTTTACCTGTTTAACACTTTCTCCTTTCCTTTTCACTCACTTCTCCACATCATTAATAGAACTGAGTGTTTGAAATGATGAGTCTTTTCGGGAGTTAAGTATTCCACTGAAACCTGCACACACCAGTTATTCAGCATAGATGGAAGTGAACAGGGACAGGAACTTGGCCAAAATGCCTTGACTGAAGTCTGACCACGGTGCCTCAGTGATTGAGTGTCGACCTATGAACCAGGAGGTCACGGTTGGATTTGCGGTCAGGGCACATGCCCAGGTTGCAGGCTCGATTCCCAATTGTGCCAGAGGCAGCTAATCAATGATTCTCTCTCGTCATTGATGTCTCTATCTCGCTCCCCTCTCCCTTCCTCTCTGAAATCAATAAAAAAAAATATACATTTTAAAATGCCTTGATGGGAAGGTCCTGTTTGTAGCTCAGGTACATTTCGGGTAGCTTGGAGACCTCCCTATGCCTTGTACTCTATGTAGGCTTGAAGCCCAGTTGGATCAGAACAGAGATGTGTCAGGTTGCCAGTTGGAACTTAAAGTCGCCTGCCCTGAGCTTCTCAATCAGAGAGCATGAGCTGGTGCCTGGTGAGTCAGAAGCTGGGACACTCCTGGGTCAGTGTCGGGAGCTGCAGGAACAGCCGCCAGTGTGGGTTCTGGCTTGGCCTCCTCAAGGCGCCTGGCCTTTGATGTAAGACCGTGTGTGTCATGCCTGTCTGCCCTTTAAAGAGAAACAGATTGTGGTGGGAAGTTAACAAATAATGAAATAAAAAAAAGAGATGCGAGGAAAGGAACAGTTTGGTGAATGGGGTTCACCCAAGTCTCACGTTCCCCTGTGAGAAGGGCCAGACTTGATACAGGCCTGCGAAGTGGGGTGGTGTGCCCCATGTCCTGCCTTGCTTCTGGAAAGCCCCGTGAAGAGTAGAGGACGGGGGCTTCTGTGTGCTCTGCGCCTTTCACTCGTGCAGTGACTTGTGAAATCCAAGGAAAGCATCTTTTCCTCTTTGTCCTTCTGGGTATTTCCGTTTTCTGCTCATTTACTCCTTCTACAAACACGTGCTGGACTGCGAGCCCGACACAGGGCTTATGTGGCGCTGGGGTGACCGTGGTTTCTGCTCCGACCCCATCATGAATATCACAATTCTCCCTGTCCCCGCTGACACCGGGGTGCTTTAGTAACATGGCACAGGCTGCCGGTGGCCAATGGGGGGATGCACAGGAAGCCCCACAAGCCCAGCCCACAACATACCTCATGTCCTCCACTGCGCCCCACAAAATGGTCCTGGTTCCTATAGCTCCGGGGTCTTCACTGACAAAACAGAATCTTCAGCAGGACCTTCCCTTACATTTGAGCTGTTCTGCATATCCTTTGCCAGTTAATGGACTGCTGAGACATTGGTCCCAGCTCCCCAGGTAAGCTGTCTGTCCTCCTCTCACTAATCACAAACTTGGTATTAGCCAGAGGCCAAACTGCTCTTCTCCCTGGCTTTGAGTAACAGCCAATTAGTGTCTCATGGCTACATATATGCATGCGTGTTTTGTTAAACTTTCCCTTCAACAAAGGAAACCCGACCCCGAACACAATGGAAGGCACTGGAAAGAATTCCCTGGAGAAGCCCGGGAACTTGCTGATAGGCGGGCATCAGTTTTCTTTCCCGTGAAATGTTTCCACTCAAACGTTCCGACTCCAGCCGGAGCCTGGCACCAGCAGAGGGTTTGCAGCAGCGAAGTTTCTGAATGCTGGCCTTGCCCTGACCCACGTTCAGATCATTTGTTTCACTAAGAGTATGTATTTCGAGATAGCAAACTCGATTAGTTCACATCCAGCACTTTAATTGCTGATTCAGTTAAAAAGTCTTCACGTGATGGGGCCTGTCCTGAGGTAGGGCTACCTCCGAGGCTGCCAGGACTTTTCCTTTTTAAAAGAAGAGGCCGTCCCCCTTTTTTTTCTTTAATTATAAAAGCAGAACTACATGCACATGGTGAAAAAATTGTAAGCTGTCCTAAAGGAAGTAACAGAGGTATAATTCAGTAACCACACATCCTCTTGGAATATGAATATATATAACATTTCCTCTATGCATTGGTAATCATACATGTATGTGTGGGTAATTTATGTCTTATTTATTAAAAAACTGACTTGTAAATTCTATACTTGACTATCTTTTCCTTTCAGAACACACAGGGCAGCGTTGTATTCCATTGAATGGATAATAACATAATTTACTTACCCAGTTCTCTATGGTTACTCATGCATTCCCTAGTCTTCTGCTCTTTCAAATATCACTGTGACAAACACTCCGGCACATATATTTTTGCACATGCATGCATATATGTACGGTAAACTTCCAGAATTGGAATTGCTAGGCTGAAGGGTAGGTGTATTTGCACTTTGATAGATATTGCCAAGGTCCTTCCTGTAGGGGACAGAGCTGGGGTTGCTTCATAGAAAGTGTCAAACTGCAGCTGCTGACAGCCAGCCTCAAATGCTGCTAGTTTCCTCTTTCCAGACACTGTTGCTGCTCCTTAATGCAGAGCCTGTAAGCAAGTGATTATGGAGCCTAGGACAGCCCTGACAAGGAGCAGGAACGACAGTTGGCAAGACAGATGACCCCTGGGGTCCTCGGTCTCTCATCTGTTCAGTCATTGTGGGCAAGGTGATTTGTGTAGTCACACTTGTGACTTTACTCGGGTACAGCTGTAGTTCGGAGATTTGGAGGCCTGGCTTCTGGGAGAGGCTTCAGCGGAGGCAACATGCCAGAACCAGACTTTCAGTTTCTAGATCATTAACAGAGTGGGAAGGCTCCGGGGCAACTGGCCCTTCCCTGGGCAGGAGACATTTTCAGATTTCATAGCAGTTTACTTAACTGTGCATCATCCTCTTGGCTCCTTTAATGCCAAATACATTCCTAATTAGAAGGGCCTCAGAGTGAGGGAGGGGGTAATTATCGTTTCCATTACAATTAGCTTGGAAATGGCCCCCGGGTGCAAGTCTGGTAAAAAAAACCACAACCTTCTAAAATGTTGAACCAGAGAAATTGTCTGGAGAGGGAAGAAATGCAAGATTCGATCTTCCAAAGTCTCACACTCAGGTTGGTCTAGCCGATGTTTGTCAGGGAAAACAGCCTGGTCATATGGCAGAACCCGCGTGGGTCCTCTGTTTTATCTCCTTCACATCCACCCCTCCACCACCTCTTACCTTACAGGTTGACGTCTTCGTCCCACCTTGTGCGGGGACCGAGAACGCAGATCCACCTAATGTAGCACTCCCCAGCATTTTTGTACATTCAAGAACCAATGCGAAGAAGAACCATGGTTTAGATTTCCCGAGAAGGAAATGGATTAAGATTTATTTTCTCTATTCCCAGCCTTTTATTTTGGGAAATTTCAAACCTGCAGAAAAGTTAAAAAGTAGTGCAATGAATGCCCATCATATACCCCCTCACCTAAATTTACCAATCGTAAACATTTTGCTACATTAAGTTCCTTAAGTGATGCTGCTGCTGGTCTGGGAGCTTATTTTTCAGAACCTCTGACATAAATCTATACATATGTATGGATAGTGGGTTTACTTTTTTCCTGAACTATTTAAAAATAGGTTGTATACATCGTGATATTTCACTGCTAAACATATCAGTGTGTCTCCTAAGAACAAGGATGTTCTCTTCGTAATAATAATAATAATAACATCAATATAATACCCAAGAAATTTAACATTGACAATGAAGGGTGTAGGTCAATTGTCTTGTAGAATTTCCCAGTCTGAATTTGTCGAATTGTTACCTCATGATTAGATTCAAGTCAAACATTTTGTCAGGAATACTACCGAGGTGATATATATGTCCTATTGTGCTTTACCAGGAGGCACATAATAGTTTTGTTCCATTATCAGTGTCTAGTCTATTTGGGCTGCGATAACAAAATACCAGACTGGATGGCTTAAGAAACAAACCTTTGTTTCTCACAGTTCTGGAGGCTGGGAAGTTCTCGATCAAGCACTACCAGATTCAGCGTCTGGAGAGTGCAGCTTCCTGATTCATAAATGGCTCCCTCTTGCCATGTCGTCACGTGGCCATAGGAGGCAAGGACACTCGCTGGGGTCTGTTATATAAAGGCATAATCCCATTCACGAGGGATCCACTCTCGTGACATAATCACGTCTCAAAGGTCCTATCTCGTGATATTATCACACAAGGGTTAGGATTCAACATAGGAATGTGGTGGGGGTGGGCACAGACATTCAGGTAAATCTGGTGAAGGTAATATCTCCCAGATCTCATCCTTACAAAGGCATTTTCTTTTAAGTTTGTAATTAACAAGCAATATGTGGTGTGGTACTTGAGGACCGACCATAGGAATATTCTGTTCCCAATAACTTGTCACCCAGTGGCTTTACCATCCTTTGATACGTTCATGATCCTTACCTGAATCTGTTTTTATATTGGTCATTGCAGAATGTTGATCTTTAAATTGCCACTCCTTCTACATTTATTAGCTTGTGTTCTTTTACAGAGACCCTTGTGTCCCCCTGCTTTTTAGTATCCTTCAGACTCATGGATTTAAAAAAATTTTTGATTACTATAGTCCACTAAATTCATTATTATTATTATTTTTTAGAACTCCAATTATTCAAAACTCAGTAAATCGGAATCTTTCAAGATGGCTCTCTCAGGTCCTTTGAACATGTCCTCAACATTCTTTGAGTATGTCTTTGCTTTTTTGACACTCCAAGATGTTTAGGCTCAACATGTCCTTTCCCTACCCTGGTCTTGAAACCAGCTATTTCTCTAAGAATCCCTGCTTCCTTTTGGTAGAGAAATAGAATTTAGAAACCAAGATCTAGGCATAAAGTGTGTTTATTGTTAAGGGTGTCACTACTTCCAGACACTCAGTGGAAAGAACTAAGAATTTTAAATGTTTTTTAAAACCTTGACCTCACAGAGGTATGTTCGATTCACATCACAGGGCACTTCCTTACTTTCCCCGCTGCATATTTGTGTCCCTCTTTGTCCCACAGTGAGAACTTTGTTTACAGATCTACAACACTGATATCATGACCAACAATAAACCTATTAAGTCAAGTTCAAGATTTCTTTTTGGTTCCCTTTGTCCTTTGACTACATGTAGATAAGGACAAACACCCAGAGAACTGTATCCAAGTCATTTGAATGACTTCACTCTTTTGTGCAGATAATGTAATAATTATCACATATAGTTAGGTTCACATTCAACTCCAGGATTTGCTATTCCCTTCATGCCTTGTATGTGGTTTTATTAGTTTAATATGGAAAATATTTAGCCCTGGCCAGTTTTCTCAGTGGTTAGTGCAGGGGTGGGCAAACTTTTTGACTCGAGGGCCAGAATGGGTTCTTAAACTGGACCAGAGGGCCGGAACAAAAGCATAGATGGAGTGTTTGTGTGAACTAATATAAATTCAAAGTAAACATCATTACATAAAAGGGTACGGTCTTTTTTTTTTATTTCAATAGTTTTATTCATTTCAAACATTTTAACAAGAAGAATGTAAACACTAATTATTATCATTTGAAACTTCAAAAAATGGAGGAATCATAGCACAATAACATACCTTATATTGAAGATGGCAAAGGCAAAATAAAATTGCCTAACAAAGGAAAGGTACAAAAGCCTTTCAAATTAAACTTAAATATAATAAAATAATTTAAAACTAAAACAAATAGAAAAGAACAAAATGTGTAAACAGTAAATTAAACATTTTCTTTAGTGCAACTTCCAAATTATGCCCGGGACGTAGATGTAGATGGCAATGTAGACTGGGTTGAAAGGTTTTTGGTCTTTAAAACATCAACTTCAGTGGGAACAGTGTTGTTGGTCTCCTTTTTAGCTAATGCTCTGATACTGTGCTCTCCAGGGGCGTGTCTCCCTACATGACCACGATAACGTGTCTACGCATTCCCAGGGTGATGTCGGGGGACGCGTCCGCGGGCATTACAAGGAGCCTCTGGAAGATTGAGAGGTTGTTCCTTCTACTGAATAGGCGGATATAAATCCGCCCACTCAGAAGAAGGAGCTGCGGCCGTGTTTCCCAACGTTGCCATGTTAACACTGCTGCTGGTGAAGGAGCGGAGGGGAGAGCAAGAGAACCCTCCGCTCTTTCGGATCCGCAGGCCGGATCCGGCCCGTGGGCCATAGTTTGCCCACGGCTGGGTTAGAGTGTCAGCCTGCAGATCGAAGGGTCTCGGATTCGATTCCCAGCCCTGGTAGGGGCGCTTGCAGGAGGCAACCAGTCGATGTGTCTCCCTCACGTCAATGTTTCTCTTTTTCTCTCTCTCCCCGCTCCTCCCTCCCTTCCACTCTGTCTGAAAAATCAATGGAAAAAATATCCTTGGGTGAGGATTAAAAAGAAAATATTTACATGGTCCAAAAGTCAAAAGTGTATAAAACAATAAGCCAAGAGAAGTCTCATTTCTACCAGAAGTAACCCTTTTCATTGCTTTCTGATTTGTCCTTTCTGTCTTCCTTATTGTGAAAGGCCTACCTATTAGGCCTCTTCTTTATGCATCTACAGCAGCCTTGGGCAAACTACGGCCCGCGGGCCGGATCCGGCTGTTCTATCCGGTTCTCTTGCTCTCCCCTCCGCTCCTTTACTTTGAATTTATATTAGTTCACACAAACACTCCATCCATGCTCTAAGAATCCCTGCTTCCTTTTGGTAGAGAAATAGAATTTAGAAACCAAGATCTAGGCATAAAGTGTGTTTATTGTTAAGGGTGTCACTACTTCCAGACACTCAGTGGAAAGAACTAAGAATTTTAAATGTTTTTTAAAATCTTGACCTCACAGAGGTATGTTCGATTCACATCACAGGGCACTTCCTTACTTTCCCCGCTGCATATTTGTGTCCCTCTTTGTCCCACAGTGTTCCGGCCCTCTGGTCCAGTTTAAGAACCCATTGTGGCCCTCGAGTCAAAAAGTTTGCCCACCCCTGATCTACAGGAATGGCCTGATCTGTTGGTTCTCAGGGTCAGCCAGCCACCTTAGAAACAGTGAAATGTGGCATTATCTTCCCTTGCTCTGTTAATTTGCTTCGTTTTTGTCTACGACAAATGGCAAAGCACCCATGGGAGAGTAATTAACCAGTGACTGGGAGGACCTGAGGTGCAGGCCTTTCAAATAGAATGAAGATGTCTGAGTTTGGTGTTGATGGTCCATTTAATCGCTTTTGACAGGAATGGAGCTGACTCCGGTATCCCCCGAGCAGATCCGGGATCCGTGAAACAGACTTTGACTAAGCAGATAAGTTGCTTCTATGGCAGGCCTGCGAGTGCAGCTGTTGTTTGTACTAGAGTAATTTGGGCTTCCCTTCCCCTTTCATGCAATATTATCTAGTTTTCATCCCCTCCTGCATAAGAATTGCAGGGAACAAACTTTTTCTTTGGAATAAACATCTTGGGGAAGTTAACTTTTCACATTAGTTGTTGTTGTTCTTTACTTGACATTAAGGAGTTTTTATAAACAATTAAAACTAGGAGAAAATCCAAACCAAAAATTCCCCTAAACTCCAAATGACCTCCGTAGGAATCTCTTCCAGTATTTCTGGTCTTGACTCCTGTGGTGAACTTAGGGAGTGACTTTTTATCCCACTTCCAAATGACAACCTGTGAGTTATTGGTGACTATGGATAAACACATCTGATAGATTTCATTAAACATGGTTTTGGGGTCAGACTGAGAAGAGTTAACCTTCAGACTATAGCTGGACAGGAAACTGGCTCTGAAGGTATTTCCTGGAATAACTGGGTCCTTTTCTTGGCTGGTGAATGTTCTCAGTAAAGAAACTCTCCCAGCCCTAGCCAGCTTGGCTCAGTGGATAGAGTGTCAGTCTGCGGACCGAAGGGTCCCAGGTTGGATTCCGGCCAAGGGCACATGCCTGGGTTGCGGGCTCGATCCCCAGTGGGGGGCGTGCAGGAGGCAGCCAATCAATGATTCTCTTTCATCATTGATGTTTCTATCTCTCTCTCCTTTTCCCTTCCTCTCTGAAATCAATAAAGAAATATATATTTAAAAAAAAAAAAAAGAAACTCTCCCAGACAGTGGAGGTGGGGTGGCCTTTGAACCAGATCCTTCCAATATTAAATCGTTTTGTCAGTTCTTTCTCAGAAGATGATGTCCATTTTGATCAGGTCAGGTGCTCAGAGTAGAGAAAATAAACTCTGAAAACGGATCACTGATAGATAAGGGATAGAGAGGGAAGTGTGAGGTTTTCCCTGATATTTTCCATGCCTGTCATGCCACTCACGGTGGTTTTGTCATGTCAGAATGCCAGTTGTATTACCATTTACTTAATATTTTTCTTTACGTGTGCTCACTTTTAGAGTTTAGATTTATACTATTAAAAAGGGAGCTGAGCAGGTGTCTGAGAAATGTTAATCATTCATTGACATCAAACTAAGACTTTTCCCCTGAAGTAACTGGAAGGACGAAAAGAAAACTGAAAAAGGAATACCATTTGGTCACTATTTGATTCAAGGTTATTTAGTGGGGAATACTTGTACCACCTAAAACAATATCTCTATCAGGTATAAATAAGGAATTCCACTTAGAGAAACATTGCACATTGACATTTTTAAAAAATATATTTTTTTTTATTGATTTCAGAGACAAAGGGAAAGAGAGAGAGAGAGATAGAAACATCAGTGATGAGAGTGAATCGTTGATGGGTTGCCTCCTGCATGCCCCACACTGGAGCCCGCAACCCAGGCATGTTCCCTGACTGGGAATTGAACCGTGACCTCCTAGTTCATAGGTTGATACTCAACCACTGAGCCATGCCGGCTGGGCCCAATGCCATATTTGGACTGCCCTGATGATATTCAGGGAGGTGGTAACCATTGGTACAGAGAGGTTTTATGTTCAACTTTTTAGAATGTCCTTTAATCTAGTTTGGCATATGTTTTTAAAACTTATTTCAGATCAAGACACTGAGGTTTCTATGGAAACAGAATACATGCGTCATACCCTAATCCACGTTCAAAAGAGGATTTAGGTCGACTTATAAGGAAGTATAAAATGCAGCAGGATAAAATAAATTAAAGGGGAGTCAAAATAAGATGAACAAGGAAATAAAATGTATAAGAAAATAAGGAAAGGGAGGACAAAATAAAATTATCATGAGACTAAAAATGTGTCTCATGGTGACCTCTGTACCTTATGTCTGCTACCTGGGGACATAAACCTTTGCATGAGCTTCCTAGCGGCCAGTGGGGAAGGGGAACTGTCTATTCCATGGCTCCCAAGGTCTGTAAGATAAAGTAAAACCCACCGCTTAAGAAAAGCATGAACATTTCTTCCGGGAACCCTCAGAAAGAAGAATTTATATTTGTTGAGTGATGCCTTCAACAATATCTTATTGTAAGTGTATAATTTTTAAAGATAGTCACTGGTAGACTCTAATGGCATTTCACCAATGAGAAGTTTAGTAAAACTGCTTCTGGGAGTGGTCCGTATGAAGTTTAGTGCCCTGCTACTCTGCCTTAAAGTAGGCACATGTTTTAGATTACCTAGAAGTGTATTCTTCGAGCATTCCTCCCTGAATGTGGTTTCTCTCACTCAGGGGAATGGCGGTGAGTTGAATATTGTACTTCCTGGATTTGCCTGGACCACGGGTGAACTGGGGGTAGGTTGGCACCCACATGTGAATGCCAAGGTGCTCTGTAAGAACAGGCTGTGGAGCGGGGGTGGCGGGGGGGGAGGGGGGGAGGAGACCAGAACTCCTCTCAGAAACTCGTTTGAATCTGCTCCGGTAGATAGATAGATGGGGTGTGGCGAGTGACTGAGTTCCCAAGTCCCACTCAGCGTGGCGTGGTTTGAGACTGAACAGAGTTTAATATGCGTAAAACCAGTCAGTCACCTTGGCCAAGAAAGGAAACCCTCAACAAATCCCTCACAGACCACCTAGCTTTGATCCTGGTTCCTGGTGAACTCTGTGATGGTAACTAAAGGAAGCAGCTCGTCACATGGGGTTGCTCCTTAATCTACAAATCCGCTGAAAGCTGGGAAGTGGAAGTGTCTACCAAAAATAACAACGTTAGCTTTAGAATAGTTGGTGTTTAGTCCTTCAGTCAGTTGTCCATTCAGGAGATAAATTTGCATCATCGATGGTGAAAAAAAAGGCCTGTTGGTACGTTTTGTTACAGAGAGGCACGTGCCCAGCTCATCCAGAAGTGGCATCCGTTATGGGATCATTGGAAACGAAGAAGAGAGGCCAGAATGGAAACCTGTTCTAATCTGATTGAAACTGCTGCCTCAGGAAAGCATTTCGCACTGTGACTGTCACACTGGTACAGTCCAGGATCCCAATGAGCCTCTATAGTCCAGAGTTGAGTTCATGCCCTTGGCCTATGACCTTGTCCCAGCTGAGGAACCACAAAGGTCCATCAAAGCCACAGATCTTCTGATGTTTCTGGTTGATTTCTCCACAGAGTGGTTAAAAAGTATAACGGGTATGCACTGGCCGGTTTGGCTCAGTGGATAGAGTGTTGGCCTGTGGATTTAAGGGTCCCGGGTTTCATTCCAGTCAAAGGCATATACCTCGGTTGCAGGCTCCATCCCCAGCCCTGGTTGGGTGCTGCAGGAGACAATGTCTCTCTCATATCAATGTTTCTATCTCACTCCCTTCCTTCTACTCTCTCTAAAAAAATTATCTATCTATATATATAGAAGCCTAAGTGACCATTATGACCAAACAACTTGAACGACTGGTTGACCAGTTGCTATGATGTGCACTGACCACCCGGGGGCAGACGCTTAATGCAGGAGCTGCCCCCGGTGGTCAGTGCGCTCCCACAGACAACCTCCCACGCCAGCCAACCTACCCCAGTCCCTCTCCCAAGCCCGCAAACCTCCCACGGTCCCTCCCCCTGTCTGGCAGCCAGCAGGCCCCGGTTGGCCCAGCCTGATCGGGACTAGGCGAGACAGTCCTGATAGGCCCTGATCGCCAGCCAGGCCTGGGAACCCCACCTGTGTACGAATTTCATGCACTGGGCCTCTAGTAAATAAAATAATAATCAATGAAAAAATATCCTCACCTGATATTTTTTGTTTTTTACCAAAAAACAAACAAATAAGAGAAGTATAACTGATGTGAGGTGGCCTACCCCTCATGTAAAATATTGGCCTGAGAAACCCTGACTGACCAGTGCTCTCTATTGCCTCTTTTGTCAGCACTGGGTCAGTCTCACTTTACTGTGGATGATAGAGACTAATTCGCTAGACTCTATCATGGTCCAGGTCAGTGGTCAGCAAACTGCGGCTCTTCGGCCCCTTGAGTGTGGCTCTTCCACAAAATACCACATGTGGGCGTGCACGTACAGTGCGATTGAAACTTCGTGGCCCATGCGCAGAAGTTGGGTTTTGGCTCTCAAAAGAAATTTCAATCGTTGTACTGTTGATATTTGGCTCTGTTGACTAATGAATTTGCCCACCACTGGTCCAGGTGAACTTGGCCATCTAGATTTGGGGCAGGCTCAGCCATGGAAAGTGGACTTTCTAGTGAAAGACAAATACTTAGCAAGACCAATGGGGCCATATTTTAAGACCTGGTAGGTTCTTGCCCAATGACTTAAGATTCTCCTGTGAGAGCATGCCCATTCAGAATCCCAGTGGTAGGGACCTCAATGAGAAAGCTTTCCTGAGGGTTTAATGCTTACATGGCACTCTCAAAAAGCCTTACTTTACACTGCCATCTCCTCTTATGTAAGGTTTTAGGCCTTTTCTTTCTTTGGCCATCATGGAAAAGAATTTTGGCAGATGGAGGCTGGATTGGGCCCCCCTTATCTCCGTCTCCCCTGGGGACTGCTGTTGAGTTGCCTGTCTCATATGACAGGAATGGTTTTCTGCTGGTTTTGATTGAGTTCTCTGGCACACTGGTTAGGGTTTGTTATAGCACTTACATTCCCCCTGCCAAGGTACACAGTCTTTAGACCTAAAGGCTTGTTTTATGATTTCCCCCCCTCGCTAAACTTAATTTATTCTACATATCCCATGGCAGAGCTAAACGTTTGTGGGTATTTGGCTGCCAGAACTGCTGGTGGATCAGATGGGCCATGTCTGTACTTGTTGGAGAATGGGAGGATTGCTTCCTTCTGGGGCATGTTTTCAGAGAGCTGATTAGCACAACAAGTGTATTCATGCATAGAACTTAGGGGAGAGATTGATCCTAGGGTAGCAGTCCAGTTTTATTAGCCCTAGAGAAAATACTTTGGATTGGGTAGGAAGTGGTCCCTTCCCTCTGCTCCCCTGGATCTCCTTATGACGCTTTGGGACCCAGGAAATTCAAGGGCTGAGAAGAGCAGGGGGGACTGTGAAGGCTCTCAGCCCCTCATGTTATTATATGTCAGGATAGGAAAATGGTATAACTTCTAAAACTCCACTCAGGTGAGCAGATGAGATCATTTAAAATCCCTTTGACTGAAAAATATCTCAGCACCAGGATTTCCTCTTCCCAGGACCTGCTCTAATTAGGACTTTCAAGTGTTTGAAAAGCCGTAGAAGAGTGAGGCATGGTGGGAAATGAGAAGCAGAAACAGCTATTCTAGATTCATGCATTTATTTGTTGGATGCCGACTTTGTGCCAGGCACTGTGCTGGGAGCTGGGCCTACACCGGTGAGCAGAGTGTCAGCCCTGGCCTCACGGGCTCTGCAGGCCAGTGGGGAGACAGGCGTTACTCATCATGTCACACACATATATAATGAAGGTCACCACCAGGGCTAGGAAAGAGAGAACCAGGGCTTGGACATACTAGTATAATGGGGCCTGTTCTAGACTTGGGGTGGGCAGACACGGCTTCCCTGAGGCAGTGATATTTCATCTGAGATCTGCTGAATGAGTAAGAAAGAACTGGGGAGGGAGAGGGCAGTATGGGTAAGAGGGCCGCTATGTGCTAGAGCCTATATGACTCACATGTCAAGGGACATTAGAATTACCCGGGAGCCTTCTTAACATTTCCATTTTGGCCTCTCACCCCAGAGTCAGGATCAGAGGGTTAGAGGAGGTACCCAGAAATCTGTCACCCCAGTGGCTTCTGGCACAGGTCTTCCTGGGAATACTGCATTGCTGGCAAAGCTCTTTCCTTCCAAGTTGCAATTTTTGCTGGAGAGAACTCCAGGCCTCCTTCACCAGGGTGGACGCAGTTAGGTTTGGCATAAGTGTAACCCAAACTGCTTACGGGGACCTTGCCAACATCCTGGTCGCAGTGAGTTTTGTTTCCCTGATGGAGACAACACTGGCTGTGGCCCAGCCAGGTTCTCACTCAGAGGGAGAGTCATCTCGATGCCCCTCGGTGGCAGGAGACCTGAGACGGAGCCAGCAGGGCTTCCTCCCGGGCGCAGAGCTTTCTGGAGGCCGTGGGGCACGCCCAGCATGCAGGAGTGAGCTGGGTCCCACCCGGTTCTCACCCCCTTTTCTCAGTACTGCCTCCTTTGGCACAGGACCTAAAGGATTTAAGGTGGCAGGACTGGTACCGGGATTGGAGCCACTGATTAAGCTACATCATGCGTTTCCCACTCTCCATTTCAAGTCTCTGGAGAAAGTTGTGACATGCACGCCTTTAAGCCTCTGGAACACTCGCTAATCTCCTTTGCAACAGAGAAAGCAGACCTCAGAGCCTCTGCCGGCAGCCGGGGCTAGATCAAGTTTAATAATTGTTTGGGTTTTGTTCTTTTTATTTTGACACTCACCCTCTATTTATGGTAAGCAGCCTTGGTTTGCCATTTACAATAGCAATAAACAATTTTCTTTCCAAATAAATTTGTTTTTTAAAAAAGAGTTCATTTAAAGAAAAATAACTAAATAAGAGAGAGGCACAAACTGTAAATGATCTTTGTGAACGACTGAGCTTGGGAAATATGGGCGCTGGAAGGAGCCATCTGGATTTTCTATCTCGTTTAATCCTCATAGCAACCCTGTGAGGCAAGATGGTCCTTTTCCCAGTTTACAGCAGAAGTAAATTTCTCAGAGAAGGGAAGTAACTTGTACACAGTTGCCTTCACCACTCGGCTTGCTCCGCCTGCTCTTGGCTGTGACTAGGGGTGGGGGTTGGGGGGCACAGTGAACCACACACTTGTCTGGGACCTTTCCCCTTCCCCGCTGGCTCTGCCTCCTGCTTTCTGGGCATTTTTCTTTCTGTCTGCAGCTGCTCTTAGAGGCACAGGCAGAGTTCACCTCGCCATTTGTCCTGGCCTTCTTCTTTATTGCAGCCTAGAGAACTTTGGGTCTTGATTGTTGCCAAGCCAAGAACAGAGCTGAAGACACCGGAATCCACTTTCTTGCTTTTAGACACAGATTATTCTATGGCTCATTTGGAGCCCAGTTTGAGACTCGACATTTAACAGTTCGGATCTGGTAAAGGTTGACGGGTTTATTGTGCTCTTGAAAATGGTCAGTGTGGCCCTAACCGGTTTGGCTCAGTGGATAGAGCGTCGGCCTGTGGACTGAAGGGTCCCAGGTTCGATTCCAGTCAAGGGCATGCACCTTGGTTGTGGGCACATACTCGGTAGGGAGTGTGCAGGAGGCAGCTGATCGATGTTTCTCTCTCATCGATGTTTCTAACTCTATCCCTCTCCCTTCCTCTCTGTAAAAAAATCAATAAAATATATTTTAAAAAAAGAAAATGGTCAGTGTGTCCCAGAAAACCCGCGCGCGCTCCTTATGGAGAATCAATTTGTGTGTGGTTTCTATTCAGAAGGCCTCAGCATTTTAAGTTTCCTAAGCAAGTGATTAGTGGCATAGTCAGGGTCTGATTCACCAGGACATTTCTGTCCTAGAAGAGTCAGTCCAGTGGCAACTTCAGAAACTTGACACTCTGCCTGTTCTGGTTCTGTGGCACCGGAGCTTCTGGAACAGCCCGCAGGAAGGTGCTGGTGCACCTGGCCTGGGGGCGGCCACAAAGGACTTGGAAAACTAAAGTTGCTGGAGACGCGCTGTGTCTGCTTTTGAATGTCATGCACGCTGTTATGCCTGGGGAATGTGCTATAAAGGATGTGGGGTTTTTAAAAAGTCTGTAGAAGAAACCACTGACTTTCATCCTTCCTGGCTCAGCTCAGGGCAGCATGTCCTGGTGCCAGAGAGAACGCAGACCCTCCTGTCCTTGGAAATGCAAAGGAAAGGGGTGCTTTTCTCTGCACGTTTGTAACAGTTCGTTCACCGCCACCTCCCCTTCACCCACAAGTTAGAGAAGCAGGCTGATTTTTCTCACATCTGTGTATAGTATTTTGGGCTCACATTTCAGAAGAACCGCATTGGGAGGGTTGGCGGTTGGTAGAGAGCAAAGAGGCCCTGGTTCTACTTTGTTCTGTCATCTTAGGTGAGTCACCTTGCTCCCATCCCTGCATCCATAGCACACGGATGAGTTTCCTCCCCAGGGTCCCAGGGTCCTGTGAGGACAACAGAAGAAGGATATATGAGAAAGGAATTTGAAAGGGCTAAGAGCATAATGTAATTTGCGTTTCTTCTGTTGGTGTTTCAAGCAGTGAGGACTTCGTGGTGCACATGGGCCCTCCATGCACACATGTCCACACATCTGCCTTGGTTAGGAATTGTTTTTCAAGGAGCAGACATTCACTTGAGCTGGCATAAATAGATTGGGTCTGGCTCTCAGAACACAGTTGTTAATCCCACGGGCATCCAGATCCAGAAGTCAAGTTCAGCTGGGAAACAGCAGAACCAGAGTGGGATTTCGGAAGCAGGTCCCTCTTGCCTGCTCGGGGCTGCATAGCTTCTCTGTTCTCTGACGCTGGTGTCTGTCTGCCTCCTTGTCCCTTCTCTGTCAGCTCTGTTTTTCTCTGCTTGTCCCTGGTCCAGCAAGGCTACTCCTGCCTCCACTTGACATGAATTTTTGTCCCTACCTCCACTGCTGTCTAAATCAGGGGTGGGGCCCTGACTGGTTTGGCTCAGTGGATAGAGCGTCAGCCTGTGGACTGGGGGGTCCCGGGTGGTCCCGGGTTCGATTCCAGTCAAGGGCATGTACCTTGGTTGCGGGCACATCCCCAGTAGGGGGTGTGCAGGAGGCAGCTGATCGATGTCTCTCTCTAATCGATGTTTCTAACTCTCTATCCCTCTCCCTTCCTCTCTGTAAAAAATCAATAAAATATATTTAAAAAATAAATAAATAAATAAATAAATCAGGGGTGGGGAATGTCCGGCCTGCGGGCCTTATAAGGCCCTCAAAATCATTTTGTTTGGCCCTGCCAAAGCATTAGAGATGAGTTAATACATGTTTGACCATATATGGCAGGCTGATTTTCAAGAATATATATTTTTTTTATTGATTTCAGAGAGGAAGGGAGAGGGAGAGAGAGATAGAAACAATAATGAGAGAGAATCATTGATTGGCTGCTTTCTGCACACCCCCTACTGGGGATCAAGCCCACAACCCGGACATGTGCCCTGACTGGGAATCAAACCGTGATCTCCTGGTTCAAAGGTTGACGCTCAACCACTGAGCCACGCCAGCTAATTTTTAAGTTGATGATTTTGTATGGCCCTGGAATGATGTTATACATATCTAAATGGCTTTTGGCAGAAAAAATGGTTCCCCACCCCTGGTCTAAACAGTACTTCTCCACCTTTTTCACATTCCCATCACACGTAGAATATGATCATTGTCTTATGGGGCAAAAAGACGAGGCAGCTTACTACCAGAGCCAAGGGCTAGTGGAGGGGACTCAAGCTGCTCAGGGACCGAGATCAATATGGCACCTGCCCTCACCTATGTAGCACGCTGGTTGGGAAGCTCTAACCTAACTGAATCTATCTTTGTATCCAGTTTCTAAATTCCCAGGAGAGCGTATGATTGGTATCAGACCGAGAATGTGTCCACACCCATGGCAGTCACCCGTGGCCTATGGAGCTAACATGCCTTCAGGCTCACCACTGTGGGGGTGGGGTAGTGGGACAGCGCACCCCAGGCGGAGTGTCCAAATAGCAAGCAGGCTCGGGTACTGATCAGCCTCCTTTCCTCCCTTGAAGGCAAAGACCTTTGTCCTTAATGTCTGTGTCCCCGCACCATTTGGCACAGATACTTGGTAGGTTTTAGGTGGACAATAGATGACGGTTGATGAACAAACAACAAGGCGTGTGCATGGTGGAGCCCTGATGTTCTGTCCAACTGCATCTTTAAATGTGATACTTGACCCATCTAGAAAACTCAGTGACCTCCCCCACCACTGTTCACGTCCTTGGACGCTGCTTCACCCCATTTCTCCAGCACATCTAGCCACCAGGCACTCCTGCTGTCTTCCTCTTTCTCGTTACCATCTGAAGTCTCCAACTGAGAGCAGCTCAGCAGCGAGGCAGGCGCCCCGTGTTTTCTCTGCATGAGGCATTTGGAACCAATTGTGCGGTGGCCCCTTGGAGTTAGCTGCTTAGAAGTGAAACAACACACACCGACGCTGCCTTGTAAAAATGGCTTTCCGGCCAATGTCTTGAACTTTTGTGTTTCTGTGGAAACGCCCATCTAAATTTCCTGCTGGATTTTTTTCTTAATGACCGGGCTTTACCCTGGGAAATACTACATAGTCTTTTTAAAATTCTGCTGATGTGAAGCAAGCAACAGCAGTACCTTTTGGAGATAAGAAATCAACATTCGATAATTAGAAGTAAATTGTTGGTGGTTGACGTCCCGTTGGGAGTGACAAGAGACCACAGAGAACCTTTGCTTAATTAATAGCTCCATCTTGGATCCTTCACTCAGCAGCTCGATTTGGCAGAGAGCTGTGAATTGATGTTTCTTTGTAAGGGTAGGGAATGTGGTACTTTGTTTTGTATTTATTCCCATATTTATTTCTATATTGGGTATGTAGCTCTTTTTTGCTTATTCTACATGAATTACTTGGATGCATAAATTCAAGGACATATGTTTGTGGCTCTCATACATCTGTCTTGAATTTCGTCTTTTCCACCCTGTCTTCTACTTTCCAAACAATTTACCACCCCCCCCTCTCTGCCTGCTGTTATTTATTTCACTGTGTTGTGGGACCCTTTCATTCCAAGAGCTGGCAGAGGGCATGTGCCACACGAGCCTCAATCTATTTCTGTACAAAGGCATCTTGGAGCACGGCGACCTCAGTGTCTTAGTATAGGAGCGATGCCTCTCACCCGGGACACAGCTGGTCCATAGCAGACTCGCTGATGCTGGTTTCAGGGCTGTCGAGGAGCCTGGCTTGCTGGGTTCCCAATGAGGTAATGTTCTCGTCATGGACCAGTCCAATCCAATTTACAGGGGACCTTCATGTGCCAGGCTCTGTGCAGACTGGTCCCTTATGCCTTTCGTCTTTGATCTTTTTTTTTCCAGGCTGGGAATTTCTCACATCATTGTAAACGTTTCCTTTCCTCCCCTTGTCATTTGGCTGGAGCTCCGTGGGACTTCCTGAAGCAGGAAAGCGGTCACAAGGGGTTTAACTGGGCACTCGGAAAGTTCTGCCAACAAACAGTTTTCTGTGCAGCCAGGGCAAGGGGAAAAAAAAAATTAAAAACCACCCTGATGAAATAACCATCAAGTAGGAAATTGAAAAGAGTGCTCTGCTGAGTGCTAAGGGCTCCACAGTGGGACAGGTATGGATGGCGCTGAAATGATAAACTGCTCTGTAATTCTCACCAACCACACTTCCTGCTCCTGTTTTCATTGGGAGAGGGGACATGGGAAAGCCCACCCCGCTGACTTGTCACTTATAGCATTCAGGGTAGGAGGTGTTGTGCAACCGCATTCCTGATCTGCTGGGAGCTGCAGAGTTTGGAGCCTACTTATAGTTGCCTGATTGCTTTTTTGGATAGCAACTTGCTTAGCAGCTACTTGGGAACGATGATGGTGTGTGACAATGAACTACCAGCTTGCTTGTTTCTCATGCTGCATCTGTGGAGTCCATTGTGAAAAACAGCTAGTAAGTGATTCTTTCTCAGCCCGACGGTCATCGTCATCACTTAACCAAGTACCTACCGTACGTAACAAAAGCAGCGTGAGGTTTAGTTCCCAGAGGGGGACTCATCTGATGAAGGAGATGCGACAGTCTTTTGGTTCCGAGCCCTGTAAGGATGGCCGTAGGATTCTAGACGGGCAGGAGTCTCTCTTGCAATGGACTTGGTGGATCACTTCACATCTTGAAACATCCTTGCTTCCATAGTCTATGAGATCTGCCCCTTTTTTTCACTGAAGCTTTTCACTCTGGTCCCTGGTCCTCGGGACTCTATCGTGTGCAGTAAATCCAGGCTGGACGTGTGTCATTCCGGCGCTGAGTCTGAGAGCTATAGAAAAGGAGAGCCTGGAGCTCCACGGTCACAGCTTCTCAGTCCACCCAGAACTGAGGAGGCTGGGGGAGCCCTGATGTCCTTCCTCAAGAACCTGAACTAACACTGTTTCCCTGGGGGGAGGTATGTTTCTAGATGAAGGTGTCTTCATATGGATTTTTTAATTTAAATTTTATTTTTTAAAATATATTTTTATTGATTTTTCGAGAGAGAAAGTGAAAAGAGAGAGAGAAAAAACATTAATGAGAGAAACATGATCAGCTACCTCCTGCACGCCCCCTACTGGGGATTGAGCCCACAACCCAGGCATGTGCCCTGACCAGGAATCCAACCAGGGACCTTTTGCTGCATGGGACAGCAATCAGCCAACGGAGCCACCCGGCCAGGGCTGGGTTTTTATTTATTTAAAAAAAAAGAAAACAAAACTGTGCTGGCACATTGCTTTTCAAAGTCCCTTCATCAGCTATGGCCATTTCCCACATTTGCTTGCCTTACATTTTGTATTGAGCCACAAGAGATGGATCGGTTGGAGTGAATTGACGGTATCTACCACCTTCCGGCTAAGGGGAGGGGAAGAGTGGGAGACAGTGCTGCCCTGACAAGCAGCTTCCTCCAGCCAAACCCCCGGATCTACAGGGAGTGGCCCTCTTCCACACGGCCCTTGTCCCTAGGTTCCTTTATTGTTTTGTTTCAACCTTATGGGCCCTATGAAAAATATGGTGTGCAGATGCTCAGAATTTATTTCTCTTTGGTATGAGCTTAACATTCTGGGTACAACTTGCACAGTGACACGTCACTCAGAGGAGGGGGCAGATGGAGGATCCCAGTGTTGGAGCGGAAGTGCAGTGCTCAGAGCGAATGTGGGCAAACTTGAACTCTTCCCCGGTAATATCAGCAGAGGGACCCACAAGGACAAAAGCCACAGAAACCCTATCCCCCACCAGAAGTGATTGCCTTGGGAGCTGGGATTTGGTCTCTCAGATTGCAAACCAATTCTGGCTTCTTGTCCTCTCTCTAATACGAAAACTCCAGCCACCTCTTTAGTTCTTCTTTCTTTGTAGCATTTAGCCCTGGTCTGTCATTACCAGCCACCCCCTTGCTGTTCCAAACCACTCTGCCCAGTGGAGGTTTTCATACCAGATGGGGCTTTAGGAAATCCCTCTGTCAGCTTCTGAGAGCTTTAGCACCGGGAAACGGAGCAGCCTTTCACTCCATCTGTGGTGTCGGCCAGAGAGAGCTTGGCAGCCATATGTCGCTTTGTACTCCCAACAAACTGCTCATCTCCTGGCTTGTTGAGTCATTGGGGCAGGAAGCTGCATGGCATAGCCAGGGAGCCTCTTTCATTGGTGTTACAAATGATGCTAGGTCCCAAGTGTTTGGGAACTGGACTCTCCAATGCCACAGTGAACTACAGCCATTAAGAACTGTTTTACAGCCTGGCAGGCGTGGCTCAGTGGTTGAGTGTGACCTATGAACCAGGAGGTCATGGTTTGATTCCCGGTCAGGGCACATGCCTGAGTTGCGGGCTTGATCCCCAGTAGGGGGCATGCAGGAGGCAGCCAACCAATGATTCTCTCTCACCGTTGTTTCTATTGCCCTC
Organism: Plecotus auritus; assembly: GCF_963455305.1. Classification (NCBI taxonomy): domain Eukaryota; kingdom Metazoa; phylum Chordata; class Mammalia; order Chiroptera; family Vespertilionidae; genus Plecotus; species Plecotus auritus. Next base: position 35,863,404 of record NC_137774.1, read on the forward strand.
TCCCTTCCTCTCTGAAATCAATAAAAAATATATTTTTTAAAAACGCTCTTATGCATTTTATCACTTTTGAAAGGGTGAGAAGAAAACACTTACGTTTGCCTTTTTATTTGTGGGCATCATTTTTTATCTCATTCATTTGCTGTTGATTCAAGGCCGTCTGAAGGTGCAGCCCTGAAGGCAGGTGAGTGGCTCCTGAGCAGGAGGCCGTGTGAGGAAGAGGAGGCCCCTGGTGGCACAGAATGTGCTCCGTTCCCTGCCGGCTTCCTCAGCTGCTGGTTGCAGATAGATGGGCTGCAGCCTCTTTCCAAGCTCACCCTTCATTCCCACCAGTAGCCCATGGTCACCTTTGTCACCAGAATCACAGCACTGCAGCCCACTGCCAGTGCTAGCAGCCTGGCCTCTGAGCCATGTGGACACCACCTTTCTTTTCCTAACCTTTCAGGTCTGTCTGCGTGGTCACCATCAGGAGCTTGTTTCGGTATTAGCGGCCATTTCTTACTTGAGTTCTGCCCCTCCCCCATTTTGAGAGAGAAGCAGCCATAGACCCGGATGCTAGTCGGATGCTAGTCTAGGAAGTATCGTCATTTCCATAACATAGCGGAGATGTTGCCCCACCCAGAGCCACTGGTGGGGCAGCAGAGACTCCTGGGCTCTCCCCTCCCTGCATCAGGGCTGACCTGCTTACCTCCTGGTAGGTCTCCTCTAAAACATTCTGTATTTATTTGTGTGGGTTGGTCTGGTGCCAGCCTTGGCAGGGCCTGGTAGCACTGTGTGTCCTGATCACCATAGTCAAACACTGCTCATTGAGGGTTCCTGCAGTTTGAGGCCCATGTAAGGGTCCCTGCAGTTTGAGGACGACATGCAGGGCCCGTGGCCCTAAGTGGGCTTTCTGATGTGGATCTGGAAAGGCGCACATTAGGAGTGTTCTCGTGTGTGCTGGCTGTGTGTCAGTGATGGTTCTGAGCACTTCCTGTGAACTCTCCTCACAGTAACACCAGAGGGTCGGTACCAGGGACCGTTTTGCAATTGAAGAGAGTGAGGCTTGGGGAAGCTAAATAAGTTGCCCAAGATAGCAGAGGCAGGGTTCAAACCCAGGCCATGTGCCCCCAGGGCCTGTGCTCTTCCCCGCTACACTCTGCTTCCTGTCTTGATGCAGTGAGGATTTGGGGCCCCTCCTAGAAAGGATGAATGGGCAGTGATCGCTTTGTATTCACAGCCTAATAGGAGCATATAGTGTGCAGTCCTTTATCCGGTGATTGCCAGTGCATTTGACAGCACTTGGTAGTGACCAGTTGAGATGGAAGCCTCCTTGCTGTGAACTGGCGAGGCTGTGGTGGAAGGCTGGCTGCTGCCAAGGACAGACATCTCTTGGATTAAAGAGATAAAAGGAGGAAGTAGCCTATCAGATCCTCCACCTGTCGTACTAGCAGCACATTGATTTCTGTTGCAAAAGAATATCTTGCAAAATGAAATGAGCCTCTTAAAAACTTAAGGCGTTCCCACACCACCAGGCAGGGCGTAAATGGTATTGTATTTGTGGTGTAAGGTTGCCTCCTGGGCTGGTTCCTCTAATCTGCAGGTGCCCAAACTGTTACAAAGCCCAAGGAGTCATTTCCCCCCTCCCCCTCCTTTTCCCAAGTCTCCCCTCCCTTTTCCCCCTCCCCTCCCACCAGAATGGGAATCTGTAGCTGACATGGCTCTAAACGGTGTTTAGGGAGTCATCACATTTTTCCACTTATGGTCAAGGAGAAGTGGCAATATTCTTTTTAGTCATCATCACCTCTAACATTTATTGAACACTTACTGTGTTCCAAGTTAACTGTAACAGCAACAATATGAAGCAGGTATCCTTACTATCCTAGTCTTACGAAGAAACTGAGGCTCCGAGAGGTGGGGTAACTTGGCCAAGGTCACCCAGCAGATAGGTAGTAGAGTTGGGATTTGAACCCCGGCAGCCTGGCTCCAGAACCCTGTTCTTCATCATTTTCCCTACACCATACTGATTTCTGACCATCAAAAGTAGGGACTTGACTGGCTAACAAGGACCAAACGCAGCTGTGAGCTGTTGGTTCTGTGGCTGTCCCTATCTGGAATGAAAGTGGTTACTGGTGGATGTTTGAAACGTTGTGTGTTTACGTTATGTGTTTGATTTAACATTCCTGACGTGTTCGCTCAACTAGGACGGAGCCAGTCTTCCTTGTTGCCCTTTTAAAATATATATATCTATTTTTTATTGATTTCTGAGAGGAAGGGAGAGGGAGAGATGAAACATCAATGATGAGAATCATTGATCGGCTGCCTCTTGCACGCCCCCTGCTGGGGGTCGAGACCACAACCCAGGCATGTGCCCTGACCTGGAATCCAACAGTGGTTGATGCTCAACTGCTGAGCCACACCGGCTGGGCTCTTGTTGCCCTTTTTGCTCATCTCTCCTGGTAGTTGCCACGATCTGCCTCATGTTATGCCTATACATGTAAACTTGTATTTCCACTTTTTTTTTTTTTGGTTAATCCTCACCCAAGGATATTTTTCCACTGATTTTTAGGGAGAGTGGAAGAGAGGGGGAAAGACAAAGAGAAACATGGATGTGAGAGAAACACATCGATTGGTTGCCTCCTGCATGAGCCCTGACCAAGGCCCAGGCCTGGGAGGAGCCTGCAACCGAGGTACGTGCCCTTGACCAGAATCGAACTTGGGACCCTTTGGTCCACAGGCCGACGCTCTACCCACTGAGCCAAACTGGCCAGGGCATAGCTCCACTTTTTATTAATGTGGTAAAATATATAAAACATCAGATTTACTATTTTAAGCATTTTCCACTTCTAATCCGTAGGGCTCCTGAAGGCAGGCACAGGATGTCTCCCCGCTCGTCTCCCCTGCAACACCCTGGTTACTGTTTAGGTATATCATACTGAACAAAGCTCTGTTGGATTTCATAGCCCAGTGAGGTCAGCTATAAATCAGTTAGAAAACTTACTGTTTGGAGGCCTAGAGACACGAACAGTAAATTTTTAATGTCCCTTCTACCCAGCCCTTTTCTTTTTCAGAGCCTGAAGCAGAGTTGAACCCTGAAGGAGGACATGTGGTGTGTTTCACGCCTGGTGCTTTGGTGTGCAGGAAGCAGAGTGGACATGTTATTTTCTAAACCTTACACTCTCGTGACCCTCGGGGCATAGGGCTTCTTTCTGAACCAACTATAGTGAAGGGGAAATAGATTGTTAAACCAGCTTCATAACTCTAAGTCCACCAGCAGGGCTTTGATTTCTCGTAAGCTAGTGATGGCCTCAGACCAGCCTGGCCCAGCCCACCGCATCTTTCCTTTGGTCTCAGGTGCTGGCAGGTTCTCTGTGTTGGCTCCAGGCAAAGGAGAGACAGGAAGGTGAAGAGGACGCAGGGGTCCAAGGCGCTGTCAGATAAAGGGAGGAGAGCTCTAATTCCACTGGCACTTGTTTGGGATAATTTATCCTGCAATTGAAAGAGCCTTCTGGGCACCTAGGCATCGCAAGGAATTAGGAAGAGTCTTGGTCATAAGGAAGCCCTTTAAACAGCTGAACCTGATTGCTAGCTAGGCGTCCCATCTGGCTGATCCGTTCAGAGTGTTTCCTTTCTCCCTTCCAACATTTATTTCATTCCCTCCTTCCTCCATTTGTTCACCCATCATTTATTGAATATGGGCCAAGCCCTGGAATTGGCCAACAGCTGTACCAGCCTCTGAAAACTTCAGTCACAGGTCACATCATACAGTGGGAATCATGCCTCAGAAGCAAGATGTGGTCTTAACTCTGAGGATAGCAAGACAAGGTTCTGCCAGAGCATTTAGAATGGTTGTGGGATAACAACAACGATTGACATTAATAATAGCAGCTAACTTCAATAAAACAATACCTAACCTACGCCAGGCCCTGTTCTAAGCACTTTATGTCACACGTCTGATCTTCACAATAGTCCAATGAAATGTGGGCACTGTTATCCCATTTTACAGATAAGAAAACCGAGAGAGAGAAATTAGGTAGCTTGTCCGAGGTCACCAACTAGCAAATGGCCGGAGTTAGACGCAGGCAGCCCATGCCAACTCACTGCTAGTGTATGAACTGCCTTGACATTGGAGGGCGGGACGAGGAAAGTTCTCCTTTCAAGGCGGGCTTTGGTCGTGTTTGGTTAGGAAGGGGGGTGTTGCCGAAGGTCAGCGTTGTGGAAGGGCAGGAGTGGAGTTCGCCTGCGAAGGCTCCGGCAGACCTTGCCAAGGTAGATTAATCCTGCATCTGTGTTAGCTTTGGCTTGAGCCCACGGATTTGCAGCAGCTGTTGAGAAATAAAAACTCAGACCCCCAGTCAAGTGCAAGGCCCAGTCCTCAGAACAGGAGGCCGATTCCACGTCACCCTACGGGCCGGGGCTTCTAGAAAATGGCCAGGTTGCTTTCCCCTGTGGCGTCTGTGGGTGCTGACTAACCCCGCCAGGGCTCCAGATGAGCTGGGCTTCGTAGCTTGCATTTTTACAGCCGCCAGCTCCCCATCCCGTCCCTTTTGACGTTTGCCTCGGTGTTTTGTGGGTCGCTGTAAAAGCCTTTCTGACCAGCATTCCTGGGACGATAGAGCTTCCACCACAAACTTGGGACCGCTAACCAGAACCAGCCGCCAGCTGGGGAATCGGAACTTTTAAGTAACCCAATAGCCCATTTCATCATCCTTTTTGATTTCTGCCAAGTTTCGCCTCTTCTTCTTCTTTTTTTTAAAAATTTCATCTTTGTTGCCTTGCTTTTGAATTCGGCGAACTAATAATTATAAACACTTAGATTTCTAGGCTTTGGGATTTTTGCTGTTAATTCCCGGTTCAATTCCCTGGTCAGGGCCCATGCCCGGGTTGTGGGTTCCATCCTCAGAAGGGGGCGTGTCAGCCTATTGATGATGATGTTTCTCTCTCAACATGTTTCTATCTCTCTATCCCTCTCCCTTCCTCTCTCTCTCAAAATTAATAAAAACATATATTTTTTACAAAGTCATTTGGTCTTTCCCAGCTGCAGCAGCCCCTGTCAGTGTCACCCTCAGAGTGCTTGTTCGAGTTGCCCTCAGCCTTTTGGTCTCTCGAGTCCGATGGGATGTGAGCTCTTGCTCCATCCAGCTTCCTGGTTCAGAGGCTGCCGGGATGGGAACGCCTGGCCCAGCCCCCTCTGCCCCCCCACCCCCCGCTTTCCTAAAGACTGGACTGTATTTTTACAAGTCAGTCATCCAAGCCAGAAGGGTGAAGAAACGAAGAAGTAGGAATTCCTGTCAGAATCACACATGGTGTCAGAGTTCTCTTAAGTAGAGAGAAAAGTAAAATCCATAGTCTGTTTTTTGTTTTTACATTCCAGATGCTCCTTTAAAATCTGGAAATCCAAAATGTGAGGGAGAGAGAAAGAAGAAGAAGAAAAAGGCAGACTACAAAAAATATGTATGTTTTTGCAGAAGGTGCTTATGGTGAAAAGACTACTTTTTGCACAAGGAAATCTCCATTTTTGGAGCTTTATGTACCGCTTACTAACTATATACAGTTGATGGATTAACTTTAAAATAGAGTTGACAGGAAAATGCTTTTTGAAAAGGATGCTGTCAAGAAAAGAGGAAAATAAGCATAAATTTGATTCAGATATTAATAATGAGCCCCATGTGTATGGTGCTTTCGTTTTCAGAGCGTCTCCACATCACCTCATTTAAAGCCCACGTTCATCCTGGGATGTGGGGGTTACTGAGCCAGGTGAGAAGGCATGACCTGCCCAAGGCTGGTGCCATGTCACCCACTGACATCTAATAAGATGTACACCCAAGCCCCCTAAATTCTGTTTTCTTCCTACACTAACATGTTTCCTTCCAAGTAGGGACTTTAAGATCATGAGGAAGTATGTATGCTCCTGACTTTGATGAAATGCTCTAATATTGTGCCAAGGGAACATATAAACTCATTTCTTTGGACCCTTAAAAGTAAGTGCATTTAGCCCTAGCTGGTTTGGCTCAGTGGATAGAGCGTAGGCCCACGGACTGAAGGGTTCGATTCCAGTCAAGGGCATGTACCTCGGTTGCAAGCTCGATCCCTGACCCTGGTCAAGGCGTGTGCAGGAGGTAACCAGTTGATGTGTCTCTCTCGCATTGATGTTTCTCTCTTTCTGTCTCTCCCCCTCCCTTCCACTCTCTCTAAAAATCAATGGAAAAATATCCTCAGGTGAGGAGTAACAACAACAAAAAAGTAAGTGCATTTAGTGCTCAGTCCTGGGTGGTTTTGATCTTCACTATCCCAATGGCGAGGGGAGGTAGAGACTGCAGGAAGTAATCAGCTCTCACTGGGTTTAGAACAAAGCAGCAGCACTAGAGTGAGATGTTGATCTTCCACTCTTCACTATTGCATCATCTTAGAGTTTAGGCAAATGCTGATTTTTATTAGAGGGATTTTCACAACAGGAACTAAGATGGGGTAATATCGTAGTTCTCCCAGTTGAATCATGGTCAAGCTATGCACTAAAATGAACTCTTGAGACAAGGGGTCTTCCTGTAGGGTCTGTACAGGGATGGGATCAGACAGCTTCAAGGGATTCAGGAACTCTGAAATGTCACAGAAACTTTTTTGTGCGTGTGCCTTTTTCTCTGGGGGCAGGATCGATATCTTTTAGCCTCAAAAGTGTCTGTGACCCAGAAATGCCTATGAAACCACTCTTTTTTGAGAGGCCTTTTTTAAAACCTTTAGAGGACTTCAGATGTCACGCACTTGAAAAGGCACAGAGGTGAATCTTGGTGACCATTTCTTCAAGCTCAAGCGTTCCTTATTTCCAGGCAGGATAAGAAAACCATCCTCAAAGCGGACCTATAATAGGACTTTTCTCACATAAATCTGATTTGAGTATCAAAACTAACATGGCTGGCATGCGCATTCCTGTGCCTTCTCTATTGTCTCAGAGCAGAGTAACTGTGGTGCTACAACCTGAAAGGTCTTCCCGTGCAAATCTAAAGTCACGGTGAATGAGATAATTTCCTAAACAAATCACTGTTGTATAAAATTAGACCATGATGTGTCAGTCTACGAAAGGATCAACTTTTCAGTGTCGGGTGTAATTCTAGAAGCCTAATTTTTTTTTTTCTTTTAGCTAAACCAATGGACCTGTGCTTGGAAACAGAAGATTCAACAACCATGGATAAAACATAAGCTAAGACCTCTTGTCTTCCCAGTGGGAGGGAAGATAGGGGTCATGGGTGCTATAGTTCCTTCCCTCTCCGAGGCGGATACTGGGAGATTTGAGGTGGAGCAAGGGGACATGTTACCGTCCTTCTGCCTACACGAGGGACCCAGAAAAAAATGAATTCTTCTCTATTAAGGGAGAAATCTTAAAAGGGTCTAGCTGAATGCCCTCAGGCTATCCCAAGCAGGCTGGCCATCAGGGCCTTCTTTATGACTCATGCTGAGTGGCCAAGCATTTAGGGACTAGGTTGCCCAGGTACCACAACCCACCATTAAAAAAAAAAAAAATTTAGCCAAGAGACAATCATATGCTTCCATTTCAAGTATAATATGGGAGCTACATTCAGACTGCTCTATTTAATCATGTTGTATCTGTCCTCTTCATATTTAAAGCTCACAGGCTGCAATTTACTTCAGGGAATAGTCTACCCAAAAAGAGAGTCTTGTTGTAAGATGCCATTTGGTTGTAGGAGCCCCAAGCGCCAGGGAAGAGATGACTGTAGTGATCCTGTAATTCATGTGACCAGGGAAGAGTTCTTTCATGAAGGCAAGGGTGGTTTGACCTTAGAGTGACTATTAATGAAATACACCACAGCAGGTCAAAAGAATAACCAAAAAGTAACCATCTACTCCTGATAAAACTTTTGGACAATAAGTTATGGAAAGCTTTTTGTGTGTGTGATAAAATTTGCCATCTTAACCAGTTTTTGTTGTTGGTAATTCTCACCCGAGGATATTGTTTCCATTGATTTTTAGAGTGGAAAGGGGGGGAAGATAGAAAGAGAGAGAAACATTGAGTTGAGAGAGACATATTGATTGGTTGACTCCCACATGCATCTCGACCGAGGTGGGGATCCATCCTGCAACCGAGGTATGTGCCCTTGACTGAACCTGGAACCCATTAGTCCTCAGGCCGATGCTGTAACCTTAACAGAGCAAAACTGGCTAGGGCCATCCTAACCATTTTTTAAAAGTATTTTTTTATTGATTTCAGAGAGAAGAAGGGAGAGGGAGAGAGAGAAACATCAATGATGAGAGAGAATCATTGATGGGCTGTCTCCTGCACACCCCACATTGGGGATTGAGCCTGAAACCCAGGCATGTGCCCTGACTGGGAATTGAACCATGACCTCCTGGTTCACAGGTCGATGCTCAACCACTGCGTGAACACAGCTGAGCCCATCTAAAATAAACCTTCTTTAAGTGTATAGTTCAGTGGTATTAAATATATTCACATTGTTGTGTAACCATCTATCCCTGTAATTCTTTTCATCTTGTAAAACTGAAACCCTATATCTATTAAACAGTAATTCTTCATTCTCCCATTACCCCAACCCTGGCAACCAACCATTATAATTTCTATCTTTAGACTGCTCTGAGTACCTCACATAAGTAGAACCACGCAGTACCTATCTTTTTGTGATGGCTTCTTTCACTTAGCATAATGTCCTCAAGGGGCATCCATGTGGTAGCATATTGCAAACTTTCCTTCCTTTTTAAGGCTGAATAATATTTAAGACTATTTTGTTTAACATGTTAAAGACTGTCTCAAACCAGTGGCTAATATTACATATGAAGGTAAAATATTACAGATCTATATCCAGTGTGGTCAGGTAGACAATAAGGATGCTTGCTGTTTAATATTGTCTGGCAGCTCCAGCCAATATAGCTCGCTAAGAAAAGGAAATAAATGGTGTAACTGTTGAAAAAAAAAGTTCTTTTTTTTAGCCAATAGTGTGCTGTTCTTTTCAGACTGCAAACCTATTTTGAAGTAAGAGTATATATATTTTAAAATTAGCTATTTTTACAACTCCATCTTTTCATTTGTGACCTAGATCCTACTCTTTTGCCTATTCAAGGACTTTTTCTTGCATTTTTTCTTTTCATCAATTTTTTCACTCTCTCTTCTGCATTCTCCCCAACAGCATATGTTATAGTATCTCCCACCTTTAAAATATCCTCCTCTGACCTCATCTTTCAAATATTCTCCCTCTGACCTCATCATGTGTTTCTCCAGCTACAGTCCCATTTCTCTGCTCCCTTTATAGCCAAACTCTTAAAGAGAATTGTCTGTAGTCCAACTCAGCCCCTTATCTGCCATTTTCTCTTTCTCTTTTTATAACCTTTCTTTTTAAAATTATTCTCCTCCATATATTTCACATGTTGGCAAGAGGACTCGAATTTGTTTGGGTCCAAGGCCCACTTTAGGCGTGTGTGCTAGGCAGAGCTGCACCCCATTCCCCCTCTTCCACTCTAATCTGTCTTTCAGTTTCACCACTTCACTGAGTCCTCCCTGACCCTGTTAAGGTCATATGTGACCTTATTGCCCATCCACTGGTCAATTCTCATTTTATTCAACATCTCAGCAGGATTTGACACAGTAGCCTACTCCAAAACACTTTCTTCAGCTGCCTTTTGGGATACCAGAGTCTCCTTGTTTTCATCCTATAACACTCTTCACTCCTTCTCAGTCTCCTGTATTGGTGGTTACTGACTCTGCCCTGGGATCTCTTTTCTTCTGTGGCCATGGCCTCTCCTTGGATGACCTCATCCAGGAGGTCATCTAGGGACTGATGATCCCTGATTTATATTTCATGTCCTCCTCCCCCTACCAAGTCCAGATTTGTAAATCCAGGTGGCTACTTGAAATCTCCACTTGCACATGTAATAGGCAACTCAAACTTGACCTGTCCAATTTTGATTTTTCCCTCTCAAACTTCGTCCTCCTCCATTGTCCCTCATCTACGTTCATCAGACCCTTGACACACTTTTGCTCAGTCCCCCAAACCACAATACATCCTTGATCTTTTTCTTTCCATCATCCCTTGACATTCAATTTGTCAATCTACTCTATTGACTGTCTTCAAAATATATCATGTCCTCCCTGTCCCCTGGTGCTCAGTGTGCTGAGCTGCCCCCTGGTGCTCAGTGTGCCCCACAGGGGGAGCGCTGCTCAGTCAGAAGCAGGGCTCATGTCTGGCGAGCACAGTGGTGGTGGCGGTAGCCTCTTCTGCCTCCGCGGCAGCACTAAGGATGTCCAACTGCTGGCTTAGGCCCGCTCCCTGTGGGCCTAAGCTGGCAGTTGGACATCCCCCGAGGGCTCCCAGACTGCGAGAGGGCACAGGCTGGGCTGAGGGATCCCCCTCCCCCAAGTGCATGAATTTTGTGCACTAGGCCTCTAGTACTTAAAATAAAATTCCGTTATTTTTACCCATCTAAAGGGCCTTAAAGATCTGGTCCACAATTGACCTTCTGACCTGCCCTCCCTGACTGTCTGGCTCCGTCCACTCCAGCCTGCCCCAGTCAGCCTCCTTGCCTCCACACAGCTTCCCTGGGCCTCAGCTGGCTTTCCTTCATGTGCACACGGCTTGCTCATTATTAGGGTCTTGTGCTCAACTGTCATTTCTTCAAAGATAACTTCTCAGATAACTCTAAAATATGTACCACTTGCCCCAGTCTGCTTTGTTTTTACTCTGCTTTGTTTAACTTCTATCAATTACCAGTGTCTGAAATTATTTTTCTATTCATGTTCTTGTCTTTCCCACTCAAATAGAAGCTCTGCAAGGGCAGTGAGTTCCTCTGCCTTGTTCTTTCTTGTATCCCTTGTGCTTAGAATTGGCACATAGTAGATGCTCAGTTAATACCTGTTGAATAAAGTTCAGCACTTACCAGTTATAAAACATACTGGAGGGGGGCGGGGACAATCTGTTTACAACAGTGATATATATGAATATGCAAATTAGCCAGGACGCCATAACATCACAACCAAACAGCAGGGATTTCTGAGGCTGCATGACACCTGGCCAGGGCAAGGGACCTCAGGCCGTGCCCCCCGCCCCGTGGGGCTTGACAGGGACCTCAGACCACACCCCCCCCCCCCGCCCCAGCACCGGGCCATGGGACCTGAGGCTGCGCCCCCACCCAGAGGGGCTTGATTGCGGGAGGCCGGCTGGGTCTGGGTCTCACCCAATGGAAGTAGGGCTGGCCGGGTCTGGGTCTCCTGTGTTTTCAAAGCGCGTGTGGGTGGTGGGTGGGGACTTGACTCTAGGTCCTGCGGTGTGCCCCAGACTCTGACAGGAGGGAGATTTTCATATACATTTTACTAATTTTCTTTCATCTCTGACACTTATATTATAGAGAAAGGACAAATAGTAATATTAAAATATCTCTTCTAATTAATTCCCTTTTAATGTGCATTAATTTTGTGCACTGGGCCACTAGTGTGTATGTGTGTGTGTGTGTATATATACACTGAGTGGCCAGATTATTATGATCTCTGAACACATAATAATCTGGCCACTCAGTGTATATCCTATATAATAAAAGGCTAATATGCAAATTGTCCCCTCAACCAGGAGTTCGACCAGCAGGCAGGCTGGCCAACTGCCCATGTCCCCTCTTCCTGGCCAGGCTGGCCGGACCCCACCCATGCATGAATTCTTACACTGGGCCTCTAATACACACACACACACACACACACACACACACACACACACACATATATATACACACACACATATATACATACACACACACACATACACACACACACACTGAGTGGCCAGATTATTATGCGTTCAGAGATCATAATAATCTGGCCACTCAGTGTGTGTGTGTGTGTGTGTGTGTGTGTGTATCAATAAGTAAAAAATAAGCAACAAACATGAGGTATCATTTTTTCCCTATTCAATGGGAAAAGCTAATGTTGGTGAGAGTGCTAGGAAATGGGTACTCTCATTTGCCACTGGTGGAAATTGTCTAAGCTTTCATAAGTGGTGAGTCATGGGTGATTTTTATCTCAACTTTCGTGTATGATGTGCTATGTTTCCCATTTTTTCCAATAATTACCCCCCCTCCAATAATTACTTTTAAGCCAGAAAAAGCCAATCATCTTAATCTTCCTTTTCCCCCCACTTTAAAATAAAAATTGTGTGAAGCTGATCCCAGCAGCGGATGGCCTTGTTTTGCTGTTGCCTCTTCTCTTAAGAATGGTTCATCTGACGCCTGTACCAGGCTTCCCTGGGATGATGCAATGCCGGTCGTTGAAAACTATGAGCAGAATCACTCTTGCTCTGCGGTCCTGGGCTGGCTTGGGGGACCCGTCGGACACGTGGGGCTGGGGAAAACATGCGGCTTGCAGGCGTGGCCCACCCAGTCTGAGGTGGGGTCCCACAACCCTCCCCGCCAAGACCCAGGTCTCCACAGACAGGGGAAGCCTAACATTCCTTGGCAGATCCCCTGCCCCGCCCAGCTCCCTCGCTGCCTGGGATTGAATTAAAAACAATAATAATCACAGCCACACGTGCCTTTCTCTCTCCTGTATGCAGCTGGACCTCTGATGCCTGTTTCCTTAGACATGCCCGGGCGCTGCTCTGCCCATACCCCGGTGGCCAGCCTCCTGCCTGGGCCCCGGCCCCGGAAGGGAAGCTCGCAGCTGAATCCCCAATGGGCCGTTCCTGTTTCCCCTGGTTTCTGTCTTTCCTGGAGGTTCATTGGTAGCTGGACATTGCACTTAGTTATGTTGCTTTCTGGGCTCGGCAGTTACGTTCCTGAGCACCCCGTGGCTCACCTGAACGGTGTTCACCCCGACGGCTGAGAGCAGAGCCCGCACATGCTTGGCTCCTGTATGTTGCATTCACATGTCCTCAGCCTCGTCCCACTTAGAATCTGGTCTCTGACAGTGTGCGCAGTCAGCCTCAGGACCTGCCAACCATTATGGATTGTTTAGAGTGGCATCAAGAGTTAAGGATTGAGCCTTAGCTGGTTGCTCAGTGGTTAGAGCGTTGGCCCTCGGACTGAAGGATCATGGGTTGGATTCCAGTCAAGAGCATGTACCTCGGTGTCAGGCTCGATCCCCGGCCCCGGTCAGGGCGCGTGCAGGAAGCAACCAATCAATGTGTCTCTCTCACATTCATGTTTCTCTCTCTCTAACTCGACTCCTCCCTTCCACTCTCTCTAAAAATCAATGGGGAACACATATCCTCGGGTGAGGGTTAACAAAACAAAGTAACCAAAAATAAGTTGAGGGTTGGGGCTGGCTCAGGACATTGCTTCCCTAGTGTTTGCTGGCTGAATGGCACACAGGTATAATGACTCCCAAGGCCCAGGGACCTGGTGAAGCAGTGAGAGGGGCAGATTTTAACTACTTGTCTTCAGCTTCCTGTCCCTTCCCCGCTGGGGCTCAGAACACGGGAGCACCTGCCTGCTGAGCGGGTGGAGAGGCACCAATAAAAAGCCTCCCTTTTTGTCTTAACCACTTGTTCTGATTGTGTTCAAGATGCATAATCCACCCTGGCTGGTTTGTCTCAGTGGATAGAGCGTCGACCTGCAGACTGAAGGGTCTCGGGTTTGATTCTGGTCAAGATCACGTAGCTGGGTTGCGGGCTCGATCCCCAGTAGGGGTAGTGCAGGAAGCAGCCAATCAGTGATTCTCTGTCGTCATTGATGTTTCTATCTCTCCCTCTCCCTTCCTCTCTGAAATCAATAAAAAACGTATTTTTTAAAAAGTGCATAATCCATCTTCATCTTTATACTTGTTAGAGAAAGTGCCTGGGGGAGAGGTAGGAGAGCAGAATTCTCCTAGAATAAGCGTCATCTATCCTTCGTCGGCCTCTGCCATGGCTTGAGCCTGCGTGGGACTCAGACTCAGGGTTCCTGCACTGTCACAGGCTGCAGGGGCAAGGGGGCTGCAGTCTCCCCTGCCCATTTGCCCAGCCAGCCCTGCTCTCCATCAGTTACTCATTTATCTGCACTTTCGTGTTTCCAGGCCACCCCTCCCTCATGCCTGAGGGGTTCAAAAGAACTCTGCAATTAATCTAGTTTGAACTTAACCACCTCCTTTAACTTTTCTTCTTGCAGCTTAAACTTTGGAACAAATATCGAATTTCCAACATTCCATCACTAATATTCCTAGATGCCACCACCGGGAAGGTTGTGTGCAGGAATGGGCTGCTGGTGATCCGTGATGACCCAGAAGGTGAGACCTTGGCATGTCCGTGCTGTACCCACCTCTCACCCTCTACGCTGACCTCCTTCCATTGCTAGAGAGTGTGCAAATGAAATACAGTTGACCCTTCAACCACGTGAGGGTTAGGGGCGCCAACCCCCACGCAGTGGAAAATCCATGTATAACTTTGACTCCCACCCAAACTTAATTACTAATAGCCTACTGTTAACCGAGAGCCTTATTAATAACATAAGCAATCAATTAACACATATTTCCTATGTTATATATAGTATAAACTGTATTCGTACGATGAAGTGAGCTAGAGAAAGTAAGCTGAAGTAAGCGCAGTGGATGAGCATTGACCTGTGAACCAGGAGGTCATGGTTCCATTTCTGCTCAGGGTCACATGCCCAGGTTGTAGGCTCAAGCCCCAGTGGGGAATGTGCAGGAGGCAGCTGATCAATTCTCTATCATCATTGATGTTTCTATCTCTCCCCCTCTCTTTTCCTCTCTGAAATCAATTAAAATATGTTTTAAAAAAATAAAAAGAGCCCTAGCCAGTTTGGCTCAGTGGATAGAGCGTCGGCCTGCAGATTGAAGGGTCCCAGGTTTGATTCCGGCCAAGGGCATATGCCTGGGTTGCAGGCCCGATCCCCAGTAGGGGGCGTGCAGGAGGCAGCTGCTCAATGATTCTCATCATTGATCTTTCTATCTCTCCATCCCTCTCCCTTCCTCTCTAAAATCAATAAAAATATATTTAAGAAAATAAAGAGACTGACAGACGCTGGCCAGACGGGCAGAGCCGGCGCGGCTGGCTCCAGCAGCGGCCATGTGGGGCTGACAGTCACCACGCGTTCCAGGAGTCCGTGGAGCAGAGGGGACGCGGCCAGGTGGACGCCAGCCCGCTGGCGGGGCGGCACGGGTGTTGGCGATGGACGTTCAAGGCTTGGATTGGCTCGTTTCCTGGGGGGCGGCTGGGGCCATGGTCTTCGGAGGGGTGGTGCCCTACATCCCGCAGTACCGGGACATCCGGAGGACTCAGAACGCCGAGGGCTTCTCTACCTATGTGTGCCTGGTGCTCCTGGTGGCCAATATTTTACAGATCCTCTTCTGGTTTGGAAGGCATTTCGAGTCCCCACTGCTCTGGCAGAGCATCGTCACGATCATCACCATGTTGCTGATGCTGAAGCTGTGCACCGAAGTCCGTGTGGCCAACGAGCTCAACGTCAAACGCCGTTTCTTTGCAGACTTCAATCCTCACCACTTCTGGCACTGGAGCAGCTTTGCGGACTACCTGCAGTGTGTCCTGGCCTTCACGGGCATCGCAGGCTACGTCACATACCTGTCCATCGACTCAGCCCTGTTCATGGAGACCCTGGGCTTCCTGGCCGTGCTGATCGAGGCCATGCTGGGCGTGCCGCAGCTGTACCGCAACCACTGGTACCAGTCCACGGAGGGCATGAGCATCAAGATGGTGCTCATGTGGACAAGTGGTGACACCTTCAAGATGGCATACTTCCTGCTGAACGGTGCCCCCCTGCAGTTCTCCGTGTGTGGCCTGCTGCAGGTGATGGTGGACCTGGCCATCCTGGTGCAGGCCTACGCATTCTCCCGCCACCCCCCATGCAGTGCACTCCACCAGTGCCAAGGCCCTGTGAGGCAGCCAGGAGGACAAAGACATATGACTGCTGGCTGCAGGCACCGGCTGGCCATCTGTCCTCCTGCGTGGGCCCCTGGGACGGTGGACAGGTGGGGCCCGAGTGTCGTGTCTGCACTTACTCGCTGGAGAACAGCCTGGCAGGTGTCACCTCTACGGGCGGGGCTTTTTCAAGGTGATGGAAAAGCAGGTCTCACTCTCACTTGCTCTCAGGGCACCTGCGGAACCTGGGAGACACTCGCAAACCCGGGAGACGGCGGAGCGGGCCTCTGCAGGACAGGTCATGGGGAGGCTTCTCTGTGTCTCAGCCTGGACGTGTCCCGTAAACCCGGGCTCGGGGTGCAGAATGAGAAGCAGCATTGGGAGAGCTTGGGCCCCGGCACCTCAGGGCCCATGGTCAGAGCAGCTGAGGATGGACGTGCTGCTGGACGGCATGCGACGAGGGCACTCTGTGCCAGGATGGGCCGGGCACAGAGCGTGTGGCCCGGATCCTGTGTCCACGTGGAAGGGAAGCCACACCAACACACATGACCTATGTCCTGGTCTATCTCGCTGGACTGGCCTTGCCTGGGCACCTTCAGTGCGGCCTCCTCATAGGACTCGGGACTCAGCCCTTGCCCTGGGCCCAGAGGCCTTGTTGTTACACAGGCCTCCTCCCACTTGGGGTGAGGGGACAAGCCCATGTCCGTGCCAGCTGGGCACTGGCCAGAGCAAGCTCAGGGGTGTCGGAACCAGAGTCTGGAGTTCTCTCCATGAGTCCTATAGGGTATGACAGGGTGCGAGCGGTCCATGTAGGCTCCCTGAGGGCCGAGGGCCAAGCGGGCTGCGAGTGGTTTCCCCCCTTTTCCTGGGAAGTGCGCACATCTGCAGCACAGCCTGTGATGTCCATCTCCCAGGACGGGGACACGCTGAGCAGCCCCACACCCCAGACAATGAGCTGGTGGGCCTGAAGTGACCTTCCAGGGTGGTGGGGTAGCCTGGCATGGGCATCCCTGCCCGCCGTCTCCCGTCCGCATGGTTCTCCATGTTCGCTACATGTGGCGGTGGTGAGGTCACTGGTCTGACACTAGTCCCCACATTTGTTCCCCTTTCAGTATTACATGAGCATTTCAGCCAGGCCCGTCCTGCACCAGCTCCCAGGCTCCCAAAGGCCAAGTGTTCCAGATGCTTCGGTGTGGCTCCCACAGGCATTGTTTTCCCTTCTGCTGGGTGGAGGAGGGCGCTCTTTTGCATTATCAGCACTGTCTGTGGCTGGTGCCAAAGCTCTTGAGGTGTCTGTGGTGCCCGGTGAGAAGCGTTTGAAGCTGTTTCCTCCTCCTGAGTTTTCCTCAAAAACTCCTGAATGTTTGAGGATCCTGCTTAGTTCTTTGGCCTGTAAGATGCTTTAAAACTTATTTAAAAAAAATGAAGGGAGATGTCTGTAGTAGTAGTTGCCTCTAAATTGAAGTATCAATGACTGTAGTGCTGACCGAATGTGCCATGTGTGGGGACACTCAGGGTTCTTTCCATACAGCGACTTCAAATCAATAAACTCAAGAACCAAAAAAAAAAAAAAAAAAAAAGAAAAGAAAAGAAAAGAAAAGAAAAAAAACCCTAAAGAAAAGGAAAAAAATCATAAGGAACAGAAATAAAATTTACAGTACTGTGTGTTTTTATCAATGCTGTAAGTTTACATCATCAGTTTTAGGCTATGCGGTTTATCTGTGAGTTTTTTCAAACTGCTGGTTAAAAAAAAAGATCTGCGCATAATGGACCCAGGCAGTTCACCCATGTTTTTCAAGGGTCAATTGTATATGTAAGTGGGTTTACTTGGCAAAGATTATTGTCTTGATGTAATTATGGTATTCTCCAGGTCATGGTTAAGGTTTTTAAAGGGATCAGAATGTCCCTCCTGGGAGCTTTAATTCACGGGCGAAGGAGATGGAGCTGAGGAAGGAAGTCAGCGTTGAGGGCGAAGGAGGCTGTTGAGCAGCAGCCAGAGCTCCGGTGCTCACTGCTAGCGCAGCTCCCCTAGCAAAGTCGCAGGCTCTGTGTTCTCCCCGCCTCGGTGGTGAGTGCACCTCGTTTCCTGCGGCAGGCCTTGGTCTTGCTGGCCGGCTGGCTGGCCACACACTGGGCATGTTGCTCTGATCAGGGTGCTCAGTACTGTCTAACATTGGTTTCTCTCCCCTTTGCACTGGAGTCATAAAATCTTCTCCCTCACTTATTGATCCAAATAGAGCAGTGGTCGGCAAACTCATTAGTCAACAGAGCCAAATATCAACAGTACAACGACTGAAATTTCTTTTGAGAGCCAAATTTTTTAAACTTAAACTTCTTCTAACACCACTTCTTCAAAATAGACTCGCCCAGGCTGTGGTATTTTGTGGAAGAGCCACACTCAAGGGGCCAAAGAGCCGCATGTGGCTCGCGAGCCGCAGTTTGCCAACCACGGAACTAGAGGATTCAAGCCTGGTCACGCACTTTCCCAGTTAAAACTGCACCTGCCTCAGAATTGCCCTCAGTAAAAACCAGGGCATCATAGAACCAAGTTTTTACCTTCTCAAATTTAAACACACACACACACACACACACACACACACACACACACACACACACACTACTCTGAAGCTTATTAAAATGCCAATCTCCCCCCTATTCCCCCCCACAAGATTTTTGGATCCATTTGTTCAGGGTGGGCTCCATCCCCTGCATTTTCAGCCAGTCTGTGCTTCTCCCTCCCAGCCTCCCCTCACCCCAGGCGATTGTGAGGCAGTGGTCCATGGACCACCCTGTGAGAAAACACTGTTGAGCTGGGAGCATATTATTTGCTCTTCCTGCCTGGGGCTTAAGTGTCATCAGAATGCAGACCATCTGGGTTGAGTGGGTTTGACTCTTTCCTTTCCCTAGACTTAAATTGTTATCTCACTTGGTTCCCTGGGCCCCAACTCAAAAATTCTGGGGGGTGGGGCCCTGGAGCATCATATTTTAAAATTCCCCAGTGGATTCTAACTTGCAGTCAGAGTTGAGATGCACTGGGATCCCAGGGTTGGAATAGAAGAAACTGATGGTCAATATCTGAGGCAGTGCTTCCCCACCCTGGCTCACCATCAGTTACCCAGGGAGTCGGTTTTGCTGTTTTGGGACATACAGCTTCAGCCCTGGATCCTGGGATTTGGGGTATGACCTGGGCTTCTGTGTTCTTCAAAACGCCCCCAGGAGATGGGCCCTGTGATCATGCAAGGTCGGAAACCATTGCCTAGAGGGTAGGTAGGACTCTGTCAGGGATGAGTCCTGCTTTTATTCCTGAGTTGTAGCTGCAGATCCTATGCGTGTGCTAACAAATACTGTTGGATGATACAGTTGCCATGCTCCGCAGCCCTGAGGCCTCTTGGGTCAGAGGCCATACTGAAGAGTCTTAACCTTCTCCCATCTGTTGCCTGTTTCAGGTTTGGAATTCCCTTGGGGACCTAAGCCCTTCAGGGAAGTCATTGCAGGGCCCTTGCTTAGAAATAATGGGCAGTCCCTGGAGAGCAGCAGCCTGGAGGGGTCTCACGTGGGCGTCTATTTCTCCGCACACTGGGTGAGTGTTTGCTCCCTCGTTAGCCCAGACAGAAGGGAGCAGGGAGATCACCACCAACAGCCAGCTGTGATTGGCTCCTGGAGGAGTGACTGCCCGGGCATAATTTCCTGGCATTCTTCCTTTTTCCTGTGCCCAGTGCATTGTGGTTGGCATGCAGTAAGCGCTTATTATTAGGAATGATAATAGCAGCAAGAAAAGGACTAATCTTTTGGCTGGTCTAAAAGGGTAGCTTTCTTAAGCCATTCTGATGAGGCTTCTCATGGTCCCTGAGTGGGTTTGACTGCTGCCTGCTGACAAGCTGGGAGGGGTGGGAGGAGCCTGTGATAGATGCTGGCCATCATGTTTGTTTCTGCCTCTTTTATGGACCAGGTTCTGCCAGCCCAACTCTACGTGGGCCTCGCTGGCCTCCCTGTGATGGCAAGTGACTGGGAAAGGGGACGCTGGAGGTGCCAAGTCACGCTCAGGATCCTGTTCTTGTCTTTCAGTGTCCCCCTTGCCGAAGCCTCACACGGGTCCTGGTGGAATCCTACCGGAAGATCAAGGAGGCAGGCCAGAAATTCGAGATCATCTTTGTTAGTGCAGACAGGTAACGTGTGCCGGGGAAGGCACTGCGCAGCTTCCCATGTTCGCAGCTGCAGCCGGTTAACGTGTGTCTCGCCTTCTCCCTTCTCACTTCTCGCTTCTGTAGGGTAGAGCTCAGAGACTGGGATTGGGGAGAGCATATCTGGGATTATGGGCAGAGGGACGGATGCATTTCACGTGTACTCTGGGAATTGTCTGAAGGGAAGCCGAGAAAGCCTTGTTCTTGCTGTAAATATGTTGGTAGGTCCTAATTCAGGCCGGGGTCGTTTGAGGTTAGGATCCATTTTCCTGATTTGTTTCCAGACGGGGGGTAGGATGGAAAGAAAAGAGCAGAGCCTAATGGATTGAGATGCCTGTCGTAGCTGGCTGTGCAGTCGCCTTCCTCAGCTCCGGCCACGAATTTGTCTGGGGGTATCATAAAAACCGGAGGGCAGACCTTTTTCCTGGACCATGTCGGGCCCTTTTAGCCTCAATTTCCTCCGCCTCTTGCCCTCTCCCTGGCTGTATTCATCAGTGACCGTCCTACTTCGCAAAACTCTGCCCCAATTCAGACCGAGCCGCCAGGTGCTTCTGCCTTTGAGCTCCTGTTCACAGAAGGCTCTCTGAGAGCCAGCACAGGGAGAGCATGTTATACGCTGAGGTAGCCTTGACATCTGTGCTGTTTCATGCTGTGGTCCCTCCCCCTGCTCCCTGGCTTCCATCTCAGTGCCTGTGAGTGGGGACAAGCTGGAAGCATGCCAGGTGGAGTAATAACATGTTTAAAGCTTTTTTAAAAATCAACTTTATTGCAGTATAATTGACATACAATGAAATGCAGACATTTTAGGTACACAGTTCAATGCCTTTTGACAAATGTGCGTATGCACATAAGCATCACAATTACAACAGAGAGCATTTCCATCACTCAGAAGACTCCCATGCCTCTCCTTGGTCAGTTCTCATCCCCAAGCCCCAGTTTCAAGGTACCCCTAATCTGCTTTCTTGGCTGTTGCTTGGTTAGATTGGTCATTCCTGGAATTTCTAATATGTGGCATCATAGTGTCTATGATTGGTTAAAAGTGTGGTCCTGTACACACCACTGTTACTATACAAAAGTGTCACAGGAAATGCAGTGTCTGAACATCTAGGCTTCTTATAAAAACGTGTTAAGACCTGTTTGTGTTGAACATGAAAAGTTGGGCTGGGTGCAGTGGCTCAGTGGTTGAGCATCCACCTATGAACTAGTAGGTCACAGTTCGATTCCCGGTCAGGGCACATGCTCAGGTTGGAGGCTCGATCCCTTGTGTGGGGCATACAGGGGGTAGCCAATCAATGATTCTCTCTTATCATTGATGTTTCCATCTCTCTCTCCCTCTCCCTCTCTCTCTGAAATCAATAAAAATATACTTTAAGAAAGAAAAGAAAAGTTGGGCATGAGTTAAACTAGTAGGATGTAGGGGAGCAAGCTGTTGAGATGGCCTGGCGTTGTCGTTTGGTATCTACCAACCCTATGGAGGCATATGCTTCCCAACGTACACCAGAGTGGACAGAATGACCCCTTCTGTGTCTGAACATGATCAGATGCCTCTGCATCTGCAGAGCCTTGGGCACAGCTTGGTGGAAGGTGGGGAGGACCCAGCGGTGGTGCATTCGGGGGTAATAGAGCCTTGTTTCCATGTGTGTCTCTGTAGGTCAGAGGACTCATTCAAACAGTACTTCAGTGAGATGCCCTGGCTCGCTGTCCCCTACACCGACGAGGCCCGGCGGTCACGCCTCAACCGGCTGTATGGAATCCAAGGTAGGCATTCCCACTCCAGGGCACTTCTGGGAAACCTCATCCCGGCTCACCACATCTTTGGCTTTCCTTTCAGAGGGAAAAGAACTTTTTTATTTCCATGAATGTTCACTTGCTTTACCATCTTCAAAATGACATGTAGTGAACTTTACATTATGTAGGTTAGACCTCATTGAAGCTGTTTTTTAAGCAAAGTACTTTTAGAGGGGAGGAAGCTACTCCTCCCCCTCACATGCTCCCCAGTGACTTGGCCATAACCCCATCCCATGGGTGTTACTCTCAAACAGACCTGAGAGCAGTCTGGTTCCATCACTCAGATGCTTTGAGCCTCAGTTTCCTCATTTGTGAAACGGGTGTGCTAAATCGCTGCCACAAGACTTGCTGGGAACACTTACAGGATAATGTATGTAAAGCACTTCTCATGATTCCTGTAGCATAATGGTGAGGGCTGAGTGGGTATTACCTTAGGTGAGACAGTTGATTTCCTGAGAGTGTTGCAAACTAGGACTTGGAGTATTGATCGTGTTTTTCAGAAACAATGATTATTAGTGAAGCAAACTGGGTTTTTGTTCTTTACTATGTAATTACCTCCGTCCAGTACCACCCAGCCAGGTGTTTTCTTGGCAAAGCACTTAACTAGCCTGTGAAGAGTTAAACTCATCCTCTTTGTATCAGCAGTGCCAGAGCCTGGCTGGCCCTCGATGGGTGCAGCTAATGTTTGCATTCTCAGTGCTCCTTGTGTTAGTTACATGGGGAGTGGAAAAAAAATAAGCTTTTCTTACAAATTCCACAGCTTATGGGGAACTCATCTGATTCTTTCATCTTTTTCTTCACCATTTGCAGTAGCATATATGGCTTTGTTTGGAGCTAAAGTTTCAAAAAACATTTTATTTTAAATCAGTGCTTCTCAATTTCAAATGTGCATAAGAATTGCCTGGGGATCTTGGGAATGTGCAGATTCTGATTCAGTGGGTCTGGGGTGGCCCACGTTTTTAGGGAGCCCCAGGTGGTGCTGACGTTGCTGTCCAGGACCACACCTTGGGTATTAATAGTCTAGGTCAGTGGTCGGCAAACTCATTAGTCAACAGAGCCAAATATCAACAGTACAACGATTGAAATTTCTTTTGAGAGCCAAATTTTTTAAACTTAAACTATATAGGTAGGTACATTGTTATTAACTTAATTAGGGTACTCCTTCAATCGCACTCTACGTGCGTGCCCGCACGTGGTATTTTGTGGAAGAGCCACACTCAAGGGGCCAAAGAGCCGCATGTGGCTCGCGAGCTGTGATTTGCCGACCACTGGTCTAGGTCTGTTCATTTTTTTAAATCCTCACCCAAGGATATACTTACTAATTTTAGAGAGACAGGGAGAGAGAGAGAAAGAGGGAAACATGGATATGGGAGAGAACATCAGTAAGTTTCCCTCCGCATGCGCCCCGACCAGGGATTGAATCGACAACTTAGGCATGTGCCCTGATTGGGAATGAAACTCGCAACCTTTGGGTACACGAGACGATGCTCCAACCAACTGAGTCAACCGGCCAGAGCTACCTCTATTATTTTTTGAGAATATTAGGGGCTCATCCTCCTATTAATAAAAAAGATGAGAGCAGTTCCCTTTCCAAAGAGGAGTCGAGTGACATGACTTTGTTTACTGGTCTAGAAGGAAATCACCAAGTTGCTTGGGGAACTTAAAGGAGACGTCACAGGCTTGTTTCCTTCCAGCACTCCGCTTGCAGAGAGACTGAAAGCTCAGGTGTGCTTTGTTGGGGAGCAGAGGGTTGAATTGCTACTTCCTGGGGATAAGTAAAACTTGATCTCTTCATTCATTCATTCGTTCATTCATTCATTCAACAAATACTTGCTGAATGACCTTGAGCAACTTACTTAACTTCTTTTATCAGTAAAATTTGGAAGTTTCAATGTTTGGCACATAGTAGGCACTTAATAAATATTTAACTGACCAGCTCAGGAAAAAAAGGGAAAATTAGATTTTACAACCTAAAAAAGATAAACTTTTAGGTGTCAAAAAGCTAAAACAGCCCTGGCTGGTTTGGCTCAGTGGATAGAGTGTTGGCCTGCGTACCAAAGTGTCCCAGGTTCGATTCCAGTCAAGGGCACATGCCCGGGGTTGCAGGCTCGATCCCCAGGGGGGGATTGTGTGGGAGGCAGCCAATCAATGATTCTTTCTCATTATTGATGTTTATATCTCTCTCTCCCTCTCCCTTCCCCTCTGAAATCAATAAAAATATATTTTTTAAAAAGTTTAAAGGTAACCAACAATATTAATAACATGATGGCAAAGAGTCAATATCCTTCATAGAAAAAGAGCTCTTTCCAGATACCAGTCCAAAAGAGAGAGAAAAGACAATTTAGCCCTGGCCAAAGTTGCTCAATGGTTAGAGCATAAGCCTGCAGACCAAAGGGTCAAGGGTTCGCTTTCCGGTCAAGGGCACATACCTTGGTTGTAGCTTTGATCCCCGCCCCCAGTCGGGAACATGCAGGAGGCAATCAATTGATGTCTCTCTCTCTCTCACATTAATGTTTCTCTCTCTCTCTCTCTCTCTCTCTCTCTCTTTTCCCCCTCCCCCTCTCCCTCTCATTCCTCCCCTCCACTCTCTAAAAGAAAACAAAAAACCACAAAAATCAATGGAAAAAATATCCTTGGGTGAGGATTATTAAAAAAGACAATTTAGACAATAAAGATATAAGGTAGGCAATTTGTCCTATGTATAGTGTCAGAATGGATATAAAAAAATATTCAGTATAATTTACTTTTATGAATTACGGATGAAAACACTGAATTTGTATCTTTATCACATTTGCAAAGAACTACCCCCCGACCACCACCAAAAAAAAAAAAAAAAAAAATCTCCAGTGTAGGGAAGAGAGCAGACTGCTGGGAATGAATGTAAATAGGACAACCTTTCAAGGGAGCAATTGGCAGTATCCATCAGAGGCCTTTAAAAAAAATCTATAAGGCCTTTCATTTAAAAATCCCACTTGTAGGAATTTATGCCCAGGAAATTATCCCGGAGCACCCAGCAAAGACTGAGCTTCTCTTGAACAGTTGGTGGATTTCTGTTTTTTTTTTTTTGGTTATTTCTTTCATATTTGCATACTTGGAATTTCATTACGGACCACGATTCTTGCTTCAGCCCCTAGAAAACCCAGAGCTGAATTTGTAACCACTTCAGTGATTTTGCAAAACTGACCATTTCTGTGTGTGTCCTTGACCCTAGCTTCGTTTCCTCTTCCTTTCTTGTGTTCCCTTCAGGAGTATATTTTCATCTGTTTTTATTAGATTATATCATGCAATTTTTAAGCCACCTCAAATCCCTTTTGGAAAAAAAGATGGAGTAGATTTAAACGCATAGGATTCTATGTCTCAAGCTCCAGCTAGCCTGGGACTGAGCCAGTGGGAAATATGAAACCAGAGGGTGCTGCCCTTGAGTGGACAAGATGAGATGTACATAGGGAAATTACTAAAGAGCAGAGAGTACAATGATGTAAAAAGTGTTGATCAAATAAGTGCCATTTTGTACGAGGGCTTGGAAGACTGACACTGTCCCAGAAAGTGGAGCCAGGCGCTGGGCCTCACTGAGCCACTGCGCTGGGCCTCACTGAGCCACTCTGCTCGGCCTGGAGGCCTCTCCGCATTTCCAGTCATGTGCCATCCGTGGGGCAGGATCTCTTTCTCTCCACCACGGGGAGTTTAGTTGCCCTTTCCTAGGCATGGGGTCCAGCATGATGCAGGCATTCCTGGTGGTCAATGCCAAGGCTGCCCCAATTGGGGTCACCTGAAATTAATACATTACGGAAGGATGGTCTATATGTAATGCACAGCCAGTTTGAGGCTGGCAGCCTGCCCTCCCTGTCCTCTGTGAGATGCTGCTTGAGGACCCTTTGGGGTGTGTGGTGGGGGTGCATAGGCACAGAAGAGCAATCTCATAAGAGAGATCGTGAGCTCTTCAAGAATCCAACACGAGCCCTAGCTGGTTTGGCTCAGTGGATAGAGCGTCGGCCTACAGACTGCAAAGGTCCCGGGTTCGATTCCAGTCAAGGGCACATGCCCGAGTTGCGGGCTCGATCCCCAATAGGGGGCATGCAGGAGGCAGCCGATCAATGATTCTCTCTCATCATTGATGTTTCTATCTCTCTCTCTCTCTCTCTCTCCCTCTCCCTTCCACTCTGAAATCAATAAAAAAAAAAATCCAACACGAGTTTTGGACACACCACTAAGGCTGGAGGGTGCCTTCTGTGGACCGTTGGCAGGACACACAAATATTTAAGTAGATTAAAAAATGAAATAGATTCTTTTCTGTCTGCCTTCAGAAAGCAGAGAAGGGAACTCTCCTTTCAGATTCTCCGGCAGTCAACATGTAAATATTACAGATGGAGGAGCCTCTGTTGTTAGGTGTGGCCGAGACAGCCAGAAAGCGGGTGACCACACTGAGGAGGAGGAGAATGGAGACTTTTCAGAGATGCATTCATTTCGCAGTCTCTTAAGG
Source organism: Plecotus auritus (assembly GCF_963455305.1). NCBI lineage: Eukaryota > Metazoa > Chordata > Mammalia > Chiroptera > Vespertilionidae > Plecotus > Plecotus auritus. Next base: position 35,889,641 of record NC_137774.1, read on the forward strand.
CCCTGGCAGTGTGGGGATGAGAAGTACATTTGTGGTCCCTGACTTCAAGGAGCCCTCATTTGAGGATCAGAAGCTGATCTGGAGAGGCTCTGTGCACAGTGGCGGCCGGCCAGCCATGCCACAGGGGAGGAATGTGAGATTCATGAGGAGCCCAGTACCAGCCAGGGAGCCGGCACTGCCGCCCAGCCCTGCACCTGGCCCGCCCCCTGCTCCTCGGCTGCTGGCTCCATGGCCCACACTCCTCTGCCATCTCTTCTAGTCTCTCTTCAGCTTGGACCTGTCTGCTGTCCCAGCTCCCTGCCTCCTTCCTTGCTCTCAAGGTTATAGTCTTTGGCACAATGTTTTGTGCCGATTGCACGTTGATCACTGATCTCTGGGACTCATTCCTGCGAGCAGCCTGTCAGACATGGCCTGCTGACCTTGATCTGCCTGCCTCTGGCCTTGTCAAACCAGAGATGCACTCAAGCACAGTGAAATATGAGTATAGAAGAGCAACACAACATTCTTATCAAGGTGGCATTTAATGAAGGGCCACATGATGGAATAATCCGAGTTCGGAGGAGACTTGCTTGGAACTGTTGAATCAGGAAGGCTTCCTGGAGGAGGTAGCTTTGGAGCAGGTCTTACAGAATGTATGTGGTTTAGATAAGAGGTTTGGGACATTTCAGGGCAATGGCCAGAGCAGGTTGCCCATGGTGTACTAGAAGGAGAATGGGCAATAGACTGATGATGCCATATTGTATAGCGTTTTGAACACCATGCCGAGATCCATGGATTTGACCCTTTGGACTTTTAGAGCCTTTTGAAATTTCTTTAAAATATATTTTTATTGATTTCAGAGAGGAAGGGAGAGGGAAAGAGAGATAGAAACATCAATCATGAGAGAGAATCATCGATTAGCTGCCTCCTGCATGCCCCCTACTGGGGATTGAGCCCACAACCCAGGCATGTGCCCTGATCAGGAATCAAAATGGTGACGTGTTAGTTCCTGGGTCGATACTCAACTACTGAGCCACACCGGCCGGGCCTTTTGAAATTTTTGATTAAGGCGAGATCAGTGCAGAAGTGACATTTAAGCTAGACTGGAAGAGAAATCCCAGAGACCAGTTCACAGATACTTCTTTCTTTTTTTTGGTAAATTTTTAAAAATTGCCTTGAGGCCGAAACTGGTTTGGCTCAGTGGATAGAGCGTCGGCCTGCGGACTGAGGGGTCCCGGGTTCGATTCCGGTCAAGGGCATGTGCCTTGGTTGCGGGCACATCCCCAGTGGGAGGTGTGAAGGAGGCAGCTGATCAATGTTTTTCTCTCATCGATGTTTCTGGCTCTCTATCCCTCTCCCTTCCTCTCGGTGAAAAATCAATAAAAATATGTTAAAAAAATAAAATATCAATAAAATATATTTTTTAAAAAATTGCCTTGAGAAAGAGAGAAGAAGGGAGAAAGAGAGAGAGAGAAACATTGATTTGTTGTTCTACTTACGTATGTATTTATTGGTTGATTCTTGTATGTGCCCTGACTGGAAAGCAAACGGACAACCTTGGTGGATAGGGACAATGCTCTAACCAACTGAGCTACCCAGCCAGGGCTATTTCTTTTTTCTTTCTTTTTTTAATTGAGGTAAAACTGGTATATAACATGATATTAGTTTCAGGTGTACAACTTAATTCGATATTTGTATACTGTACAAAGTGATCACCACAGTAAGTCTAGGTACCTTCTGTCACCATACAATTGACCCCTCTACCCATTTTGCCCACCCCCGACCCCCTTCCCTACTGATAACCAGCAGTCTGTTCTCTTTATGAGTTTTGTTGTTTGATTGTTTATTTTGTTTTTAGATTCTACATCTAAGCGAAATCATATAATATTTGTCTATCTCTCTGACTTAGCATAATACTCTCAAGAACCATCCATATTGTTGCAAATGGCAACACTTCCTTCTTTTTTATGGCTGAGTAGTATTCCAGTTTGTGTGTTTGTGTGTGTGTGTGTACACACCACATCTTCTTTTTATTTATTTACTATTCCATTGATGGACATGTGGGTTGTTTTCATATCTTGGCTATCATAAATAATGCTGTATTGAACATAGGGGTGCATATCTTTTTTTGAGTTAATGTTTTGTTTTCTTCAGATAAATACCAGTATTTATCCATATGCTGGGTCATATGGTAGTTCTACTTTATTTTTTTTGAGGAACCTCCATACTGTTCTCCATAGTGGCTGCATCAATTTATATTCCCACAAACAGTTATTATCCCAGTCAGGGCACATGCCTGGGTTGTGAGCTCAATCTCCAGAAGGGGTGTGCAGGAGGCAGCCAATCAGTGATTCTCTCTCATCATTGATGTTTCTATTTCTCTCTCCCTCTTCCTTCCCCTCTGAAATCAATAAAAATATTTTTTAATAAAGAAAAAAATGGCCCTAACCAGTTTGGCTCAGTGGATAGAGCGTCTGCTTGCAGACTCAAGGGTCCCAGGTTCGATTCCAGTCAAGGGCATGTACCTTGGTTGCGGGCACATACCCAGTAGGGAGTGTGCAGGAGGCAGCTGATCGATGTTTCTCTCTCATGGATGTTTCTAACTCTCTATTCCTTTCCCTTCCTCTCTGTAAAAAAATCAATAAAATATATTTTTGAAAAAAGTGTAGTATGTTGAGTTGCCAGTGTTATAGTTAAAAACAAAGCAAAGTAAAGGAATTGGGAGTACAGGGTAGGGTTAATGGGACCCACTTGCAAACGTAGCTAAACTCCTTTAAACATTTTAAATTGATTTATAAATTTAAATCTTAAAAAATGCTTACCTGAAAGACAAAATGTTCCCAAGTTCTTAAGTCTTTTAACTCTAGTAAATTAAACTTAACAAATATGGCTATTCTTAAGTTCTCCTAAATGGAACAGTACTGTTAATATGGTTTTAACTTAAAATCATAACTCAGAATCAGTAACACATTTTAATATTGTAATCACAGGACCAACCTATTATTCTGTTGGGCCACTTTGCTTAAATGAAAACAAATGCAGAAGTTAAATACCAAATATGTATAGATGTCTTTTTTTTTTTTTTTTTTTAATAACCGGCTTTTATTTATTTTTAAGAGAGAGAGAGAGAGAGAGAGAGAGAGAGAGAGAGAGAGGAAGAGAGGAAGGGGGAGGGCGAAAGAGAGAAAAATCCACTTTGTTGCCTTCCACATGCACTCACAACCTGGGCATGTGCCCTGACTGGGGATTGAACCAGTGACCTTTCAGTGCACAGGACAAGGCTCAACCAACTGAGCCACACTGGCCAGGGCTGTGTGGATGTCTTGACACACAAAACACATTAATACCATGGGTTTAATTCACGTTTCTAAACTTAATTCTAGATCTTCCTGTATTTGAAAGATGCTCACTTATAAAGGAGATAATTGTATCTTTCCAATTATATCATTTTGGAAGTCTCTTCCCAGCTCATTGAGGTTGCATATGTGGATGACCCTCGTCACAGTGCTGTCTCTTTGCCCTCCAAATAGGACGGTCTTCACCTTCACCTTGTAGTTCAAGTCCCTGGTTTGGGATCCTTCCTGAGTTCTTCTCTCTAGTCTTAGAAATCAGCAGCTCTGCCCTAGGCTGCATTATCCCTCAATTGAATTTTGCTTTTCTTTACCTCTGAGAATATCTAAATGCCTCCAGCCTAGCTCTAAATACCTTTGAACTTGAAGGAGTTGTGTATTCTTTCATACTCTTCATAGCATCGCAAAACTAAAAACTATTTTTTATTGAGTTCTAAACTTCCTGAGCTTTGTATGACCGTAGTTACAACTTCCAAAGTCATTCCACTGGTGTGTTTATAGATATGTGTGTATAGTCTGAGCTGTTTTTATTCCAATACTTATGATACCAAATGTGTAGGGGTTTTTCTACACACCAACCAGTTCTTTGACACCTGTGTCACACACATACAGTTCAATTCAATGCAGTTCGGACACCAGGTCCCTGGAGTTCAGGTCAGACCCCACAGGGCCGCCTGCCTCTCCCCCTCTTCAGATGCCAGTTGCAAGTCCCAGTCCTTTTGACTGACAGGCTGTAAACCAGCATTCCTTGTGGCCCCTCCTCTGCGCCAGTAATTTGCTAGAACAGCTCACAGGATTCTGGAAAACATTTTACTTACTATTATAACTGGTTTGTTATAAAGGACACCACTCAGGAACAGCCAATGTAAGAGATGCACTGGGCAAGGTTCCTGGGAAGGAGGTGGAGCTTCCATGCCCTCTCCAAGCACACCATCCTCCTAACCAACCTCCATGGAGCCACGCCAGCCTGGAAGCTCTCTGCACCCATCACTTGCGGGTTTTATGGAGGTTTCATTATATAGGCATGATTGGCTAAATCACTGGCCCTTGGTCATTAATTCAACCTCTAGCTCCAACAGATTGAACTTGGGGGTGTTGGGAGGGTGAGGGAGAGTTGAGGTGGGGAGTGGAGCTGAATGTTCTAGCCTTCTAATCATGCCTTTCTGGTGACTAGCTTCCATTCTGAAGCTCTTTAGGGGCCCCACCCACAGTCATCTCATTAACATACAAAAGGACACTGACCACTCCCAGATTCCAGGGGTCTTAGAAGCTCCAGTGTTAGGATATTAGAACAAAAGATGCCCCTATCACCCCTTATCACGCAGGAAATTATAAGGGTTTGGGGAGCTCTGTGGCAGAAACTGGGGATGAAGACCAAACATTTATTTATTATTATATTACAAAATCCCACACACTGTCCGGCCGGCGTGGCTCAGTGGTTGAGCATGACCTATGAACCAGGAGGTCAGGGTTCGATTCCCGGTTGGGGCACATGCCCGGGTTTCGGGCTCCATCCCCAGTGTGGGGCATGCAGGAGGCAGCTGAACAATGATTCTCTCTCATCATTGATGTTTCTATCTCTCTCTCCCTCTCCTTTCCTCTCCGAAATCAATAAAACTATATATTTTTTAAAATTACACACACACACACACACACACACACACACACACACACACACACGCACACGCACACTCTAGTCAGGGGAGGCTCTTGCTGTTTTGAGCATCTGGTCTTCAGCACCTCCTACAGGGCTGTCTGTGGAAGCGCTCCCGCTCCCTCTCTGACTGTCCTGGGCTCTGCTCCTGAAGCCTTTGATGGGGGGCGCTTTCACAGAGTGGTGCCAGGTACATTCCCCTCCCCTGCCCACGGTGAGCCACCTCCCCCTGGCCTGTCTCTGTGCCTTACTTGATCTGACAGCCCCTTTGTGTACGGAGGTACTTGAGGGCAGAGCATCCCTGTGTTGTCCCAACAGGCCCAAAGAAATTGGTTAATGCAAAAAGAACTCTGTCTCCCTCAGTGACTCCCTCAGCATCTCGGGAGCCAGGCTTGGAGCGTGCCTGGATCCCATGTCCCCAGCATGCTGAAGGAGGCCTTCATCAGTGCCAAGTTTGTTGAAGCATCCACGCAGGTGCGCTGGGAGAGTCTACATCTTGAGACCATCACCCTCAAGTCCCCCTTTCACAGAGCAGTGGGGTCTGCTGTGGCTCACCAGGGCGGCCAGGTCCTGCTGCTGCTGGCGCTCAGGTCACTGGCTCCCTCAAAGCTCTGGCCTGAACCCACACTGTTAACCAGCAGCCTTCAGCTGGCCACCTGAGTTCGGAGGCCCTGGCATTTGGCCTCCATCCATATCCTTTGTTTTAGGGGAGTAGCTGGGTTGCCCTGAGTTGGAGGGCCTCCCAACTCCCAGCGCATTTGCAGGCTGCGGGCTTTGCTGCCTGTAAGCTGTTTAAAAGGCCTTTCTAAGAAAAGGGTTTAGACACACTTCGGAAAAGGCAAATCCCATCAGCAATTGTCTAATCCTGGCTGCCAGGGAACACCATGCTCTTTGCAGGGAGGCTTAGAGCCCCTTCCCTCCTGGGCCAGGGCCCTGACTGGTTTTGTTCCTCGCCCCTCCTGCGCCCCCGGCCTTTGGGGAAGGCAGCTGGGCCTAGAGTGGACCTTGGCCCTGCCACCAGGGGAGCCGACGCTTTAGGCCTGGCTAGGAGGCAGTGGTGTGAGGGCCATTCGCTCTCCCAGGACCTGCTTATCTTCCGTTTCTCTGCTGCCTGCTTGTTCTTCTTCTGCTTTTCCTCTCTCTTTCCTTTGCCCTCTTCCCTATCCCTTTCAAAAAATAGATTTGAGGCAGAATCTATTTATCTTTTATAGAAGCGAAGCATTTGGAGAATGTAATTTTCAGTCAGTGGATGGTGAGGGGCCAGTGCTGGTGTGTTTTGTAGACAGAGCTCCATGTGCAGAGGGCTCCGTGTGCAGAGGGCTCTGTGTGCAGAGAGCTCAGTGTGCAGAGGGCTCCGTGTGCAGAGGGCTCTGTGTGCAGAGAGCTCAGTGTGCAGAGGGCTCTGTGTGCAGAGGGCTCCGTGTGCAGAGGGCTCAGTGTGCAGAGGGCTCCGTGTGCAGAGGGCTGGTGCCCATTATCTGGAGCTGGCCATGGACCATGAGGGAGCTGGCCGTGGACCTGGGGGAGCTGGCCATGGACCTGGGGGAGCTGGCCCCGTGGGCAGAGGCTGGGGGCTGCCTTGGGACCTGCTAAGCAGCTTCTGTGTTCTGTTCTGTTTGTCCTGCTTTATTCTGAGAACATCCAAACAAAGAAACAGGAAAGGACAAAGAGTAAGGTAACAAGCACCCACCTGGAATTGTCACTTTTGCTTCAGGTATTTCAAATATAAACAAATGGGAGCGTTGACCCAGACAGGGGTGGGCTTCCTTTCACTCCTCTGCGTGCCTTCTCCTTCCACACAACCCGCCCCCCCCCCTGGGGGGGCAGCTCTACCGTATCTTTAATGTGTATCTTCATAATATGTTTTCATATTTTAACAGCATATATGTGAGTCCATGAATAATAGACAGTCTGCTGGGTGTGTTTTAGAAGCAACATATTTATGCTTCTAAAACACACCCAGCAGACTGTCTATTAAACGCTGACATGGTGTGGTATCATTCTGCAACTTGCCTTTCTTGTTTAACGTTACATTCCCAAGATTGATCCCTGTTGATATTGATATCTGGTTCATTTCTTTTCAGTGCCAAGAATTATTTTATTGTATGGCTGTGCCATGCTTTATTTATCTGTCCCACTGCTCGTGGATACTTGGTTGTTCCTGCTTTTTCTGTATTTCTTTTTTTTTTTTAAATATATTTTATTGATATTTCACAGAGAGGAAGGGAGAGGGATAGAGAGCTAGAAACATCGATGAGAGAGCAACATCGATCAGCTGCCTCCTGCACACCTCCCACTGAGGATGTGCCTGCAACCAAGGTACATGCCCTTGACCGGAATCGAACCCGGGACCTTTCAGTCCGCAGGCCGACACTCTATCCACTGAGCCAAACCGGTTTCAGCTGCTTTTTCTGTATTTCAAGAACATCGTCATACATGTCTTCGTGTCTGTCACCTGCACAGACATGTGTCCAAGCAGCTTTCGGGCCTCGCGGCCACATTCAACTAGGCCCTGACCCACCCCTTGGAAATCCTTGGGTTTCTCTGAGCTCCACCATACAAACCAGCTGCCTCCTTCCTCTCCATAGCACTCTCAGCAAAGGCAAGCTTTAGGGGAGCCAGGAGGGATGGAATCACCCCACCCCCACCACCCTTTGGTTCTCATTTGGTTTTTATTTTATGTTCATACATTTATCATAGCACCATTTAAGGAGACTGAAACGTATTTACTTACCCACATTCCGCCTCGCCAGCACAACTGTTTTCACTTTCCGAGTCCCCTTTGGTCTCTGTCCACATGCATACTTACCCATAGTTGTTTTTGTACATGTAGCATGGTGTATTCTGCGCTGCTGTGTAACAGTACATTCCAAACATTTCCCGTCCTGCCAGTCTTCACAATGACCATTTCCGTGGTCGCAGAATATCTTACCCTGCCCCCCCGCCCTGACCTGCTCTCCTGTCCCAGGGCCTGCTTTCCTCCCCTTTCTCTTCCCGGCTCCCACAGTCTTTGAGCGATTACTCCCAGCCTCTCAGATCATCTAGAAACAGAAAGAAAGCTCCCTGGGCTACAGCCTTCCTGGCTTCTCCACCCCAGACGTCCCAACCACTGCTTCCTCCTTTAAATCTCCCTCTTTCCCCTTGGCCAGTGTTGATCAGTGTTAAGTGTTGACCTATGAACCAGGAGGTCATGGCTTGATTCTCCATCAGGGCACATGCCCAGGTTGTGGGTTCAATCCCCAATGGGGGCTGTGCAGGAAGGAGCTGATCCATGATTCCCTCTCATCATTGATGTTTCTCTCTCTCCCTTTCTCTCTGAAACAAATAAAAACCATATACCTAAAAACAGCCCCCCTCTTTCCTTGGCGGTAGAAACGCAACCAAACCACAGGGTGGGATAGCCTTAGCGCGTGGCTTTGAGATTGTTTTAAACACAAAGAGGCTCCTCCCTGTGCTGGAAACCGATCATTGTCTCACTAATTAGAAAGGTGTGGACAAGGAACCTTGGAAGGCTGGTCAACCTTGAAGCTCTGAAAGGTCAGAGCCAACCACTCCCTATCTAATTGAGACAATGGTAGCTCAAGCAACTTCCCCACCAAATAATCAGATAATCTGCCTGTTACTGGAATTACCTGCCTAAGAGCAATGGGTGTATCCCAAACCTGAATAAAAGGGATGGCAAGGCCAAAGCAAAGGGTAGTCCTCCCACTAGAGGTGGGCTCCTGCCTGGCCCCCATTTCCCAAATTAATCTTTCTCTAGTCTTCTTTCATTTGTGTGTGGCCTCCTCCAGAACCCGAACCCTGAACCACGCGGGACGTGAAAGGGGTTCCCACATCCCTGGAGGAAACAGTTTGGAGGGGCTTCCTGGGCCTTGTTCTTCCTTCCTCCGTAGGTTTGGAGGGAGATGGTCAGGGCGATTCTTGGGCACCGCTTGTGGTCCAGCACAGCGCCCAGGGCGGGGGCTTGGGGCTGAAGCCCTGTCTAGGAGGGTGGTGTAGATGTTCTACGCCCAGAAGTTAAGCTTAGGATGCTGCAAGTAAAAGATGCCAGCCCCAGGCAGACAGCTCACGGTTCCTGGACCCAGGCTGCGGTGCTGATGTTGTCGCTGTCTTCTGCTTCTTTAGCTGGCCCCTCCAGCCAGCGTGGAGGTTTGTTTCTCCTTCTAGAGTGCGGCACCAATCTCCTGTACCTCTGCCTTCTCATGAGCCAAATAATCAATTTAGGGAAGATAAAAAATAGTGACGAGCTTATTTATAACAAGACCTAATATTTATGGCGTACTTACTGCTTACCAGATACTCTGCTAAAAAGCATTTTATGTCCGGCTGGCATGGCTCAGTGGTTGAGCATCAACCTACGAACCAGGGGGTCCCGGTTCGATTCCAGATCAGGGCACATGCCCGGGTTGTGAGCTCCCTCCCCAGTGTGGGGCATTGAGGAGTCAGCCAATCAATGATTCTCTTTCATCAATGCGGTTTCTATCTCTCTCTCCCTCTCCCTTCCTCTCTGAAATCACATTTTAAAAAGCGTGGGTTTCTTTAAAAAGCTTTTTATACTTGTCATCTTATTTATTCTTCACAACAACCAAATAAGATAGGGAACTATCGTTACCCCCGTTTGACAGCTGGGGAAATGAGTCTCTCAGAAGTTAAGCGACTTGCCCAGATCTTCCTTAAAATTCTAGCCATACTATCCCCCCAACCACCCCAGCTGGGAAACGATGAGTTAGTGAAGCAGAGATGAGCTGCCCCCTTTCATACCCTCCAGTGAAGCCCCTTGCTGGTGTGGAAGTTAATTCATATAAAGGCACCGGCTAGAAATGTTCCATTCCCTTTACATTTCCCATTCGAGGCTCTGCCCTATTTTCTCCTTAGAAGTCTCTGCTTGAAGGGGGCAGGGGGAGCAGGGATTCATGATGGGGGAGGAGAGGGAAGAGGTGATTGTAGTCTCAGCCTCCTTCCCCTGCAGCCTTGGGGAGGAAAGGGAAGAGGGGGATGGGTGGAGCAGCAACCTGTCGATTCAGGGCCCTTCCTGTGCCCTAGTCACGGGAGTCCCATCCCAGGTGCTGTGAGAGCCCCCGCCATCTGGTGGCCCGGTGGAAAGAGCAGCTGCTTTTACAACAGGCTCCAGGGTTCCTGTCCCAGCTCGGCCCCTTGCTGGCCGGGTGGCCTTGGGTGGATAGCCAAACTTCCCTACCATCTGCTATGAGGCTTGAGCACTGGGCGGGGGAGTGTTTACTGAGCCTCGCAGAGCAGATGCACCGGCTTCCCCTCTCCTGTCCACTCATTCATCCTGGGGGAAAGCACATGCCATTAGGACTCTGGGGCCAAACTAATCAAGATCTGGTGATGGGCCCTAACCGGTTTGGCTCAGTGGATAGAGCGTCGGCTTGCAGACTGAAAGGTCCCAGGTTAGATTCCGGTCAAGGGCATGTACCTTGGTTGTGGGCACATCCCCAGTGGGAGGTGTGCAGGAGGCAGCTGATCGATGTCCCTCTCTCATCGATGTTTCTAACTCTCTAGCCCTCTCCCTTCCTCTCTGTAAAAAAATCAATAAAATATATTAAAAAAAAAAAAAAAAAAGAGATCTGGTGATGGGAAGGGTCCTGGCACGGTGCCAGAAATGGGCTCCTCCAGATTGAAGTCTGTGGATATAGTCACATGTACCTTGTTATTTTGGGCTTTTATGTATGTATGTATGTATGTATGAATGAATGTATGTTTTTATTGATTTTTAGTGGGATGGAGAGAGAGAAACATTGATTGGCTGCCTCCTGCATGCGCCCCACTAGGGACTGGGCCTTCAACCCATGCATTTGCCCCAACCGGGAATAGAGCTGGCGACCTTTTGGTTTATGGGTCCACACTCAACCACTGGGCCACACCGGCCGGGCTATTTGGGGCTTTTAGACTTGGGCTTCAGGGCTTGAAGCACCAAATACAAGCGGGGCCTGCTTTCCCACCGTTGGAGGGGAGGGGAGGGGAGACGCAGGCCCAGTGGAGCGGTTCCTTCTTGGAATCAGCTGAGGGCTCCTCTGCAGCCAGCTGGAGGCTCTGGGTCCTTGTCTTGCCACCCTGGTCCCCACAGGCACAGCTGCAGCCATGGTAACAAAAAAGGCCCTTTAGAGTAGTCCCTTGGAGAAACTGAGGCACCGAACCAGGAAGTGGACTTCTTTGCCTTCAGATTTTATTTTTCCTCCCTTCTCTGTCCTCTGGGTCTGCTTGCCCTCCACAGACCAACTGGACATCCCACGTGTGGGCCACAGACGGGCCGGCTGCTGGTCTAATCATAGCAGTGGGTGGGCCCCAGTTTAACCCAACACTAGCAATTGCCCAATTTAAGAAATACACTGATTCTCTGATTAAAGAACGTTGCCAAAGCATTCTTGAGATAGGGCATGGCGATGGGAGGCACCCCTCTGCAGCGGCTTGTGGCCCCAGCCCCAGCCTTGGGTAAGGCTGCTGACTCAGAGCCCAGCCCGATCCTCAGGGATGGGGACAAACCCAGGCGGGGGGTGGGGGGATGGGGGGAGCAGATAATGTGCAGCTGGGAAAACGAGGCTGGAAACACCCGTCTCCTGCGCTCCAACACACAGTCCCCAGGGCCTGGACAGCTCTGCATCCTAACGCCCCGTGAGAACTGGCTGTGCTGCTATGAGAATGCTGCCCTGCAGAGCCTGGCTTCCTCGGGGCCTGTCCCGTACACGCTGAGCCACTTCTCATCGGCGGACAGAATGGATTCATTCCTTTTGAAGACAGGCCCACCACCAGGTGCCCGCCACCGGCCGCCATAGCAGGTTAAAAAACATCAGGGCCATATTGCTGGTACCTCAGTGTACCCCCCACGGAGAAGTAAAATGTCAGTGGAGCAAATTACCAACTGAATGCATTGAAATCTATAAATATTAAATTGCTCTGGCTTTCACTTGCCCATGTCCAATTAAAGCTCCGGTCGGCTCCAGGGGACAGGAGGCTGGTTAGTGCGAGCTGGGCTGGAGAGGCAAGTGTCCCCAAAGGGCAGGGCTGAGGCTGACTCTGTGGGCTGTGGTTGTGGAGGGTGGCCCTGGCTGGAGGAGAAGCAGCGGGTGCAAAGAGCAGGGAGGTGAAAACCCAGATGCAGCTGGAACCTAGGATGGGGTGGCTCTGATTTTCTATTCGCAGCTTTAGGGGGGGGGGGCTTGCAGGGAGCTATGTGCTGCATTTCTTACCCCAGCCTTGCTCCCTCCAGGGACTGGCCCCCTCAGAGCAGATATTGGGACCCCCACCCCAGGCAGCAGGGCTGGAGTTGGGCCACAGGCTCCTGGGCAGCCAGCTGTCCTCCTCCTGTCCTGCTGCCACCCCTGCCCCAGGCTCCTCCCCGACACAGGCCCCACCTTTGTGTGACCCCGTGGCATGGTTGATTGGTGTTGGTTTGGCGTCTGTACACTGCCTGGGAGCGGTTTTCACACCATTAGTTATGTTTAGACTCCTGGCAGGTGGGGGCAGCGTTTCCTGCTGCTTTGGGATTCGTTTAGGATTTATCGACTGCTTCCATGTGGCAAGGCCCTGTACGATGTTCCTTAAATACACAGTCGTTGATCTTTACACAGTGGGATGAGGTGGGAACTGCAGGGCATCCACCCCGGGGCACAGAGGGGAGAAGGGACTTGCTCAGGGTTCCATGGAGAAGGTGTGTGCAGGCCCAGCAGAGTTCTGCGGCTGATCAGGGGCTGAGCCCGATTCCATCCTGAGGCTTTCCTGAGCCTCTACCTCGTCCTGGGTCCTCCTGTGAACTCTGAGTGGGAGCTGCCCCTCCTGCGGGCTGTGGCCACGCCAGCTCTTTCTCTTGCAGGCATCCCCACCCTCATCGTGCTGGACCCGCAGGGGGAGGTGATCACGCGGCAGGGGCGGGTGGAGGTGCTGAACGACGAGGACTGCAGGGAGTTCCCGTGGCACCCCAAGCCCGTGCTGGAACTGTCCGACTCCAACGCCGTGCAGCTCAACGAGGGCCCCTGCCTCGTCCTTTTTGTAGGTATGAAGCTCAGCGGTGGGCCCCGGGTGGGCGGGACCGACCCAGCTCAAGTGGGAGATGTCTGTCCCAGCAGCTTCTTTCTGTCACAGAACAATGCGAAGCCTGGGCCTTTGTCTCTCCCTGCAGCCTTGCTTTTGACCCCAATGATTTATTCATGGCTCCCCGCCGTAGGAGGTGTTCTGGGAGCTGCTGCTGTGCTTTCCTTCCTAGCTGCTCCCAACTGCCAGCTGGGAAGCATAGGTCAGGCCCTGGGCCCCCATGAACAGGCCCATTGTTGGAAGGGGGCGGGGCCGCACCTCTGCAGCTGCCGGCTGGGCCCCTTCGGGCTCAGGCTCCCCTGGGGCTGCTGCAGCTGGTCACCTGTGTTCTGGCCAGCTGGCCGGGGCTGCTGGGGCTCTCCCAGCCTCAGGTGGCATCTCTGTGGCCAACTGCCCCTCTTGGTCTCCCCTGTCTGGCTCACTCTGGCGCTCGGTGGGTGGCTGCTGTGAGAAGCAGGAGGGCACAGGAAGATCAACTCTTGGCTCCCTGCAGCCCCGTGAGGTGACTCTGATTCCTTTTGCGAACAGAGCAACTGCTGCCCAAGATCCACTCAGCCTCTCCTGGGGAATCGTTGCTCAGCTCCAAATAATTTTGGGTCCTAGGAGCATGGCTGAGATGATGCCATACCCACTCATTGGGGATGTGTGCAACATCCCACCCCTGTTCTCTGGAGGTCTGGTTTGGAGACCCCCAGGGAACGGGGCCACACACAGACTCAGGGGAATTCTTGAGCATATTGACTGCAGGCTGGTCCTGTGCTTAGAGGACAGAGGCTGTGTGTCCAGGGAAAGATGGCCTTGGGGTTTTCCCGCCTGCTACAGGCTCCCACACCTTTGTCCCAGGGCTGGGAAACAATTCCGAACTGAGGGACAACTGGGAACCTCACTGGCCATCTGCAGATGTGGAGAGTCCCAGAGAAGCAAGGCGAGTTCCCAGCATCACAGAGCTCATTAGAGAGTGTCCCACAGAATCTGCTCGCTGCAGGCCTCTTGAGCTGTGTGGCATTTCTGGGTGAAAGTCGCCTGCTGGCACCTGCTGCCCCTACCCCCCAGCTCTGCAGCTCAGGGATGTCACTGTTGTTCTCAGTCACAGGGTTCAGCGGGAGTGAGCCCTGGGGCCCCCGTGTGTGGCTGCTCTTGGAGGCAAGGGATGCCCCATAGGGGGCTCTGGGGAGCCTCATTGGGTGGTCTCCATGAAGCAGCCTGTCCCTTCCCCGGTGAGTCGGGCTGTTAGCTGTGCCTCCCCGTGGCCACCAAAGCTGCTGATCAGACGACAGTCCCACCCACCACCACCACCTCTGCCATTTTCATTAGGAAGTCAGTGATCCGAGGTCACGGCATCTCATTCTGTGACAGAGAGAGAATCTACCAGGGGCCTCAAGTCCTGGCTTCGGGGAAGCTTAGCTCCCAAGGTGGGTTTGTGAAGAACTGAGTGAAAAGTCTCACTTTTGCTTGGGGCATTAGTGCTGCTCAGTGAGGTGAGTTGTCCTGGGGAGCTCAGTGCAGGAGGGCGCTGTGTGACCTCCCTCGTGCACCAGGAGGCAAGGCCTGTGTCCCAGGGAACCTCTTCCATTCAGGGGCTACCCAGGTCGCAGGCGCCCTCAGGGGGCACCGCTCGCTGACAAGCCCTGTGCTTCATGTCTCTCTCCCCATCACAGATTCTGAGGATGATGGGGAGTCCGAGGCGGCCAAGCAGCTGATCCAGCCCATAGCTGAAAAGATCATCGCCAAGTACAAAGCCAAAGAGGAGGAGGCGCCGCTTCTGTTCTTCGTGGCGGGGGAGGTGAGTGCCGCCTGGGCCAGACCAGGGGCCGACCTTTAGCACTTGAGTGATGGGCTTTTGGGGATGTTAAAGGGGGCCCTGGGGTCTGGGGTGACGGTACTTCTGGAAGAGCTCACAGACAGGTGTGGTGTAAAAAGGTATGTCATGGAAAACCACCTCCTGCCTGGCTGCTTCCTCCTTCCTTCTTCCTCGCTCAGCGGCCTCCAAGCTGCAGGGTGCACTTCCAGGGCAGAGCCCTCTCTGCAGCCACCAAGGTCGAGGTCCACACTCCTTCCCTTGGGGTTGGGTTGGAACCAGGCCCTTGATGCTTTACAGAGTGTCTGCTAGGTCAGTCCTGCCTCACTGGCCCTCCAGGTGAGCTTTTCCCATGACAGGGATCCCGCTGGGGGCCACGCTCTGACCTGAAGTCCCAGCCAGCCAGGGAGGGTGCTAAGGCTGGAAACTGCCCACATCCCGCTCTCTCAAGGCCTGTCTCATGAAGTTGGGCTGGACGGAGCAAAGGACTTTTTACGGGTGAGAAGGCAGGGCCCTTCAGCTGGGCCACCTCCAGCAGTCGCCTGCCTCCTTTGGGATATAGGAGAGCCCGCCCTGCAGGCTGGGAATCTGCAAGATGGGGTCAGCGCAGGCGCTCTGTCTTGGCTCCCATCCTCAGGAGCCATCTCTGCACATGCTCCACCGCCTCCCAATCCAGCCAGGCACCGGCCATGCGCCGGTTATTGACAGACACTTTTTGAAGCCCCGGGGCCTTCTTCCACCCATCGCTACTTCCAGTTGGTCAGAGCCCATGTTTATTTCATGCTGTATTTGGATCCCAGGAGAGGCAGCAGCGACCAGACTCCCTGAACCAGCACCCATTCATCACCTCCTCAATAGCCTCCTCTGCTAAGCCCTGCCGGGCCCTTGCTGGCAGCTGAAGTGCCCCTGCTCGGCCATGGGGTGGAGGAAACAAAGCAGGTTCACAGGCCCTGCCTTGGGGCTACACGAGCCCACTCCACACAAAGCACAAATGCTGGCTTTTCCGAATTTATTTATTTATATATTTTTTAATATATTTTATTGATATTTTACAGAGAGGAAGGGAGAGGGATAGAGAGTTAGAAACATCGATGAGAGAGAAACATCGATCAGCTGCCTCCTGCACACCTCCCACTGGGGATGTGCCCGCAACCAAGGTACATGCCCTTGACCGGAATCGAACCCGGGACCCTTCAGTCCGCAGGCCGACGCTCCATCCACTGAGCCAAACCGGTTTCGGCACTTTTCCGAATTTATTAAACTCTGACCCCGTTCAGATGGCTTCGAGGGAAAAGATGGGTGTAGAACAGAAAGGGCTGTGCTGGGTGGGGTGGGGCTGGAGGGCTCCAGGAGCTGCTGTAGAAATGTGGCTGAAAAGGGGACATTTTTTGGGTTTTCTACATACCAGGCACCAAGCCAAGTGCTTCCCCTGTACGGTCCCATTTGTCCCCCCTCTCTGGATCGATAGAATCATTGCTGCTTCACAGATGAGGAGGGCGAGGCTCAGAGAGGGTGAGATGCTACAGTCTGGCTGGCTGGGCTGAGTGCCGGCTGCTCTCACACCTCACCTAGCCCCGTGTGACCTGGTATTAAATCCCACTTTACAGGGCAGGGAAGTGACTTGCCAGAGTCACACATGAAGTAGGTAGCAGAGAGAGGAGTGAGCGTGAGGTTGGTGTGACTTCAGAAGCAGTGCCCTGCTCCTTTGTCCCTGTGGCCCAGCAGGTGGACTGGCCCACTAGGGAAGGATGCTGGGACCAGAGAGCTGGACAGAGGGGCTTGGTCATCCACTGCTCTGGTTCCCTACCTGGCCGCCCCATCCTTCCTGTGCGTGTCACCTGAGCTCCTGGCCTTGGCAACTCCCTTGGTCCAGTTTCTGTCTTCATGCTCAGAAGCAAGGCAGCATGGGATGAAGATGGGCACAAGGCACTGGGACATCAGGCATTGACTGAGCACCTCTGAGCTCAGGATTCCTGCCCCCTCACATTGCAACCAGGGCTAAGGGGGACCCCTTCTTTGTCTCCATCCTGTCCACTCTGGCAGGCAAAAGCCATCCCTTCTGAAGCCTTAATATCCATTAAAATTCATCTCTCTGGGGAGGGGAGGCAATGGGAACTCCATGTACAGCAGCTGTCCAAGTGTCTCTCTCTGTTAATCATGAAGATGGTTTAGGTACACATGTGGAGGGCCTGAATTGGGTAAACAGTGCCAGAGATGTTGAATCACCGAGCAATTCTGGGGTGGGGGAGATGATTACCAATAATCGTCCTGAAGATGTGCCCTTTGAGGAAGGAATTCTTTTGGTCTCAGAAACTGGTGCGCTGTAAGTTTCATGCCTCTTGCTCACCAGCACAAGGCCAGGAACACCCCACGCCCTTTCTAGGCAGGGTGACTCTGGTCTTTCATTCAGTTTAGAATACTATACTGTCCATTGTACAGTGAGACCGCCTCGGGATGGGTACGTAGGGCCCGTTTTCTGTTACCTGCCAAATGAGGGTCGGCAGCGTAAAAAGTAATTCCAAATGGTTACATTGCAAGTCTTTCTCCTGGTCTTTGGATTTCTGTGTTTGCCTTTATACCTAATAAGGCTACATCTGATGCCAGAAAAATACTCCTGGACAGTTCCTGGGAATGTGTGGTAAAGGGTCAGCTTCCTGCTCAGATAAGTACAGCAGCTCGTGTAAACTTCAGTAGTGTTTCTGTAGCCCTGTCTTCCCACCTGGTTCTGCAATGCCTGCCCCGTGGGACACAGTCAGGGCTGAAGCCCAGATTGGCCTCAGCACAGGGGGGCCACAGATGATTGAGAGGTGACCGCAAAAGCAAGTAATCAAAGGACATCACATTTTTGCAAAGCAGAGGCTTTCATGGGGGTTTGGGGTGATGCAGAGAGAGTTTTTGGAACCAGCCTGCCCCTCTGCAGGGCAGGGCAGGGCAGGGCAGGGCCCACTGCTCCGCACTCTGAGAGCCCATCTTTCATGGAGGAGGCCCGCTCTTCAGGGTGATGATGGAGTGGGTCCATCCCACGCCATCTGGGGAACCTGGGCCCCGGGGACTCTCGATTCTCTCTGGAAAACTTACAGGTTGTCTCTCCCTTCTGGTGACTTCCAGGATGACATGACTGACTCCCTGCGAGATTACACCAACCTGCCCGAGGCTGCCCCCTTGCTCACCATTCTGGACATGTCGGCCCGGGCCAAGTACGTGATGGACGTGGAGGAGATCACCCCTGCCATTGTGGAGGCCTTTGTGAATGACTTCCTAGCAGAAAAGCTCAAACCAGAGCCCATCTAGTGGGGCTCCAGCCTCGTGAGACATTATTTAAAACTCAGTCTCCTCCTCCTCCTCCTCTTCCCCTTCCTTCCCTCCGCCCATGGACTTTCCCAGCGTGTCCTGAATCACACAACCCAAGTGTCCAATCTCTCTGTGGTGCCTTGTTTTCTGCATTAACTCCTCAGCCAGCACCCTGGGTGCGCATCCTCTCAGCAGCAGAAGAACCGCCATGTTTGGAGACTCTGCTTGGGATTCGCAGGGTGGCCGTAACCCGGCCAGGGCTGGGGCTGCGTCACTCCCTGTCACCAGCTCTTGGTGAAGTATTTGCCAGGTGTTCTACCAAGTGAGCCTGCAGGGACAGCGCATGGTGCTCTGGCTCACACAGTTCAGTGACACAGTGGAGCAGGGACAGGGCCACCGCCTCGTTAGGCCTTAGCTTAGAGCTTCTGGTGAGAAAGCCTTTCTAGATGACTTTGTCTTGGTCTAGGGAAAACTAGCTTGTCAGTTGGTTCTGGGGCAAGGGATCTCTGATCTCAAAGGGAGCTTGTGTTCTTTTCTGGTGAGAAGAAAAAAATAGCTACAGTAATGATTCATGTAGTAATTGCTTAATTTGATTGGGCTCCTACCACGGGAGAAGAGCTTCTCATTCCTTCCTTATCTTCCTTCCTTGATCTTGACCTTCTCTAAGTTTCTGCCTTCTCATATGAACAGCCCCTACTAGCTTGGAATTTTGTTAATAAATTCTTCCCTCTTGGATGTCTTCCCAAGAAGATGCACTTGGCCCTGGTTCTTAGAGGAGCCCCGCCTCCCCAGTGCAGACCTCTGACTCAGCCCGGCTCTGGGCCTGGGACCACTGGAGCTCTGATGAGGTGCCCATGCCCACCTTTGGTTACCCCTGTATTCCCTTTTCTTTTCAAAGCAGAACTAAAAGGAGGCAAATGACCAGAAGCCTTGCTTTCCCCTAAGAACCTACAGAAAGAGCTGTGCCCGAGGGTGGGAGTGAGGGCAGAGGACATGGTGATGAAGAGCAGGCCTCGGACCCACTTTGCTAGACCCTGGTAGTCGGCTCCTTATTCGGGCTGAACTGACCACTAAAAGGAGAATAACATCTGTGTTCTTGGGATTTGTGATGGAGGGTTTGCCTGGGGACTTGCAGGGTTTTAGTCTCTTTCAGCCAAATGTCAGGGTCTTTAAAGCAATCCCAGACCTTCCCCGTGGCCCCACTTATGGCACTCTGCCAGCCAAGACCATGGATTTGGGAAACCCAGCCCCCAAATAGCTGTAACACCACTGCTCCTTGCTGAATTGGATTGTTGATTTGTAGTTCAGAGGAACAAAATTAGTTGGTAATGAGACTCTTACTCGATGTCACCAGCCTGAAATGCAATCACCTAGTAAGCAATAAAGCAGGCATCTCTGGACGTTACCAACCACTCGGCCATTCCTGTCCTTAATAACAAACAACTTTTTGCTTGTGGTGCTATGATTGTAGGAGGTGGGCAGTGTGGGGTGGGACCTAGGAGATCCCCTCGATTTTCATTGGACACCTGGTAGCTATGTTTCAGAATTGTCGAGAACCCTGAGACCTAACGTGGTGATCTGTCAAATCCTCCAGAAGCCGGGAAGCTCGTTCGGATTAGAGCACTAGAGGCAGATCCCTGCTGGAGGCCTGGCTGCCATCGCTCTTGGTTTGACTCGCCCTTGCACACAGTGGATTCTCAGAGTGACATCCTTGTGGACATGTGTGCTCATTCCCTCCCTACTGGGGAGCAGATGCTCTGAAGCTGGAGAAGTCCAGGTTGGGAAACAAGGAATCCTGCCCGTGTCTCCCTGTGATGAATGGGGCAATAGTTGGAGATCCTCGCACCTAGCTCTGTCTTAGGGCCGGGGTTTCTCTGGGAACCCTGCCAGTGTCTCCCTTGGGGGGTGGGATGGGGCGTGGGGACAAGTTGAGTTTCACCTCCCTTGGAAGATGGGCAAGATTTCTGTCTGTACCCTATATCGTGATGACCTGGGAAGAAAGGTGGTCTTGTAGCAGCTACTTATCTTCTGGGGTGGAAGGAACAAAGTCCAGTGAAGTCCACCTGTGGTCCTTCTAGGTCCCGTACAGGGCTGACTGAACTACTTGCCACTCATGTCACCTGGCTTCTTGACGCCAGGATCCCCTTTTAGAGAGGGTGTGCAGGTTAAGATCGGTGTGAAGCTTCACTAAAAAGGTGCTTTAGGGTTATAGAATGGCGACTTCGGGGGCAATGCTGGGGGAGCAGCACTTCGCCAGTGCCAGTGAAACATCCCTGTCTTGATAGCACAGGCGATCTTAAAGGTTATTGGTGCCGACGAAGTGGGTGGCTTCTTAATTTCCACTAAGCACCTCCAAAATACCTTAAAATTCTTGTCGCTAATTGAAAGCAGGTTAAAACACCAGCTGTCGCGTATTCAGGGGTTTCCGACAGCAGCTAAGGAAACCATGCCCTGCAGCTTGAGGCGGGATGGTGGTTGTAAAAATGCCACCCCCGGGTTCCAGATTTGTGTTCACCACAATGACTTCCAGATTCGATTCTATCCGTTTTCACAACAGAAATGAGGGTGTGTGTGTTGTTGTTTTTAATCTGTCCCCAGCAATAAAGATCTGCTTCTTCTGGATTGGTATGACAATGGGCAGTTGCAGATGCCAGAGGGTGACTGAACACCAGCTTCCTTTGTCGTCGTCCCCTCACCCTCCCACCCCCCCCCCCCCCCCCCCCACACACACACTTGAAATCAGTGGCGCTCACTTACCCGAGCACTGGGAGCCAGGACTGCTTTTTTGGCATCAGCCAAGCTTCAAGTGGTAATTGTCAGCCAGACTTTGTTTTTTCCTGTTGCCTAATTAAAGACACCGAAAAGCTGTTCTCTCCTCCTGCTGCCTTTTTGCAGGGCAGCAAAATGAATTCTGCAATGATGTAAAGACACCAGGATATGGTCCAGGGACAGATCTGCCGGGTCTAATAAGCTGTTGCTCTGTCACCTGAGGAGAAAGCCACACGTGTGCACATGGGCGTGCGAAAGGCTGTACACTCAGATTACAGCGATGGGGTAGGCGGGGAGGGGGCGGGCGCTGAGCGAGTGTCTGGTCCATGCCCCTGTGGTCGTGCAGGCATGGGCACGCACACATTCTGTTCTGCCATTTGCCCTGGTTAGCGTGGACAGGCCCATGCTTGCCCCGTAGGACCGGGATGCCACCCAAGTACTGATTGTAGGGAGGCTCAGCCGCGCCCTCTGCAGCTTTTCTGTGTGCCTCTGTGAAACAAGGACTGTCAGAGGCCCAGGCTCAGGAGCTTTCCAATCCACTCTGAAGTGGGTCTGCTGAAGTGAGCACTTAGCCCCTTTCTTTCCCTCTTTGCGGATACAAACAGGGCAAGAGCATCCCCTGCTTTCCTTCAGGCAGGCCGCTCAAGGGAAAATTCTTTGGGGACAAATGGCTGTTGTTTATTAGCTTCATTATTGGTGATAATGGTGCATGTGCAAAGGGTGAAATATTTCCCAGGAAACAAAAGGCTTGTATGTAGGGAAATTTTTATATTGGGTCTGCTTTATGGCCAGGGTTTCTCCTACTGGGGAAAATAGGAATTAGGATGTTCTACACACCCCTTGCATGTGAAAGCATGACGTAAATATGCTTCATTTTCAAGACATAAATATGTCTCACCCCCTTGGTGTTTGGAGCACTTCCCAAGCCAGGAAATGTGCTGTTAAATTTGAGTAGGAGTGTTCTGAGGCACTATTAGGTTTTCATTCAATAATGTGCCAAAGCCTCTGTCCCCAGGCAGGTGGGAAGCTCAGAGACAGCCGAAAGCCTGGATTTGTAGATGCTCGGACCTCACACAATTAGGTCACTCACAATGGGCTAGAGCTGGGATCCAATAGGAGACAGGACCTCAGGACCAGGGCCATCAGAGGGTATGGGAGTACCCGACCAATCACGAGCCACTGTGCCTGTTGCAATCAATGGGTAAGTGGTGTGAGGGAGGCTTGGAAGCCAGACCCTGCTGCAGCCAGGCCACCTCCCCAGCCTGTTTCCTTCTTGCATTTTGAGGAAACAGCAGCCCTGGTGATGGTCCTCACCAACTACGAAGCTTCAATTTTAAAAAGCAGCTCTTCCCGACAAAACCAATGCAGTGAGAACAGACCTGATGCTGTTTGTCATGTGTCCAGGTTTTTCTGACATAGCTGGTCTTGGAGCAGCAGCTCTGGCTTCCTAAGCTCGGCTGTTTGCAGAGCTCAGCTTGCAGCTGCTCCAGTGCAGCAGGGCAACCTAGAGACTGCCTCATCCAGAGCAGTCGACTGGCTCACAGCAGTCTGGCTTCCAGCTTATTACCTTTGTGTGTTAATTGATGAACAGACAAAAATAAGATCTTGAAGTTTAAAGGTGTCTACATGAGTGTTTCTCCCCTGCCCCACCCCCCCACCCCCACCCCCAAGTGTAAAAGGTGTCAGTCAGGTCTGCTTCTGCAGGAGGGCAGAGGTGGCTTGGCCAAGAGGGGAGCCCTGGACCCAGCAGGGCAGCCAGGCGTTTTCAGCACCAGCCATGGAACTCTGGCTGAGCACTGTTTATGGGTCTTTGGTGGCAGAATAACAAAAGTGGAGCTAAATGCAGCTCAGCTTGGATGGTGATGACATCTGGTGTTGCTGTTACCCCTGGGGCAAGAGGTAGGTCCCAGGGGGAACCAGTCCCTAGGTCTGTTCATCCTCTGGGCCTTCACTTGGGAGAGCAGCTGTGACTGGGGAAAGGAAACAGGTTGCGGGGGGGGGGGGGGGGTGCTCCCCCTGCCCTGAAGCTCCAAGCCAAGAGCGAGGCAGTGGTTCCCAGAGGGTCTATTCAAAGCGGGGGGTGGGGGAGATCCTAGTTTTGTTTTGCTGTGTCCACTTCTCATTTCTATGCATTTTCTCCTTAGTTTTGGGTCCACTGAGCTCCTATACTTCAAATTCTGCCCGGAGAATGACAATCTGGATGAGTCTCCAACTTATTCGAGCATGGTGGCTTGCAAAATGCTCCATCCTTTTTCAACTTAAATCCAGGAAAAAGCCTCCGTCAGGGTTGGGAATGGTTTTGAGGTGTGGCTGCCACCTTGTGGCAGAATCGTATTACAGCTATGCTCAAGCACAAAGACAAGGGGTAATTACGCTTGGCCAACGGGACATCTTTCAGCCAAGCAGTATTTTACTTTGCTTGTCAGATCCTGCTCAGTAGTTATTTCCTGGGGAAATGGTGGCAGAACAAATGTTGGCCTCAAAATTGAGACTTCAAGATAGTGATTTTCCAATATTACTCTACAAACAAGAACTTCACTTGCTTCCCCTGTAGTCATTTTAAAGGAAGGAAAATTTGTCCCTCCCCCCCCACCGTTAAATTATACCCACAAAAATACAAAAGGAAATCACTAGGCATGGTATCTAAGCCATTGACCACAAAGTGGAAGTGAAGTAAATTTCACTTCCATCTTACACCCAGGGTAAAATAGGCTTAGAATTACTGCTTTGCACTGTAGTTTTTCTGAACAAGGGATAGCGTTTCTTTCATTGATTTTTATTTTGTAACAAAATCAGCAGGAAGTGTAACCAGGGACAGAAATTATAGACTGGTTTCACACTGGGCCTGGGCTTCCTTTTAGTGACTTTCTTTAGCACTTTTTCCAAGGTGTTGAGACCAAATGTCAATAGAGTGGCAGTTTTCTGGGCTGCCTCCCAGATTTAGTGCTGGGCATTGTGGCTGTGAAGCTGGCAGACTAAGCCCCAGCCTTTGCGGGCTCCTCCACTTTCTAAAAGTTGACTGTCTTAACAATCTGTGGGCCACTTGCATTGGACATTTGTGGGGGGCCCTAGGCAGGCCCAGCCAGACCAGAGTGTGGCACCAGAGCAAAATTTCTGATACGCCTCAGAGAGAACCAACCAGATTGTTCCTGCGAAAACCCCTCCCCTCAAACATGCCAAAGCAATCCCCCCTGCCACTTAGGGCATGAGTCATACTTGATCTTTTGGTTCTCTTGAAAGAAAGTTAAACCAGGGACCTGGGAAAGCCAAAGGGAAAGGAAGGCAGATCTCAGTGTCTCTTGGGAATGCCAGCAACTCAGCCTGCCTGGAATGAGCAGCTGAAGGGCTCCCAAGGAATCCTAATCATTGTAGGAGCCACTGTGCAGAAGGGATGCCATAGAACCCACTGCTTGTGGTGGTGTCAACTCCAGCCACATTCTCTGTGGTTGCAAAAGCACTAACTGAAATAGGTCCCACCCTTCCATTCCACAGTGACTTCAAGCACAGCCAATACTTCCTGCATTTGCCCTCATATTCCTGGCTACACCCCAGCTGGCACACGGTGAGGACCTCGTTAGCCCTTGTCTGCTGGGGGTTTGACAGAAGAGCAGGGACTTGCTCGTGTTGTGGGCCCAAGGGTCCCTGGCTCTTATCCTCAGAACCTTGGCTTCTCTCCCCTCACAGAAGCCCTGGTTTGCACAGCAACCAGGAATGCTGGCACTTTCCTAAGCAGTTCTGTTTCTCTATGCAGGAGAGGGGGTTAAAGTGTTACAAAGTAGGACTAACAGCAGTTACAAAGTAGGACTAACAGCAGGAAGCAAGTAAAAGGGGTACAGCTTTCCTGACAGGTGCAGATTAAGCTGAAGATTTTAAAACTGCTTCTTCCTTTTCTGAACACAGTCCTCAACAAGATTATCTGCAGAGGTGCTAAGAAGCTATAATACCACTTGAACTAAGCTGCTTCTACCAGCTATATCATCAGAAATGGGGGAATCGTGTTCTACATACACAATGGCTGTTTAAGTCAGGGCCTAAATGAATTGCAGAGACTGACACAGACAGGTGGAAAGGACAGCTGGCTATTGAATGCCATCACCTGCAGCCTTCACATGTATATAAATAATCGGGGTGCGAGGGGAATGGGAGATCTCGGGAAGAATTTTGACGTTTGTTATTTTTAAGAATAAGCAGAAATTCAAGGAAATTCATATTTTTTAATAACCACCCAACAGTGTTATGTCTACCTGCTGGGAAGCCATAATGACCAACTCCGCCAGCCTAACAACGTAGGAGAGCTAGAGACAACCTCAAACCAAGGATGACTTCCACATCCCCTCTCAGGGGTAACTAACTCCTGTCCCTGCTCAAGTGTTCAGCCCTTAGCCGCAGTTGTCTTCTCCCTTCAAAAAGTAGGATGCTGGCAGCCATGGCCGAGTTTAGGCTGTCCACACCAGGTACTACAGGGATCAGCAGCCTCTTGCCCCCGGTGCTCTCAGCCAACTGCAGGGACTCCAAGCTCAGGCCATGGGTCTCCCCACCTATGACCACAGCTGCTGGTGCCTCTGTCCAGTCCAAATCGTAACTCTGGACCTCAAGTTTAGGGAGCCAGTCTTTCCTGGCTCCAGTTTCTAGATCCTCATCCTCCTCTTCCTCATACTTGTGAAGCTTTGAGAGTTGTTGGTCACAGATCCAGCCATGGTCACTGGCTTTATTAGATTTCTGGGTCTGGGCATGAAGGCCAGAGTTGTCTGCCACGTAGACCCGGGTATCATCGGGCAAGTACCTGGGCACTGTTTCCCAGTCCAGGTTGTTGATGATGGGCACCTGGAAATGTGCACCCATTCCTGCCCGCAGCACTTTGGGCTCCCAGGCATCCACACAGCCTAGAAAATAAAAGAGGATCTAATTAAGATTACAAACCTTCCCAGATGGGACTTTTGAGTAAACTATATTAATTCTGGATCAGGAGATAAAGCAAAAAATCTCCTACTGTAGGTTCTTGATAGCTGGCACCGCTGCTTCCCCCATATGGCATTATCCAGCAATGGGACTGTAGGAGGAATTCCAGCTAGTGCCAAAACAGACTTTATTCATCCCTTCAACATTCACACCTGCCAGACATTGTATGGGAGATGCAAGAGCATTTAAAGTCCCTAACCTCAACGAGCTCATGATACAGAAGCAGCATGAAAAGGGGAACAGAAAAACCCTTGCACAAAGCAGGACTATAAGGAAAAACACCCCAGAGACATGATACTGAGCTGGATCTTGAACAACAGGAGGATCTTGTCGGAGAAAGGCCCAGAAAGAGGTCAAAGCTACAGAAGGGGGAAGAGTGCCGAAACCGGTTTGGCTCAGTGGATAGAGCGTCGGCCTGCGGACTGAAGGGTCCCGGGTTCAGTTCCGGTCAAGGGCATGTACCTTGGTTGCGGGCACATCCCCAGTGGGGGGTGTGCAGGAGGCAGCTGATCGATGTTTCTCTCTCATTGATGTTTCTAGCTCTCTATCCCTCTACCTTCCTCTCTGTAAAATATCAATAAAATATAGTAAAAAAAAAAAAAAAGAAGGGGGAAGGGTGCCACAGTCCAAACACTGTAAGTAAGGTGGATTAGGAAAACTAATGGGTAGGTGTGGTGGGAGATAAGACAGGAGGCAGGTAAGGACCACTTTAAAGGAAGCTGGGCATGCTGGGTATGAGGAGTTCAGGATTTTATCCAGAAGACAAATGACATTGAAGAATTTTAAACAAAGTAGTGACAGAATCTGGTTTACGTGTTAGAACCATTTGGCGTCAATGCTGAATCTGACTGGAGCAGGGAAGATGCTAGAGATGGAGAAATCAGATTGGAGGCAATTACAGTAATCCAGGGGAAACCAAGGCAACAGCCTTGTCCTTCACATACACAAGAAGGCTAAATGATCTACTCTCCTACGTACAGGCACGTGCTAAGCCCACCCACTTCTACGTATTGGCAGATACTTCACCTTTCCTAGGACCACAGGCTGGAAGAGACAGCAGGACCAGGACACCACAAACCTACCATCCTCCTCATTAGCACAAGTCTCCTTGTTACAAGTTCTTTTAAAAAGAGGGCCCAGATTCATGAGGAGAGCCATCTAGTGTGACCCCTCTATTTGGTGGGGGAGTACAGAGCAAGATGAGATTTCCTCCATCCTCATGTCCTCAATACCAGGCACCACACCAAGTGTTCCCTACTCTTTCCCTACCACTCATACACAGCCACCAGCATCATTGTGAAAACATCACTTGGGTTATACAGGAACATTTCCAAAACCACACCTACTCTCAGAGCTCTCACCAATGGGGCAGGTAAGTGGGTACTGATGATGGAGCCCAAGCACCTAGCTCTCACACTGGCAGAGAAAAATGCACTCCAACG
The DNA here is from genome assembly GCF_963455305.1 of Plecotus auritus. Classification (NCBI taxonomy): domain Eukaryota; kingdom Metazoa; phylum Chordata; class Mammalia; order Chiroptera; family Vespertilionidae; genus Plecotus; species Plecotus auritus. Next base: position 35,916,932 of record NC_137774.1, read on the forward strand.
TGTGACTGGGGGAAAAGTTAGAGGAATTTAAGCAAGTCTCAGCAATGGGTATCAATGTTAGTTTACACTGAAGGGTAACTTGAGTGTTTCTGATAAATGATCCTCTCCTTCCCACCCTGCCCTAAGTTGTAATAGGCATTTTAGGCTTGTCCCAACTGTTATGCAAGTCTGTTTAGAACCAAGCTTACTAATTCCCATTTCTAATGAGAGGAGACAGAAAAAATGTAAAGAGGCTAATTTGTGTTGTGTTTGACTTCTGAGGCTAAGGGAAATGTATCACAATTTCATAATCGCATCTGTTGAAATAATTTCCTTTCACAGGATTCAGAATGTCAAAGAATTAGAATGGTCTCATATACCCAATAATTAGGGAACTCAAGATCATTAAATAAAGGACTTGAAACCAAAAGTTAAAACTAGCACCTACTTCTTTCCCCGACTGATTTTAAGTTTTTTCTTTAGTAACCTAGCAGGTGTCAAAATAATTTTAAAAGATAATCAACATTTACTGAATTGCTATATGCCAGGTACAATGCCAAGTACTGTCTGTGCATTATGTCACTTGATCCTCAAAACAACCTTCCATGTAGATTCTGTTATCATACCCACATTATAGATGAGGAAACTGACACTCAAAATTTCGCTCAGACATGTAGCTAATAAGGGGCAGGTCCAAGATTCAAATCCAGGCATGTCTGCCCAGAGCCAGCTCACTCACAAATGGCCACCCAGTCACAGGCGCTCTTACCTTTGGTGAGTAGTACTTTGCTGCAACCTGCCCCAGCAGCAGATCTCAGAATCGTCCCCAGGTTCCCAGGGTCTCGGAGATTGTCACAAATCAACAATAAGGGCAGTGAATGGCGAAGCTGAGTCGCTGGGAATGTCATCTTAACATGATCAGGTTTGGCAAAAATCCCTGAGGAAATAAAACAGGTAGTTCACTTGTCTACTGTAGACATGGGGACTAATTAAGACTTTTCATTTATTTTTCACTGCCTATCTTAATTACTTGAACACATTTTGGTTGAAAAAATCAAAGAGCAAGTCCTACCAGTGACCCCCCGCATAAGTGCTTTCAATCGTGGAGTGTATTGTATATTTCAGAACTTGTTCCATGCAGCTACCTACATACATGTACACCTACCCACATACAGGTGCTTTTATTCTTTTACAACAACAAAAAAATCATACTCTGTATTATTCTGTAATCTACTAAGTCTATAACGTGTCTTTTGAGAACTTACCATGTCAGTACATTTGGAGCTATCTTATTCTTTTAAGTGCTGCTTCTTATTTTGTAACTTGAATGTACTATGTTTATTTAAATCTTCCTCAATGGCTGACATTTAGAATATTTTCAATTTCCCCTATTATAAACAACCCTGCAATAAACATCCCTGAATGCCTCTTTGTGAATACGTCTGCACATTTCCCTAGGAAAAATACCCTTATAAGTGAAACGAATAAATGGTGTGTGTATACTATTAATGTTGATACCGCCTGCCCATCCCACAAGCTCTTCCAGTTTATTCACACCAAGAACACATACTAGTACATACCTGTACCTATCCTTATCAATGAATCACAGTTACATAAAACCTTAAATTCAACCAAATGAAGACAAGGCTTCCTGTTCAATGGACTAAACAGGGCAATAAATTGTAGTTCAGACCTGCTTCTAGAAAAAGGGAGTCAACAATAGGTATCACCACACGGGCAGAGGTTTTGTGGAAATGGATGGCTAAATCTTGTGGTAAACATTTTCCTAAGTTTTAGATGTACATTAAAGGTTGAAGAAATGACAAAAAAAAAACAAAAAAAAAAACACACACACAAAAACAAATAAGGCGTGAGGAATAAAGAGCCATAATACAAATGATGGCTTCACTTTCCACTAACAATACTATAAGATGCCCGATTTATATAAGATTTTGGGACTATATTTTTCTGGGCATTTTAAGAAAAGATTAGGCAATAACATTTTGAATTTGGTTTAAATAAAATGTGTTCTAAGACAAGTATAAACAAATAATCCTAGGTCTCTACTTCTAGTGACACACTGTGTAACCACTGACCCATTATTCCTTGTGGTGTTACTAGGTCGGACCATTCCTTGATATCCTCAAACTTCACCTTAATGAGGCTGACACCTTTCAGCTTATCAACGGGCAGCTCCTTTAGGTAGTCCAGGCGGCTAAAGAAGAACATTTTGGGCACAGCACCAGCCTTGAGAGCGTCTGCAATCAGCCTGCGACCTTCCAGCAGGATCTTCCCTTGCTTTTCCCGAAATGGCCTGGACTTAACTACTGTCATCACGCTGCTGTGGGTGGAAACAAAAAGACTGGTAATTACCAAGCATTCCCGATACGGAGATACACCTAGTTCTAACAACACAGAGACCTTCGCTGAGGGAGATACTAGTTCTGCCCTCCGTGCGTAACAAAAACCAGCAGGTGGTACTGGAGTAAGTCCTCCCACTGGAGGAGAGAGGTTAAGGCCCCGCTGTGAGGCGGGAAGAGAAACGGGACTACTCCGTCCACACGGCTTAGGAACACGTCACCTCAGCCTTTTGTCCCCGGGGAAGGCCTTATCGTAGCGAAGCCCCGACTCTTCCCAAGTGCTGGGCGTCTGGGCTGGGGGCTCCTGAGGCGGCTGCTTCGGTCGCTGCACGTGGGGACTGGCCTCGGCCGCCGCCTTCCGGGGCTGCTTTCCGGGACCGGGCTTCTGGTCCAACACCTGTCCGGACGGAAACAACAGTTTCACGGGACTCCGCCGCAGCGCCCGGACCCAGCGCCGGGCGTCGAGGTCCCAAGTCTGGACCACCGGCAGCAACGGCCGTGGGGCCCATCCCACACCCTTCACCAGGATCGCCATCTTCCCCGGCGCCAGGGGGCTGCGTCATGAAAGTGCGCCGGCGGCGCGCAATGACGTCACCGTCCCGTTAGCGTCGTCTGTGGGCGGGGAGGCACTGGGTGCTGGACGGGTGTACCGCTGGTGGTCATGGCTACTCGCCGAGCTCTGCACTTCGTATTCAAAGTGGGAAACCGCTTCCAGACGGCGCGTTTCTATCGTGATGTCCTGGGGATGAAGGTGCAGACGCGGGCGAGAGGGGCTGGCGCGCGGGTGGTGCGGGGGGCGCGGGCGGCTGAGCCACACCTGGCCGAGAGGAGGGACGCGGGTGTCAACCCAACTCGGTGTCTGACCTTAGCCCCGGCCTTCCCATTAGCCCTGTCGGGTTTCCAGCTTCAGGAAGTCCTGCTTGGGTTAGATGGCCTTTGAAAGGGGCCTCACATTTTATCTGTTGCCGACTACGTGCCCACACACGTTCTTTCATTTAAATTCATTCACAAACGTGTATTGCGCCTCCGGCCCTTGAGGAGCTTCCCGCTTAGTGGGAAAGACAGAACAAAAGTTCCAGCTAACAGTAACTCAGTCTCTTCGGGTTTGGAGCCTTGCGGCTTAGATCATCAGCATATTCAGAGCTCTGTTTCTCTCCGGGATGGTTTGAAAGTTCTCTTGGATACTCAGTGTCTGGGTGAATGCTCCCACTCTCCTCTCTACAGTCCCGATGTAAATGTGAAGTCAAACCCTTCTCCTCTCCAACATCCAACACCTCTCTGCAGCCCTGAGCAGTTATGATTCTGCGGGGTCCCTGGGTGACACAGGTGGAAGCATTTGGGGAGCTCCTGATAAGCACGCACTTGAGAGGTACAAGAGTGCAGCTTAATGTAGAGAGTGCAGAAGACGTGGGGTGCAGATACATTGTCCAGTTTCACGGGACTGTGTTGAGGTTTGGTAACATGAAAATGACTCTGTATATCCTCAATTAAAGCTGGCCTGGGGTAGGGTGAGGATGGGAATTTGTGCATAACGGAAGTAGAAATTTGATGTGGTAAGAAACCATAAAGCTGTCCTTTATTGTAAAGTGTTAGCGACTGTTACCAAATTACAACAGAAGGAGAGACTTAACTCCATCCTGGAGTGGTCAAGAAATAATTCACGGAGACTTTGCATTTGAGTTGAAGTCTAAAGATCGGATTTCCGCAGACCCCACTAAAGAGCCAATGCAAATATAAGGAATGTTCGGGAAGCACCACTAGTCTTACATGCCGTTAGCTTCAATTAGCTTCGATTACTTAGTTGACGCTGAGGAGATAGGATATCAGTACAAATAGGTTGGTACTCCTTCCGATTGTATCTTGAATTCTATGCTAAGTATTTAGATTTCATTCCCCAGGGCATTTATGCCAGAGGACATTTTTTTTGATTGCTTTTTCAGAGAGAGTGGAAGGGAGGGGGAGGAAGAGAGAGAAACACTGATGTGAGAAAGACACATCCCGATTGGTTGCATCCTGCATGTGCCCGGACCGAGGTGGGAGCGAACCCTGGACCCTTTGGTGTGCACACTCCACTGACTCTAACCAGTGAGCAACGCCGGCCAGGTCTAGAGACCTAATTTTATGGTGCTGTCGATGTAAGAAATGTCCAAACTTGTAGAGAATTTTTATTATAAGAGTTGGTTTGAGCCCAGCCAGCATTGCTCAGTGGTTCAGTGTCGACCTATGAGCCAGGAGATCACTAGAAGATTCCTGGTCAGGGCACATGCCAGGTTACCGGTTTGGTCCCCAATGGTGGGTGAGCAGGAGGCAGCCTATCAATTAATTCTCCCTCATCATTGATTATTCTCTCTCTCCCTCTCCCTTCCTCTCTTTGAAATCAATAAAAACATTTTTTTTAAAAAAAGTTTATTTGAGCCAAACTGACACAGTGCTGGGAAGGAGGATCTCAGATGCTCCAGAGAATGACAGTTTTGCAATTTCTCTGATACTTATGGAATTAAGGAGGGAACGGAAGGAAGATTAATTGAAGATGGGAGAAAGTAAGGTGCAAGCATGTCAAACGAGGCAAGTGCTCTCCAGGGTGGGCATGTTTCTGATGGGTATGAAAAGGGCATTTCCAAAGTGTGTTAACCTAGATGCACAGAAAAATAGACAGGGCTTGCAAAGATTAAACAACTTACTAAAGATGTTATATGCCTGGGACAGGACTACCCACCATGGCCTGCCCAGTTAGAAATTGTGATCAGATCACCCTGTGAGGTTACTTACAGTTACTGGATTTCTCAGATTTATTATAGAGCCCCCCCTTTTTTTTTGTCCACAGTGGTATTAAGGAAGGAGATCAATAAGTAGTCTGTAAGTGAAGTGATGGGAACTTAAACTGGAGCAGTAGCATTGGGAATAAAAAAGGAAAATAGACACTAACACCTACTGTGTACTAGGTTCTGTGCTGTAATAAATTACCCACTTTCACAAAATATTTGAAGACCCCGATCTTAAGCAACAGTCTTAGGGTTACACAACTGCTAAGTGATAGAATTCCAAACCGGACTTTTCTAATGCTGAAGGCCACTTAAAACACACAGCTGTATAGCACTGCTTCCCAGGCTAAATAGATTTCACAACTTTGCTTGGTTACCTGGCCCTTGGTTCTTCCTCACCTCCACTACTTCTAGCCTGGGAAAGATAAAGCTTATCATCTTCTGTTTGTTTTACAAGTGAAGCTTACAAATGATAATGTCTGTGTTTTAATTATTTTAGTTTTGTGCTAAATATGCTGTATGTAGCACTAGTAAAACTTTACAATTTTTTCTAATTCCCTTACCAGGTTCTGCGGCATGAGGAATTTGAAGAAGGCTGCAAAGCTACCTGTAATGGGTATGACACCTGGTTTCTTAAAATTTCCTTTAGGCTCTGAATACCCCTGGAGAACAGAAAGCAGTTTCTCAAAGTGAGTATAAGGCAGAGGAGAAAATTAAGGAGGCAGTAAATTGGGTAACTTCAGGAACACAAATAAATATATGCTGTGGGTGAAACAATGTCTTATCAAGTATCTCTTAAGCTTAGTAGCCAGGACAAGTGAAAATTCCAAGGCTTGGTGGCTTGTTGATGGAAATACAAAAAAATAAAGTCAGCCTTTATACGATTCTGTCACCTCCTTTAAAGAAAAGGTAAATGAATCTCTTCCTCAAGTAAGTGCTAAATGGGTGGTCTTCAGAGCCTTTGGTGATGGGGCCCATGAGGCTGTTCACAGTTGCTCTTAGCACCAGCTGAGGTCATCTCATCCCAATGGGTACTTAGAGGACCAGAAGGGACATGCCCACCCTCTGTCCCAATAGTTCTTTGAGGGAGGCCTGGGGAAGGTTTTGTCTGAGGTCACTGGGTTCATTTGCTTCTATTTTTCTAGGCCTTATGATGGGAAATGGAGTAAAACAATGGTGGGATTTGGACCTGAGGATGATCATTTTGTTGCAGAACTAACTTACAATTATGGCATCAAAGACTACAAGCTTGGCAATGACTTTAAGGTAAATATCATTTAGTTCTAGACTTTTGGCTATACCTTTTTTGTTGTTAATTCTCACCTGAGAATATTTTTTCCATTGCTCTTTCAGAGAGAGTGAAAGGGAGGGAGGGTGGGACACAGAGAGAAACATCAATAGGAGAGAAACACATTGATTGGTTGCCTCCTGCATGCACAGACCCAGGGCGGGGAGCGAACCCACAACCCAGGTACATGCTCTTGACTGGGAATCAAACCTGAGACCCTTTGGTGTGCAGGCTGACGCTCAAACCATTGAGCCATGCCAGTGGTTGAGATCACTAATGCAGCTTAGGTTATGATGACTGATGAATTAATGGCCTGTGGGTGTAGTTTAGTGATTAGTTTTATGATTTCTATTTAAAACAAAACCACTTGGATAACCCTGGCTTCAGGATGAAATGTGTTCTCCCTGCATTTTGGAATCAAACTCAAGACTTAGAGACAGGTTTGAAAGAGACAAAACACCTCTAGAGGAATGACTGACCCTCAAGAGGTAAAGGGCCAGAGTCATGGGTCTGGTCAGGTCCTGATCACCATTCAGAGAAATATTTTCTCTGTAGTGGACTGTTATTATTAGTCTAGGCCAGTGGTCGGCAAACTGCGGCTCGCGAGCCGCGGTTTGCCGCTCTGTTGACTAATGAGTTTGCTGACCACTAACCTAGACTCTCGATTCCAATAATTACAGGCTGTTGTTGTTCCTTGTGATTAAGCCCCTATCCCAGTGGTCGGCAAACTCATTAGTCAACAGAGAAGCAAACCCCGGCAGTTTGCCGCCCACTGGTCTAGGCTATTACAGCCAATCCCAGTCAGAGAAAAATCTGAGAAGGTTTTGAGGGTAAAGAGAAGAATACGTTAATTCATTCAGGAATTCAAGTTATTATGCACTTATTATAGTAATAGTATCCACCATTTATTGAGCAGTTTCTATGTGCTAAATAGAATGCCACTGGGACCAAAACATAGCAAGATAGGAGTAACTAATTTTCATTCAGAATCTAATCAGCAAATCAACCTCATGCTAGATGTTATTTTGGTCATTTGATCTCATTAATGCTGTTAACTCGTTAAAATAACAATGCTATCTAGATGGAAGTTTTTATGAAAATCAAATGTCTATGAAAGAAAGTGTTTTGTAAATAGGAAGGACTGTTAAGATTCAACATATTAATACATTTGTTTTTCTCTTTATCACTCTTCATGTCTCTCTAACTTATTCATTAACAGATATTTATTGTGCCATATACCTTGTTAGGTCCTAAGGATGCAGTAGAGGGTAAAGCATATTCCCTAGCAAGGAGCTTCCTGCCTTGTGGGGGAAACAAGTAAAGAGACAAGAATACAGTGTGATAAGTGCTAAGATTGGGGTATGAACGGGGGGATGTGGGAACACATAGAAGTAATTCCCAGACTATTCCTGGAGAGTGAGAGTTTAGGAAAAGCTTTCCAGAGGTGACCTCTGAGCCAGGTGAGTGGAGTGGGATGGGAGGGTGAGATGAGTGTCCTCAGCATGTGCTCACCCAGAGGTGAGAGAGACTGTGTCACTCAGAACTATGAGTAGCACAGTCTGACTGCAGCTTAGTGTGTGAAGAAGGGAGTGGGTAGAGTTAAGGCTGAAGAAGTAAGCTCAGTGGTTGAGTGTCCACCTATGAACCAGGAGGTCATGGTTCAATTCCCAGTCAGGGCATATGCCCTGGTTATTGGCTCAGTCCCCAGTGTTGGGTGTGTAGGAGGCAGCCGATCAATGATTCTCTTTCATCATTGATGTTTCTATCTCTCCCTCTTCCTTCGTCTCTGAAATTAATAAAAATAGTATTTTTTTTAAATGATGTTGTAGGCCTGGGTTGTGACTACCCACCGTGACTTGCCCAGTTAGAAATTTATGATCTGTGAGGTTACTTTCGGTCACTGGACTTGTACATACCCTCTTTTTTGTCCACCATAAGAAGGCGATGGGTTTTGTCTCATTATAAAAGGTCTCCTGTGATGAGACACTTGGATGATATTGTTGTTTGTCATAGGGCATCACAGTTGCTTCTAGCCAGGCTGTCAGCAATGCCAAGAAGCTGGAGTGGCCACTCACTGAAATTGCAGAAGGTGTTTTTGAAACTGAGGCCCCAGGAGGATATAAGTTCTATCTGCAGAATCGAAGTCCACCTCAGTCAGGTAATTTATAAAGTCCTCTGTCTAAAGGCATCTTTGATGGAAGGAGGAGGGAGCTGGATTTCTTTCTCCTGTGGAGTCTTTCTATATTGACATGACATGTCTTTCTCAAGCCAGTGTTTTTATTTGTTCTCTGAAAAGTTATATTCTTATATGAGATCTTTATAGGGGATCTAGACTGGTTCTACTGGTAATGTAGCTATTTAAGATACTTTCAGCTGCAAAAAAACAAAACCCAATTCAAACTAGCTTTAACAAGAAGAAATTTTTTTTAGCTCACAAAGCCAGCATTCTATAGGTAGGGAAGATTTCAGCATTCATTGATTCAGCAGCTCAGAAATGGCAACAAGAACCCAAATTTTCTCTCTCTCTCCATTCTCTTGTCCCCAGAGCCAGTTCCCCTCCTTGTGGTAGGGTGGCTGCCAGTAGCAGTTACAGCTACAGGCTCCTACGTTCTCTCCTGGTAGGAGAGGGAGAGACTGACTTCCTGTTGCTCTCTTTTAAGAGCAGACCAAAGTTTCCTAGAATCTTTCAGCAAACTTCCTTGTCAGATTTTTAAAAATATATATTTATTGATCTCAGAGAGGAAGGGAGAGAAAGAGAGAGAGAGAAACATCAATGATGAGAATCATTGGTCAGCTATCGCCTGCACACCCCACACCGGGGATTGAGCCCGAAACCTGGACATGTGCCTTGACCAGGTATCGAACCGTGACCTCCTGGTTCATAGGTTGACCCAACCAGTTAGCCACTCTGGCTGGGCTTCCTTATCAGTTTTTATTCACATGCCCACTTGTGAACCGATCATTGGTAGGAGAAACAGGATTATCCTTAGGCCAGTTAGTCATATTCTCCAGCTGAGGTCAGTTTCCCAAACTATAGAGCTGGTACTCAGTGAGGGAAGGAGGAATGGAAGTGAGGAGCTGCCCCCACACTGACCGCCACAGGGAGCAGGAAAGAAACTGCATGAAGTGCTTCATTTATGACCCAGGCATCCTCCTCATATGTGTATTTCATTCCTGCATATTCTGCCACCTGCTCTGCCCAAAGAAAAAAACACTGGTGAGTAGCAAGGGCAATTCTGCCTGTCATTTCACTCAGTGAATACATGCCCTAAGTGGAGCTGAGATGGGAGACATTTCTCTTTCCTCCACTGGTCTGCCTCAAGTCCCAGAACCCCCTCACACTGAATCTGATTGCTGTGGTGAGTGCTACTTGCTTTTCATCTGGAGCTCAGCAGAAGAAAGTGACGTGTTCCAGTGTGGGAGGTGGGACTTACTGAGAGATGGTGTTTCTGTACTTCACTAGTGATTTAAGGGATTTTTATGATGTTTTTTGTTGATAGGTGATTGTTGCTTTACATACTAACTTTAAAACTCAACTTCTGTCACTTATTCCTCTGTACATTTCCCCCCTAATCTTGATGTTTCAATATATAAGAAAATGGCAAGTCCCACAATCCTAAGATGTTTTTGTCCTCAAGAATGATAGTGCCTTCAGGGCATTAATTTCTGATTGGTAAAATGTAAAGGTATCAGTCTAGCTGTGTCCACCCTTCCTTTGAATCACTTACTTATCTGTAGTTTTACCCACTAATTTACCATTCCTGCCCCTGCATCCCTTCGGAGTCAGCTGGAATCTGTTGATTTCTCAATGAATGGGAAAACTAAAACAGTCTGCCAAGCGGAGAGACCTGTGAGAAACCCCTTGCCTTGGGTCATGGCATTGCTATTCTAGCAAACCAGAGCAAGGCAGTGGAATGGAAGGACAATGTATTGAATTGATCATAAGCAGATGTAGACTTGGAACCGCTCTGGAGAAAGTCACTTTACAATATGAAAGTTTCCAATAATGGTGTTTTAATATAACTTTTGCTCTTTTTGCAAAACAAAATAGATTTTAACATTTTAGAGTATAGCTTTCCACTCTTTTATTTAAAAATAAATAACTGTATGCGTAACCCATAGACCCAGACAATAGTGTGGTGATGGCCAGAGGGAAAGGGGTGTGGGGGCTGCATGGAGGTGGGGAATGGAGACATCTGTCATAGTGTCAACAACAAAAATAAAGTTAAAAATATATGTAATTAAATATGTATATTTTTATTCGTATTTTATTGCAAGGATTCCATTGTATTGCATCATAGGAAGATAAACAGTTCTCTATTGTTGGATATTTATGTTGTCCCTAACGTTTCCTGGTTGTGATGGATGCCTTTGTGATGAAAGCCCTTCACACATCCACAGTTCTTTTTGTTTTTAATTTTTATTGATTTCCGAGAAGAAGGGAGAGGGAGAGAGATAGAAACATCAATGATGGAAGAGAATCATTGATCAGCTGCCTCCTGCATGCCCCCCACTGGGGATTGAGCTCGCAACTCAGGCATGTGCCCTGACTGGGAATCCAACCGTGACCTGGTTCATAGGTCAACACTCAACCACTGAACCACACTAGCTGGGCCACAATTACTTCTTTAATTGCTGAAAATGGGATTGTTCTTATAAAAGCCCTGTATCTTTCTTCGGCTTTTGATATAATCTGTCGAATTGTTCCCTAGAAATGAACTAGTTTACACTCTCCCAGTATTATATGATTGTGATTTCCCTCCTGCACTATCACAGTCAGTGCTGCGAACTTATTTGCCAATTAGATAACAAAGTGTTTTATTTGAATTCTACTTTCTTTGATTATTTGTGAGGTTGCATATTTTTTCATATGTTCATTGATCATGCTAGTTCTGTTCCTTATTCCTATTCTAGGATATTCATCTTTTTCCTATTATTTAAAGATTACTTAACTAATAAGGACTTTATGTCTTATGTTTTAGAAAAAAATGTCTCCTACTTTGTTTACTCTTTCATTTTGATTATAATTTTGTTGTTGTTGTTTAGGAGTTTTCCATTTCATGTAATTAACCTAGCAAATTTTTCCTTCATGGTTTTTTATCTTGTTTCAGGTTTTAAAAAAAGTCTTTCTTCCGACATTGTATAAATAATCACCTGATTCCATTATTTTTATAGTTTCATTTGTTAAACTTAATCCTTTAACCCATCAGGAATGCATTTTGCCATTTAGTTTAAAGGTGGAACTTTTTCCCACTAAATGAGAAGCCAGTCATTGAATAATGTGCCCTTTCATGCTGACTTAATATCCCTTTGTTATCATAAACTAAATTCTTATATATACTAGTTCTTGAGCCCCCTTTGGTCTTTCTGTTCTACTCCATTACACTGACCTATCCATTCCTGCTGTTTTATTACCCTACAGATCCGGTATTAAAAGTAACTCTAGCAGTGTCTGATCTTCAGAAGTCCTTGAACTACTGGTCTAATCTACTGGGAATGAAAATTTATGAAAAAGATGAAGAGAAGCAAAGGGCTTTGCTTGGCTATGCTGATAACCGGGTGAGTGATCTTGGAGAGAAATAATCTGTTACTTTGAGTTTGGCTTATATATGAGGTTAACATGAAGGTTATTCCCTTAATTTCTTCATAGTGATTTAATATTTATATAGAAACAGAAAAAGAAAAGAAAAAATTGCTGATAACCTCACCACCTAGATATTTGGGGATGTATTTTTTCGAAGTGGAATTGCCGAATCAGAAGAGATATAGACAAGATTTAGTGCTGTAATGATCATGTATTTTTATCTTTCCCTTTAAAAAAATAACCCAGCACTTGAGCATGATTTAGTTCTTGCACTTTGACCCAGTAGGTCTATTTCTTTATTTACAGTAAAAGAAAATAGACTCTCAGGCAACCTCTCAGTTGACAAATTTGCTAGATTCTCTCCTTGCTCTTTCATATTACTGGGAATTTATTTCACATACTCATCAGACTGTTCACAAAGAACTGCAGCATTGTTTATAATAGCAAAATATAAGACACAATATAAATGTCCTATGGATTAGCAGAATAGTTCAATAATTTATGGTTCGTCCATAGACTGGATTACTATGCAGCTATCAAAAAGACAGGTGATTCTTTATGTGCTGATGTGGTAACATTAATGGGAGAAAAACAAGGAACAGAATTAATATGTAAATTATGCTACCATTTGTGTAAAAAGAAGCTATGTGTCCAGAAATATACACAGGGAACTGCTGACTGGTTGCCTCTGGAGTGAGAGTAGAAGGGAGACTTCATTTTTACTTTATTCCTTTAGTACTTTGAATTATTTTTTACCACATAACCTGTTCTGAAAAATAAACCAAACCTACTTTCTTACTTTTCAGTGTAAGCTGGAGCTACAGGGCATCAAGGGTGCAGTTGATCATGCAGCAGCTTTTGGAAGAATTGCCTTTTCTTGTCCCCAAAAAGAGGTAATGTTTGGTACCAGATCTTTTGTTTAATTAAGTTCTGTGATAATTAGTTCAACTGCTGAGAACCTTGGGCCTCCCATTCTTTAGGTTCTTTCTGACCGTGGCTTCAACAGTTGTCTCAAGCAGCTGAGATAACAAAAATCAGAGGAGTGGCTCCCGGGTTCTTTCTGGTTGATCTGATATTCCTCTAGGGCCAACGAGGACGATGGCCTAACAATGGTGCGGGATTCCTAGCTCACTTTTTCTTTGTGTTTTCCTCAAGCTGCCTGACTTAGAAGACTTGATGAAAAGGGAGAAGCAGAAGATTCTGACTCCCCTGGTGAGTCTGGATACCCCCGGGAAAGCAACAGTACAAGTGGTCATTCTGGCCGACCCTGTAAGTATTACTCAGGAAGGGGACAGGCTGCACCAGGGCTTTCTTCCGAGGTGTCTGTTTGCCAAATTTCTTTTGTCTTTGTTGGTGTAGGATGGACATGAAATTTGCTTTGTGGGGGATGAAGCATTTCGAGAACTTTCTAAGGTGGATCCAACAGGAAACAAGTTGTTGGATGACGTGAGTGTCATTTCTAAATTTATAGGACCACAGCCCAAGGGAGGTGGCATAAAGTGTGTATGGGGAAAGGCCAAAGCCACAGGGACCATTCTTACTATCAGAACCATGTCCTCTTGCTTTTGGGATGACTTTGAACCAGGGACTGTCTTCATTGCCCCATGTGACTCTTACCTGGGTGCAGCTTTTGTGCCTTCCCACTACCTCAGGCTGCCTTGGGAACCACAGCTGCTGTATGCATGATTATTCTGCTCAGTGAATGGAAATGCCTGAACACCATCCCCTCTCACCTTCTTAGCTCTTTGGTCATCTCTACTCCTTCTATAGAATCAGTCTCTTCCTTTTTAGTGAATTGTTCTCAAGTTCCAGTACCTTTCATCTTGGAAAAATATTTTATTTACCCTATATAACTTGTCCTGATTTTTTTTTTAATCTGCCTATACACTACTTCTACTTCTCACCTCCCATTCACACTTCAGTCTGTACTACACTGGCTCCTGTCACTCAGTGAAATGTGCATTTTGATCTCATCAGTGACTTCCATCCTGCCTAATCCAGCTACTTTTCTATCCTCTTCAAACAGTTCTTTAGCAGCATCCAAGGAATTGTTCATTGTTGTACCCCAGCATCTAGCATCCTTGGTATGTAGTATGCCCTCAGTGAATACTCTGTTCATGATTAAAGGAATGAATCAATCTTTCCTGGTTCTGTCACTTAATATCTATATGGCTGACCTCAAGCAATTTAAAGTCTCTAAACTTAACTTTTCTAAGAATTTGAGAAAATAAGATTATCCACCTCATAGAATTGTTTTGTGGTTTATAGGGCCTGCTAAACTGCTGATGTAATAACAGACATTCAATTAATGTTAATTAAAGTAGAAAATGTAGTGCTTATAAATTTTACTGTAAAGGAAAATGGAATCTCAGGCAACCTGTCTGTTGGCAAATTTGCTAGACTCTCTCCTTGCTCTTTCATATCACTGGCCAGCTTCCTTCTCTTTTGAGCTCTCTTCTCCTTTGGTGTTAGAGATCCTGCCATCTTCCTACCTCTTACAGCTTCTCCTCAGTCACAGGCACCTCTTTCTGTATCTGATCCTAAAATGATTTTACCCATGATCCCACTTTGCTATCTTTATTCTCACTCTACATTCTCTCTCTTCTCTAAGTAGAAGTTACCTACTATTCTGGTTACTTCTGCTCTGAGCTTCAGCCATCATCATTTCTCTGACTTCCTAATTTCTAGTTCCTACTCCTCTGAGCTCCAAACAAGTATTTCTTGTTGTTGTTACTGAGGTAAAATATACATAGAATTTAAGTGTACAGAAATTTACTGTTCAATTTAGTGAGTTTTTACAATTATATATACTCATACAACCACTACTGAAGTGTAGAGTATTTTCATCACCGCAGGAAGTTCTCTTATGCCCAATTCCAGTTAGTTCCCACCCTCACCTCCTAGAGGTTTTGTCTGCCCTTGGACTTCATATAAATGGAGTAATTCAGTAAGTATTCTTTTCTGCTTTTTTCACTCAACATTTTTGAGATTCCTCCCATGTAATTGCATGGAGTTTATTCTTTTTTTAAATTGCTGAGTGGTATTCAATTTTATGAATATAACAATTTGTTTATTCATTCTTCAAATGACAAATATTTGAGCTGTTTCAGATTTTCATCTTTTATGAGGAAGGCTGCTATGAACATTCTCATGTAAATCTTCTTGTAGACATATGCTTCATTTCCTTGGATGAATACCTAGGAATGGAATTGCTTTTACTTTATAAGAAACTGCCAAACTGTCATCCAGAGTGATTGAACCTCTTTATACTCTTCTAACCATGTCATATACATCAGAGTTCCAGCCGCTATACATCCTCACCAACATTTGTATTTTTTTTTTTTTGTGGTAGCTTTACTAGTACATATAAAATGGTTTATCATTGTAATTTTAATTTACATGCCTCTGATGACTGATGATGTTGAGCAGCTTGTCACATGCTTATTGGCCATTTGCTTGCATTCTTTTGTGAGTTATATGTTCTTTTGTCCATTTCTTTCCATACTAGATTTATTTTAATACTTCATGATTGAAAATTCCAAATATACACACGAGAGTATGACAATCCTTGTGTAACTGTCACCCATCAGCTCTGTACCATAATTTTTCATCATTTTTTCCCACCCCACCTTTTATTTTTGCTGAAGAATTCTAAGGCAAATCTCAAACACCATGACATTTCATGCCTAAATACTTAAGTATTTTACACATGAAAAAAAATGAAATCCTTCACGAATTTGCGTGGCATTCTTGCACAGGGACCATGCTAATCTTCTCTGAATTGGTCCAATTTTGGTATATATGCTGCTGAAGCAAGCACAGTATTTTACACATTTTTTAAGACAATATAAAAGAAGTAATCATTCAGGAATTTTCTTATATACCATATGACATCATCACATTTAAAAAATCAACAATGTGCCCAAGCCGGTTTGGCTCAGTGGATAGAGCGTTGGGGCCTGCAGACTGAAAGGTCCCGGGTTCGATTCCAGTCAAGGGCATGTACCTTGGTTGCGGGCACATCCCCAGTGGGAGGTGTGCAGGAGGCAGCTGATCGATGTTTCTCTCTCATCGATGTTTCTAACTCTCTGTCCCTCTCTATTCCTCTGTGTAAAAGATCAATAAAATATATTTTAAAAAATCAACAATGTATCCTTTATGCCACCTAAAATCCACTTCTTATTAAAATTTCCGTGATCCTCTAAAAATAGTTTTATACCATTGGTTTGTCCTATGTATTTTTAAATTTAGCTTTGGTGTAATCGGACTGTATAAATACAGAACAATTAATATGATCCATTGAATTTCATGACAAACTACTTGAAAGACGCACCTCTGATCTATTTCATTTTAACCATTTTAGTCTATTCTCTAATCTCTATTTTTTTTTTAAATATATTTTATTGATTTTTCACAGAGAGGAAGGGAGAGGGATAGAGAGCTAGAAACATCGATGAGAGAGAAACATCGATCAGCCGCCTCCCGCACACCTCCCAATGGGGATGTGCCCACAACCAAGGCACATGCCCCCGACCGGAATCGAACCCGGGACCCCCCAGTCCGCAAGCCGACGCTCTATCCACTGAGCCAAACCGGTTTCGGCTATTCTCTAATCTCTAAATATGTCTTTGTTCACACTATTTTCTTTTCCTAGAATGTCCCTTCTCTATTTGAATATTTGCTTATTTTTTAAGGTCCAATAAAATCCATTTAAAAAATGTTTTATCTTGCCGAAACCGGTTTGGCTCAGTGGATAGAGCGTCAGCCTGCGGACTGGAAGGTCCCAGGTTTGATTCCGGTCAGGGGCATGTACCTTGGTTGCGGGCACGTCCCCAGTAGGGGGTGTGCAGGAGGCAGCTGATCGATGTTTCTCTCTCATCGATGTTTCTAACTCTCTATTCCTCTCCCTTCCTCTCTGTAAAAAAATCAATAAAATATATTTAAAAAAAAAAAATGTTTTATCTTTTTCTTGTTGATTTGTTGGAAGCCTAGTTTGTAAACCTTTTTTTATATTTAGTGCTTTTTTTTGTCCAGACTAAATTTATAGCCAATGAAACCTTTTCACCATGGATATTTCAAACTCAGTATGTCTATAACTTAAATTGTCTCACTTCAAATCCATTCTTATTTTAATAATGTAAAAATAGAAGTTACAATTTATTAAGTATCTCACATGTTCTTGACACATGACATATTCTTAAGTGCTTTATATATACTCTCTATTTTTAACACAGTCTGCAAGGTTAATAGTTCCCTTTCAGATGAGGAAACTGAGGCTCAAAAATACTGTCACCCAATATTATACACTCAGTGTCAGGGCAAGGGTTTGAACAGAGATCTTTAAGGCTTTACAACCAGCTCTTTTACCTCCTCTATTTCTACTCTGTTCCCTTCCCTGAACAGCACTGTATATTTTTTATCCCAATTCTTTAAGCTAGGATTCATAGAGACAACTTTTTTTGTTGTTGTTACTGAGATATTTTAGAATACTTCTAAGTTTAGAATAGTTTTAGATATACAGACAGATCAATTTTTGAATATTGTTTCTCCTCACCCCAAAATTCTATCATATATATACTAGAGTCCCGGTACATGAAATTCTTGCACGGGGGGGGGGGGGGGGGGGGAGGGTGTGTCCCTCAGCCCAGCCTGTACCCTCTCCAATCTGGGACCCCTCAAGGAATGTCCGACTGCCCATTTAGGCACGATCCAGGTAGGATAGGGCCTAAACAGGCAGTCAGACATCCCTCTCACAATCCAGGACTGCTGGCTCCCAACTGCTTGCCTGCTTGCCTTCCTGATTGCCCCTAACCACTTCTGCCTGTAAGCCTGATCACCCCCTAACCACTCCCCTGACAGCCTGATTGATGCCTAACTGCTCCCCTGCCAGCCTGTTTGCCCCTAACTGCCCTTCCCTGCAGGCCTGATCACCCCTAACTGCCCTCCCCTGAAGGCCTGGTCACCCCTAACTGCCCTCCCCTGCAGGCTTGGGGCCCCTCCAACTGCCCTTCCCTGCAGGCCCAGTCGCCCCCAACTTCCCTCCTCTGCCAGCCTGGTCACCCCTAACTGCCCTCCCCTGCAGGTTTGATTGCCCCCAACTGCCCTTTCTTGCAGGTCTGGTCCCTCCCAACTGCCCTCCCCTGCTGGCCTGATCGCCCACAACTGCCCTCCCTTGCAGACCTGGTCCCTCCCAACTGCCCTCCCCTGCTGGCCATCTTGTGACAGCCATCTTTGACCACATGGGGGCAGCCATCTTGTGTGTTGGACTGATGGTCAATTTGCATATTACTTTTTTATTAGATAGGATATACATATATATGTATGTGCCTAAGTGACCATTACAACCGAACAACTGGAATGACTGGTCAACCAGTCGCTATGACACGCACTGACCACCGGGGGGCGGGGGGGGGGGTAGACGCTTAACTGTGGTCAGTACGCTCCCACAGCCAAACTCCCGCAGTCCCTTCCCCTGGCAACTGGCCCCCCATCAATAGGCCCCAATGGGGGGGGGCAGCCAGCCAACCTCCTGGGGTCCCTCCCCCCGGTCGGCCGCCCCCCCCTTCCCCTATAGGCCTCAATCACCAGCCAGGACGAGGGACACCACCTGTGCATGAATTCATGCACAGTTAGCTAATAAGTCACCAAGAGTGTAAGTTTTACCTCTGAAATCTCTTGTGTCTACTTAGTATTTCTGAAAATGTCCTTATTATCAGCCATAATACTGCAGAAGCCTCCTTCCACTATCCAGTCAATCCCTGCTGCCAGCATTTGCTTTCTAAAGCACAAATCCAGTAACTTTAAAACAGCGTAATCTTCTGATAGCTCTTTGTTGCCTCAATGATACATTCCAAACACTTTGACAGGGCATGTAACACGCCCTGCCCTTCCCTACTCTCTGATCTGCTGTGCTGCCTCCCCCCTAGTTCACTTCCATTCCAGTCCCAGTGAACTGTTTATATTAACCAAGATTTATCTTCTTGCCTTTCTTCTTTCTTTTCTTCCCCTCTTATTCAACTCATCCTTCAAAACTCAGAAGTTTTCTTGGGTTCTCTATACTGGAATTTGTTGTTTCCTTTTTAAAAGTAGCTTTTAAAAGACAAAGTTCTGCATCTTTGTGGGTTGTTTTTGTTGTTATATTTTGTTTTCTTGCATATCTTCCATTTTAAAATACTTTTTATTTTCATCAAAATCTAATAATAGCCTTAGCCGCTTTGGCTCAGTGGATAGAGCGTTGGCCTGCGGACTGAAGGGTCCCAGGTTTGATTCCGGTTAAGGGCACATGCCCGGGTTGCAGGCTCTATCCCAGTTGGGGGTGTGCAGGAGGCAGATTCTCTCTTATCATTGATGTTTCTATCTCTCTCTCCCTCTCTTTTCCTCTCTGAAATCAATTTTTTAAAAATCCAGTAATACTGAAATTTTACATTAATGCAATGCAACAATGTCTTGCCCCATTGCTGAGTCCCACTGCCCAGGGCAGCCACTTTCAGCATCTGTTTCTTAATTAAAAAATACTTATATTTCTTCCCTGGCTGGTGTTTCTCAGTTGTTAGAGTGTCACCCCTGTGCACCCCAATCGCTGGATCTCTCATGCAGAGGCAGCCAGTCGATGTGTCTCTCTCACATCGATGTTTCTCTCTCTCTCTCTCTTTCCCCTTCCTCCCTCCCTTCTACTTTCTCTAAAAAATCAACAGAAAAAATATCCTTGGGTGAGGATTAACAAAAAACACATATATTTCTGTTTCTTCATTTTCAGTTGCAGACATCCTTTGACTTCTTGCTGAGGTAGATGAGTGTTTTCACTATTTCTCCAACCAGTTAGTTTCTAAAAAGAAATAGCTGCTTGATAAGGAAATACATTCATTTCTTCAGTTAAAAAGCAAGTACAGAAATACCTTTAAGGTATTTTCAGGCTGCTATCACTTTTTTATCATTCCATTATAGCAAATGCCCCCCCCCCACCCATATTCCTTTATGCAAAATAGTTGTTTTCATACCTGAGTCCTCAGCTATTTTATATGCTCTTCAAAGCCTCAGACTATGTCTCTGCTACCACATCCAAACCCAAGCAAATACTTACCCCATAAGGAAAACTGGCATTTTTAAAGTTGTTTCTGTAGTTGCTTTTTGACTGAATAAATGAATGTATTTCCTTAGCAAGCAGCTATTTAGCATATGCTTGGTTGTACTGGACAGGACATTTTAAGAGACTTAGATTCTAAGCCTCTATAAGCCTTGTTCCATGGTCTCAACCTTATGGAACAATAGAATAAAAGGACTCTGGTGGAACCAAAACATATTGTTATTAATAAGGCTTTTTATTTTATTTATTTTTTTTTAAATATATTTTATTGATTTTTTACAGAGAGGAAGGGAGAGGGATAGAGAGTTAGAAACATCGATGGGAGAGAAACATCGATCAGCTGCCTCCTGCACATCCCCCACTGGGGATGTGCCCGCAACCAAGGTACATGCCCTTGACCGGAATCGAACCTGGGACCCTTCAGTCCGCAGGCCGACGCTCTATCCACTGAGCCAAACCGGTTTTGGCAAGGCTTCCTTTTTAATTTGGTGGCCCAAACTAACCAAATTGTACCAATATTAGTGGAATGGTGTGGGAGGAAGCATAGGAAAAGGCTCAATAGCTAAGATGTCAGAATAGCTTTTTACATTTGGTCTCATTATTAGACTGATCCTGAGGAGCACGAACGATTCTGGGAGCCTACCAGGGCTAAGAGTTACAGCACTTTCTGTTCTGTGGAAGAGCCCACAGCCTGCTGTGCTGGGCCTTGGCTGTCTAGTCAGTCAGCCATACTTCCTGGCTGCAGGCCCTTTACAAAGTGAAAATCCACAAGCAATTGTTCAGTATTCATTAGCATCCTCTGTCAAATTAAACATAACACTCTCTACTGAGCAAACACTTTTCAACTGTTAATTTCTTGATTATGGACAATGCAATGAGGTACAAAGTGAACTATATGTTTTGTTTTATGGACTCAGAATATATATTCTAATTCTGTTTCTATAGGCAATGGCAGCAGATAAAAGTGATGAATGGTTCGCTAAACAAATTAAACGTAAATAGAAGACATCACATGGAACAAGCATTTACGATTCCTGTCTATCACCTGCGAGGTTTGATGTGTCCGTTCATAATAAATGCTCTCACAACTTGGTTGTTTCCTGTATAGGCAAGGAAGCTGGGGTGGTAAAGATTTGTGTATTTTAATCTTTGAAAGCTCTGATATGTTTTAGGTATAAATCCTTTTATTGTCAGTCCAGTTAGAGGAGAACTCTGACTGTAATCTTCACTGTCACTCGAGTGGTCCAATGTGTATAACCATACTAAATTAGTAATAAATTATTTTCCAGCCTGGGGCAGCTATATGGGACATTACCCTTGGTTGGGGATGGAAGGAATTTTAATAAGAATGTGGATTTTATGAAAAAACTTGTTTGTAAAATAAATTTTGTTCCTTGAACCAAAATATTTAGTTAACATCCCCACATTCCTTGCTTTAAGATTTTGAGTAGCCAGAGAAAACAGACAGAAGGATCTAATGTGTTGTGTAGCTACACACCTGGCTCTGTGCTAGTTTCCTTATATAATTTTTAAAAATCTTCACAAAAAGAATACGTTAAATTTCTTTAAAATAGATTAGATGATTTCTTTAGCCTGAAAAAAAATTTAATGTTTTCTTGTAATTTTCTCTTTGGTTCTGTAGAACAAATACATTTTAATTACTGGAAACATAATTATATTGGGCACATTTATTAAAAATGTTTTTTGACGATATACTTCTAAAATCAAGCTATCATATCAACTTGTAAGATTAATTATTTAAAGTGGTAAGCAGCCCTAGCCGGTTTGGCTCAGTGGATAGAGTGTCGACCTACAGTCTGAAGGGTCCCAAGTTTGATTCCAGTCAAGGGCAAATGTCGGGTTGCAGGTTGGATCCCCAAGGGGGGCATGTAGGAGGCAGCCGATTAGTGATTCTCTCTCATCATTGATGTTTCTCTCTCTCCCTCTTCCTTCCTCTCTGAAATCAATAAAGTGGTGGGCATGCCCAGCTGGAGTGACTCAGTGGTTAAGTATCGACCATGAACCAGGAGGCCAAGGTTCAATTCCCAGTCAGGGCACATGCCCAGGTTGTTGGCTCAATCCCCAGTACGGGATGTGCACAAGGCAGCTGATCAATTATTCTCTCTAATCATTGATGATCTATCTCTCTCTCCCTCTCCCTTCCTTCTGAAATCAATAAAAATATATTTAAAAAAAATAAAGTGGTGGGCATGTTCAAATTTCAGGGAAGAATTTATAATATTGGAAAGGATTGACTCAGAGGATACCAGTTCCAGAATAATATATATTCAGCTAGAGGCCCGGTGCACAAATTCGTGCACAGGTGGTGTCCCTTGGGGTGGCCTGTGGAGATTGGGCCCCAGCTCGCACCCCCAGCCTCACCGCCTCAGCTCATTCCCCCAGCCTTGTAGCCCCCCAGCCCCACCTAGCACCCCACCTTGGCCTGGCGCCACCCCCTCACCTGCTCCACCATCCCACCTGCGGGGCAATCAATCTGGGCTGGGCTCCCATGCCCAGCTCCCTCAGCACCTGGAAGCGGGCAGCGGCTCCACCTCCTGCTGCCGCCACTGGTCGCCATTGGTGGGGCTATCAGACCCCTGCTCGTACCCGCCTTGGCCTGGCACTGCCTGCTCACCTGCACCATCCTGCCACAGTCCCGCTCTCGTCAGGGCCCATCAGGGCTGGCAGTGCCTCCACTGCCTCCCACTGCCAGCGCCACATCGTCAATGCCTACCATGTTCCGTGCCGCCCCCTGGTGGTCAGCACACATCATAGCGAGCAGTCAAATTCCCTGTCTCCCAGTCGAAAAACCACCCAAGGAGCCAATTTGCATATTAGGCTTGTATTATATGGGATTACTTGTAAATCATAGCCTCTGCTGTTCTCCCTTGCTGGCAGGGTTGGGTATGGAAATTTTAGGGTAAATTTCAGTTCACCTTCTTATAGGGTGATCTTACCTTCACCAAGAGGAAAAAATCCTTTTCTGGCTTCACAGAACTTTTCACTCAACTTAAATTCTGTCTTAGGGAAGCAATCATGAGTTTCAAAGCAAACCAAGTTAGATATGTTCCTCCTCTAGACAATTAGTTCACTTTTTTTGCTTATACATGGGGAAATTATTGTATGAATTTTGAATAATCAAATCTGTTTTTTAGACTATGATTTGTTAATTCTCAGATTTTTCTATTAGATTATTAAGTAACTAGAGGCCCAGTGCACCAATTCGTGCACAGGTGGGGTCTGGCCAGCCTGGCCCCAATCAGTAGTTTGGGGCTGGGCCTGTCGGGAGGAGGAGATGGCGGGAGATTGGCCACTTGGCCCACCCCAATCAGGCCCAATCAGGGCTGGGCTGGCTGGGGGAAGGGGCCATGGGCAATTGGCCGGTGGGCTCTGCCCCCAATTGGTGTGGGGGGGGCCGGTTGGGGGTGGGGCCAGCCATGAGGAAGGGCTGTGGGTGGTGAGCCGGCTGGCTCTGCCCCCAAATGGGTCCTGGGGAGGGGCCGGATGAGGTTGGCCGGCCAGCCCCAATCCCGATTGGTGTAGGGTGGACTGATCAGGGACAGAGCTGGCTGGGGGAAGGGGCCACAGGCCGATTGGGGTGGTGGGGGCCGATCAGGGGTGGGGCCAGCCGTGGGGAGGGGCTATGGGCAGTCAGCTGGTTGGCCCTGCCCCCGAATGGGGTGGGGAGCCAATCTGGGGCCAGCAGCCTGTGGGGGGGCCATGGGTGGTTGGCCAGTAGGTCCTGCCCCTGATTGGGGTGAGGAAGGCCCATCTGGGGGTGCGGCCAGCAGGGGGGAGGGGCTGCAGGAAGTTGGCCAGCCGGCTCTGCCCCCTATTGGGGTAGGGGAGGTGATCAGGGGCAAGGCCAGACAGGGGGAGGGGCTGCAGGCCAAGTGGGGTGGTAGCAGCCCTTCAGGGGTGGGGCCAGCTGGGGGAAGTGGCTGCAGGAGGTTGGCCAGCTGGCCCCGCCCCCTATTGGGGTGGTGGGCAATCAGGGGCAGGGCCAGCTGGGGGAAGTGGCTGCGGTGGGTTGGCCAGCTAGACCCACCCCCTGATCCGGCCAGTTCGCTGGCCACAGTGGGCGTCATAGTGACCAGTGGTGGGTCTTTACGGCATTCCGGTCACTGGCTTTTTATATATACAGATTTTTTTAGTAAATCGTGATATGTATCTCTAGTAATACTGTTCTTGTGAAACTATACTTTTCCCAGTGTATTAGGCTACTTCTAAGTTTCCTATAGTAAAATAAATGGTTTATGTAAGTACAGAATGACTAACCAATACTAGATCCCTCTTTTATGATATCAGGGCTGATATCATAAAGCTAACATATCCCAAGTAAATAAACAGCATTAACTTACATCATGCATAGTTGTACACTTAAGAGGAAAAAATTTTGAAATCAATAAGAAATATATATATATATATATATATATATATATATATATACACACATATATATATTATTGATTTCAGAGAGGAAGGGAGAAGAAGAGAGAGCTAGAAACATCAGTGATTAGAGAGAATCATCAATTGGCTGCCTCCTGCAGGCCCCACACGGGATAGAGCCCACAACCCGGGCATATGACCTGCCGGGAATTGAATTGTGACCTCCTGGTTCACAGGACAATGCTCAACCACTAAGCTACAATGGCTGGGCATGGGTTTACTTCATTCTTAAGTAATGTACTTAGTCTATAGCAACTTCCAGCAAATATGTGAACAGAAGATCTCAAAGATACCTGGTGAGGTTTGGTTTCCTCTCAGGTCTTTATGGTTGTTGCTTCGGTTGTTTAATAGCCCTTCATGACCTGCAGCTAACATAATGTCATGAAGTATGAAAATAGTGTGTGTGTTTTTCTTTATGACCCTAGTTTCTAAGAGCCAAACATAGCTCCAGAGGGCCGAGCCTCGCCCTTTAGCTAGTCCTAAAGGGATGACCCTAGTTCAGGGGTGGGCAAACTTTTTGACTCGAGGGCCACAATGGGTTCTTAAACTGGACCGGAGGGCCGGAACAAAAGCATGGATGGAGTGTTTGTGTGAACTAATATAAATTCAAAGTAAAGGAGCGGAGGGGAGAGCAAGAGAACCGGATAGAACAGCCGGATCCGGCCCGCGGGCCGTAGTTTGCTCACGGCTGCCCTAGTTCCTAAGAGCCAAGCCTGGCCCCAAATAGTCCAACCTAGGCTGGAAAAGTCAAGCCTAGCTCCAAAGAGCCCAGCCTAGTCCTGACGAGCTGAGTGTAGCCCCCAAAAGCTGAGCTAACCCCAAAGAGCCAAACAGCCTCAAAGGGCCAAGCCTAGCCAGAAGGAGCCCGACCTAGTTCCAGATGGCCTAGCCTAGTTCCAAAGGGTGGAGCCCAGTCCAGAAGGTCAGAGTCTAGCCCCTAAGAGCCTAGCTTAGCCCCAAGGAATGGAGCCGAGGCCTGACGAGCTAAAGCTAGTCCCCAATGGATAACCCTAGCCCCCCAAAACATTTTTTAATTAAGGAAAAACATTGGAAAATTCCATACCACAACAGACCTTTTGCTTCAAAATGTCTCTAATATCTTTAGCCTCCATATCCCAGTGCATTGCTGTACATTGATGCCGCCATGATATCAATACTAAGGAGTGGAAGCTGAGCTCAGGCACTCTGGCTCTTGCATGGGTCAGGGCATTTGTTTTGCTCCTAAAACAAATCCCATATACATACATGTACATATTGTCCCACAAACATCCCCAAGTAGAAACCAGGATTAGCTACACAGTAGTCCCAAGTAAATTTTGGTCACTAGGCGTTAGATGAGTGTTTCAGAGGTGGGATTTTGAAACCATCTGCTCCAGTGTTTCTCAACTGGTGTGTTGTGATGCAACAGTTACTTTCTAAAAGTCCGTCTTCCCTCAAAACATTAACTTCATCAGGCCTGTGTTCCAGGAGGGACATTTGGTTAGTAGGGCTTGACCAGCTTTTTGGAAAATACCACCTCCATAACGTTGTGTTAATAGTAAATGGACAGCCCCTGACAAGATAAGGAGCCTCGGCCTCCTCTCCTTCCCTCCTCCCCCAGAAGCAGAGCCTCTCTCACTGACTTCAAACCTTGGGCATTTTCATAGCCTGATTCTCTCCCACCCCTCTACTGCTGTCACATATCTACATATGATCTGAGCATAGGAAGGCTGGGAAAACTTAGAATCATACCCAAAGCCAGATTTGATGGAACTTTCTCTAGAGGAGAGATGCTCTTAATACATTTCGGTCAGCTCCCCAGTGCTCTCACAGTCACTTTGAGTTTATTGCTTTTCCAACAGCAGACATGCACTTTATGCAGTTTAAGAGATTTATTGATGTCTCAGCTACAGTAGCCACGGTTTCGGGACATTTCAGCCATCAAGGTCTTTTAAGAAGCCCCATTCCCTCCCAGAGGAGCCCTGCTACTTCAGTGTTTGACTCTTTGTCCTCCTTAACCATTTTCCTTTTTCTTCAGTTCTTCTACTTTAGTAACGTAGATCCTCATGGCGTCCATCTTGGACATCCCTTTTTTCTCATTCCACGCCTCCCACTTGGCCTTGGCTTTCACATCTGTGTCAGGCGGGGCAGGGATGTTGCAGTCGCCCTGGGTGGCCTGTTTGTAGAAGCTGTACACCAGCAGTTTCTCCTGCTCACTCACAGGTCCCTTCAACTGCTTCACAGCAGCGCAAGCCAGCTCAAATTCCACTTGGCACATTGCGGGAACTGAGGTTCGGCCCCTCTGGCTTTTTTAAGTGATACCTGGTCCTAGAAGCTGGAGGGTGAAGAACTAGAAACACTTGAGGCTGGTGATTAAGTCTGGGAAGAAGAGAAAGAGAGGAAAGAAGACAGGGTAATATATATGGGAAGAACACCGGATATTTGTGTGTTCTCAGTGAAAAACCAAATGGGCCCACTGGATTGGATCTCCCCTCACTCCCTCCCCCCGACCTCCACACACACACAGTTGTTCTGGTCCCGCACAGTTCATTTTCTGGGGAGAAGGACAACCATTCACATTTCAAAGGCGTCTATGATGCCAGAAAACTAAGGAGCTGCTGCTGTGTTCTGAAGGAGGAGCGCTGGGGACGATTGTGAGGCTGTGGCGCTAGGTGGACAGAGTGTGAGACAGGGAGATGTGCTGCGGGGGAAGAAGCCTGTCATTAGAGAGGGGTGCGTCTCTGCTGGTTAGTGGGCAGCCTGCCGAGGGACGGGACGTTCAATGTGTGTGAACTGTGCGGGGAATTCCAGGGGTGACTGGGTGGAGCCGAATGCGGAGCTAATGGGTAGGACTCACTGGGATCAGGAAGCAGGGCTGGGCAGTAGACTGGACTGGTGGGTGCCTGAAAGGAGAGGGGAAACGGGGGACCGGGCGGCCAGGGTGGGGACCCGTGGAGAGGAGGGGCGGGGCACGCAGCGGCCGGAGGGCGGGGCGGGTGCCAACCTGTTGGAGGGTCGACAGAGGGCGCTGTGCGTTTGGCGCCCGGACACCGCGGGCTTGTGGGTGAGGACCGCGCGTGCGCGCGGAGCGGAGGGAGCTGCCCGCGCGGAGCCGAAGCTGAGACTGTGGGCGGGGACTGAGGCGCGGCCCTTGGTCCCGCCCCCGGGCCGCCCATTGTGTCGTGGTGCCTGCGCAGTACTCGCCGCATTGCGCTCGCGACGCCGCCATGGACTTAGGTGGGTGTTCCGGCTCCCCTTCCCCGAACCCGTCTGGGGAGACCTGGGCGGTGCTGAGCGGCCCGGGCTGTGGGAGACCCCGGGTTGGGGTGGGGTGTGGAGAGCAAGTTTTCTTGGAGACCGGGGGTCGGGAGACCCGGCTCTAGTCCCGGCCGCGCCGCTTTTTGGCCCTTGGGCCCCTTTCCACGTGAAGCGCCAAACGGCTGTGAAGATTTCCTGAAAGTAAAGAGGGTTCGTGCAGGTGATTTGGAAAATGCCGGACTGGGAGGACACCCGGGGGAATCCCATCGGATGCCCGACGGTCTCATTAGTTGAATGTCTGATACTTACGCTCATGAGGTCCTCATAGATAAAACGGAGATGATAATGTATCCACTTCAGAGTTTTGGGGAGTTTTCATTGAGATCACATGTATACAATGCCGGGTACAGTGCCTTGCACGTAGCTAGCGTCCATCAGACTAGCAATTATGGGGAGGGTTGTGGCTGCAGAGTGGCACGTGCACCTTGATTCAGAATCCTGAGGCAAAGTTTGGAAGAAGGGAGGGGGGAGCTGGTATAAATCAGTGGCTGCTTGCCCAGCTTTTTACCCTTCTGGACATGCTCCTAAGGGGATAGGACTAGGAGATTGCTCTGGGAGAGCTGGGTGAGGCACCCCAAGGTGTGCCAGTAATACTAGGCTCGTGGAGAAAAGTTCTGGTCCTTGGCCTCAGCCAGTTCTTAAGTTTGTTTTAATAGCCATGTGCTCCAGAAAGCGCTCAGGAAGTGTCCGCAACTGTGTATCACCAGCAGGCATGGCAGATGGTGGTGGGGAGGCCTAGTATTACTGGCACCCCTTGGGCGCCTCACCCAGCTTTCCCAGAGCCTTACAGCTGTGGTGACTTCTGCCCAACAGCTTTGTAGTTGCAACATCCTGAACAAATTGCTTCTGAGTCTCAATGTTCCCATCTCTAAAATGAATAATATAGTCCTCAAAAGGTTGACATGAAGAGTTAAAGAGACCTTACATGAGTACCATCTGGCACAAGTAGCACTCAATAAATACAAAGGAGTGGGCCCTCAGAAGCACTGTTAACCAGTAGTGATAAAACACTGGGGAATTACCCAGCTTTTAACTGCTCCTGAGACTTACACTAGAGTCTCTGGAAAATAGCTGTTAGAGGCCAGACATAACTGAACTGATAGCGCAATAAAATTCATTTTACAGAATCACAGGGAACATATTTTGGTGCCTTGGATAGTAGCCTGAGCTAGAAAGAAGGTCCAGAACCCCCTCAGCAACCTAACCCTCCGTGGGAGTCAGCCTCGGCCACTGGAGCCAAGGTGGATTGCCTTCACCAGTGGTCTGCATAGGAGTGCTGATTGATCTCTTGGCCTTTTTGCTGCTCCCATACATGGTCCAGGGAGCAGGATACTCTTTAATCTGCTGGAATCAGGAGTCTGGGAAGATGGGTTCTTGGGGAGATGAAGGACTGAGAAAGGGGTGGTATCTCTGGGTCCTGGGAAAGGGGAGAGTCAGGAATATTGATTAGTGAGCAGTATTTGGAATCCTAGTTTCTGGACCAAAGGAGACACCCGAGAAAGATCTGTCTTTTCATGTTTCTGAGTTCAGGGAGGCCAAGAGTAGTGACAAGATTCTGTTCTTGTCAACAGTAGAAAGGTTTGGGGAAAAACCACATTTATTGAGCACTTCCTGGGCCATGCGCCTTTTACTCTGCATCATAAGTTACTATTTGAATCCTGACTCTTATTGTAGCTGTATCTTGTTTAACTCTCCCTATCTCTGGGAGGTGGGATCAGGAGCTAACAGTAAGCACCAACCCAGTGCCAAGAGCTTGATTAGTATGTATCATTGGATCTTCATGGTCATTATATGAAGTTTTTATTATCCCCACATATACAGAAGGGAGGCTCAGAGAAGTCATCTGTCCAAGATGACTGCTTTTAAATGGCTGAGCTAAACTCATGTCTGATTAAACAGACCAAGATGCCTTCCTTGATAAATCTGTGTCAGTTCACTGATAAGTCTATGGGTCACCGAAGGAAGAACTTAATTTAGTGCATTGTTTTTTCTATCTACCCCT
The DNA here is from genome assembly GCF_963455305.1 of Plecotus auritus. Taxonomy (NCBI): domain Eukaryota; kingdom Metazoa; phylum Chordata; class Mammalia; order Chiroptera; family Vespertilionidae; genus Plecotus; species Plecotus auritus. The sequence continues at coordinate 35,946,736 of NC_137774.1, forward strand.
TGGTTTCTACCAGAGAACCAGGGCCATGAGTAGCTGTTCTTGTTGGAAGAAGCCATGGGATGAATTGTTTCCCTGAAAGGCAGAACAGTTGAAATCTGTTTGCAGGACAAGGCTATGAGAGAAAAGGGGGAAGGTAGGGTTTGTCTGATTGCTTCTGTGCCCACAGCCCTGGGCCATGCGCCTTTTACTCTGTATCATAATTTATAAGCTCAGTTTCATGTCCTGCAATATATATTTAGTGGTCCCTGTAGTTTGATACTGTCCTTGTGCTTTCTCTCTAAACCCATCTTCCCCAATCCTCTGCTGGCCCATCTTTTGCTGGAGGGTCTAGCGGCCTCTGTAGCCCATCTTTTCTTTTTCAAATGCTTTTCCTGCGAGATCTCACTTCATTGGTTCCATTGGTCCCCTCTGACTTTGCTCCTGAGCTTCAACCTTGCATTTCCATTGCTGGAGAGCATTTCTATCTTAATGTTATACCTCAAACTCCAAATAACCAAAACTTAACAGTGTTCCCTCCAAACCTGTTCTGAGTCTTCTCTGTTCCCTATCTCCAATGGTGCCTGTTGTCTTCCCAGTTCCAAGGTAGAGTTTGGGAGTAATTTTCTATTCCTCACGTAAGTCTTTTTTACTCCAGCTCTGCAGTGGCTCCTAGAATCACTGCTTTCTTCCCCCTCTCCCACTGATCCTATTTAGAACTTTTATCTCTAACCCTGATCCCAACAGCCAGCCTACCAACTGCTATCTTTCCTTCTAACCTCTGCTTACTATTTTGAAAGTTTTTCACCACACTCTATCTTATTCGGCTTCTCTCCGTGCAGGACCCTTGAATATCTGTGAAGAAATGACTATTTTGCATGGGGGCTTTTTGCTGGCCGAGCAGCTGTTCCACCCCAAAGCACTGGCAGAATTGACAAAGTCTGACTGGGAGCATGTTGGGCGGCCCATTGTGGAGGCCTTGAGGGAAATCTCCGCCACTGCATGCTCCCAGTCCTTTGCCTGGAAGAGGAAAGCTCTGGTCATCATCTGGGCCAAGGTTCTTCAGCCCTACCCCGTCACCCCTTCTGACACTGAAACTCGGTGGCAGGAAGATGTGTTCTTCTCAGTAGGCAACATGATCCCTACCATCAATCACACGGTCCTTTTTGAGCTGCTCAAGTCCCTGGAAGCTTCTGGACTCTTTATCCAGCTCCTGATGGCCCTCCCTACCACCATCTGCCGTGCAGAATTGGAACGCTTTTTGGAGCACATGGCTATTGATACTTCTTCCAAGGATGTGGCCTTCTTCCTCGATGTCTGGTGGGAAATGATGAAGCACAAGGGCGATCAGCAGGACCCCCTGCTCTCTCAGTTTAGGACAATGGCTAATAAGTACTTATCCTCTTCAGATGAGTTCTCCCATCCTCCAAAGAGGTTTAAGTCAGATCCTGATGTGTGTCCTACCATGCCTTTGTTGGCCATGCTGCTCACTGGGCTGAAACAAATCCAAAATAGAATCTTGGGCCCTGGGATGAAGTGCTGTGCATTAGCCAATTTGGCTGACATGCTGACCGTGTTTGCACTGATGGAGGATGACCCTCAGGAAGTGTCCGCAACTGTGTATCTAGACAAACTGGCCACGGTGATCTCCGTGTGGAATTCGGACACCCAGAACCCATATCACCAGCAGGCACTGGCAGAGAAGGTAAAGGAGGCAGAACGGGATGTCAACCTGAGCTCGCTGGCTAGACTCCCGAATGAAACGATTTTTGCCGGGTTTGAGTTCATGCGTAGTCTTCTGCGGGAGTGGGGGGAGGAGCTGCAGGCCATGCTCAACAGCACCCAAGGGACAAATTATGACAGTTACCGGCTGTGTGACAGTCTGACTTCTTTCAGCCAGAACTTGAAACTTTACCTGGGTACCACCAGCTTATCCAAGGAGGAGAGGCAGGTGGTTTCTGAACTGGCAGAGTGTGTTGGGGATTTCCTGAGAAAAACGAACAAGGTACTAAACAAGGGCTTGGAGAAAGACATTACTGCCTCGATTGCCATGGCCATTATTGAGCAGAAGATGGATCGGCATATGGAAATGTGCTACATTTTTGCTTCTGAGAAGAAGTGGGCCTTCTCAGATGAGTGGCTAGCCTGCCTGGTTAATAACCAGTCTCTCTTCCGAGAGCCAGATTTGGTATTGAAGCTACTGGAAACTGTGGTGGAAGTCAGCACGACAGACAGAGCCATCCCTGAATCTCAGATCAAACAAGTGATTGACTTGGTCCTGGAATGTTATGCAGGCCTCTCATTGCCAGATAAAAATAAAGTCCTCTCAGGTGTCCTGGTTTCCTGGGGGCGAAAGGGCCTCTCTGAGAAGTTGTTGGCTTACTTGGAGGGGTTTCAGGAAGACCTCAACACGACTTTTAACCAGCTTGCACAGAGTGCTTCCGAACAAGGCTTGGCTAAGGCTGTAGCTTCTGTGGCCCGCCTGGTGATACTGCACCCAGAGATCACAGTGAAGAAAATGTGCAGCATGGCTGTGGTCAGTCTCGGTACCCACAAGTTCCTGGCTCAGATTCTCACCGCCTTCCCCGCCCTCAGGTTCACGGAAGAGCAGGGTCCGAATCCATCCACCACTTTCGTCGTGTCGTGCCTCAGAGAAACTGTCTGGACAAAGTTCTCTACACCCAAGGAAGAAAAGCAGTTTTTGGAGCTCTTGAGATGCCTGATGAGTCCTGCAAAGCTCCAAGGGATTCCAGTTGCGGCCCTTCTTGAGCCAGATGAGGTTCTCAGGGAATTCGTCCTGCCTTTCTTGATGCTAGATGTTGAAGAGGTGGACCTCAGTCTAAAGATCTTTATCCAGACCCTCGAAGTAAATGCCTGCTTAGAGGAATACTGGCTCCAAACCTGCTCTCCGTTTCCCCTCATCTTCAGCTTGTGCCAGCTCCTGGACTGCTTCAGTAAATACTGGCAGCTCCCCAAGGAGAAGCGCTGCCTCTCTCTGGATGGGAAGGATATGGTGGTCCATATCCTGGAGCTCCTCTGTGAGATTGTATTAGCTAATGCCGAGACCTTCTCCCCAGACACCTGGATCAAGTCCCTGTCCTGGCTCCACCGGAAGTTGGAGCAGCTAGACTGGACTGTGAGCCTGAGACTAAAGAACTTCTTTGAGGGCCACTTCAAGTGTGAGGTGCCAGCCACACTTTTTGAGATCTGTAAGCTTTCTGAGGATGAGTGGACCTCCCAGGCCCACCCTGGGTATGGGCCCGGCACAGGTCTCCTTGCCTGGATGGAGTGCTGCTGCCTCTCCAGCAGCATCTCTGAGCGGATGCTCTCCCTCTTAGTCGTGGGTGTGGACAACCCTGAGGAGGTCAGATTGTTCAGCAAGGGCTTTCTGGTAGCCCTAGTGCAAGTCATGCCTTGGTGCAGTACCCAGGAGTGGCAGTACCTTTTCCAGTTGACCAGGAGACTGTTGGAGAAACAACTCCTACATGTCCCTTATAGCCTGGAATATATTCAGTTTGTTCCTCTGCTCAACCTGAAGCCCTTGGCCCAGGAGCTCCAACTCTCTGTTCTCCTCCTGAGAGCTTTCCAGTTTCTCTGCAGCCAGAGTTGTCGCAACTGGCTTCCTATGGAAGGCTGGAACCATGTGGTCAAACTCCTCTGTAGCAGTCTGACCAGCCTCCTGGACTCAGTTAGGCTGATACGGTCAGTTGGCCCTTGGGCCCAAGGAGAAGAACAGGACCTGACCCAGGAAGCCCTATTTTTTTATACTCAGGTATTCTGTCATGTGTTGCACATCATGGCCATGCTCCACCAAGAGGTGTGTGAACCACTCTACGTTTTGGCCTTGGAAATCCTCACCTGCTATGAAACCCTGAGCAAGACCAGCCCTTCTATTAGCGCCTTACTGCAGAAGGTAAATGAGCAGCACTTCTTAAAGTCCATTGCCAAGAACATTAGCCCCGAGGAGCGGCGCCAAACCCTGCTGCAGAAGATCAGCAACTTCTGACCTTTGTGGATCAGAAAACAGCTGACGAGGGTGGGGTGTATAGGAGCTAGAGCCGAGAAACAAAAACTCTTCAGTTATGTGAAGTTGTACACAAGCTAAAAAGTATATGGCAATAACAATGTAAAGAAAATAGTTTCTTGGGTATTTGTAACACACATTATAATCTCATTTTGAGGTTTGTCTTGTCTCTTTTGAGTCTGTCTCATCAATAGGCTTAGATACGGGTTCAGCTAGAGTCTTAAAGATCAAATCAGGCTGGGAGGAAAGTTCATAATTGGACTTCTCCACCCTAAAATTTGGTAAGTCCAAAAATGAAATACCCAAGAGGGAAAATTTTAAGGTGTGTGTGTTTTGCATTGAAACCCTCTTCAAGTCATTTTGTGGTCTCTTGGAAAGGGTAGCAATTGAGAAAATAACTCTATTCTTCTACCAGTTGGCCATGTGATTTATGTGCCCAAAAGGCCTGCACCACTGTAAAAGGAGAAGGTTGGACCAAGAAAATTTAGTGCTGGGTGTAGATTAAGGACCCCAAGAAAATGGATGGCTTCTGAGTTGAGGACTTCTGCCATACAGCCTTAACCATCCATTCAGTGTATCCAGAAGGGCTGTGCTAAAACTAGGTCTGGTAAACAGCAGCGAAGTGTTTAAAGGACAAGTGTAATTACCTTCTGTCTGGAGTATATTGTCATGGTTTTAAAAAATGAGGGGGAACAGAGAATGGTGTCTACAGAAGCATAAAAATACAAATTTAAGGTGTGCAGGGCATTTTACAGAACTATGAGCGCTGGTTGCTGAGATATTTAATTTGGGAGGCAAGAAAGGGAAAAGGAGATATCCCAATACCTCCTTCGTGCCCAGACCCTCATTCAAAGTGGAGCATTATTCAGGTTCCCTCCTTCCCTCACTTGAAGTGGGCTAGCTCTGTGGCCTACAGTTGGGTTTTTACTCTCCCCATCTCCTAATTGAAGTTCACCTAGATAGAGAAAAAAGGGCCTAAAGCTACATGACCAATGGGCTTGAACTCTGTACAGCAAGCATGTCAAACTCAAAGGCTAACACAGGCCAAATAAACGAGGCATATGGCCCAAGGGCCGAGAGTTTGACATGCTTGGTGAATAGGAACCATGAATCACAGAAACAACGTTAGAGTAAGGTTTGAGGTAGGCCCTCCTGGAGGCTCAAAGCACTAACACATTCCCCTCCCCTCAACACCCCAGCTTTGCGAATTACATGGATATGAACACAGACCAGAAACAATACCACACACCAGCCAGCCAAGTCAGATCATGGGATGGGTCTTCCAGGAAGTTGGTATTGATGTATTTCACAAATGAGAGTAAGTTGGGAAATATTAGTGCAATTTAATCACCACAGGGGTGATTTATACAAGATATACTGACTGAACAAAACTAATAAAAAAAAATATCATTTTGCATTTTTAAAATGGCACCCATTAAAGACTGAAATAGTCAACATTTGAGTCACTGTTACATATTCAGTACTTTAAAAGTTAATGGACAACAATGAATCAAAAGGCACTTTTAAAAACCTAGCTTCTCACTACCACCTGAAAAAAAGAAATTCATGGTAGCAGTTTCTAAAACCCATCCTAATTGATAAGGAATGATTAGTGTTGGCACCAGAGAATCCCATTTGCAAATGGTGGTGAAGGAGTCAGTTCACAGGACATATTTTGGCCAGGGCTGTCTTCCACTCTTGCTCTCCAGCCTTCTGTGGCCAAATGGTGGTGCACTCAATGGGAACAGGCTTTGGGCCACAAGCTCTGTTAGGAGGCAGTCTAGATGCAACTTCTCGTGGTTTGGAATACAGAACTCAATTTCCACTTCATGTGAAAAAAGACGGTGTCAAAGAGTGGGGTTACTCATAAGTAGCTTGGTAGCCATCTTTTCACTATCACTATAGTTTTTAACAAGAGCATCCTGTGTGTGTGTGGATATGGAGAAAGCTGGGCTTGGAAGGACATGCTAAAAAGGGAATAGTATTTGTGACTGTTTACAACAAACAACTTTGACACTGGTCTTACAGTCAGCCTGCAAAGATGCTGACCTATTAGTCTCTTTACCTCCTCAAGTGCTTCAGGTTCCCATCCCTGCCTCCTGCCACCCCGACCCTCACTAATGAGACTTCTGATTAGAAGTCAGTAGATAAGAATTCAATGTTGGCACATGGATGAAAGGATGAGGCAATGGATTATCTAGTAAACAATAAAAAGCTACCTACCCACAATAATTTTCCCAGGCCAACATAAGAAATTATTTCAAGAACCAAGTCATCACTGTTTCTGCTGGCCCAGTATATGTGGATATTGCCCTGAGTGTTTGGAAAGGTGGGTAGCCACCAATATTAGGGCCAGTTAGGTGTCCAGGGACTTACCCTGGTCCACCTGTCTCCACACCCCATGCTTCTACCTCCCAGAGCCCTTGAGATGAGACCCAAGGAAGGATCACTGGGCAAAACCACCTTGCTGCCAATGGAGGTCTGACAGGATCCAATAGTTGTTACTACAAAAAGTGCTTTTGCAAAAGGCAGGTTCGAAGAGGGAGGTAATATGAATATTCTTTAGGAAAACTCATACCCATCTACTTATCAATACCCAAAAGGCTGAGGCCATCCAGGGCACAGTTTGGTCCGTGGAATACTGAGTGGAAGAGGCAGCTAGTATGAAGAGGCACCCTCACTGCCTGACTCCTGGGAGCACTTATCCATCCTTTTCGGCTGGGGGAGTGTCAAAGAGCCCGGCTGCCTTCTTGCACAGCAGAGAGAACCAGTAGAGCTGGGGAGCGATGAGGAAGGCATTGGCCACATTGCAGAAGACAGGGATCCTGAATGGCACTTGGAACAGGCTTATTTCCTTCTGTTGGGCATAGGACCAATACATGAAGAGGAAAAGAAGGATCCGACAGGAAAAGAAGGTGCTCAGCGTGAGGATTCCGTTCACCTTGTACAGAAGGGTGTGCTGCTGCTTTAGCTGCAAAGAGGGAAGGAGAATGCAGAGTCACCAAGAGGTTGGGCCTTCAGGAAATGACTAGCTCAAGTCCCACAGCAGTGAAGTCCAAGCATCTAGCTTTCTAACACTTGGAAAAGTTGATTGAGCATGGCCGTATTTATATGTGCATATAGCCTTGTAGGTTTTTCAGCAGTGATGCTGAATTTGACCTAAGCCACCCCAGCTGATAGGAACACAGGATAAGAGACAATCTATGGCCTGGGAAAAAATACATGAAGGACTATCAAATTTGAATCAAACTTACAATTTTGTCCCCTCTGGCTTGGAAGACAAATTGACCTTTAAGTCTGTTCAAGGGTCTCATATTCCACTATTCCTAGCATTAAGGGATTTCTCTAAACCCCACAATCTACCAAGGAAAAACAGAGTCTGTGCCCCCATCTCCCCCAGGCACTGTTTCTGCCATTTCATTCATACGTGCCTGAATCAGAATTTTGCCCAGCGACACAAATGGAGTGCTTAGTTCTGCCGTGAAGATGCAGCCAACGAAGAAGTCCCCCAGCTCTCCCCTAAACCTCTGCAGGTGACAAGAAGAAACAGAGAAATATGACATGGAGGTTAAGGAACCACTGGAAGGAAATTCTGCTGAAAGGATCACCATGGAAGACCACGAAGGGAAAGGGAAATGCTACATGGACAAGTGCAGACCCATTTAATACTCTGCTGCTTCCATAATGGAACTTTGATGGTTGAATTGCTAGGATCCAGGGGCAACTTCTGATAGCTGACTGTGTCACACACCAAGCCTTCTCAGAATTTCCGTGTCAGCCGGAAGGAACTCTGCAGCCTACTTTTGGGTTTCTAACTTAGTCATGCCAAGGGCACTTAGCCAAGTCAGTTCAACAAAATACGTGTCAGACCCTGTGCTAGATGTTGGGGAGACTTCTCAAAGAATGTAGTACACAGGACCTGTCTATCTTTTCAAGAAAATAGTGTAGCCCTGACCGGTTTGGCTCAGTGGATAGAGCGTCGGCCTGCGGACTGAAGGGTCCCGGGTTCGATTCCGGTCAAGGGCATGTACCTTGGTTGCGGGCACATCCCCAGTGGGAGGTGTGCAGGAGGCAGCTGATGGATGTTTCTCTCTCATTGATGTTTCTAACTCTCTATCCCTCTCCCTTCCTCTCTGTAAAAAATCAATAAAATATATTTAAAAAAAAAAAAAAGAAAGTAGTGTAGCATAGAATAGCAGCTCAAGTAGTACTAGAGTGAGCTACGTCAACGCTTAGAGCCTCAATTCAAGCATGTCAAACTCATGGCTGGCAGGCCGCATACACAGTATAGGGCTAACAATTTATAATGTTATTTCTAATTATTCCTGATAATTTCTAATTATTAGCAGAAAGCTATGAGCTTTTAAATGAAGTGCCTATCACTTGGCAGGCACTCAAAAATTACTAATTTCCTCTCTGCTTTCCCATTTCTTCCTTGTTGGGTGAAGTTTTGATGGGAAAAACGGATCTAGGGAGAAATTATGTGGCTATTTGCTTTCAGAGCCTGCTTTTGTAACATAAATAATAATAATGCACACAGTACTCTCTGGTACTGTTACAGCAAATAACCAGTTGACTGAGCAAATAACTGGTCTCATTTTAAAAAATTCTTATGTTGTATTTTATATTGTCTTTATATTGTATAAACTAAAGACAGAACCTTTGGCCAAGGCTAAGGAATCACAAAGGGCTTGGGGATAGCTGGCAAGGAGGATCACATACATCTCTGCATGATTTATCTGGGGATTTAACTGCAGAAGCAGCTGGCATACAAGAACGGGTGACGTAGGAAAGCGAAGGTAAAGATGAGCAATCCTGACTCCTAAGTATTGGTCATGATACCCAGATCAACAGGAGAAATGAGTGACCAAGGCAGCTGATACCTGTGCAATGGGCACAAGGACCAACAGAATGGCCACATGGTGCGTGATCATGAGGCGGTTTTTACTTAGGAAGTTTCGAAAAATGGTGAGGGAGTGTCTGCGGTTCTGTTCTTTGGTTCGGTACCAGTCACAAAGGTACATGGCGTAGATGTCGTAGACCATATATGGAATCAAAAACCAGACATATTCTTGGGCAAGCCAGTACCTGAAAGAAAGCATATGAGTGGTCCATGAAATAATTATGAATATCAATTATGAAGGCAGGCTTAAAGCCAACTGCTTCTCAAACACATTTCCTTTGATGTCTTTACTCCAAATACTTTATAATGAATACGAGAGGGTCCCTAGGCCTGGCCGACAATCAGGGCTGATCTGTACGGTGACAGGCGGGGCCCCCGCTGGCACCCGCCTTGGCTGGCCTGGGGCCTGCGGGCTGGGGGCAGCTCCTGCATTGAGCGTCTGCCCCCTGGTGGTCAGTGTGCATCATAGTGACCAGTTGTTCTGCTGGTTGTTCCATCGTTTGGTTGATTTGCATATTAGGCTTTTATTATATAGGATAGGATAATGAAGTTGATAGGATGAACAACTTTTTCTAAATTACAGAGAAAATTTGTGTCAAAAGCAGAAAGCACCATGTGTTTAAGTGACTAGCTGTCACTATTTGCCTGGTTTAGCTACTCATTTGTAATGGATTTTTCTGGCATTTTGTGATATAAGCTGACTTTGATATAGATATCTCTACCAATGATTCAACAGCCCCACCAAGAAACTGGTTTGGAAGGTGTCCCGAATCCCAATCCAATATTTCCAGTTTAACTCCACTCGTTGCTCAACACTTGGGAGTTTCCGCTTGCATCTGCTTGTAACCTCACTCTAGGGAGTTGCTGGCAAGCAACCCTGGCCATATTCTTTATAATTCTAGGGCCAATCCCAATTCCACTCATTAAGAAAAATATGTCTGGTTATGAGCCCGGAGCTCAAGGACTACCTTACAGCAGTCAGATACCCAAAGAGAAACTGAGACAAAAGACACTTCCCATTTACTTCCCCAAAGGGGTTGAATCAATATTTGCTGTGTCAAAATGATAGTTTATCACTGTCCTAGAGAAAATTAGAAGGAAAGTCCATAATTTCTATAGTTTTGTTCCCAAATGATGTCATAATTCTACAGAAAATTGATGTGGATAAAAACATGTAAATTGAAATTATGTCCTATGCTGGGAAGGATTAGATTCACTAAATACCAAGAAGAGACAATTTAGTTTTATGGTTTTCAAACTACCTGAACATCAGAATCACCTGCAATGCTTGTTAAGGCCCCACCCCAAAGACTCTTAATGGTATATGTACAGCCCTCAAATCTGTATTTGTAACTTTGTCTCAGGGATTTCCTAAGGAGCCAGCCCACAAAATGCAACATTAGAAATATACCCTATAGAGGGGCCATTCAAGATTCTGTTCCTGAATGATTCCACACTTACCACAGCATAACTCAATAATGAATAAACAATGAAACAGGCAAACAAGGATAGAAAATATACTATACATGCAGGTGAATGAATTAGCCGAATTCCATTTAGGCAAAAAGATGCAATATTTATTTATTCTGCTGCCCGTCTATGGTCTCCATTGCATTCTTAAAGCAATTCTAAGTTAACTATGAAGAGCTATTGAAAGCTGATGTGAAATATAACTGGCCTCTCCCCATGAATGGACCTAGGGTTTTAATATTTTACACACAGTACCAATTCAATAAGATCTGAAATTGTGGCTGCTTGGTAGAATTTTCTCAAGACTTATTTGTAAGAGATCTAGATTGTAATAATAATGACCTCTAGCCTGAGACTTAGCTTTCTTTATAAAAATGACAACAATCCTTATCCTACTTCCCTGACAAAGTTACTGTAAAAATTTTAAAAAACTAAAAATTTGAAAGTCCTTTTAAATGTAAAAAATACTATCCTATATATCCTATCTAATAAAAGCCTAATATGCAAATAGACCAAATGGCAGAACAACCGGTGGCTATGACATGCACTGACCACCAAGGTAGGTGCCAGCGGGGGCCCCGCCGGTCGCCCCACAGATTGGCCCTGATTGCCAGCTAGGCCTAGGGAACCTACTAGTGCACGAATTTTGTGCACCGGGCCTCTACTACAAATATAGATGCTTAAATTGAGAAAACTGCCTAGAGCTGTGACTCTTAGCCCTTTTAGCAATGTAGACCTCTTTAAAAATGATGAAATACTTGGCCCCGTACCACATTCTGCATATAAATTGGGGAGATTTATAGACACTCCCTTATTTATAGACAGTCTACATCAAGGCATAAAATGAAAAGGTGTGTAATAAACAATATTTGGGTATATAGGATATGAGCCCCAAAAGGCCTTTTTTTTTTAGGTGCAGTTAGAGCATCCATGTGAAAATAAAGGGCACAGAAATGTATCTGTCTCCATTTTAGGAGCAGAGAATCTAAGGTAGGGGTGGGGAACCTTTTTTCTGTCACGGGCCATTGGATATTTATAACATCATTCACAGGCCATACAAAATGATCAACTTAAAAATTAGCCTGCTATATTTGGTCAAACATTTAATTAACTCACCCCTAATGCCTTGGTAGGAGCACCCAAATTATTTCACAGGCCTTAAGCTGGACATTCCTCACCCCTGGGGCATAAAGATACATAAAAGGAGGGACCTGAAAACCAAACTCAGGCTTCTTACCATGTCCAAGCCACTAAAAACACACCGTTTCTAAGGGGGAAACACAGCAGTGGTGCTACAGAACTGAAAGTTAAGTAGGTGCAAATATCTCTTTCTAAATGTGTATTGGTTGCCTGCTGCTTGCCCTCATGTCAGCTCAAGATAATGCTGAGCCACATTTGTCTTAATCTTTGCAAAAGAGGCTGGTTTCAAGTTTGAGCTGACAAACTGGGTGGGGGCAGTGAGGGAGCCTGCCACGTAATCATAGAATGCTCGATTAAAATAAAAATCGAACCCGGCCAAGCAAATGCTGTCGGCCCTTTGCACACGCAATCAAAGTCACCTGACCTGTTTTCTCTCAGCATCTACAATTCATCACCAAGAAAGGCACGAAAATCATGATGGCAGCATTAATCCCAAGTAAGATCCAGGCACTACATTTGCAGGCCAGTGAGACAGATACCCTACTCAGGCTCTCCTCTGACTGCAGTCTCAACAGGTGAAAAGGGAACACTTGGCTGAGTCAGGGTCAGATTTTCCCTGTACATTGACTGTAGCTCTTCAACTTAACTGGGAGAAAGCAAGAGTGGTTCTAGGAAGACAGGTGAAAAAAAAAAAGCTTCAAAAACAAAACACCACCATTGCCCAGGTCTACATACTAGACAAAGTAGACCACCCTAGTCTTTATCATTCATTCCACTAGATGCACATTTCCTGACTGCCTCTGGTCTGAGCTCCAACACATACAAGTCAGTTTTCTGAAAGCACCTGAAACCTCACCACCTTGAGCAAATCCACAGGAAAGACAAGAAAGAGCAGCATTTCTGAGGCTCTGGTAACCATAATGCACATATCTTGGCCAATGAATGCTTCAGAACAGGACCCCAGTGGGGTGACTTAAAAGAACTAAAAGCCACACTCTCACTTCTTGAATCATTTCCAAAGGTATCTATCTCATAAATAACTTGGATCAATGGACCACACCGTCTTCTTACTTGTTACCTTAAATCAGGCTTAGACTGTCATTCTCTAGCATTTCTTCAGTTTACTTTCTCCTAAGGTGGCCTGCAGAAAGAGGTAAGGAGAGGAGGTGGAAACTAATTATGGTACCCAAGTTTTCCCATTAATCGGCTATCCAGCAGCATGTGCCGGTAAGGAAATAGTGTCTGTGTGCCACTAAAACGTGCAAACTTGGAAAAAGTTCGGCGCGGACATCTGTACTTCTTTCACCTGGCGTTGGATGTTGTTACCTGTCGGAGACCACGTTCTTACAGGAGCGGATGATGGCGATCCCTGACGCGGTGGCCAACACTGCCTGCGCCGAAGAAACCACCCTAAGATGCAGCAGAAAAGAAAAAAAAAAAAAAAAAGCGGGCGGGAGCGCTCCTAATCCAGCACAAAGCAAAACTCCTCAACCTGACTTTCCCCTAGGTTGCCAGCGCCGGGAGGAAAATGGTAGGGCCGCCACCGCGCTCCCGGGCCCCAGGGCAGCTGGCAGATATGTAGCAGGCTTCCCTCCCCATCCTGACCAGCGCGGGCAGCCCTCCGCCCTGCTCCCCTCTCCCTCCAGGAGAGGGTCTTCCAGAGCCCCGGCCAGGGCCGCAGAAAGGGACAAGGAATAGGGAGGCAGCCCCCTCGCTTCCTGTAGCCCCCCCTTTCCCCCTCGCTGGGCGCAGGGCCGGGCGCAGGCGGGGCCGGGCAGACCGCGCGCGGCCGGGTGGGGCGGGCGTCGCCAGCCCCGCCGAGTACCTGGTGCTGATCATCACGCAGTCGTAATCGGTCCATTCGGGCCGCGCGCGGCGCAGCCCCCAGGTACAGAGCGCGAAGAGCCCGGGGAAGAAGAGGGAGCCCCAGGCCAGCGTCAGCAGCATGGGTGCTCCGGGCTCGGCGCTTGCTCGGCGCCCTCGGCGTGGCTCAGTCAACTCCGCTGGTCTCCGAGACTGCCGCGGCCCTCCCGCCCCTATTTCTACCCTCCACCCTCCACCCCGCCCCGGCCCGCGCGACTCCGGCAGCCGCGGGGCGCTGGCCCGGAGCCCGCACCGCCACGCTCCGCGTGACCAGACCGGCGGCCGCGATAGGCGCGGGCCGCGGGCCGGGGCGGGGTCTCGTCGCCACCGCCCCTGGGCCCAGAGGCTTTCCCAGATTCCCGGGCCGGCCACGAGAGGGGCGCGGGGGCGAGCTGCTGCCTGGGCCGGGGGGTTCGCGGCGCGCGGCCTGGTGGGCTCCGAGCGCGCTGATGCTGTGCCCGGACCAGCCGCGCGCCGGTGGCCGCCGCTGCTTGGCGGCCCAGGCAGTGATGGCAAGGGCAGAGGCTCTCGGGGCTGCAGTTCAGTCACCGCGGAAGCTTTCCTCCTCCCTTCGAGACCAGTCTGACAGACGGAGTGCCCGCACCTGCCACAGCCCTCCTCTCCTCCCCAGCTTCAGGCCAAGGGGGCGGGATGCAAGTGGGGGGCCGAGAAAGCCAGGTAGGAGAATGTACTCCGTGGAGATCTCCTACCATCAGGTGGGATGAGCCCTCCAGGCAGGAGCAATGCCCCGTTCGAGCAGAGCGGTGGGCGTCCCTCTTTGGGGAAAGGAAGGAAAGGGTGGGTGAGCTTGTGGCTATATGCTTATCTGTGGCCTGGCTTATCAACTTCGGTGCATCTTGTTCCAAACAGAAGTCTGAAGGAAATGGCCTTTGTGCCAAAGAAGGCCTTTCCATGCCCTGCCAACCGCTGCAATTTCTCCAGAGGGGATCGCGCCTAACATTAAATCCTGCCACAGAATACAGCAATTCCTCTTGCGATGTACACATGGAGGTGGACTATCATGTCTGCTGACTTTCTGTGGTCCTGCCTCTTGGCTTTGGGTCAAGGTACTACCCAGTCTTGGTGACTGTTTTGTTGTTGACAACGGCTCTTAGTTAAAAGTTCCGGGCCAGGTGCCCTAAATTTGAGTGGATTGGAATCTGATTCTCTCTCAGCACCGATGACATGGGCCAATACAGTAACTTCAGTATTACCAGCTTCTCTCCCTCTTGGGGCTTACCAAAGTTTTACTTTCCTTTGGTCTGTATCTTTCTCAGCGAATGTGGGAAGAAACACCATTCATTTATGTCTACTGCAATTGAAAAGTACTATAGCTCTTCATGCAAAAGGCTGAAAAAGCCCCATAAGAGGACTCTGTCTGCAACAACACCTCTCAGCCTCTCTGGGCCACTGTTGCCTCATTTGTGAAACAAAGAGGGTGAATTACAAGGCTCTTCCAGCTCTCAAATCAAAAGATTATGTGACTTTTATAAAGTAAAAGATGACTTCTGTTCAATATCAGTTAAATTTCTATAACATGGTAGTTACTGGTGTAGAAACAGATATACAGCTTTTTAATTCTTCCTATATGTTGTTCAGATGAGGGATTTAGCCAATACTTAGGAAGCAGAAAGTCCAAAGAAAAGTGTGAAATTTCTCCCACTTAGGGCAACATCTCTAACTCCCAAATTCCCTGTTAACGTACTTGGTGAAATGAGAAAGACACTTCAGTTTGGTAGCAAGGTATCTGGCCAATACAAAGCTTTCTGTATTTTCACATTTGCATGTGGACAAAGGACAGTTAGCTGTAAACTTTGCATTCTCTCCAGAAGAACTAATCCTTGTGCATTCCACTTTTTTTAATCTTTATTGTTGAAAGTATTACATATGTCCGCTTTTTCCCCCCATTGACCTTTCCTAGCACGCCCTCAACAACCTCCCCAGCGGGCATTCCACTTTGTAGTCCTTACCCATTTATCCCGGTCACTCCAGCTTTTCCAGAGGCAAGTGGTTACAAGTCCTCCCTGCCTTCTCTCTTTAATGGGATCAGCAATGCGTACCAAGGATGCTAACACTTTTAAGTGGCAGGACCAATTATACCCTATGTAAGAAGTTGTTTGTACAGCTCTTAAGGAGTCTATGAAATGAAAACAAACAGATGTTTCACATATAGAAGATAATAAGTAAAATGAGTTTCTAACACCATGCTCATGAAGTCACCAGAATGTCTAGATTGAATCACCAGACGGCCAACAAGCATAAACATGAGTCTTGACTTTTCAAGGGATCAAACCGCTGTGGGCAAATGATAAAACCAAATAAACAGCACTGCAAACTTCAACTCACCCTTCAAAAGGTCTCTACTCATCTCCCCTTCTACTCATCTTGAGTCAAATGCTTCCTTCTCCTCCCTCCAAGAAGATTTCTATTTACCTGTCTCTCCAGGCAGATTTATAAGTTCATCTTCTAACCTGCCTTTTCATTTGAGTAGTGAGCATGTTTTTTTATTTGTATGTATGTTTCTCCGCCATGTATTTTCATTTTGTTTCCCAAGTTAGGCCTGGTACATTGCAAGTGCTCAAGAAATGTTTGATACTTTTTAAAGCTAATGTTTATTGAGTATTTACTATGTGCCAGGCACTATAGTAAACATTTTGCATGTATCATTTCATTGGGTCCTATGAAAAAATATATTATCCTCACTATGTATGTATGAATAACAGAGTAATTAACATATTGCCCAATGTCCCACTGCTGGTGGCAGAGTTGGGATTTGAATTCAGTACTTTCTGCCTTCAAGGTCAATGTGATTAATGATTATACTGCCTTTATTTTCTTTTTAATATATTTTATTGATTTTTTACAGAGATGAAGGGAAAGGGATAGAGAGTTAGAAACATCGATGAGAGAGAAACATCGATCAGCTGCCTCCTGCACACCTCCTACTGGGATGTGCCCGCAACCAAGGTACATGCCCTTGACCGGAATCGAACCTGGGACCTTTCAATCCGCAGGCCGATGCTCTATCCACTGAGCCAAACCAGTTAGGGCTGATTATACTGCCTTTAAACTTGATAAGCAAGGAAAGAATACTACTGTTTCACAATGTAGTTTCTGATTAATAACCACTGTTTCTAATTGTTTACTCACAAATATAAATATATACAGTGAAGTTTATGGGCTCTGATGCTGCTATTAGCACCACTTTATACCTATATACCTTTATAATTTTCAAAGCCTTTTTTACATATATTATCTCACTTGGTTCTCAAAATAACTCTGAGGTAGGCAAACATATTATTTTCATTTTATAGATGAAGAAACTTAGGTGCAGAATGATAAACTGACTTGCAACTTGTTCTTAGGACTGAAAATGTGGCCAGGAGGAAATTAATGGCCCTTCTCTGTTTTTCTTCTGCACTTTGCACTCTGTAAAACACCTTATCAATATAGCTTTGCACTGACTGATATTTGTATATGCGTTTCCCCTTCAGAGTGTGTACCTCTAATGGTCAGGTAGGGACTGTTGGTCCAGGAGGCAGCCATGGCATACAGCACTAGGGTTAGGATCAGAGGACCTGAGTTCCAGTCCTGGTTCTGCTACCCATAAGCTGTGTGACATGGGGAGAACGACTTAACCTCCTGTAAAATGGGGGGTCCTCTACAGGGTGCCTGTGAGGATTAGATGGAATGTTTTCAAAAATACATGTTAACTATGTGTTGAGCACAGGCAAGGGACTATTTGTGTTTATCTTGGTATCACTGCAACACAGTTCCTTGCTGCTAAGCTTCTCAATAAACATCCATTAGATTGAAGGTGCCCCGGGCCTGGCCTTAGCCAGCATCCAGCCGCAGCTTCCCCAGTTTTATCCTGGACTATTTGCAAAGGCAAACTAAGTCTAAGAAGCACAGTCACACCCCAGGCACATGGCTTCTACAAACAGGACCACAGCTGCACACCACAGGGAAGTCTTTGCTTTTGTACACAATGATAACGACCTCTGTCAATAAAAAGCATAATTTACACAAAGAATCGATTGTATAATGCTTGCCTCTGTGTTATTGCTTTAGATTTTTTTTAAAGCACTTTCACATACACATTTCTTTCCTACAAATACAAAGTTTTGCTTGTTTGCTGATAGTCACACCTAACTAAAAGTAGTGAGTTCTAAACTCAAGTTTTAAAAAACATTCGAAGACATTGAACCATTGAAGAAATTACCTTTGAAATGAGTTCAAACCAGCAAATCGCGTGCAAATTCAGCTGCTGCCCTGAATTATTAGATCAATCATTTTTTAGTATCTTCATGTCTCATAAGTAATTCCATAAAAGGCTTATTTTGCTTACTTAACTCAGTGATTGTATTTTTAGTTTTCTGATCATAAAAGCAATATGTTAGCCCTGGCCAGTGTGGCTCAGTTGGTTGGAGCACTGTCCCATGCAATGAAAGGTTGTGGGTTCGATTCTGGCCAGGGGTGAGAATGGGAGGCAGCCAATTGATGTTTCTTTCTCACATCGATATTTCTCTCCCTCCGCCTTCCTCGCTAAAATCAGTAATACAAAACACACATATCCTTGGGTGAGGATTAAAAGCAAAAGTAATATGTTAAAAAGTAAAACATGCCCACTATGGAAAATAATAATCACAACTGATACCATCACTGAGAGATACTGTTCTCAAATATTAGCATTTTGGTGGAATTCTTCCCCCAGTTTTCTTTGTATGAATTTATGATATAGTTGATTGAGATTATGTTTTAAGTTAATTTTGAACATTAATATTTCATTTATAAGCATTTTTAATGTTATTAAATTTTTCAGAAACCTAATTTTTGCAAAGTAATTTTATATTTGAATGATTATAGATTGTCTTTCAAAGTGGGTTTTAACTTAAGAAAGGAATTCTAAATATTTTAAATTTTTTTTTAGAGCAAGAAAGAGAAAGAAACATTGATTTGTTGTTCCACTTATGTATGCATTCATTGGTTGCTTCTTGTACATGCCCTGACTAGAGATCGAACCCACAATCTTGGTGTATATGGTTGACGCTAACCAACTGAACTACTGGGCCAGGGCTTAAGAAAGAAAATCTTAACTTGGGGAGAGTAGGTTTGTTCTGGAAACTTTACCTTAAAAACATTAAGATTCCAGCCTGGTTGGTGTGGCTCAGTGTTGAGTATCGACCTATGAGCCTGGAGATCAGGGTTCGATTCCCCATCAGGGCACATGCCCAGGTTGCGGGCTCGATCCCCAGTAGAGGGTGTGCAGGAGGCAGCTGATCAATGATTCTCATAATTGATGTTTCTATCTCTCTCTCCCTTCCTCTCTCTGAAATAAAATTAAAACATATTTAAAATACAAAAACAAAAAAAAAAACATGAAGACTGCTATCCTATTAGCTCTCAGTTTCTACCTTTAAAGTGGGCATCATAATATCTATAGAAACCCGAGCTCCTATTTAAGTATCTAGGTTTTTTTTCTTTTTAAAGGTTGAGCTCTATTAACCTATTTAGTAAACTACAATTACGTAGGCACTTGATACTTGTTAAGAAATGAGTGAAGGAAAAGCCATTCTTTGTGAAGCGGCTTTTACCATGCACAGCCAATTTCAACCAGTTAATTAGTTCTCAGCAAGATTGTAGGTGAAAACCTAAATGGCCAGAAACTAAAAAAATGCAGAGAATGCAGATTACTTACAAGGGCTCAAATGTCTTATTTGGGAAGGAATCTTCATTATATATACCACCAAGCCCTAAGCCAGTGGTCGGCAAACCGCGGCTCACGAGCCACATGCGGCCCTTTGGCCCCTTGGGTGTGGCTCTTCACAAAATACCACAGCCTGGGCGAGTCTGTTTTGAAGAAGTGGCATTAGAAGAAGTTTAAGTTTAAAAAATTTGGCTCTCAAAAGAAATTTCAATTGTTGTACTGTTGATATTTGGCTCTGTTGACTAATGAGTTTGCCGACCACTGCCCTAAGCATACCAGCCATGCTTATGTGGCAGCTGAGTGTCAGCACTGTTCTGTGACTGACTGACCTCACGAACTAGTAATGGTCAGTCTAAAGGCTGAATGAACTGTTGAGTTAAGAGCCAGACTGAAACAGTTTGCCCTGCAGGTAGAGCAAAGTCCCTCGTTGCCAGGTAACTTGGCAGAGCTGCCTAGCACAGGTCTTAGAAGGATTTAGAAGGTTTTAAATAATATTAGTGCAAGGTGAAGTACAGGGAGCACTTGCTAGTTAAAATTCTGCCACTTTCTTTCTTTTGTGTATCGTAAGTCCATTGTTTCCTATGCAGTATCTGTGGCTTGATTGGTTTGTTTTATGTTTTTTTTCTAGTTAGATGTTAAGTACTATGTTCACTCAATCTGCTGCTGTTTAACACTCTACTATTGGGGTCCTGGCCAATGTAACAGCTCATACACAAACCTTCAAGAAAGATTTTAACACTGGAAAGAAAGAGAAAGAACTATCACTATTTTCAAACAATATGTAATCTATATATATAAAACCCTAATATGCAAACAGACCGAATGTCGGAACAACTGAACAACCGGTCGCTATGACATGCGCTGACCACCAGGGGGTGTGCTCGGAACATGGCGGGCGTCAGCTGTGGTGGGATGGTGAGCAGGTGAGGGGGAGCCAGACCAAGGCAGGGCACTGGTCACTGTCATCGAGGTGGCCTCTGGTGGTTACTGAAAATTCTTTGGTCCTTTGCACCGCGGTCCCACCCGGCGCTTGCACCTGCTGCCAGCACCAGCCCCACTCGTACCTGCTGCTGGCGCCCAGGGCCAGCCCCGATCACTCAGCACCATCAGTGGCTGCGAGCGACAGCTGCCAGCCCTGATCTCCCCTGAGGGCTTCTCCACCTCCCCCTGCTCCTGAGGGGCGATCAGGGCAGCAGCTGCTGCTCGCACCCGCAACTGACACTGGCCCCAAATGTGGGAGCGGCAATAGCAGGGCTGCCGGCAGACGGGACCGGGGATGCGGTGGGAGGGGCCGGGCAGGGGCGCGGAGGATGGGCCGAGACCCGCCCTGTGCCCACTGCAGCCTCACAGCCTACAGTTCCTTTCAAGGTGCATGAATTCGTGCACTGGGCCCCTAGTTTATCAAGAAAAACTGAAATATAGAATAAAATAACTGAAGTAAGGTGATTGGATACAAGATCAACATACAAAAATAAATGGCTTTTCTGGCTGGGTAGTTCAGTTGGTTAGAGGTTGTCCTGATATGCCAAGGTTGTGGGGTCAATACCCAATCAGGGCATATACTAGTACAAGAGGCAACTAATGAATGCATAAATAAGTGGAACAACCAGTCAATGTTTTTCTCTGTCTTTTCCTCCTTCTCTCTCTCTCTCATCATTAAATAAATGATTAAAAAATAATAAATGGCTTTCTGTAAGTCAGAAATTATCAATTAGAAAATGTATTAAAGAAAAAGGACCATTTACAATGCTTAAATTATAAAATCACTAGTTTTAGCCCTGGCTGGTTTGGCTTAGTGGATAGAGCATCGGCCTGCGGACTAAAGGGTCCCAGGTTCGATTCCCACCAAGGGCATGTGCCTGGGTTGTAAGCTCGATCCCCAGTAGGGGGCATGCAGGAGGCAGCCGATCAATGATTCTCTCTCATCATTGATGTTTCTATCTCTCTCTCCCTCTCTCTTCCTCTCTGAAATCAATAAAAATATTTAAAAATAAATAAATAAATAAAATCACTAGTTTTAGACCCAACAAGAAATATGCAAGACCTGCATGAAAATGGCCACAAACCTTTACTGAAAGACATAAACACCCAAATAAATCGAGAGCATGGCCCTAAAGGGAAGATTCAATATTGTAAATATGTCAATTTCCCCCAACTTGATCTATAAATTAAATATAATCCCAATCAAAATCCCAACATGCTTTTAATGAACTCCAATAAACTTTTTCTAAAGCTTATGTGAAATAGAGATAAGCTGAGAGAACAGCTGAGAAATATTTGAATAAAGAACACTAAGGAGAAGGGAGGAGTTTAAAATATGTTAAAACATCCTACAAATTATCATAACTGAAACAGTGTAAAAGAGGCAAATAGATCAATGGAACCAAACAGACTTCTGAACCAGACCTACTAAATTTAATCTGTGGCAAGCACTTTATACTTGTGAGGAAAGAAAGGACTATGTAAGAAAACCACAGAAACCATTCGATTTCCTTTGGAAAAAATAAAATTAGTTGAATAGTGCCCAACCCTCCCAATTCATGTCCACCCAGGACCTCAGAAAGTGACTTTATTTAGAAATGACATCTTTGCAGATGACACTAGTGTAAGGATTGAGATGAGACCATACTGGATTAGGGTAGGCCCTAAATCCCAGGAGTGTCTACTCATAAGTGACAGAAAAGGACACAGGCACAGAGAAAAGGCAATGTGAAAACAGAGAAATTGGAATGCTATGTCTACAAGCCAAGGAATGTCGATGACTGCTGGCAGCGCCAGAAGCTAGGGGAAATGTATGGACAAATTCTCCTTTAGAACCTCCAAAAAAGGACTCAACCTGCTGACAATGTAATATCAGACTTCTGGCCTCCAGGACTGTGAGAAAATAAATTTCTATTATCATAATGTATCCACCCAGTGGAAAATTGTTATGGCAGCCCTAGGAAACTAATACAACACCTGCCACACACCAAACACAGACATAGATTCCAAATATATCAAAGGCTAAACAAAAAGCAACACTATAAATGTATTAGAAGAAAATTTTGAAAAATATTTTTAAAATTCACAGGCTAGAAAAGCTTTCCCAAAGCATAAAACCCAGATATCATATAGGAAAGGACTGACAGATTTGTATAAATATATTTTTAAATATATTTTTATTTCAGAGAGGAAGGGAGAGAGAGAGATAGAAACATCAATGATGAGGGAGAATCATTGATTGACTGCATCCTACACGCCCCCTATGGGGGATCAAGCCTGCAACCTGGGCATGTGTACTGATGGGGAATTGAACCATGACCTCCTAGTTTATAGGTCGATGCTTAACCACTTAGCCATGCAGGCCAAGCCAGATTTGTGTATATTAAAAACAACAACAACTGTACATCAAAAGTCACTATTAATAAGTGAAAAGACCAGTAACCGTTTTAAAAATATATTTGTAGTATATAGCAGAGCAAGGGTTAATATCCAGAATAGTCAAAGAGACTGTACAAATTATAAAGAAACAAATGACCCAAAAGAATTATTCAGATGCTATATAAACTGGAAATACACAAATGAAATACAAAAAGACAATAAAAGCTTTATTAGTAAATATTTAAAAGACTGATAATATCAGTATACATAAAGATACAAGGATAGCCCTAACTGGTTTGGCTCAATGGATAGAGCATTGGCTTGCGGACTAAAGGGTCCCAGGTTTGATTCCAGTCAAGGACATGTACCTTGGTTGCGGGCAAATCCCCAGTAGGGGGTGTGCAGGAAGCAGCTGATTGATGTTTCTCTCTCATCAATGTTTCTTTTTTTTTTTTTTTTTAAATATATTTTATTGATATTTTACAGAGAGGAAGGGAGAGGGATAGAGAGCTAGAAACATCGATGAGAGAGAAACATCGATCAGCTGCCTCCTGCACACCTCCCACTGGGGACGTGCCCGCAACCAAGGTACATGCCCTTGACCGGAATCGAACCCGGGACCCTTCAGTCCACAGGCCGACACTCTATCCACTGAGCCAAACCGGTTTCGGCTCATCAGTGTTTCTAACTCTCCCTCTCCCTTCCTCTCTGTAAAAAAATCAATAAAATATATATTTTTTAAAAAGATACAAGGATAAAGGCACTTTTTCAATGCTGGTAGAAGAATAAATATATATTACAAGGATATAGTATTGTCCTAGCTGGTTTGGCTCAGTGGATAGAGTGCTGGCCTGCGGACTGAAGGGTTATGAGTTTGATTCTTGTCAAGGGCATGTACCTCTGTTGCAGACTCGATCCCTAGCCCCATGTGTCTGTCTCATATAGATGTTTTTCTCTCTGTCTCTCCCACTCCCTTCCACTCTCTCTAAAAATCAATGGAAAAATATCCTTGAATGAGGATTAACAACAATAAAAAGGATATAGTATTGTTTGTAATAGCAAAAACTTATGATCAATCTAAATATCAAGTAATAAAGTATTTTTTATATATATTTTATTGATTTTTTACAGAGAGGAAGGGAGAGGGATAGAGAGTTAGAAACATCGATGAGAGAGAAACATCGATCAGCTGCCTCCTGCACACCCCCTACTGGGGACGTGCCCGCAACCAAGGTACATGCCCTTGACCGGAATCGAACCTGGGACCTTTCAGTCTGCAGGCTGACGCTCTATCTACTGAGCCAAACCGGTTTTGGCAGTAATAAAATATTTTATGGTATAGTCAAACTATGGAATACCTATATAGATACTAGAGGCCCGGTGCACGAAATTCGTGCACGGGGGAGGGGGGGTCCCTCAGCCCAGCCTGCACCCTCTCCAATCTGGGACGCCTCGAGGGATGTCCAACTGCCCGTTTAAGCCCAATCCCAGTGTGATCGAGCCTAAACAGGCAGTCAGACATCCCTCTCACAATCCAGGACTGCTGGCTCCCAACTGCTTGCCTGCCTGCCTTCCTGATTGCCCTAACCACTTCTGCCTGCCAGCCTGATCACCCCCTAGCCACTCCCCTGCCAGCCTGTTTGCCCTTGTTTGCCCCTAACTGCCCTCCCCTGCAGGCCTGGTCACCCCTAACTGCCCTCCCCTGCAGGCCTGGTCCCCCCCAACTGCTCTCCCCTGCAGGCCTGGGTCCCTCCCAACTGCCTTTCCCTGCAGGCCTGGTTGCCCCCAACTTCCCTCCTCTGCTGGCTTGGTCACCCCTAACTGCCCTCCCCTGCAGGCCTGGTCCCTCCCAACTGCCCTCCCTTGCAGGCCATCTTGTGTGTTGGAGTGATGGTCAATTTGCATATTACTCTTTTATTAGATAGGATAGAGGCCTGGTGCACAGGTGGGGGCCAGCTGGTTTACCCTGAAGGGTGTCCCAGATCAGGGTGGGGGTTCCGTTGGGGCGTGAGGCAGCCTGGGTGAGGGGCCTGTGGTGGTTTGCAGGCTGGCCACGCCCCCTGGCAACCCAAGCGGAGGCCCTGGTATCTGGGGTTTATTTATCTTCTACAATTGAAACTTTGTAGCCTTAAGCAGAGGCCTGGGCCGCCAGGGTGTGCAGAAAGCTTGGCTTCCTCCATCACTGGGGGCAACCCTAGCCTCCTGCTCTTTCCAGCTCCGTGGCTGCCGCCATTTCTGTTTGGATTTATGTATCTTCTATCATTGAAACTTTGTAGCCTTGAGTGGAGGCCTAGGCCGGCAAGGGCAGGCGGAAAGCTTGGCTTCCTCCATTGCCGGGGAAACCCAAGCCTCCTTCCTGCTCTCTGTGGCCGTAGCCATCTTGGTTGGGTTTATTTGCATATTCGCTCCCGATTGGCTGGTGGGCGTGGCTTTGTGGGTGTAGCGGGGTGATGGTTAATTTGCATATTACTCTTTTATTATATAGGATTAAAAGACACTGGGGACCAAGCCTACAACCTGGGCATGTGCCTGATTGCGAATCGAACAGTGACCTCTTGGTTCGTAGGTCGAAACTCAACCACTGTGCCACACAGGCCAGGCTATTGGTGGATTCTTTTTTTTTTTTAATTTTCTTATTGTTTAAAGTACAGGCAGTCCTCAGGTTACGTCAGACTCGATGTACGTCGTTTCATGGTTATGTTGCCATCTCCCATTTATTTATAAAAATAAAAAGTTCTGCCCTAACCGGTTTGGCTCAGTGGATAGAGCGTCGGCCTGCAGACTCAAGGGTCCCAGGTTCGATTCCGGTCAAGGGCATGTGCCTTGGTTGCTGGCACATGCCCAGTGGGGGGTGTGCAGGAGGCAGCTGATCGATGTTTCTCTCTCATCGATGTTTCTATCTCTCTCCCTTCCTCTCTGTAAAAAATAAATAAAATATATATTTTTAAAAAAAAGTTCCGTCATTTCGACATATGTACATATGTGCTTTATGTTTTTTATTATTTATTTACCACAAGTAAAGGTCAGGAATTGTTATCTTTCTTATAAATTTTTTTTACTGTTTCACTTCATTACTGCTGTGTATGTGCTCCATGTGAGTGACGTCGGTGCTTATGTAGGTGGATTCCGACTTACAGCGAAAATCGCATTACGCCGTGCCTTAGGAACGGATCTCTGACGTAACCCGAGGACCTGCTGTATTACATAAGTCTCCTTTTTCCCCTATTGACCTCTCCCCGGCTGCCCCTACCGACCCCCTCTCCCCATCTGTGTCCATTGGTTATGCTCATATGCATGCACACAAGTCCTTTGGTTGATCTCTTACCCACTCACCCCCCACCTTCCCTCATAGGTTGGGGTTGATTCTTGTATGTGCCCTGACCAGGGATCAAACTGGCAACCTTGGCATATCAGATGATGCTTTAATCAACTGAGCAGGGTCATCATATTTTAAAGTGTCAAGATGTCATATAAGCTCTTGGAAAGTAACGGCTTTGATTTTTCCAAGGTTTCCCCCTACTGTAACAGGACCTAGTTCAGGAGGTTAAAAGCACTGGACTGCAATATAACAGACCTTGGTGTCAGGGTAGCATGACCTTGGCTCCGCACCCTACTGTCCTACCCACCTCAAGGACTATGGTGAAGACTAACAACATAAATGGAAACATTTAAGCCATGCATAAAGTACTATGCAAATGTATTTCATTGTAGCCCAGCTGGTGTGGCTCAGTAGTTGAGCGACAACCCACACACCAAGAGGTTACTGGTTTTATTCCAGGTCAGGACACATGCCTGGGTTATGGGCTCCATCCCCAGCAGGAGGCATGCAGGAGGCAGCCAATCCATGTTGATGTTTCTCAGCGATGTTTCCATCTTTCCCTCTTCCTCTCTCTAAAATATCAATAAAAACATATTTAAAAAGAAAATGTATTTCATTGTACTAGTCCTTGAAACCATTCCCTATCATTTAGCATAGTGGATTATATCTGCCCATAATTGCTAAACTAAACCCACCAGATCAATGTGCCTAGGCAAGGGCAGTGAAGGCAAAGGAAAAGAGAAATTGAGAATAAGCAAAGTGAAGATTTTCACTGGCAGTTGACAATATGTGCCTGACACTAAGGAGAGAAACCCAAGTGTGGATACAAAAGATTTGTAGGCTAATGATGGCTGTAAGAGTGGTCTCTCAAAGCGATGAGTCTCAATGGGGGTTTGGGGTGAAGGAAGCAATCAGAATCTTGAACAATATTATATTTAGGAAAAAAACTTTATACTTTTTTTTTTTTAAATGTACACCTAAATACGTTTAGCTGGGCAAAAACAATCCTTGGCTTGTGGAGAATGGATATCAACTGTGTATCAGTGATTATAAGATTGGAGGGATGGGGATCACATCTCATCAGAATATTGTATGTGGGAGGGTTTTTCACAAGACTTTTACGTTTAGCAGGAGATGTGACTTTTAAAAAAAATTAAGATATACTCAATGGAATCTCCCACCTTAAATTTACATGTAAAATGTTGTGCAAATGTGTCTTTTTCTTCACTTCCTCCAAGGGATCCAGACTCAAAAAAGGTTAAGAACAACTGCTATACACTGAGGAGAGGAGAGGCCGAAGATCCAGCTCAGGGAATGCAACGGAACTCAGCAAGAAGAACTGGAGTTTAAGAAACAAGAAAGCAGGGCTGGATGTGTTAGTGGTGTTGTGAGGTACTTCAGGGTGTTAGATACAATGAATTAACATTAGCTACATTATAATGACTGTACTAGTTAATGTCAATTTTATAAAACAAGTGTTTTTTTTATTTGTTGTAATGTGTAAGACCTGCTCAAAAGGAGTTGTCATTTTGCCCTATACAATGACCACTATACTGATTAAGTAAAGGAATTACTGAATATGAACCCAGTGTAGCCCAGGGGGAAAGGGTCTAATTTGAAAGCATCCGGGAGCAAGCATATACGCAGGCCTGAATGCCTGAGCTATGACCGTGGGAACAGGGGAGCTACTGAAGCTAGCTGGAGATTATGATCTGCTTAGCAAGACTGGGCATGCACAGAGAACCAGAGTACCAATCAAAACAAAACTGGGTGTCTGGGACATGGGAACGTTCAGAATGATATGTCAGTCAGGAACAAATGCCAGGGTCCAGGGTATTCAGAAAATTCAGGAATGAAAGATAGCAAAAGAGCCTGTCATCGTGAAAAGCCATGTACTAAACACAGTCCATAAAGGAGTGCCAAGAAAACATTTGAACAAGCTTTTATGTAGAAATTAAACTGTATTCCTCCACTACAAGTTGGTCTGGGAGCTTTAGCCACCCATATTGACAGCAGGATCTAAGTTTGAGAGTGCTGGGGAGACCCAGAGGGCCTGTGGGAATTTATAGGGGGTATTTTTGGTTATCACAATGTTGGGAGAAGGGACTATGCTACTGGCATTAGGATCAGGTAATTCAGCCATCCTGCAATTTTTAACAAGAAGTTTCACAAAAAGCCCAGCTGTTCAGAAGGTCATCACAGAGAGGCTAAAATGGAATAGAGACATTGTCTTGATCTTATAAAAGAACATACTTTGCACAATGTCTACTTAATATATTCTAGTACTTCACCAACAATGTAACCAGTTGCAAATATAATAGGATATTGGAGATTCATTTTAATAGAGTTAGAAACACTAAATGACAGAGGCACATGAAATTTAGAAATCTTACTGGATTTCATTAACAAAGGTTGTTTTAAACTACTTAATATTTCCATCCTATACTTTACAATTTTTTTGGGCAAATGAGAAACATGAAAATTTCTTATTTGGGGGTGATGGGTTTTTCTCCATTTTATTTTGATGCTAATCTCATAGATACACCCTAGGACTCCCCTACAACCTGCTATAAATCTACCAGAAGCCTGATGCATGGATTCGTGCACCGGTGGGGTCCCTCAGCCGTGCTTGTGCCCTCTCGCAATCCGGGACCCCTTGGGGGATGTCAGACTGCTGGTTTTGGCCTGATCCCCGCAGGCCAGGCCGAGGGATCCCATTGGTGCACGAATCTGTGCACCAGGCCTCTAGTATGCATATAAGATCTTTGGTTAATTTCTTCCCGCCCTTCCCCCTTCCCACTTCCCCCTGAGAGTCATCAGTCTGTTCCATGCTTCCATGCCTGTGCATTGAGCGTCTGCCTCCTGGTGATCAGTGCTTGTCATAGCTACCAGTCAAACGGTCAAACGGTTGCTTAGGCTTTTATGTATATAAATCCTTTGAGATTGCCTATTATTAAAGGATAGGCTCTCCAAGGTTTGTGTGTGTGTGTGTGTTTAAGTATTAGAGACTGAATTTATGCCTCACTCAGTGAAATTTCAAGATAGAAAATACATTTTGTGTGATACTTTGTCATCATCTGTACACTATCCCACAGCATAACAGGAAATGGTTTAAAAAGAAAAAGTCCAGCTCATATTTGAGAACATCACATGCTCCTATTTTCATATCCAATTTCTCCATATTTTTTTTAATCTTACAAGTGAATAATCTGTCTTTCCAAGTTTCCCCTTTCTACTAAAGGTATTTCCCTCTTTTGCTTATCATAAACAAATCAGTCTAGCCTGTTCTTACTTATTTTAATGCAGTTCCTTAAAATGTAGAATTCACCTGTATCTCTGCTTCCTTATATTCCTACACTCTTGTAATGTGTAACTTACATTCATTACTAGTATTTTATCTGCAAAGGGAAGAAAGGAAAAAATGATGGAGTCAAGAAATTCCAAGCAGGGAAATGTTTTGGATCATAGGGGGAGTACAACTGAGAGTTGACAGTGGATGTGTAAAAGGATAATCGGTGGAAATTGGGCAGCATGAATTTCCACTGGTGATGGTCACCCTGGTTACATGACTCTCCATGACCATGGGCTGCTCAGAAACAGAGAAAGCAAAAATGAGGGGACTAGGGCTGATGACAGGCATGGTAAACCTGGTCATGTCACTCCTCTGCTTATAATCCTTCAAAGGTTTTCCATTCCTTAATGTGACCTTCAAGAGCCTCCACCATCTGGCACTGCCTATTTCTCCAGCCTCTTGTACCACTTTCCCTTGGCTTTCCAAGTCCCATCACCCTGGCCAATTTCTTCCATCTTCTTGGCTTTTGCATATAACCTTTCCTTTAATCTGTCATCCCCTACTCCCACCACCGACCCTTTGCTTCAGCTTAAAAACTACTTCCTCAGAGAAGCCTTTTCTGACCAATCAGAACACTCTATCACTATAGTGTCTCAACATGTGCTTTACTTGTCTTCCTTTTTTTATTTTTTTAAAAATATATTTTATTGATTTTTGACAGAGAGGAAGGGAGAAGGATAGAGAGTAAGAAACATCGATGAGAGAGAAACATCGATCAGCTGCCCCCTGCACAATCCCCACTGGGTATGTGCCTGCAACCAAGGTACATGCCCCTGGCCGGAATCGAACCCGGGACCCTTGAGTCCGCAGGTCAACGCTCTATCCACTGAGCCAAACCGGTTAGGGCTTGTCTTCCTTTTTTTCAAAAAAAATACATTTTTTGTTGTTGATAGTATTACAGATATCTCCCATCCCCCACTTCCTCCGCTATTTGTCTTTCAGCATGCATCACCATTACATATTTACTTTCCATACATGCACATTGCTCCATGGAGGCAGGCAGTTGGTCTATTTTTTTTTAAAATATGTAATTTTATTGATTTCAGAGAGGAAGGGAGAGGGAGAGAGAGATAGAAACATCATTGATGAGAGAGAATCATTGATTAGCTGCCTTCTGCACGCCCCCTACAGGGGATTGAGCCCCCAACCTGGGCACATGCCCTTGACCAGAATTGATCCTGGGACCCTTGAGTCCACAGGCCGATGACACTCTATCCAGTGAACCAAACCGGCTAGGGTGGTCTCTTCTGTTGATTGTTCAATTCCTAGCACCTAATCTAGTGCTTATCACCCACCAGCAGGTGAATGAATGGCAGGAAAAGTTAGCTACTGGACCTTGGGCAAGTTTGTTTCATTTTAAAAAAATATATATTTTATTGATTTTTTACAGAGAGGAAGGGAGAGGGACAGAGAGTTAGAAACATCGATGAGAGAGAAACATCGATCAGCTGCCTCCTGCACACTCCCCACAGGGGATGTGCCCACAACCAAGGTACATGCCCTTGACCGGAATCGAACCTGGGACCCTTCAGTCCGCAGGCCGACGCTCTATCCACTGAGCCAAACCGGTTAGGGCAAGTTTGTTTCATTTTTAAGTACATCTCCATTTTCTTATCTGTTAATAGGGTAATGATAATAACAACAACCTCAGAATTGCCATTCAGGTTGAAAGAGACAATGCATGCTTTACAGGGTGTCTGGCATATAGTAAGGGCTAAGAAATGTTAGTTATTATTATGAACTTTAAACATAAGCTTGCCCGGCCATTATTGCTCAGTGGTTGAGCATCGACCTAGGAATCAGGAGGTCAACCGTTCAATTCCCGGTCAGGGCACATGCCTGGGTTGCAGGCTTGGTTCCCAGTCGGGGGTTGGGGGCATGCAAGAGGTAGCTAATCAATGATTCTCTATCACCATTGATGTTTCTATCTATTTCTCCCTTTCCTTTCCTCTCTGAAATCAATAAAAAATATTATTTAAAAAGAAACAAACCACATAAGATCTGTGAGCAACCAGAACTATCATACACTGCTGGTAGCAAAGCAAAAAATAATACAGCCACTTTGGAAAACATTTACCAGTTTCTTATAAAGTTATACACACACTCACCACACAATCCAGCAATCCCACTTCTAGGTATATACCCAAGTGAAATGAAAACTTAGGGAAACAAAAACCTGCACATGAATATGTATAGCAGCTTTATTCATCATCACTTGATACTGAAAACAACCCTAATATCCTCCAAGCAGGGAATGTATAAGCCCATTGTTGCATAGCCATATAAGTGGAATACCACTCAGCAAGAATAAATGAACTACTGGTACATGTAACAGTATGATGAAACCCAAAGGCATTATGCTAGGTGAAAGAAGCCAGACTCCAATGGTGACATATGTTTCCATTTATATGGCATTCCGAAAAAGTCAAATTATAGGGACAGAAATCATGCCAGTGATTGCCAGGGGATGGGGTGAGGCATGAAGAAATTTGGATGGGAGGGATGATGGAATTATCTTAGGACTTGCTTGTGATGAAAAAAAAAAATCCAAGACAGGTGGATATAATTACATTTTTCTTTTTTTATTTATTTTAAGGGGGGGGGCATTTATATTCCTGAACATAAAAGTACTTTAGGCTCATTGTAGACATTTTGAGAAAATGTACAAAGAATGTACATTCCATCACCTGCAGAAAAGTACTATTTCTTTGCTATCATTTTTTGTTTGTTTTTTGTTAATCCTCACCCATGGACATTTTTAAAAATATGTTTTTATTTATTTCAGAGAGGAAGGGAAAGGGAGATAGAGATAGAAACATCAATGATGAGAGAGAATCAATCATTCATTGGTTGCCTTCTGTATGCCACACACTAGAGCTCGCCCGAAACCCGGGCAATGTGCCCTTGACCGGAATCAAACCCTGGACCCTTTAGTCCGCAGGCTGACGCTCTACCACGGAGCCAGAACAGCTAGGGCTACCCACGGACATTTTTTCATTGATTTTCAGAGAGAGTGGAAGGGAGGGAGGGGGAGAAACAGAGAATGAGAGAAACATTGGATGTGAGAGACACATCCATTGGTTACCTCCGTTACACATCCTGACCTGGGTAGGGTCATTGAGTCTGCAACCGAGGTACGTGCCCTCGACAGGAATAGAAACTGGGACTCTTCAATCCGCAGGCTGACGCTCTATCCACTGAACCAACTGGCTAGGGATTTGCTATCATTTTTATAGGCACAAAATATACACATACAAACTGGGACAATGCTGTACATTTTTGCTTTCTTTTTAAAAAAATATATTTTATTGATTTTTCTCACAGAGAGGAAGGGAGAAGGATAGAGAGCCAGAAACATCAATGAGAGAGAAACACCAATCAGCTGCCTCCTGCACACCCCCCACTGGGGATGTGCCAGCAACCAAGGTACATGCGTTTGACCGGAATTGAACCTGGGACCTTTGAGTCCGCAGGCCAACACTCTCCAGGGGTCCTCAAACTACAGCCCGCAGGCTACATGCGGCCCGCAGAGGACATTTATCTGGCCCGCCGGGTGCCGCTGCCTGTCCTGCTTAGCAGCCGACTCGTCCTGGGCCCGCAGTGCGCATAGGAATTTGTTCATAGTTTGTTTTTTTTTAAACTATAGTCCGGCCCTCCAATGGTCTGAGGGACAGTGAACTGGCCCCCTGTTTAAAAAGTTTAAGGACCCCAGCCTGAGCCAAACCGGTTAGGGCCATTTTTGCTTTCTGAAATATACCTTTTGCTCTCTGAAATATTTTATACACGTTTTCATGTCATTAATTTAAAAAACTATGATTTTATGAATCAATAATATTCTATTGTATAGCTGATTTATATTTTAACCCTTCCTTTATTGTTAGAAATTTTGTTGATTCCATCTTTTCTTTACTACAATTTTGATAAAATTAAATTTTAAAAAAATCTCAGAGGGGCCAGGCACGCTTCCATCACAGAGTTTCACAATGTGTAACTGGTGAAACAACTCTTCCTTTGGCTGCAATTCTCTCGTTGTTTTAAGTGTCTGGGGAAGAGTGGTTCCACAGGGTGATCTGGCCTCTTTTTTTTTGGTGGTGCATAAGAAACAGACACGCTAATATTACCTGTATTACTAGCTTAAATTTGCATAGTGCTTTTTATATTTAACCGTCACCACATCCTTGCAGGTAAGCAGATGGAGTGATTTGTTCAAGATCACACAGCATATCAGTCGTGTAATGGGACTTAGACTCCAGCTATTCAGAGTCTCACAAAGTAAACAATTCCCCTTCGAGGGGCACTG
This sequence comes from Plecotus auritus, assembly GCF_963455305.1. Lineage (NCBI taxonomy): Eukaryota > Metazoa > Chordata > Mammalia > Chiroptera > Vespertilionidae > Plecotus > Plecotus auritus. Next base: position 35,980,150 of record NC_137774.1, read on the forward strand.
ACTAAAGCTGGATCTCCCCCTGCCCACTCTCACCCCAATAAACTGCAGACTCCCCCAGAAATCTCTGCCTACAGGCTTGACACAGGGGAACTTAACTCTGAAAGTGGACACTGTCCCATCCTATATATTGTCTTTGGCAACATTGCCACTTACCAGCTGGGGTCATTTCTGCCCTCGATGGCAGGGGGACACCTACTGCCATTGACCAAGGGGGCCCTGGGAGCTGAAGGATCCCGGGCTTCGGGGCCCGAGGGGGTTGCTGTCGGTCCGTCGCCACGGTGCGAGGGCACATCATCACTGGGGGGTCCTGCAGTGTCAGCACCCTTCGGCGAGGTGACGAGGGCCTCCTCATCTTAGGGTCAGGTAGGGGACGCCGGACTACAGGGCTGTCCAGGAAGAATCCGGGACGTGATGGCTTGCCTCCTCCGGGCAACCAGAGGTCAGTCCTCCGATATCCCAGAGTGCCTCGAATCCCGGAAGTGCCTGGTTTCCCGGAAGTTCCCGGCTAGCTGACCGAGCCGAAGCTTGTTGGATCGCTGTACGCCGTGGGTTACGGTTCTGCGGTTTGGGTCACCGCAGAAAGCCCGACTCGGGGTTGCGGTGTGCGTCCGGAGGGAGCTGGGCGGCGGGATGATGGAGGAGGAGGAACTGGAGTTCGTGGAGGAGCTGGAAGCGGTGCTGCAGCTCACGCCCGACGTGCAGCTCGCCATCGAGCAGGTGAGCGTTCCGCCCCCTGAGGGGAGGGGAGTGCGGAGGACCGGGCGCTCCGGGGGTGGGACCTGGGTGGCTCGGGAAAGAAGCGGTCTTTGGGAAGAGGTGGGAGCTAGGCACTGAAGGGAAAGGAAAAGTTACGGGGGAGGTGGTGGTGAAAGGGGTTTCTGAATCGAGGGCAGGGAGAGAGCCCTTTCTAGGCCTTGGTTGTCTTTGGAGGGGGGCATCCTAATGCGTTTGGGCAAAGAAGCTGTGCTTCCCGAAAGGACGAACCTGGAGGTTGGGACCTCCTGGCTCGCACCCGAAGTTTTGGGGGGTTGTAGAACTGTTCTTGCATTTACCAGGCCGGTGTGCCGCCGCTCCCCCTTGGGAGTGACTCCGAATTGAGGGGAGAGCGGAACTTTGATTTCCGAAGCGGATTGAAGAGCAGAGGGGAAAATGTTGAAAAAGGACCCCTTTATCATACTTAACTGGTTGACAATTTCTGCTGTTGATTTGTGCGGTGAGATTGAAGAATATTATCAGGAGGCCTCCCTTCCCTGTAGGGACTCTTTAGTTGCCTAGCCTAAATTCTCTTTTCAAGTTTATTGAGTTTTTAAAAGAGTATTGATATTAAAAATAGTGATTTAGACCAGCGTTTTTTTTTAAACCGGTGTGCCATGAGATGAAAAGGTTAAAATCGCTCATTTAGATCCTTATAGCGGGTACTGCTCCTGATAAAAGGAGAAGATCTCTCTTAATAGATTTTTTTAGATGTGTATTTTTCTAGGAGGGGTTGGATTACCCATACAAAGCTCATTTGGCTCATCCTGAGGATGCCAGCCCATTGAGCAAAGGTTTTGGTGTGCAGGCCACACTGCTCCCCATCCACCTTCATTTGCAAAAAAAATTCATTTGCTCTTTGAACCCAGTGGGCTCTAATAGAAGAAGCAAATCATACAGTCAGTTATTGTTGGACAAGGATTTTAAGACACAGTTTTACTATTAATACTGAGTTCTAGCACAGGTTTATCTAATAATCAGAAAAGAATTTGCTAACCAGAATAAACTATATTGAGCTGGTGAAATCCACTACCAGAGGATCACTGGATTGCTTTTATAATCCACCTTGTTCAAGTTGCAACTTTTGAAGGGAGTTAGCCATGTTTCTCAGAGGCAGCATTCCTTTTCCTCTTAGAGATACAGTTCCTAATTGCCAGCTCTTCACTTCCTGACACCGTGTAAAGCATAAAAATTGCTTCAATGCATAGTAGATTCTATTGCTGAGACATAGTGCATTAAGTCTCTTTTTGAATATATTCTTTTAATATATTGTTTCTATCAAGTCTTTTAAAATATATTGTTTTATTGATTTTAGAGAGAGGGATAGAGAGATAGAAACATTGATGAGAGAGAAACATTGATAGGCTGTCTCCTGCACACTCCCACACTGAGGATGGAGCGGGCAGTCAACCCGGGCATGAGCCCTGATGGGGCATTGATCTGTGAGCTCCTGGTTCATGGGCAGATGCTCACACACTGAGCCACACCAGCAGGCCGGGCAAGACTTTCTTAATACAACCATGTCATCAGCTGGTTTAATCTGATTTGCACAATGCCCACTTGTTGGGATTTTGTTGATATTTGTGGAACTTTTCACTGTTTCATATTCTATTCTGTTAGTTGCACCAAGATCTAAGATGTTAAAATTACAAGTGTTGGTAAAAATTAAAGATTTATTTTAATAGATATTTTATTGAGCATCTGTTGAGTGTTAAGACTTACAAAATGAAAAAAGATTTGATTTTTGCCTTTTCCACCCAGTAGAGAGGAAAGAAATAATACATAAAATAAGACAGAAAGGTGATGGTTATTTCTAATCCCCTATCTTTGTATAGGTATTTCCAAGCCAGGATCCTCTAGATCGAGCAGATTTCAATGCTGTGGAGTATATCAATACCCTGTTCCCCACAGAACAAGTAAGTATGGAGTTTCATTCATTTTAGTGGCTTCTGGTTCTTCTTGAGTGTTATGATTGGTGTGTTGTACTATAAAATCGAAAGAGCCTTGATAAAGAAGGAGTGTTAAATTGAAATCAAACTTCATTGTAACCAGTTGGGGAGTAGCTAATACCAAATACTGTTGTTAGAGTGGAATTCTTGGTAGAATGAGTATATTATTAGAAATTATACCCTTAAATATTTTCCATACAACTGATATTTGCTGGGCTAAATCTTAAGCCTATACCCCCCCAAATATTACATACATATCCTAGCACCAGTCTTAAATAAATTAGGTTTTAGTAGTGTTTGCTATATAAATGAAGGATGAAAATAGAGGTTTTAATATTTTTTTTCTCACACTCAAATGGGTATTATTGCAAACCTCTTGGGGATGCACACACCCTCCTCTGGAGATGCTGTTCTAGGCATGAGGTATTCACAAAAGGACTCTTGATGGTAATGACTGGATCAGATTCACATTTAAAAAATTCCATCTGGCTCTGGCTGATTTGGGTCAGTGGTTAGAGCATCGGCCCTCAGGTTGAAGGGTCTTGGGTTCGATTCCCGGTCAAGGGCACGTACCTCAGTAGCAGGTTCAATCCCCAGCCCTGGTTGGAGCACATGCAGGAGGCAATCAGTCAGTGTGTCTCTCTCAATCAATGTTTCTCTCCCCATCCTCCCTCCCTTCCACTCTCTCTCTAAAGATCAATAAAAAATATATTCTCAGGTGAGGATTAAAAAAAAAATTTTATCTGGCCCTGGCCAATGTGGCTCAGTTGGTTGGAGTGTTGTCGCATACACCAAAATGTCTTGGGTTCAATTCCCAGTCAGGGCACATACCCAGGTTGTGGGTTTGATCCCCCATTGGGGTGTGTATGGGAGGCAGCCAATCGATGTTTCTCTTTCACATTGATATTTCTCTCCCTCTTCCTTCCTCTCTCTCTTAAAAAACAATAATCAATAAAAACATATGCTTGGGTGAGGATTAAAAAATATTCCATCTGGCAGTGATGTGAAGGGTGAATTGGGGGGAGGCAGAACTGGAGGCAGGAAGACCAGTTAGCAGACTGCTGTGACAGATCACTTAAGAGAGATGATGAGAGCTTCAGTAGAGACCAGGATGGAGAGAACAAGATCCAAGAGCTGTTTAGGAGGCACAAGACAGAATTGGGGGATGTAGAACCTGAAAGGGATGTAGAACCTGAAATTCACTCATTTACTCAACAAAAACACCTCCTCTGCTTCCCTCTGTAAGAAATTTGTGGCTAGAGGAATGGACAAGGCAAATACCCTCCTTCCCAATATAGAGCTTCCAGTCTACCTTAATAGATAATAATAAAACCATTAGCAGATTATAAGCAAATTATTATACTTCACAATGACTTGTTTGTATAACTATTAATTATTTGTTACTTGCTGTCAAAAGAGTTCTCACTTCTAGTACAATGGTAATAATAGATTATATGGTATTTATTGGATGCTTACTATGCACCAGGCACCATTCTAAACACTTAACAATGATAAGTTCTCACTTTGTTAACATGCTTGTTTTATGATGAGAATAATGAGGCACCGAGAGTTAGAGAATGCCCAGCTTACATACGATAGCATTGCCATGAAGGAAACATGCTCAATTACTGTGAAAACAGAGCATGCATCTGAGGGACCCAAAAAGGCTTCCATGAGGAAATGACATTTAAGCTGTGCATTATAGGCCAAATGAAGGATTTTGAACTTTGATTTCTAGCCTGGCAGACTAAGTGGGCGTTAGCACTTTACCCTATGTTGGGAGTAGGAAGAAAAAGTGGCAAATAGGCTAGTAGGAGGATGTAAAGGCGAGCTCATTTTTGAACATTTTGGGCCATCCAGGTAGAAATATGTGGTTGGATAGTATTTGAATCTGGAACTCATAATCCCCATAATTGTTACTATCTTGGCATAAACCAACTTTTTCTAATGGACATGTTAATTTTTAAAATAAAGTTGGAAAACATGGCATCCTACTATGTGATTATCTCTTTTGAGATTTCACAGATAGCCTTTGGAGCTCACATTTTTTTTAAATTTAAAAATGATACTAGAAATTTATTAAAGTGTTGTTTTTTAATCCTCACCAGAGGACATGTTTTCACTGAATTTTTTTTTTTTTTTCGAGAGAAACATCAATCAACTGCCTCCTGTAAGCACCCTGACAGGAGGTGGGAATTGAACCCACCATCTTTCGGTGTACTGGACGATGTAGAGCTCATCATTTCCTATGAAAAAGGAATTCTGGGAACTAGCTGGACATGGAAATTTGGGAACAACTGATATAGAGATAGTTTTAACCATGAAAATATTTCATTTACCCCACCCTATTAAGATTGCTGACCCACTAAAACAAAAGTGTTAAATTTGAAAATTATATAGGAAACCACCACGTTCTTATATCTTACTGATATCTTTTTGTATTTGTTTTTAAACTACTGTAAGGAGCACAAGACATCCAGATTTAGTTATATGTCTTGCCTTTTGCCCCCATGTACCATGCTAATGTGTTGTGAAGTTTCTTAGATGACTCAGAAAATTTATGACCCAGGGTTACTTTATTTTCCCAATCCCATATTTACACTTAGCAGTTTATCTTCCAACCCAGATTTCCATGGACCTTAAGGAACCGTAATAAAAAGTAGTGGCATGATTTATAATTTCTTTCAGCTATTGCTATATCTTGGGCAAAACCCATCTATATGCCTCATGGACCTGCAGTAAATACTTGTGAATTATGAATTTAGAATATTTAAAGTATGTCAGTATATCAAGAATAAATTTAGTGTCACTTCGAGGAGGAGGATGTGAAGGTGTCTCTATTTAGTGGCAACTACTGCGTGTCTGTGTGAACTGGAACAGATCCCCAGATGTTTCTAACTCACCAGGTCCAGGTGTGAGGAACTTGGGTTTCTGTATGTAACAGGGCTTCCTGGGTGGTTCTGAAGAGTAGCTGGGCTTCTAGTCTGCCAGTAGAAAACTGAAGATGACCAATTGTCATGTTTTCATTAGAGGTTTGATTAGGGAAACTAGATGAAATTTATATTAAAAAATAGTATTAAGCTTGGCTGGCGTGGCTCAGTGATTGAGCATTGACCTATGAACCAGGAGGTCATGGTTCGATTCCCAGGTTGCAGGCTCAATCCCCAGTAGGGGGCATGCAGGAGGCAGCTGATCAATGATTCTCTGTCATCATTCATGTCTCTCTCTCTCTTTCCCTCTCCCTTCCTCTCTGAAATCAGTAAAAATATATTAAAAAAATAGAATTAAGAACTTTGAAAAAAGTTATATGGAGCTGTTTATTTTTTAAATATGTATTTTATTGATTTTTTTTTTTTTTTTTACAGAGAGGAAGGGAAAGGGATAGAGAGTTAGAAACATCCATGAGAGAGAAACATCGATCAGCTGCCTCCTGCACACCCCCTACTGGGGATGTGCCCGCAACAACGGTACATGCCCTTGACTGGAATCGAACCTGGGACCCTTCAGTCCACAGGCCGACACTCTTTCCACTGAGCCAAACCGGTTAGGGCTGGAACTGTTTATTTTTAATGATTCCCCCAAAATGCCTGCATATATGTTATTAAGAGTAAAAAATAAGATGCCAAATTACTTATCATCTTAGTTTAATTTTTAAAAAGCCATATAGTATTTGCATAGAAGGAACAGTAGAAGGCAATATACCAAAACGCTAATGGTGATTATATTTTGCTGGGCATGAGGGTGATTTTATGTATTTTCTGTAATCAGCAAGAATCACCATTGAAGTTAGGAAATACTTTTCAATAATTAAGACATTTTTAAATGATGGAATTAACACTGTACAACCACGTTACAACAGAACTAGAAGAATGATTCTCAAAGAGGAGATGTATCATCTCCACCCAGGGTAGCCAATCTGGATTCCGATGGGGCGTTTTCCCAACTACCAGAGAGGCCTCAACCCCAGTGAGAATCATTGCCATCAAGAGGCACTGAGCTGATAGCAGGGAATGTGTCATATCCCTCAGGTGTGTTGGGGTGAAGAAAAACTAGGTCAAGAACCATTGTATTAGAGGTAGCATGGTAGAGTAAGAAAGAGTGAAGACCCAAGAGTCAGACAGACCTCAACCAAATCCAGCATCCATGACCTTGGACAAAGTAGCTATGCTTTCAGAGCTTATTTTCCATTCTTTATACTGAGGAGGAAAAGAGATTAAATTGGTAAAACATGTAGATGACCATGTAAAACATGTAAGAAGATTAAGGGAAATCATGTTTGTAAAATGTTCAGAAGAATGTTGCATAACAGATCCACATTAAATGTTAGCACCCTTTTCCCTTTTGCTTCCCCAGTAGAAAATCTGGAAGATAAAGAGCAGGTAGTCCACCTAACGTGCAGTCAAGTGTTATAATTTTCTTGTCTTTTAAAAGCTGTATTCATGGGGTACTTGGTATTTTTAAGTGTTTTCCCCACTATGAGCATGCTATCTTAAGTGATATTTGTTGTTTCAGAGTCTCCCTGGCCAGTGTCTTTAGTGGTGGGACAAAAGTCCATCAAATATATGTGGCCTAATTTATTTAACTTTTCTCTTGAGGGCCATTTAGGTCATTCCCTGTTGTTGTTTTTTTTTTTTTTTTATTGTCTAAAGTTTTACATATGTCTCCTTTTTCCGCGATTGACCGCCCCCCCAGCCATTCCCACCCCGGGCCAGCCCCCACCGCCCCAGTGTGCATTCCCTGTTTATTTTTGTGTGTGTGTGTGTGTTTTTTTTTTAAATATTTTTATTAATTTCAGAGAGGAAGGGAGAGGGAGAGAGAGAGAGAGAAACATCAATGATGAGAGAAATTTGATTGGCTGCCTTCTACATGCCCCACATTGGAGATCGAGCCCACAACCCGGGCATGTGTCCTGACTGAGAATCAAACCGTGACCTCCTGGTTCACAGGTCCACACTCAACACTGAGCTATGCCGACCAGGTTTGCATTTTTTTTAAAAGATTTTAAAATTGATTTTCAAAGAGTGAGGAAGGGAGAGGGGAAGAGAGAGAGAGAAACAGCAAGGTGACATCACATCCAGGAGCAGCCTCCCACATGCCCTCTATTGGGGATTGAGCCTGCTCCTGGGTATGTGTCCTCACGGGGAATCAAACCAGCAACCTTTCAGAGCATGGGATGACGCCCAGCCAACTGAGCCACACAGGACAGGGTGTATTTGCTTTTTTAAATAAATGCATTTGCACATCTGAAAGCATAATATATTTTGAATTATTCTTTTTGGGAAAATTGTTATGACTTAACCAAGACCTTCATGTCTACAGAGTATTAAATTTAAGCAATAGTTACTGTACCACCAAACATCAATATTTGCTGATGTGGAATGATCTTCAAGTTATATTGTTAAGTGAAAAAAGGGTGGTATAGGATAGTGTACATTTATATAAAGAAGGGGATATAAGGTATGGATCTACTTCAGATACAAAGACATCTCCGAGAATGTGCCAAAGAAACTGGCCCAGAACCATTGCCTCTGGCGAGGAGAACTGGGAGGTGGACGGGCAGAACAGGGGAAAGGAAGCCTTGCTTTTCACTATCTGCCTTTTTCTGTTTGAATTTTTGGTCATCTACATGTTTTACCAATTTAAAATAGATTACAACTTTAAATTTTGATAATTTCCCAGTTGTAGAAAAGATGCAAGAATAGTACAAAGAATTCATGGTTGCCTAGCTGGTTTGGTTCAGTGAATAGAGCATCAGCCCAGGGACTGATGGGTCGTGGGTTCCCTTCTGCTCAAGGGCACATACTTCGGTTGCAGGCCCTATCCCCAGCCCTGGTCGGCGCATGTGGGAGGCAACCAATCTATGTTTCTCTCTCTCTGTCTCTCCCCCTCCCTTACACTTGCTCAAAAAATTAGTGGAAAAATATCCTTGGGTGAGTATTAACAAAACAAACAAACAAACAAACAAAAAGAATTCATGGCTACCCTTCATCCCCAATTTCCCAAATGTTAACACTTTTAAAATAGTTTTTTTAAGTACCAAAATTGTTTTTAAAAAAAGGAATGGGTTCCAGCAGAGATAAGCCAGGTGAGAACTATTATGCCTGTTTTGCATATGAGGAAATAGAAACTCAGAGAGGTTAAACCTCTTGCCCTCTAGACATACAGCAAATTTGTTTGTGGCAGAGATTTGCCAAACCCAGGTCCTCTGACAACTCAGGTTCTGTCACTGTGGTGATTTATACTCAGTCTGGTTTTGAAATGACAACTTGACAGACGATTCCTCAATTAAAATAACTTCTCTTTTCTGAGATTTATTGTTACCTCAGTCTGTTCTTGGGTTTCTGAAATTCAGAGTAACCATTGGCTTTGTCGAAACAGTAGACAAGATGTGAATGGCCCCATCTGACATCTCAAACACTTGTGACCTGATTTCCTTACCAGCCCTGCTCCCCGCAGGAGCCTGGTCTTCTCCTGCCAGCACAGGTTGCTGGTAGCAATTCCTACATCACCCCCAGTTCTTGCTCAGATAAAATATCTGTTGGTAAAAGAGAGAAAGGGAAAGAGGACTGGTGGTGCCTAAGTCAGTGGTCGGCAAGCTCATTAGTCAACATAGCCAAATGTCAACAGTACAACGATTGAAATTTCTTTTGAGAGCCGAAAACCGACTTCTGCGCATGGGCCACGAAGTTTCAATCACACTGTCCGTGCGCGCCCGCACGTGGTATTTTGTGGAAGAGCCACACTCAAGGGGTCAAAGACTGCATGTAGCTCACGAGCTGCAGTTTGCCAACCACTGGCCTAAGTGGTTAAGAGTGTCGGCCTTCACACCTAAGGATCTCGGGTTTGATTCCTGGTCAAGTTCCCATTCGGGGCATGTGCAGGAGGCAACCAATTTCTCTCTCTCTCTCTCTCTCTCTCCCTTCTTCCCTTCCACTCTCTCTAAAAAAAAATCAATGGAAAAAAATACCTCTGGTGAGGATTAACCAAAAACAAAAAAAGATGCTATTAAGTTGTACCATCTCTATTCCATTAGAGGGCACCATTTCCTTACATTTTTTGCTCCCTAATGTTGGAACTTGTCTATTTGTTTCTATTGTCATTGTCTTAAAAACAGAAATACCTGTATTATAATTACAGTAGCAATGCATAATCAATATAGAGCAGTTAGAAAATACTCAGGCAAAAAGAAAAATTTAAAATCTTTCCTTTTCATGCATTACAACTACTTCTACTGATTTCATAGATTCTAGCTACTAGTATAGATTATAAGTTCTAGTATTTACCATTCCAGACTGTTTTCTAGTGGACCTATACACTTAGAAAAAATAGATATATTTATTTATTAAAGTGTAACATAATGTGGAAGAGTACACAAATCTTAAGTGTATAGCTTGATGAATTTTCACAAAATTAATTCAGCCATGTAACTACCACCCAGATCAAGAAATAAAACATCTTCATGCCCTAGCCAGTTTGGCTCAGTGGATAGAGTGTCAGCCTGCAGACTGAAGGGTCCTGGGTTTGATTTCGGTCAAGGGCACAGGCCTAGGTTGTGGGCTTGATCCCCAGTAGGGGGCGTGCAGGAGGCAGGCGATCAATGGTTCTCTCTCACCGATGTTTCTAACTCTCTATCCCTCTCCCTTCCTCTCTGTAAAAAAGCAATAAAATATATATTTTAAAAAAATGGAATCCTACTGTATATGCTCTTGTCAAGCTTTTTTTTGTGTGTGCAACATTATATTAGTAAGATTTATCCATGTTGTGTGTATGTTCATTCATTTCATTGCTATATTTGTTGTATGAATTTTTTATGATTCTGTATACCAGGGGTCAGGCAAAATTTCTGTAAAGGGCTAGATGATAAATATTTTAGGATTTGTGGACCATTCTATCTTTGTTGCAATTACTCAAATTTGTAATTCAAAGCCAGCTGTAGATAATATGTAAATGAATGGGTATGGCTGTGTTCCAGTAAAACTTTATTTATAAAAATAGATAACCAGTCTGGATTTTGCAATAGTTGCCAATTACTGCTATACTTTTTTTTAAAAAGGTAAAAATTGAATTGTACTTATTAAATTTTCTGAGATGTCATCAATAGCCATTATAGTTCATCATTTCCCTATAAAAGAGGAATTCTGTGAAGCGAAATAATAGCTGGCACTTTTCCTTCTTTATTGTAGTCTCTGGCAAACATAGATGAAGTTGTGAACAAGATTAGACTGAAAATAAGGTAAGTAATACTATATGATTATTAAATATGAAAAATGTGCTTCATTATCTGACATCTCAGTTTTGCTGTAAATGGTTATTTGAAAGAAAAATAATTCTTTTTATCTGGGTTTTCATACAAGCCTTGTGGCAAAGACCTCAATTCTTCGATCAGTCTTCAATTATTTGTAAAAAGGGGAGGAAGCTGTAACAGGCTATTCAAAACAGTTGATTATAAAAGGAGGCAAAAGCATTTCTATATATTTTTTAACCATTTGTATGCCATATAGCGTCTATAGACGCAAGTGGCAGACCTTTTTAAATTAAATTCAAAATATCATGGCAGTTAACTGGTTAAAATTGATTTTAGAAGGAGAGGAAAGGAGAGAGCTAGAGAAAGAGAGAGAGAGAGAGAAACATTGATGTTAGAGAGAAACATGGATCGGTTGCCTCCCATACACACCTTAACCAGGGATCAAACCTGAAACCTGGGTATGTGCCCTGACCAGGAATCAAATGCTGGACCTTTTGGTGTACAGGATGATGCTCCAACCCACACCAGCCAGGGCAGCATTTCTACTATATTTGCAATGGCTTTATTTCCCTAATAGATTTACTTTGTGTGTGTGTGTATTCCTAAGGCTTAGATATGAATATGGGCTTATATGTATACACATACATGTATACACATATATTGGCCACGTACCAGCTACCAATGAGGTTAGATCTGCTGGTTGGTATGGGTGGTGACCCAAGATTAAACATTGTGATTAATCTAGGATGTGATTGTCTAGGACAGTGGTCGGCAAACTGCGGCTCTGTTGACTAATGAGTTTGCCGACCACTGACCTAGACTTTTGATTCCAATAATTACAGGCTGTTGTTGTTCCTTGTGATTAAGCCCTTATCCCAATGGTCGGCAAACTCATTAGTCAACAGAGCAGCAAACCATGGCTCGCGAGCCGCATGTGTCTTGCGAGCCGCAGTTTGTCGACCACTGGTCTAGGATGGTCATCAAGTGTCCTTCCTGCCTTGTTCTGGTTTGTCCACATCTGAATTTCCAGTTTTAACACATGGTAGATACTCAGTGTTTATTTATTCATTATAATTATTACCATAACTACTGGCCCGGTGCATGGATTCATGCATATTGAAAGGAAATTAATTAGAAGAAATATTTTAATATTGCTATTTGCCCTTTCTCTATAATAGAAGTGTCAAAGATGAAAGAAAATTAATAAAGTGTATATTAGTAAATGTTATCGGCAGTAAACCAGATTCGGGGCTGACAGTGCCCCACCAACCCACGGCCAAAGGTGGAATTACACGGCCCCTCAAGGAATCGGGCTCCCTCCTCTCTGGTTCCAGAGTGCATCACCCGAGAACCGCAGCTGCCAAGTCACCACAGCTTGGCAGTTCCTGAGTTGAGCGTCTACCCCCTGGTGGTCAGTGCGCAGCATATGTACTGGACAGTTGGACGGTCACTTAGCCTTTTACATATACATATACATATATATATGTGTGTGTGTGTGTGTGTGTGTGTGTGTGTATATATATATATATATATATATATATATATATATATCTTACCTAATAATAGACAAACATGTAAATTGACCATACCTCCACTACGCCCACAGCCAATCAGAGTGAGTATGCAAATTAGAAGGCCAAAGATGGCAGCCGCCCAGCTGCTCCAGGTGCAGAGTGGCCAGGCGGGCCAGGACACCTGCTATGAGAGGGAGGGCGGGGGGCGAAGGGATCTACAGGAGCGGAGTGCCACAGCGAAGACAAGGCTGCAGACTCTGGAGTCTGCAGCCAAGACGAAGATGGCAGACTCCAGCTGGAGTCTGCAGCAAAGATAAGACGGCAGACTCTGGCCAGAGCGAAGGCCTGGGTCCCGGGTGCCGGAGGAAAACCGGTGCTGGAAGCCAAGGGAAGGAAGGCCTATTGCACGAATCTCTTCGTGCAAGGGGCCTCTAGAGTGTGTGTGTGTGTGTGTGTGTGTGTGTGTGTATATGATTATAATTAAACATATTAAATGTAGATTTGTTTTTTAACTTTTGATGATGAGAAGCCTTTATTTTGAATCCAGGAGATGAATTTTTCCCCTTACAACCTTTGGATTTTTTTGGTGAAGACCTCTATTGTTAATGTTTTGTTGAATTGGATGCCTTAAGAAGTGCATAAAAGGCAGTTCATCGTTTTGGTAGACTTTTGCTATAACAATTCTAGTGGAGACCACTAAGTTGTCTAGGGTTTGCACAGATAATGGAAATTCTTTGATGATCCAGAAATCACTTGTGAGCCAGTTATTTTCCTTCTGCTCGAATACCTTTAATGGATTCTTCAAATGAAAATGGAATTGACTGAAATAGATGTCTCTGGTTGAGACATCATTAATGGCCCCTGTTGAGCCACTGGAGAAAGAGGAGCTGGAGGCTTCAGATCTGTCTCCTACATACGTTGCACAATCAGGGCCCAGAGGCAAAGCACTGATTTCATATATTACCCTGGCTCCTTATCCCTTTTAAGGTTCTGGAGGAAGTTTCTGAGGAAAGAATTTATGTGGGGTAATTTGAATTCTCTGGCTTCTTCCCATAAAGTTTCAGCAACTTTCTCATTTTTGGTTTACTCCATGAAAAATACTAAAAGTTATGTGGGTCCTTTGGACACTCTGAATACTAAGTGAAAACAGCCCTTTTTTAAAAAACAAAGACAAATCATCAGTCTATGCTGGGCTGGGCTTTTTACACTACTGTTATGCTCCACTTGGGCCCAAGGCCTCAGTCTTTCTTTTTTTTTTTTTTTTTTTAAATATATTTTATTGATATTTCACAGAGAGGAAGGGAGAGGGATAGAGAGCTAGAAACATCGATGAGAGAGAAACATCGATCAGCTGCCTCCTGCACACCCCCTACTGGGGATGTGCCCGCAACCAAGGTACATGCCCTTGACCGGAATCGAACCTAGGACCCTTGAGTCCCCAGGCCGACGCTCTATCCACGGAGCCAAACCGGTTTCGGCCTCAGTCTTTCTTATATCATTCAAACTTGTTTGATTTTTCTGGACAAGTGGGTACAATTTGCAAAAGATGCTGGGTAAATTACTAACTCTTGCTCTTTTGATCAGCCCAGAATAGAGATTATCTTAATGATTTGTATTCTTTAACTTTTTTACCAGGAGACTGGATGACAATATTCGAACTGTTGTAAGAGGTCAAACAAATGTGGGACAAGATGGCAGGCAAGTAAGTAACTTATTTTTCCCTATAATTACACTCCCCTAATTTCTTCAGAACCCAACTACCAAGTGACCAAAGTGTTGAACTGCCTCCTTACAGAGCATTTTCTTATGGATCTGTCCCATACAGCAGGAAATGTCCATGACTTGTTCTGCTAGTAATAGAGGTAGGCTGCCCAGACCAGCCATGAACTCTTTTACCAGTGTTCCTTGAGCCAGGGGCATATCAGCACATCTCACCCAGGCTGGGGCATGCAAGCTGAAATGAGAAAACAGAAATTTCTTTATCTTCATCCTTAGTGTCAGATGTCTCTTGTGCCCTCTTATCTTTTCTGTGCTGTGGCTAAATGTGGTTGCTACTTTTATCTAGCTTATCTAGCTAAGTTGTTGGGATTTTGGTATTACTTTTGTTACTGCAAAAGATGACAATAATCTGTGCATCAAAAGACACTGTCAACAGCCCTAGCTGGTTTGGATCAGTGGATAGAGCGTTGGCCTGTGGACTGAAGGGTCCCAGGTTCGGTTCCAGTCAAGGGCATATGCCTGGGTTGTGGGCTCAATCCCCAGTAGGGGGCGTGCAGGAGGCAGCCAGTCAATGATTCTCTCTCATCATTGATGTTTCTATTTCTCTCTCCCTCTCCCTTCCTCTCTGAAATTAATAAAAATATATTTAAAAAAGACACTTATCAACAGAGTAAAAAGGCAACTTACAGAATGAGAGAAAATATATGCAAATCATATATCTGATAAGGGATTAATATCCAAAATATGTTGAGAACTCCTAAAATTCAACAACAAAAAACCAAACAGCCCAACAGTGGGCAAAGAACTTGAAGAGACATTTTTCCGAATAAGGTATAAGATTAGTCACTAAGTACATGATGCTCAACATCACTAATTATTAGGAAAATGTAAAGCAAAACTACAGTGAGATACGACCTCACACCCAGTAGGATGGCTACTATCAAAAAAACAGAAAATGCCCGGCCAGCATGGCTTAGTAGTTGAGCATTGACCCATGAACCAGAAGAACACGGTTCAATTCCTGGTCAGGGCACATGCCGGGGTTGCAGGCTTGACCCCCAGTGTTGGGTGTGCAGGAAACAGCTGATCAATGATTCTCAGTCATCATTGGTGTTTCTCTCTCTCCCTCTGCCTTCCTCTCTGAAATCAATAAAAATATTTTAAAAAGACAAACAGGAAACAAGTGTCAGCAAAGCAACAGAGCTAAAAATCATGCAGGGACTAGGAAATAGGACCAGTTTTAGGTTGTGGAGAAATTGGAACCCTTGTGCACTGTTGGTGGAATGTAAAATGGTATAGCTGTGTATAAAACAGTATGGAAGTTCCTCAAAAAATTTAAAATATAGAATTACCATATGACCCAGCAATTCCACTCTGGGTATATACCCAAAATAATTGAAAGCAGGGTCTTGAAGAGATATTTGCATAGCCATGTTAATAGTAGCATTATTCACAATAGGTAAAACGTAGAAGCAAAGTGTCCATTTACAGATGAATAGGTAAGCAAAATGTGGGATATGTATATAATGGGATATTATTCAGCCTTAAAAAGGAGAGAAATTCTGACACATGCTATAATATGGATGAACGTGAAGACATTATACTAAATGAAATAATCCTGTCACAAAAAAATACTATATGATTCCATTTATATGAAGTAATTAGAATAGTGAAAATCATAAAGACAAAAAGTATAATTATAGTTGTCAGGGGCTGGGGGAGAATGGAAAGTTATTGAAGAATGGGTATAGAGGTTCAGTTTTACAAGCTGAAAAGAATTATGGGATGGATGGTGGTGATGGCTGAACAAGAATGTGAATGTACTTATTTTATTCAGTTAAAATGATTAAGATGATAAATTTTGTGTATTTTAACACAGTAAATTTTAAAAATCAAGATGGAAATAAAATTCATATATTACAAAAAATAGTAATGTGACATAGCTACAGTTCCTCATGCCTAGTTTTGTTGGCAAACAGGTAACCAGATTGATTTCAAGAGTTTTACATTTCCTTTGGAGCTAGCTAAGGAGGGCTATTGGAAGGGAATGAAGGGAAAAAGTATATGGGGAGGAGGTATTCTTCAATGATTCAGAGACCAGATGTTATCTACTAAACATTTCCCTTTTCATTTGGATTTTATTTTTCTGTTTAGGCATCATATTTCAGAAATTGCTATCTAACAGAAATGCTGAGCATGTCTTTCCTAGTCTTCCTCTCATACAGTGTCTGGTTCTCCCTTTCCAATACTAATTCAGTTAGGTCGGGTGTGCATCTTTGTAATAATCGCTTCAGTTCTGTTATTTGTCCTGTTTGACATTTTTTAGTACAGCTGATTCCTTTTTAAAATTTTTTTTATTGAATTTATTGGGATGACTGATTAATAAAATTATATAAGTTTCACGTGTACAATTCTAGAATGCATCATCACCCAAAGTCAAGTCTCCTGACACCATTTCTCCCCTTTCACCTATTTCACCCAGCCCCCCAGCCTCCTCCCCTCCAACAGCTGTCAGTACAGCTGATTTCTTAAAATGTTAATTATGCTACCCAGATTTTTGGAAGGTGGGTGGAGGTTGTAATCCTTTGTAAAAATTTCCTCATCTTATATTCCTGTTCTCTCTACTAGTAGCTGACATGTGTTGAGTCTCTTTCTTTCATATTTTCAATTTATTCATTTCTTTATTTTTCCTACATTTTATGACTTTCTTTTCCTATTAATAATCACCTTCTGTTGGTCTATTTGTAAGTAGTCTACCAACTTCCTTGTTGTCACAATCACTATTTGTGTGTAGACATACTAAATTTCTAAAACTGGTCCTATTTCCTAGTCCTTGCATGATTTTTAGCTCTTGTTGTTTTGCTTTATCTATTTAGGTTTTCCCAATGAAGCTTTGCTTCTCTGGCAGGTGAGGCCCATGTAATCGGGGCCCTTATAGTAGGAAATGTCATGTCATCTACCTCTTCAGAAACCTCAGTAGGCTCTGTCTACCAAATTAAACCCAAATGCCTTTGCTTGGCATTCAGGGCCTCAATCTACCTTCCCAATGCTGTTGCCTGTGTTTCATCCGTAATGAAGACTTAATATTTTCTGGACTTAGGATGTGTCCTTCCTTTTGCTTACAATTCTCTCTCTCTTCTTTTTCTCCCAATCAATAGCTTAATTCCAAAATCTTACCTATTCCTAAGGCCCAGCTCAAATACCACTTCTTTCATGAAATTTTTGGTTCAGCTTAACTAGACAAACCAAAGGAATCAGAATTTTAGAACTAGAAGGGATTTAGAACTTGTCTGGTCCATTCCTCTCGTTTTACAGATGAGAAAATTGATCCCAGTGTCCCTCAGTTAATTAGATCTATTCCTTTCTGCCTGCAGACTCCCACAGCCCCATGCTCGGACTTTTCATTTGGCTTTCCTGGTCTCCTCTGCCGTTTTAGTGATCACATCTTGTCCCATTGACTAGTTTATAAGTCCCGGAGGCAAGAACTGCATCTTTCTCATCTTAACACTTCTCAGAACACATAGTCTATGTGTAATAACAGTTTATTTAACTGTTGTTTAAAACTTGATTTGTGTTTGACTAGTTGCAACTTACTACTATTTGAAATAATAATGCTACTGTTTATTGTGATTCAGCCTGTATTTAGAATGGCTCACTAGAAACCTTAATACACAAAAGAGAGTCTCAGGTATTTAATATTCCAAGAATGTGAAAGTAAAGTAAATGATTCATCAAGACTTTTTGTTGGGTCATGCTATGCAGATACATATCTCTTAGTTATGTTTTAACCTGTGGTCACAAACTAGCAGTGTTGGGGAGTCGGGCCCAGAATTAGACAGGCTACAGGAATGTCGGCCTCCCCACCTCACATGTTAATAGGTTACAGGTTGCTGTAGAGCAAAGCAGGTCATATTTCAGAGAGTAAGACCACATTTTCAAGAATGTTTAGATAGCATTTCAATCTGTGATGGAATTTTGTATTCGTCTCCTTAGAATCCAGACAAAAAGGAAGCCCAGAAGAAATAATTGCTTTTCCTGTCATCCCCTCCATCTGTCTTTTCCAACAGTTTGTAATGCAAGTTGAAGTAGAGACTTTTTTCTCAGGGAGCTTTTGAGTCCTATTCTTGTCAACTCCTGAGGGTGAAAGCCTCGCTGTCCAGCCCCGGCTGGCCGGTGGTTTGCTAAAGGGAGACTCTGTTTGACTGGCACAGACTGGGGAGAATTACGGATGTTCCAAAATATTGAGTTTTATAGGTCAAGAGGCCCCAGGTTTTTCCCTTTGCTGGGACAGAGGAAAAGTTTGCTTTCAGAACTTATTTCCTAAGCTTCTGAGGAACACTCGGGAGGGAAGCAATAATATGGACAAAAGGAAGTTTTCCTTTTACAAATTTCATCTTGATTGTGTTCAGCCAGAACAGATGTATAAATAAGGGGAAAGTATTCACTTTACATTTATGGTGTCGTAAAAAGACATTTTTAGCAGAAAACATTCTTTTTGAAAAGCAGTATTTCTGATTCAAAAATTATTTGTAGGAAGGGAGTAATTTAGAAATTGAAGACACAGTGAAGCAGTTTCTTTAGTCTCTTGAAATTTCTGAAGTGCCAGCCTGGTTAGCCCTCTGCTGCACATTTTGGAGAGCCTTGGATTGCTGACCAACTCCTGCGTGGGTGGACTTGTGCTGGTCTAGTCTGTGACCTCTTCTAACCAGACTGTGATGCTCATACAGAGTTACTACAGCACTGGATTCTCCCCATTTTTATCTGTTGAAATCATCAGGCAAAAGTTTTAATTAAATGCCCACATGTTTGAAACTTTGTGGATGAGTCAATTCAACAAGTACATGATCTGATATGCAGTGAAACTTATCCAGCTTCCCAAGAATTAATATGGACAACTTGGAAGTAGGTAGAAAGAGAGGTGAATAGTGGAGTGGGTTAGAAGAAAAAGTTGGCATGTGAAATTTCAAGAGTAGCCAAACCTTGACCAGTTCCCAGTAAGATGAGAATCACCAAGAGAGGATCAGCCACTGAGCTTCTGTCTCTTCAGTGGAGCTTGGCTACAATATAAGTATTGCATCAGAGCAAGACTAATTAGTTTGAGGAATGGAATTAGTACAGTAGTTCCCCCTTATCTGTGGGCGATACTTTCCAAAACCCCTAGTGGATGCCTGAAACACAGATAATACTGGCCTGAAACACAGATAATACTGAACTTGCCCCTTTTCACTTAAAAGAAGCACTTGACTGCTGCTTTTGGCATATCTGAATTGCCAGCATCACTCCTCTTTCTCTTTGGGGCCACTGTTAAGTAAAATAAGGGTTACTTGAGCACAAGCACTGCGATACACTGTCAATAAAGCGGGGATAGCATGTACAGTGTGAATATGCTGGACAAAGAGATGATTCACACACCAGGCAGGTGCGATATTTTATCATGTTACTCAGAATGGCATGCAGTTTAAAACTTATGAATTGTTTTGTTTTTTAAAAAAATACATTTTCATTGATTTCAGAGAGGAAAGGAGAGAGTTAGAAACATCAATGATTAGAAAGAATCATTGATCAGCTGCCTCCTGCACGCCCCCCACTGGGGATCGAGCCCGAAACCCAGGCATGTGCCCTGACCAGGAATCAAATCCTGACCTCCTGATTCATAGATTGATGCTCAACAACTGAGCCATGCCAGCGGGCTTATGAATTATTTCTGGAATTTTCCATTTAATATTTTCAGATTGCAGTAACTGAAACCATGGAAAGTGAAACTGTAAGTAAGTGGGGGACTGTTGTATTGCCATCCCCAGCTCTGCTCACAGAAACTTTGATTTGGAAGAAGGTAGCGTTAGGTAATTGTAGACAGTGTTCCACTCAGTTCAGGAATCCTTTCTTTCTTTCATTTTTTTTTTTTTTTTAATACTAGAGGCCCGGTGCATGAAATTCGTGCATGGGTGTGGGGGTGTGTCCCTCAGCCCAGCCTGCACCCTCTCCAACCTGGGACCCCTTGAGGGATGTCCAACTGCCCAGTGGGATCGGGCCTAAACGGGCAGTTGGACATCCCTCTCACAATCCAGGACTGCTGGCTCCCAACCGCTCACCTGCCTGCCAGCCTGATCACCCCCTAACCACTCCCCTGCAAGCCTGGTCACCCCTAAATGCCTTCCCCTGCCGGCCTGGTCGCCACCAACTGCCTTCCCCTGCTGGCCCGGTCACCCCTAACTGCCTTCCCTTGCCAGCCTGATCACCCCTAACTGCCCTCCCCTGCTGGCTGGTCACCCCTAACTGCCCTCACCTGCAGTCCTGGTTGCCCCCAGCTGCCCTCCCTTGCCAGCCTGTTTGTCCCTAACTGCCTTCCCCTGCAGGCCTGGTTCCCCCCAACTGCCCTCCCCTGCAGACCTGATTGCCCCCAACTGCCCTCCCCTGTAGGCCTGGTTCCCTCTAGCTGTCCTCCCCTACAGGCCTGGTTGCCTCCAACTGCCCTCCCCTGCAGGCCTAGTTCCCTCCAACTGCCCTCTCCTGCAGGCCTGGTACCCCCAACTGCCCTCCCCTGGAGGCCTGGTCCCCCCCAACTGCCCTCTCCTGCAGGCCTGATTCCCTCCAACTGCCCTCCCCTGCAGGCCTGGTTGCCCCCAACTGCCCTCCCCTGCAGGCCTGGTTCCCTCCAACTGCCCTCCCTTGCAGGCTTGGTTCCTCCCAACTGCCATCCCCTGCTGGCCATCTTGTGGTGGCCACCTTGTGTCCACATGGGGGTGGCCATCTTTGACCACATGGGGGCAGCCATCTTGTGTGTTGGAGTGATGGTCATTTTGCATGTTACTCTTTTATTAGATAGGATATTTTATTGACTTTTTACAGAGAGGAAGGGAGAGGGATAGAGAGTTAGAAACATCGATGAGAGAGAAACATCAATCAGCTGCCTCCTGCACACTGCCTACTGGGGATGTGCCCACAACCAACGTATATGCCCTTGACCGGAATCGAACCAGGGACCGTTGAGTCTGCAGGCCGACGCTCTATCCACTGAGCCAAACCGGTTAGGGCAGGAATCCTTTCTGTGACATCTCTGACATTTCATTATCCTGCTTCTGCTTGGAGACTTGTGGTGGTACTCTAAGGAAAATCTATTCCAGTTTTGTAAAGCTTTAATTATAAGAAACTTCTTTCTTAGACTGAACTAAAATAGTGAAATACAACTTATTGTAGTTTCTCTTTGATCTTAGTTTTGCCAGTTGAACTGATGTAAATCTAATCCCGTTTCTTTATCACAGCTTCTAAAACTGAAAATGGATATTATGTTCCTTACTGAGTGTTCCTTTTTCTAGGCTAATCATTCTTAGTTTCTTCAACTTTATGATATGATTTCCAAACCCTTTATTATCCTGGTTGCCTTGCAATTTGTCAACATGCCTCTTAAAATGAGATTCCTGGCCAGGAGTAGACAAAGTGCGTGAACATACAGTGGGACAATTTCTAGACTGGGCTTGTCAACTTGGGAACTGGAAGTTCAGGGGGGTCTGTCAACTGAAATTAGTTGTAAAAGTTTGTATGATAGATGTATTTTTGGAGAGAACACTCATTGATTTTTCTAGATTCACCAAGGAGTCTGTGACTCTTTAGAAGTTAAGGGCCACTGATTTAGATACTGTTCTTCCATTTCTTTGGATTGGGTGAAATTTTTGGCTGCCATATTACACCATTGGCTTTTGTTGAATTGGCAGTTATCTGAAACTCCTAGGTCAAGAGTTGGGAACAGATTCCCACAGAGCTAACAAGTGGCTTCACAGGCCAGTGTGCATCCATAGGCATCCCTTGACGTGGCTGTTCTGTCTGAACGGGACAGCCACAACTCAGCTCTGTGGAATTGTTGTCATGTCTGAATGCAAACCTGGAGTTTCCAGGTTTATCAGTGTTTCAAGAGAAGCCAGAAATCCGATTTTTATGTGACTCTCCCAAGTTTTAAATGCTTGCTTAGTGTTTTTTATAAATACTGTAAAGTCCAAACAAAACACATCTCTGGGCCAACAGTTTGCAGTATCGGCCCAAGGCCTTATGAACTGCTTTTAAACTCCTCCCTTCTCTACTTGTGTAAGAGATTCTTTGAAATTAAGTACTGAACTTTATGTGTCTCACACTTGATTTCATCTTGCTAGTTTGCTTGATTGTTCCAGCCTATTGAGACCTTTTAGAACCGTGATAACCTTCCCATTTTCTCATTACTGGATTTTCCAGACATGTCTTCTATGTCTTCATTCAAGTTGTAGACGAAAAGGTTGAACAGGATGGGTTCAGAGCCATGTGGCATGCTATTTGAGACTTCTCTTTCTAAACCCTCATTTAATACAAAATGCCAGGCCCGAAAACAAAGAAATTCTTCCTGTTGTCAGTATCTGTCCAGGGCTGTGTTTCTTAATTTTTGCATGTCTTCACTTACCTGAGAAAATGAGGCTAATCATACTTGGCTTCTCTTTTCACAGAGATATCATAACGATTTATTAATTAGCTCTGGCCAGTGTGGCTCAGTTGGTTGAGCATCATTCTGTGCACCAAAGGTTCACTGATTCGATTCCTGGTCCGGGCACATGTCCAGGTTGCGGGTTTGGTCCCAGTAGGTAGGGGTGCATTCAGGAGGCAACCGATTGATACTTCTCTCTCTCTCTCCCTTCCTCTCTCTCTCAAAAAACACACACAATGAAAATATTAAAAAAAGATTTATTAATTAAATCAGCAAAGCACATTGCCTTCCAAGGAAAAAGTGTTCTCTGCTTCTCATCCTCAAAATTAGCATATCATCTATTTTGGGCATTAGAACAGAAATAACTGTGCTCTCCCAGACGCTGCACTAGGTAGATGGTAGGGCTTCACAGCACAGCATTGATCTTCATTATGTGCGACTGTGACTCCGTAATTGTCAGCTCTCTGGCAGGAGGACTTGAAGTCTTTCCCTCCATCACTTTAAATTTATCCTTTCTCTCATCTTCTCTGGGAGAAAAATGAAGCCCATTGATGGAAGAAAATAAATGGCATCATTATTAAAGAGACCATAAGTAGTTCAGGGGGAAAAAAGGCAACTGTCACTTGCTTCCTCTGGGAACATACTAAATCTAACGCAATTGATAACCAATGTCACCCAAATAAATTTAATAAAAATAAATAAAGCAATTGAGCTTTTCAAGTATGACTCAAATTTTTCCATTAGTGATCAAGCATGATTAGATATTTTTGTTTCCTTTTAATTATTTTGAATTCTATTTGTCAGAAGGTCTGCAGATAACATTAAACTTCAGAAATTGCAAAGGCCTGGGAATGACCTGGGAGTGCAGGAAGATTCAGTGGGTTGAGTTGTAGTTCAGTCTTTGGTATGGGCACGGTGTCCTTGGTTCTGATTGGGGCTCTCCACTGTTCCCCAACCAGGGTTTCTTACATCTGGTGCCGAGGTCAAGGTTGGCATGCTGTTATTTGACAAGTCGAATCCAAGTGAATGTTTAGTTTGCCTAGAGTTCTAGTGCAATCTCGACTGTAGCTGAGGCAAAGACTTCTAGAATGTCCATTATTTAGCACTGCAGTGACTGGGTGCAGTCTTGTCACCATGCCTCATCCTGCTAATTGCACATGAGCCTTGATAAGCACTTTTTGGCAGAGTGAAATGTCTGCTGCATATTGGAACCCTTTGCCACTTGTCCTCCAAATCTCTTCATTTTAGATAACCCATAAGGAATCCAAATAGCTATCTTCTCTCTCCTCTATGTATAACACTGAGCATTTTATTTGCATCTCTAAGGATTGGGGTAATTGGGCATTGTCACTAATGTAACATTGGGTGGCAGCCTGGTCAAGTGAAAACTTGGGCTTTGAATTTAAGTTGTGGCTCTGTCATGTTCTCTCTCTGTGACCTTGGACAAGTTACTTAACTTCTCTGGACCTCAGGTTCCTCATCTGTGACATGGAGATAATACCTACTTTGGGGTGGTGGGGATTAGAGTTTATTTAAAGACACTGAGCCCTAGCTGTTATAGTTCAGTTGGTTAGAGCAGTCGTCGGCAAACTCATTAGTCAACAGAGCCAAACATCAACAGTACAACGACTGAAATTTCTTTTGAGAGCCAAATTTTTTAAACTTAAACTTCTTCTAACGCCACTTCTTCAAAATAGACTCGCCCAGGCCGTGGTATTTTGTGGAAGAGCCACACTCAAGGGGCCAAAGAGCCGCATGTTTGCCGACCACTGGGCTAGAGCATTGTCCCATACAATGAAAGGTCTCAGGTTCGATTCCCAGTCAGGCATATACCCAGGTTATAGGTTTGATCCCCAGTTAGGGTGTGTGCGGGAGGTGACTAGTCGATGTTTTTCTCTCACGTTAGTCTCTCTCTCTCTCTCTCTCTCTCTCTCTCTCTCTCTCTCTCCCCCCCCTCCCTCCCTCCCTCCCTCTCCCCTCCTTTCTCTCTAAAATCAGTAAAAACGCATCCTTAGTTGGGCTTAGTTGTGCTCAGTACATGGCGGTAATACTGCTGATGATGATTATGGTGTAGTCCCCTGGAAAGATCAGTGTTCCTAATTCTGTGCATCCAAGCATTTGTCAAGTTCCTGTGGCTTTTCTATCAGCTCCACTCCTGTCCACCCCGACTGCCCTGCTTTATTTATTTTTTAAATATTTGTTTGTATTTATTTAAATCCTCACTTGAGGATATTTTTTTCCATTGATTTCTAGAGAGAGTGGAAGGGTGTTAGAAGCGGGGAGAGAGAGAGAGAGAGAGAGAGAGAGAGAGAGAGAGAGAGAGAGAGAGAGAAACATTGACGTGAGAGAGACATATTGACTGATTGCTTCCCTCACGTATCCAGACTGAAGTGGGGATGGAACCTGCAACTCAGGTACGTGCCCTTGACTGGGAATCGAACCCTCGACCCTTCGGTCCAAGGGCAGATGCTCTAACCACTTAGTAACACCAGCCCTACTGCCCTGCTTTAAAGCAACTCTAGGTTTACTTTATCTGAAAGCCTCCTTACTGTCCCCAGTGTGCTGTTCTCTGAATGAAAATTGCAGCACAGCTTCCCTGTGTCCAAACTATCTGCTATTGCATCAGAGGCAGTGAAAGGCTCTGTTCTCTTGTCTTGTCCTCAAGACCTACATCAGATGCTGGCCAAGGATGCCCCTCACTCAGAGGCTTGAGAGGTGGGTTTGAGCAAGGGTGAGGGTTATCAGGGCTTCATGCTTTTCCTACAGTGCCCACTAATCTCCTCCACATCTGCACCCCAAAAGGTTGTTCTTTCTGGTCTTCCATTCTGCCTGCAGTTTTTCTCATGAGCACCCAGTAGAGGTCTTGGCAAAGATCCTGAGAGTGGGTGCAAACTGCCGTTGTGTGTGCAGGTCTCAGCATTTCTGTACTGTTGCACTAATCCCACACTTGGCTGCTGGTAATTTATTAAAATGTATAGTTGATTCCTTCTTGCCTGCTTGTGTAGCATCCCTGTCTTCCTCTTACATTCTGTCACCTATGACACCTCCTTTGGTGCTCCCATCCTTGAGGAGCCTGTACCTCCTTCAATCTCAGCATACCTGAGATTGCCTTCAGCTCTTTGATGGATTCAAGAAAAGCTGTGATTTTGCAGTTTAGTTATTTATTTTTCATTGTTATGTAACAGCAACATTCTTTCCAGCTTTCTGCATCATAGGCAAAGCACAACTGAGCAGTGGATTTTAATATAGCAGAGTACAAGTTCATTAATAAGATTTCAGAATCCATAGTTCACATTCCATATTGCTAATGTTTAAGGATCTACCACTTTTCACGTTTTGGTGTAGTTTCAAAGACAGTCTGTTTTGACTATATACAGGGTGGGGCAAAAGTAGATTTATAGCCCTAACCAGTTTGGCTCAGTGGATAGAGCATCGGCCTGCGGACTGAAGGATCCCAGGTTTGATTCCGGTCAAGGGCATGTACTTTGGTTGCGGGCACATCCCCGGTGGGGGGTGTGCAGGAGGCAGCTGATCGATGTTTCTCTCTCATCGATGTTTCTAACTCTCTATCACTCTCCCTTCCTCTCTGTAAAATAATCAATAAAACATATTTTTAAAAAATGTAGGTTTACAGTTGGGAGTACATGAAACACAGAGTTTATTCTTGTATTATTTATTAACTATCATATTGTTTTCCAACAAACAACTGTAAACCTAATTTTACCCCACCCTGTATCTGTGAAACCAGATTTTCATCTTATTTTCAACCAAAACAACATATCACAACAGATTTAATACAGAAAGCATATATGAGAGTTCAGCTGGCATCTATCAAAGCAAGCAGACTCTAAAGATATTTGGAGAGACACAAAATAGTGCCAGTTTTCTCAAGAAATTTATTTTTTGGGGGCAGGAATGTAGTACTATTCACATAAATATGTTATTTATGTTAACATGTAATGGGTTTATTATTATTTTAAAATGGATTAATAGGTAAATATTTTTAAACTTCTCAGTTTTAATTTCCAATATGATATATATCAATAGATATAGCCCACATAAATAGAATGTCTTTGGGGCCTTCAATAAGTTCCAAGAGTATAAAAGAATACTTAGGTTAAAAGTTTTAGAGCCCTAACTGGTTTGGCTCAGTGGATAGAGCGTCGGCCTGCGGACTGAAAGGTCCCGGGTTCGATTCCGGTCAAGGGCATGTACCTTGGTTGCAGGCACATCCCCAGTAGGGGGTGTGCAGGAGGCAGCTGATCGATGTTTCTCTCTCATCAATGTTTCTAACTCTCTATCCCTTTCCCTTCCTCTCTGTAAAAAATCAATAAAATATATTAAAAAAAACACAAACAAAAAGTTTTAGAAAAGCTCTTTCTGAATAATATTTCAATGTTAAGTGAGTAGGGATGGCAGGCAATTCATTCTTTTTTTTTTTTAAATTAGTCTTTATTGTTCAGATTATTACAGTTGTTCCTCTTTTTTCCCCCCATAGCTCCCCTCCACCCGATTCCCACCTCACCCCATGCCCTTAAAACACGCCCCCCCCACTGTCCTCATCCATAGGTGTATGATTTTTGCCCAGTCTCTTCCTGCACCCCCCACACCCCTTTCCCTCGAAGATTGTCAGTCCACTCCCTTCCTATGCCCGATTCTATTATATTCACCAGATTATTCTGTTCATCAGATTTTTTATTCACTTGATTTTTAGATTCACTTGTTGATATGTATTTGTTGTTCATAATTTTTACTTTATCTTTTTCTTCTTCCTCTTCTTAAAGAATACCTTTCAGCATTTCATATAATACTGGTTTGGTGGTGATGAACTCCTTTAGCTTTTTCTTATCAGTGAAGCTCTTTATCTGACCTTCATTTCTGAATGATAGCTTTGCTGGGTAGAGTAATCTTGGTTGTAGATTCTTGCTATTCATCACTTTGAATATTTTTTACCACTCCCGTCTGGCCTGCATAGTTTCTGTTGAGAAATCAGCTGACAGTCGTGTGGGTGCTCCCTTGTAGGTAACTAACTGTTTTTCTCTTGCTGCTTTTAATATTCTCTGTCTTTTGCTCTTGGCATTTTAATTATGATGTGTCTTGGTGTGGTCCTCTTTGGATTCCTTTTGTTTGGGGTTCTCTGCGCTTCCTGGACTTGTAAGTCTATTTCTTTCACCAGGTGGAGGAAGTTTTCTGTCATTATTTCTTCAAATAGGTTTTCAGTATCTTGCTCTCTCTCTTCTTCTGGCACCCCCATAATTCAGATGTTGGTATGCTTGAAGTTGTCCCAGAGGCTCCTTACACTATCTTCATATTTTTGGATTCTTTTTGCTTTTTGCTTTTCCGGTTGGGTGTTTTTGCTTCTTTGTCTTTCAAATCTTTGACTTAATTCTTGCGATCCTCTAGTCTGCTGTTGGATTTCTGTATATTATTTTTAATTTCAGTCAGTGTATGCTTAATTTCTAGTTGGTCCTTTTTCATATTCTCGAGGGTCTCGCTAAATTTATCAGGTGTTTTTAGAAAATTCTTGAAAAACCTTATAACCGTGGTTTTGAACTCTATATCCAGTAGTTTTCTTTCATTTGTGACCTGTTTCTTTGTCTCCGCATTTTGGCTGCTTCCCTGAGTTGATGGAGTGGCTTTGTGTGCTAGGTGTCCTACAGGACCCAGTGGCTCAGCCTCCCCAGTTACCTGAGGTGGACACTCTTGGTGCACCCCTTTGTGGGCTGTGTGCACAGTCTTGTTGTAGTTAAGCCTTGATTGTTGTTGGTATCAACTGGGAGGAATTGACTTCCAGGCCAATTAGCTGTGAGGATCAGCTGTGTCTATGCTGGGAGAACTTCTGTGCTGGAGACACCCTTATGAGGCAAAACTTGATTCAGTGGGGCTTTGGTGCTCACTGAGTCTGCCCCCTCAGTGTGTCCCTTATGGATCTGAGGAGTTGTAATCTGGATGGTCCTACTCTGACCCCTGTGTACACTGGCTCTTGGATCTCAAAGGAGGTGCTAATTTAGCCTCTGCCTGAGGCCACCCAGCAGGAGCTACGGAGAGATCTGCAGATTCCTCTTCTTTGTTTGGGTTTTGGAGGTGCCCAGATGAGGCCCAGCTGTGAAGCAATGCAAGCTGCTGTGGGGCCTTGGACCTTCTTTTGGATGTTCTGGGTCTTTCTGACTCAGCTGCAGTTTGTTAGGTAAGTTTAGATTTCAAAGGACCAGGCCATTCATATGCTAAAGTCTCTGCACACAGCTTGGATGGGGCGGAGTCTTAGGGCGGAGCAAACAGCAATGGCTTCCCGTCAGCCCTGCCCTAAGAGGCCCCCGGGTCTCAGTGTCCCTTGGTAATCTCTGTAAGCACCTCTGAGAGAAAGCCGCCCTCGAGTTCCACCCGCTGCCAGACAGTCCAGTTTCTCTCCGTATGAGTCTGGGTCCCCAGAGTCTCACCCAGAACTGGAATTCAGAACAGTCGGGAGCTTGTGTCTCCCTGTGGATTGAAAAAGCCAGCCGTGTCCTCAATTGCCAGCCCTCTCCGTGAGCGCCTCCGTACCTCTGCACTTTACTTCCGCTGCTCCTCTGAGTTTCAGTGTGCTTTTCTCTTCCCTTCTAGTTGTAGAATTTCCACTTAGCCAGCCTTCCTGTGGTTCTGGATGATGTTCATTTTGTCTTTTAGTTGTAGTTTTGAAGTGGTTGTGCGCGGCAACAAGTTCAGGTGTTTACCTATGCCGCCATCTTGGTTTCTCCCAGGCAATTCATTCTTGATTTTAATGTCTGTGACTCTAGTTCATATATTTGTTCATTCACTCATTTAGTAAATATTTAATGAGTGCCCTTTGTATGCGGGACACTATTCTAGGCATTGGGGATAATGCAGTATAAAAACCAAAGAGCCCTTTCTTTTAGAGCTGACACTGAGTGTGATGTATTCTTATTTCCAGATTCTTTGACTGTTGAATTATCTTCATGATTTTGGCTCACTAAGCCTGTTTGCCAAAAAATAGATGTTGAATTTTATAATATGATTTTTCAGCTTCTACTAATATGATCATATGGCTTTTTTATTTTGTTGATTAGCTTTTTATTTCTTAACTAGAGGCCCAGTGCATGAAATTCATGCACGGGGTGGGGGGTGTCCCTCAGCCCGGCCAGCACCCTCTCCAATCTGGGACCCCTCGGGGGATGTCCGACTGCTGGTTTAGGCCCGATCCCTAAACCGGCAGTCGGACATCCCTCTCACAGTCTGGGACCGCTGGCTCCTAACTGCTCACCCGTCTGCCTGCCTGATCGCCCCTAGCTGCCCTCCCCTGCCTGCCTGATCACCCCTAGCTGCCCTCCCCTGCAAGCCTGATTGCCCCTAGCTGCCCTCCCCTGCCGGCCTGCTTGCCCTTAGCTGCCCACCAATGCTGGCCTGATCACCCCTAACTGCTCTCCTCTTGCCGGCCTGATTGCCCCTAACTGCCTCTGCCTCGGCCGCTGCCACCGTGGCTTTGTCCAGAAGGACGTCCGGAAGATGTCTGGTGTAATTAGCATATTACCCTTTTATTAGTATAGATATTTAACCCTCAAATACCTGCTGGGTCATTGTGGATTGTCCTTTTAATGTATTGTTGAATTCTGGTATTTTTATCTGGGATTTTCATTCATGTTCAAAAACTTAATTCCTTTTTGATGACTGAATTGCATGTAAATACCACACTTTGTTTATCCATTCATCTATCTGTTCATGGACACTTGAGTTATTTCTACCTTTTGGCTGTTGTGAACAATATTGTAATGAACATTGATATACTAATATCTGTTCGAGTTCCTGCTTTCCATTTCTTTTATTATATACCTATGCACAGACTTGCTGGATCATATGGTAATTTTTAATCATCTCAGTATTTAATCTCTTTGCAAACTTTCTTTCCATATTGTTCTAAACTTTAATAGATTTATTTTTCCACTAGACACACATTCATTCCTATTTTGTCTTCATTTAGTCCATACAGACTGTGTTTCAGATTAGCTATAGAATCTTAAGTTTTGGGTTTTTTTAAAAGCATTTATTTGTTTTTTGTTTTTATTTATGTATTTATTTTTAATATATTTTATTGATTTTTTACAGAGAGGAAGGGAGAGTGATAGACGATAATAAATATCGATGAGAGAGAAACATTGATCAGCTGCCTCCTGCACACCCTCAACTGGGGATGTGCCCGCAACCAAGGTACATGCCCTTGACTGGAATTGAACCTGTGACCCTTCAGTCCGCAGGCCGACGCTCTATCCACTGAGTGAAACCAGTTAGGGCGAATCTTAAGTTTTTGTGTTAAGTACCTAATAGTAGTGATAATGCCTCCCCACAAAAAAAGAAAACTACCATGATCATTTCTTTGCGTTAGTAAGTTCAGCAGTTGGACTATTTCCTTCCTGAACTTAGAAACACACCAAGTCCCACTTGTGTGCAATGGGATTATTGAAAATGGTTTTAGGAAAGTAGTGTGCCAAGAAGGAACACTGAAGTTTATTCTTCTTCTGAGCCATCTCCATATAAATTGGCACTCTTCAGGAGCCAAGAAAGAAGGGCAGACATAACTTTTGCCATCTGCTTGTTTCCATGTTAAAGGCAGTCACAAGTTTAAACTAGAGTTTCTCCATCTAAAGAGGAAAACACCATTCATCACTACTGTAACTGTTCTGGCTATTACCCAGCTTACTCTTGCTTTTAACTGCTAGTAGTTAGTAATTTTGGAAGGAAAATTCCACCCTTAGTTTGAGGTTGCACGTTAGAAAAACTGCAGTATTACTGCTGACAAGGCAAAGCTTTCTGGGTTTCAAAGGTCCTTGACACAATAAGTCATTCAGATATGTTTAAACAATGGATGAGAATTTGAAACTGTCTTCATGTAAGAACTTGACCTCTTTTTTCTCTCTCCTCTCTTTCATCCATGGAAATACAGGATTTTGAACAGCATGAATTCCAGTGCTGTGGTTGTTTCTCAACATTTCCATTTATAAATCTGTTTTCAGTAGCCTGTAACATAGCTATGAAATTTCCTTTGCTCTAATTTGCACTCTGAAATCTCCACTGGAGGGAGATTAATTTTGCAAAAACTAGAGATAATGCTGTTTCTTAGTCTGCTTGGTTTGGTGTTCTATAGTCATTTAGATCAGTCATTTTCAACTTTTTTCATTTCATGGCACACATAAACTAATTACTAAAATTCTGTGGCACACCAAAAAAATATATTTTTGCCGACCCAACAAATAAAAATAGGTATAATTTTGGTTGATTTACCAAAAAGAAAAGAAAAAAAAAGGTAATTACATACCTTTTTTGCTCCAGAATGACTTTTAAAAAAATCAAATGCCTATACTTGTATATAAGGATTTCTGGTATCAAGAATTAACCAGTCAGATGCTTATTATGTGATGTGACCAGTCTATGCAATTCTATTCTCTGACCCATTTATTTATGGTTCAAAACAGGGCATTCGCACCAGACAGCTATTGTTGTGTTGTCATATTTTTATTTGACAGTCTAAGGGAAAAGAGGTCAGTGCCCCCTTTTAAATAGTCAGATATTCCATGTTTTAAAAATTCTTGCGGCACACCATTTGAAAATCACTGGTCTAGATTAAAGCTCTAAAATATACAAGACACTTACTGTCCTTCATATTGTATTGGATCACATGCTAGGACTCCTGATTTTTGTTTCCATGTTGCCTTGTGGACACTCTGAACGGATGCTGTGTTCATCTAGATATCGTATGTGATAGCTAGAATATGGATGTTAGGCAAAATATATTAGTGCTTCTCTTAGAATGGCCCCCAACTAGAAGGGGACACTTCTTCTGGAGATATGCATACTGATACGTATATTTGATGATCCAAGTACTATCTTTTATAAATCAGAAGATGAGGGAAATTGAGGGGGGCTTTACCCCACCTCAGACCTAATTACTCACCCTGGTCTCTTTGTCATTCTTCTGAACTTTTCTTGTTCCCAATCATATTGGAACAGTAGGGACTGTAGCTCATATCATTTATGCTAGGCCAAGTACTACACTTGTTTTTTTCATTGACTACTTGGAGATTCTGATTTTTGGAAATTTCTGGTGAATGGTTTAGCATCTTGTGATCAGATTCCAGTACAGTTGTCAGCCCTGGAGTTATCCAGATCTCTAGAATTAAGAACATACTCTTATAAGACTAATATGTCTTTCTTGATTGATTCACTATAAGCAAAGACACATTTTGAGTTTCTTTGGCCAAAGGTACATTTTGAGTCACCTGTCTTAATCTATAACGCTAATTAATTTTTTATTACAATATAAATGTGTTTATCTTACATTCTACAAAATATTGTTGCAAATATTATTTTACTTGATCCTCACAAAGATGTGAATTCAGCCATGTAGATGTTATTCTCCCTATTGCAGATGAAGAAATAGGCTCAGATAGGGGTTCTGTGACTTGCCCCAAATTTCTGACTCGTAGTATGTTACATACTTGTCCATACCAAATTCTCTTTATAACAGTGGCAAACTTAAAAAGCAGATTTGGGAGGGCACTACTTTTTTCCACTATAGAATCTGAAAAGTTGACTGGCTCACAAGGGAATCTAAGCAATGACAGTGACCCATGGCCTCATTAACCAGCTGGGTCCCTCTCAGTAAAAACGGCCAAAAAGAGCTCAATGCTGAAAGGAGACAACTGTGTTGACTGCACACCTGTGGCACTGAAGAGAATTAAGTGAAATAGGAGGAGAAAATCACTTAGATGAAACCTCAAGGGTGTCCATAGCCTGAAGGCTTTTGGTTTAGAAGGCGTCTCTAAAAATCAGGTAAAGAGGGAGAAACCAAGATGGCGGCATAGGTAAACACCTAAACTGCTGCCTCGCACAACAATTTCAAAACTACAACTAAAAGACAGAACGGACACCATCCAGAACCACAGGAAAGCAGGCTGAGTGAAAATTCTACAACTAGAAGAAAGGAGAAAAGCTCACAGAGAATTGGAGGTACGGCAAAGGGGCTTTGTGCGCGCAGAGAGGAAGGGCGGCTGAGAGCTTGGCTGACTTCCTCTGGCGGAAGGGGGAAGGAAGCCTCGGACCGCGAGCTGGGAAAGGCAGAAGTCTGAAGGCGCACACGGGCCAGTGCGCACAAAGGCTGCGGGGGTTGCCACAGGCTTTCCCTAGTGGAGGGGAGTCAGAGGATTCTGACTGCACCGAGCCCCAGTTCCAGGCGAGCCCCTGGGGACCCACGCTCTTGTGGGGGGAGTCTGGACTCTCAGGCGGAGACTCGAGCTGGGGAAGGCGGAGGACTGAAAGCGCACATGCGCGCAGGGGCGGGGCTGACAGGAAGCCAAGACTGAGACTCCACCCCATCCAAGCTGAGCACAGAGGCTATTGCAATTTGGCAAGTCTAATCCTATAAGGCTGTCTCCAGCACCGAACTTCTCCCAGCATAGACACAGCTGATCCTTACAGCCAACTGGCCCGGAGGTCAATTCTTCCCAGTGATACCAACAACAATAAAGACTTAATTACAACAAGGCTGTACACACAGTCCACAAAGGGGTGCACCAAGAGTGTCCACCTCAGGTTAACTGGGGAAGCAGACCCACTGGGCCATATTGGAAACCTAGCACAAATATCTACCTTACCAACTCAGGGATTCAGTGAAAATGCGGGGTCAAAGAATCAGATCACAAACGAAAGAAATGGAGGAAAACAAACGACTGGATATAGAATTCAAAACCACCGTTATAAGACTTTTTAAGAATATCCTAGAAAAGGCCGATAAATATAACGAGACCCTCGAAGATATGAAAAAGGACCAACTAGAAATTAAACATACACTGACTGAAATAAAAAATATTATACAGAGACCCAGAAACAGAATAGAGGAACACAAGAATCAAGTCAAAGAATTGAAATACAAAGAAGCAAAAAACACTCAACCGAAAAAGCAAAAAGCAAAAAAAAAAATCCAAAAAGTTGAAGATAATGTAAGAAGACTCTGGGACAACTTCAAGCGTACCAACATCAGAATTATGGGGGTGCCAGAAGAAGAGACAGAGCAAGATACTGAAAACCTATTTGAAGAAATAATGACAGAAAACTTCCCCCACCTGGTGAAAGAAATAGACTTACAAGTCCAGGAAGCCCACAGAACCCCAAACAAAAGGAATCCAAAGAGGACCACACCAAGACACATCATAATTAAAATGCCAAGAGCAAAAGACAAAGAGAGAATATTAAAAGCAGCAAGAGAAAAACAGTTAATTACCTACAAGGGAGCACCCATACGATTGTCAGCTGACTTCTCAACAGAAACTATGCAGGCCAGACGGGAGTGGCAAGAAATTTTCAATGTGATGAATAGCAAGAACCTACAACCAAGATTACTCTACCCAGCAAAGCTATCATTCAGAATTGAAGGGCAGATAAAGAGCTTCACAGATAAGAAAAAGCTGAAGGAGTTCATCACCACCAAACCAGTACTATATGAAATGCTGAAAGGTATTCTTAAAGAGGAAGAAGAAAAAAGTAAAGAGAAAAAATTATGAACAACAAATACATATCTATCAACAAGCCAACCTAAAAATCAAGTGAATTAAAAACCTGAGGAGCAGAATAATCTGGTGAATATAATAGAATCAGGGGCATAGAAAGGGAGTGGGCTCATAATTCTCAGGGGGAAAGGGGTATGGGGGGGTTCATGAAGAGAATAGACAAAAATCATACACCTATGGATGAGGACAGTGGGGGGGAGGTAAGGGCAGAAGGTGGGGTGGGAAAGGGGTGGAGGGGAGCTATGGGGGGAAAAAGGAGAAATAATTGTAATAATCTGAATAAAGATTTATTTAAAAAAAAAATAAAATAAAAAAAAAAAATAAAATAAAAATCAGGTAAAGAAACACCCAGATGTCACCACAAAAGGACGTTCTTTTCTGAAT
Organism: Plecotus auritus; assembly: GCF_963455305.1. Lineage (NCBI taxonomy): Eukaryota > Metazoa > Chordata > Mammalia > Chiroptera > Vespertilionidae > Plecotus > Plecotus auritus. The sequence continues at coordinate 36,015,711 of NC_137774.1, forward strand.
GAAGACCCATAATATAGATGAGAGTTACTAAGTGACTAAAGTGAAAAGTAATATAGTAAGATATGGGGGATCAGAATTTAACTTAGTAGCTGGGAAATCCTACTATTTGGGGGAAGTAGTCCTTTTGTTAAACTTGTACAAATTGTTCCTTTAAATGTGCCCCATTTCCTAAAGTATTGACTTCCCGTATGTTTTATTCAGCAAAAGCAGCTGAGACTTTTGCTTAAACATTTTCTTCTCTTTTGCCATTTGGAGCTATTGCTTTAAATGCAGTCATCCTCATGGGTTCCATTTCATCAAAGGAAGCTGTGCATGAATGCATTCACCACTCCCACCTATTTCAGGGCTAACATATTTTAAGTTATGGGTGATAACAGATATAAGCAGAACTTTAAAATGTAAATGTTTAGTCTTGTTTGGGCACTGCTGAATTTGTGCACCAGCCTCATCTTGTGATTTTAACTTCTGGCTTGACTCCCAAAAACAATAAAAATGAATTCTTTGGTTCACATTTTCAGTGGATGTGGTCTGCAGAAATCATAAATAAAAGTAACTTAGGTGGAACAGAGCATTTTAACAAATAAGGTGAGAATTACTCCTTTTGCTCTTTACATTCTTTTGGTTCACAAACTTGGAAAGAAACCTGTGCTTTAAATAAAGGCCTTTTATACTCAAGGTTTCAGAATGGGCTATGGAGGAGTTAGTATTTTTTTTTTTTAAATATATTTTATTGATTTTTTACAGAGAGGAAGGAAGAGGGATAGATAGTCAGAAACATCGATCAGCTGCCTCTTGCACACCTCCTACTGGGGATGTGCCCGCAACCAAGTCACATGCCCTTGACCGGAATCGAACCTGGGACCTTTCAGTCCACAGGCTGACGCTCTATCCACTGAGCCAAACCGGTCTTGGCAGGAGTTAGTATTAACACCAGTGATTCCCATCTGATGGATGCCCGTCTGGCATTTGACCAGGGGTACCAGTTCTAGAAGGTACCTGTTGTGTTCGAGGGCACAGGGAAGCAGGAGGCTGTGCACATGCAGTCATCCACAACTCTGAGATTCCTGTAGCCTCTGCTACTGTTTGGCACCATGGTGGGGAATGGGCTGCATTGTTATTATTGCTGAGTCCTCTTAGAGCACTTCTGCTCCAGCTGGTGATGCCCTGTTTCCATAGCAGCAGCTCTAGAGGTACCATGGTGGCCAGCAGTATCAAAAGAAGGAACATTCTATAAATAGAATCTACTTACCCCTAGGTATCTACCTTCAGTAGATGTCACAGTAGGGGCCAGTGTTGAGAGCTCATCAGAGCTGGTAGCCCTCAGCAATATTTTTGCTCTCTTGAGCAGTCAGTCCCTTGCTTTTCAAATGATTTTGGCATTCATTACTCAGACCTCTTTGTATTATTCTTATCTTATAGTTTTATTTGTTTCTTACATGTATTCCTTACAGGCTCTTTGTGTGCCCATTTAGTGATCCTTTTCTCTCACACAGTACATATAGTAGGCACTCACTTTTTTTTTCTTTTTTTTAAATTTCTTTATTGATTAAGGTATTACATATGTGTCCTTATTCCCCCATTACCCCCCTCCCACTCATGCCCTCAGGCACTCACTTTTTACTGAAGGATTGAACTAAGGATGGAAACTTTTTTCTGGAGACTGTCTTGTTTTCAACGTGGTTTGAAGAGATCATCCCCTGATCCATGAGCCAATCTTATACATCTGCCTGCAGATGTTGAACTTAATCAGCTTACTTACAAAGCTCTAAAGATGGCTTGAGCTTTGGTTCTTATCTGAAATATGGCATTTTGTCTGGGAGATCTGAGAATGATATTAATAGTTACCATTTAGTGAGTCCCTTTTATGAGCTGAGTTCTCTATCAGGACTCTTTGCAGAAGACAAATTCCCAATTCAAACTGTCCTAGGCAAAAAGGGGGATTATGTGGAAGGCTCTTGTGTCTTGTTTTGAAGGAGAAGTTGAACAGTCAAATGTTGAAAGAGTAGTGTCGCAGCTGGATTTATCAAACAACTGAAGCCCAGGATTGGAAAAATGCTCAGAATTATCTTTACTTGGAGACCAGAGCCCTCCCCTTACTGAGGAACCTTGCCACAATCTAATTCAATTTCACATCTTGGGGTTCCCACCATCAGAGAGAGATGAACTCTTTCCTGATTCATTCTGGAAAGTCACAGGAAAACCCTATTTGGCCCAGCTTGGGCCTGGACTGGTTCTGGGACAGCAGATTCCATAATAACAGGGTGAAAGGAAGATTCCTAAGAAGAAGCAGGGCTACCAGGTAAACAATTCCACAGTGCTCATTACTAAGCCCTGTATTTTTCTTAAATGTTTTTATTGATTTCAGAGAGGGGGGCGAATATAAACATCAATGTTGAGAGAAAATCATTGATCAGCTGCCTCCTGCACGCTGATCGAGCTCGAAACCTGGGCATGTGCCCTGACCAGGAATGGAACCATGACCTCCTGGTTCATGGGTTGATGTTCAGTCCTGAGCCACACTGGCCAGGTAGCCCTGTATTCTTTTGTAACAAAAAGCTTTTGAGCTAGGGTCTCTTATTCCTGTTCTTGAAATGGTGAGCCTGTACCTTCAAGAAGTATTGTGGCTTGGCAGAGATCACACAGTAAATGGCAAGACCAACAGTCATATCCATTTGCTGGTTCAAAAACTCTTGCTTTTAACTAATAGAATGCATTGCTTTTCCAAGTAGTAGGCAGGGAACGGGCAGACAGTTGTAAAGTTGGACAACAGAAATGATGGCAGAATAGTGGGAAAATAGAATTTTCTTCCCAGCAATCTTAAGAAAGAACAAAGTTGGAGGGATCACAAAACTATACTGCAAAGCCATTGTAATCAAGACAGCTTGGTACTGGCAGAAGGACAAGCATATAGATCAATGGAGCAGAACAGAACATTGATGATTCTATCCTTCTCTCTCCTTCTGAAATAAATATCTCAAAAATTTAACCACGCCATTATGGTCAATTAATATTGGACAAAGGAAGCAAGAGCATACAATGGAGTAAAGGCAGTCTCTTCAATAAATGGTGGTGGGAAAACTGGACAGGTACATGCAAAAAAAAAAAGAACTTACATCCTATACAAGAATAAACTCAAAATGGATAAAAGACTTAAATTTTAAATGTTAGTCACAAAACCATAAAAATCCTAGAAGAAAACATAGGCAGTAAAATCTCAGACATCTCACATAGCAGAATTTTTGCTGATATATCTCCTAGGGTAAGAGAAACAAAGGAAAAAACAAAAAACAAATGGGACTATATAAAACTAAAAAGCTTCTGCACAGCAAAAGAAGCCATCCTCAAAATGAAAAGGGAACCCACTGTATGGGAGAACATATTTGCCAATGATACATCTGAAAAGGGGTTAATTTCCAAAATATGTAAAGAACTCATTCAGTTCAACTAAAGGAAGACAAACAATCCAATTAAAAATTGAGAGGATAGACACTTCTCTAAAGAGAACATACAGGTTGTCAAGAGACATATGAAAAAAATGTTTGCCCTGGCTGGTTTGGCTCAGTGGATAGAGTGCCAGCCTGTGGATTCAAGAGTCCCAGGTTCAATTCTGGTCAAGGGCACATGCCTGGGTGTGCAGGCTCATCCCCAGTAGGGGGTGTGCAGGAGGCAGCCAATCAGTGATTCTCTCTTATTATTGATATTTCTATCTCTTTCTTCTTCCTTCCACTCTGAAATCAATAAAAATATATTTTTAAAAAATGCTCATTGTCACTAATTGTCAGAGAGTTGAAACTTAAAACGACATGAGGTATCACGTCACACCTGCCAGACTGTTTACCATAAATCAATCAACAAACAGGGATGTGGGGAAAAGGGAACCTAGTACACTGCTGGTGGGAATGTAGACTGGTGTAGCCACTGTGGGAAACAGTATGGAGATTCCCCCCAAAATTAAATATGGAACTGCCATTTGACCCAGTGATCCCACTTCTGGGAATATATCCTAAGAATCCTGAAATACCAGTCAGAAAGAAAATATGCATCCCTATGTTCAAAGAAGCATTATTTACAACTAGTGACCAGGTGCACAAAATTGGTGCACTTGGTGGGGGGTCCCCCAGCCTGGTCTTGATGGATTGCCCCAAAGAGGTAGGCCGGAGCCGGGGGTCCCGCCTCCATGGCACGTGCAGGGCCGTGGGATCCCGCGCCAAGCATGCAGTGTCAAGCCCCGCCCACCCTGGTGATGGATTGTGACAGCGTGAGGCATCACGGCATGAGGGCGTAACAACCACGTAGGCTATTATTAGTGTAGATAGCTAAGATCTAGAAACAGCCCAAGTGCCCATCAGTAGATGAGTGGATAAAAAAGCTGTGGTACATTTACACAGTGGAATACTACTTGGCTGTAAAAAAAAGAAGGACCCCTTACCCTTAGAGACAGCATGAATGGACCTGAAGATTATTATGCTAGGCTAAATAAGCCAGTCAGAGAAAGACAAATATCACATGATCTCATATGTGGAATCTAATAAACAAAATAAACTGACGAATAAAATAGCTCCAGAGACATGGATGCATGGAACAGACGACAGATCATAGAGGGAAGGGGGTGGGGGTAAGGCAGGAAGAAATTAACCAAAGAATTTATATGCATATATGTATAACCCATGGATACAGTCAATACGTGGAGAAGGCCTGGGGTTGGGCGGGAGCCAGGTGGATGGGGGCAAAAGGGGGAAAGTGGGGGACATCTGTAATACTGCCAACAACAATAAAAAAAATGCTTACTTAAAAAAATTAAATCTCTTAGAAACTGGCTGTGGACTCACAGGATAAAGACGCATATAAGAACCAGAGGGGATGTTAATTTCTCAACGCATTTCCATTGGCTCATATCTCTTCTGTCTACATAGGTGGCAGACAATAGTTCTGGATAAAAGAAAATAAAAAGATGAAAGAAGAAGAAAGCAGCAGAGCCTGTGCCAGGTTCCATGCTGCTTATCTTTCACGCACATGACCTCGTGTGGCTTCAGTAGCCTGCGCAGTCTGCTTCAGGCGGCAAGGGGAATGAAGAATAATGGCTATAGCCCTAACCGGTTTGGCTCAGTGGCTAGAGCGTCGGCCTGCAGACTGAAGGTCCCAGGTTCGATTCCAGTCAAGGGCATGTACCTTGGTTGCGGGCACATCCCCAGTAGGAGGTGTGCAGGAGGCAGCTGATCGATGTTTCTGACTCTCTATCCCTCTCCCTTCCTCTCTGTAAAAAAATCAATAAAATATATTTTTAAAAAAAGAATAATGGCTACAGTTAATGATGCTCAGAAATACAGAGATAGTGTAATTTGTTCTGCTGAGCCTTCTAGACCTGCTCAGTGGGTTGCTTTGCACCTCCCAATTGCAGAAATTGAGTTACTAAATAGGACCAGTACAGCAACTGCCTCTAACAACACCCTCGGATGCAGGCTGCAGCCACGCTCCAGTGCTCAATTCGGAAACTCCAGTAAGGGTAGATTGAAAGCAGACATTTTTGGGTGATTAGTTCTGTTTTTAGTCCACATACAGCTTGGAAAGGAAAAGTAGCCCCATTTTGTTTTAGAATGTCTAGGGCCAGAATCTATCTTTTAGCACATTTCTGATTAGCCGAAATGATGAAAAATATCATGGGGTAGTAAAAGTATTTTTTTTAAATCTTAACTTTTTTTTAGGTCTTAGGATTCTCCCAGTTACAAAATGCTCTTCTTTCTGTGTCATTGATTACTAGAAATTAGATTTCAAATATTGGGGTGTGTGTTGAGAATGGACTTGCTTGATGGAGTGACTGCTTCACAAGAACTCTTTTGACTCTGGAAAATGAATTAGATTAAATTTCCTTGACTTTGGTACATTGTTATAACAAGCAAAAGCATTTCAGCCTGAAAAAAAATCTGGCAGACAGTTTATCTTTCTTTAAGACTGAAATGTGAGATTGTGTGAGTCTTATTTGTTTGCTGGAACAAAAAAGTGGTACCTTCAGCAGAGAGAGTGCTGGTGGGATGCCCGATCGAGAATAAGAGAAATAGAGATAGAAACCCTTTCTCTGAGAAGGAATCATACACTTCTTCAGACCTTAGCTTGGTCCTTTTTGCCTTTCTTAGCTGAATGTCATATGTCTTAAGGTGTTGGACAAAAGACAGTGCTTACAATCCCAGTAAGAGCATCATCAGAACATGACATGACCGACGCTATCACAGAGTTCTGTGCAAGTCGTGCCCAAAAAGGTCAGTCATTTCTGGTGGGCAGTTTCCTGCAGAGGCCTCTTTAGTGTGTGTTTTTTATATCAGGACCCAACGTTTTTCAGAAGGTTCCAGTAGTTTTAGAATTTACTGACCCCTTGCATCATCCTGGGCTTTAGACTCCACATCAGGCAGTAGATAACAGTTAGTTTGGGAGTGTGGTGCTATTTTTGAACCACTGCTTATAATCATGCCTGAAGTTAGGGAAAGCATTCAGAGCAGTAGTCTCAGCACTGCTACTCTTAGAAGTGCCCCATGATATTTTTTATTTTAAAACAATTTTATTGATTTTTTAAAGAGGGAGGGAGGGAAAGGGAAAGAGAGAGAGAGATACCAATGTGTGAGGGAAACATCCATTAGTTGCTTTCCGTAATCGCCCCAACTGGGGATCGGACCTGCAACCTGGGTATGTGCCCTGACTGGGAATGGAACCTGACACTTTTTAGTGTACCAACCAACTGAGCCCCACTGGCCAGGGCCCCATGATATTTTTCATCAGTTGGCAAATATTTTTGTCAAGTTTCAGTTGTGCTCTAGCTTTGGTTAGATGCTGGAGATGAGATGACAATATGATTTACCATCAGAAAAACTTTTTAAAAAATATATTTTTATTGATTTCTGAGAGGAAGGGAGAGAGATAGAAACATCAATGATGAGAGAGAACCATTGATTGGATGCCTCCTGCACGCCCCCTACTGGGGATCGAGCCTGTAACCCGAGCATGTGCCCTGACCAGTAATCAAACCATGACCTCCTGGATCATAGGTTGACGCTCAACCACTGAGCCACACCGGATGGGCTTACAACTGTTATTTTAAAACACTCTGGCCCAAATAATAAGTTGTGAAGTTGTGACTTCTCGGACCTCCCTTCCTTATCTCTCTCTTCCTACCAAACAATCAAGCCAGTATTGCTGATGATCTTACTAGGCTCCCACAACACTATACATACCTTTATCACATCTCAGTGTTCTTATGGTTTGTTAGCCTGTCTCTTTGCCTTGCTAGATTATAAACTCCTTGAGAGCAGGAATTGTTTTTTATCTCTGCATTTTCAGTATAGTGTTTGTTATTTAGAATTTTTTTTTTAAAATATATTTTATTGATATTTTACAGAGAGGAAGGGAGAGGGATAGAGAGTTAGAAACATCAATGAGAGAGAAACATCGATCAGCTGCCTCCTGCACACCTCCTACTGGAGATGTGCCCGCAACCAAGGTACATGCCCTTGACCGGAATCGAACCCGGGACCCTTCAGTCCGCAGGCCGACGCTCTATCCACTGAGTCAAACCGGTTTTGGCAAGTGTTTGTTGTTTAAATAAAGTGGATATTAAAATTAGTTCTAGCCAAAACCGGTTTGGCTCAGTGGATAGAGCGTCGGCCTGCGAACTGGAGGGTCCCGGGTTCGGTTCCGGTCAGGGGCGTGTGCCTTGGTTGCGGGCACATCCCCGGTGGGAGGTGTGCAGGAGGCAGCTGATCGATGTTTCTCTCTCATCGATGTTTCTAGCTCTCTATCCTTCTCCCTTCCTCTCTGTAAAATATCAATAAAAAATATATTTAAAAAAAAAAAATTAGTTCTAGTTCTTAGGGAACACAGCCAAAAGAAAAAATGATTTTGCAGTTATCTCAGAAAGAAAATTTGTAATCTAATGTTTAAAAATATCTGAAATATCTCAAATAATCTAAAAACATATAGTTTATTAAAAGACCATTAAAAAGTATCTTTCTTAAATGAAGAGGGCTTTAGAGGTAGATGAAGTTCTTCTGAAAAAAAAAACACATACACATATACATGAATCTATAATAATAAAAGCGTTATATGCTAATTAGACTGAACAGCCAAACGACCTTCCAGACAACCTTCCGGACGAAGCCGGGGCTGCGAGGGCTGAGGCAAGCTGCTGCAGTTGCGAGGGCCAAGCCCCTTGCATCAATTTCGTGCATTGGGCCTCTAGTTTATAATTTACTATTATAGCTACAACTTTACAAAACTTGATGTCATGGTAAGTTAAAAATTTTGCCTCTAATTTCCTAGGTTATTTAAACCAACATTTTTTTCAGTATGTGAAGATTGCAAAACAATTATGTTGCTTAAGAGAAGGTCTGCAGTTGAAATGCGGGCACAGCCATAAGTACTATGGCTAGTTGTTGCCTGACCATCCCTGAGAGCAATGATGGAGTGTGTGTCTGTATTTGTGTACACCATGATTGATTGGTTGTAAATGCAACTTACTAAACATGTGTTGAACACCTACTGTTTTATCCTGGGCACTGCCGTAGGTATGGGGGAGTTACAACGAGTGAAACATTTCTCTGCCCTCTAAGATCACATAATCCAGTCAAAAGGTAGACCCACAAAAAATAATTACAAATGTTAACTATACATAAAGGTCCATGGGCACCCAGGTGAAGAATGAATGGATTCTACTGTGTGCTTCATGTACGTTTGGGAGAGAAGGTGTTTGGAAGGGAAGAGGAAGTCGGGAAAGGATAGAAAGAAATGGCACTTGAACTAGGCCATGGTAGACAACAGATTTGCACACAATCAGTAACTGTGTTGAGCATTTGAAAGTTTCCTCCTTTTGGTTATAACTAGACATCTGATAACTTATTCCTTATCATTTTTATTTTGTTAAAACTTTATTTTGGTTTGTCATAATCTTAAGAAATCTATGGTTGGGTGGTATAGCAGTTAGCAATGGTCAAAAGAATTTTGTATCCTGCTTTTGAGGAGGTGAATATTAGAAACGGAGGGAAATTTTTAAAATTTATTTTAAGTTGTAGTTGACATACTATTAATTTCGGGTATACAATATAGTGATTAGACATTTATATACCTTATGAAGTGATCACCACAATAAGTTTAGTAAAAAATCTGTCACCGTATATAATTATTATGATACTATTGACTATATTCCCTATGCTGCATTTTACATCATCATGACTTATTTTATAACGGCCAGTTTGTACTTCTTAATCTCCTTCAACCATACCCTTCTTCCCCTATGGCAACCATCAGTTCTGTTTCTATGAGCCTGTTTTGGTTTTGTTTTGCATGTTTATTTATTTTGTTTTTTAGATTCTGCATATAAGTGAAAATATACAGTATTTGTCTTTCTCTGTCTGACTTATTTCACTTGGCATAATATCCTCTAGGTCCATCCATGTTGTCACAAATGGCAAGATTTCATTCTTTGTTGTGGCTCAGTAATATTTCATTGTATAAATGTACCACACTTTTTTTTTTTTCAAATCCTCATCCAAGGATATTTTCCCATTAATTTTTAGAGATAGTTGAGGTGAGAGGGAAAGACAGAGAGAAATATTAATGTCAGAGAAACACATCAATTGGTTGCCTCCTGCACGGGCCCTGACCAGGGCCCGGGCTGGGGACCGAGGTACGACGTACCCTTAACCGGAATCAAACCCGAGACTCTTCGGTCCACAGGCCAACACTCTATCCACTAAGCCAAACCAGCTAGGGCTGTACCGCACTTTCTTTATCCATTCGTCTGTTGATGGACACTTAGGTTGCTTCCATATCTTGACTATTGTAAATAATGCTGCATTGAACAGAGAGGTGTATATATCTTTTCAAAGTAGTGTTTTTGTTTCCTTTGCATAGATACCCAGAAGTGGAATTAATGGGTCATATGGTAGTTATATTTTTAATTTTAAAGAATCTCTACACTATTTTCTATAGTGGCTGCATCAGTGTACAATCCCACCAACCGTGCACTAGGTTCCCTTTTCTCCACATCACTACTAGCACTTACTATTTGTTGTCTTTTTGATAATAGCCAATCTGAGGTGTGAGGTGATATATATTGTGGTTTTGATTTGCATTTTCTTGATGATTAGTGCTGATGAGAAGAGGTAGGGAGGTGGAATGAGTGGGCATGGATTCACTCAGGGAGGAGCTAAAAATAAGACGGGTCAGCTAGTAGGCAGGCCTAGAGGTTGTGTGTGAGAGGGAACAATGTCGTCAGAGGAGAACATTACATATATACATGTATATTTATCTATACATATATGCATACATGCATTTGCTCAGGTTGGTCATAAGTTCTGGAAATAAATAAAATATTCATGCAGCTTTTTACAACTCTTATGTCACTAAATTTTCCCAACAACCCTGGAAGTGCCATCATCACCACTTTTTAGACAAGGAAACTGATGCCCGAGATATACAGCTAGTATGTGACAGTGGAGAGAGGCCTCATATTCCTGCCTTCTGACTGAAAAATGGACAGTTTTCTCATGACACCACAGCTATTTCTTTTTCTTTTTTTAATTCTTAACTGAGGAATGTTTTTCTAGATTTTGAGAGAGAGAGGGAGGGAGAGAGGGAGAGAGAGAGGGAAACATCGATATGAGAGAAAAACACGAATCAGATGCCTCCCATACTCGCCCCAACTGGGGATCGAACCTGAAACCTAGGTATATGCCCTGACTGGGAATTGAACCCAAACCTTTTGGTGCGTGGAATGATGCTCCAGTCAACTGAGCCACTTGGCCAGGGCGACACCACAGCTGTTTCAGGGATGCTAAGTCCTGGAATCAGAAAGACAGGATGGTAGTTGCTAAGTGAGGCATCCTTTTTGGTTGGGATGGAATGGAGAGGAGCCACCTAGAGTGACCCAATCCCATTCCATTGCCCCTTTTCCAACTCCAAGACCAAACTTTCCAATGATGAAAATACCGTGTCCAGGTGCAGAAATGACAGGTAAAAAGCTCCTTTGCTCACAAACCTTTGTAGATGTAAGTAAGTTGATCCAGCAGAGCAAACACACACTGCCCAGGGAGGTGGTGGAGCAGCTGCTGGAATCACGACCTCAGACTTGGCAACAAACGGGCTAAGGGCCTTCTCAGAGGAGCTTCTGGGCGTTCATTGCGGAAGCCATAGCATAGTGACATGCACTAGCTTAGCATCCTTGTTCCCACATGTGAAACCTCCTGCAAACCCCAGAGGAGGTGGAAGAAGATCAAAAGAAAGCCATGTTTGGATTTGAGCTGCACGCAGGGCAGGGAGCTCACAATAGAAAAGGATTCCCAATTTGAGAAGAAGTGGACAGCTCAGGAAACCTGGGAAGGAAAGGGAGATATGATCCCGCTAACAAGGAAAATATTTTCTGCAGAGGAAGACAACTTAACTTTGCTTTTTGAGGATTTAAAAAAATATTGATTTTTTTTTTAAAGAGAGGAAGTGAGAGGGATAGAGAGTTAGAAACATCGATGAGAGAGAAACATCAATCAGCTGCCTCCTGCACACCCCGTACTGGGGATGTGCCTGCAACCAAGGTACATGCCCTTGACCGGAATCGAACCTGAGACCATTCATTCCGCAGGCTGACCTTTATCCACTGAGCCAAACTGGTTTGGGCAAGAGGATTTTTTTTTAAGCAAAAAAGAAAATGTATGAATTCATAATCTAGAAGTAGCTCTTCCATTGGGTACAGCTGGATTCAGGGGTTCAGATAATTCTGTCTGCCTTTTGTCTTTCTCCATCTCAGCTTTGTTTTCCTTTTCCCTCTGTGAGGGTGTCCTTCCCACGAAGGCTGTCTGTTTTTCTCTGTAGGCAAAAATGGCCACACACAGCTCCAGGGTTACATAGCCTTGTCATTACATTTATAAAGGGCTAGTGAGACCCAGTTAGGACAGGCTACTCTTAAATCCAAACTAAATAAAGTGCTTTTGATGAAATGAAGCATGGGTCCTTTTGACTGCTGCATCTTTTATAAATACACATGTTCTGCATATGTGTGGCTTTTGCACCCTCACAAATCCCTGAATATTGCTTCCCCTACTCACAGAAGCTACTGTGGGTTGCAATATTTTTAATGTGTGGCATTCGTCTTTGTAGGTTCTTATTTCAGGGGAAACATTTGGCTCACTTGTAGTTTTAAGCGTCCCTTTCTTACTTCATTTCTTTGATTTCCATGTGGGGTACTATAATGTCTTTAAGGTTTGCCACAGTCTGGAGTCTCCATGGATAGTTGTGATGTTTTTGAAGGCACAGTCATCTGGAAATTCCAAAATTCAGAGCTTCCCCTACCCCCATCAGTCACCTCTGTCTCTCTACAGGTTTTGAAGGTTACTGCATATGTGCGCATGCATGCACGTGCGCGCACACACACACACACGCACACACAGATATGCATGTCCTGTTTATTTGTTGTCATCAAAATGTGTAGTAATCGCTGGGATAGAGGGAAATAGTTTCGTTTTTAAATTAAAACTTTATGATGCATATTGGCAAGAATCCTGAGTATTTCCCTGTATCCAAATGCTGGACTCTGTCTCTACTACTTTGGTCCAGTAAAATTGTCAGTGTAAGTGCAATGAATCAAGAGAATTTATTAATTTTCTTCTGAAGCTGGACTTGATTACAGTGTAGGGATTGGTGCCGTCTAGTTTTTCATCTTTTTCTCTTATTCTAGGCACTTGAAGAGGCCCAGAAAGCGATTCAGCAACTCTTCGGCAAAATCAAAGATATCAAAGACAAAGCAGAAAAATCAGAGCAAATGGTGAGTTTAGGTTTCTTCCTAATTTTTTTGCTCCAGAAGAGGAAGTTTGCATTTCATCCAGTTATACTCGTTAATGGGCTTTTACTCTCATTTGCTGCCAACCATAGCACCCACTTCTCTAAAACAAGCCCTCTGAGTACACTCTAGATCAGTTCAGGAGGAGAAGCTAGCGATAGTAACTCATTCCCTGCCGCCCGATATTTGCAGCCCTGTGTTTAAATAGTTTTCTAGTCATTTTGGATTCCTTTCTCTAGCGCTTGTTTATGTCATGTATTTTACTAGTATATCACGCATAGTACTAGGCTTGTGTTAGTTGCTCAATGAATGGAAGCCATTATTAAGATATACGATATGTCACTTAGTATCACATGAAAATGGTTCCTGGATCTGGGAGGTGGATGTAGCCTGCCCATGATTCATGCTTATGGTTTTGATTAAATCCTCCCTCTACACATCTGTCTTCCGGTGATGTACTCTGAAGGCCCCGCTCCTGACCAAGAATCCAGCCTCACCCACTCCTACTCTGTGGGAGGTGCTGTGAAATGCCAACTCCTGGGCTCAGATTCTGACTACAAAATGTCATGTTTCTGAATTACAGTTTTTTCAACTGTCAATAAGAATAACAACATCTAGCTCAAAGCATTACAAGAATTGAATGTATGAAGAGCACTGAGCATAGTCTTAGACTTGTGTTAGTTGCTCAATGAATGGGAACCATTATTACTATCATTTTTCCCCTAATCTTTTTGGTTACAAAAAACCTTACAGGTTTGTGATTGTGAAACTGAGCTGTGCAGGTCATAATCTTTATGGGTTCATGCAGGGTGATCCAACTAGAAAATCAGGTCACATGAACTTAACTCACTGCCAGGTTTTTCACTTTTTTTTATTTAAATTTTTTTTTAAATCCTCACCTAAGGACATAGTGTGTTTTTTTAAACTGATTTGAGAGAGGGAGAGAGATCAGTTGGTTACTCCCTGTATGCAGCCCCGACGGGATTGAACCTGCAACCCAGGTATGTGCCTGAACGGGGAATCGAACCCACAGCCTTTCAGTGTACAGGACAACACTCCAACCAACTAAGCCACCCAGCCAGGGCCCAGGTTTTTCACTTTTAATGGGAGGTATATCTTTCCAGTAACCAGGATATTTGTGCCTGGTATCAGGGCACTCCCTCCCTTCCAGGTATCAGAGAACCTGGGAGCAAGTTGCTCTTCAGAAAGCTTCTTGGTCAACACAAACTCAGGCAGTCAGTGGAAGATTTCACCTGGGTGTTGGTAAAGTTGGCAAATTGCCCCCACTTCACTACCCAGTGTACTTTTCTAGTGACTGAAATACACTTGTGTCCCCAGATATAGCACTTCTTCCTCTTGGACCTGGCAGATCAACACTTGGAATTTTACTCCTCTGATTTCCTTCTCACTCACTGAAGACTATACCTCTTCTCTTGTGACATTACATGCTAAGCTTATGTTGTGGGGTTTACATTCTTAAAAATCTTCAAATTTGAGAGGAATGCTTTCTTTTCTGGAGACAGTAAAACCTAGTTCCATGAGTGAAGACCATCTCAGTAGAATTAGCCAACTAATACCATCCATTTTTGTTCTGAACCTAGTAGTCCCAGTGGCAGAAGGCATACTTTTCTGACCTTGTTTAAGGTCAGAACAGTACATGCACTGTACTTGGCTTCTGGGCCCAGTAGACTCCATTGGGGGTGAAAAATAAAGTTCATTTCATTCTCACAAATGAGGATTTTATAACCCTGGGTAAAGTCGGTTGAAGAAATGCCAAATTAAATTTAAATGGGTTGATTGAGAATAATTTTGAATATCTGTTGTGAAAAAGCCTGTGTTTTCTCCAAGGGCTAACCTGAGACTTTTTTTAACATTTTATTTTTCAATTACAGTTTATAGTCAATGTTATTTTGTATTAGTTTCAGGTGTAACCTGAGATTTTTTTTTTTTTCTCTTGCTTCATTTGCAGTATTTTCTTGTGGAGCTACTTGCAGATGGGTTTACATTGTTCTTACCTTCTTCCTTTTTCTTCCATGGTTTTCAATATTTAGGTTAAAGAAATCACCCGTGATATTAAGCAGTTAGATCATGCCAAACGCCACCTGACCACCTCAATCACAACGCTGAATCACCTGCACATGTTGGCAGGCGGCGTCGATTCCCTCGAGTAAGCAGTGTCAACTTTCTCTTTTGGGTCCACATGAAATTAATGTGTTACATATAGAAAAGGGTTTATTTACTTCTCAGCCAGTAAAGTCTCACCATTCTGCCCCACTTTCTGCAAATCTGGCTCAAATGTTCAGTCACCAGGTTTACTTTTTACCCTCTGGTGTTCAAAACCCAAAAAACAACCTGACACTTTTTACTGTTGTTGTTAATCCTCACCCGAGGATATTTTTCCCATTGATTTTCAGAGAGAGTGGAAGGGAGGGAGGGAGAGGGAGAGAGAAATGTCAATGTGCGAGAAACACATGGATTAGTTGCCTGCTGAACTTGACCCAACTGGGGCCGGGGATTAAACCTGCAACTCAGGTATGTGCCCTTGATCAGGATTCAAACCTGCAACCCTTTGGTGAGCAGACTGATGCTCTAAACACTGAGAAAACCAGCCAGGGCACAGCCTGACACTTTGAAAGGAGATGCAAATGAATCTGAAGGGGCCCCAGAAGCTTGTGGGGAAATGACTTCAAGAATACAGGTTGTTTCCATATGGTAGATCTCTATCATTGAAGCCCACAAGGTGATTCGGGGCCATTGTCCCTCCCTACAGTCTTAACCTTGGCAAGTTTTCCTGCTTGTGTTGGGCTGTCACATTGTCATTGAATGTATCATATGGAAACATACCTTTGATTTATCATTCAATCCAGTTTTTCAAATACAGTAGCTTCCTGTTTGGTTTATAGAGGAGCTATAGGGAATGATGCATGAGGACATTAGAAATAGTATCAAAAGGAAGAACTGGCCCTAACCGGTTTGGCTCAGTGGATAGAGCTTCGGCCTGTGGACTGAAAGGTCACAGGTTTGATTCCGGTCAAGGGCATGTACCTTGGTTGTGGGCACATCCCCAGTAGGGGGTGTGCAGGAGGCAGCTGATTGATGTTTCTCTCTCTCATCGATGTTTCTAACTCTCTATCCCTCTCCCTTCCTCTCTGTAAAAAATCAATAAAATATATTTTTTAAAAAAAGGAAGAACTGGTTATTTACCACAAAGAAGCCAGTTCTCTTCTGTGGTCTATCTCAGGCTGAATCCCCCCTACCCCAGCCTCAGTGTAATCTCATGTGTGGACAGAGAAAGAGCATCTTCATGTAAATTTAGTTGCAGTATCCAAAGTTGGGGCCGGGGGGCTGGCTCCTCCTTGATGTCTCCCAGACGTTGCATGAGTTTCAGTGAACCCTGGTCCATTCTCCTGCAAGTAGTGATCATAGAGGTCAGAGGCCAGTGGCAGACTGGAAGAGCAATTTCCTCGTCCCTTCCCCCAGATGCTCAGTCTTGCACAACTATCTGACCAGGCAGCAGCATCACATCTTAGCTTGAACTTGATCCTGTCTTTGTAAATGCCTTTTAAGGGAAGTCATAAAATACACTTTTAATTTAAAAGCCCAACCTTAATGAAAGACTTAGATCTAATGGTTTGTCCTTCCTTGCTATGTGTAACTTGATTTTATCAGCATCCTTTTTTATGTTTCATTAACCTTTGCAATACGGAAACAGAGTTGCTTAACATTGGCTTAAAACCTACAGATCTGAGTTAACATGTAAATGAACCTAAATGCCCTTTGTTGTATCCTGGGAAGATGTGTTTGATTTGCCTCTAAACTGTAATCCTCAGATAATAACATCCTTACCCACGTTCTCTGTCAAAAGCCTGCTAATCCCATAACCCAACTCAAATCCCAAATTCATAGTTTTCCCAGATTTCCCCTTCCCCAATGAGAACCCATTATTCACACATTCTTTTGTACCTCCTATAGCACCTACCTAGTATTTCTGTTTAGAACTCAGTTCATCCTATTTGGTATTCGTTAGCTGTGTATTTGGCCCTCTCCCTGACTAAATGTTGTTGCCTTGAGGATTTAAACATCTGCTCCTCCCCTTCCCCTCTGCCACTGCATAGCACCATACTTTTTTAGTGCTCAGTAAATGCTTATTAAATAGAGTTGATGTGTTTTATTTTTTGGATTTATATAATTTGTTGTTTTTTTAATCTTTATTGTTAAAAATATTACATATGTCCCCATGTCCCCCCCGCCATCAACGCCCTCTAGCCCACTCTTGCCCCCTGCTCCAGTGATGTCTGTTTTAGAGCTCAGAGTAGATTGTTCCACATCTGTTTCTTGTGTCCTTAGTGGTTTTCTAGAGTTCTCAACTTCTTATTTCCTTTCAGAGCCATGACCAGGCGAAGGCAGTATGGAGAAGTTGCTAATCTTCTTCAAGGTGTAATGAACGTTCTAGAGCACTTCCACAAGTACATGGGAATTCCACAGATCCGGCAGCTTTCCGAAAGGTACTATGTCATCAGAGAAAATGATCTTCCTGTTTAAGAAAAGATGGTGCTGGGAAGTGCTGGAGCAAGATGGCTACCACAAGATGGTCGTGTGCACAGCAGAGGCAGGGCCCAGCTGCCGCTCCGCGGTGAGACCTGGGGGTCCCGTGGCTCCGTGCGCTGCGCAGAGGAGGCTGTTCGGGCGGCTCTGCCACCTGGGGCGGAGGAGGCAGGTCCCGGTGGAGTAGGCAGGTCGCGGCAGGGGAGGGTAGTTGTGGGCGATCAGGCCAGCAGGGGAGGGCAGTTGGGGCGATCAGGCTGGCAGGGAGGGCAGTTGGGGGTGATCAGGCCAGCAGGGGAGTGGTTAGGGGGCGATCAAGCTGGCAGGCAGAAGCAGTTAGGGGCAATCAGGCAGGCAGGCAGGCAGGCAAGTGGTTAGGAGCCAGCGGTCCCGGATTGTGAGTGGGATGTCTGACTGCCGGTTTAGGCCTACAGGGATCAGGCCTAAATCGGCAGTCAGACATCCTCTGAGGGGTCCCAGATTGGAGAGGGTGCAGGCTGGGCAGAGGGACACCCCTCCCACCCCCCTACACGGATTTTGTCCACCAGGCCTGTAGTCCTATTATAAGAAGGAACCTTAGATGGCATCTGATCTAACTTTGTGATGCAGACTTCCCATCCACCATACCCTTACCAGCTCCTGACCATGTCTTCCAAAGCTGCCCGTGTCACATAGTTGCTGGCCTGCCATTATTTCAGTGGCAGCTGGCAAGTTGTATATCTCAACAACTCTCAGTTGTCTGTATTAGTGAGGGAAACTCTCCCAGTTGTCTATTTCCTTGTAACAAACCACACACGGCTCAGAGTTTCTAATTGACCACATCTTTTTTTGTATGGTTCTGGATTTTTATTAAAATCTTTTTATTATTTCTACGGCTCTGGGGCAGGAAGGGGAGATGGCAGCATGCACTCAGTGTGCCCTCTTGCAATGGAAATGCCAGAGAACTACAAAGGAATGTCAGAACAGAGCTTGGCAGAATACTAGGGAAGTCACCACCCTTCCCCTCATCCTTCCTAATCCCTTCACACTTAGAGATGGCTGGTCGCCATGTCACACTGGAGATGGAAAGCAGCTAAGAGAGTGGACAAATAGGGCTTTATGAGCTGCAATAAGGAAGGAAGTTTGAATGGAGAAGGCAGACTTGCTCTCAGTGGATGGGGGAGAAGGGAAGGAGGCAGTATCTCCTCCCCCTATCCTCATGATGATCCAGAGTTTATCTGCTTTTCCCATTCATTTATTCTTTCCTTCATTTACCTAATAGATATTTACTGTGCACCTTCTGTATCCTAGACCCTGTGCTGGAGTACCACCGGCACAATAGAAGCAATAAACTCTCTCTGCTCAAGGAGTTCATTTTTGTGTAGAGAAGAAAAACACTAATATAAAATTTCATCATAGCACAGATACAATAAAACTGGTATTTGCTATACAAGACATGGCAGGATCTTAGAGGAGGAACTGATAGAATGAACCTTCAGGGGCTGAGGGTAGGGGTTATAGAAGAATTCAATTTTAATCTGATTTTAAAAGAATGGGAAGGATCTTACCATCAAGGTAAAAAGGAGGGTGGGAGAATAGAAGAGAAAGAGCATCCTGTCACTTTGGGAGATGATAGAGAGTGAAAGCCTGCATAGGTAGTCATGGTCAGAGTTCATATGCATTGCTAGAGAACTTATTCTTTATTTGGTGGGCAATGGAAGGTTCTGAGCAGGAGGGGCATGATCTCACTTGTATTTTATGGAAGTCTGGTGGATTATAGGTACATGACACTGGGGGTTTAGACTATGTTCTAGACTAGAGAAGATAAGGACCATACCAAAATAATGGCCATGAGGTCAAGGAGCTGTGGTGAGGGGATGGTTACCAACTGGTTGGTTGTTTGTGATGAGCATTGTTGATGGCAGGAATGGAGCAGAACTGAATTTTATTTATAAAAGAGCAACTTAGAGACACACAAGCAAATGTGCTCTTTTAGTACTCTTTGCTTTCTAACATTTTTTTGAAAGGTGGTTTTATAAATTTGAAGAATGTTGTAATCACTGTTGTAATGACATTCCCCTTATAAAGAGAAAAGCTAACACTTCGTCAATATATTTCAGTGCTGCAAACTCTCATTATCATGTAGGGCTACTGCAAACTCAGGAGGATTTACTTTTCTTTTAGTGGAAAACCTCTATTTGCAAAAATTGTAGGTTAATATAGAGCATGTACTATTATTAAGTAACACTAAAAATAACACAAGAGAAAAAAACCTTGTTTTCAGTGCTTGACTACAATTGTTTTTCAAGAGGTATTAAAAGTTTGAGGAAAGTACAGACTTCTTATTTTTAGCATCATTTCTGGTGATTTTCCTCTCTGATGTTTACATAGCAATGGTAGAACCATCTGGAAATGATAGAAATAGCTATTTGTTTGAGGGGAGGGGAGAAGGCAAGTTATACCCTACGCATTGCTTCAGCTTCTCTAATTTAATAGCTTTCTGTCCATAAATTATAGAAATCATATAAAAGGTTGTGTTCTAAAATCTTTGCCTGTGCATTTGAAATATGAAATTCATGGATTTGAATATGGTTATTTTTTTCCAACTACCCCTCTGGAAAATGCTTAAACACTAATATAACATTGAAGGAAAGATTTTTTTAAATATCATCTTTATATTACAAATCCTCCTGGCTTAAGAATATCCATGAAAGCAAATGTTTCTAGTAATCAGTCAATATTCCCTAGGAAAGAATGGAAGAGTCTTACATTCTCTTGAAACCCTTGAACTAAAAATATTTTTCAGGGCTATTTCTAATCTCTTATATGTGAGAGATACCTGGCAGATTGCGATCACATGATGTAGTGATGAAAGAAACTAAAGTAGAGAATGAAAAGGCCTGCCTAGCTGTGTGTATGTGACAAGTTCCTGCTGAAAGAACTTTAGTTTCAAAAGTGTAAGTTTTGAAAGAGTAAGGGTTTCAAAAGTATAGGGGTTGTACTTGATGTCCTCAAAAGCATTCAAATGAGTTACTCTAAGATTCTGGGTTGAGATTATAGAGCCTGTCTGGAAATGGAGCAACTCAGACTAATGTGGCTAATTAACCATTCTGTCCCGGACACACCGAGTATTTGGAAGGTCAGTTTATAGTGAACCTTTGTATTTTGTTTGGGACTGTCATTCACAAGGTAATGGAAGCATCAGGGTTACTTTAGCTACAAATGTCTAAATAATTTTCCTAATTTGCTGCCCCTTTGCTACCACCCCTTATAAAAACTGATAGCACATTTAGGAAAGGGTACCTTTAAACACCCGTAGTCACATGGCATAGAGGATGCTAGGAGCCAGTTGGTTGACATTTCTTTCTAGGCAGTACAGTGAATCTTTTATTTCCTAAGAGTGATCAACATTCAACCAGGCAGAACTTATTTGGATGCCAGGAGGAATTATTATTTACTGTCCTATTCTCTACCAGTTGTAGATTGGTTTTCATAAGAGTGACTAGGAAATCTTGGTAGCTCAACCCTTCTATGTGCTTTGCTAACAGAGTCTCAGCTGTTCCATCTCTTTACAGTAGGCATTTACTTTTCATTGTTAAAAGAGGAAGGAATATAAATAAAGGAGTCAAGTTGAAGATAGATTCTTTCAAGTGATTTTTTCCCCCTAGGATCCTGTTTAGGCAACTGATTGTAAAGACTGCTGTTCACATCTCACCCTAATGTTACATGGAATCGTGGTTTGGGTTTACAGACATCATCATTAATGTCAATAAAGGAAATGGTTGCTCTTTCATCGGAATCACTGATAGACACTTCAAAAACTACGCTTGGAAACCTTTATGTGCGGAAGCTTATTCTTCGGCTCCAACATTAATTATACATCTGACTTGTAGTCTCCTGTAAAGATGGATGCTGTTGGCAGCTAGTGCTACAAGAGGGGTGTTGTGGAATAATCAGTACTAGAGAGGACGCTGAAAGGCATCTTGTACAGGCCTCCATCCCCACCCTCTTATTTCACAACTATTCTTAGCTGTAGCCTTGGTAGGGGAAATGGCTTCCTTATGATTATGCCTGGCTCACTAGTGGCACAGCTGAATTGAGACTATCTCAAGAGGTGACTTTAAAAATGGATTGACTTATATGCATGCATATAAACCTAATCAATGGACACAGACAACAGGGGGGTAAGGGCATGAATGGGGGGGTGGGGGATAATGGAGGAATAAGGACACATATGTAATACCTTAATCAATAAAAAAATTTTAAAAAAATGGATTGAAGATGACTAGGGAGTCTGCAGATCACAGTATGATACTTCACCTCTCTTCTGCACTCTGGAAGTACCAAGCCACTGGTTGTCTTTTCAGGCACCCTAGTTTTAATCCAGTAAGAAGATGGAGTTAAGGGATGATGGGGTGACAGAGGCAGAGCTGGGCCCATCGGTGTCACTGAGATGCTCAGGAGTCCTGAGAATATGGCCCAGAGTGCCCCCTCCAGGAATCGTCCCTGTGGTTCAGGAGGGAATAGTGCTGCCAAGAGGAGAATAGGAAGAGAGGGGCCTGAGGCTCTGGAAGCTCTGTCTTGTGACCTGGCACCAGGGGAGTCTGTCTGCCTAGCCCATTACATGGAGTCACAAGACCTCCAAGGTACAATTTTACAAAAACTGGTTCTCTTTCCTGTCAGAAATACTTCCCATTGTCTTTTGGGCACTTCTGGATGGATGGCCTTGATTCTGATTTGGGGAGCCATGCAAGTAATAGCCTTATCTCAGTCATTTCTAGCCCTCTTGAAAACTAACTGAAAAGGCTGCAAACTCCCCTATCAGAGTGGTTTTAAACATTTTGAAGATAGTGGAAAAATCCTGTAAAGTATTTAAAATAAAAGCATAATTATGACTCTGCCACAGAAAAATCAGACTGTTTTGGGTCCTGCCTATCCCCTCATTAAAAAAAAAAAATCTCAGTAGGTTGCTAGGCACTGCCTAGTAGCCAAAGAAATTGTGGTTGTGAGCTATTCACTATTTCTAGAAACTTCATAAAGTTAATTCCGAAGTAGCAGGGTGGAGACCAAGAAAGGAAGAACACTATTTTATGGGGCTTTTAGCAAAGATAAAATATTCGCCTCAGGCTCAGGGCAGTTTAGCAGCGCCTCAGAGCCTTGCTCCACCCCATCTCCCCGTGGCTGGCTGGGGCATGGCCGGCTGCTGGTGGAGGACATGAGCATTGCAGGGGACCACGATGACACAAACTTACTTTCTCATCCCAGCTGTGCTGCTTTCTCCTTTCATTTAAGCTGAAAAATACTTATTGAGCTCCTAATGTACATGCAAACCACTGTGTCAAGTACTGATCCTCCGTTTTTAACTGATTTTCATCATAACTCACTCAGTCCTGATATTCACAATCTTCTGAGCGAACGTAAATCTTCATTCAATGGCCTTCCCTCTCAATTAGCAGTTCATCTTTATCATTTTAGTCTTTATTATTTCTACTCTAAAAAAACATTCTTTTTATTCATTTGTTAAAACTTATGAACCTGATCTTGGTTTCTTGGTTGGAAGAAACAACAACTCTGAAACAGTATGGAGCTCTCCTCCCATTCTTTACTCCAAGGAGCAGGTGAGCAGTTATACTGGTAATTCAAAATGGGTTTATATCTGATTTGGGCCTTATTATATAGCATTTTCCTATAGTATAACTACTACCTAATGATATTTTGTGAAGGTTAATATGTACTACCTCATGACATGGCCTAAAAGAACTTGGATATAGAAAATCTATGGCTATAGAAAACCCATGTTGTATTTAAATCAGATAAACCTGGATCCTGGTCGTAAACCTGCTACTAACTCGTGTGTGACCTCTCATCTAGCCACCTTCCCCCTCCCTGTCTCTAAAGACTCCACTAGTTCTGACCTCTATAGATCTTTGCATAATTACTTATGAATATTTGAAAATTACCAGACAATGATATGTTTTCTTTTCTCTACAGAGTGAAGGCTGCCCAGACTGAGTTAGGACAGCAAATCCTGGCTGATTTTGAAGAAGCGTTTCCTTCCCAGGGTACCAAGGTATAGTTTTGCATGTTCTCTCCAATCTTTAATATTACCACCATTTTTACCTAATTCACACTCACTATAGTTACTATTCCCATTTATCATTCCAAAAGTGTTTGCTGGCAGCCATCAGTCTGTTTGCCAAACATCCAGGATAATGAAACCATTCTTGATTTCAAATATCCCAAAGCAATGTTGATTCCTCATTTATGTTCTTTCAGTATCAAAATGTGAGGCATGAGGATGTGTTTTGGTTTAATTTAATGTGTGTCAAAGCTAATATCTTGACTGC
Source organism: Plecotus auritus (assembly GCF_963455305.1). Lineage (NCBI taxonomy): Eukaryota > Metazoa > Chordata > Mammalia > Chiroptera > Vespertilionidae > Plecotus > Plecotus auritus. The sequence goes on from NC_137774.1 coordinate 36,039,393, forward strand.
CCAGTAAATTCCTTTTTTCTCATGTGTGTTTTTTTAAAAAAATCTTCAAGTCGCAGCGTTTTTTAGGATTGTTACATAACTTACTGGTTTCAGTTTGGTGAAAAGACAACTGGGAGGGCAGTCCACACAGAGGCTTATGTAACTTGGAGTGACACAGTTCGGAGACTCGTTTTTAACGATCAGAATCCTGTTCTTTGGCATTAATCCCTTTCGTTCTCACTGGTGGCATAGCTGTTTGTGTTGTGTCTGGGAAGCCCGCAGTATTTCGCTTGTGAACTATTGGTTACACTTCTCATGTAACAAGCTTTGCCTCACTTGGCTGGCATTGTGCTTGGTGAACTGCCTTTAGCTCTACCTTTAAACTGTAGCAGACATAATCTTAATGCTTTGCATGTGTCAGGGAGGGAAGAGCATTCAGAAGCTTTTATTCCTCTATTATTTGAGCTATTTCAAGAGAAAGGATTGTTCAATGCAGATATGAGCCAAAGTACACCGGGCAGGCAGCATTCCTCACTGCCCTTGATGGGCGGAGATGGTGGATATATTTTTATTTACTGAGCCCAGGAACATTTTCGGAATCTGTGTTATAATTCAATAACTGGAAATATCTTAATCATCTTTTTGTGTGCTCCATGAAAGAAACTTAAGAAGTAGGTGGGGGTAGCTGCCCCCGCTTTGTAGATTACTATTTAACCTGCTCCTGATTTTAATGTCTGTCCATATTGTGCCTGTCTTTTGGTAATCACACATTTTATTTGTAAAGCTTGTTCCTTTGAGGACTGTGTATCCTTATTCATTTGATGTAACTCGGGGGAGGGGATGTTGGAAAGCCATTCTGTGAATAGAGATTGTAAGGTATTCACAGATGATCAGCACTAGACTTTTGTTAGTGTCGGATCTGCTGTTCTTCCGTTTCAGGAAGTTTCTGAAAGTTGTGGATGAAGCCCAGCTTGATTACTTAGAAGAAAGTAACTGTGACCTACGGTATCTCTTTATCCCAGATCCCACCAGGCAGATGAAGTTAAAATGGTTTTCTTTAATTACTTGCTTCACTTTTCTCTGACTGGGTAACAGTGGGTTTTTTTTTTTAAGTTTTCTTTTGTCCTTTTTAATGGTTGTTGACTTTTCTTAAAGACCTTGTGCTGTTACTTCTATTTCACAAATGGAACTCACGATATATATTTTTTTAATTATCCAAAGTAACCTATGAAGTCCTTGTGAAATGAAAAAATCTGAACCCATGAGCTCAGGGTTTGGCTTCCGTGACTTCTCTATTAGATCAAACACTTTTACCCACAAGCAGGAGTTGAGCAGAAAATGATATATCAGCCACTCAATGTGGGGCTAGTCAGCATTTTAACAACTGAGCTCTGAGGCAGCTTAGGTAACACTTAGGAAACATAAATTTCAGTGCAGGTGGGTAAATTGGACAGAACTGACAAAAATAAAACAAAACACAAAGATTTGGAAGAACCTTACTCATTCACCTAGTTAAAGTCCATTATTTTTCGATGAGGTTCAATAACTGTGCCAAAGCTACGTGGCTACTTAGCCAAGCCAAGAGTAGATTCCAGGTGTTCTTTTTACTGTGGTCCACTCAGCCAGCCAAGTTCATGCAGTGAGTACCATAAAGAAAGGTTCATCAAGATTGAATTGCCTTCGGCAGTAATGACAAAGGCCTTCCCAAATGACAAAGGTCTTCCCATTGTGATGTATAGATACAGCCCCTCGATGTCCTCCTACTGTTCTTTTTAGGTCAAAGGGCTGTTAGTATAGTATTTTACCTTAGTTACATGTCTGAGTGGTTGAGTATCTGTAAAACAAATCTGATGGAACTTGCTCTTAGGTTTTAAATGCCAGCGTATTGTTTGGCACAAAAATAGCACCTTAAGAATAGAAATCTTATCTCTCTCCATGTCATAGCTGAAGCAAGGAAACATTTTTCTGGAGGCCATTTAACTCTTGAAGATCCTTTTTGTGAAAGAATAAGAGAAAATATGTCATTCTTTTTTTTTTTTTTCCAGAATAACCAAACTACTGCTCTCTAATGAAAGATTACTTCATGACATTCCCTTCCTACCTCCTTAAAAAAAAACCAGTAATTAAATGTAATTTTTGAAAGCTAATAAAATTACTTACATTACAATAATAATTTTGTTGCAAGTGTATCATAGTTCTGAGACACAGTCAAAAAAAGAATAGGATTCTGAGGTTGGAATCAGGGAAAGTGGCACAGGTGGAGTGAGACTGGGGTCATTCTGCCTTCTGGGCTCTTCCACAAGGCGATTTCAGTTTTGGTGTTGGGAAAGCAAAATTTCCTGTGGTTATTACAGGCCATGATTTTCAAAATGTCTCACTGCTGATTGACAGAGTAGCTTTTATATTGGCTACTGCACTCTAGCTTAATGATTCATTCATCGAGGAACAAGTAGCTAAATTATCCATCCACAGCAAAGGAATGAGTGTCAGGGGAGTGGGAGCAGTAATAACTTCAAGAGAGGAGCGGGAAGTAGCAGCTGTCAGAGGCCAGGAGAGTCAAAGGTTGTGTCTGGCTTCTGAACTGGTGTATGTTTGTTTTAACAGAGGCCGGGAGGACCCAGCAATGTCCTACGAGATGCATGTCTGATTGCTAATATTTTGGACCCCCGAATCAAACAGGAAATCATTAAAAAGTTTATTAAACAGCATCTGTCAGAGTATCTAGTCCTTTTTCAAGAAAACCAAGATGTAAGTATTGACCAAATGAGGTTAGATGTGACATTTGAATTGTATTGAAAATTGAATGCTCTCAAGCCTCCTCATTTATACTTTATTATTATTATTGCTGTCTTAAAGAGTTGATTGTTGAACCGTGAATGCTAGGGGCTAACTGTATAGTTCAGTGTTTCTTAACCGTTTTGGGGTCACTGACCCTTTGGAGAAATTAATGAATGCTACAGATCTCTCCAGCAAAAGGCACTTATGCCTAAAACTCTGCATACAGTTTCAGAAAATTTATAGACCTCTGAAGCCTATTCATGGACCTCAGGGTAAAAATCTCTGGATCAAATAAAAATGTAGCCTAGATTCTTTGAAACCATGAAAAGTAGAGAGTTTGGCTGTGTTTTTCTTGGTTCCGTGTTTTTGCTTTCCTTAAACTGTCAATATTACTTCTAATACTGGGGTGGACTTTGTTCCCTAATTTTCTAAGGTTGCCTGGCTGGACAAAATCGACAGACGCTATGCCTGGATAAAACGCCAGCTTGTGGACTATGAGGAGAAATTCGGCCGAATGTTTCCACGTGAGTGGTACATGACCGAGAGGATTGCAGTAGAATTTTGCCACGTCACAAGGTAGATTTCAACTCTGCTGGTTTGGGTGTTAATTGAAATCAGTCTTCCTGTCTTTAGCGGACCCATGTTGTCTTGTGGATTGGAATCACTTCCTGATCCCACCAAATGATTGATGGCACCCTCATATCCAATTATCACCCCACTCTCTGCTTCCGTCTTTGCTCCAGGACTTTCCTTTGGCCCTAGCCCTTGCCTGAACAGCCGGTCTTCTTGGCTTCACCAACTCAAGATTCATCAACCCAATTTACCTGTAGTGAGTGACTCATTGCCCCACATTTCCTCTTTGTCTGTATCACATATATCAGTTTGCAGTTGTATATACCCATTATTAATTTGCTTTTCTAACTTGATAGATAGCTAGTTCCATAAGGACAGGGTTAGTACCCACTTCAGTGACATAGTAAACCATCAGGAAATATTTGTTGAACAAATTTCCCACTCTACAGTACTTATAATTGTTGGGTAGTTAATAATATTGGCATCTGAGTGTTCTAAGCATTTTAAAGACCTGTCTTCGGTGTCCATGAGTGTAACCCAAGGCCACATAGTCCTTTATATCCAAGAAGGTTTTATCAGTATATCTATGACAAAGCTAAAGCTAGAGTCAAAATATTTTATTTTTTACTTGCAACTATACCATAGCAGTGGTGGTAACTGGATTTTATTAGTTATATATTTCTTTTTAATAGTTCAAAATTACATTAACTCCGGGTTAATAAAAAAATTTCATATCTAACCATAACTCAGCCACCTTAGAGTAATTCATTATAGTCACTTGTCTTAAAATCACAGAGACTATAATCAAATTGCAAGCTTTAAGCACATTTTGGTGTGGAATATGTTTTAAGGAAAACTGGCTGTTGATTTTGTGGTTTGGGTTTTTTAATAGAGTTTCTTTTTTATAACAATTTTAGATTCACAGCAATAGTGACAGGAAGATACAGAGATTTCCCATATACCCTTGCCCCATACATATATTGCCTCCCTCATTATCAACATTCCCCCACCAGAGTGGTGCACTTGTTGCAAGCAATGAACTTACACTGACACAGACGCCATAGTTTACATTAGGGTTTACTCTGTGTTGTACATTCTTTGTGGCTGTTGTTTTAAGAAACACATCCTATCTAATAAAAGGGTAATATGCAAATTAACCATCACTCTGTCACAAAGATGGAGGCGTCCATAGCCACAAGATGGCAGCGCCCAGTCCCCTCAGCCTTGCCGGAGTCCCCCAGTCCTGGGGGACTGCCGCTGAGAGCGGGCAGCGTGAGCGGCCTAGCAGAATGCTTGCTTTGTCACTGCAGTGACGGAGGGCCTCTGGGGCGTGGAGCGGCCGGGGCGGGACGCTTGCTTCGTCGCCATGGCAACACCCCAGCTGCAGAGGGCCTCTGGGGGACAAGGGGGCCGGCCCACTTCCCGGGAAGCCGCACAGCTCCCGGTGGCACGCTGTGGTTCCCGCCGGCTCCCGCGGAAGTGGCCAGTGGCCTATTGCACACAATATCACATGATGGGCTACTAGTTTGCTATAATAGATTTCAATAACTTTTTAGTATTGATTCAAGGTCAGTTGTGGTTGTCACTTCCTAAGTCCTGATTAGCAAAAGAAAGATGAATTCCTTGAGAAACTGGTAAGTAATTCTCTTTAGCCTACAGTTCAGTGACTTGCAAGCTAATTCTGAAAAATGAAGTCTGCAGGAGACTTGAAGTATATACTACACCAAACCTGCTATTGTGTCAGCTACTGGCAGTGTTTCTACTAAGCTTTCACTGTTTCAAAATCCTACTGATATATATTCTCAGATAAACCTTGTTTGATTTTTATCATTTATTTGTCGGGGATGATGATCATAGCTCAGTTCAGAACTCTTATGTCACTGCTCCCAGACAACTTACATTCTGAAACAGAGCACTTGAGAGGCACATAGACAGGCAGGAGCAGCCTAAACATATACGTGTCACTTTTCACATGGAAGGTCTGGTCTCTCACCTGTGTTTCCAGGGTTCTTGCTCTCTGTTTGAGGAGAAGGTTATTTCTTTGGAAGATGGAGGGCTTTGTAATTCAGTAATTAATGACTTGTGAAATTACATAGAAAATATGCATTTTTATAAAATACTGTTTCATATATATAATTAACAAAGTATTGAAAGGTTTAAATATTTAAAAATAGTAATAACAATTTAAACAAATTGGTGTTCATAATACTTGATTTTTTTTTTTTTTTTTTGACTGGTGGATAATTTCACCTTAAAATTCTTATTTAGAACTGGAGGCACAAAATTCATGCACGGGTAGGGTCCCTATGCCTGGCCAGCGATCAGGGCCGATTGGGGCCTTCCCGCTCCCGGCCGGGGCCTCCCTTCCCCTGCTGCTGGCTGGAGCCTTCCTTTGTTCCACGCCGCCCCCTGTTGGTCAGCACACGTCATAGCAAGTGATGGACTCCTTGTCTCCTGGTTGAACTCCCCAGGGGACACTTTGCATATTAGCCTTTTTTTTTTTTAAATATATTTTATTGATTTTTTTACAGAGAGGAAGGGAGGGAGAGGGATAGAGAGCTAGAAACATCAATGAAACATCGATCAGCTGTCTCCCACACGCCCCCCACCGGGGATGCGCCCGCAACCAAGGTACATGCCCCCGACCGAAACTGAACCTGGGACCCTTCAGTCCGCAGGCCGACGCTCTATCCACTGAGCCAAACCAGCTAGGGCTGCATATTAACCTTTTATGTAGAAAGATAGATATGTATTTCTATTTCCCAGGAATCAAAATGAGTTGGTAACAGATCTCAGGATTTGAAATGACCACATACTTTAACAAATATATATATAAGCTAAAACCATTTACTTTGTGCCCTGGATGGATAGCTCAGTTGGTTAGGGGATTGTCCCCATACTCCAAGGTTATGTGTTCTATCCCCAGTCAGGGCACATACAGAAAGCAACCAATGAATGTATAAATAAGGGGAAAAACAAATCAATGTTTCTCTCTCTCTCTCTCTCTCTCTCTCTCTCTCTCTCTCTCTCTCTCTCCCCCCCCCTTCCTTCCCTCCCTCCTTCCCTCCCTCTTTCTTTTTCTCTCTCCCAAATAAATAAGTTTTTAAAAAATTAAAAAACATTGAAAAAAAAAAAACATTTACTTGGTCTTATCTTGAACGATCCATTTGTTTGACAATATTCTTATCTCTCTATTTTGAAGGACAGAACTTGCCAAGATTATGCGGACCAGAGCTAAGGAAATTGAAGTGAAATTGCTTCTTTTTGCTATTCAGAGAACAACTAACTTTGAGGGATTTCTTGCAAAACGCTTCTCTGGCTGCACTCTGACAGATGGTGCCCTGGTAAGAACTCCCTCGGGGAGGTTGGAGCATGAAACCCATGGGTTGGGTAGCTGGGCTTTATTCTAGTCTTTCATGGTATGGTGATTCGTTTGTCTCTTATGCAGCTGTCCATGTTTTTATTTTATTTTATTTTTTAAAAATCTTTGTTGAAAGTATTACATATGTCCCCCTTTTCCCCCCATTGACCCCTTTGGCCCACCCCTGCTCCCCACCCCAGGCCTCCACCACCCTATTGTCTGTGTCCATGGGTTATGCATATATGCATACAAGTTCTTTGGTTGATCTCTTCCCACCCACCCACCTACCCCTGCCTTCCTCTGAGATTTGACAGTTGTAAAATATATCTATCTTTTCTTTTATGGAATCTGCCTTAAAAAAATATATGTTTTATTGGGTTGAGAGAGAGGAGAAGGGAAAGGATAGACAGAGAAAAACATCAATGAGAGAGACACATCCATTGGCTGCCTCCTGCATGCCCCCACAGGGATCCAGCCTGCAACTGGGCATATGCCCTGACTGAAAATCAAACTGGGGAGTAGTCCATGTTTTTAGAATGGCCTATCATTTTATCTAAGCACTAGAGGCCTGGTGCACGGAATTCGTGCACTGGGGGGGGGGTGTCCCTCAGCCCAGCCTGCACCCTCTCCAATCTGGGACCCCTCAAGAGATGCCCGACTGCCCGTTTAGGCCTGATCTCGGTGGGATCGGGCCTAAACTGGCAATCGGGCATCCCTCTCACAATCCAGGACTGCTGGCTCCCAGCTGCTTGCCTGCCTGCCTTCCTGATTGCCCCTAACCGCTTCTGCCTGCCAGCCTGATCACCCCTAACCACTCCCCTGCCAGCCTGATTGATGCCTAACTGCTCCCCTGCCAGCCTGATTACCCCTAACTGCCCTCCCCTGCAGGCCTGGTCACCCCTAACTGCCCTCCCCTGCAGGCGTGGTCCCCCCCCCAACTGCCCTCCCCTGCAGGCCTGGTCCCCCACAACTGCTCTCCCCTGCAGGCCTGGGTCACCCCCAACTTCCCTCCTCTGCTGGCCTGGTCACCCCTAACTGCCATCCCCTGCAGGCTTGATCACCCCCAACTGCCCTCCCTTCCCAACTGCCCTCCCTTCCCAACTCCTCTCCCCTGCTGGCCTGATCGCCCACAACTGCCCTCCCTTGCAGGCCTGGTCCCTCCCAACTGCCCTCCCCTGCTGGCCATCTTGTGGTGGCCATCTTGTGTCCACATGGGGGCAGCCATCTTGTGTGTTGGAGTGATGGTCAATTTGCATATTACTCTTTTATTAGATATGATAGGGGCCTGGTGCACAGGAGGGGGCCGGCTGGTTTGCCCTGAAGGGTGTCCCGGATCAGTGTGGGGGTTCCCTTTGGGCATGGGGCGGCCTAGGCGAGGGGCCTATGGTGGTTTGCAGGCTGACCACACCCCCCGGCGACCCAAGCTGAGGCCCTGGTATCTGGGATTTATTTATCTTCTATAATTAAAACTTTGTAGCCTTGAGCGGAGGCCAGAGCCGACCAGGGTGGGTGGGAAGCTTGGCTTTCTCCATTGCTGGGGGCAACCCAAGCCTCCTGCTTGCTCCAGCTCTGTGGCCGCCACCATATTTTGGGGTTAATTTGCATACTCACTCCTGATTGGCTGGTGGGTGTGGCTTGTGGGTGTAGCGGAGGTACGGTCAATTTGCATGTTTCTCTTTTATTAGATAGGATAGGATGGGCCCCATTTTACAGACTCACAATTTTGTGAGTCACAGAGACCTCACTTAATTAGTCACAAATACCTTATTACTTTATTAACTATTGAATTTTATTATAATTAGGATATGTTTTTACTACAGGGTTTGGCTTCTTAATTTCTCTGGTGAGCAAACCAGGTCAAGGTGTCTCTATAAACGTCAAAGCCACATGTATAGACTTGCATGTTAGAGAGATTCCAAAAGGTGAAACACAAAGGACATGGGTTGGAGGACTGTCCTCCCCTGGAAAGCTGGACTGTGGTGGTTCAATCACTTACTCTCCATGTAAGCAAAGACCAGGCCCAAAGTGTCTCTCTGAAAACCTCTTTTTTAGAAACCCAGGTTCCCTGCTAACACATAATATACTTTCTTCAGATTTCCCATCCATGGGGAAACAAAATTATTATGTTTTATGGTAGTTTCTGTTTACAACATTACATACACACAGGCTTGAGCTCCCTGAGTGCAGGAATCATGGCTGACTCCTCTCTGCTTCTAGTCATGCAAAGAGCACACAGACCCTGTGCAGGCAGACAGGAATGAGGAGGGAGGGAGGAAGAAATCAAAGTTGAGAGTTATAGCTCTTGAGTTTCCTTTAAAACTGGATTAAAAAAACAAAACACTGCTGGTGACAAGAGAGAAGCGATGTGATTGGGTAGGAAAATCCTTGGATCAGCAACCAAGAGAGACGTGTGGTCCAGTTTTGACTCTGCTGTAACTCAGTGTACTGCCTTCTCAGTTAACTGAAAAGAATAGTCTCTCCTTTAATAACAGAGTGCTAGGGGGACTAAACAAGACATAAAACCCAGAAGCCATAAAGAAAAGAACTGAAACATTTGACAACATAAAAAGAGAGAAATTCTGTGTGGAAAAAGAGACCACAAACATAATTAAGGGACATACCACAAACTAGGAAAAAAACAGTTTAAGCTATATAAGACAAATGATTAATATCCAGCATACATAAAGAATTCTTACAAGTCGATATGAAAAAGATAACTCAAGAAAAATGAGTACAGAGTAAGCAGGAAATTCATTGAAGAAATAATAGTTGGCTAATAAATATGTGAAAAAAATACAAGAAGATACTAATTGCCATACATCAAGTTGGCAAAAAATATTATAAGAATAACAAGACAGGATTTTAGTACTAGTATACAAATTGATACCGTCTTTTTGGAGAGCAAATTTTCATTATGTATCAAAAAATTTAAATGTGCATGCCCAGCCGGTGTGGGTCAGTGGTTGAGCGTTGACCTGTGAACCAGGAGATAATGGTTCGAGTCCCAGTCAGGGCATATGCCCGGGTTGTGGTCTCAATCCCCAGTGTGGGGTGTGCAGGAGGCAGCCGATCAATGATTCTCTTTCATCACTGATATTTCTCTCTCTCTCCCTCTCCCTTCCTCTAAAAAAAAAAAAAAAAATTCAATGTGCATGCACTATGAGGCAACAATATCACATCTAGCTGTGAAGTCTACAAAGAAAAATCCATACCAAGAAAGAGGTGAATTGCAGCTTTAAAAGCAAAAAAAAAAAAAGGAGATTTTTGTAATGTCCATTCTTAAAGAATGGTTAAATAAAGAATGGCTCTCCTCTCTGCCCTATCCATCCTGTGCAGTAGCACACAGCAGTTAAAAAGTGGTAGAATGGGAGGTAGATCTAGATGTGCTATCACAGGAAAAAAAGACACTTCTCAGATATGGCTAAGTGAAAAATGTAAGCTTGCAGGCCAATACATATGGTATAATTCCACTTATGTAAAAAACAAAACATGTTTATGTATGTAAGGGTGTAAGAAAAAGGTCTGGAAATGATAACAGTGGATGTCTCTGGGGAAGGAAGTTGGAGTGAGAGTAGGTGGAGAAGCAAAGAATTTTTTTTTTGTTCTACTCTGGTATTTTGCTTGAATTTTTCTTATATAAATGCATTTACATATTTTTTAAAACATCTTTTTTGCATTTACATACTTTAACAAAAGTATGTTATTTTTCAGTTTTTTTAAATGAGGGAAATGGTCCAAAACAGACTTCCAAACTTTTTTCTCTAACAGACTCTAATGTGGAATCCACACAGAATAATAGCTAACTTATTTTGAACACCCACTGTGTCTCACACTGTTCTAGGTGTATTTTCCTAAAGTCACTCACTTTATTTCATCAACTATAGGAGGTAGGTGCTATACTCATTTGAAACTTACCTGAGGCCACATAGCTTATATGTAAATACAGAAAAACTGAGCTACTGTAATTGAAGAAGGAGAGTAAGAGCAGAGATTGGGCCTAGAGTCCCATTCACTTGTTTACCCCTCTACTATCTTCTGTAGTCCCTACCATTCTAGTCCTAAAATTATAGGACTTCAATGGGATCCTGTCTGTCCCCCCCCCTCCTAACCCCTAAGACCTGCCTCAGAGTAGGCACATCAGGAGTTAGTCCCTCAAGGCACTGGGCTTAAAGAGTAGAGGCAGCAGCTCTCAGTTTTAAGGCAAGACCATAAGATTCTACCTATTCAGTGCCACTTATGACTTTATTAAAATAAGATACAGCTGAACCACAAAGCACTCTTTCTGTACTTAAAAATAGAAATATGTATGTAATATACACATGCTAGTATATACACACTTCTCTGATTGTCAACTCACATTCAAAATGGTATCTATTTATTTATTTAATTTATTTATTTTTAAAATCTTCATTGTTGAAAGTATTACATATGTCCCCTTTTTTCTTCCATTGACTCCTTATAGCCTGCCCCGCCCCAGGCAATTGTAGTATCATGGAAAAAAATAGGCCACAAAACAAATGAAAATGCCCTTAAAGACAATGCAAGTCACAGAAGGAAATGGGTAACAGCAATGACATTGAAAGAAACCTGTCTGTCTCCTGCGAAGTAGGTGGTTGACTTCAACACCACCTTGATTTCCTCATGTTGGCTCTCCTCTCTGCCCTACCCAAGCCATGCTTCTGGCCTGATTTCAAGCAGAGACTCTTGCAACTCTGGGTTCAGCCCTACAGAGATCTGTTTGGGGGCAAAGAAGTTTAAGCACTGGGCACAGGTCCCAGCTGGGAGTGTCCCCTGAGGTCCCAGGTTCCAACTGGACAGGGTTGGTAGAGCATAAGGTAATTTAGCTAACTGTATGGGAAATGGGTCCCAACAAAGGATGCTTAAAAAACATTTGAGCCAGATACCTGTTTTCAGCTATTCTTCCCCTTCTTTGACTAGACTTTACTTTCTGTTGATTTTGCTTTTACATTTAGGGAGCTATAGCGTTACAGAGGAACAAATGGCCCTGTTGTATCAGATGACCAGGATAGCCTGTAAGCTTGGGGTGGTCCCAGGACATTTCAGGCCTCGCTTGTGCTAGGAAATGTTCCAAAGGTCAAAAAAGCCAGAGTAACGTGGGCAGAGAAAGCCCCTCTAAACAAGGTGAGGATACGGAACAGAGTAAACACACAGAGACCATGAAAAGCTGGCAGGAGCTGTATGCAAGTTTGTGGAGACAATGCATTTTTGTAGAAAACCAATATAGGGATGTCAAAATGGCAGGCTGACTGTTAACCTACTGAGGGAGGAGATGGCCTCTCTCCACATTCACCCACTCTGCCAGGGCCACGGTCCTGAACCACAGCCTTCTGTGTCCTGGCAAATGCTGTGCTCTGTGGCGTGGGGTCTGGCAGCTAGGAGCACTTGAATCTTTTTCACTCATCTCTTCCTTTTTGGTCTTCTGTTTTTGAAATTTTCTGGCATAATAGATTTATCAATTCTCCTCCAGTTGTTCAGTTGTTTTCCCTCCTATCAAGTTTGCAGAGAGGTTTGGGTTACAAATCCTTGGCCAGAAAATCCTGCTCAACTATGAGCTCTTTATTCACCCCTCAGTTGGGTAGATTCTTTACAGACTTCTCCAAATCATTCAACTTCTTTTATTTTTTCAAATCATTCAACTTCTTTAAGTCAAACTCTTCCCCTTGATCATCTCTGTTCTAGTTATCATTCTGTATTCCAAGGCCTGACAGTGACTGCTTCATAGCCCACAAGGATTTTCCCTTAAAAACTAGTTTCTAGAAAGGCAACAGAACTCCTATGGGCTCTTCAGCAAGGCAGGCCAGGTCTTGGAGAATCAGTTCACCGCATCCTGCTGTGGGAAGATGTGAAGGTAGTGCTTCTTGCTGTAGGTAATGTTCACTTTGAGCTTGGTCCTGCCATCACCTTGCCATGGACCAAGTAGGAGGACACCTTCACCTGTAGCAGAGACCCTGGTGGATTAGTCAGGACCACTGACCATTCTCCCAACAGACAGTGCTGGAAGGAGCCCCGCCTGGGCTGAGCCAGGGGTTCCAAGTGGCCTGACTCCTAGTCTAGCTGTTGGGCACCCCTCCTGAAGACCTGCCATTCCTTGTCTCTTTACCTCCTCCCCATGCTGCCTTGCTCCTGGGATTTACCAGTATGTGTGGGGCTTTTTGTTGGTTTGTTTGTTGATTTTTGTGTGGAAGATCTTTTGTGGCCACCATTTTATTTCAGGGTATCAGAATAAACTACAAAATGAACCAGAGTATATCTTGATACCCTTTAATATGCCAAATTTCATAGAAAGTTAGTGAATTCCTTAGAAAGTTATGGAGGAGGTAAGAAGTCAGCCAAGGAGCCAGTTGACCAGAGATGCTCCCAAACCCACCCCTGCTCCATCCTTGATTGATTGACAGTAAAACAATGAGGATGAGTTTGAGGGGTAAGGAGCTCACCTGGAAAGATCTGCCACAGAGGAGCTCCTTCTAAGATGAGTGTGATGATTCATCTTTAGCTCTTTTTGGACAGATGTGACTTTGATATCTGATAGAAATGCAGACTGAAAAAACCTTAAGGACAGGGCTTGTTTTGTTTTTGTGGTTCTAGCCCTAACAAGTTTATAATGTCCTGTGCTGTCACTATTACTGGAAGAAGTGAGCTGCCACTGTTTTTTGCTAATTGCCTCAACTCCTGACCCTTGAGGAGGGATTCAAAATAGTTTGTAATTGTCTTGAAATTAAAAGCAAATGTCTCGGTGTGAATTAACTAGTGACTTGATGATTATTAGGGACTTGATGATAATTAGTGACTTGATGATTAGATTCAAGATAAACACTATATTCAGCCTCCATAAAAGCAGAGTAGATCGGGTTAAGTTGTTATAATTGGCACACTGAATTTGGAAAAATTTTTAAATGAAATTAAATTTTTCCCCACTTAATGCAGCTGCATTTCTCCTTTTCTTGGCCATTGCATAAGTTGCCTTTCTAAATAGAATTGTCCTCTGGCTTATAGGGGTCATTTTAATATACATTTATATTTTCCCAGTTTTAAAAATTACCTTATAAATATAGAAGCTGTAGGTGTAATTTTTGACCATGCTGTTTGAGCTTAAGAGTATTTGCAGAAGGTTCACTACTTATAAAAACCCACACAGAGTGACTTAGCCTCCAGCTCAGACTTCCAACAACCGAACACCTGCATTAGGGAGCATGTGTGAGAGGAGGAGGGGGCAGGGGCTCTGCAGTTCTGCCTAAGAGCAAGGACTTCTGTCCAGAACAAGGAAATAGCGTTCCCTTATCCAGGGAGCTAGCTCCCTTCAGTGTTTCAAAACATTTATAAGTGCTTCATTTGCTGCTAAAGGAATACATTTCTTCATGTGAATCACATCCTAATGGGGAATTAACTTCTGTTTGTTTCTGAGAAGAAAGTGCCTCATGGTCAAGAGAGAACATTTGGAAATTATAGGCAAGAATGAAAAGGCAGACAAAATGTCACTTCTTTTCCCATCAAACAGATGAGAATTTGGGTGTGTTCATTCTATACATTTTACACAATTGAAATTCCACTTTTTAAATACATTTTTTTCTCTGCTTATTTTATTTTTAAAATTGAATATAATTCATATAACAAAATTTCATATAAATCTCACCATTAAAAGTATACAGTTCCTTTTTTTTTTTTTTTTTTTTTTTTTAGCATATTCACAAGATTGTGCCACGATTCCAACTATCCAATTCCAGGACATTTTCATTGTCCCAAAAGAACACACCCCACCCCAAGCAATCACTTCCAATTTCTTCCTTCCCCCCAACTCCAGCCAACTACTAATCTATTTTCCGTCTTTATAGGTTTGTCTATTCTAGACATTTCATGTAAATGGAATCATCATTGTGGTCTCTGTGCCTAGCTTCCTCCACTTAGCATAGTATTTTTTTTTATATATATATTTTATTGATTTTTTTTACAGAGAGGAAGGGAAAGGGCTAGAGAGTTAGAAACATCGATCAGCTGCCTCCTGCACAACCCCTACTGGGGATGTGCCCGCAACCAAGGTACATGCCCTTGACCGGAATCGAACCTGGGACCCTTGAGTCCGCAGACCAACGCTCTATCCATTGAGCCAAACCGGTTTGGGCTAGCATAGTATTTTTAAGGTTCATCCATTGTGTAGCACATATCAGTGCTTCAGTCTTTTTTTATGGCTGAATAACATTCTATTATATGGATATGCATTTTGTTTAGTCATTTGCCAGTTAATGGACATTTGAGTTGTTTCTATTTGTTGGCTATTATAATGCTGTGAACATTTGTGATTTGTGTACTAACTCTTGTGTGAACATATGTTTTCAGTTCTCTTGGAAATATATCTGAGAGTGAAATTGCTGGGTTACATGGTAACTCTATGTTTAACTCTTGAGGAACTGCCAAATTGTTTTCCACAGCAGCTGCACCATTTTGCATTCCCACCAATGTAGAGAGTTTTGATTTTTCCACATCCTCGCCAGAATGTGCTGTTTTCTGTTTTATTTGTTTTTTAATTACAGTTATCCTCATGGTGTAAAGTAGTATCTCATTGTGGTTTTGATTTGCATCTTCTTAATAACTAAGGATGTTGAATATTTTTTTTCATGTGCTTATTGGCCATTTGTATATATTTTATAGAGAAATGTCTGTTTAAGTTTTTTGCTCATTTTTAAATTGTCTTTTTATTATTGAGTTTTAGGAGTTTTTGAATATATTCTAGATATATTTATGTATTCATGTATTTTATCATGTATCCGGTATATGATTTGCAAATATTTTTCTTCCATTCTGTGGGTTGTTGTTTCTTTTTGTTTGTTTGTTTGTTTTGGTAGTGTCATTTGATGTACAAAAGTTTTCAATTTTGATGAAGTCCAAATTACCTATTTTTCTTTATATATATATATATATATATATATATATATATATGTTTGTTTGTTTTTTATTTCAGAGAGGAAGGGAGAGGGAGACAGGGTTAAAAACATCAATGATGAGAGAGAAACATTGATTTACTGCCTCCTGCACACCCCCCACTTGGGATCAAGCCCGCAACCCAGGCATGTGCCCTTGACCAGAATCGAACCCGGGACCCTTCATTCCGTAGGCCGATGCTCTACCCACTGAGCCAAACCAGCTAGTGCCATATTTTTCTTTTCTGTTATTTGAGTTTTGGTGTCATATCCAAGGTTATAAACATTTTTTAATTAAAATATAAAGTGATCACAATAAGTCTAGTAGCCACCTGATACCATACAAGGTTATTATTATATTACTAGTGGCCTGGTGCATGAAATTTGTGCAGGGGGAGGGGAGGTGTCCCTCAGCCCAGCCTGCACCCTCTCCAATCTGGGACCCCTTGGGCCTAAACTGGCAGTCAGACATCCCTCTCGCAATCTGGGACTGCTGGCTCCTAACTGCTTGCCTGTCTGCCTGCCTGATCACCCCTAACTGCCTCTGCCTGCCTGCCTAATTGCCCCTAACCCTTCTGCCTGCCTGCCTGATTGCCCCTTAACCACTCTGCCTGCCAGCCTGTTCACCCCCAACGCCTCCCCGCCCCCCCGCCGGCCTTCTTGCCTCCACCGCCTTCCCCGCCGGCCTGATCACCCCCAACTGCCCCCATAGCCAGCCTGCTCACCGCCAACTGCTCCCCCCGCCAACCTGATTGCCCCCATCTGCCCCCCCTGCCAGCCTGCTTGCCCCCAACTGCCCCACTCTGGCCGGCCTGCTTGTCCCCTACTGCCCCCCCCCCCCCCCCGCCGCTGGCCTGCTCGGCTCCAACTGACCCCTCCTGCTCACCCCCAGCTGCCCCCCTTGCCGGCCTGATCACCCCCAACTGCCCTCCCCTCCTGGCCTGATCGCCCCTAACCACCTCTGCCTCAGCCCCGCCACCATGGCTTTGTCCGGAAGGTCTCCCGGTCTAATTAGCATATTACCCTTTTATTAGTATATATTAACTATATTCCCTATACTATACATTACATCCACATAACTTGTTGATTTTATAACTGGAAGTCTGTACCTCTTATTCTCCTTCCCCTTTTTCACCCTCCTCCTCGCTTCCTTTTCCTCTAACAACCATTAGCTTGTTCTTTATGTCTGTGCGTCTGTTCCTGCTTTGATTTATTTGTTTTGTTACTTAGATTCCACATGTAAGGAAGATCATACAGTATTTGTCCTTCTCTGTCTGACTTATTTCATATAGCATAATACCCTCTAAGTCTATCCATGTTGCTACAAGTGGCAAGATTTCATTTTCTTGTTATGGCTGGGTAATATTTCATTGTATATATGTACTACATCTTCTTTATCCATTTATCTATCAGTGAGTACTTAAGTTGCTTCCATATCTTTACTGTCTATATAATAAAAGCCTAAACAACCATTGACCGGTCACTATGATGTGCACTGACCACCAGGAGGCAGATGCTCAATGCAGGAGCCACCCCCTGGTGGTCAGTGCATTCCCACAGGGGGAGCGCAGCTCAGCCAGAAACCAGGCTCCTGGCTGGCAAGCGCAACAGTGGTGGCGGGAGCAGCAAGCCGAGCAGTAAGGAACGAGGGGTCCTGGACTGCGAGAGGGCACAGGTCGCGCTGAGGGGAACCCCCCCCCCCCCAGTGCATTAATTTCGTGCACCGGCCTCTAATTGTATATAATCCTGCAGTGAACATAAGGATGCATATATCTTTTTGAAATAGTGTTTTATTTTCTTTGGATAAATACCCATAAGTGGAATTGCTGGGTCATATGGTAGTTCTATTTTTTATTTTTTTTTGAGGAAGCTCCTTACTGTTTTCCATAGTGGCTAAAAACTGATGTCAGAGAGTTTACTGCCTATGTTTTCTTCCAGGAATCCAAGGTCATAAACATTTACTTATGCTTCATTCTAAGAGTTTTTTAGTTTTAGCTCCTTTCATTTAGATCCCGACCCATTTTAAGGTAATTTTTATATGTGATATGTAAATATAATTTTATATTCTACTTTTCCTCATGTCATATCTTAAGTGTTTTCTCAGTCACTATGCAATACTTTGCTGTATAGATGGTCCATAATTTCCCTAATTATCCCTTAGGTGCTTTTCACTTTTATAAATAAGGCCACAGTGAACATTTTTGTGAACAAGTCTGTTCACATTTCAGATTATTCTCTTACGGTACAAGTGAATTATAGGATCAAAAGCTAGGAGCATTTTCAAGTTTAAGCTAGCCTGTGTTTTAAACTGCTTTCTGTTTTCTTGTCTCTTTTGAGTCCACCTGCTTAGTCTCTCCCATTGCTGAGTCTTGATTTTAGTGATGGTTTATTAAGATTCAGAAAAAATAGAACAGGCTAGAAGAGGTTAATGGGGGGAAAAGGAGGACCTATGTTATACTTTAAACAATAAAGATTTAAAAAAAAAGATTCAGAAGTAGTCACTCTTTTAGTGCGTTGCATGGTGCTCATGTACTGATGCCTAATTTAAAGGGCTAATAACTCTGCCAGAAAAGACAAAGCGATCTGAAAAATGGTGTGTTTTTTTTTTTAGTTAGAATATAATACATGCTTCCACTCTTAAGTGTATACCCAAGAGACTTTAAAATTTTCATGTTCATACGAATACTTGTACATGAATGTTTACAGCAGTACTTACTATTCACAGTAACCAAAAGGTAGAAACAACACAGATGTCTTTTAATGGACAAATGGATAAGCAAAATCTGGCATATCCACACAATGGAATATTATTCAGCCTGACACATAGTTCAACATGGATGAACCTTGAAAACACTATATTAAGTGAAAGAAGCCAGACATAAAAGGCCACATATATGATTCCATTTATATGAAATGTCCAGAATAGACAAATCCATAAAGATAGATAAGTAGTTGCACCAGGGATTGGGGGAAGGAGAAGATCAGAAAGTGACAGCTAATAGATATGGGGTTTCTTCTGGGGTGAAAAATGTTCTGGAGTTAGATAGTGGTGATGGTGGTACAACCTTGTGAATATACTAAAAACCACTAAATTGTAAGTCATCTTAAAATGGTGAATTGTATGCTAATTATATCGCAATTTTAAAATATTAAGGGTTTTAGAAAATACTCTCTGATTTAGTTATAAATCATCTTCACACTCCAGTTAATTTATCTATGAGAGAGAGAGAGAGAAAGAGAGAGAGAAATACATGCTGTTAAAGCTCAAACAGAATAAAATATTTTAAAAGAACTATCTCTTCTCAATTACTCTAAATCCCTCTCTCGAGAAATGTCCACTGTTTAATAGTTTGGGGTATATTTTTGAGACTTTCTTACAAGCACACACACACACACAAGGTTTTTTTTGCTTTGTTTACAGAAAGTAGAAAATGTTCCCAAGGTGTCTGAAGAAAATTTTATTAAGCGTTTCTCATCTGATCAGAATTTATTCAAAATGTTTTTCAAGGTCCCTCTTTGTGGAGGGCCTTGGAAAAAGATGAAAAATTGAATATCACAGATGCTTATGGAGAAAGAAACCTATACATAACTATCCCAATGTGAGATACGAACATGGTGAAACCAAGAGGGGAGTCCCAGCAATATTAAACGAGGTGTGCATAGTGCTGTGTTCACAGCCCTACAGCCGAAGCCTCCAGACCATCTCTTTAAGGACAAATTAGGATTTGGGTTGGAGTAAAATATTTATGAAATAAGAAATGCAGAAATTATGGAACTTTCATTTCTTTTATTTTTTAATTTATTGATTTTAGAGAGAGAGAGAAAGGGAAAAAGAGAGAGAGAGAAACAGAAGCATCGACTTTGTTGTTGCACTTATTTCTGCATTCATTGGTTGCTTCTTGTGTGTGCCCTGACTGGGGATCGAACCCACAACCATGGCATATAGGGGTGATGCTTTAACCAACTGAGCTACCTGCCCGGCCTGGAACTCTCATAACTGAATGCTTTCTCCTCCAGGGAAAGGCAACAGATTAGTCTTAAGTTTCAGAGTTCCTTCTTTGATAATTTGAAGTGTCCAGCCAGGGCCTCAGAAAGGGATTTGTACAGACAGACACGGATACGGATAGATGACTGACTAAAGCCAGGTTCTGCCTTCCCAGCAGTAAATTAGACAATTTGACTGTCCTGTGGCCCTTGTGGTTTTGGAGGTGTTGGGAATCCCATGTGGTTTAATTAGTAGGAATTCACTTACTATGTGAAGAATTTTTTCTTTCCTGTGTGGACTTAACATCAGCTCTCATAGCATATAATAATGAATTCAGAAGGGGGAACAAAAACACAAAAAAGAAGAAAAAAATGAATTCTCTTAAAATTGGAAAGTTATTCATTTCTTGACAAATTTTTGGTTTCATTTAGCAGCCCCAGAGCTCATGGAATATGTCATTCGAGTTATTTAAAATCTAAACCCAAACTTGTAATTCTCTATGGTTTACAGCAGCTGCAAAGTGAGAATGAGAAGTGTGGTCTGGTTGGCTCTGACAACAGGGCTTATGCACAGAAGGCTGAGTTGTGCGCTGATTACTCTCTGCAAAGGCTTGTTCCTTCATCACAGCAAATTAATCTGAGCACTAGTGTGGCGCTCTAAATAGCAGGAGTCTGTATCCGCCCTCAGGGCTTTGTACTGTCACATTTACCAGTAGGGTAGTGGTTCCTGTGGTACTCTAGGGCTTTGATGGAGACTAGGGAAGAAGGAGAGAAACTCAGTGGTCCTGTGCCTTGTAATTTGATGGGCCCGTCGCTTTCATTTCCTGGAGAGATCTCAGAGAGACAAAACAGTCGGGACAGGATCTTGTGATTAAAAGGAGTCATTTTTACAAGACTTCTTGGCCCTGTGCTCCCATTTCTTCCTCTTCTGAGAGTTGCTTCATCCAGAGAAACACAACCACAGTTCTGCCTTATTTAGTTGCCCGCCCCTGTGAAACGTTAATGAACACTTACTGAGGTTTCCCTTTGCACCAGGCGATATGTTAAGCAACTTTATATGCATAGCTCATGCTTTAAATACAGTATCTCGTTTAGGCCTCATAACAGCTCTGTGCAGCGGGTATTTCTATCCCTTCACATTTCTTATAGAAGAACTGAGGCTTGGAGAAGTTTAGCAACATACCCAAGTGATAGAGGCTGGACTCAAACCCAGGGTTTGTTACTCAGTTAATGGTAACACCAGCCATGCAGTTGTTCAGGCCAAGAAGTGAATGATCCTTGATTCCTTTCTTTCCTTCACCCTCACATCCACTCTATCAACAAGTCCTCTGGACCTTATCTCCTACGTATGTCCCAAATCTGGCCACCTTTTTTTTGTTGTTTTTTTTTGTTACCACAACGCCAGCTTCGTCTACTCCCACATGGGCCCTTGCCTAGAACACTGCAGCAGCCTCTTAAGCTGGTCTTCTTGCTTCCATTCCAGTTCATAATGTTGGAATGACATTTTAAAAATCTAAATTAGAGCCTATCATTTCCTTGTTTAAAACTCGCACTGACTGCCCAATTGCTATAAGAAAAATCTAACCTTTACCATGGCCCAGGAGAGGCGATGTGCTTGAGCTCCTGCTGCCTCTCTTATCTCATGCCCTGTCTTCCTTCCTGTCCCTCAGACTCAACAAGCTCGTTCCAGTCTTTGCACCAGGTCCCCCAGCTGAGAATGCTCTTCCCCAGGTCTTTGCCTGATTGGCTCCTTCTTATTCAGGTCTCTGCTCAACTATCACCTCCTCCAAGAGACCTTTTCTGATCACTCCAGCCCACCCCAGTTCCTAAGTTTTATTTTCATCACTGCCTCCCTTCCTTTTCCGTCTTATTCAGGGTTGTATTTCTAGTGCCTAGAAGAGTACCTGGAACAGAGTAGCTGCTCAGTTCATAACTGCTGAATGAATGGCAAACAGATGCTATTCTATGCCTGGAAAGCTCTGGCCACATGTACCTCACTCCTCCTATCCCCTTCACATATTTAACTCTGGAGCATCCTTCATTTCTGGCTCAAACATCATTTCCTTGGGGAAGTTTTCTGTGACCCTATGTTGCATCCTTTTATAAAAACCTGTACTTTTCCTGAATGGCCCTCATCACACGTTTTTATGATTATTTTATTGAAGTCCATCTTCCTCGCCTGACCATAATCTTCATGAGGGCAGCGGGTGCCCAGCATATGTCACATCCATTTGTTAGTGGGTGAATGAAGGAATGAATCGCTTTTTTGCATCATCGTGGTCTGCACTTGAAACATTTGTGCCCCAAATGAATGAGCAAAAAGTTCCTTAGTGCCTATGACTCCCTCAGGAATCCCGTTGGGATGTTAATAGAGACAAATGGGGATAGGAAAGAAATCCTGGGACTCTTCTGATCCATAACACTGAGCAAGTGGCCCGTGCTTTACTGCCCCAAATGCCTTTTCAATGCTGCCTTTTATGTTTTACTTCTTTTTTTAAAACATATATTTTATTGATTTTTTACAGAGAGGAAGGGAGAGGGATAGAGAGTTAGAAACATCGATGAGAGAGAAACATCGATGAGAGAGAAACATCGATGAGCTGCCTCCTGCACACCTCCCACTGGGGATGTGCTCGCAACCAAGGTACATGCCCCCGACCAGAATCGAACCTGGGACCTTTCAGTCTGTAGGCCGACGCTCTATCCACTGAGCCAAACCGGTCAGGGCAATATGTTTTACTTCTTACATCTATCCACAGACACTCTCCCAGTGAGAGCGGAACCCAGGAACGCCCTCGGTTCACTTCACCGATGTCCACTTTTTGTCATGAATTCCAGTAACACATTGTTTTTAAAATGAGGCCCACCTGTGTATAATTTTGATCTGTGTATAATTTTGAACTAAACATTACTCACCTATTGTTAGGTCTACCATATGGTAGACCTAACAATAGGTGAGTAATGTTTAGTTCAAAAATTCAAATCCTTGTTCTATCACTGAATTATTTTGAACAAAGCTTTTCACTTCAATTACTGACTTGCTCTCCACATGTCCAAAGGACCAAAAGACTCAGAACATAAAGATTCAGCTCAACAGTGTGATCCCAAAACCCACTGTTGAGCCAGTGGAATCAGGGATCCAACGCTAGGTACTCATTTATCTTGTTGAAACTTAGGTTTCATGGATTTCCTTTCTCACCATTCCTCTTTCCCTACACTACTAACAACCCTTACAGAGATAACTAAAGCTTAGAAATATTGTTTTCAAAGAAACATTTCTTCCTAAAAATAGCCTAATTCTAAAAAGAAACTTAAATAGCTTTAACTTTATAGGATATATATATCTTTTTTCTGTATCAGGCAAGGAAGCCAGAGTTCTGATTGTATACATTTGAAATATTTGCTTGGTTGTTAGACCATATTGTTTCTCAGCAGGATACCACAAAAGTCATTATCCTATTAATGATTACCTTGAGCTAATGCATTAATCACAAGGCTTTCTTCATATGCTGAAGCTCTAACTGTGCGATAGTATCCAAGTGTTTTGGCCAAGAATTCTGTAGTTTATGTGAGTATAAGCAGAATTGTCTTGAAGTCTAAACCAGACACAGACACAGGTGTGGTTTCTTCTTCTTCTTCTTCTCCTCTTCCTCCTCCTCCTCCTTCTCCTCCTCCTCCTCCCCCTCCCCCTCCCCCTCTCTCTCCCCTTCTTCCTCCTCCTCCCCCTCCCCCTCCTCCTCCCCCCTCTCCGTCCTCCTCCTCCTCCTCTTCCTCCTCCATCTTTAGCTGATATCCTGGCACTTGACAAAGTCATTCACACTGTAGTCCATCTGCTGTCCCTCTTGGCTTAGGGAATTGTTCATTTCTCCATTAATATATGCTAAAATGTCACATTAGAAACTCCTTCTCCACCTGCCTTTTTTTTTTTTTTTAACCCTCACCTGAGGATATGTTTATTGATTTTAGAGAGAGGGGAAGGGAGAAAGAGAGGAACATCGATCAGTTGCCTCCTGTACATGCTCCAACCGATCAGGGATGGAACCTGCAAACTAGGTATGTGCCGAGCCTAAACCTTTTTGGTGTGCGGGACAGTGCTCCAACCAGCTGACCCACACGGCTGGGGCTGTACCTGGCTTCTTGTCTCCAGAGAGCCATTCCGTGCCCCTTCTCCTCATCCCCAGCACCAGCCAATTTCCTTTATCCTGCTTGTCTACTTAGTTTCCTTTCTGTTAGAATTCCCAGCTCCCTGGCATAAACATCTCAAGGTCAAATTTGTAAAAAATTCCAAAGAGCTGCCTTGATTCTGTTGTTGCACTGGAATTATCATCATTAAGGTCTCTTATATGTATTATGTGCTTCTTCTAGGACTTCGCACACTTTATCACATTTGATTGTTCGAGTGTCCTATGAGTGTATCCTCATTCAGCAGATGAGGCTGTTGTGGCTCACAGGAGCTAGATGATTTGGCCAAGAGTTGGAGCTAAAACCTACATCACCCGCCTCCAGCTTTCCCACCAGCCTCTGGTCCCACTCAACAATATATTTTTGAAAGAGTGGTCATATTCAGAAGCTGGGAAGTAATTTTTCTGAAGGATATTTTGTTGTGGTTGTTGTAAAGGGACTTATTTGGGAAGGGACTTTTGTCTATAATCTAAAACATATAATATTAGCTTTATAGTTTATTGTTTTTTAAATATAATTTTATTTATTTATTTATTAAATCTTTATTCAGATTATTACAATTGTTTCTCCTTTTTCCCCCCATAGCTCCCCTCCACCTGGTTCCCACCCGACCTTCTGCCCTTACCTCCCCGCCACTGTCCTCATCCATAGGTGTATGATTTTTGTCCAGTCTCTCTCCACACCCCCACACCCCTTTCCCCCTGAGAATTATCAGTCCACTCCCTTTCTATGCCCCTGATTCTATTATATTCACCAGATTATTCTGTTCCTCAGGTTTTTAATTCACTTGATTTTTAGGTTCACTTGTTGATAGATATGTATTTGTTGTTCATAATTTTTCTCTTTACTTTTTTCTTCTTCCTCTTCTTTAAGAATACCTTTCAGCATTTCATATAATACTGGTTTGGTGGTGATGAACTCCTTCAGCTTTTTCTTATCTGTGAAGCTCTTTATCTGCCCTTCAATTCTGAATGATAGCTTTGCTGGGTAGAGTAATCTTGGTTGTAGGTTCTTGCTATTCATCACATTGAAAATTTCTTGCCACTCCCGTCTGGCCTGCATAGTTTCTGTTGAGAAATCAGCTGACAGTCGTATGGGTGCTCCCTTGTAGGTAATTAACTGTTTTTCTCTTGCTGCTTTTAATATTCTCTCTTTGTCTTTTGCTCTTGGCATTTTAATTATGATGTGTCTTGGTGTGGTCCTCTTTGGGTTCCTTTTGTTTGGGGTTCTGTGAGCTTCCTGGACTTGTAAGTCTGTTTCTTTCACCAGGTGGGGTAAGTTTTCTGTCATTATTTCTTCCAATAGGTTTTCAGTATCTTGCTCTCTCTCTTCTTCTGGAACCCCCATAATTCTGATGTTGGTACGCTTGAAGTTGTCCCAGAGTCTTCTTACACTATCTTCAACTTTTTGGATTTTTTTTTCTTTTTGCTTTTTCGGTTGAGTGTTTTTTGCTTCTTTGTATTTCAATTCTTTGACTTGATTCTTGTGTTCCTCTAGTCTGTTGTTGGGTCTCTGTATAATATTTTTTATTTCAGTCAGTGTATGTTTAATTTCTAGATGGTCCTTTTTCATATCTTCGAGGGTCTCGTTATATTTATCGGCCTTTTCTAGGATATTCTTAAAAAGCCTTATAACCATGGTTTTGAATTCTATATCCAGTCGTTTGTTTTCCTCCATTTCTTTCATTTGTGATCTGTTTCTTTGACGCCGCATTTTCACTGCTTCCCTGAGTTGGTAGGGTAAATTTGTGTGCTAGGTTTCCTATATGGCCCAGTGGGTCTGCCTCCCCAGTTAACCTGAGGTGGACACTCTTGGTGCACCCCTTTGTGGACTGTGTGTACAGCCTTGTTGTAATTAAGTCTTGATTGTTGTTGGTATCACTGGGAGGAATTGACCTCCAGGCCAGTTGGCTGTAAGGATCAGCTGTGTCTATGCTGGGAGAAGTTCGGTGCTGGAGACAGCCTTATAGGATTAGACTTGCCAAATTGCAATAGCCTCTGTGCTCAGCTTGGATGGGGTGGAGTCTCAGGGCGGAGCAGACAGTCTTGGCTTCCCGTCAGCCTTGCCCTTGGGCGCACGCGCGCGCCTTCAGACCTCTGCCTTCCCCGGCTCCCGAGTCTCCGCCCAAGAGTCCAGATTCCCCCCACAAGAGCCTGGGTCCCCAGGGGCTCGCCTGG
Source organism: Plecotus auritus (assembly GCF_963455305.1). NCBI lineage: Eukaryota > Metazoa > Chordata > Mammalia > Chiroptera > Vespertilionidae > Plecotus > Plecotus auritus. The sequence continues at coordinate 36,065,360 of NC_137774.1, forward strand.
AACTGGGGTTCAGTGCAGTCAGAACTGGGGCTCAGTGCAGTCAGGAGCTTCTGACTCCCTTCCACTAGGGAAAGCCTGTGGCAACCTCCTCAGCCTTTTTGCACACTGGCACGCGTGTGCCTTCAGACCTCTGCCTTCCCCGGCTCCCGAATCTCCGCCCGAGAGTCCAGATTCCCCCTGTAAGAGCGTGGGTCCCCAGGGGCTCGCCCGGAACTGGGGTTCAGTGCAGTCAGAACTGGGGTTCAGTGCGGTCGGGGGCTTCCTTCCCCCTTCCGCCAGAGAAAGTCAGCCAGGCTCTCAGCCGCCCTTCCTCTCTGCGTGCACAAAGACCCTTTGCCGTACCTCCAATTCTCTGTGAGCTTTTCTCTTTCCTTCTAGTTGTAGAATTTTCACTCAGCCAGCTTTCCTGTGGTTCTGGATGGTGTCCGTTCTGTCTTTTAGTTGTAGTTTTGAAATTGTTGTGCGAGGCAGCAGTTTAGGTGCTTACCTATGCCGCCATCTTGGTTTCTCCTCCTAAATATAATTTTATTGATTTCAGAAGGGAAGGTATAGGGAGAGAGAGATAGAAACATCAATGATAAGAGAGAATAATTGATGGGCTGCCTCCTGCATGCCCTACACTGGGGATCAAGCCAGCAACCTGGGCATGTGCCCTGACCGGGAATTGAGAGGTGACCTCCTGGTTCATAGGTCAACGCTCAACCACTGGCCATGCCAGCTGGGCTGTTTGTTTCTTTTTTAAGGTTCAGGCAATGAATAGGTGGTAGTATCACTGTATCATTTGTTTCTTGAGGGTTCAAGATTCATTACTGAGGGTTTAAAAGAGATGGGGTCTCCCTGTGTTGCACAGGCTGGAATGCAGTGGCATTCACAGGCACAAGCCCAGTACTAATCAGCACAGGAGTATTGACCTGCTTCGTTTCCAGCCTGGGGAAGTTCACTTCTTAGGCAACCTGGTGGTGCCCTGCTCCCTGGAGGTCACCATATTGATGGCCAACTTAGCACAGACACCCGATTGGCATAGCGCGCTACAGCCCAGAACTCCTGGGAGCATCCTTCATTTCTGGCTCAAACACCAGGCCCTGCTATAGTTTGCTCTTGAATTCAAACTCATCTGGCATTTTGATTCATTCATATTTATGGAGTACCCATTACATGCCAGGCACCAGAAATAGGATGGGGAACAAGACAGACGTGATCCCTGCCAACATGGAATCTAGGGAGGAGACAAATAAATGGGCAGTTGCAATATTTTAATAAATACCTGGGTAGGGGATGTGCCGGTGGGATGGTGGCAGGAACATCTAACCCATACTTGACAATGGGGAAGGCTTCCCAGACGGGACTTTTAATTTGCATACTGAAGGATAAGTAAGAGTTTTAGCCAAATTGGGATTGGGATGGGGTTGGGTAGGCAATAAGGTTTCAAGAAGATGGGAAACAATGTGAAGGCCTAAAGGTGAGAATGTGGTCATGTTGCCTCAGTTCTTGCTCATTAGGTCAGATTTCATGATTTAGCTCTTGGAGAGACTTGGAAAAAGCAATGGGGAGAGCTCAGAAGATACCTATCTCTTATGTCTTAACAGAAAAAACTGGAATCTCCACCCCCATCTACCAATCCCTTCCTGGAAGATGAGTCAACACCAGAGATGGAGGAACTGGCAATGGAGAAAGGAGATTTAGATCAAGTAAGTCTGGTTTGCACTTCCACTTGCATCCTACCTAGTGCTTGTTTCTGAAAATGGGTCTGCTCGCTCTAAATATGATCCTTCGGCTATTGACCACATTCAGAGATTACAACTTTGGTGGTCTTTATAGAAAGCCTTTATCTCAAAGTGTATTTAGAAAACTGAGTGAAACAGCAGCCCTTCCTGCCCCGCCTCTGCTCCCAAAAGCCTCACCACCGGAATTAGCAACACGCACAAACTTAATTAGCCCATGAGGTGGGGCAGCAGAATTCTGCCCAGCCTCAGTCATCATCTCCTGAACTTGTCAGCTTAGCTTTCCGTTGTACTCTCATCTGGTCCGGTGATGACATGAAAGGCCGAAAGATCCTCAGCAAAGTTAGCACCATCAGCTGGGGGTGGCCTCCGCTCAGTGTAAGCCGATCGCTTTAGGCCTGGAAGCCATTGGGGAGGCCTGGAAACATCAAGGTGACCCAGTGGTGTATTTGGAGTTACTTTTCCCAGAACACTAGCACTTTCATTTCCTTCGGATTTTTCTGTCCAACTCTAAATTTCCTCTCTCTTCATCCTACAAGAACTGTGTTTTTGTTTCACTGCCATTTTATGACAAGAAGGGTTTAGAGCAATAAATCAGAACTTTTTCTGTCTGGATTAGTGATCCTTCCTTTTAATTTTCTACATTTGGCTTCTAAAGAATTATTTTATAGTATTGGTTTGGTCCAGACACCACCAAAGGAAGGCTGTCCAGGAAGACTAGCTCTGGGAAACCTAGCCACACTCTTTGCAGCTCACCCTGTATTTCTAGCATGGCGAGGGTGGTGTACAATCCTGGCAGGAGCCAGGAGAGCAGAATTTCCAGGGGCAGTTCTGAAGTGATGCAATAAAATGTGTCTGGTCCATTGGTTAAATAATTATAATAACATGGATACCTCACATTTTTATGGTGCTTTATAGTTTAAAAGTCTTTCACATGCTTTATTTCATTTCATCTTCACAGTGCCTGTCTCTCATTTTATATGATTTTATATGAGCTGCAATGCCTGCAGCTCAGAAAGGTTAAGTGATTTGCCTGGGTTGCCTAGTCTGGAAGTGGAGGAGCTAAGACTAGAAGCCAGGCCTAGAAGTCAGAGACTAGGATTCCTTTCTTGGCACTTTTATTACCCTGTGATGTCTCAATGAAAAGTAGAGGACATAGGAATTATTCCCATGAATAAAAGTGAATGAATAAAATTGAAGGGTACCTTCAGGCTGTATACCAGAGATCTATAGGATTAAATTAAATTGATTTAAAGCCATGTTATCAGCCAGCGTGGGGAAAAAACAAGATTTCTTGTAACATTTTGGGAGGACGGGCCAGATGGGAAGGAGGAAGCTGTATGTAGAGCTCATTCTTCTGGTGTATATCCTCCACCCACCCTGGGTGCTATGTCTCCCAGTGCTGGTAGCTGCCATTGTCATGTCTAGAACTGTGTAGTTGAATACTCAGATGCTGTAGTGGCCCTGACCGGTTTGGCTCAGTGGATAGAGCGTCGGCCTTCAGACTGAAGGGTCCCAGGTTCGATTCCGGTCAGGGGCATGTACCTTGGTTGCGGGCACATCCCCAGTAGGGAGTGTGCAAGAGGCAGCTGAATCGATGTTTCTCTCTCATCGATGTTTCTAACTCTCTATACCTCCCCTTTCCTCTCTGTAAAAAATCAATAAAATATATATATTTTTTTTAAAAAAAGATGCTGTAGTGCTGCCGTGAAAAGTTATCCCATCTCTAGATGTGATTAAACTGGATTAGGATACAATTCCCCATTTCCTATAAAATTAGTTTTGCCAGGTAAAACACAATTTTTATTATTTCTTATGAAACTTTTTGCTCGTTCCGAAAGCTCAAGGTTATTGTTATAATGACCAAGATCTGCTCATTCTAAGACGGAGAACACAGATTCATGTGGTAAAGCAGAGTCATGTTGTAGGGAAAGTGCCAGTCTGGTCTGTCATTATCTGACCATATGACCTTCAGTTGATTTTTAAAATATATATATATTTTTATTGATTTCAGAGAGGGAGAGGGAGAGAGATATATATAGATACATCAATGATGAGAGAGAATCAGAGAATCATTGATCAGCTGGCTGCTTCCCACAAGCCCCATACTGGGGATGGAGCCTGCAACCTGGGCATGTGCACTGATGGGGAATTGAACTATGACCTCCTGGTTCATAGGTTAATGCTTAACCACTGAGCTATGCCAGCCAGGCTAGATTTTTACTTTCTCCAGACTTCCCTGGTTTCTTGATCTTTAGAAAAAGCTAATTGCTTTCAAACTGATTCCTGAGTGCCCCCATCAGGTATCACTGTGGAGAGTTGAGAGGAGTCCTATTATGAGCCACTTTTATCGTGGACTTCCAGGTAAAATTTCTTTTGATCCTGGGGTTTAATGTGTTTAAAAATAAAGTACTAAAAAAATCCCCAGACTAGATTATCCACTTGCAATTTCACAGCCTATTGCTTCTTAGTAATAAAACTTACACACCAGTGACGAATGCCTCCTCACATACCTTCCCCGACCTTGCAGGCCTCGCCAGCACTTGTCTTGCTTGTGATTGATTAAGTGGGAGCTCCAGGATCTTCCTCTTCCCTGCCACTTACTGTGGCTTCCAGTTGGGTGCACAGGAGCCCTGTGGAGTACTGGGGAGGAAGTCCACAGTTTGCTGTAGCGAGCTTAGCCAGACGTAGTAGGGGAAGGCCCCCAGCGGTTACCCTGAGTTACCCAACCCACCGCGGCACTGCAGTCAGTGGACAGTGTGCCCCCATGGTAAGGCTCATTCCTGCTCACTGCCACTGTTTAGGTTATGGTGAAGGGAGAATGAACTTGAAAAGAGGCATTTGGTTCGAACAATCAGTTGCCAGCATATTCCCAATGATAAAAATAAAATGGCATATGAAAAGAGAATGAGGGTACTCAAAGTATAAAAGAAAGAGGCAGAAGAAATAAGGAATTTCTGGTTAAAAATGTCCCCTTCTGGTGATCCGAGCAGTAAGACTTAATCTGTTTACATTGGATAGTAATAAAAGGAAATGGGGCCAGCTGCAGACCTCCTTACTGTGACAACAGTAACCTTTTATTATTCCATCAAACTCCAGGAGGAAATAGCTTCAACATCTGCAGCTTTTGGACAGAATTCACACACTCAGAAAGCCAGCCTGAATGCTACTGCTAAATGACTTAGTAGATGCTTTGAGCTGAGAATCAACCCTTTGGGGAGCTGGATGGTGCAAAAGGAGACACCAGCTTAAGCTGAAATTCCAGTACCTATTATCTAAATATGAGCACAGTCATGGGCAGGAGGCAGCCCGTGGAAAGAAAGGAAAGTTCAGGCAATCTCTCCTATTGTTCTCTTCCTTCCATCTCACACTGAAAGCGCTGCAAGAGGACTGAGAGCTGTGGTGGCAGGTCTCTGTTCTCACTGCCAGGAGCGGCATTAGTGGGCAGAGGCTGGGCAGAGCAGAGTCGCCTGCGGGTGGGGTGGGGACGCCTGCTCTGTCTGATTATGCTGCTCTCTGAGTGCCAAATTCAGAGTGTGCCGTGGGGCTCGTCAAGCACAGGGCCCGAGGAAGACTGATCAGGATGAGTGTGTTGGAACGTCATGTAGCCGTTTTCTTTCATCATTTAGAATCTGTATTTTATACTGAATGGGTTTTTCAGACTTAGAGATTTTTATCATGTCATTTTCATGCATGCATAAAAAGAAACACAAGCAAAATAAAATAGGATAAGATATTCTTAAAACTTCTTCACATTCAGAGTCCATCTATCTCTCTCCTGAACCACTTTTTAAAAAACTTTTTATTTGGGGATAATTACATATACAGTCACAAGAAGTTGCAGAGAACAGAGGTCCTGTGTACCCATCTCCCAGCTTCCCCCAGTGGTGACGACTAACACAGTACATTATCAAAACCGGGGAATTGATCTTACCCCCTTGTTTGCTCAGGCATGGATTTCTGTATTTTCCCACACATTAATGTCCTCTGGGTCATCCAGAATGTTGGTGGGTGCCATTTCTTAAGACTGCTCCCAGCTGTCTCTGGGATGTTCTGCCAGGCCATTGGCACCCATCTCCCATGTCTTCTATTTTATTTCACTTAAAAAAAATAATGTGAAACTTAGAGAAAGTTTTAAGAATATTACAAGGAACTCTTAAAATCTTTCACCTTGGTTCACTGGTTAACATTTACTTTGATCACATCCTCCCCGCTCCTCCTCTCTCTCTCCCTCTCTCCCCCCATTTCTCTTTCAGAACAACTTGTTAGTTTGCAGATAGCATGCCCTTTACCTCTATAGATTTCAGTATGTATTTCTTAAGAAGAAAGACATCCACTTAAATTACCACAGCTCAAAATCAGAAATTTTCTTTTAAAAAATATTTTTATTGATTTCAGAGAGGAAAGGGGGGGGGGAGAGAGAGAGGGAGAGAGAGAGAGAGAGAGAGAGAGAGAGAGAGAGAGAGAGAGAGATCAGTGAGAGCGAATCATTGATTGGCTGCCTTCTGCATTGGGGATTGAGTCTGCAACCTGGGCATGTACCCTGACCAGGAATCGAACTGTGACCTCCCAGTTCATAGGTCCACGCTCAACCACTGAGCCACATGGCCAGCTGGAACTCCTTTTCTTTAGGTATAAATAATAGTAAAAATTCCTACTTGAGGGTTGTGAGGAGTAGATGAGATATTACTTCATATCAAAGTGCCTGGTTCATAATAACAATCAGTAAAAAGAGGCTATCAAAATTAGATCATGTGAAAGCATTTTTATAACTTTTAAAGCACTATAAATATAAGATGCTGTTATTAGGTAGGATTTAAATTTTTAAAACATCAGTCAGATGATGAATCACTTCCAAATTGAAAATGCATGTATTATCAACGTAGCAGTAAATTTTCACCATACCAAGCAAGTAAATGTTGCTAACAAAGCCAGCTTATTGTTCACAAGTTGGCATGAATTATAATGCAGGATGTAGACCCAGTTTAGTTACTTTTTTGTTGTTGTTAATCCTCACCGGAGGATATTCTTCCATTGATATTTTTAGAGAGAGTGGAAGGGAGGTGGAGAGACAGAGAGAAACATCGATGTGAGATAGACACATCTATTGGTTGCCTCCTGCATGCACCCCGATGGGGGCCAGGGATCGAGCCTGCAACCCAGGTACATGCCCTTGACCGGACTTGAACCCGGAACCCTTCAGTCCGCAGGCCAACACTCTATCCACTGAGCCAAACCAGCTAGGGCCAGTTTTAGTTACATTGAGTGCTTCTTATCTATAGTTAGGAGTGAACTTGGAAGGAATATTTACTTTGAAACTGCTTGAAATTTTTCAAAGACAGCTCAAGTATAGGGTTTCTTTTTTCTTCTTTTCTTGTCTTTTTTTCTTTACAGCCAAAGAAGCCTAAAGCCCCAGACAATCCATTTCATGGCATTGTGTCCAAGAGTTTTGAGCCTCATCTCTACGTGTATATTGAGTCCCAGGACAAGTGAGTGATGAACATTTTGCTGTTTTCTATTGCATTTCCCCCTCCTCTGGTTGTGGTTGGGCTTCCCAAGGACACAGCTCTTTCCCGAGGCGGAAGGAAGGACTTGGCATGCCTGGGACCTTCCCGGGAAACCTGTTAAGGATATTTTTATATCTCTTGAATGTTATCATTTACTGTGTCTATAAATCTCAGAAGTCTGATTTTGACTCTAATAAGGTCCCAAAAGGATCCCAACATCCCCTTCCCCCTGGGCACCAAGCCCTTACACAGCTGTATGTGTCAGCCCATGGGCTTTACAATGTCAGGCACTGGCAAACAGAGAAAGACAGCCTAATCTCTAATGTATATCTTTTCAAGTATAATTTGTTTAACTTTTCATTTTGAAATCATTTAGACTTACAAAAAAGTTAAAAAAATTCTCAGAGACCCTTTCCCCAGAGAATGTTAACATTTTTTATAACCATAGTTATCAAAATCGGGAGGGTAACATTGTCCCATGAATGCCCTTTTTCTGGTTCAAGATCCAGTTATGCATTTAGTTGTCAGGATCTTAAATTTCCTTCAATTTTGAATGGTTCCTTAGTCTTTTTGTTACCTTCATGACCATGACACTTTTAGAGAGTATTGAGCAGTTGTTTTGTACAATTCCCTTAATTTTGGTTTGTCTGATGTTGCCTCTCAATTAAATCCCGATTATGCAAGAATTGGGGCAAGAATGCCACAGAGGTCATGTCGTGTCCTCAGTGCATCATATCAGGAGACGCGTCATGTGGATTCGTCCCATTGCTGGAGATGCTGACTTTGACCACTTGCTTTAAGTGGTGTCTGCCAGCATTCACTGCTGTGAAGCCACTGTTTTCCTCTTTCTAATTAATGAGTATCTTGTGGGGGGGGATACTTTGGGACTATGTAAATATCCTGTTTTTCATCACACTTTGCCTACTCACTTTGACATCCTTTGATGATTTCTGCCCGACATGATTATTACTGTATTGTTTGCCAGATGTTAGCGTCTGTTTCCATCACTTCTTCTATATTTACTAATTGGAGTGCTACTGTAAGGAAGAGCCCCCCTTCTCCCCCATTTGTTTGTCAGTATGGACTGATGGGTTCTTACCTTCTTTTATGGATTGTCATTTATTTAATGTATATGCATCTTACGAACTTAAGGGCTCCAGAAAATTTATAGAGCCGCCCAGTGTAGCCAAGTTTCCTTACAGTCAGAGAGGATGCGTGATCCCGTGTCCACTGCTCATGCAAAGCTAGAAAACCCCCTCTCGTCCCTGAACCTCTGCCCACAGCCAGAGTATGCAGACCCTTCCACACTGGAAGGCGGACTTGGAAAAGGGTGGGTTTCTGGAACAGCCGAGCTGTGGAGACAGGCTGGCCCAGGCTCCAAGGGGAGGCCTGGTAGCCTGCAGAACACACATAAGAGAACCAGACAGTGGCTCACATGGAGGGAACAACAGTGGCTGTGAAAAAGTTCTTGAGGGGAGTTCTCTGGGAAAGCATTTAGGCACCAAAACCCAGTCTTCCCCCTCTCCCCCTTTTAATGATTCTGTCATAGGTTAGTGAATTCTTGTTTCCAAATGTGTTTTAGGGGTAAATCATAAGATTAAGAGAATATAAGTGGATTCACTACATGGAACATTATTATTATTCACCTACCCAATTGTTTTCTAAGTATCAATCTTTACCAATTTATTTTATGCAAAATGGTAGCGATGTAGAATATAGGAATTATCTTCTGCTGCCATGCACGCGAGTTGTGAACATTGCAAGCTACTGTGTAGCAGGGGTCCTCAAACTTTTTAAACAGGGGGCCAGTTCACTGTCCCTCAGACCGTTGGAGGGCCGGACTACAGTTTAAAAAAAAACTATGAACAAATTCCTATGCGCACTGCGGGCCCGGGACGAGTCGGCTGCTAAGCAGGAGAGGCAGCGGCACCTGGCGGGCCGGATAAATGTTCTCGGCGGGCCACATGTGGCCCGCGGGCCGTAGTTTGAGGACCCCTGGACAGTTTGGAGGGGAAGGCTAAACAGCAGCATTACCCATGCTACTGAACACAGGAATTTTTTTATTGAAAAAGGTTAAGAATTAGATAGCAGTGTCTTCATAATATTTCTCTCATCATTGAAGACTGAAGAAAATAAAAAGTCACTGAAGATTTAAAAAGAGAGGGAAAAGGAGAAACTAGGAAGCTGCTACAACGCTGCCATACAGTCAGACCATCATCCTGCAATAATCGCATACTTGATGGCTGCATCATTTTTACTGAACCGTGTGAAACTACACTTAGAAACACATCAAAGCAAAATATCATGCCTATCCTCAATCAAAATCAAAAAGAAAGAAGGCAAACAAAGAAATAACTCCAGGATGAACACACTATAAATAGATGAGCATTTGGAGAATGAATCACTATCTACATTCTTGGACTGTCCCATTCTGCCCCAATAAAAGTGTCACATACTTGATTTTTATAGCTAACTTCTATTCTTTTCCTCCCCAGTGACTAAATGCTTCAGATTAAAATCCCAGAAAACTAACTTTGTAAAAGAGTTTCTACATTAACAAAAAAACTGCTTGCTGCTCCCCCCCCAAAAAAGTTGCCTGGACAGTTTATGCCTTGTAATGCCAGTTTTCTTCCTGCTCTCTACCCTCTGGGTTTCTGCCTGCAGGCACACAGAGGGTCATCGTTACTATTGCCTCTTAGTCCTTTATTTTTAGTTATTTACTTATTTTAAACTTCTTGTATTTTGTTATTTTCTTCCATCCCTAACATTTTTTTTATATATATTTTATTGATATTTTACAGAGAGGAAGGGAAAGGGATTGAGAGCTAGAAACATCGATGAGAGAGAAACATCGATCAGCTGCCTCCCGCACACCTCCCACTGGGGATGTGCCCGCAACCAAGGTACATGCCCTTGACCGGAATCGAACCCGGGACCCTTCAGTCCGCAGGCCGACGCTCTATCCACTGAGCCAAACCGGTTTCAGCCATCCCTAACATTTTTTTTGATGGGAAAACGTTGATAGAAAACCAGTGCAGGCCCCTAGTCCAGTCTATCCCAAGTGGATTCTGACTGCCGGGTCCCAGAAATGCGTCTGGGGCCTCCACCTTCTGTGCATAGTTGACAGTTTCCACACTTAGAGATTTTCCTTTTTGTCTTCATATTTTGTCACTGGAGGGTCCTATGGTCCTTTCTCTTCTGGTTTGAGGAGGTTTTACTTAATTATATTCCTCTTACAAAGACTGGAAATTAATACAAATAATCTGGATTTCCCTTTGTAAAAAATATTTAAAACCTGTAAAGAATTTTTGTGTGTTTATTTGAGCAGAACTGTTGTTGACTATAGCAGGGAAACAAAATCTCAATGTATTGAGAAAATGCTCCCGCCTCTTAGTCCTTTAAAAGCGCTCCATCTTTTGCGTTCAGAAAGTTTTTCTCAGGAAGTTAGTAAGACCCAGAGAGGGCCAGAGAAAGAATCAGCTATGTGCCGACTAGATTACCAGGTTTTAAAGCAACCCACCTGGATGGCTGTTATTGGGCAAAGCCCCTTCTTATCAACCCAAATTTTTATTTTTAAAAAGGCTTAAAAGCTATTGGGTCCAGGGTTTAAAGTGCATACGAGATAACCACACACTTTCTTCCCCAACCTACCAGGTCTAAAGAGTCATTTTTCCGAATTATTCTAATTCTGGTATCTACTCTTTTCACATGGCCTTGATTCATATAAAGAATACTCATTGTTCATGGTACTTCGGGCAAAGAGCCAGACCTCCCTTCCATAGGGACTCTCCATTTCTCTATGAAAAATGAAGTGCTGGCCACTCATCCTGCCATTTGGCCTCACTAGGATATTTCCACAGCACGAGGGAAGTGGCGGAAGCTGCTTGGAGGAGAACTGCGTAGGTTGTACTGTTGTAGCTCCAGAATAAGCAGCAAAAGCTTGAAGTAGAAAATAGAATTCACAAAGTCCATTTCCTCATCTGTGAAAGGAGAGAATCAGACCAAATAATGCTTAAAGCAGTAGTTATTAACCGTTTTTGAGTCATAGATCCCTTTGAGAACCTGATGAAAGCCAGGGACACTCTTGCCAAAACAAATCTTCATGAACCTACACACAGTTTTTGAGTACAATTTCAAGGGATTCTATAAAGCCTGTCTTCCCTTAAGTCAAAGAATCCTAAGGCTGGGGGAGAAGCTCAGGTGGGGACTGATTTTGTACAAATTACTACTCTTGTAGCTCTGACTCAGAAATCTTCAAGGGAGGAAAATCTTAGACCATTCACAAGCTCCGAGATGACAGAGACCCAACACAGTGTAGTGGAAAGAACGTGGATCTGAATGCCAGACAGACCTGGATTTGAGTCAGAACTCTGCTCTCGCTCACCTGGGACCTCGAGCATGGTATTTAACCTGTCCGAGTTTGTTCTGCCCCCTCTGCAGTGAAGTTAGTAATGCTCCCCTCCTAGGATTAGTGGTGAGGGTGAAATGAGGTGACATGTGGATACTTGGCACAAGTAAATGGTGCTCAAGAACTGTGCCCTCCCCTCCCTGTGATCTTGTTCTGGACTCTTAGGCAACAGTTGGGTGGCCTGATCAGTGTTGCCAGCTTTCTGCTGGGCCTGGCCTGGGGTCCATCCTCTCATCTCCCCACCCTCCCTCCTGCCCAGGGAAAGTTCTGACAGCACCTGCCCCAGCCAAAAGCCAAGCAAGCAGCAGTACTGCAGAGCCAGTACCTGGGAGGAGGCAGAAAGTGGAGATGTCCCCGAAGCCACCCCTTTAACAGGTCAGGCTAAGCTGTCATTCTATGCTTTAAGCAGCTTTCTCAGTTTTTGTTTACGTTCAAGGAGGAAGGTAGTATGTCTTCTACTTTTGGGAATGTAGTGCTTTTCTGCTACTTACTCTTGAGGAAGAGATTTCTCTGCATAGGCACTTTGTTCATTCAGTTACCTCTCACTCAGAAAAGCTATTAGTGAACCATTTCTGCCCGTCCTCCTGAGTCCCCTCTAATAACTTCTGTTGAAATGGAGCTCCTGCTTCTTCTGGCTTCCTCAAGCCTAAGTTTCTCTGTCAGTTACTTTCAATCATGTTTGTTATAACCCAGAATTTATTCCAGGATTATGGGTTGCATGTACTTGTCTCTTTGGACTCCTTCAGTCCAGAAAAATAACTCATCCTTTATCTTTCATGACCTTGAAATTTTTGAAGCGTACAGGCCAGTACTTTGTGGAATGTCCTTCAGTCTGGTATTTTCTCATGATGGATGATTTATGCAGAAGTGGGGCTGTGTTCTTAGTAACCCATGTCAGGAGGCACCAGTGTCAGTTTGTCCTTCAATTTGTGTTCATTTTTATTACTCAGTTTAGATGGTGTTTGCCACTTTTCTGTATTTATTCATAAGTAATTAGTGCCAGGAGAAATTTTGAAACCATATGTATAGCCTTTTTCTCATCTTTCACTGACTTAAACACTCACTGATACTTGCCTGAATCATTTATTATTAACGTTGTCAAATGATGATTTTTCTAATTGTCATTTCTTTTACATTTGTTAGTTGGCATTATATATATTTTTTACATTTTATATATTTATTTCAGAGAGGAAGGGAAAGGGGGAGAGGGAGATAGAAACATCAATGATGAGAGGGAATCATTGATTGGCTGCCTCCTGTATCCCCACACTGGGGATTGAGCCTGCAACCCAGGCATGTGCCCTGACCTGGAATCGAATTGTGACCTCCTGGTTCATAGGTCGATGCTCAGCCACTAAGCCACACCGGCCGGGTGACATTATATTTTAAGCAAAAGCTTTATCTTCTCCCCCATCTACTTATATTGTGTGGATTCATAAATTTCTATTTTATTCAATGGGTTCTAGTCATTACTATCTTTTTCTTTTTAAATTTATGTTGGAATAAATTTAGACTTACAGAAAATTTTCAGAAATAGTATAGTTTTCTCATATTCCCTTCTCTCACGTTCTTCTAATGTTAACTTCCTACTTAACCATAGTACAGTTATCAAAGCCAACAAGTTAACATTGGTACAGTATTAAACTAAACAACAGACCTAACTTGGATTTCACCAATTTTTTTCACTAATGTTTTTTTTTTCCTTCCAGGACCCATCATTATTTATTTTAATGCTCAAATAGGCCCTGATTTAGCTATTGGAACTCCCTTCAAACTCATTTTTCACCTTATTTGCATCTTTTTTTTTTTTTTAGCACTTTTCTGGTACAACAAAAGATACTAGGTTAGCCCTAGCTGGTTTGGCTCAGTGGATAGAGCGTTGGCCTGCAGACTGAAGGGTCCCGGGTTCGATTCTGGTCAAGGGCATGTACCTTGGTTGTGGGCACATCCCCTGTGGGAGGTGTGCAGGGGGCAGCTGATTGATGTTTCTCTCTCATCAATGTTTCTAACTCTCTATCCTTCTCCCTTCCTCTCTGTAAAAAATCAATAAAATATATTAAAAAAAAAAAAGATACTAGGTTCATCTTGTGCTTTCCTACCTCAGCCCTAGAGTCATTCATTTTTTAGGATCCCTTGTTCCTTTGGTAGGAATGATATTTGGAAACTAGGTTCTTGGCATCAGATACAGTCATTATGCTTGGGTGTCATGCTTGTAGGTCCATATACTAAGAACTATATGTATGTGTATAGACGCATTTCTCTATATCTATTTTTTTAATCCTCACCCAAGAATATGTTTATTGATTTTAGAGAGAGGAAGGAAGAGAGAGAAACATCAGTTGTTTGCCTCTCGTATGCACCCCAACCAGGGACCAAACCCACAACCCAGGTATGTGCCCTGACTGGAATTCGAACCCACAACCTTTCAGTGTACAGGACGACGCTCCAAACAACTAAGCCACACCGGCCAGGGCCTCCATATCTATTTTTATACCCATTTCTATGTTGTAACCTGTGTGTTTATGCTGATACCTCCAATTCTAATCTAACCATAGGGATTATTTTAGCTTCCTCCTTTACATGTCTGTAACTGCCTTCTATGGCAGTAAGAAACCTGGCTCCCAGTATCCTCCCCATATTTAGTTATATGCTCCATTTACCTATATGTAACCCATCTCCCAGTTGGGCTCAAGCTAAACCTTGGCTCCCCAACCCCACAAGCCATACCAGAACCAAATCCTTGGTCCCAACTAAAAGGAAGGAGAAGGCGGCGTGGGGCGGGGTGGGGGGGTGGGGGTGGGGGTGGGGCGCGGGCTAAGTAACAAACTAGTTTGAGTGCCCTTGAATTAGCAAGTTCTGTAACTTCCTGGGGACCTTTTGGGGGTTTGTCCATGCTTACCTCCTTGCCAGCTTTTCCTGACTGTCATCTGCCTCTCCCAGTGCCTTCACTCCTTCACTTCCCATGAAAACATTGTTTCCATACGCCATGGGCAGGCCCAGCAGAAGAATTTGCCTTGGTCATCCATCGATAAGCTTGGTTTGCAATGTGGTTTTTCTTCTCATTGTATTTTACTATTTACCTCTAGTGATACTACTCTGCAGAAGTCTCTATTCCTAGGTCATTTTATTTATCAATGGAACTCCCAACAGTATTACACAGTTTTTAGGCCCCAGCTACAGTGAAGAGGGGAAAAGACACCATCTACATCCATGACATGTTTCTTCAAGCTGAAGAGAAAGTGAATAACAGCAATATCAAAATACCATATATCTGTCTAGTGCTTTACAGTTTTGAAATCAAAGCACAGTATAGTGAGTGGATAGAGCTTAACTTTGGAGTCAGACAGACCCAACTTCATATTCTAGTTCTGATAAATTCTATAGGGAAAATTGTATTATTTTCCTCAGCCTCAGTTTCTTCATTTATAAAATGGGGCTAATAGACCTTCTACTCAGGTCTATTGAGAGGATTAAATGAGTTATAATTTATAATGCACCCAGCACATGCTTTATAGGCTTATACCTGTACTGGGAGAGAGAGACCAAAGAAGGATTGTGGTACACAGTGTGAAGGGATAAAGATAGGAATAATTTGTTGAGGAAATACAGAGGAGTGTATAAATCAAACTGCAGGCTGGCGTTTCTCCTTTGTATCTTCTACCTCAGCCAAACCCATCTCCTCCTTCCCACCCTGTCTTCCTCCCACAATATTCTGTGCTCACTTCTGATTCCGTGCCTTAATTCTCTCACCTGAATCTGCTGTGACATTTTCTCTAGTGTCCTCTGGTATTTCCATTGTCTAAAACAATTACTCGTTTTGTGTAGACTGCAAAATTAGCATTTTGTTGCTGTCTGGGAATCTAACTATCATAAGCATGAGGGTCCTGCCTCCCCAAATAGATCAAAGCCTCTAACGGGCAGACACTGTGTCTCGGCCTGAGCTGCGCCTTGACTAGGGCTTGACCCTTTGTACTCTCTTACTTGGTTGTAAGCGCTTTAGGGGATAAAGGCACCTCCTTGTGATTCCAGTCAATAAACCGGTCGATGTGCCACACGTCCCTTTCTCCAGTAGTCCAACAAGACGATCTTGCCAAAACTCCAGGTAGCGTTCGGTGTTTGGAAGAAAGGATAACCTTTGCTTTTTTGTTATTGTTGTTGAATTCATTTATATCTTATACTGACAGTATTTGACTGGATTAGATCCTTCCCACCGTTCATTCCCCTCTCTTAGGAACAAAGTGTGGAACATTCCCCTCTCTTAGGATCAGCTGGGTATGTACTGGGCCGACATAATTGGGAGATGAGGTTCACACTTAAGCATGAGGGGTGGGCCTAGGGGGAGCAGAAGTAACATAAACATGATTCCTACTCTCATGGAGTTTATCATAACATACATGAAACAGAGAAGATTCTACTACTATCCAGCAAGCAGCTTCTGCCTTTTGTACCAACTTCAGCTTATTATAGAAGTGGCTGTCTAGAGTGCTGTCTTGGGAACGATTCTGAAATTACACCAAAGACCCATGAAAAAGATTGCCATGATTGATGAGCATTGCACTGTGGGCCCAGGATGGGAGGCAGTCGACATGTTTCCTGAATATTTCATAGCCTTGCAGTGTATATGTAAGTGTAAGAAAATGAAGTGTCACCTTGGCTGATTTGGCCCAGTGGGTAGAGCGTTGGTCTGTGGGTTCGATTCCGGTCAAGGGCATGTACCTAGGTTGCAGGCTTGAACCCTGGCCCTGGTCAGGGCGTACACAGGAGGCAACCAATTGATGTTTCTCTCTCACATCTATGTTTCTCTGTTTGTCTCTCCCCTCTCTTCCACTCTAAAAAAGCAGTGGAAGAATATCCTCAGGTGAGGAGTAACAAAAAAACAAAACAAAAAGAAGTGTCAGTGTGTGACAGGACAGATGTTGAAGTGAAGATAGAGGATTGTTGTGAAGATAGAGAATTTGTTGTTGTTAATCCTCAGGTGCACCCTGAGCTGAATGGAGAAGTGTTGGGAGAATATTTTGGTGGAGGGAAGCATCTAGGCAAAGGCCCAGAGTCAGGGATAGAGATGGAGCAGGGGGCGGTTGAGGTGAGCCTGGCTGGAGGGGGGGCGGTCACTATGGAGGAAAAGTGGGAGATTACATGGAAAGGTTGGGCAAGAAAAGGCTGTGAGGAATGGGGGTGGGGAGGCCGGAGTTCCTTCCCTGCTGCTGACCATCATCACAAAGCCCGAGCCTTGGCATGGAGTTCTTGGAGGGCAGAATGGCGGCATCTGGATATAATAAACTTTCAATAACAAAAGCTCTGGAGTAAAATGTCAATTTTCTCCTGTTCCCTGCTAATTGATGCTGTGTGTGGTTCTTGTCTTTTTCTTCCTGACTGTTATATAAATACATTTTTAAAGCACAGCTGGATTCCTGTAGCCTTAGACAGCCACCTACAAAGATGCAGAATGTCAAGAGGGGTGGGAACCCCCTCCTCCCATTCTTTACACTGCACAACTGTGCAGGGAACAACCAGTGCAGGCCTGCTGGGTTCTAACTAGTGATGACTCACTACAACTGAAGCAAAGTCAGTGATGTTTGAATGGGAAATGGGAGAAAAAATGCAGCCGCCATCACCACCACAACCTAGGGCGAGCCTGGAGTGGCTCAGACCCTCTTCTCCCAAGACGCTGTATGCCTTTACATCTGTAGTTCTAAGAAAAACGTCATTAAAGGAGAAAGGAAGCATTAGAATATTTCTTTTTTTGTTGTTGTGTGGGTTTTTGTTGTTGTTAATCCTCACCTGAGGATATTTTTTTCCATTGATTTTTTTTTTTTTTTTTTTTTTAAGAGAGAGTTGAAGGAAGGGAGGGCGGGAGGGAGAAACAGAGAGAGAGAAAGAGAGTGAAAAACATCAATGTGAGAGAGACGTATCGATTGGTTGCCTCCCACACTCGCCCCGACCAGGCCAGAGATTGAACCTGCATCCCAGGTATGTGCTCCTGACGAGAATCAGACCCACGACATTCTAACCACTGAGCAACACTGGCCAAGGCTAGAAAATTTCTTTATAGTTTGTCTTTGTTTAGGCATCTGTTTTGTGGACACAAGTAGGTTAATGATACCTAAATGTTTGCTGACATCATAACCTTTTTGTGTTTTAGGAGGTCGCAGGGTAGAGTGGTTAAAGGTCTAAAGCTTGGAGCCAGGCTGCTTGGTTTTGAATTCTGGCTCCCCCACTCCCTTGCTGTACGACCTTAGATAAGGTCCTTAATTTTTCTGCACTTTGCTTTTTGAAAATAAGGATAATAATAGTTTCCTACTTCATAAAGTTATTGTGAGTATTCAGTGAAGTTCATTGAAATGGCACATAAAATACAGACATAGTACAAGTGTTCAGAAAGTGATTACTATCATTATTTAGGGTTTTCATTTTTGGAAAAGGGAAATGGTCTAATATGGTAGTAGGACCAGTGCACGCACTTAAGTGGTGGATGTTGGGCTCAACTCTGCCACTAAATTGTGTGACAGACTTTCTGGCCTTCATTTGTTCATCTTTTAGAGCATTCAGTAGTACCTTATCTCCCTCACAGGGGATGGGGTCATATGTGATCATGAAATGCTTTGGCAAGTATAAGGCAGTCTGCAAGTGCCACATTTTAAAAAATATATTTTTATTGATTTCAGAGAAGAAGGGAGAGGGCGAGAGAAATAGAAACATCAGTGATTGATTGGCTGCCTCCTGCATGCCCCCTACTGGTGATTGAGCCCACAACCCGGGCTTGTGCCCTGACCAGGAATCAAACCAGTGACCTCTTGGTTCTAGGTGGATGCTCAACTGCTGAGCCCCCCTGGTCGGGCCTCAAGTGCCACATTTTATTGCTGCTGTTACTATAGGAGTCATGGGGGTGGTGATGATAAT
Source organism: Plecotus auritus (assembly GCF_963455305.1). NCBI lineage: Eukaryota > Metazoa > Chordata > Mammalia > Chiroptera > Vespertilionidae > Plecotus > Plecotus auritus. Next base: position 36,083,896 of record NC_137774.1, read on the forward strand.
GATAGAAATGGGTCTAATTTTAAAAGTAAATAGCATTAGGAATAATTTACTCATGGCAGCCAAGCACATTTACTTACTTTCTCTTTCTTGAAATAGAATAACATTTCAAGTTTTCTTCTTCCTAGAAACCTCGGGGAGCTGATAGATCGGTTTGTGGCGGATTTCAAAGCCCAGGGGCCACCTAAGCCCAACACTGACGAAGGGGGAGCCGTGCTCCCCAGCTGTGCTGACCTCTTTGTGTACTACAAGAAGTGCATGGTGCAGTGTTCTCAGCTCAGCACCGGGGAGCCAATGATCGCTCTGACCACCATTTTCCAGAAGTACCTCCGAGAATATGCCTGGAAAATCCTCTCTGGCAACCTGCCCAAGTGAGTCCTGTTCTCCCTGGTCCGAGTGGGGAAGTGTGATTCTAAACACACCTAAATATGGGAGCCTTTAAGGAAATCCACTATGAAGTTATTTCCTGAACTGCTGAGAGTATCTAGGGAGAAAACACCCTGATTGAGTTCACAAGGACCTGAGCCTATTTCCTCTCTAAATGGGATTCCACAGCTATCAAGACCATTAGAGGAATGCCCATGCTGGCTGCCAGCATAGGTCAGATCTTAACACCATGGGCTCGAGGGAGTCGGCCCACTATATGTATATTTAATTTACATGGATTCAACGGTGGCTACTTGGCCAAAAAAGTGAGGTGGTGGTGGAAATAACTTAAAAACAGCAGTTTTTAAGTTATTTCCACTCAGGCTCCATTCAATGAGGGTATGTCCTGGAATGATAAATAGACAAGAGGCACGAGTCTGCCTTCCCTGAGTCTGATTATGTTCCCAAGTCTCTCCTATGGTATGTGTGTCTTGCTATGCTGGATAGAGTCTAATGTTTAAAGACGTAATGGGATTTGGGGGTAGGCAGTTGCATAGCACAGCTCCTAATTATAGTGACTTCACCATAGTCACTAATGTTGTTACATTGTTATTGCTTGAAATAAATGAATCATTACACGAGGGTTTTAGATGTTCTGGTTATACTATAGCAATTTCAGTTATATGATCTAAGGTAAGGCTTTGAAATTTAGTGATTATCAATCATCCCCATGGCTCAGTTCAACAATTATGGAATTAGTTTCTGTCGTCACTAAAAGATGTCCTACATGGGAGTTTTACATTATTTGTTGGAAAGAAAACAAAATCTGTGTGCTCTACAAGAGATTTGAAGTTGCAGATATGTTTTACCAATGAGAATTTCTTTGACTGTGATAGAAATCATTTAAAAGTTTTTAGTAACTTTTGTCCTCATGATCAAAGTAATAGAAGTGCATAGAAGACACAGAAAAGCACAAAGATTGAAAAGAAAAATCACCTATAATCTCACCACCCAGAGAAAACAAGTTTAACTTTTTGGTATATGTTCTTCCATTCTTTATTTATATATATAATATGTGTGTTTGTGTCTCTTCTTTGTTTGTTTACCAGAATTGGGACTGTACTGCTTATTATAGCTTTATACCCTGCTGCTTTCTTTCTTTCTTATTTTAAAATATATTTTTATTGATTTCAGAGAGGAAAGGAGAGGGAGAGAGAGATAGACACATCAGTGATGAGAGGGAATCATTGATCCGCTGCCTCCTGCATGCCCCCAACTGGAGATCGAGCCTGCAACCCGGGCATGCGCCCTGACCAGGAATCGAACCCAGGACCCTTCATTTCACAGGCTGACGTTCTATCCACTAAGCCAAACCAGCTAGGGTTATACCTTGCTGCTTTCACTTAACATCATCCTGGGAGCATTTTTCATGTGTATTAGCCAGTGTCCCAGCAGGAAGCCAGTGATGTGCTCAGGTGGGATGTTATTAGGATTAAAGCTGCTGAGTAGTCACAAAAATGAGGGCAAGGTAAAAGGATTCCGATGCACCCACATAGTAGTGGGTGATTATTACTACTGAAACTCACCTGAGAGGTAGGGCTGAGGACAAAGGTCTGCCCCACAGAAACTAGTCATAGAGGGCCAGTCACTGCCAGGACCACATTGAAGCAGAGGGAGTTGGAGGACTATTATTGCTCAGACTTCTCTCTCTTCTACCTCTCTGACTTCCTGCTGCATCTCCCATTGGCTGAATGCAACAGGAGGAGGCCTGAGGGCCAAGGAACCTGGGTGATGATAAGTCTGTGGAAGTCAGTCTCCTGAGCCATAGAGAAGGGAAGTAAAGAGCAGAAATGGGTCTGGGAGGCCAGCAGAGAATAGTGGGCACTCCTGACAGTAAATATTCATCAAAACATGTTTAATGGTGCCATGGCAATCAAACATATGGAAGAACCTCAGTTAACTCCTGGGATTATGATTGATCATTCTCTTAATTGGTCGTTTAGGTTGAGTTTACTATTTTGGTATTTTTAAATAACACTCAGAAAAGTATCCTTGAACAGAAGTGGAACTACTGGCTTAAATCACCTGAAATATACCTCCAGAAGGGTTGTCCAGTGTGATGCTCCTAACCCATAGTGGACAAGAGTGCTAGTACCCTCACATTCTTATAAGTACTAGGAATTAAAATGTTTTCATATCTTTGATTATCAGTAAGACTGGGCAGGTTTTTTAAAGGAGAAATTTTTCTTTAGTGTTTTTGTGGTTGTTAATTCTCACCTGAGTATATTTTTTCATTGAATTTTTTTTTAGAGAGAGTGGAAGAGAGAAAGACAGAGAGAAACATCGATGTGAGAGAAACACATTGATTGGTTGCCTCCTACATGAGCCCTGACCAGGGCTGGGTCCTGGGAGAAGCCTGCAATCAAGGTACGTGCCCTTGACCAGAATCGAACCCAGGACCCTTTGGTCCACAGGCCGACGCTCTATCCACTGAGCCAAACCAGCTAGGGCTAATTTTTAAGATAAATGCCATTGAATTGTATCTACTTTTAAAAAGATTAGACTCTCATGATTGAAATAACAGGAAGTTTTATAACTGCATTTTGACATTTTGTGAGCATGTGATTAGACCCCGGTAGGAAGGGATGATGATGCCTTTTGGTTTCTTGAGACAATTGGGGGTTTAGGCAGGAACCATTTCTTAACATGCACTTTTGTACCCTCCACCACAACGTGCAAATTCCTGTGCAGAATTTGCTTGACTGAGAGAAACAATTGGTGAGCCAGCTCTTGTGCTTCAGGTTATCCTAAATGAGCTCGACAGATCAGGAAATACCAAGCTAAGCAGACAGTGTTCAGCAGCCTCCTCTGTATCAGAGTCATCACAGTAAATTTGACTGATTACTAGCTCACTTTTGGAAACATCTTTTCCTATTTCTGATGGTCTGAGAATTTAAACAGATGATAGTCAAGGTGAGGTCAATAGGAACGGACTCGTATGTGGGTTTATTTGGGCCATGTCCAGCCTTTCCTTCCCCCCTTTCTTTTCTTAAGATGTGCAGTTTCCATTTCAGGAAGCAAATGAGAAGTTCCAGCCTGACTACTTCCTGTTCCTTTTCCTCAGAACCACAAGCAGCAGTGGAGGGCTGACCATTAGCAGCCTCCTCAAGGAAAAGGAGGGCTCCGAAGCAGCCAAGTTCACTCTGGAGGAGCTCTGCCTCATCTGCAGCATCCTGAGCACAGCAGAGTACTGTCTGGCCACTACTCAGCAGGTGAGCCGCCTGGCCGCCCGCTCCCCACCTCCTTTTCCAGGACCATCTCAGCCCCCTTAGCTCAGTTGGTAAGAGTATGGGCCCTAACAAGGTCACATACAACCTTGGGCAGACCAGTTGGCCTCCCACAGAGGAAAACTGCTGGCTGTCTGACCAGAAGATGGCCATCTCACAGAAGGGCCTTGTTATAGGATCCTGGGCAAGAAAGTATGACTGATCTCTTCCCCAGAGTTATGTAAGCTACATAAAGGGCATGCCCTCCTAAAAGTAGGTCAGTAGCCCCATCTCCTGTATGAGACAAGCAGGAACAAACTGAAGGGAACTAGGACCCAGGCTCTGGTGGTGATGAGTCACAGCCAGTTATTCCATTTTCAGAAGTATTACTAGGCTAAGCAGAATCCTTTGGGCTTTTATGTGTCTTCTGGAATTTACATAGCAGTCTCAATCTGCCTAAACAAACAACCATTGTTTGGATGTTGACGTTCAGGAACTGTGAGGCAGGAAAGGGTGATGCCTCTACTGGAGTTCCTCATTAAAAGAAGGAAGACCCAGAATGATTTACCATTCAGCCTTAGATGTGGGATTAAAAGTGCCTTTTCACATTTGCTCTGGAATTCACCTAAAGCCAAAGAGAGTAATTGGGGAAGGTGCTGCTCTTCCCCTTTTGGGGGTTTATTACTTACGCATGTCTAAAGAACATAGGAAGGCAGTCATGAGTTATGGTTCAGATGGGACAGCTTGGAGCCCCTGTGAGCTAGAGTAAGAATACAGAACAGGCCAAATAAGAAGTGTTTCCCCTAAAACTTCACAGTTGGGGTGAAGCCAGTCAGAGGCCAAGGCAGTAGCGTGCTCTGCCTGGGGACGTGGGTAGATTGAGTCACACGAGGGATGATCTGTCAAGGTTTGGCCTTGGAGCCAGGACAACAATCCAGTTGTTAGAAATAAGGCGAGCCCCCAACTTCAGGGGTCCTGGTAGAATACAAAGCAGACTCAGGAGCCAGGCAGCAGGCAAATATCTCTACTCCTGCAGGAGGGTGCGCAGCACATGGTCTGGGAGCGTGGGCACTGAGCCCGTGGTCAGCTCGGCTTTTTAATCCTAAAGCACGTGACCTGTCCCTCACTCTTGATTGGAGCTCAGGTGCACAGTCTTTCGGGACTGGCTGATTCAAAGGGAGGGGTTGGGCTTTGCTGCTTCAAGATGGCCACCCCCAGGGGAGTTGCAAGCCATGTGGCCAAAATGGCGGCTGTCTAAACTGTTCTTTGACAGAAAAGATGACTGGTTTATTCTCACACACTTAACCCCAAGAACTCCCAATATCTGAGAGGACCTTCAAGGAAGGGATCTCAGAGTTCTTTGAGGAAGAAACACTAGTGAACTATTATGTGCAGAATTAGAAAGAATACACACAAATAATGGTATTTTAAAAGTAAAGTAACTGTGGTACAAAAACAAGCTATAAAAATAATGACCCTTGATTCAAATAATCATATTAGCAATTTGGAGGGTTGTTTTTTAAAAAAAATTATTTCCTTTTTTAACTTTTTAAAAAATATATATTTTATTGATTTTTTACAGAGAGGAAGGGAGAGGGATAGAGAGTTAGAAACATCCATTAGAGAGAAACATTGATTAGCTGCCTCCTGCAAATGCTGGGGATGTGCCTGCAACCAAGGTACATGCCCTTAACCGGAATCGAACCTGGGACCCTTCAGTCTGTAGGCTGACGCTCTGTCCACTGAGCCAAACTGGTTGGGGCTCCTTTTTTAATTTTTTAAAAATGTTTGATTTGAGAGAGAGAGGAAGATGGCGGGGGAGGGGGAGAGAGAGAAACATCAATTTATTGTTCATTTACTTATGCAGTCATTGGTTACTTCTTACGTGTGCCCTGACCGGATCGAGCCACAGCGTAGCTTACGGGACGGGGCCTGGCCACTGAGCTGTCGGCCAGGGTGGAGGTTTCAATGGCTTTTCATGTGGGAGCCAACCTGGATAAGTCCTGCTGGTCAGAGATGGGACAGGGGAACATCGGTGAGAACACAAGCCACAGTGGATGGAAACAGCAAATATTATTCCATCCGTTTGATTATAATGATTTTTTAAAAATTCATTTCTCACATTTGAAGACCCTAAGAAACCATGGGAATGAATTAAAGAGTGGTAAATAAAGGGGAAGTTCTTATCTTGCCTTTCCTATCTGACTTGTACCTCAGGATAACCAAATAGTAGACAATGGGAAGTACCTCTTTATAGCTGAATTTTAGTTAATCAATGAAGAAGAAAAGATAGAATTAGAATTAGAATTTTTTAAATGTTTTTATTGATTTCAGAGAGGAGAGGAGAGGGAGAGAGATAGAAACATCGATGAGCCCTGGCCAGTTTGCTCAGTGGAAAGAGCGTCAGCCTGCGGACTGAAGGGTCCCAGGTTCGATTCCCAGTCAAGGGCACATGCCAGGGTTGCAGGCTCAATCCCTGTATGGGGGATGTGCAGGAGGCAGCCGATCACTGATTCTCTTTTATTTTTGATGTTTCTATCTCTCCCTTCCTCTCTGAAATCAATAAAAATATTTTTTAAAAAGAACAAAAAATAGTAAGAAACATTGATGAGAGAAACATGGATCTGCTGCCTCCTGCACAACCCGCACTGGGGATCAAGGCTAAAACCCAGGCATGTGCCCTGACTGGTAATCAAACTGTGACCTCCTGGTTCATGGACAACACTCACCGGCCGGGCTAGAATATCATTGTTTGTACTAACTAATGGAATATGGATTTGGGCATTGACCATCAGTGGCTGCTGATACTACAAAAGGAGAGACAGGCAAACATCATGCATCTAGCCCAGCCGGTATAGTTCAGTGGTTGATCATCGAACTATGAACCAGGAGGTCGTAGTTCTATTCCCAGTCAGGGCACATGCCCGGGTTGCGGGCTCGATCTCCACTAGGGGGCGTGCAGGAGGCAGCCGATCAGTCATTCTCTCTCATTATTGATGTTTCTATCCCTTTCTCTCTTTTCCTTCCTTTCTCTGAAATCAATTAAAAGGACATATTTTTAAAAAAAGAATCCGAGCAATAAAATTTTAAAAACAATTCCAAGCCCTAGCTTGTTTGACTCAGTGGATAGAGCATCGGCCCACGGACTGAAGGGTCCCGGGTTCAATTCTGGTCAAGGGCACGTATCTTGGTTACAAGCTCGATCCCCAGCCCTGATCAGGGTGCTTGTGGACGGCAACCAACTCTCTCTCTCACATCAATGTTTCTCTCTCTGTCTCTTCTCCTCCTTTCCACTCTCTCAAAAAAAAATCAATGGAAAGATATCCTCCACTGAGGATTAACAACAACAAAAGCCATTAATGTATCAATATTGGTTCATTAATTGTAACACTTTCACACTTAATATTTGCAGGGGTATTTTATTCATTCATTCATTCATTTATTCAATAGATCTTTATGAAGCAGGTGCTGTGGTTGATGTTAATTAACAGTGGTGAACAAAGTAGCCAAGTTTCTTTCTGTCATGGAACTTAGAACTGATGGAAGACCCCAGGTAATAGATATGTAGCTTCAATTTTGTGGTAAGTGCTAAGAAGGAAACAGGTGTGGCAGTGCTAGTGAGGGAGCTGCCTACAGAAGTAGAGTGGACGAGAAGGGCCTGCCCTGGGGCAGTTGGCTGGGCATCGTCCAGTGCACCAAAAGGTTGCTGCTTAGATTCCCAGTCAGAGCATATGCCCAGGTTGCAGGCTCAATGCCCAGCAGGGGGTGTGCAGGAGGCAGCTGATCCACTCTCATATCGATGTTTCTCTCTTCCTCTCCCTTCCTCTTCCTCTAAAAATATTTCTTTAAAAAAAAAGAGAAGGGCCCTGACCGGTTTGGCTCAGTGGATAGAGCGTCGGCCTGCGGACTGAAGCGTCCCAGGTTCGATTCCAGTCAAGGGCATGTACCTTGGTTGCGGGCACATCTCCAGTGGGAGGTGTGCAGGAGGCAGCTGATCGATGTTTCTGACTCTCTATCCCTCTCCCTTCCTCTCTGTAAAAAATCAATAAAATATATTAAAAAAAAAAAAAGAGAGAGAGAGAGAAGGGCCTCTCTGAGGAGTGACATTGAAGCAGAGACCTTAGGGTTGGGAAGGAGACTGCCAAGTGAGAAGCTTGGGCGGGGTGGGGTGGGGGTGCTAGGGAGTGTTTCAGAGAGAGGAAGTAGGAAGTTGGAAGGCCCTGAGGGGGAACAGACTTTGGTATTTCCAAAACTTTAACTGCTCAATGTAACTGAAGCCAAGCCAGCAAGGGGGAAAGCTGGATGTGGCAGGAGAGAGAGACAGGACCCAAATCAAGGTTAGACGTTTGGATTCATTTTCAGTGTGGTAGGCAGAGGCTGCTGAAGAGTTTAAGCATTGTAAGCCTGCACTATAATTTGTTTTATCAGTCCCTTGTAAATGTACGTGTAGATTGTTTCCAGTTTTTCAATAACAAACAGTGTTAGAATGTGAGCTTTATGAGAACGGAATCTTATTGTTTTGTTCATTGAATAACTCCATTACTCTTTTACAGAGCCTGGTACAAAATGAGCTTTCAGTAAATATTGGTTGAGTTAATGAATGCTGCAAAGAATACTTGCATATCTTTGTACATTGTCCTCTTTATTTCATTAAAGTACTTTTCTAGATCTGAAAATGCTGGCTTAAAGGGTGTATATATTTAATTTTTTGCTTTTTAAATAGTTTTCCAAAAAGATTACACTAATTTATGCACCCCTAAGAGCATTTTTTAAATTTAAGGCAAAACATTCATTATTCTTAGTTTGTGTAATAAATAGGTCTGGGAGTGCTAGGTGAATCAGTTTCTGGGATGGTTGGAGATATTTACAACTCCTGGTCAGTTATATTTTTCTTCGAGGCTCTGGGAACATGGCCAGGGTTTTTCTCCTAGGCTGTAGACTGCTGAAGGCAGAGACTCTGCTTCTTTGCTTTGCCTCAGTTTCCCCAACACCTTAACCCAGTGGGTGGTGTGTAGGGGCACTCAGTGAAGACTGTATTACTGATTCTGTTGCCACCCACCACCAGAGGTTTCCAGTGTTGGGGAGTGAGCCTGCAGTGGATGAGTAGTGAGTATCCTAAAAATCAGGGTCTTTTTTTAAACTAGTGAAATGGCTCTGGCCAGTGTGGCTCAATTGGTTGGAGTGTTGTCCCATGCACCAAAGGATCGCAGGTTTGATTCTGTCAGGGAACATGCCCAGGTTGCAGGTTCAATCCCCAGTTGGGGAGCATCCAGCATCCGAGAGGCAACCAACCTCTCTCTCTCTCTCTCTCTCTCTCTCTCTCTCTCTCTCTCTCTCTTCCCCCTCCCTCCGTCCATCCCTTCCTCCCTCTCTACCTTTCTTTCTCAAATCAATAAAAACATATCCTCATGTGAGGATTAAAAAAATTAGTGATATAAATTGTCAGAGTGTCATAAGAAACAATTACAACCCAATGCTCATGGGCACACATTCTGAGGAAGTTTATTTCCTGGTCCCACCACTTAACTGTCTTGGGTAGGTCACTCCTCCATTTCCTCATCTGTAAAATGGGGATAGTAATAGAATCTTCCTCATAGGGTTGTGAGAATGCAATGAGTCAATACATGAAAAGGGCCTGGAATTATGTTTGAATCGTCAAACTCAATCCATGTTAAGTATTCTTATTATGGTTCTTATTTGGATAATCATTAAGCATGTTTTTCTCTTCTAATAGCTGGAAGAGAAACTCAAAGAAAAAGTTGATGTAAGTCTGACTGAACGAATCAATCTGACTGGAGAAATGGACACTTTCAGCACGTATGTACCTCGCGCACACTTGCTCATGGCCTGCCCTTCACAAAGCAGCATGTCTCAGGTTATGGGCTTTAGGTCACTACAGAACCTTAGAGGTTTCCAGGGCCTTCTGCTGGATCAGGATCATTCTCCACCAGCCACCAAGAACCATTAGAAGCTGGTGCAGCTGCGTCCCATTCTGTCTCCTCAGATAGAATCATTTTTAGCTTCTAGGTTTTTATTGTTTCACTATTAGAATAACAAAATGAAGAAAGCCCCCCTGGGCATCCCTGAAGGAGGGTCAGATCCAAGGCCTCCTGTCTGCCCCACTAAATCCACAGAGGGCCAGCCCCACTCCAGTGTTTTAGAATATAAAGCAGCATCCCAGCCGGTTTGGCTCAGGATAGAGTGTCGGCCTGCGGACTGAAGGGTCCCAGGTTCTATTCTGATAAAGGGCAGCTACCTCGGTTGCAGGTTCCATCCTTGGCCCTGGTCGGATGCATGCGAGAGGCAAACAATCAATGTGTCTCTCACATTGATGTTTCTCTTTTTCTGTCTCTCCCCTTCCCTTCCACTCTAAAAAAAACCAATGGAAAAATATCCTTGGGTGAGGATTAACAAACAAAAAAAATTTTTAATAGAATATAAAACAGTGATTTTCAACCTTTTATCTCCTGGTATGCATAAACTAGTTACTAAATTTTTGCAGCACACCAAACAATATATATATATATATATATATATATATATATATATATATATTTTGCTGATCTGACAAAAAATGTAGGTATAATTTTGATTCATTTACACCAGAAGTCTATTGTGTTGGCTGTTGTCATTTTTTTTTATTTATCAATCTAAGGGAAAAGAGGTCCGTACCCCTGGCTAAATAGTCAGGTATTGTATGTTTTAAAAATCCTTGCAGCACACCAGTGTGCTGTGGCACACTGATTGGAAATATCTGGTATACATCGTAAGCAGTCAGATTTTAGCTGTATGTGTGTGTGTGGGGGGGGGGGGATAGAGGGGGTGTCTGTCCAAGAAGTTCAAACTGAAAGCCTTCTCGAAGTAGTTCTTTCCCTGGTGTTTCTTAGCAGTATTTTTGTTGTGGTTATTACATGAGATTGGGATAGGCAGAGCTTTCTCATCACCACTTTTTGAGGAAAAATTAAAGTTTTCTTAAGTCGTTTCCTCTCCTTTGTACTTTTGGAGGTAGGAGTGAAGAGAGATTCCAGGTGCAGCAAATAGAAAGAATTTTGTGGAATTTTGTGTCCTCAGTGAGGACGGGACAGGCACCAAGAATGAAGAAAGAGCCAAGTGTTCCTCGTTGTCACTAACTCCCTTTTGAAATGAAACTGAGTGCACTGAGTTTCTGATAAATGATGAATCTCATTTTACACAGGTGCCTAAAACATTTGGAAGGGCTGTGTCATTTAAAAAGTCCTTTTTTGGAAAGTTCTGACCTACGAATTTGTTTGACTTGCAGTGTCATCTCGAACAGCATCCAGTTGTTGGTTCAGGACCTGGATGCCGCCTGTGACCCGGCCCTGACTGCCATGAGCAAGGTAAGGGTTTGGGAAGTGTTGCTTCCCAGACGTCCGAGGGTGACCCCAGATGGTTTCTGTCAGCTCTTGCCTAGAGCGTCTTCAGGCTCTTCATTGCTTAGAGTATTAGTCAGGAGGAGAATGGAGGAGCTCGAGGAGTTTCCCAAAGCGCTCGATTTATCTTGTACCTTCAGCCCATCTCTTGTCCTTTTTAAAGAAATATATATTTTTATTGATTTCAGAGAGGAAGGGAGAGGGAGAGAGAGAGAGGAACTTCAATGATGAGAGAGAATTATTGATCGGCTGCCTCCTGCACGTCCCCTACTGGGGATTGAGCCTGCAACCTGGACGTGTGCCCTTGGCGGGAATCAAACCTGGGACCCTTCAGTTTGCAGGCCAATGCTCTATCCACTGAGCCAAACCAGCTAGGGCCCATCTCTTGTTCTTTGAGAACAAGACAGGGAGCAGATTGGTTGGGTAAGTCTAAAGGAGATGTTAACTTTGGTTAGCGTCTGATACGTGCTGATGAAAACTTTTAATTGGTCTCACCAAAATGGATGCTTTTGTTAGTAACTTCTGGCTCATCTTCATTGTTGGCTAGCGTCTGATACGTGCTGATGAAAACTTTTAATTGGTCTCACCAAAATGGATGCTTTTGTTAGTAACTTCTGGCTCATCTTCATTGTTGGCCACTGAGAGGATTTTCTAATTCTTTCTGAGCTCTGGTGCCCATGCAGGATTGTTTGATCAGGTTGTGGACCCCAGTGTTCTATTATCGTAGCAGCCCGTCAGTTAGCTCTCAGCCCTTCTTTGACACCTACCACATGCTGCCTTGTGTTGCTATTTGGCTTTTATGTACCTGTCCTTTCTTCCTAAAGGGATGTAAATTCCTTAATGCATGGACCATATAGAACAATTGATTAATTGAGTTGGAACAGGCAATTCTTTATTGATTTATAAGCCAAACAACATGAAGCTATCCACTGTAGAACCTTCTAGAACTGGGGTCAGCAAACTGCAGCCTGTGGGCCAAATTAGGCCCACTGCCTGTTTTTGTAAATAAAGTTTGTTGGTTTTTGTATTCACAAATAGGATTTTTTATTTGTCACCATTAAGTCTGAATTTTAAACAGATTCTTGAACCGGAGGCTCAAATCCATCAGCTCATTCAACTTTAGCACCTGTCTCCATCCCCAGTAGCTTTTGCAGAACTGCTACCTTCACCGTGAAGCTCCATGAGTTTCCCCAGTTCAAACTTGGGCTTCTTCAGCATTGACTTTTCTAACAAAGACATCATGGAGCAGATTAATGAATTGGCAAGACTTTTCCAATGTTCTCTGGAATCAGTTTATTGACCACTTCTTTCAAGTCATTTGTCTGCACCTCTTGGGTCAGTCATGATTTCCATCGTCATCTTCCAGATTTGGTGGGCCTGTTCATGCTGAGCACAAGAGGCCTTCCAAATCTGATTCTTGTGTTTTTTAGTAAAACCAACAAGAATAGACGAAGCAAATAACCATCGGTAGTCTTGACATCAACATGAGCTTCAATCATGGTCTGCCTTTGTTTTTTATCCTCACCCGAGGATATGTTTTTATTGATTAGAGAGAGAAAGGAATAGGAGAAAGAGAAACGTTAATATGTTGCCTCTGTATGAGCTCTGAACAGGGATTGAACCCACAACCTAGGTATGAGCCCTGACTGGAAATTGAACCCACAGCCTTTTGGTACAGGACAATGCTCCAGCCAACTGAGCCACCCAGCCAGGACTGGTCTGCCGTTTTTTGACATGGAGCACACATTTTGTGTCCATGGTAAGATCATGCCATGGAAATTAGGCAGATTTTTGTCCTGAACATTCTTATATTGATTTTCCTAAATGGAACTGCATCGTTTTGCATACCAGATAGGCTCACTTCAAAAACACAACCCTTGAGACCATTAGATAGAATTTTGTTCCTTGAGTTCTCGTGATGATGAATATTTTTCCAATATTTCTTATACCAAACATAGCTGGTGCTTTCTCATCATACCAATCTTTCTTAGAAAATGGATCGACCTCCCTAGCCAATTTGGCTCAGTGGATAGAGCATCAGCCTGCAGATTGAAGGGTCCCAGGTTCGATTCTGGTCAAGGGCATGTACCTCAGTTGCAGGCTCAATCCTCAGCCCTGGTTGGGACGTGTGTAGGGGGCAACCAGTAGATGTGCCTCTCTCACATTGATGTGTCTCTCTCACATCGATGTTTCTCTCTCTTTCTTCCCCCCTCCCTTCCACTCTCTCTAAAACTCAATGGGAAAATATCCTCGGGTGAGGATTAACAGAAAAAGAAAATGGATTAACCACTTTCTTCTTGGCTCCCTTTTTGCCACCTTTTGTAAGTCACTTGTTTTTGCCGATTGCCATGGTGCTGCTCAGAGAGCCGAAAGGTGCAAATAAAGTTTTAAATAAAGGTGTACATAAAGTTTTATTGGAACATAGCCATACTCATCTACCTATACAGGGTGGGCCAAAATTAGGTTTACAGTTGTCTGTATGGAAAAATATACAGTAATTAATAAATAATAATATAAGAATAAAGTCTGGGGGTGGGTCAGAAGAGATCAACCAAAGAACTTGTATGCATATATGTATAACCCAAGGCCTGGGGTGCGGGGTGGGGGTGGGCTAGAAAGGGTCAAAGGGAGAAGAATAACGTGTTTCACATACTCACAACTGCAAACCTACTTTTGCCCCACCCTGTATATTGTATGTGGCTGCTTTTTGGCTACAAGGGCAGAATTAAGTAATTGCAACTGAGACCATATGGCTTGCAAAGTCTAAAATATTTACAATCTGGCCCTTTACAGAAAAAGTTTGCCAATGCCTATTTTAGTCTTAGACTTTTGTAGCATTCTTACAAATTCTGGAGAAAGAACTTCTCTGGGGTATACTGGCCAGTAGCAGACCGAGCACAGTGGAAAGAATACTGGCTTTGGAGTCAGGCAGGCCTAACTCCCCTCATTTTTCCTCAGGGGGTGTTGAGCAAATGACTTAACCTCTCGGGGCCCAAGTTACCTTCTCTGTATGTGAAGTCGGGCATCTGCTTCCAGAGCTGTGAGGATGGAGCACAAAGAGAGTGACTGACCCCATGCCAGTAGATGCTAGTCTTCTCTCCCTCTTGTCAGGAGGAGTGGCTGTGTCATGAGGTTTTGTTAGCAGGCATTTGGTCTGAATTTGGTTTTGTAGTAGATTGTAAATATTTAACAAAAATAGGATTAAACCCAAAGCTTAGGCTTCAGGGTTTTATGAAGCTAAGTGGGGAGTCCTGAAAAGCTGATGTCACAGCTTTTCTATTCTGGTGGATTCTGTCGCCAATCCTGGCGATGTGCATTTCCAGTATTCTCAATGTTTACAAGCAGAAAACTCTGAGCAGGCAGGTTGAGGCTCACCCATTTTCTTAAAGGAACATGGCTCTGAAGATCCATTTTGTGGGTTCATCCCTGGCTGCTGGTGAACACTCACTATATCCTGAGCATGATCCGTTCCAGCTGCCATCTCTCCTGAACTGACACACACTGTAGATCGGAATGCAGCTGGTGAAAGAATTTTTACATTTTCCAAAGAAGAGATTTTTTTTTCTTTTAGTAAAACAACAGTTGTAGGGGATTTAACACTCCAGGTGTTGCTTATATGAACTGTCAGTTCACTAGGTGGGTTTCCCTCAAGCCCCCAGCCCCTAGCCCTACCGCTCATTTCTCCCCCAGACCCACACCAGCAAATACTAACAGAGACCATACCTCCCGAATCTTTTGTTTATATCATAGGAAAACCACAGGCTTGGGAACGCAGTGGCTGGGAGGCTATGGCTCTTTGTCTGAGTCTTCTGGAGTTCTAGCAAAATGAAATCCATGTGATGAAAATGACTAGATATAAACAAGCCAAGTGGTCATAGGGTGATTCAACATACACTGTCTGTTATTGGTGCCTGCATCCTGTTTTGTGTAGTTTCTTCTAGGATTTTAAAAAACTTTCGTTTTGTAGTCATGCTTATTACTGTCTCTGATTCCATCATTTTTGCTGCTAATTGAACAGTTCAAATCAGACTCTAACCAGCACGGTGCTGGGAGTTGCAAGGCTGGGAAGGATATAGATCTTATCTCAAGGTTCTTAGATTCCAGAAGGTGTGGGGCAAGAGATGTGTGAGATGAGAGGGATACCCAAATAACTGCAATATAGTACCATAAAAAAATCAGTACCATAAGAAAAGTACAAAATATTCCCTCTTTCACAGAGGGGAGTTTATATCCCGATGGGGAGATGAGAAGAGCCTTTGTAAGGAAGTGGCATTTGAAATAGACCATGAAGGATGGTGCAGTTTTGAACTAACTTGTGATTAGGAGAGCATTCCGAACAGGGTGACAGTGTGAACAAAGGTTTGTAAAGTGAGGAAAGATCAGAACTTTGTCAAAATTGCCATTCTCGTTACACACCTTTGGAATTCCACAGGGTACTCTGTACTTGCACTTACAAGGGAAACAGGGCTGCCCTTAAGAAGTTTATATTCGGGGGGCGGGGCGGGGGAGGACTTTGAATAACTGGTGCTGTAAATAAATGTACTTTATAAGCCTTGGCTGGGTAGCTCAGTCGGTTCAAGCATTGTTCCAATATGCCAAGGTTGTGGGTTCAATCCCCAGTCAGGGTACATACAAGAAACAACCAATGAATGCATAAATAAGTGGAACAACAAATTGATGTTTCTCTCTCTTAAGTCAATTTAAAAATTTTTTAAGTTTTAAAATATGTATTTTATAAATGATAAGAAAGTGAGTGTTGGGCTTAGCAAAGTAGAGTGGAGGTGTTGGATCATACTGAGTTTGACAAAATGGATTGAGCCAAACAATTTAGTTACGTCCTTCTCTTGGGAAGACACCTGATTCTCATTGAAGGCACCCTGTGACCTCCTCATTGGTTAGCATGTAGGGCTTTCATTATTTGTCCCTGCACTACTTTGTTAGTTCGGCAACTCCTGTGTATATACCGAAATACAGTCTCCAGACCACTTTCAGTTCCCTGGATGCATTACTCTTTTGTGGTTTCCATGCCTTTTCTCATTCTATGTTTTCTAGAATTCTCTTCCCACTATTGTCTGCCTAGTGAGCACATCCTTTAAGAAATGTCTGCCCCCTCTTTAAAAATTGAGGTATAATCCATCCTTTTAAAGTGTATAATTCAGTGTTCACAGGGCCATCCATCCACCACCACTGTCTAATTCCAGAATGTCTTTACTACACCAAAAGGAAACCCTATTCTATTAGCAGTCACTCCCTGTTTCCCTGACAATCACTAATCTACTTTCTGTCTCTATGGATTTGCCTATTCCGGACATTTCACATAAATGGCGTCATACAATATGTGGCTTTTGTGACTGGCTTCCTTCACTTAGTCTAATGTTTTCAGTGTTCGTTCATGGAATAGCATGTATCAGTACTTCGTACCTTTTTATGGCTGAATAATATTCCACTGTATGATTATACCACATTTGGTGTATCCATTCATCAGTCACTGGACATTTAGGTGTGTCCACATTTTAATTATTATGAGTAATGCTATGAATATTCATGTATGAGTTTTTGTGTGAATATATGTTTCCAGTTCTCTTGCATATATTATACCTAAGAGTGAAACTGCTGGGTCATGTGATGGCTCTATGTTTAACATTTGGAGGTATTGCCAAAGTGACTGCACCATTTTGCATTCCTACCAGCAGTGTATGAGGGCTCTCAGTTTTCCATAACCTCACCAACACTATTTTTTTAAATTATAGCCATTATAATAGTGAAGTGGTATCTCATTGTGGTTTCAATTTGTATTTGCATTTTCCTGATGACTAAGATGTTGAGCATCTTTTCATATACTTATTGGCCATTTGGTATATCTTCTTTGAAGAAATGTCTATTCAAATCCTTTGCCCATTTTTTTTCCCTTTTTTTCTTTTTTTTAACATGTTCTGGGATACTTTTCTAATTGAGCTTTTTCCTCCAGTGGAGGGGGTGGGAGGAGGTGAAGCAGGGGAAGTGCCTCCTGACACCTTGCCAATGCCAGGAGCCCAAAACATGGGTGCCCTAGAGGCCAAGAAGGGAGAGATGGCCAAGGGGATGTGCAGGTGGCTATAGGGTGCAGAGGGACTCAGAGGGAGGTTTCTAGGAACTAGTGAGAGCTGGATACACACCCTGCAGGCAGCACATTACCATTTATGGCTGCCCCGGCTGATTCTGGCCTGATACACAGCACGGAAGTGGGGTAGGAGAGGAGGAAGGAAGAGAGAAACAGAGAGAGAGAGAGACAGAGAGAGACAGAAGGAGGAAGGGAGAGAGAAACAAAGACAAAGACAGGGACATAGCAGATATAAGAGGTACTGAAAGAGAAGGAGGGAGAGAAAGATAAAGCTAGAGAGAGATACTTTGCCCATTTTTAAATTAGGTGGTTTGCTATTGTTGAGTTGTAAAAATTCTTTTTTTAGTCTGAGACTAGACCACTAATTGAAATATGATTTGCAAATATGTTCTTTTTTTCTATGGCTTGTCTTTTCACTTTCTTGTTCATGACCTTTGAAGCACTAAAGTTTTTCATTTTGACAAAGTCCAATTTATCATCGCCTAATCCAAAATTACATGTTCTTCTAAGCATTTTATACTTTTAGCTCTTACATTTAGGCCTTCTATTCACTTTGAGTTAATTTTTGTATATGTGTGAGGCAAGGATTTAATGTCATTCTTTTGCATGTATACATCTAGCTTTCCCAGTACCATTTGTTGAAAAGACTTTTCTTTATCCTTTTGACACTCCTGTTGAAAATCAGTTGACCATAGATATATGAGTTTACTTCTGGACAGTTAGGTCTATCCCTTACATCTATATGTCTGTCCTTAGGCCAGTGCTATACTGTTTTGTTACTGTAGCTTTGTAGAAAGCTTTGAAATCAGAAGTATGAGTCCTCCACATTTGTTCCTTCCGAGATTATTTTAGCTGTTTTAAATCTCTTGCAGAGTCACCATGTTTTGTCTTACCAGAGTGTCTTTCTCCCTCAAGACACCACAGTATATAGACTACCTCTCTATTTTGTTATACAATTATTTTTCCATTTCCGCCTCTCCTATTAAGCTTTGAACAACTTGAAGCTTATTCCATTTTGGGTCTACATAGCATAGCATAGTCCTTGCTTAACAGTAGTACAGTAAGTCCTCACTTAATGTTGCTACTTTAAATGAAACAATTTATAATGAAACCAGTTTTACCATGAGCTAATTGATATAAACAAGAGTTAAGTTAAGCTGAAGAAGGCAGGAAAAAGAAAGAAGTACTAGTAAAGTTTGTAGACACCCATTTGACCAAAGAATGGCAACAACAAAAAAGATGGGTAACTGTACTGAACAGATTGAGCTGTGTGGAGCTGGTAGACTAGAGCAGGAGACTTGAGTGTCTTATAGGAAGTGGCATCTGGCGCTGACTGAAGAAAGGTCAGAATTAGGAAATGTCCACACCCACCTAGCCCTGCTGCTGGAAAAGGAGAGGAAAACACAGAGGGGCACAGTTTCGTAGAAAACATACGCACAAATGGCCTTACTGTAAGCAGGCCAGGCTCATGTGGAAGAAGTGAAATACAAGAGTTTCGTGGTTTCTCTGAAATTGTAACTTTGAGATTATAGTAGTGTTGCTGAAAAGTGATGTTAAAATTACCTTTCAGACCACTTTTCCCTCCCATATTGCATGATTTTCTTAGATGAGCTCTGTGAGATAAGAAGTTGTCACTTGTCCATGATCTCTTAGCCAGCAGGTGGCAGAACCAGGATTCAAACTCAGGTCTCTCTGCAGCATTGTACCATATTCATACAAACAGAATCGGAGTAAGTCATTTTGGAATATGTGGAAACTGAGACAAGGCAGCATAAGTGATTTGCTTAAAAGTGGAGGAGCAGTAAGTCAGTGTGTGCCCAGTACTACGAGGCTCACAGGAGTCTTCATGCTTCCTCGATTATAAGCTCTTCAAGCATTCCCAAGCATCCTGGTAGATATTTGTTTTCAGCTTTTCTTGGTCTGACACCATGACTTTCCTACAGGGAAGAAAAGAGGTTGAGCAGCCAACCCAAGTATTCCAGTCTGCTTTGTATATTTCTCCCTGAAGATTAATGAGTAATTATCATCTGGTGTGTTTATTTGGGTTGTTTTTTTTTTTTTTTTTCATAATATATCCAAAGCCATAAAGCTTTATAATAGTGAAGCAAGAAATAAAATCAGCCGAAACTGGTTTGGCTCAGTGGATAGAGCGTCGGCCTGCGGACTGAAGGGTCCCGGGTTCGATTCCGGTCAAGGGCACGTACCTTGGTTGCGGGCACATCCCTGGTGGGGGGTGTGCAGGAGGCAGCTGATCGATGTTTCTCTCTCATCGATGTTTCTGACTCTCTATCCCTCTCCCTTCCTCTCTGTAAAAAATCAATAAAATATATTAAAAAAAAAAAAAGAAATAAAATCAACTCTCCTGATTCTTGAAAAGGGGAGTTGTTTGAAGTGTTTTGGTGGAAATAGGAAGAGTTCTGTTTTTTAAATGTAAATTCTATAAATCTTTAGAAATGAGTATGACTAAATATGACCTTATAGGTAGGATTTTTTTTTTTTTTTAATTTATGGCTTTCTTTAAAGCAGGTGTGGGGAACATTGAGCCCACGAAATCATTTGGTCTGGCCCTGCCAAGGCATTAGGGGTGAGTTAATTAAACGTTTGACCAAATATAGCAGGCTAATTTTTTTTTAAAATATATTTTATTGATATTTTACAGAGAGGAAGGAAGAGGGATAGAGAGCTAGAAACATCGATGAGAGAGAAACATCGATCAGCTGCCTCCTGCACACCTCCCACTGGGGATGTGCCCGCAACTAAGGTACATGCCCTTGACCGGAATCGAACCCGGGACCCTTCAGTCCGCAGGCCGACGCTCTATCCACTGAGCCAAACCGGTTTTGGCAGCAGGCTAATTTTTAAGTTGATAATTTTGTATGGCCCGTGAATGGTGTTATAAATATCCAAATGGCCCTGGGCATAAAAATGGTTCCCCGCCCCTGCTTTAAAGGGACCGTTGGGCCCCTCACTGTGTCCTTTTTCCTAGGGCTATACACATCATTGGTTGAAAGAATCTAGTCTCTGAAATCAAACACACTTAGCTTTTTGCTCATTAGTGGTAGTTTTAGAAAAAAACTGAAAGAAGAAACTGAACAAATTAAATATTCTTACAGTCTAGCATGTAATTTCTGTTAGATCTCAAGATTGTAAACATGTACTAATTTAGAAGGTGGTATTACTATCCCCCAAAGACATTCTGAAATAGCTAGAACAGTCCTCAAATCTGTTCTTTTTTTCCTCAGTCATTAAAACGTAGATCTATTTCAGGAGGCCCATAGAATCACATGGTTAAGAAATCCTCCAGTTCACTTACCACCCTCAATCAGGCATACCTCCCCTTTTCATAGGAGAGATTTTTTTCATTATGACCAAAGCAAGTCACCTTCATTATAGAAAATACAGATTTTTAAAAAGAAGAAAATTTAAATCACCCATAATTCCAATTAGTGGATATATTTCAGTCTTTTTTACGAATATATATTTTTAAATAAGTTCATACTGTACATACTGTTTTATGACCTGATTTTCTCATTTAACAGGTCTTAATAGTTTTCTGTATCATTTAATCTAGAACTGCAATATTATTGCATAGTATCCCATAGTACAGAGTATTTATTTTTAAAACTGTAGCAATAGTTAACATTTGCAATGGAGTTAATACATGCCAGGCACTATGTTAAGAACATTTCATGCATTATCTTTCAATAACTCTGTGGATTTTAGATATTATTATTATCCCAATTTTATAGCTGAGAAAACTGAGGCTCAGAGAGGTTAGTTAACTTGCAAAGACACACTTATCAGGTTGCACAGACAGTGTAACTCATGACTGGCGGACTTTGAATTTCCTCATTTTAAGTACTGTAATCTACTCCTTCCCTTAAAATGTATGTAATTAACTTGCTTTTGATAGGTTTTTAAGTTATTTTAAATTTTTCACATTTATAAACAGGCAATGGACAACCTTGTGTATATGTATGTGTGTGTGTGTTTTTCTAAACGTTAATAATTATTAACATCAAATTAATTCCCTTAAAGGGAATTGTAGAAATCAAAGCTATATAAAATGCTAAGAATTTTTTATAGGTGTTTTCAAATTGCTTTTAAGAATTCACCTTTCGCCCTAACCGGTTTGGCTCAGTGGATAGAGCATCGGCCAATGGACTGAAGGGTCCCAGGTTCGATTCCGTTCAAGGGCATGTACCTTGGTTGCGGGCACATCCCCAGTAAAGGGTGTGCAGGAGGCAGCTGATCGATGTTTCTCTCTCATTGATGTTTCTAACTCTCTATCCCTCTCCCTTCCTCTCTATAAAAAATCAATAAAATATATTTTTAAAAAATTCACCTTCCCATTGACCCAGCAGTGAGTGAAAAAAAGAAATATATATAGCCTGGCCAGTGTTGCTCAGTGGTTGAGCATCGACCTGTGAACCAGGAGGTCATGGTTTGATTCCCAGTCAGGGCACATGCCCGGGTTGTGGGCTTGATCTCCAGTGTGGGGCGTGCAGGAGGCAGCCAGTCGATGATTTTCTTTCATCATTGATGTTTCTATCTCTCTCTCCCTCTCCCTTCCTCTCTGAGATCAGTTAATATATATATCCTAGAGGCCCGATGCACGAAATTCGTGCAAGGGGCTCAGCCCCCGCTGCTGTGGCAACTGCCTCGGCCCCCCGCCCCCGCAGCTTCATCTGGAAGGACATCCTGTCTAATTAGCATATTATGCTTTTATTATTTTATTTATATATATATATATATACACACACACATATATATGTATATGTATGTGTGTGTGTGTGTATATATATATATATATATATGGAGCGGGGGGGGAGTGGAGGCACGCGCGCCTTTTATTACTCCATTTTCTGGGTCTTGATTTTTCCCTTGGAGCTTGACCAAAGAGGTGAGAGAGTCCTTTCTCATCCTCTGCACCACCATCACCACGTGCACATCATCTACATATGTACAACCTCCTCCTACATGTGGATTTTGCTTGCTCCAGGCCCTTCAGCTAATGCCAAGTTCATTTAGGGTGGTCATACTTCTTTTGGAAACCAACATGGTAAAATGGAAAGAACATGGACTTTGGAGTTAGATGAACCAATTTCTAATCTCAGCCCTGCTAACTTCTCAGTTATGCTTAATTAGGCAAGTCTTTTATTGTCCTCTAGCCTGTCTTATCATCTATAAAATAGGAGTAATACCTCCTTCACTGCATTATTATAAGCAGTAAGTTCATGTGAAAATGGCAATCATGATGCTTGGTATGTAACAGGTGGTTGAAAATATTCCTTCTCCCTTTTTTATTTCCCATACTAGAGGCCTGGTGCACGAAATTCGTGCACTCAGCGGGGGGAGGGGTGGTGTCCCTCAGCCCAGCCTGTGCCCCATCACAGTCTGGGAGCCTTCGGGGGATGTCTGACTGCTGTGGAGGTGGGAGAGGCTCCCACCTCCACCACTGTGCTCACCAGCCGTGAGCCAGGCTTCTGGCTGAGCCGTGCTCCCCCTGTGGGAGCGCACTGACCACCACGGGGCAGCTCCTGCGTTGAGCATCTGCTCCCTGGTGGTCAGTGCACATCATAGCGACCGGTTGTTCCACTGTCTGGTCTATTTGCATATTACACTTTTATTATATAGGGTAGTATTTGGTCTACTGCTGTCCATGCAAAAGGTACTTATAAATATAGCAGATGCTTGTTGTATGAGTAAGAGTAACCCAGACAAGCACGAAAGTGTGTGGGTGTGTGTGTGCATGTGCATGTTTGTGTGTGGCAGTTGCTTGAGGTCAGTGTCTAAACTCTAACACTAGATTCCTGTTGCCTGAAATATTCCCATATCCAAATGTCTGAGTCTGTGCTCTGTATGTCTCTAGTCTCATGATCAAAATGATTAGGTGGAAACTTGAATTTTCAGTTGAGTAATATTTGAGGAGACCTCTCAGTTGAGGAGACCTCTTTCCAAGCGTCATATAGCCATAGAGAAAGCAAAACTTCATGGTAAGCTAGTTGGGAGCTCTGTTTTCTAATGAGTGGATTGGTCAGAATTCTTTGCTACCATAGGCTCTTAATAGGAAGTGATTATCTCCCCAACCTTCCTGTGACAACCTGTGAAGTGCCAGGCAAAGCGACCTGCACACAGTAGGTCCAATGCAGGTGTTTTGGGACATTCAAGTTACAACCCAAAACCTAAGCCTTCCAGGCTGGATGATGGTAAGCATTAACCATCTGAGGCAATGACTAGACCAGCCGTGGGCAAACTATGGCCCACGGGCCGGATCCGGCCCGTTCGGCTGTTCTATCCGGCCCGCGGAGCCGAAAGAGCGGAGGGTTCTCTTGCTCTCCCCTCTGCTCCTTTACTTTGAATTTATATTAGTTCACACAAACACTCCATCCATGCTTTTGTTCCGGCCCTCCGGTCCAGTTTAAGAACCCATTGTGGCCCTCGAGTCAAAAAGTTTGCCCACCCCTGGACTAGACTGAATCATTGCTAACTATATCTTGCAATCTATACTAATAAAAGGGTAATATGCTAATTAGACTGGGAGACCAGACATCTTCCTACTGTCCAACTTCCTTCCAGACAAAGCCACGGTGGTGGGGGCCGAGGCAGAGGCAGTTATGGGTGATCAGGCCAGCAGGGGAGGGCAGTTGGGGGCCATGAGGCCGGCAGGGGAGGGCAGTTGGGGGCCAGGAGGCTGGCTGGGGAGGGCAGTTGGGGGCCAAGAGGCTGGGGTGGTGATCAAGCCAGTAGGCAGGCAAGTGGTTAGGAGCCAGCAGTCCTGGATTGCGAGAGGGATGTCCGACTGCATGGATGGGGCCTAAACCGGCAGTCGGACATCGCCCAAGGGGTCCCAGATTAGAGAGGGTGCAGGCCAGGCTGAGGGACCCACCCCCATGCACGAATTTTGTGCACCGGGCCTCTAGTTTAAAAATAAAATAAAAAACATGATGTTAACTTGCTTTGTTCTCTAGTACTTTAGGGTGTTTCAGTACTTCACTAAGCTGATTTAAACTTAAAATCATGAATCCACTTGACTTTTGCTAATACTTCTGTTAACTTGACCAGTGGCGGCATAACTGGCTAAAGTATTAAAGCAAATTAGATCTTTTCACATGTATTCCAAATGCAGACACTGACATGGCCAGTGATGATCAAGAGAAGTTAGTTCGCCCTGGCCAGTGTGGCTCGGTTGAGCATCGCCATCCTGTCACACATTTGATCCCTGGTTAGGGCAACATACCCACGTTGCGGGTTTGATCCCTGGTTGGGGTGGGTATGGGAAGCAACTAATGAATGGTTTTTTCTCTCTCTCTCCCCCTCTCCTTTCCTTTCTCTCTAAAATCAATAAAAACATATTTTTAAAAAGGGAGAAGTTAGTTCACCAGCAGGAACTTGAAGTCCCACATCCCAGGTCCCTGGCTCCATCTTGCTTCAGAGTTGCTTTGAAACCCATGACAGGGCATGTCACCACCTTCTTTTGTGGTCTTCTCTTCATGGAGAACCATAATGTTTAGACAATTGTTTATTCACTTTTTGAGATGTTGAAATATAAAATGCTGCCAACTTGGAAAACAGTAGTCATTACTGTGGAAGCGCTTCATGTCGATTGGAGGGTATCAGGCTCCTTTCCCAGTTACCGTGTTTACCTGAGTGTTCTGCTCTCGGCCGGTGTTGCTGCAGCGCTGGGGAAACAAGGTGAAGTGTAGACCCGGACAGTTCCTGTCAGTTTGGGCCTCGCTCCCTGAGCTCATTTAGTCACCTGGGATGCCATTGTTTGGATGGATCGAATCTCTAACATCAGATGGAAAAGGAAGCCTCTTGAATAAGATCAAAGAGAATGAGGGAAATATTACACATAACCAACGCATTAGGATATAAAGTCAGTTCATACTAGACTTTCCATTCTTCTCCAGTGTTTGTTTCTAATTTTTCCCCAGGAAAAAATTAGGGACCTTTTATATCCGGAGCCTCACTGTGAAAACTTGCTCAAGACTTCTTGTCTCTGGGCCTTGGTTTTCTTACCTGTAAAACAAAGGTGGAGGTTCCTTCCTGCTTTTTTATGGTTCTTTATTTGTACATATCTGAAGCTTTTAGAAGGTAAATATCTGCTGATTTAAGGAAACATTAAGAGAAAACATAAAGTCACTTGAGCTTTGTGTACAGTATGCTTCCTTTAAACAGTTTCTCTCCGTATTGGATTTTTTCTCTCCCCAAGAGCTCTATAAAAACAGTGCTTTCTTGCCAGAGACATCAAGGCCTCAGAACTACTGCCCTCCTTCTATGAACATATTATATGGTTTGCGTTTGGCTTAGGATCTTTTTCACAGACAGCCCAGCTCCATTCCGAGAGGCTGACTCAGCAGAGTTCCTCCAGCACATTCCCAATGTCGTTGGGATTGGAGTGCCACCCCTGCCAACCTCTGGCAGGCGATGCTGCCTCTCTTCTCCTGTGCGGACCCACGGGGAAGAGGCACTACAGCATCGCTTCCTTTTCCATTTTGTTTATTTAAAATATATATACATATATATATTTTCCTTTTATTTCAGAGAGGAAGGGAGAGGGAGAAGAAGAGAGAGATAGAAACATCAATGATGAGAGAGAATCATTGATTGGCTCCTCCTGCACGCCCCCTAGGGCAGTGGTCAGCAAACTGCGGCTCACGAGCCATATGCGGCTCTTTGGCCCCTTGAGTGTGGCTCTTCCACAAAATACCACGGCCTGGGCGAGTCTATTTTGAAGAAGTGGCAAGTTAGAAGAAGTTTAAGTTTAAAAAATTTGGCTCTCAAAAGAAATTTCAATCGTTGTACTGTTGATATTTGGCTCTGTTGACTAATGAGTTTGCCGACCACTGGCTTAGGGGAATCGAGCCTGCAAACCGGGCTTGTGCTCTTGATCGGAATCCAGCCCAGACCCTTCAGTCTGCAGGCCAACACTCTATCCACTGAGCCAAACCAGCTAGCACTCTTTCTCCATTTTATTATAGATGTTTTCCTTGCTTCTCCTCAGGTTGTTGGAGCTTGAGCAGAGCAGGTCTCATTTTTGTCCACAGCCTGATTAGAACCCACATCAGTCCTCTCAGGGCTGCTCCTCTCTTCCACCCCTGCCATCCACTCAGTCCCTGGGCCTCTTTCCTGCCCTGTTCCCCTGTCACTGTCTTACCCTCTGACCTGCTCTCAGGTTTGCCAGAGAGCCTCTCTCCTTTTCTTTGATTGCAATCCCAGCATAACCCCAAAGGTTTTAGGTGTAAGAATCGGATGTTTTATTGTGGAAAATGTCAGTAGTATACAGTAGTAGAGAAGACAGTATATTGAACCTCGTGTACCTGTCACCCAGCTTCACCAATTTTGTTTCATCTAATCCTTCCAACCCCAGGTTATTTGGAAGCAATTCTCACATCACATATCATTTCTGGTTTCCTTTTTTTAAAAACTCATCCTGTCCGACTGATGTTGCTCAGTTGGTTGAGCGTCATCCCATGCACCGAAAGGTGGTGGGTTTGATTTTCAGTCAGGGTGCATACCCAGGTGGTGAGTTTGATCCCCATTTGGGGTGCATATGGGAGGCAACCAATCGATGTGATGTTTCTCTCTCTCTTTTCTCTCTCTCCCTTTCTATAAAGTTAATTTTAAGAACTCCTCCCAATTTGCTTGAGAGAAAGGCTTAATTAACTCTCATCCAGGTTTCATTTCATTTAGCCCAGCACCTTTCTGGTCTCCCAGGCCACCAGTCTGCTCAGAGGTGGATGTGCCTCCCCTCCCCTCCCACAGTCCCTGCTGGTGGAACAGCTGACAGAAGAATAGGATCCAGGCCACCTGCCTGGTATGGGTTTCTGGCCACTTAGATGGGAAGGGAGGCTGCTTCAAGCATGAGGGGGACAGGGATGGAAAAGATGCCTGAGTCACACCTCGCTGTCAAAGATAAGGTGGGCGCACTTGTTTTGATTCACAGTCAGCCACTACCAACTGGGTAAGACATGTTCCCCAAAACAAAATGGCAGCCGTGGTAGCAAGCTGTGGCCTCATTTCCACTCCCCGGGCCCCTTCCCAGGGAACAGGTAAGGCTGTCCTCCTGTGAGGCATCTAAAGGCTTGTCCCGTCCTGTCTCTCTTTTCAGATGCAGTGGCAGAACGTGGAGCACGTTGGTGACCAGAGTCCCTATGTCACCTCTGTCATTCTTCACATTAAGCAGAACGTGCCCATCATCCGTGACAACCTGGCTTCAACACGGAAATATTTCACTCAGTTCTGCATTAAATTTGCAAAGTAAGTCCTGGAGCATTCTCATCACTGGGTTATTTGGGGCCATTGCTCATGATCCAGGTGTCCCCACCTCCAGCTAGGGCTTATTCTGGTTGCGGCAGGCAAATTAATTTTTTTGTACCCAAAAGAAGCATAGTAATAAATCCACTAAAGTCATAGATAACAGTAACAGCAGTGCCATCACCAACTATGTCAAGGCAAACAGAAATGTGATGAGGGGATCCTGTTATGTGGATATAACTGTGTCCCCACCCCCCGGTTTGAATATTAAAATTCTTTTTCAGTGATTTCATATATATATTTTGTCTCTCCAACGAGATTATAAGCTTTTTAAGGGTAGGAACCATTGAGTTCTGTTCCTTTTGAGTCTTCTCTTCCTCCTTCCTCATAGTAGCTATTACCATTTGGGCTCCAGAATTTATATACTTGTGGATGTCCTTGAGTCCAGGGAAAGTACTAGAAATTAGGACGGGAGAGTCAGGAAGCAAGCACTGAGCTTGTCTTCCTACCACATCCTGGGGTGCAGCCATTTCTGGCTTGGTGTGTTGAAGCAGGGAAATATTTTAGTCAGCATCTGGCTATAGCACTATTTCCCCTGAGACCAGATAACGTAGAGGGTCAGTGCCTCCTCTGACCAACTATCAAATAAGCACTTTGGCAAACTTCTCAGGAAAGGGCTTCAGGAAGGTCAGCCCAGTCCAAGCTACTGTACTTGGGTTGTTCTCATCCAAATCCCAAAGGATGATTTAGGACTCCAAGTTTCTGTCCTCCCCAAATATCTCCCTGTTTGTATTCAATTAAGGCTTTTCTTCTCCCTCACAAATAAATCCCTGAGGAACAACAATTATGGAGTGGTTATGGCATCAGCTGCAGTTTCCAGTTTGTCAAGAAAAGATCGAGTGGCCTCTCCAGGGAGGCGTTAATGTTTGCAGTATGGCGATGGACCGGGATTGACATTCCCTTCGCTCTCTGGGTGCTCATTAGTGTGTGTTGAAAGTATGGCTGATAAATCACATGGTGACACTCCCCATATTCCCTGGTAGAAACAGTATATCTGTGAAAATTTACTGTGGCCAAAAATCTCCAGTGTGGTCGCACGGGGGTCTGATTGAGCTAACGTCGAGTGCATTTACTCCGCTGGTCCCGGCACCAGCCTCACATTCTCTCAGAGCCCTTTCATTTTATTACTAAGCCCATACTGGGTGAGCTGGGAATAGGATGCCCATCTCTCACATCTGGAAAAGTTTAACCTGTGATCTAGAAAATGGCTTTCTGATTTAACCCGTGGTACCCTCTCATCCTTCTAGAATCCCAATAGAAGACTAGAAACCTCAGAGGTGGGGGTTTCCCCAGCCAAGAGCAATAACTGCCACCCCCGCACCAGGGGATGGAGAAGCGCTTAGCAGTTACCCACCCCATTGCTGGGACTTTTCCTAAAAAAATATGTCCCTGGTCTCCCTATTTTCCTCACCCAACCCAGTAGACTAGCAGACGCAGCCAGTTCAAGGGTACAAACAAAGCCTACTCTACTGTAAAGTGACATAGGTTATAAACTCTGTACCATTGCAATTAGTCATGAATTCAGTCTCACTTTCTTATCTGGCCTGGCTCTGGTTTGAAGAATCCCTTCTAAATAGTCCCTATTCTCTCTCCTGATCAGCCATCTCTGGAGTTTAAGTTCCTTTCCCTGTTACTCCCTTTCCTGTCCCACCAATGCAAAGCCATGATGTTTTCTTTTGCCTCCATTTGGTCTCTGCAGCAACAGCCTTTCCTGGTTAGACATCAAGATCACACCCTGAGTCTTAGCTAGTTTGGCTCAGTGGATAGAGCGTTGGCCTGCGGACTGAAAGGGTCCCAGGTTCAATTCTGGTCAAGGACACATGCCTGGGTTGCGGACTCGATCCCCAGTAGAAGGCATGCAGGAGGCAGCCATCTATGATTCTCTCTCATCATTGATGTTTCTATCACTTTCTCCCTCTCCCTTCCTCTCTGAAATCAATAAAAATGTATTGTTTTAAAAAAGAAGAAAAAAATAAAGATCATCCTCGATGAAAATTACTAAGTGACTTCTTGTTCGTTAAGCTGATTCTCCTCTATTCAGTAATGGAGATAACAAGACAGATCCCTTTATAGTCATTGGGAGGATGAAATGAGAAGTCAGGTGTAAACTTCCTGATAGAGTGCTAGTAGCAAGCTGACATTCAAAAAGTGGTAGCCGCTGTCATTACTATTTAGTATTTATTCAACATGCATTCAGTTGAATACCTGCTATAACTCAGACACAGAATGAAGTGCTTTGATTTAATAGACGTTGTCCCTGTTTTCATTTGCCTTACAGTCAAGTAGAGGAAAACAGACATGTGAGCAAATAAGTATAACGAAGTAGGTTAGACGTTAGATGAGAGGTCTGTGGACTCTGTAGATGTGGTAGAAAGAATACTGTGACTGAGGAAAGGCTTTATAGAAGACATGTCCTTGCGCAGAGTCCAAGAGACCTATGTGCACTGACCCACAAGGCCGTGGAGAAGAGCGTTCCAGGCAGCGGGAGTGGTGTGAGCAACGGCATAGAGGCATTAAGTAGCCTGCAGAACTATGGGATCTGCAGGTAGTTCAGCCAGTTGAAGCATAGGGTGCTTAGCATGATGAGGCTGGAGACAGAGTCTAGACAACCAGGAAGGCCTTGTCTGTAGCCCTCCAAGAGTTTTCATCAGAGGAAGGTCTTGATCATATTTGCATTTGAAGGAAGATGGATTAGATCATATTTGCTTTGGCAGAAGATGGATTAGAAAGGATGAGGCTGAAGGCTGGGATACCAGTTAGGAAACAATGGAAAGCGCTTCAGTGAGAAAGGGCAGCAGCAGTGGGAGTGGTCGGAGGGGTGGATGTGAGAGTTCAGGGAAGAGCTGGTAGCTGATTGGATATTGGGGTTGAGGGCAGGGGAGCTGTCTCAGTAGCGCTCAGTTTCTGACTTGGGTGAGTGGGTAGATGAGATCCAGTCTGCTGAGCCTGGATTCTGGGGCGGGGCTGCGTTGTGGATGTGCCAGGGTTGAGGTGTCACTGGGCCATTCCAGTGGGATGTCCGGTGAGTCATTAGATACTAGAGTGGGCACAAGTGTACAGGAAAAGATGTAGAGAGATCAAAGAGGAAGGAAGTCACAAATCTGAGAGCAACATTTGAACAGTGAGAAGAGAGGTGCTAGCCAGCCTTTGTCTTGACCTACAAATCCTGCTTTGTTGCCATTGGGCCTCCTTTGGTCATGGGCCCTGTGACACCTCCAGCTCTGTCACTCTGAACCTGGCCTTGATTATAGGCATTTCTAGTTCGCACACTTTCCTTTCTGCACCAGCACAACCAGCTTTCCCTACTCAGACCTCTGCAGTTTTTTCTTAAAAGCCCCCCTGACCTATTAAAATTTCATTGTCTTTTTCCCCAAACAAGCATCATTATTAGTTCACTTGACTCAGGTTGCCCTTCAATTCCCAGTAAACTGGGAGAGATCATATATTCCATTCCTGATCTGATAGTTATTCCCCTAACAATCATTTCCTATTTTTGCATTTAAGATCCCATAACTACCTCATGTATATGTCACTCTCATATCTGTTAGGATGTTTTCAGTTACTGGTAATAGAAGCCCTGACTCGAACTGATGCATACAGAAGATAAACTTTTTATTCCATGTAAATGCAAGGATGGTTGGTTCAGTGGTTCATTAAGGACCCAGGTTCTTTACCCTACTCTGCTCTCCTTGGGATTGGCTTCATCTTCAGAATGGTGGCAAAATGGCTGCTTCTATAGCCAAATACAAGAATACCCTCAAGAAGGAGAGAGAGTCTTGCCTCAGCCTTCCCTCCAGTCTGATTGGGCCGGCTTAGATCATGTTTCCATCTCAGGACCAACAACAGTTACCAGGGGAATCCCACACTCTGACTGACTGAGGCTCACTAGAATTCAGCTCTGTAGTTTAGGAGGGATCAACTTTCTCCTGGCAACCCAAAGCCATTTGTACCTAAACAAAACCAGGGCTTTGGCTGGGAAGAAAAAGAAAGCAATGGATGCTGGTAGGCCACAGACTTATCTACTTCATTTCTCAGTTCCCTGGTGGAAGGAAGTGGGGCCTTGAAATTTTTTTCTACAGTTCTTTACAGAAGACAGAATAAACCTAATTTGTCACTTCTTTTTTATCCACAGCTCCTTCATTCCCAAGTTCATCACCCACCTCTTCAAGTGCAAGCCAATTAGCATGGTGGGAGCAGAACAGGTGAGATGAAATTGGTGTAGGGTCTTTCTTTCTGGCTTTGGTCATAGCTCAAACACATATCTTCCTAGTACAGATCTGCTCTGGAGAAATGAAATTGCTAGTTTCCCCTAATTGGGCATGGATGGCTTAATTCAGTCATCTGTTTATTTAAAAAATTTTGTTGAGCACCTACCAAGTACCCAGGCATTGTTCTAGGTACAGGGTTAATACCACAGTGAACAAGACAGAAAAGATCTCACCTTTATGATATTTACATTCTAGTAAGAAAAGACAGATAATATACAATTTAACAAGAAATTAGAAGATAAGTATGCTAAAGGGTATAAAACTAAGTTATGTGAAAGAATATTTTAGCATTTGATGATCAGAGAAGGCTCCCCTGAGAGCTGGGGCTGGAGAAGGACGAGGAAAAGTCCAGGTGGAGGAAGCAGCAGAGGCTTGGATGATTTTGGATTCCGGGGCTGGGGCCGAGACCACTTGAGAGTAGCAAAGAAAGGCTTATCTTTCTGGTACTGAGAAACTCTGTCCACCTCCCCCATGAAGCCTTCCTTGATTAGCCCCACTCCATTCACCTGGATTCTGCACCTCAAGACATCTCTTCATAGACTGGATCAGCTCAGCACTAATGAACTGAGTTGTAAGGTACAGCAAAGTCATCTCTTTTCAACTCCCACCTACTCAGATTGCCTGAAGTGTGAGCAGTTTGAGTTCAGAGAGCAGTTTAAACTACTTTTAAAGAAACAGTAATATTCAGCCCCTAATTCTCTAAAAAACATCTACTTAGATGCACACTATTCATATACTAGTACTGATCATAAATGATTCTCATATATTCATTGAAGTAAATCCTCTCCAGACCTCTACCTAGCAATACTTAGTAAACCTATTTCAGTTACTTTTTTTATATTTGAAAGAACTCAAAATACATTTTAAAGTAAGAAGGTTATATAATTCAAGCCATTTCTAGAACTCCTGCTCTTCCATCAAATTAGTCACCTTGGTAGAGGCTCGGCCCTCTCCCAGCTCAATGACTAGCCCTCACACTGGGCTCTTGGCTGTGCAGGTCCGGCATGTGTCAGGAAGACGGCATGTTGGCATGTGCCCCAGTGCATCATGGGTCTCTCATGAAGCATCAAAGCCAGAGATGTGATCTCTGTGAATGTCAGAAATCTCTCGAATCTGATAAGTGCAGTGTGTTTCTGAACTCTTTGTGAGTGAGTGGCCTTCCTAGGTTATTAAAAGGCAGGATGGTATGAGCATTATGGTCATGAGCTCCAGAATCAGAGGTCTGAGGCTGAATCCTGTCTCTAGCGTAGCAGCTGCTTGTCCTTAGGCGAGTTCCTTAACCTCCCAGCACTTTAGTGTCGTCATCTATAAGATGGGGATAATCCTAGTACCACCTCCCAGGGTAGTTACGGGGATTAAACAGATAACGCACCTAAAGTGCTTGGACCAGTGTCTGGCAGAGGACAAGCCCTCAACAAATGCCAGCTCTTACTAAGTTGGCTTCCTCAGACCAGGGACATGACTTTGTTTCTGCTTTCATTTCCCACCTCCCTGCAGAGTAGCATCTAGCCAATGTTTGCTGGCTGTCTGGCTGGCCAGCTTTGACCAGAGTCAAAAATAAAGGGGTGGGTAAAAGAAGGTTTACTATTGTAATACAATAATCCTAGCTAATAAAAGAGTGATATGCAAATTAACCATCACTCCGCTATACCCACAAGCCACACCCACCAGCCAATCAGGAGCAAGCATGCAAATTAACCCAACCAAGATGGCTGCGGCCACGGAGAGAGCAGGAGGCTTGGGTTTCTCCAGCAATGGAGGAAGCCAAGCTTTCCGCACACCCTGGCGGGCCCAGGCCTCCACTAAAGGCTACAAAGTTTCAATTATAGAAGATAAATAAATCCCAACAAAAATGGCGGCAGCCACGGATCTGGAGAGAGCAGGAGGCTTGAGTTGCCCCCGGCGATGGAGGAAGCCAAGCTTCCCCAGCCCTGGCCTGCCTTGGCCACTGCTTAAGGTTACAAAGTTTCAATTATAGGAGATAAATAAATCCCAACAAAAATGGCTGCGGCCACGGAGCAAGCAAGAGGCTTGGCTCCGCTCAAGGCTACAAAGTTTCAATTATAGAAGATAAATAAACCCCAGATCCCAGGGCCTCCCCTTGGGTCGCCGGAGGGCGTGGCCAGCCTGCAAACCACCACAGGCCCCTCACCCAGGCTGCCCCACGCCCAAAGGGAACCCCCACCCTGATCCGGGACACCCTTCAGGGCAAACCAGCCAGCCCCCACCCGTGCACCAGGCCTCTATCCTATCTAGTAAAAGAGTAATATGCAAATTGACCGTCACTCCAACACACAAGATGGCTGCTCCTATGTGGTCAAAGATGGCTGCCTCATGTGGACACAAGATGGCCGCCACAAGATGGCCAGCATGGGAGGGTAGTTGGGAGGGTCCAGGCCTGCAAGGGAGGGCAGTTGTGGGTGATCAGGCCATCAGGGGAGGGCAGTTGGAAGGGACCAGGCCTGCAAGGGAGGGCAGTTGGGGGCGATCAAGCCTGCAGGGGAGGGCAGTTAGGGGTGACCAGGCTGGCAGAGGAGGGAAGTTGGGGGCGACCGAGCCTGCAGGGAAGGGCAGTTAGGGGTGACCAGGCTGGCAGGGGAGCAGTTAGGCATCAATCAGGCTGTCAGGGAGTGGTTAGGGGGTGATCAGGTGGGCAGGCAGAAGCGGTTAGGGCAGTGGTCGGCAAACTCATTAGTAACAGAGCCAAATATCAACAATACAATGATTGAAATTTCTTTTGAGAGCCAAATTTTTTAAACTTAAACTTCTTCTAACGCCACTTCTTCAAAATAGACTTGCCCAGGCCGTGGTATTTTGTGGAAGAGCCACACTCAAGGGGCCAAAGAGCCGCATGTGGCTCGTGAGCTGCAGTTTGTGGACCACTGGGTTAGGGGCAATCAGGAAGGCAGGCAGGCAAGCAGTTGGGAGCCAGCAGTCCTGGATTGTGAGAGGGATGTCCCATATTAGAGAGGGTGCAGGCTGGGCTGAGGGACACACCCCCCGTGCACGAAGTTCATGCACCAGGCCTCTAGTTAATAAATAATAACACAAGAATAAACTGTTTTATGTACTCACAACTATAAACCTACATTTGCCCCACCCTGTATTGTCTCAGAAAAATGTCCTAGAAGGCTGCGTAGATTCCAACACTGACTGTAGCGTTTCAGTGACTCTTGCACGTCATAAGCATAGAACTAATTCTCTCCATTAGAAACAGCAGCCTAATGGCCCAACATGTTGTCTCATTAGCACATGTTTCATTAGCTCATGTTTACTGGGAATTGATTCTGCTCACCTCACTGTTGTGTGTAATCAGAGAGGATGCTGAGCGATTAGGTTGGTGTATCTGGAAGAAGCTTTAGCATTCTCAGTTACTGGGTTTCTGTCTCCAGACATGATGAAGCCACTGGGACCCATTTGACTCGTTGGGAACATGTTTCCAGAGAGTGCAGCTTCGCCTAGGCCTTGCTAGCTGATTTAGTGTCTGATAACCATGGTATTTTCATATCATCACATAAATCCAATATCGTATCTATTTTCCCCAAACTTTCTCTTCTTTAAAAGGTATGTTAAAATAATCAGCTCAGATTCAAAGCTCGTATCTTAGAAAAATATCAATTTAGCCAGTCTTGACTCGTGCTTTGAGATATGAATGAGAAAACCATCTGTGAAAGTGGAGTTTTACTTTCTCAGACAAATATGAGTGGGTGGTAAGGAGCATGGACCTCACCAAGCCCAGCCTGGGGGAGGGCCAGGGTGGAAACGGAAGGGCAGCGTGGTCCTCGGAGGAGTCCCGTGGAAAGTTCAGGTTTAGCTGGGTCCATGCTGGCCCTGAATGTCTGGGCTTAAAAATCCAAGCAGCCGTGTAGCCGGAGGTCTGATCACTCAGGCAGCACAACCATAGGAATCAAGAAGTTAACAAAGAGATGTTCAAAGGCTGAAACATTCTGCCTCAGGTCTCGTAGTGGCTGGAATCCA
This sequence comes from Plecotus auritus, assembly GCF_963455305.1. Taxonomy (NCBI): domain Eukaryota; kingdom Metazoa; phylum Chordata; class Mammalia; order Chiroptera; family Vespertilionidae; genus Plecotus; species Plecotus auritus. Next base: position 36,119,582 of record NC_137774.1, read on the forward strand.
AGCTTTAATAAAAGCTGTGACATGCAAAGCTAAGGTTTAGCCTAGTCTCAGCTGCCTCTGCTTCCCCACACGTACTAGATCCTAAATGTAGATTCTACTTTAATACTTGTGCTGAAAATAGGGATGGAGACCCTTCCCTTCTCTTTCTTCTCTCCCTGATTACTGTATAAAGTGAATTCTTTATCTGGGGCCCTAGAGCCCTCTTGAGCAATTGCAAGGGCATGTAGAACTGAACCATACTGGTATTTGTGATGCTTCTTGCTAGTTGTGATTTTCAGAGAATCTTGTGGGATTCTCAGGGTCATTAATTAGTCTTATGGCCATGGTATCTATGAGTGCACAGCAGAAATGGAATCCATTCACAAAACTTACCATAGAGGAAGCAGCACTGTATTGTGTAGGGACCAGAACCCTGAGACTTGGGGTCCAGCGCTCCCTCTGCTGTTAATGGTCCCTTTGATCAAAGCAGTTGCTTCTCTGCTTTGAGCTCAGGTTCTTTGTGTTCAAATAAGAGCACTGAACCAGATACTCTCATACGCCCGTCCTAGTCTGTCATAAGATGGAGTCTAAAATATTTAAAGCAACATTATTCATGCCTGTGAAGTTATCTCATTTTCCTTTCTTTATATCTTATATTGACTTTTTATTGTGGTAAAACATATAATTTATCATTTTAACCATTTCTAAGTATACATCTTGGTAGTATTAAGTACCATTGTTGTTCACATTGTTGTTTTACCATCCCCACTTCCAGACCTTTTTTATCTTCTCAAACTGCAACTCCATTCCCATTAAACACTGACTCCCCATTCTGTCCTCCCCCACCTCCTTGCAAACACCATTCTGCTTTCTGTCTTTATGACTATGACTACTCTAGGAACCTCATATAAGTAGAATCATATAATGTCTGTCCTATGGTATCTGGTTTATTTCACTTAGCATGTCATCAGGGTTTATCCATGTTGTAATATGTTTCAGAATTTTCTTTTTATGGCTGAATAATATTCCATTTTGATCATACTCACTTTTAAATTCATGTAATTCAAAACCATTTGTAAAAAATACGTTTAGAGAAAATTTTAGGGTTTTTTTTTTAAAAGCCCAAGCACCAAGGAAAGAGAAAGGAGAATCAGGTGATTGTATACACATGGCAGTTGGAAAAATGAGAAAGTACAAATGGCTATTCTCAGGTTCAGTTCTTCTCAGTAAATCTCCTCCAGGTGACAGAGTGTTTTTAAGCACTCTTTTAAAAAACAAACAAAACATGGATTCATAAAATTTAATTCCCATATACATGGCAGATTTTTAAAATCTTAAACTAGAGACACAAGGAAATTGTTAAATCTGATAAATGGTAAAATACAAAAATCTTAGGAAAGGGTATGGATTACATGGATAAATTCAATTGTCAAGATTGTAAGATTAAGAATTGTGGCGTCATGTTCATGGATTGGTAGAATCAACATCATTAAAATGTCCATACTACCTAAAGCAATCTATAGATTCAGTGCAATACCTATTAAAATACCAATGGCATATTTCAAAGATCTCGAACAAACTCTCCACAAAAATTCATCGGGAATAAAAAAAAGACCCCAAATAGCCACAGCTATCCTGAGAAAGAAGAATAAAGTTGGAGGGATCACAATACCAGATATCAAGCTATATTACAAAGCCACGGTTCTCAAAACTGCCTGGTACTGGCACAAGAACAGACATGCAGACCAATGGAACAGAATAGAGAACCCAGAATTTGACCCAAGCCATTATACTCAATATTTGACAAAGGAGGCAAGAGCATACAATGGAGTCAAAACAGTCTCTTTAATAAATGGTGCTGGGAAATTTGGTCAGATACATGCAAAAAAATGAAACTAGACCACCAACTTACATCATACACAAAAACAAACTCAAAATGGCTAAAGGACTTGAATGTAAGATGGGAAGCCATAAAAATCCTACAAGACTCCATAGGCAGCAAAACTGCAGACATATGTCGTAGCAATATCTTTATAGACACAGATCCTACGGCAAGAGAGACTAAGGAGAAAATAAACAAATGGGACTACATCAAAATAAAAAGCTTCTGCACAGCAAAAGAAACCATCAACAAAACAACAAGAAAGCCCACTGCATGGGAGAACATATTTGCCAATGTTATCTCCCAATAAGGGTTTAATCTCCAACACTTACAGGGAACTCATACAACTTAACAAAAGGAAGATAAACGATCCAGTCAAAAAATGGGCAAAGGACCTAAATAGACACTTTTAGAAAGAGGACATTCAGAAAGCCAAGAGACACATGAAAATATGCTCGAAGTCACTAATCATCCGAGAGATACAAATCAAAACAACAATGAGGTACCACCTCACACCTGTCAGAATGGCTATCATCAACAAATCAACACACGACAAGTGCTGGCGAGGATGTGGAGAAAAAGGAACCCTCGTGCACTGCTGGTGGGAATGCAGACTGGTACAGCCACTGTGGAGAACAGTATGGCATTTCCTCAAAAATTTAAAAATGAAACTGCCATTTGACCCAGTAATACCACTTCTAGGAATATATCCTAAGAAAACAGAAATACCAGTCAGAAGGATCTATGCATCCCTATGTACACAGCAGCACAATTTACAATAGCTAAGATTTGGAAACAGCCTAAATGCCCATCAGCAGATGAGTGGATTAGAAAATGATGGTACATCTACACAATGGAATACTATGCTGCTATAAAAAAGAAGGAATACTTACCATTTGCAGCAGCGTGGATGGAACTGGAGAGCATTATGCTAAGTGAAATTAGCCAGTTAAAGAAAAATACCACATGATCTCACTCATTTATGGATAATAAAGAACATTATAACCTGTTGAACAAAAAGATAGATACAGAGGCAGAGAAGCATTGAACAGACTGTCAAATTACAGCGGGAAGGCTGGGGAGGGTTGAGGGGGTGGGGACGGGTAAGAGATCAATCAAAGGACTTGTATGCATGCATATAAGCATAACCAATGGACGCAAGACACTGAGGGGGGCGGTGAGAGCATATGACGGGGGGGGGGGGGTAGGGGAGGCCAGGGGAAGGTGAATGGGGAAAAAAAGGAGACATATGTACTACTATTTGTAATACTTTAAACAATAATTAAAAAAAAAAGAATTGTGGGGTAAGGAAGCAGCCGCCGTTAAAGCATGAGCATGGACATGTGGTCGCTGGTCACTGCCGCCACCTTCCCGCCCTGTTCTTTTTCTGGTTGGTCCAGCTGGTTCCTCGAGCGCCCAGCAGAGACTGAGGAAGAGAACAGGTTGGGGGACGAGGGGGTGGAAAAAGGAAGGAAAAAAATTGTGGGGTAAATAAAATACACATATAGTAAACACAGGATTATTTTACCTTGGGAATCTCTTAAGACTTGCTGAACATACAATTCATATTTCAAGGGTTGCAGTATTGTATTTTTACCTTTTTCATTAAAGGCACTTCTTTAAAAAAACTCTTAAAAAAAAAAAAAGAATTGTGCAACTCAATGTATGTAAGTTTTACCTCAAAACTTGATCCATCCATTTGTCACATCTTGCACTGTCTGTTCTGGGCCTCCTCATTAAACAACTTTGCAACACATATGGTTCTTTAGCTTCTAGGAGTATGCCTTCATCTTATCTACTCAAGCTTTTCATCACTACCAATAGTTATAGTGTCCCCCCAAGATTAGGCGGCGCATTAGGAAGTAAACCCCTCTAAGCTTTCCATTGCTGGGTAATGATGACCTTTCCCAAGCATAGCCCTGGCCAGCCCTGTACCCCAGTATCCCTTTAACAACATGAGCCACTACCCCCAAAATTCTCAGACTCCAACATATTTGGCCAATGGCCCCCTCTTGACCAGTGCCTCATGCCTAAGAGATGAACTATTAGCTATTTTCAAATGTAACAATAAGCAGATTTTCAAGATAAATGGGGTCTTTCACTTCCCACAGACAACTAGGCTGTCATATTAGGTCCTGCCTTTTCTCGCTGCATTGCTTTATGTAAAACCTAGGACCAAGGTTTTCTTCAGCTGTCTGGTGTGGACAGAATTTTATTGGTTGGCCAGGGATTGAAAATGTCATATCTCAAGGTATGGGAGACAGTAGAAAATTATGTCTGGTTCATTCAAAACTCTTTCTGTCATAAGTCTATATAATTTTTTGTGCATATATTATATCTCTGAGAAGCAGAAAGTATAGAAAAAATAGAAAGTTTCCCATTATGTTTTTAAATATAATCATTGATTTTTCTTCCCTATCAACAAAAGAAATATTTCCAGTTAACAAAAGTATAGAATATGTCAAGCATACCAGCTCACCACTCAGTCAAATCTTAATATGCTCCCACATTTGCTCTAGATTTGTTTTATATAAAGTAAGTTACTACAGTTATTGCTGAAGCCCCCTGGGGACCCTATCCTGCTATTCCCCTCCCTCCATACCCAGAGGTAATACTCTTCTGATTTTGATCATTCCCATATGTGTTTTGATATGTTACATATATATTCACAAATGATATTTAATTTTGTTTTACATATATTTGAACTTTATAAAAATGGTACTTTGTATATCATTTCCCCACTTGCTTTGTTTTGCCCAACATAATGTTTTTTGAGTTTTATCCATATTGATATATGTTGTTTGAGTTCACTCATTTTAACTCCAGTATCATATTCCAGTTCTTGAATGTGCCACCATTTGTTTATCCATTCTATAGTTGATGGTTATTTAGGTTATTTCCAGTCTTTTGCTTTTACAAACAGTGGATGCAGGAAACATTTTTTAACATGGGTAAGAATTTCTCTAAAGGATTGGAATGCTATGTGGAGGGTTATGCACAACTTCAAATTGTGTGTGTGTGTGTGTGTGTGTGTATTACTGGATTTTATCCTAAGTGCTTTAATTAATTTATACTCTCACTGTAGTATGAATTTTCTTATATTATGTCCATGCCAACACTTGGTATTATCAACCTTTTTACTTTTGCCTATCTGATGAGTATGAAATGGTATACAATTGTGGTTTTAATTTGTACTTATTGGATTATTGATAAGGTTAACTATTATTTCACATGCCTTGTGAACACCTGAGTTTCTGCTTTTGTGAATTGCCTATTCAGATCTTTGTCCCACTATTGTTGTTACTGTTGCTTTTGGGTTTGCTGATATTTTATGGGTTTGCTAAAATCTGTGTGTGTCTTGAATATTATTTCTTTGCCAGTATTGCAGATACTGTCTCCCAGTTTCTGCTTTTACTTTATGTATATTTTGATACAGACTTATTTTAAGTAGATTTTTCTGTCTTTCCTGTGTTTCACATTCTTCTCTACCCATAGTAATAAAAATAATCTCTATTTTCTTCTTAAAGTTTGTCTTTTTATATCTAGGTGCTTGATCTACCTGGAATTTAGCTTATTCATTCTTTTCTTTTTTTTATTTTTTTAAGTATATTTTTATTTATTTCAGAGAGGAAGAGAGAGAGAAACATCAATGATGAAAGAGAATCATTGATCATCTGCCTCCTGCATACCCCACACTGGGGATTGAGCCTGCAACCTGGCCCTGTGCCCTGACTGGGAATCGAACCATGACCTGATTCATAGATTGACCCTCAATCCCTGAACCATGCTGGCCAGGCTTACTCATTCTTTAGAGGCATGTACAGGGTTACCTCTGAGGAAGAGAGTGGCTCTGGGAAGTGTTCTAATGTTGAGCTCTTTGTATGGGCCTTGGGCAGCCTACAACTCATCTCTCCTCTGCATGCTTAGGTACCTTTCTCTGTGGGCCTAAGGCCTTTTCAAAAAGCAAATACTAGGAAAGTAAGAATTTCCATATCTGGAAAGAAAAATCCAAATGCCCTAGCACTTTCCTGGTCTGCAGTTGAATGACGTACAGAGTTTAGGCCATTGGCCACATTACTACGTGAAATTACTTTTCCTTAGTGTATCTTCCTCACCATTTTTTAAAATAGATTTTTTTTTTTTTACAGAAGTTTAAGGTTCACAGCTAAATTGAGTGGCAGGTACAGAGTTCCCATATACCCTCTGCCCCCACATAGCCTCTTCCATTATCAACCGAGTGGTGCATTTGTTGCAATTGATGAGCCTACCTTGATACATCGTTATTAACTCAAAGTCTGTAGTTGACATTAGGGTTCACCCTTGGTGTTGTACATTCTGTGAGTTTGGACAGATGGATAATGATGTATCCACCGTTAGTTACAGCATCATACGAGTAGCTTCACTGCTCTAAAAATCCTCTGTGCTCCTCCTGTTTGTCTTACCCACCATCCCCAACTCCTGGCGACCACTGGTCTTTTCACTGTCTCCATAGTTTTGCCTTTTCCAGGTGTCATAGTTGGAATCATACAGTCTGTAGCCTTTTCAGATTGTCTTCTTTCACGTAGCAACATGCATTTGAGATTCCTCCATGTCTTTTCATGACTTCATAGCTCCTTTTTTTTAAAGAGCAGAATAATATTCTGTTTTCTGGATGTACCACAATTTATCCATTCAGCTACTGAAGGACATCTTGGTTCTGGCAATTACGAATAAAGCTGTTAAAAACCTCTGTGTGCAGATTTTGTGTGGACATAAGTTTTCAGCTCTTTGGGTCTCTGCCTCGGAGCAGGATCGCTGAATAACCGTCCTTTATCAGATGTGCCTTTTGCAGATGTTTTCCCAGTCTGTAGCTTGACTTCTCATTCCCTCGACAGTGTCTTTTGCAGAGCATAAATTTTTTTCTTTTTTTTTTTTCCATTCCTTTTTTTGATTGATTAAGGTATTACATGTGTACAGATCTTCGCATAAATTTTTCATTTTAGTGAAGTCCAGCCTATCAATTATTTCTTTCATGGTTCTTGGCTTTGAGGGCATATCTAAGAAGTCATCACCATACCCAAGGTCATCTAGGTTTTCTCCTCTGTGATCCATTTTGAATTAGTTTTTGTGAAGGGTGTAAGATTTTTTTTTTCTTTTTTGCATGTAGTTGTCCAGTTGTTCCAGGAGCATTTGCTGAGAAGACTGTGTGCTCCATTGTATCGCCTTGCTCCTTCGTGAAAGATTAGCTGACTACATTAGCGTGGGTCTATTTCTGGGCTCTCTGTTCTGCTCTCTTGATCTGTTTGTCTGTTCTTTCACCAATACCATACTGTCTTAATTACTGTACCTTTATAATAAGTCTTGAAGTCAGGGTAATACCAGTTCTCCAACTTTGTTCTTCTTCAATATTGTATCTCCATATAAACTTTAGAATCAGTTTGTCAATACATCACCATATTTTGAGAGTAATATTTCCATTTAAGTTATTCCAAGTAAAACGTTAATATGTTCTCCAAATTTTATACTGTTCTCAAAGTTATAATCACCATGACCATTCATAGTGTCTACCTTTAGTCATTAGTTCTCATGTCTGTAAGAAAATGCAGGGAGAATGAGCACATGTGAGTGTCTTGCGGCCAGGGGTCCCTTTCATCCCTGCTTGATATTATTATGCCAGGCTTTCCTAGAGGAGCTGACAGTGCACATAGAGCAAGCCTTGTCCTGAACATAAGATTGACCGTCAGAGTTGTGGTGGTGGTGATGGGACTGTCACCCCACTGCTCCCTTTGTCTGGTTGGGGGGCATGCAATTCCATTCTTCTAGACTGTCTAAACAGGCCAGAGTGTATTAGGCTTCAGCCATTTCAGTGCCCCCGGTTGCCAAGAGCAGCAGCAGGTGAGCAGTATACCTGCCATCAGCAGGAAACAGTACGAGGTCAAAGCCAATGCTGCCCTGAGGCACCTAACCTAGGCAGCTGGGGCGGGAGCTGTAGCCTGCCCACCTGGCATCTGACCCCACCCATCCTGCGAGATACTTTTAGCAAATTATCTAACCTCTGGGCCTTTGGTTTTCTTACCTATAAAATGGGAAGAGTAAATACCTACAGGCCAGGGTCTTCTAAAGACTAAATTAGGTAAAACATTCCTAGCATCTTTCCTGGCAGTAGGTGGGCAGTCAGGAAAGTTGACCTCCTTTCAAACAATTAGCATTGAGGAGAACAACAATAAAAAAGGGCAGATTGTTCTAAGAGACCAATGTTTAAATTTGGCTTAATCTCTTACATCCTCACTAGCGTTCAGAGAAATTCAAAATACAGCAATACTGAGTACCATTTTTGCCAGTTGAATAAGCAAGATTTTTATGAGTTTTCTGTGCCAGGGAGGGTGAGTCTGCACCACTGGCAGATGTAAACAGGTACATTCCATTGGGAAAGCAGTTCAAGATATGTATCAAGAACCTCAAAAATGTTCTTATCCTTTGATCTGTCCCAAAGACTCTCTCCTAAGGAAATGCTATTGATAGACCTGGAATTTTATGTAAAAAGCTATTCAGCACAGCATTCATTATTTATAATAAAAATCTAGAAACAAATTACAGGGGAATGGTTAAATATGTTAAAGTTACACACAGAGTACTCTATAACCATTACAAATCATGATATTTAAAGACTGTTAGATGGGAAAATAGAATTCAAAAACTTCATATACTGAGTGGAAAAAAACAGATCATAAAACTATGTACAGTATAATTTTAGTTTTTTTATACATACATACAGACTGGTAGGAATTATACCACATTGTTACTGTGGCTTCTTGTTATTTTTTTCCTGGGTAATAGGAATTATAACTAACGTGTTTCCTTTTATATTCGTTTATTTTCCAAATTTTCTCCAGTGAGGATGTATTACATTTAAAATCAGGAAAATGTTATTAATCAGCATGGGTACACAGGATGTGGTTGTCCATAGGAAGTGACTAGTAATATTCTGCTTTGCTCCCTCAGCTGCTGCTGGACACCCATTCCCTGAAGATGGTCCTGCTCGATCTACCTTCCATTGGCTCCCAGGTGGTGAGGAAAGCACCTGCCAGTTACACTAAGATTGTTGTGAAAGGCATGACCCGGGCGGAGATGATCCTCAAGGTAGGGCCTGTGTTTCCTTGTCAAAGAGGGCTGGTTGCCTGATTGCTTATTCCAAGGAGTACTAGTTTTGAAAGCATAGATCAGCGCCTATCCCCGCCAGCCCCAAAGGGTTGTCCACATTCTTTGGCGGGCCTGGGATTTGGCCTCATCAGACATTGTTGAAAATCAGTGGACAGTTCCTTGGGGGTCAGTAAATCTTCCTGACAAATGAATTCTTCATTGTAATGGGATTCCCTTGTAGTAAGATTTGGCCAAGATTGGAAGTTAGGTGGGGTGTCTGTGAGAATCAGTGTCTAAGTCAGGGGTCTCTTTGCTGCTCAGCAGGAATTTCCAGCCCAACTCTCAGTTACTCCCTTTCACATAAGCCTTTTGGTTTCCAAACTCTGCAACTTTACAAGAACTCCAAACAGATGTTTCAGTAACTGACTAATCAGCGAATGGGTTTTCTAAAGCCCCATTTAACAAAATATTATATGTGAGGTGATGTTGCGAATGGTTGAAGCCTTAAGCATCTGCATCAGATTTTCACCTGTACCTGTTGAGAAGAGAGGGAAGAAAACTACAAAACAAACGGAACTATCAGGGAATGCTCCTAAAATTCCAGGGCCTGCAGGCTCTCCAGGTCTGTCTCCCAAACAGAATGACTGTGATGATAGCGGGAGGAAAAGTAGCAGTGGGACCAGAGACAGTGGAGGTGACCAGGAGAGGGTCCTGCACGGACCTGGAGCTTCTGGCCCGAGGAAATGGGAGGCAGCCTGATCATCAGTCTCCTGCAGCTGGTTTGCTCCCAGGGGGCAGAGCAAAGCTTGCAAATTATCTGCAGAGGATTTCTTTCTCCTTTTTATTTTTTTAGCTTTTTGCAAATAACATATATTTTCTCCATGTTTCCTAAGTATAATAAAATATCACCCTTAGTGAATTTGTACCTTAGGTACAAATATTTATAAAATAATGAACACCAGTTTCCCCAGGTTAGCGTGAGAGCGAACACATGCTGAAACAATCCTGATTTTATTCCCTGACAGAAAAACAATCTTGAGTATATTTTAATGGCTAAAAAAGAAAGTCATTCAAGTTTCATGTTTATTAAAAAAATGTGACTTTATCTTTGCTTCATGAATTTTGTGCTTTGAAACGGAGGAATGACATTTAGACATTTCTGCAGAGAATTTCTGAGTGAACTGCTCCTTGCCACTCGGAGTTCCGTGCTCAGGAATTCAAAACAAAGCCGGTCTGCTGGAGGAAGAGAGCCAGACACCGCGTTTCAAAACCAAGTGGAAATGAATGCGAGGGCTGGGATGCCATTACTTCCCTTCGGCTTGTATGTTACTCGGATGTAGTTAAATGAAGTTCCAGATTTAAGTCCTGAAAAGAGTGAGGCAGCTTTGTGGTTTTTGTTTTTGAGAAAATCTACTTAAGCCAGTGCCTTTTGTTTCCAGTCCTCGGGAACAGTGATATGTCAAGACACAAGGAGCAGGTACCACAAAACCACAAAATGTCTCAAATAGGAGATCCTCTAACAGTGTTTCCCAGATGGTCCCGACATTTAAAAACATCATCTGGGACCTCACCCCGGCCCTCAGAATCTTCAGAGGAGGGGCTTAGGGATCTGCACTTAAAAAGCTGTCTAGCCCTAGCTGGTTTGGCTCAGTGAATAGAGCGTCGGCCTGCAGACTCAAGGGTCCCGGGTTGGATTCCAGTCAAGAGCATGTGCCCTGGTTGTAGGCTCGATTCCCAGTAGGGGGCATGCAGGAGGCAGCTGATCAATGATTCTCTCTCATCATAGATGTTTCTCTCTCTCTCTCTCTCCCTCTCCCTTCCTCTCTGAAATCAATTAACAAAATATATATATATTTTTTAAAAAAGAGCAGTCTAGGTGTTTATGATTGAGCACCTTTAGGGAACATTGCTCTAACATGTTGAGATGAAATAGGCCATCAGGACGTTTCTGCATTGAGGCTGCTGCTGCTGTAAGGATATCTTGCCGAGTCCACTTTATGGTTGGCTTGCAAGTGAGACTTGCCCTCCGGCCTGAGCTTTCCCTGAGCCTGCTCTTGTCTCTCTCCTTCGTAGGTGGTGATGGCCCCTCATGAACCCTCAGTGGTGTTTGTTGACAACTACATCAAACTCCTTACAGACTGCAGCACAGAAACCTTCCAGAAGATACTGGACATGAAGGTTAGTTCAGGGTCGTGCTTTATCCACATGCACAGCCTTCTCACACCCGTGGTTCTTAACTGGGGGTGAGATGTGCACCCTGGGAGTTCTCAGAATGCCCGCACCTGGCCCCATGCTGCAAACCACACACCAAGAAGCCTTTTAAGGAGAGGGATCCCGGCATGCAACCTTCCTGATTGCCTCCACGCCCATCGAGGACCACTGCTCAGTGGAAGGAATGGACTGAAGGGGAGTATTACCTCCCCTCCCTGTTTACCTGTCCTTTCTTCCCTCTCAGCCTCTTCTTTCTCCTACCCTAGTACCTGTTTTCTTCCCCTGCTTCTCTCTCTGCTACTGCCCAGGACTGGTAACTCCCCAGGAAGAAAGTGTAAATCCTCAGCCCCCAGTACAGTAATTGGAGTTCTCAGCCCTTGGCTAAGAGCATCCCAGATGCTGCACTTGCCCCTCAGGGGCCTTCCTGGACCCGACCTCACATGGTCCTCCTTTCTCTTTCAACCTCAGGGGCTGAAGAGGAGCGAGCAGAGCAGCATGCTGGAACTCTTCCGCCAGAGGCTCCCCACCCCGCCCGCAGGGCCCGAAGCCTCCAGCTCACTGTCCCTGCTGGCTCCCACACCAGAACAGGAATCCTCTCGCATCCGCAAACTGGAGAAACTAATTAAAAAGAGACTGTAGGAGCGCCAGCCAGTGACCCTCAGCACCAGGCTCCTGGAAGCCCCACCTCTCCTGTGCTCAGCCTGACTCTCAGTTGTCCATCTTGAAACTTCCTGGGACATTTGGGTTGCTAGTGTGTGTCTCCCAAGCCCTGTCTTACTTCCTGTCCTAATCGGAGAAGCCCCGTCAGGGCCCGGTTAGCAGAAGGCAGTCTCGGTGGCCTCTGGGCCCTGCAGCAGAGGCGGGCTGGGTGAGCGGCCCTGCCCTTCACTGTTGTTTCTGGGCTGTTCTCACTAGTCCGTTGTCACCGACTCCGTAGCCTCCCTCCCTCTGCAGCCACACCCTTGGGCAAGGGGCCCTCTTCCCCACGTGCGCCCTTCCAGGCAGCTTCGGTGACAAAGCCTGGATCTCCGCCTTCCTCCATCTGCTGCTGTCTGAGGGTGGCTCTGGGGCCCGGGTTAATGAAGTGGCGGTGCAGGGGTAGGAAGCTAGCCTTTCTTTATGAAGGGAATGGAAGCAGGACTGCTGTTCCGTGTGATTCCCAGTTTGGGTACATACTTTGCTTCTGGTACTTTTCGACTTGGCCGAGTTCTCCCTGTATTCTCATTTCTCACTCATCTCTAATTCGCTCTCTGTGTGCATCCGAGAAGGTTTCCCTGTGTCTCTCAGACATGCGGGGCAGACCCATGTCTGACTGGGAGAGAGTGCCAAGCTGGGCGCACTCACTGCTTGACAGGAGGCTATTGTCTCCATTGCTTTATTCCCTCTCTGTGCCAGACTTCGAGCGGAGGGGTTGCCTTTTTCCTAGAAAAATGTCCTAGGCTTGCTCCTTAGATGAAGCTCTGGGGCATCCCAGGAGGCCTAATTCCCTTCCTACCCCTCCATGTTCAAATCCAAAGTGCTTCGCAGGATCATCTGAAAACAGCAGAGGCGATGTGCGGGGCCAGAGAGACGTATTACCTTACTACCAACGGCAAGAACCCAGGTCCCGAGGAGCAGAACACTGACCTTAAACACCATCTCAGAACCTGGCAGGGCCCAGAACGCACCCTGACCCGGCCCTTCCGTCCTGCCCTCCACGGGCTCCGGGCCAGCGCAGCTTTGCAGGCGAGAATCGCCTCACGGAACTGTTTCAGCCCACCCGTCACCCCGTGTCAGGAGGACGGGTAACGGAGTTGCCCAGGTTCACCTGGTTCCCTGGAAACCAAGGCTGTCAGCTGTGACCATGGCCTCAGAGACCCGCAGTCTCAGCATTTGTTCGGGAATTCTGAACGAGGTGTTGGCAGGTAGGGTGAGAGTGAAGGAGGACGGTGGAGCTTCTTGCAGAGAATGCCCACATCAGGCCCCAGGATAAAACTGGGATAGCAAATAGCACTCAGGAGAGAGGAAGTTGCCTAAAAATTCATGAAACTGCCTGGCTGGCTTGGCTCGCTGGTTGAGCTTCGACCTATGAATCAGGAGGTCACGGTTCGATTCCCAGTCAGGGCACATGCCCAGGTTGCGGGCTTGATCCCCAGTGGGGGGCATGCAGGAGGCAGCCAGTCAATGATTCTCTCTCATTGTTGATGTTTCTGTCTCTCTCTCTCTCCCTTCCTCTCTGAAGTCCATTTCTTAAAAAAAATTCATAAAACTTGTGACAGCCATCCAGTAAGAAACATCAAGGTTTGAAAATGTGACCAGAACCTGACTATGTCTTCCCATTGTAACCACTGCACCTGCCCCTGCCCCTCCATCAGCCTCTTGCCCAGACGCGGCCTGTGGCCCAGCTTTCGGCTTGTGCCTCGTTTCTTCATCAGCTTCCAGCTGTTGTTGCTCGTGCGTCTTCATGCATTGAGCATCTCAGACTCGAGAACACCGAGAAGAAAGTAAGTGATGGAAGAAAGAGGTGTGGCCTCCGCTGAGTTCCACTAGGAAAAGATGGCTAGATAGGAAAAGTGCAGGCAGGTGGGGTGGGGATGGGGCGAGCCCTGCAGCTCAGTGGTGGGTCTCGCTGGGCCCCACCGCCCTGGTGAAATTACACAGCCGGCACTAATGGAGGTCACATTCTTTGCCCGCTTGTGCAGGAAGGGGCACAGCAGTCACTTCAGCCGTCTGTCATCGACCTGGGTAGCCAGGGAGCTGCTGCACCTGGTTCTTGTCACGCTCGGTGTTTGCAGACCCACACTTCTTGTTGGTTCGTTCATGGGGAGTCATTTTCTGGATGTCTCCGTAATGGCATTGAGATGTCAAGCCCTGTGTTCCGCCGGTTGGTGGTCACAGCCAGGGAAGTTGCTTTCTTGATTTATTACACTGTCAGTAATCTCCAGGGAGTCCCTGGATGTCGGCAGGAGTGTGTGGTAAATGTCTCGTTGATGGGGTCTGAGTGCTGCGTGTGCATCCTGTGAGGACGGAGCACGTTTCTCAGCTGAGGGAATGCACCCCAATCCCTGGGGCTCGAGTTACAAATACAGACGCCGCCGGGAGGTTCTCAATGAGTAACTCTGGAGGGGCCCCAGGTGTAAGAAGCACTGCAATAGAGAGACACTTGCTTTATTGAACGGTTCCTGCGGCACATTTTCATAAATGTGTCATTTTCCTGGCTCTCCAGGCAAGTGAAATTCCTGTGCAATTGCCCTGGTGCCGACATGGTGAAGATCCTTAGCTGAAGCCAGTAGGTTTCATTTAAACTAGTGTTGATAGGAGGGACCATGCCAGAAACTGTGCTGTCCCCATCCTGATGGGGATGCTTGCAGTTTTGATGAGCCAACCCCAAAAGAAAGTTTATTTATTACTGTCACTTCCAAATAACATATATAAGGGAGCTGACATTGGTAAAACGGTAGCTAACAACTCTGTTATTAAGCTAAACGTATTGTTCGTTCCTCTGACTCTATAGCCCCTTAAACCTTGAAGTCACTGTATGTGGTGAGAATAAATACTAGTAATTGGTCATTGATAAAGAGTTCGCTGCTGTGTTTATTATGGACAGAATTCCTGGAGCTGGCTTAGCGAGGCCCAGGCTAGAGAAAGTTCTGTTTGGTCGTCGCAGGAAACCACAACAGGGCGGTTTTGCCCCCAAACTCGGCTGTGGCATTGAGGCTAACTACCAGCACTCCTCTCTCTCTCTCGATGAACAAAGAACCAGTCCTAGGACCTGCCCGCCACCCAGAAAAGGGTGCTTCTCTCCCGTGCCGAGGTTGACTCCTCAGCCTAACCCAGTGGTCGGCAAACTGCGGCTCGCGAGCCACGGTTTGCTGCTCTGTTGACTAATGAGTTTGCCGACCACTGGCCTAACCAAACAGGACTGAGCAGTGCCAGCGACCACGGTGACAGTTCCCTGGGCGGACAGGGCGAGCGACAGGTCTGAGGCTGCAGCCCGGTGCCTTGGATGCGAGGGAGGTTACACCGACTCATCCTGAGCTGCCATCGGGCAAGGAAAATTAGTTCCCTGTTTATGGAATGTTTGGGGAAAATGCCAAAAGCTCACAGCTGCAAGTGCAATCCCCCTCCCTAGGAGGAGAAATCAAAGTGACAAGCTTGCTTGAGGGTGAAAGCAAGTGTTTCACACTTCCTGTCTGCTCCCAGTGAGATCGCTAAAAAAGCACTGCATCGGGCCACTTCAATCCTCAAGGCCTTGGAGCACGGGCACATGCAAAGCTGGCATGCAGAGTCCTGCTGCATTTTCCACAGTAAATAGACGTCCCCAGTCTCACTCTAGTGGTTATCAGGACAGAGCCTCCCGGGCCCTCGGAGTTCTATACAGTTCTATACCTGTGGGAGGTAGCCGTTTCCCTAAAATAAAGAGATTGGTGTTTCGTGTGAATAGCTTTCGTTTTCCCCATCTGGAAGTAATTTCTTGGTGCATATTGGAGCATGGAATACTGCAGTTAATTAAAGCATTGCTAGATGTCATTTGCTAGGATGTATTTCCTTACTGTTGACAGAAAACAGAATGGACTATAGGAAAGAATTAGCAAGCCCGTGAACCTGGGGCTCCCCTCTGGGCGTCTGCCCTTCTCCCTGGCGAGGCTGTGCCCCTTCCCTGACGCCTCAGGAAACAGCGCTCCTCGGCGAGGTCCCGGCTCGTCCCGCGCGGTGGGAACCTCTGTAACAGTGTATACAGTGCTCGGCTGCTGATTTGGAAACCTTGCGCTCTGAATTTCTGTCCTGTTGCCTTTCCCTCCTCCGCCTACCGTCCCAGTCACAGCCCGCTTTTCCATGGGACTGCCCAGGGATTTCTCCTGCACGCAGTAAGTTCATCCCGCCTCCTTCATAACCCGGTGGGCACTGAACTTCAGGGGAAGTCTGATGTGTCTTCCAGCCGTGGGAAGTCTTGCAGCACTTCCATTAGGTTGGCTTCGAGATCATTACCTAGTTTCCATCCTTGATTTTCAGCAGCCCCCCCCCCCCCCCCCCGCTTTAATAGGGGAGCCGGGGTTCAATAGGGTGGGAAAAGAAACACTTCCGGGTGAACCGCCTACTGACAGAAGAGCAATGCAAGGTGATTTACCTGCGCCGTTTCCTCCTCGCCTACGTCACCGGGCGTAAGCGGTGGCATATGAAGAATGTGTCCATTGGAAACAAAATGGGATGGGAGACGCCTAGGGAACACCTGGTCTCCAGGTCTGGTTCTGGCACTTTGATGTTGCTCGAGTCCTTGACCCTCTGAGCCTCAGTTTTCAAGATCTGTGAAGGTGATTATAACCACCAGAGCTGTGAAGCTCACACAAGACCAGGTTGTGTGCACATGCTCTGTAAGACGTGACGTGGCCATTGTCACCGGCCAAGCCTGAACCACAAGCCGCTGGCTGGACTGGGTGGTTGGGGTATAGCGCCGGGTGGCCGGCGGGCTTGAACAAAATGGCCAAGTGACCACATACCCTGCTGCTGTGTGCAGGCTGCATGCACAGCAAGCCTTGGAATAGCCAGTCTTTGCCTTTTTAGGTCATGACTGTGATATCCACTTACTGGAGAGTTTGAAGACTCTCCATCCTCTGCTCCTCTTGCCCTAGCAGCTGTTATTTCCGTAGCATTTAGGGATAAACCTGCGGACGCTGTGAGAGCTTCCTCTCCCCCAGTGGTGTTGGCTGGGCTACCCGTTGTGGAAAATGTGGCACGTTTCCTCTGAATGCAAATTAGGAGAGTTGTGCAGGCTCCCTTCCAAAAAACTCTTTCAGATACGGTGTCTGGTGTCCACAGACCAGACTTCAAGTGGCCATTCCTGGCAGGGACAAAATTCTTGACTGCACTCTTTTTTTTTTTTTTAACCTGCAATGCCCAAAGAACTCTAAGCAGGCCTATCCTGGGACAGGCTGGGAAGCTGAGGTTCCCCAGCTATTTGGGTTACTTTACGGTTGCCCTTTAGAGAAGTTTAGAGCTGAATCCCTGCAAGCAGCTGGCAAGCACTTGCCTGGTTCTCCAGGCCCCTTTGGGTTAGTGATGCAGGAATGCTGGGCCTTAGAGTGATATTACAATGAAAACGGTTAAGCGCCTTGTCCCCCAGGAATGTTTATCACTTAATCTGAGGGCTCTGGTAGCTTCTGCTCAATAAGCAGATGGAATTTGCACAATTGCCCGGCTTCCTCCTGTTTTGGGTCATTTTCCAACAAGTGAGAAATTAAGACCAGCTTCTCAACAAACCTCCCTCAACCTCTGGGGTCAAGAAAAGTATTTGCAAAGCGGGCTGCAACTTTCAGGGGTACCAGGTGAAGTGGCAAGAAACTCAAGCTCCCACTTGCTTGCTTCGTGCTGATGGAGAAGAAGGGTGCTCCTCGGAGCAGGGAAGTGGACCAGCTGCTAAAGAGACGCGTTCCACAGGATTCTTCACCAACTCATGTAACTGTGATTGGGCTATTGGAGCAGCCACGGGAGAGCGTTAGCAGGCAAATGGAGAAAGCAGCAAATATTGTATAAAGAAAACATAAGCTCACATTCAGAGATACCCCCAACCCCATGCCTTTTGCATGGCTAGCACTGCTCTTAAAGGATCCCAGGTGTTGGCTGGCTCTGTTGCCAGAGGAGGGCACTGATGGTAAAGGTCAAGGTGGTTTAGCCCTGGGCCTTAGCTCCACCCAGGGCCAGCTACTGTCTGGCATGCAGATAATATCTTTGCTCATGAGGGGGACTGAGAGGGCTGGACCATTTAATGCTACCTGTACACCTTGGGGGTAAGGGTGAGGTAGGGAGACAACTAGTTACTGATATTTATTGCCTCTTAGATTCATTATGATTTATCATACGATAAAAATCCCTGTTAAGTAGGCATGATTGGCTCCCTTTGGTAGATACCAACCTGGAGGCCTGGAGGGCAGATGACATGTGTCATGGCCAAAGCCACTGGCTGCTAAGTGGCTAGGCCAGGATTCAGCCCGGGTCTCATTGCATCCTCCATGCTCCTTACACTATACCAGTGGTTTTCAGTTTATGAGATACAATGTCAGGTGGAACTCTGGCTCTACAAAACCAATAAAAGTATTTGATTAATATATGTTAGGAGTTCAGATATCTTTCAAAGCAAATCAATGAGAACACAAACTATTTCAGTAAGTAGAAGGCATTTTAAATCTATGTTTATGGATTTCTATATTATCAACCCCAGCATTCAGTTTATTTCTGCGTCTTGCTTTGGTTGCATAGAATAGAGAAAATTTGATTTAATTCAGCTAAGAATTTGCAAATAGTTTTTTTGTTTTAAACAGCCCTTCTGCTCTGGCCGAGTGACTCAGAGCATCATCCAGTGCACCAAAAGGTTGCTGGTTCGGTTTCCAGTTGGGGCATGTTCGGGAAGCAACCTATCACTGTTTCTCTCTCTCTCTCTCTCTCTCTCTCTCTCTCTCTCTCTCTCTCTCTCTCTCTCTCTCTCTTCTCTCCTCGAGTAAGGGTTACAGAAAAAAAAAAAATTAAGCAGCCCTTCTTTCAAGCCCAGATACTCTTCAGTTATGCAGATGTGACAAGGACTCCATCCTGATGTTGACCTGGAGGAGAACAGCCCTGGCAGGAAGCTGCTGCCGTCATGAACAGCTTCTTCACATGGTTTCCTGATTGTAGAGGGGATGGGGGAGGTTCGGTATGTCACCTTTGTACAGGAAAGGGCACCATTTCATTTTAAGCTCACTGTCCATTCAACAACACGTCTGAACGGTCACCCAAATCCTATTCCAATCTCCCTGAAGGCCACCTCTGGGTTCATCCTTGCTGCCTTTAGGAAGAACTGAAAGCAAGGAACCCTCCCCCACCCCCTGCGAGGCAGCTGTGTTCTAAGAACACAGGGCACCGGAATGGGCGGAGGGGGGTTGGGTAACATTTGAAAGGAAGCCCATCCTTCTTTCAAAACCCCCACAAGCCCCAAATCTTAAACCTGTGTCCTTGCACATTTGTATGCAATGCCCCCAGCCTTTTCAGGACCTGAAGCATGAAGACTGTAACACTTGTGTTCCATTGCCTCACACTTGGGGAAATCAATTGCAGAGGCTGCTGGGGCCAGAGGCAACGCGCCTGGGGACTGTGGCCGGATCAGGGCACCGTACCTCCCACAACCTCTGGGCACTTGCTGGGCACTGTAGCAGTGGCCCAGCTCTCTAAGTGGGAAGCGCTGAGTTGGAGCATCAGCGTTGGGTGGTATGTTGGTTTGTTGGTTTTAGATCGTAAGTCAAATTCCCTCATTTTGCAGAGGGAAACGCGGCCTCAAGTTTCCATCACTTGCTGACCCGTTACCATGAAAGATGACGGGCAGAATCGAAGGCAGCCTGTCCATCCCACTTCCCACTCCCCTTGCCACTCTGCCCTGCTCTCCGTCCCCGAGTCCACCCTCCTCCCGCTGAGCTCCTCAGAGCTTGTCCCCATTCTACTCTGTCTCAGACCAGAGCAGGGACCTTCACACTTTCCCTGGTCCTGCCACACTCCCAGCCCCATGTGACCACTCTTGTGGCCTTTGTTCCCATTTCAAAGTACGTGTACAGCTGCCACCACTATTCCCCCATCCGTGATTTCCTCTCATTCAGCATCCATCTCAAGTACCTTCCAGAAACTTCTCTTGAAGGTCACCAGCGATCTTTTTGCTGAACTCTCATTCCCTTTGCTCTCTCCATTATGTGCTGAGTCTCTCCTCCCCCTAGGAATGCTCCCCTAATGCCTCTGATGCCTTATTTTCTTGGCTGCAATACTCCTTGGTCCCATTGCTGATTTTCCTGTCTGTCCTTCTGAGCCTTGACCAAGGTCAAGGCCAAGGTCCTAGGGCCCCTGTGGTTTTTACTCCAGACTCCTTCAGGGAATATAGCTGCCCACGACAAGAGGTAACACCAGCTATGCCTTCTAGATTCTCAGATGTTTTGTCTCTTCCTTCCCCTTCATTTGACTCCAGGTCACTTACTTCCCATCATTAGCTCCTGGGTGACATCTCCCGGTAAACTCAGCTCCGGTCCTGGAATTCCCTGTCCTTCCTAGAGCCTCAGTCTCAACTCTCTTTGTCACTCAATATGGCTAGTTTATCATAAAAATGCTTCTTAATTATTAATGATTACACAAACAACTGTCATAGGGCGACACTCAACCATTGAGCCATACCAGCCGAGTATAATACTGACTTTTAAAGTATTCATGTTAATAAGTTAAACCAATATGGAAATACATCAAAGGTCCCTTTCTCCTTCCAGACTTTGTGCCTATACCAGGGGTGGGCAAACTTTTTGACTCGAGGGCCACAATGGGTTCTTAAACTGGACCGGAGGGCCGGAACAAAAGCATGGATGGAGTGTTTGTGTGAACTAATATAAATTCAAAGTAAACATCATAAAAGGGTACGGTCTTTTTTTTTATTTTATTTCAATAGTTTTATTCATTTCAAACATTTTAACAAGAAGAAAATAAACACTATTATAATTTGAAACTTCAAAAAATGGAGGAATCATAGCACAATAACATACCTTATACTGAAGATGGCAAAGGCAAAATAAAATTGCCTAACAAAGAAAAGGTACAAAAGCCTTTCAAATTAAACTTAAATATAATAAAATAATTTAAAACTAAAACAAATAGAACAAAATGTGTAAACAGTAAATTAAACATTTTCTTTAGTGCAACTTCCAAATTATGCCCGGGACGTAGATGTAGACGGCAATGTAGACTGGGTTGAAAGGTTTTTGGTCTTTAAAACATCAACTTCAGTGGGAACAGTGTTGTTGGTCTCCTTTTTAGCTAATGCTCTGATTCTGTGCTCTCCAGGGGCGTGTCTCCCTACATCACCACGATAACGTGTCTACACATTCCCAGGGTGATGTCGGGGAACGTGTCCGCGGGCATTACAAGGAGCCTCTGGAAGATTGAGAGGTTGTTCCTTCTACTGAATGGGCGGATATAAATCCGCCCACTCAGAAGAAGGAGCTGCGGCCGTGTTTCCAAACGTTGCCATGTTAACACTGCTGCTGGTGAAGGAGCGGAGGGGAGAGCAAGAGAACCCTCCGCTCTTTCGGCTCTGTGGGCCGGATAGAACAGCCGAACGGGCCGGATTTGGCCCGTGGGCCGTAGTTTGCCCACGGGTGGTCTATACTGTGGGGGAGGGGGCACTTTGCAAACAAAATTAATATTAAGCATATTTGCATATATTTCTGCAGCTAAACAATATATCTTTTTAAAAATATTTTTTATTGTTTAAAGTATTACATTTAGTAGTACATATATCTCCTTTTTTCCCCCATTGACCTTCCCCCAGCCTCCTCTACCCCCTGTCGCATGCCCTCATCCCACCCCCACAGTGTCTTGTGTCCATTGGTGTGCTTATATGCATGCATACAAGTCCTTTGGTTGATCTCTTTCCCCCGCACCCCAACACTCCCCAGCTTTCCTGCTGTAATTTGACAGTCTGTTCGGTGCTTTACTGCCTCTGTATTTATCTTTTTGTTTATCAGGTTATAATGTTCTTTATTTTCCATAAATGAGTGAGATCATGTGGTATTTTTCTTTCATTGCCTGGCTTATTTCACTTAACATAATGCTCTCCAGTTCCATCCATGCTGCTGTAAATGGTAAGAATTCCTTCTTTTTTATAGCGGCGTAGTATTCCATTGTGTAGATGTACCATCGTTTTCTAATCCACTCATCTGCTGATGGGCACGTAGGCTGTTTCCAAATCTTAGCTATGGTGAATTGTGCTGCTATGAACATAGGGGTGCATATATCCTTTCTGATTGGTGTTTCTAGTTTCTTGGGATATATTCCTAGAAGTGGGATCACTGGGTCAAATGTCAGTTCCATTTTCAGTTTTTTGAGGAAACTCCATACTGTTCTCCAGAGTGGCTGCACCAGTCTGCATTCCCACCAGCAGTGCACGAGGGTTCCTTTTTCTCCGCATCCTCGCCAGCACTTGTCGTTTGTTGATTTGTTGATGATAGCCATTCTGACAGGTGTGAGGTGGTACCTCATTGTTGTTTTGATTTGCATCTCTCGGATAATTAGTGACTTTGAGCATGTTTTCATATATCTCTTGGCCTTCCTTCTGTCTTCTTTCGAAAAGATTCTATTTAGGTCCATTGCCCATTTTTTTATTGGATCATTTATCTTCCTTTTATTAAGTTGTATAAGCTGCCTGTAGATGTTGGAGATTAAACCTTTATCAGTGATAACATTTGCAAATATGTTCTCCCATACAGTGGGCTTTCTTGTTGTTTTGTTGATGGTTTCTTTTGCTGTGAAAAAGCTTTTTATTTTGATGTAGTCCCATTTGTTTATTTTCTCTTTAGTTTCCATTGCCCTAGGAGCGGTATCGCTAAAGAAATTGCTTCGGCATATGTCTGAGATTTCTCTGCCTGTGGATTCCTCTAGTATTTTTATGGTTTCCCGTCTTATGTTTAAGTCCTGTATCCATTTTGAGTTTACTTTTGTGTATGGTGTAAGTTGGTGGTAAACAATATATCTCGGACATCTGTTTCCTCAGCATACATAGATCTACACATTCTTTGCACGCATGTGTGAGAATTCTATAAGCATTTATTTGAGCCAAACTGAGGACGTGTGCCAGGGAATAAGATTCCAAATGCTCCCTCTACTCATTCTTTTCAATGACCGCCAACAGTGGTCTCAGTTCAGATCGTTTATTTAGCAGTTCTGTCGATGTATAAATAAGTATCTGCTTACTTGTGCTCACCTTTTTGTAGGATACGCCCTGAGAATTGTCCCATTCCCATTTGAAAAGATGAAGGGACATGCACATTTACAATATTGCTACCTCTTGCCAAAACGCCCTCTACAAAGGCTGTCTTGCTGCACACTCGCACCGGCAGCATGTATGTACCCCCTTCACATCCTCGCTCGCCCCACGTTTCTTCCTGCTTCTTGATCTCAAGGATGGAGTTGCAGCACTGTCTGTAGAAGTTCCCCTTTGGTTTTCATTGCACAAAACCAAATGTGACCCAACCGGTGCTGTGTCTTGCTGCAAGACAGCTTTCTTGTTGAGCAAAAGTCCTGTGGCTTCCCTCAAGGTCAAGGCTCCTGGACCACACGCTTGGTTGTTTTGCTCGTGAAAGCAATGGTCATGCTTTGTGCACGTAGAGAAGTAACAGTTTGATATTAAACGGGCCATCTTTCCCAGTCTTCTCCTCCTTCTCTTCCCCATCATGCCAGCAGGAGGCAGCGCGTCCCATATGCACTGTGCTCTGGTGGTGATGCTACAAAGATTAAAACCTCAGCTTCTGAACTCCTGTAGCAACTTTTGTGATTCTAGAGTAGAGAAGACAGGCTTGAACGCCATGGCTGTCAATGCAAGACCGTGTTTTCTTTTGTTTTTGTTCCTTGGTCTAAAAGTGTACCTTTAAGTTTGAAGAGCCAAAATTCAGGAGGACTTTGCATACAACCCATACCATCATCATAGGAACAGTGCATCTTGACTTGAACATTTTTTTCCACTTAAAAAATGGCCAGCAGATAGGAAAAACCACAGGCAATGTGACTTGGTTTAGAAACTGGTAGGCCCCTGAGAAAAAAATCTAGAACCCCACCACTCTGGGCTGAATTCCAAGATAAGGGAGAACCCCCATAATTTTGAGGGGAATCCTGGTCTACAAGCCCTTGCCTGGCTTCCAGCAATTATTATGGGAAACTGCAGACCCCACAGAGAAGTCCTGTGTTCAACAAAGCACCACAGCATTGGCTGGTTTGCTCAGAAGTTGGAGCATCCACCTGCAGACCGAAGGGTCACAGATTCGATTTCTGGTCAAAGGCACATACCTTGGTTGCAGGTTCCCCAGCCCGTTAGGGGCTCATGTGGGGGGCAACCAATCGATGTGTCTCTCTCATGTCAATCTTTAGGTGAGAATTAAAAACAAACAACAGCCAGGCACCACAGTGTCTGAGAAGGTTGTCCACCCAGATAGGCCTAAGGGAGGGTGCACCTCACCGAGTCCCTCACACCTGGTTGGGCAGGTGGTGGCCCCCAAGTTCCCTGAGCCCCCACAAGTAGTGCAAGTGCCAGTTCGTTGGAAGAGACCTTAGGATGGGACAACTAGGAGGCAGAACATTCGGCATGTGGTCATCAAAAGCAGAGGATGGCCTTCCCCAGCCAAACAGAGCCAGCTGCCACTCAGAGAAACCAGGTGGGCGGGAAGATGACCATGGACCAGGTCACCCCCAACCAGCCATCCCTTGATAAAAATCCCATCTGGGTTTTATTTTGACACGATGTGACATAAGCCTCCCCAGATGCCACCCAGGCAAAAGGGAAGGTTCAGGGTAGTAATTACCCCCAAACCATTCTTGCCCAGAAGATAAGAAACCACGGAGTTAGCAAGACAGTTTTCCAGGTTTGAAACCAAATGGAGGCCTATGAACTAAACGGAGTTCAGTTGAAAGAATAAAAAGAGCATTCACCTTTTGCATGCCACAGCACACAGTCACAAAGCAATAGCCTTGCAAGTACAAAAGGACTAACAGCCTGTTGCCACCTACCAAGAGGGGGAGGTTAGGCCTGGCTCTGGGGAGAGGGAATTCCAAGGGGACTTTGTTTGTTTTACTATTTATCTCTTGGCCTTTCCCTGCAGGGTTCACCTTTGAATCCTAGGGTGGGAAGCAGGCCTAAAGGAAGCCACACTGCTTCTGGACCACCCTATAGACATAACCAGGAGGGGCCAGGCACGTAGCTGCAGAGGGCAGCACAGCGTGGCACTCCCCCACCACCAGTGTTGGCAGTAGTGCCGGGGCTTGGGGCAGCTCCTGGCATGGTGCCCACAGTGGCATGGCTGCAGACTCTCCTAGGTGCCTGGTGGGGCTGGCGGTGGTCTCAGCAAGGACAGCCTCTCCCAGGGCCGTGATGGGACGTTGCCATACAACTTAGCAGAAGCAGAGGCTGGGCCGTGGGGCAGGGGAAGGAAAAGAAAATTCATAGCAGGCATCCCGTGTGCATGACCGGGTTTATTTATGAACCTATGGGAGACACCTTCAGAGATTTCCAGAAATACTGTCAGTGGTTGCGGTCATCCTGCAAAAGTGCAGGGCAAGAGGCAATAAAATTACACTTGCCCCTCCCCCCTTGCCCGCCCCCCGGCCCAGCCTGGAAAAACATGAGACACTCGGCGTTTTTCTTTGGTAACTCTCTGCTCACCCCAAGTTCTTTCCCCACCCCTGGCAAATTTTCAGGAAAGACTCAAAATTGAAAAACATTTTCCCAAGCCATGTAACTGTCTTCAGCAAGTACCAGGAGTTCCCCACAGTACAGAGCGGCAAACCACAGCCTCCTCCTGCCTGCGTGTCTTCTGCTTTGAATTTGGGGTAGGAGAGGAATGCGCTGAGGGACTATGGCTCCCAGAAGGACATAGCAGGTCAGGCGGTCCTTGTGGAGCAATTGGCTCCCATTCTCCATCCCTTCCCACGCAGGCCCCACAGACCCGAATCCCAGGTGGTCCTGCAACACCACGGAGGCTCGAGGCTGCCTTCGGAGCGTGGCCGTGCCGGCCAGCCACTTGTTCCTCGGGGAGAATGACAGCACACCCTCTATCACGCCTTTCAGCCCGGGAGCCAAGGGTCTTAACTTCAATTGCTCAACCAAAGGCTATTTTTCTGGGCTGCAAGTCCTCGTGCAGTGTGAATATGCAGAACGGAGCCAGGAGTGCAAGTGCATGGATGCAGTTCCAAAGAGGCCATGTGCCCCAGCTCTTTGCAAAATCCCATCTGGGTTTTATTTTGCAGAGGCCACAGCTCCTTTCTGTGTAGCCAGGGAGCATGTGGGAGAATAGCTCTCAGCTTACAAATAGGAGGCCTCCAGGGTGGAGCCTGTTTTTGGGGTCATAGGGTTCCCGCACTGGGGACATCGGCCTGACTTCACCCTAAGCTGCATTAGGGATCTGGGTCAGTGTCACCAACTGGGCTGGGCCCGACACCATCTCTGCCCCTGACCTGTTCTCCCAGGCCCACTTCGCTCTGAAACTGCCAAGCCCTTGGCTCTATGTAAGCCCCCGGGGCTCACAGTGTGCACACTCCTGTGGGCTGTGTCGTGTCCCAGTACATCCTTTTTTAAAATATATATATATTTTTATTGATTTCAGAGAGGAAGGGAGAGGAAGAGAGAAAGATAGAAACATCAATGATGAGTCATTGATTGGCTGCCTCCTGCACACCCCACCCTGGGGATTGAACCTGCAACCTGGGCATGTGCCCAGAGTGGGAATTGAACCATGAGCTCCTGGTTCATAGGTTGATGCTCAACCACTGAGCCATGCTGGCCGGGCCAAGTACATTTTTTCTCGTCAGTTCCTTTCTTTATTGAATATGGTAGATCCCTTAAAATGCTTAAGGAAACAAAATGAAGTTTTTCAAAGCATTTTGGGTGACATGGTGCATAGGAAGGAAAGGGGGCTTGATTCAGCACTGAGGCAAATGCACTGCGAGGCGCCATGGGCACAGGCTGCGCGGTGGGCCAGCAGACCAGAGCCGGCAGTGTTTTTAACCCCCTGGCTGGCTGAGTTGACTGAAGGCAAGCTGTTCTGAAACAACAAGCAGCAGCCGTGTGGGGGGTCCTGCCCTGTTCTTGTCTGACTCAACTCCTGTTTAGGCATCAGCGTACTCTGGTGCAGAGAAAGGAAACGGTAGGACTGGCGTCATGGTTAGGCATCTTGTGCTCCTCAGACCCTGCTGGGAAAGGCCTCAAGCCGGAAGCCAAGTCCTGTGAGGACCCTGGTCGCTGTGATCCAGGCGGGGGACAGTGGCCCGCTCTGAAAGGACAGCTTGGAGAAGAGGCCACTCTTTTCCTTTTTTCTTTCCTTCTTTTTGTAAAAATTTATTTCAGAGAGGAAGGGAGAGGGAGAGAAAGATAGAAACATCAATGCTGAGAGAGAATCGTTGATCGGCTGCCTCCTGCATGTCCCCCACAGGGGATCGAACCTGCAACCCAGGCATGTGCCCTGACCGGGAATCAAACCGTGACCTCCTGGTTCATAGGTCGATGCTCAACCAGTGAGCCATGCCGGCTGGGCATGGTTAGAGTTTGTAAAAGATACCTCTGTTGGAAAGCCACCTGGAATAAGACGGAGGACAGTGATGAGCCCAGGTGATGGGCTCTCCCAAGGACCGCAGGGGGAGTGAGCTCATTGCCGAGGACTAGAAACACAGCCCACCTCCAGGGTTGGAGCTGCATGGCTCCCACACAGTTACAAAGGCAGTCCCACCCAGAGGACACGTGGGCAGGTGGAAGTTGGATGGTTTCTGTGTGAGAACCCCTCTGCTCATCTCCACCAGGAGTGCATGCGTGGTGGAGGTGGCGGCGCAGGCAGGGCGCCTGGCCAGGCCAATGCGTTTCCACCTTCCCTTCGGTCCCCATGTAGCCTCAGTCAGCTCAGGCTTGTTTTTGAGCTCTTCGATGGCAGTCTGGACAAGAAGGAACAAACCTGGGTGGCTTCTCCTTATTGTCTTTTTTAAAAATATGTTTTTATTGATTTTAGAGAGAGAGAGAGAAACATCGATGAGAGAGAAACATCAATATCGACCAACTGCCTCCTGTACACCCCCACCCGCTGCTGGGGGCTGAGCCCGAAACCTGGGCATGTGCCCCAACCAGAATGGAACTGGTGACCTCTTGGTGCATGGGTCGACAGCCAACCACGGAGCCACACTGACCAGCTCCTCATTGTCTTTTGATTGGCTTACAGAATTCTGGGAGCCGTGGAGGGTCCGACTTTGTGCAGGTTACTGGGGGAGGGGCACCCGAGTGGGTTCATGGGAGTGTGTATGGAACCACAGTCCCACCTCCGCTTCTCTGTCAGTGTCCGGTCCCGAGGCTGGGTTCCTCTTCACGCCCCTCCAGGTTCTTGCGTGTCAGTGCTGGGCTCTCTAAGGAAGGAGGCCGCAGTAGGTGATCCTTTTATGCTTCAGGGGCTGAGGCCTGATGATGTCCTCTGAAGACATCCTTTAAAGGGGTTGCGAGGTGCCCTCTGGAGTTGGGGGGCGGGTTGTTCTTGGGGATCAGACAGAACTTTCATGGGCTGGAGGTCAGTGTGTGGATGCTTCCTAGGTCCAGTTGGAGCGTCGAGGTGCCCATGCTGCTTGATGGCCCCAGTGTCAGGGAGAAAGGGGTGCCTCAGAGATGTCCCTTTGGCCCCAGCTGGTTTGGCTCAGTGGATAGAGCGTCAGCCTGTGGACTGAAGGGTCCCGGGTTCAATTCCAGTCAAGGGCACATGCCCAGGTTGCAGGCTTGATCCCCAGTGGGGGTGTGTGCAGGAGGCAGCCGATCAATGATTCTCTCCTCATTGATGTTTCTAGCACTCTCTCTCCCTCTCCCTTCCTCTCTGAAATGAATAAAAATATATTTTAAAAAAGATGTCCCTTTGATTTGCCTGGACCCTCCAAAACTTGTAGCTTCACACCCCATGTTCACTCTGGCAACTGTGATGTCTCTGGATCTTCTGTCAGAATGTGGATCATCTAAGCCCTTCAAAACTCCCCTCGTAAGGTAGCAATGCCAGGCTGCCAGGCTCCCTCGCCCCCGCACCCTGTTTTAGCAAATTCAGGTGGAGATCCCTCCCATGCTCTCAGCAATCCACACTGGAGAGGGGCTGAAACTGGCCGAGTATGGTGGCCTCCCTCAGTCTTGTCCTCCCCCTCTTCCAGGCCGGTGACCTTGAAGGCCGCCACCTCCTTGGAGCAATCACCATCTTCCTGGATACCTTTCCCAGCCTGGCCAGGCGTAGGGAAGAGTTCTCAGGGTCTGCTGCTGGGCAAATTCCTTCCAGGGCCGCAAGTCCTCCCACTATTTCCATAACCCCAGAAGCACTTTGATTCCTCCGGATGCCCAGGTTGGGGGTAGCCTGGGATGTCCAGATGGTGGGAGCAACAGGGGTAGCGAGGTGTAGCTGCGTGGTTAGCCCAACCTCTAAGTCGCACTCTTAGACTGTCCTCACACTAAGCATTCATCCAGGACAGTGATTCTGTAATCTATCCCCACGGCCCTAAATGAATGAACGGCCTGCCAGCACCCAGGCACGTACCAGGTTTTATCTCTGTGGAGGGGATGACTCCAGGCAAGCTGCCTTGTACCAACTGTATGATTTGGAGCGAAGCAAGTAAGTCCCTTCTCTGTTTTCTTACCTGAAAATGACCAGTGGGGAGTATAGGGGGCCCCAGTTCGCCAACAGATCTCTAACATCTACCTGCTCAAAGTCTAACTTTAACAGGTCGCAAGCAGGACAAGTACCCTTTGTTTTTGCAGGTCATAGACAAGGCTGCCAATGTGGGGCATGCACAGATCCCACCTCTTATCTAGCCAGGAAGTCCCCCAACCCCGGGCACGACTTCTCTTTAGAGTTGGCACCTGCAGGCTAGGTCTGGGCATAGCTCCAGCTTGAGGCTGTTAGCTGAGCACACATCAAACCCAGGTTAGGGGGGCAGGCGGGGGTGGGGACTTCCCATCCTTACTGCTAATCGTGGAGGGCTCTGTGAGAAACAGTAGTGGGTTTGAGAACAGCCAGGTCTACAGCTGGCAGCTACTGGAACGAGTTCCCACGATAGGGTATTTCTGTCAAATAAAAAGGAGGGGAGAACCCCTCCCCCGTCTGGGTTTTAGAGGGGGACTCCTATGAGTGAAAAGCTGGGGCCTCACTAGCGAGCTCATGGCCCCTCAGACAGCTCCTGCGGAGCCTGCTGAGCTTGGTCACCATGGAGGTCCAAGTGCGCCAGGTGTGGCCACTGCTTGTTCATCTGAGCAGTCCGGCCAGGGAGTGATGTCTCCCCGCGGGAGTCCCCCGAGGATAAAGGGAGCAGGCCCCCTTTTCCTGCGGGGCAGAAATGAGAGCCAGAGACGCCTGAGAGCCCGCGCTGCTGAGCCAAGAGGCGGCGAGAACCATACGAAGTGCATTAACTATTAATAATTTCCAGTTGTTTGCTCGCTGGGTTCGGCCGGCTCCCCAGCCTCTGCAGGCCGGCTCTGCTCTGGCTCCCCCAGACCGCCTGGCTGGAGGCATTAGCTCCTGCCGGGCCGCTGGGACAGGGCGAGGGGACAGGGGTCAGGGCCCGGGGCCAGTGGGGTCTCGCGTTCACCTGCAGCGGGGCGGGGGCCGGGTCGTGGGGCCGGACGGGGCCCTTGGGAGGCCGGCCCGGCGCCCCCCGCGCTAGGACCCGCGCTCGGGGCGGGCTGGAAGGCGGGCGGCTGGCGGCGCGGGCGGCTCTCCGCGGGAGCGCAGCGGCCCCTGGCGCCCGGCCTCGAGGCTCGGCTGTGCGGGGCGGCCCGGCGGGCGGGCGGGCGGGGCGGGGCAGGGCGGAGGCGGGCCCGGGCGCGGCGGCGGCCAGACCCGGTCGGCGGGCGGGCAGCGGCCCCGGCCCGCGTCTGCGCCCCTCGCTCGTCCGCGGCCCCTCCGGGCCCCGCCGCGCGCACAGCCATGGTGGGCCGGCTGAACCTGCAGGATGTGCCCGAGCTCGTGGACACGAAGAAGAAGGGCGACGGCGTCCTGGACAGCCCGGACTCAGGGCTGCCCCCCAGCCCCAGCCCCAGCCACTGGGGGCTCGCGGCGGCCGGGGGCGGCGGCGGCGGCGGCGGCGGGGAGCGTGCACCGGCGCCCGGAGCGCTGGAGCCCGACGTGGCGGCGACCCCCACGGTCCCGGTGAGTGGCACCTTTCTGGCCCTTTCCTTCCCCGTCCCACCCGCAGCCGGGCCCCGGGAGACCACCAGCCGGTCCTGCGGCCCCTCTCGGGGCGCACTGTCAGCGCCGCCACCCGCCCGTCGGGACGGCGTGGCCATAGCTGGGAGCCGGGGCGGGAGTGCTGCGAGCGCCCGGCCAGCTGGAGCCGGTGGCTGGAAAATTGTCATCGCCTGGGAGGCGCGGGAGCCCCGGGAGAAGCGAGCCGCCGCCTCCTCCCTTCGGGGTGGCGGCCCCCCGGGGCTGCCTGGCTGGGGCTGGGGCGGGAATGGGCCACGTTCTTGCCCAAGCCGAGCTGGAGGGGGTCCCGGGACACCGAGAGGGAACCCCAGTCTCGCCAGGCTGCTTTGCCGCTGCAAACTTTGGCTCCCAAGGGTCTTACCCTCCCGCTGGTCTTGGGGAGAGGGCTGTGCTCTGGCTCCCGGCTCCCCGATTCAGAGGGCGCATGGGGCCAGCCTTTGGGAACTATTATTGGCCTTGGAGGGACCTTTTGAGAAGGGTCACCCCGTGAGCCTCTGGCCTCCTGTGGTCCCCCTTGTCCTGCCACCTAACAGCCCTTGTCTGGCACATGATGGGTGGGAGGCCTTTTAGGTGGGAGGGAACTTTAAAAAATGAGTCCTTTGATTTTCTTTTAGTTTTTTTATTGAAAGAAAAACACGGAGTCTCTCTTACCCCAGCAGTCGCTCAGGTGGTGGTGGTGGTAATTGCCTTTACCTGGAGCCCAGGGAGGCCACATCCTGCCTACAGGCAAAGCTCAGAGCAGGCTTTTCCCGGAGTCCTCCCCCTGGGGGGTGGTAGCCATACACGTTGATGGTGCATGGCACCCGTGACCCACTGACCCTGCCTCTCCATGGATGTCAGTGCATTCTCTCGTCTCCATAGGAAGGCAGCACCAGCTTCAGCGTGACCTTCGGAGCTCTCGAGATCTGGCCCTTTATAGCCTCGTCGTCCCCATCCCCTGGCCCGGCCTGGCACCTCTGCTGCTCCTTGGCTTGCCTTTCCCTCCAAGCCCATCCTCTTCTGCTCTCAGCGCCTAGTCAGCTTTTCCACCCATCAAAGCCCTACTGGCCCCCTTCAATGCCCAACTCGGCACCTCCTCTGGGAAGTCTTCCTTGATGCTTCCCAGATTCATGCTGGAGTGTGTGGCTTAGTCCCCGGTCCCTGGTGGCACCTTGTCCATGTGTTTGTTATCACTCCCGCTGCCCTGGCCTACCCCAGCCTGCACCTGGAGCAAGGTGTGTGTGCTCAGCGAGTTGGGTGGGCAGGGATGAGGGAGCAGAGAAGGCAGAGGAAGAGAACTGAGCGCGTGTGTGGATGCCTGAAAGAAGGCTGTCTGTGAGTGTTGGAGAGCCACCTGCCTGCTCCTGTGGCTGTCATCCTGCAGCCCAGGACTGTCTGGAAGGTGCCCCAGAGGTTGGGGAATGTCTGCCAGCCAGAGAGCTGGGGGCAGAGCAGGGCCCACTGTCCGGACTTGGGGGCTGGATCCAAAAGCTCTGCAGCAGCCAATGCCCCCCTTCCCCCACCCACTGACCTTGGTTCCCTCCCCAGCGGGGGTCATTAAACTCTCCACCCACGTTCAGGTGCCCAACCCTCAGGGCCTGCCCCTCCCCCTGACCTATCCTGACCCCTTTGGCTTTTGTATATCAACCTACACGTCCAATGACACCTTGTCCTGCGATCAGTGTCTTAGAGCCAGCCTTCTAGAAATGTCTGCTTCCTTCTCCGTCCTGGAAGATGTGGGGGTGGGGCTGCCACCTCCACACCCCGGACAGTGTGGATCCTTCTCTCAAATTAGGCAAAGAAAATGACAGACTCCCCGGTAAACCCGGAACCCAAAGGGCTGCTCCCTGCTGCCCAGTGAACACGGGGCCCCGGTCAAGGCCGGTGGCCACGAGCACCTGTGTCTCGGATGGAACTGTCTCTTCCTGGGCTGCTCGATGAGTCAGAAAGTCCAGAGCTCTGACCAGACTGGAAGCCAGCGACCCTCCAGGCACGCTTGCTCTGCTCTCTGAGTGCGCTGGAGAGTGGAAAGTGACAGAGGGAACTTTCGGGTGCTCGTTGCACCGTGAGGGGGCAGGTCCTCCATCTGGGTGGGGTGTTGCCCTCCCCAGGGCAGGGGAGGTGGGGGACGTGGTACTGAATCTGCAGTGAAAAAAAAACCCCGGTGGAAGGATTTTGTTTTGGCCTTTTCTAAAGTGTTGCCGAGACAATGACAGGGTCGGGGGCGCATAATTGAGGGTTCTGGTTGATGGAGGTTTCCTGTCCGCCTTGCTGGGGGATGGCGCAGCAGCCCCTGGGTCTGGCCACGGGGAGGTGGCTGAGCTGGTGGTGTTCCTCTTTTCAGCCTTTCACAGACCTCGGTGTGGAGGGGGGGCCCCGTGGTGTGCGGATAAGGTCTCAGACGGTGTGTGATGTGCCTCGTGGGGGCACACAGCCATTCCTGATAGACCTGGGATTCGAACCCAGACCTCTGGGCTCCCTTTGCAGGAAAAAATCTGAAATGTCCATTGCTCTTTCCGTGCTGAGTCAGCCCTTCTCTGGCATCTTTCCCGGGACGGGGGACACAAGGCACAGTTGGGCCCTTGGCTGCAGGCTCAGAGCCAGGACCTTATGTGGGGGTGTATCAGCCTGGCCTGTGGTCTGACTGTGTTCTCCATCCTCCCAGAACCCGGCCTCGCTCCCCACCCCTCTGGCCTCCGCCTGCGCTCCAAGGCTCTGCCCTCTGTCCTTCGGCGAAGGAGTGGAGTTTGACCCTTTACCACCGACGGAAGTGAGGTAAATATAGCAGGCGCTGAGTTTATTTCATTGTTAAATTTTTCATTTTTTATTCCAAAAATTAATGATTTTTTTAAAATTAGTTACTCAGTCCTGGCCCATGTGGCTCAGTTGGTTGGAGCATCGTTCTGTATACCAAGAGGTGGTGGGTTCAATTCCTGGTCAGGGCACATACCCAGCTTGCAGGTTCGATCTCCGGTCAGGGCATGTGCAGGAAGCAGCCGATCTGTGTGCCCCTCTCATATTGATGTTTCTCTCTCTCTCTCTCCCTCTCTCTCTCTCTCTCTCTCTCTCTCTCTCTCTCTCCCTCTCCCTCTCTCTCTCTCTCTCTCTCTCTCTCTCTTTCCCCCCCCCCCGCCCCTCGCCCTCTCCCTCTCCCCCTCCCTCCTCCTCCCTATAAAAAACAAAGACTAGTCATAGTTTGGTGGGCACGCATTCAGAGTTTTTTCTGCATTCTAACCAGTTAAATATATAGACACACTTTTTAAAGTAAAAACACGATCATGTTACACATAAAGTCCTGCAACTTGCTTTTTGTACCTCATATGTCATGGCCATCAGAGGTTTAAAATTTTCTAATAAAGTAGTTCCTCTTTCCAAGAGCTGGTCCCCTCTGCCCCGCCTCCCCCCCTCACAACCCTGCTTCAAGGTGCTGTCGCCCTGTTTTAGGTTATAATTTCACTGGGAAAGCACCATCCTCCCTTTGGGACTTTATCTCATCCAGGATTATCTGGGGGCAGATTCACTGAGAGGCTCTGTTCAAGATCTGTCTTTTTAGAGAAAGGAATTTTACTTTTGGGAGCCGGTGGTTTTATAGCTAGAGTTTCAGTTGCCTTAACACAAAGGGCCCTTTGACGTGGAACAAAGGAGGCTCGCCACTTTGGAGGTGAGCAGTTCAGCCCTGTATTCCTGCAGAGCTTGTATTTTGAACAAAATGAGGACATGACTTCATGACATTAGCTTTCACCAGCCTCTTACCTACTTGCCGGGAGAATGGGCGTGTCCCTCCCTCTCACTGAGAAGAATGCTGATTCTGACGCCTGACACAGGGCGGGCGGGGCGGGCCGGGGGGCAATGCTTTTAGATGTGTCTATGTGTGATGCACATGTATATTTCAGTACTTATGAAGCTGTAATAATTCTATAGGAAAATGAACTCATGCTTAGCTTACATTAAAAAAGAATTAACTCCTGAATTACCAAAGAAAGACTTAAGAAAAAATAAAGTAGCTGCTGAGGAATATTGGTGTTTATTTTTTTATTTTTTTTAATATATTTTATTGATATTTTACAGAGAGGAAGGGAGAGGGATAGAGAGCTAGAAACATCGATGAGAGAGAAACATCGATCAGCTGCCTCCTGCACACCTCCCACTGGGGATGTGCCCGCAACCAAGGTACATGCCCTTGACCGGAATCGAACCCGGGACCCTTCAGTCCGCAGGCCGACGCTCTATCCACTGAGCCAAACCGGTTTCGGCATTGGTGTTTATTTTATGGCAATCAGGATTGTAATGGGTGCCATGACTGATGCTCCATTGGTTGAGCGTCACCCCGTGTAACGAAAGGTCTCAGGTTCGATTCCCGGTCAGGGCACATACTCAGGTTTCAGGTTTGATCCCTGGTCGGGTGCGTGCGGGAGGCAACTGATCAATGTTCCTCTCTCTTTCCTTCTCCCTTCCTCGCTCTCTAAAATAAAATCAATAAAAACATACATTTTTTAAAAAAAACACTATTGTAATTGGCTTTGATTGTTAAGGTCAGCTTGAAGGCCAAAGTGGACAAGTACTAGTATCACCGAGCGTTCAAAAGCAGCATCTAAGATTTCCGGGTTCCTTCATCCTCTCTTTAAAGAGCTAATTGGTCACTTCAGGGGATAGGGAGACTGTTGACCCTGGTGTAGCAGTAGAGCTCACGTTGTTATATAATAATTACTACCCACAGCACTTACTGTGTTAGCATTCTGCCTAGTTCTTATTGGGCACTTTGTACAGAAAAGAGGTAACCGAGGCTTGGAAAAGTCCAGGTCAGGCGCTTGACCGAGTTCTTATGGCTTAAATAAAGGGGCGCTGCCACATCGAGAAGCAGTGAGTGCCAGGTAAACTCTGGAATCTTGCATTTAAATCCCAGCCCCCACTACTTCCTCCCACTGTGACCTTAACCTCTGCACGGCCATTTCCTCTCCCAGGGTTGTGGGACAATTAAACTAGTAGATCCTGAAAGTAAAGTGCTTCCAATAGTACCACACAGTAAGTGCTGCACCAACTCTATGGTGCTTCTGCCTAGAGCAGCCACACCTGAAGGTGCGCACCCCACGGGAAGTTCAAGGTCACAGTAGGGACTCCAGGGCCCCTAGCTCAGAGGGCTCACCGTGCTGCCTTCCGTCTCCCGCCCAGGTACACTTCCTCGGTCAAGTACGACTCAGACCGGCACTTCATCGACGACGTCCGCCTGCCCCTGGGCCTGGCAGTGGCCTCCTGCAGCCAGACGGTCACCTGCATCCCCAATTGCACGTGGCGCAACTACAAGGCCGAGCTGCGCTTCGAGCCCCGCCACAAGGCCACCCGCTTCCTCAGCACCACCATCGTCTACCCCAAGTACCCCAAGACCGTCTACACCACCACCCTGGATTACAACTGCCGCAAGACGCTGAGGAGGTTCCTGTCCAGCGTGGAGCTCGAAGCCACGGAGTTCCTGGGCGGCGGGGATTACTTCTCGGATGAGTGCTGACTCAGCAGGCCGGTGGGGTCCGACCAGCTCCTCTGCCGCCCTGGTCACGGCGGGCCCTCTGCCCTCCAGTCTCACTCGTGCCCCCAGGAGTCTAACCTAGAGATACCTCTAAGCCCGCCTGGGGAAGGAAAAATGCCACGGCATCTTATAGTAATCGAGGGACTTTGGTTTTTTAGATGCTTTGTTTTGAAAAGGAGTGTCTTTCTAGTTTGCTGCTGCACACTTTCCCCCAGAGTCTCAGTCTGATGAGAAAATAGAGAGAGGCTAGAGCGACGGGAGAAGGGCCACGGTTTGAACCAGGGAGGGGGCGCGCCTCTCCGGTGGGCGGGCTGTCTGAGAAAGAGGAGGAGAAGGTCTCTGGGATAGAAACGTGGGAGTGGAGGAGTCTCAGCCCGGCCCTGCTGCGGCCAAGTGGTGCTCACTCACTCCGGAGCTGGGACGCCCATGTGGGCCCAATCTGTGCAGAGCGGAGGCCGTTCCGTTTTCTATTTCCATTCCCACTTCTATTTCCTGTTAGCCGAAAAGCTTGGAATTCTCGCAGTCCTTTTCGCGACATCAAAAAGCCCCAAACTGCAGAATAAGGTTTTTTTTTTTAGAAGAAAGGGGAGGCTCGTCCTGTTTTCACCTCCTCCGTTGGGCCAGGTGGACGATGGCCGAGTCTGGAGGCAGTGGCTTCGCCCCGTCCCTCTGGTCACTCCTGAGCCCAGGCTCTGGCAAAGCGCCTCGCACCCTGGGCGTCCGGTGACGTCGCCACAGGCTTGTGTATTTGGGGTTCCCAAATACTTCCCTATTTTTTCACAAGGCAAAACATCACAGAGAGAAGTGGCATTTTAAAAGAGCGCTTAGGAGAAATGCTACTGGGGACTCCACGAGGGGGCTTCACCCAGGACCTGACCCCATCTGGGGGCAGATGTCCATGTTTCTGGTGATCTGGTTCATCAGGATGGGACCCTGGGTCAGCTGCTCTGGGACTCGACTGTGTCCACATTGCAGAGGAATTCTGCCAGTGCCTTAGGTCTAAGCCGGAAGCGAGGAGCTGCCCCCACCGCCACCCCCGCCTCCTGTGAAGCAAAAGGTGAAGTCGAAGTAGGGCCTGCTGCCCCAAGTCCAGCTCCAAAACCTGGGTGCTGTTGTGCCGGCTCCATCCCCTTGTGTTCATTTTAGAGTAAGAGACTCACGGCCCTCAGTGTGAACTGAAGAAACTTGGTGAGTTCCGCTGAACTGGCCTCAGAAGCAGGGGCGGTGGCTGGGCCAGGAGGGGGCAGGGGGCCAGGCCGCCTCTGCCTTCAACCCTGCCCGCCCTGCCTCACCCCAACCCTTACTTCTTCCTGCCAGTCCCCGAGGTTTCTGAGGGAAGAAAGTGGCAGATGGCTTTTTCTCTTCCGATTCGGGAAAGAGCAAACCGTGACTGTTTCCTCTGAATACATCCAAACTGTCCAGAGCCTGAGGGTTACGGAGTATTGTAAGCTTGGGCTCCCGCTGTTTCTGCTGACGGCTTTGTCCATCGGCCCTGAAAGCAGAATTGATAGCCGTGTGGGTACCCGGAGCCACAGCAGGGACTTCTGTTCTGAGGAGAGCAGGTGTGAGTAGGTGAGAGGATGATCACACCCATTGAAAGTCATTGGAGACCTATCAAGCCAAATTGTCTGGTGTCCTCTTCATGTTTAACCATGTGTGGTTGGTGGTGCTCCTGGCTGATTGCAAGCATCCCCCAGTGGAGCCTGCAGGGGGCTGGACCTTCCTGAGTTTGCCAGGGTGGGGCTGGGGGAGGGGGGTGACCCATCAGAGGGGCCCTCTGGGGCCCTACAGTCTCCTTAGTCACGCAGAGCAACAAATGCTCCCTGTGTTTGGAAAAGCAAATTACATGGCATTTATGATAAACATGGATTTTTCTCTCCAATTCCATGGCCTTATCATGTAAGACACATGGTAAATGTGATTTTTAAATTATGTTGAGAGAATTCCCAAGGCTTTGCTCTGGGCCCATGAGGACAACTTGAGTGAGCTCAGAAGGCCGTCGTGGGCAGCCCGTCAGGAGAGACGGGGGCTGGAGAGCAGGGCCCTGGGCACAGCCACGTTCTGAGATGTCCGCGTGGGATCTGTTTAGGGGGATTGGTTTAAGTTCAGGCAGGTCACTCTAGGCGTGGAGAGAATCTGAATGATATCAGGAAAGTAAGTAGGAGTGAGCGGTTGTGAATGTGTAATGCAAATGGAAAGCAGGTTTTATTTTAAGTTATTCACTAGGGAACCAACCTGAGTTCTTCCCAGTCCTTTTCCTTCAAACCTGCTTGGCTGAACGTTGCAGAAAAGCAATCACGTGAAGACACAGTGGGACACCTGGGGCGGATAAATGACACCGGTGGATGGTAGATTCCTGTTGGTTTGCAAGGCGGAAGCAACGCTTTTTAAAACTCATTAAAACCAGACATTCCTAAGTGCACCCGGGAGACTCATTTTACTTATGAATTAGTGTCTTTTCCTCAGGCTCTTGAGTGATGGCTTTCATGTAAGAAGGATGATGGGTGTTCTCAGAAAGAAGTTGTTTTCTTCTCAAATCCAGACCTTTTAAGAAAGAATGATGACCTGGTCATTGGACACTTTTCCTGTTTCTAACCTTAGGAAACCCAGGATAGCAATTGACAAAAACTATTTTTTAAATTTATCTTTGACCTCTGTCCCCCTCCATTTTGCTTTGTGACTTCTTCATTTAATAATAAATTATCTTTTAAAAAAAAACACAACTTTAGAGACGTTTCTCTTTTTAAAAGTTAAAGTTATAATGTTTTGGTTAAGAAAAATTAGAAAAGCAGCTTTTTCTTAAAAATTTTTAAGATGTGATTGTAATTTAATAGAATAATATTTCTGTCTGGAATATGCCTTTCCTGGGGGTTACAAGATTTTCAAGGGGTCCCTGGACACAGATGGTTTTAAGGACTTTGTTCCCAGATTCGATGTATACTCTTTCCTAAGACCCATCTGCCCTGAAAATGTGGCTGTGAATGATGGGAGGCCAGTCCTTCCCACCTCCCCTTTCAAATGGCCCTTCTCCCACTTTGCAGAAGAAATACATGTCTTAGTCTGACCATCTTTTTTAAAAAATAAATTTTTAAAATTGATTTCAGAGAGGAAGGGAGAGGGATAAAGAGATAGAAACATCAATGATGAAAGAGAATCATTGATAGGCTGCCTCCTACATGCGCCCTGCTGGAGATCAAGCCCACAACCCAAGCATGTGCCCAGACCAGGAATCGAACCGTGACCTCCTGGTTCATAGGTCGACACTTAACCTCTGAGCCACTCCAGCCAGGCTGACCGTCTTTAACTTCGTTGAGGGTGATCCTCGGGTATCATAAAACCTGTGGGCACTGGACAAAAGAACCGTTAAAAACCCAAGTGTCTGGGTACCGGGACCCCCTGTAGATCTTCATGTCTATCAACGTCCTGCCATGATTTTGTCAAGGATGAAGTATGGTGGCAGAGCAAGGTTGCCTGTGTGGGGAAGCTCTCACTTCCAATTTCTCCTGAAGTGAGTCAGTTGGAGTGATAACACTTTTCATGTAATACCCACATCTCTTCAGTCTAAGACTAATGTCCTCCCTGAGGGAAGGTCCCTTGGGGCCAAGCAAAGAGAGGATCGATAAGAAATATTGAAAGTGAAGGCATCTTATTTCTTTCAAGCATCACATTCATCGGAAGGCTCTGTGCCTTATCTGTTAGTCTTTAAGTTATGACTCAGAAAGAAATGTGTCCCAGGGAGCTGAATGCAGGGTGGAGGGGGTCAATAGGGGAAAAGAGGGGGACATCTGCAATACTTTCAACAACAAAGATACATTTTTAAAATATATTTTATTGATTTTTTACAGAGAGGAAGGGAGAGGGATAGAGAGCTAGAAACATCGATGAGAGAGAAACATCGATCAGCTGCCTCCTGCACACCTCCTACTGGGGATGTGCCCGCAACCAAGGTACATGCCCTGACTGGAATCGAACCTGGGACCCTTCAATCCGCAGGCCGACGCTCTATCCACTAAGCCAAACCGGTTTCGGCAACAAAGATAAATTTAAAAAGAAAGAAAGAAAGAAAGAAAGATGTCCCAGGAATGTATATTATAAATCCTATAACTTTTTTTTTAAGCCAATCTCTTTTTAACAGAAATTAAGTCTAACTTGGCTGATTGGGTTGACAGTGAGGCCTAATATTGCCAATTAGTTATACATATGGTGTAAATTTTCCATAAAACAAAAGTGCTAATCAGCAGTTCCAAGGTTTTGTTGGAAAAAAATATATACGGTGTGTAAGATTAACTTTATAATTGTGTGTGGTGTGGTGTGTGGAGAGAGAGAGGCAAAAGTGTGTTGTAACTAACAATGTTTCAATTTTCCCTTTAAAAAATACCTTTCTAAGTATATCAGAGTAAGCTGATGACCTCAAGAGAAGAAGTAGTAGGTATCCTATATAATAAAAGCGTAGCATGCGAATTGTCCCCTCAACCAGGAGTTGTCCGGGAGTTTGAACAGGGGGTGGGGCTGGCCAGGGGAAGGGAGGGAGGCCCTGGCCTGCGGCTGGCAGCTACTAAGGACCCTACCAGTGCGCTGGGCCTCTAGTAATCTATAATAATAAAAGCGCAATATGCTAACTAGACTGGACATCCTTCTGGCCGTCCTTCCTTCCGGACAAAGCCGCGGCCGTGGGGGCGCCAAGGCCCTTGCATGAATTCCGTGCATCGGTCCTCTAGTTAAAGATAACATGATAAATCTTAGGAAGGTTTTTTGGTATACTTCCTAGAAATTTAAAAAGTGAATGATTCTGTGGATTAAGTAATGAATCCTATGGCAAGAAATGCCTCTTTTAAAAATTAAATACGAATACTTTTAGCCCTGGCCAGTGTGGCTCAGTTGGTTGGGCATCGTCCCATGTACCGAAAGGTTGCCAGTTTGATTCCCAACATGCCTGGGTTGCCACTCGATCCCTGGTGGGGGAAGTGCAGGAGGCAGCCGATCAATGTTTTTCTCTCACATCGATGTTTCTCTCTCCCCCTCTCTGTTCCTCTCTCTGTAAAAATCAATTTAAAATCTTTTTAAAAAATACTAATACTTGTAGCGTATAATCACTATCAAGTGGTTTGTTTGCATTACTATTTCCCATTGTGCTTTCTAGGGAGTAAATAAGGGCCTCTGGTCAAATGACTTGGGGGAGGTTAAAAGTTGAACAATGCTAATTATATTTATGGAAGGGCTTCTAGGAACCCTTGTATTAACCAGCTTTTGTGGCCTAACAACCATCACAAAGCATAGTGGCACACAGCAGTAAGCAGTTATTTCTCGCCTACAAGTTCATAGGTCCCACTGAGCAGTTCTGCCCAAGGCTAGATGTTGAGTTCAGGTTGGCCCCTCTGGTCTCTGAAGCAGGCTAGGGAGGTTGCCTGGGCACATTCTTCTCAAGGAAGAGTTCAGATGATACCCGAAAAACAGGTAGAAACATACAATACCTCTTAAGTTCTACACTGGTGCCCTCTCAACTTCCACCCACGTTCTATTGGCCAAAGCAAGTCGCCTGACCAGACCTAGCATCACTGGGACAGGGTACCATACTTCCCCCTTGGATGTGGGAGAATTCGGTATTTGTTGGAAAATAGCCTTTAATATGTTGATGTGCATTAAGAATCTTCAAACGGGGAAACCTAGTATGTAACATTTTCCAAACATGTTGGCTCAGAGAACACATGAGCATTTTATGGATTAGTTAAACTGACAAAAGACATTAACACGAGAAAAGGTATACCATTTTATTGAAGTTAATGTTTTTATGTGTATGAGGGCCTCGCAGAAAAGAAGTAAAAACCCAAAGAAGTGGTTAGACTTGGGAGCTTATATACCACTTCAACAACGGGTGATAAATTGAGAAGTGATTAGACAAAGGAAAGGGGTTTTGGGAGTATAGGGCCAATAAATTGTGGGAAAGTAACTAGGAAACATATTTGGGAATCTGATGGAAGATAAGGATGATTTTAATAAGGTCTGTTTATGCAAACTCACCTTGGTACTGGCTCTCTGTCCTGTTCATCAGAGTGCTCTCATTCTGGTCAAGGAGAGGGAGGTGGGAATCTATACCACCTTCACAAAGGGAAATTTATGCCCTCCTTTGAT
This sequence comes from Plecotus auritus, assembly GCF_963455305.1. Classification (NCBI taxonomy): domain Eukaryota; kingdom Metazoa; phylum Chordata; class Mammalia; order Chiroptera; family Vespertilionidae; genus Plecotus; species Plecotus auritus. The sequence continues at coordinate 36,162,123 of NC_137774.1, forward strand.
ACATATAAGAGGGGAACAAATAACCTTTCCTACATCTGTTGATTCTCAAATGCCTCCAGCTCAAAAGAATCCTTATGCCAAAGTGGCATATTTTGCTGTGGCATATTCCAGACCCCTTTCATCAGACCACCTGGGTTCAAACTAGCTCCATCATTTCTTAGCTGTGTGACCTTGAACGAGTCCCTTAAATTCTCTGTACAATGGGTGTCACGAGTTAGTTTCTCCATAGAAATGCTGTGAGGATTAAATGAGTTAATATATGCAAACTGCTTAGAGCAGTATTAGTTAAAGGCTATGTAAGTGTTATATTGTTTTAATTATCTTTTGGCTTTGTATTTTCAATTCCAAGAATGTACCCAAAGCACTGGGAAACTGTACTAAAATGTGCATATAAGGATGTTCCTTGCCAAGTTGTTTAGAATAGCCAAAAATAGGAAACCAAATAGATGTCCACAAATAGGGGTTGAATAAACTGTACAATGAAGTACTAGGCAAGCATTACAAAGCATGATGTGGATGTCTACTTAGTGGTTTGGAAAGATGTTATATTTTCAAGAAAACCATTAAAAGACAACATATGTGCCCCGCCGGCATGGCTCAGTGGTTGAGCGTCGACCTATGAACCAGGAGATCATGGTTTGATTCCTGGTCAGGGCACATATGATCCCCAGTGTGGGGAGTGCAGGAGGCAGCCCATCGATGATTCTCTCTCATCATGTTTCCATCTCTCTCTCCCTCTCCCATCCTCTCTAAAATCAATCAAAAATATATTAGAAAAAGAAAAAGACTGGAAGTCTGGACACCACAGATGAGGACAGCTCTCTCTCTGAATGGAGGGACTATGGCGTGTTCTCAAATACTTTTTGCTTCTCTGTTTTCTGATTTGTCTGTGATACACACACATTTCCTGTCTAGTTTGAAAAGTAAAACCTGAGTGTAGAACTGTGTACAGCTTTCTGGTGAGTTAAGTGTACGAAAACAGAGTTAAATGGTTAGTCTGTCTGTCCCTTAGACGAGGCTGGGGAACAGTAAAGGGTCAGATTGTTATGCTAGTTGCAATTTAACAGCGTAGCCTGCCACCTTTTCATGGCTGTTGGCTAAAGATATGAGACTCGGGTCAGAGACAAAGGACAGTGTATTCGTCACGGCAATCGCTGGCGCATCAGCGTCTGTGCTGGGTTCCAGCCTCCATTCCCGGAGAGAGATGTGAAGAGGGCCAGGTGGCACCGCACACGGGGGTTGTGTTACCGCAGAGGAGCTCCGAGCCGAGGAACTGGAATCTTCGGTAACAAGCAGGAAGCAAGTCGGCCCGAGCTCTGGAGGGAGACACTCCCTGTCTCCCAAGGCTGTGCGTCAGACCAGCATCCTTCAGAAGACCGTCTGGGACAGCGGTGGCTCCCCTCACAAGATGTACAGACACCCGGAGACCTGGGGGGAACCGGCTCCCCACAACCCCAGCTTCTCAAATGTTAATGGGCATGTGAGTCACCCAGGGATCTTGTTAAACTGCAGGGTCTGATGCAGGAAGTCTGGGGTGGGGCCCGAGAGTTGGCTCACAAGAGAGATTCTAACAAGCTCCAGGCCACGTTGGTGCTGCTGGCCCCAGGCCCACATGCTGAGCGAGGCCTTGGGCAGCCCCTCAGTGCTGAGGCATGGGCAGCGGTTGCAGGCTAGAGTGCTGGCGAGGAGGGGCGGGGGGGGGGGGGGGCGGGGGGTCCTGTGATTAAGTGGGGATGGTTGAGGGAAGTGGAACCTAAACCCTCCCGGGTGATGATCAGAGGGGGATGTGTCGATAAGTCTGAAGGCTGGATTTGACCATGAACAAGTACACAGTGTGGCCGGAAGGCCTGAGAGGGTGTTTTCCCACCACCCAGGGCCTCTGGAGCCCAAGTGCGAGAGGTTTCTGCTCCCCAGGAAGCTTCTCTGCCCGCCACAGTTCCCAGAAACAGCTCCTTCCTCCCGGCACCACCCCACCTGCCTTAGCCACTGACTTTGTCTCTTCCTGTTGTGGTTCAACTCTGGGCGCAGGCGCAGCTCGGCTCCCACCGACTGGGAGAGCTGGTTGGAGGGACCACGGCATAGTCACCCATTGCCCTTAACTTCGGTGTGACCCTGGGCAAGTCACCCCATCTGAGCCCCTTTCCTCCCGCGTGAATGGACTCATCACACCGTCCCACCTCGAAGACTGTGGTGGAGATGAAAGGAAATCGGGAATGTTCAATGCCTAACACCATGTGGGGACAGAGAGGCGCCTGCTCAGTGAATTCTGTTATCATACTGAGCAGTTGCTTGATAAACATTTCCTACAAGGACATTTGGTGACCTTAAAGCAGATCTCTTACAAGCTGTGTGATTTCAGTAAGTCACCTCTTCTCTCTAAGCCTACACCGTAAAGTGGAGATAGCCCAGCTGGTGTGGCTCAGTGGTTGAGTGTTTGACCTATGAACCTGGAGGCCATGGTTCGATTCCCAGTCAGGGCACATGCCCAGGTTGAGGGCTCGATCCCCTGTATGGGGTGTGCAGGAGGCAGCTGATCAATGCTTCTCTATCATTGAGTTCCCCGCCTGCCCCCCCGCCCCCCGCAACCTCTCTATTTCCCTTCCTCTCTGAAATCATTAAAAAAAATATTTTTAAAAAATAAAGAAAATAAAATGGAGATAATTCTTAGGGAACTCAAGTGAGGAACAAATGAGATAGAAGCACTTTATAAGATGACCTGAAATGTTATAATTACAAGGTAGGGGCAGGACACAAATCACATACCATGAAGATTTTCGCACACCGTGAAGATACATGTGACTAGCTCTGTCCAGCTCTGGGCATGAGGCATGGAAACCACGTGGCCTCACCTAGCACACAGCGGCCAGCAGCTCCTCCCCTGCAGGGCGCAGCATCATTCCTGGAAAGAAATGCAAACCTCCCGGGAGCACCGGCACTGGGTGTCTGTGGTGCCTGGTCACACGTGGCTTCTTACAATCAGGTTGGCTTTGGGTTTTCCACTCTTCAGATCAAGGGTGAGGCAGCTCGCCGAGAGGCGCAGCTGAGGGTGAAGGCGGTGGCCCGCGGCATGCTAGCTGCTAACAAAATTACCCCAAGACGTAGTGGCTTAAAACTACTTTATTATCATCTCACAGTTGCTGTAGGTCAGGGACCTGGGGTAGTTTAGCCGGTGTCTCTCCCAGGCTGCCTTTTCCTTGAGCCTGGGGTGTTGGGTGAGGCCCGGTGGCATGTCTCCCATCTCTCCTCCTCATGGCGCCACCCCAAGCCCCTGGTCCTCATCCCGTGAGTCCCCAGGTCCTCCTCAACCTGCTCAGCACCGGCCTCCGCACAGGGAGGGCCACTCCCATCTGCTTTAGGGACCCTGCAGGCGTGGCTGCCAACCTCCTTTCCCGGAGAGGACAGGGCTCTTCCAAAAGTCCCTTCCCTGAATGTGGCCAGGTTACAATGGCCGACACGTGAAAACTCTGCAGCTGGCCTTTCAAGGAAGGGCGAGGAGAGGGCTGCTCTGCCAGCGGCGACCAAGGTAAGCACTTTTGCCTAAAGGTCAGGTAAGCGGTCCGTGGTGTTTTGCATTGACTTCCAGCCTCTCCTAGAATCCTGCATGTCGTGTGTGTGTGTGTGTGTGTGTGTGTGTGTGTGTGTTTAGAATCCTGCATGTCGTGTGTGTGTGTGTGTGTTTAGAATCCTGCATGTCTTTTGTGTGTGTGTGTTTAGAACCCTGCATGTCTTATGTGTTTAGAATCCTGCATATCTTTTGTGTGTGTGTGTGTGTGTGTGTGTGTGTTTAGAATCCTGCATGTCTTTTGTGTGTGTGTGTGTGTGTGTGTGTGTGTGTGTGTGTGTTTAGAATCCTGCATGTCTTTAACTCCTCGTCTTAAGCCTCCACTCTGTCGCTCCCAGGCCCGGCATGGGGTTGCACACAGGTGGCTGATACTACCCCAGGGACCACCCCATGTCTTGGTCCTTTCGGTCTGCATCTCTGTATCTGAGGGTGATTCCCCCACAACTAAGGTAGCGTCTAGGCCAGCCGTGGGCAAACTACGGCCCGCGGGCCGGATCCGGCTGTTCTATCTGGTTCTCTTGCTCTCCCCTCCGCTCCTTTACTTTGAATTTATATTAGTTCACACAAACACTCCATCCATGCTTTTGTTCCGGCCCTCCGGTCCAGTTTAAGAACCCATTGTGGCCCTCGAGTCAAAAAGTTTGCCCACTCCTGGTCTAGGCCCACAGGTGTGGCAGGCTGGAAACGCCAGGAAAGGAGCACCCCCAGGCCCAGCCCTCAGCTACCGGAAGGCGGGCAGGCTAATCCTGACCATGTTTCCCTGTGAGATGAAGCCCCACTTGTCCTGCATGGAAGTTGGTTTAATAGTGTCTGGGGACTGGTGCAGCCGTGACGGAAAACAGTATGGAGTTTCCTCAAAAATTAAATATGGAACTGCCAGTGGACCCAGTGAACCCACTTCTAGGAATATATCCTAAGAAACAGAAACACCAATCAGAAAGAATATATGCACCTCTATGTTCATAGCAGCACAATTTACAATAGCCAAGATCTGGAAACAGCCCAGGTGCCCATCAGCAGATGAGTGGATGAAAAAGCTGTGGTACATTTATACCATGGACTACTGTGCAGCAGTAAAAAGAAGAATCTCTTACCCTTTGAGACAGCATGCAGGGACAGTATCATGCTAAGTGAAATAGGTCAGTCAGAGAAAGACAAGTATCACATGATCTCACTCATATGTGGAACCTAAGTAACAAAACAAACCGACGAACGGAGTGGATCCAGAGACATGGAAGCATGGAACAGAGTGGGAAGCTCGGAGGAAAGGCGGGGGAGGGTGGGTGGGTGGGAGGTAATCAACCAAGGACCTCCTGGCCCATGGACACAGGAAATGGGGTGGTGAGAGCCTGGGGCGGGCGGGGGAGGGGCAGGCTGGAGGGGGTCGATGCAGGAATAAAGGCGACATATGTAATACTTTCAACAATAATTAATTTTACAAAAATAGTGTCCCTGGATTGGCTGTCTTGTGTGTGTGTGTATGTGTGTGTGTTAATCCCCACAGGAAGATATTTTTTCCATTGATTTTTAGAGAGGGTGGGAGAGGAGGGGAGAGGAGGAAGGAGGTAGAGGGGGCAGAGAGAAACATCGGTGTGAGAGAGAGACATTGATTGGTTGCCTCCTGCACACACCCCGACCGGGTGTCGGGAATCGAACCTAACAACCCAGGTGTGTGCCCTTGACCTGGAATCAAACCCTCGAACCCTCCGATGTGCAGGCCAACGCTCTGACCACTGAGCCACGCCGGCCGGGCTTGGCTGCCTTTTCTTCCTTGTTTCTATTGATCTTTCCTTCACCTCCCAAATAATCTACGTGCATCCGAGTCCTTGTCTCCGGGTCTGCTTCTGGGAGAACCCAAACTAAGAGAACAGTGGCCCTCGCTCAATATTTGTGGAAGGGAAGCATAGCAACTTGGGACAGGTAGCCTAGCAGAGCCTTTTCAAAACTTTGCTTAACATGCCATTTGGGGGGGTTAGGGGAGACTCGTGTTTGTAAGAGAAGCAATAGTCACGTTGAGACTTCTCAGCATAACCTCCCAGGAATGAGCTCACTTATGTTGCAGACCACTAAGGGCAGGGAGTGTGTTTAATTACAAGAAAAGGTCTCCAGGATATTTGGAGCATCTTCCTGGAGCCCACAGACGTGTGCTGTGTCTGGAGCTTTACCCATGAAATTCATTTAGGAGTTAGAACTGTTGTAATCTACACACTTCCCGCTTTTTTGGGGGGGGGGCAGGGAAAGAGGGAGACAGCAAGTTATAGACATCTGTGATTGAGAAATTAAATGACAAAGAGATGCCAGCTTATCTGAGGAAAAGGAAATTCAGAAAAAGACCTTGTTCACTAAATTGTGTATGTGAAGAAGCGGTGGCTGTCCCGGGCCGCTGAGGCCACCTTGGTGGCAGGAGAGTTGACCTCATCAACACGCCAGAGGACTGCTTCCTGCAGATGTAGGTCTGATTTCCTTTTATTCTTCTCCTTTTTCTAACACATAAACTTGCGGTAAGGATAAAGGGTAAGCGTGTCAGTCTCATGGGTGGATTTTCACTCGGGCAGAGTAGTGGCTAAGTCACGGCGTGGGATCCGTGGAGTCAGGCTTCCCTCCAAGTAGTCATCGGGGCCGGCGGCTTTTAGTGTGAGCCGCCTGCTGTTGGTGCTGTCCTCTCGATGATCATCGGAGAGACAGGCGGGGTTCTCAGGTTTCTCCTCGGCACGGGGGTCAGAGTGGATGCCCTTGAGGGCCAAAATCCGGTACCGCTTCCTCCGGTTCAGTTTATATATGCGAATCCGTTCCTTCTCTGCCTCCGGGTCAGCGAGAATGCCATCCCAACGCAGACTCTCGTTGATCTTGTTGGAAAGTTTCTCTTCTAATTTGGCAAAGTTGGGGAGACTGACAGAGGAGGAGAAAGAAGGGACGAGCTTGCTTGGCTCTTTGTCCTGCCTGTGCTCTGGTCTCGGGCCATGATCTTTGCCAGGACTCAAGACATCGTGAAAAGATGAAATCAGCTGCTGATTCTTCAGGCTTCGACTCTGATGTTTATCTGCTGAGCAGAGGAGCAGTGTTAGCGTTTGTGGTGAGGCCTGCCCTCGTCCTGCTCAGGAATGATGCCAAACTCACCAAAAATATAAGGGGGTGGAGTGTGCAGGCGCCTCCTTACCTAGGGCTCAGTGGCCACGCCCACCAGCCTCGGACGCACTCCACCACTATATGCTTTTTAAAAAAATGTATTTTATTGATTTTTTTACAGAGAGGAAGGGAGAGGGATAGAGAGAAACATCGATCAGCTGCCTCCTGCACACCCCCTACTGGGGATGTGTCCGCAACCAAGGTACATGCCCTTGACTGGAATGCACACCCCCTACTGGGGATGTGTCCGCAACCAAGGTACATGCCCTTGACTGGAATCGAACCTGGGACCCTTCAATCTGCAGGCCGACGCTCTATCCACTGAGCCAAACCGGTTAGGGCACCACCATATGCTTTTGTTGAGCATGTACTGTGAGCCCGTCCTCTGGATACAGGCTATTGGCTCTATTTTCCAGGTGAGGAAACAGACTCCAAAAGTCTCAGTAACTTGCCAGTTATATACCTGCTAGCAGGGGGGATGTGTGTGTGTGTGTGTGAGTGTGTGTGTGTGTGTGTGTGTGTGTGTGTGTGTGTGTTTAGGGCCAGGATTTTGAATGCAGGCCTGAATCCCAGCGCCCTGTTCGTTCCCCTGTACTACGCTGCCCCTCACTTCACCTCTCCACATGCTCACCCGGATTCTTTCAGTTCTAGGCGCCTATGACTCTACCCCCAGTCTAGACTTCTTTATAATGGAGAAATGGAGAACAGGAAAACGTCCTCCATCTGACTGTGGAAAGCAATATTATGCCAAGCCAGGAAATACTTCTGCCGTGTGGCTTGTACTGATTTTTTTTTTTACATTAATAAGCATTCCTGAATTATATAACACACACATAAGCTGTGGTTCTTTCATCAGCTTATTCTTCTTTTTGGTGGGGAGAGAAATATACCACCCCCCCAAAAAAAAGAGAAACAAAAATAAGAAAAAAAATACTCTTTTGACACATCTATACCTTTCCACTCCCCCAAGACTATTTGGTGTCCCCTGCTGACAGTATGAAGTACATGCCACTCTAATTTCTAGGGTTAGAAGCTAAGCCAAAAAGACAATAAATTTCCTAATTTGGTTTTGCAGACCAAATTAGGGCTTTTTGACCTAACCTCCAGAATTGATTTCTTGCCTTTTTATTACAATCCCACCTGATGAAGTAATTGTAATCTTCCTATTGCTTCCTTCCCCAAACTTCAAGGTTGACATGGGGAGGGCTGCCACTCCTGCCTCCGGCTTGTCAGGGGTGCCAGCTCTGCACACAAAGGACCGGGGTCCAGAACCTTGACCCAGGACTAGCCACACTAGAGGTCAGGGCTGCTGTGGCAGGGCCAGTGAGAGCCCCCGCCCAGACACCCAAAGCCTGGACGGAGACCACAGGGTGACAGCGGAGACAGCATTTTACATCAGTTATTCTATCTCCATAAAATAGGTGCTCAGAGCCTTTGTCAAGAAATCAGGGGCTTCTATGAGGAAAGTTCAGGGAGATGTAGGGATCCCGTGGGTTTGTGGCAGCGGTTGATGTGTGGGTCTGATGTGTCCTTGAGAGAGACTGGAGAGAGACCTGCATGCATACAGTTGTATGCGTACAGGAACTGCTTGGGAGGGGGTCTATGCATGTGAGTGTGAGACAGTATCTGTATGTGTGTGTACACTGTGACTGTGTGTGCCTGATGGGGTATCTGTGCTTTAGTTTTATTTGGTGGTTATATTGACATAAAGGGGTGTTCTTGAGGATGTTTGGGGTTATAAAAGTATGTAGCAGTGACTGATGTGATGGTGTGTGCGTGTGCAGTTGAAGGCTGGCCTTGGTGGACAGGTGGTGGGGACGACAGTCTATGCAGGGGCGATACTACTTCATATGCATTAACTGGGTGTCTACATAACTTAAGGAGGCCAGCTATCCCTGAGGAATGAGGAGGCAAGGAGGGTCTCTAGACAGAAGGCAGAAGTCTTTGTTTCTGTGTGTGAGGAGCGTCTGCCTTAGTGCCTTAGTTTCTTTGGCTTGGGGAAAGTCTGTGAAGATGAGGTGATCTCTGTAGGAGGGCTTGAGATTTCTGTGGGGAAGGTAGGGAGGTTTAGGATTGCAATTCAGCTGAGGGTTTAGGAAGCTGAGAGGGTATCAGAAAAGTTGAGGTGCTGTGTGGGGCTGGGAGACTGTGGGAATAATGCTGGGTATGGGGTGTGTCTTTGTTTGGGGTAGAGTGTCTCCATGGATGCTGAGAATTCTCGATGCAGGATTTGAGATCTCTGTGCTCTTTGGGGCAGGGTTTCTGTGTACCTGGATGGTCTTTACTAGTATGAGCAGGGGAGGGGCATCGCGGTGCAGCGATAAGTGGGGAGCGGGAGGACCTCTATCTGGGACTGGCGAGAATCTGTTTCTGGTCTGAACTGGTCCCCAGGTAGATGGGGGTCTCTGTGAGGGGCGCGGGTGGGTGACCTCAGGGGGGTGGGGGTTAGGGGGGGAAATCTCAGGTACAGGAGCTGAGGCTTCCGAGCTAGCTGTTCTCTTACCGTCCCCCTTGCCTGATCCCTCAGTCTTTCTCTTCTTCTTTTTCTTCTTCCCCTTCCGTTTGGGCTCTGGGGCGCAGCTGGAGATGGGAGGCAATCTGGACTCCTTTGTGCCCCCAGGGCTGCCCTCTAGCTCCTCTTCCTCATCCTCATCCTCCTCGCCATACCTCGACGCCCTGGCCCCACGGAGGCCGTCCATCCGCCCCTGCGGGGCCGCCAACTGCGCGTGGGTCAGCCCAAGACCCGCTGCAGCCCAGCCCGCGGCTCCAGGCGCTGAGTGCTTGACCAGGGCCACGCGTCTCCATGGCGACCGCCACACAGCGCGCGCGCGTGCGCAGTCAGGAAGCTTCAGCCTCGGTGCCGCCAGCGGACTAGGTGTGCGCGTGCGCGTTTCAGTCTGAGCCCTTGGCACAATGGGGAAGAGTGAGAGAGACTGTAAATGCTTGGCCCGACACACATCTCGTATCCTCCAGGACCTTTTCAAATGCTGCTTGTTCTCGCCTCCATTTTTGTCCTCCAAGTTCCAGCCTCGTACATCTACCCTGGCCTTCCAAGCCCAAGATGTGCAAAATAAACTTACTTCATTGTTCTCCGTCTCAGTGAAGACAACAGCCGGACAGGCAGACACCTGGCGGTCCTCCCCCGACCCCCTCACCGAGGCCGGGGCTGACCGCACTTGAACGCCTGACTTCCGGCCACTCCTCCTAAATGATCTCTACTTCCAAACTCTCTCCAAAAATTCTTTATCTACACAGCTGCTAGAATTAACTTTTAAAGACGGACAGTTTCACTCTCTTGCTCAAAACCCTCCAATGGGCCCCCCTCACAATTCATACTAAGACTGCACTTCAGTGTGGCTCTCAAAGCCTGGCGTTTCTCTCCAGGTTTATTCACCACAGATTATACATCCCCCAAACGGTGTAACAACATCTCTCATCCCACACGCTCTTCCAGAATTCTGCCATTTCCACCTCAGGAGACAACCACTCCCCTTCCTTCTGAGCGGGTTGGTTGGCTCACTCCTAGCTAACAGTATGTGGTGGAAGTGACACTGTGACTTCTTAGGCTAGGTCATAAAAGGTAATGCAGCATCTACTATCAGGGGTGGGCAAACTTTTTGACTGGAGGGCCACAATGGGTTCTTAAACTGGACCGGAGGGCCGGAACAAAAGCATGGATGGAGTGTTTGTGTGAACTAATATAAATTCAAAGTAAAGGAGCAGAGGGGAGAGCAAGAGATCTCTCTGCTCTTTCGGCTCTGCGGGCCGGATAGAACAGCCCAACGGGCCGGATTCGGCCCGCGGGCCGTGGTTTGCCCACGGCTGATACTTCATTATTGGAAGATTTGCTCCTGGACACCTGGGACTCCAGGGAAGAACTCTGAGCACCCTGAGGCCGCTAGAACCTAAGGAAGCCCAAATAGACCCCAGGGAGAGATGCTAAGACATGTGAAGGCAGATGCCCCAGCTGCTGCAAACCCCAGGCCAGCCCTACCCAAGCCCTTCCTGAATTCCTAACTCAAAGAGATTGTGAGGGGTAATAAGATGGTTGTTATTATGTAAGTTACTACATTTTAGTGTGATTGGTTGTGCAGCAATGGATAACCAGAACATCAATCTTTGATGTTTGCCATCCTAGTGTGTATAAAGCTGTATTTCCCTGTGGTTTTAAGTACTGTTTCCCTGATGACGAATGAGGTTGAGCATTTTTTTAAAACTGCTTATTGGCCATTTGAATATCTTGCTTTATAAAGTGTCTGTGGAGGTCTTTTCCCATGTTGTAATTGGAATATGTATATTTTTATTGTTGATTTGTAAGAGTTCTTTATATGTCTTGGATATAAAATCCCTCCTCAGCAGCAAAGATCTTTTTCCAGGTCTGCAGATTTTGGATTTATTTTCTTAATGGTGTCTTTTGATAAATTCTGATGAAGACACTTGTTTTCTTTTTGTATCTTGCCCAAGGAAATCTGTCCCTACTCCTACATCACAAAGATAGTCTTCCGTTTTCTTCAAGAATCCGTATAGTTCTGGGGTCTTAGGTTCGGTCCATGATCCATCTCAAATTCATTTTGTGAATAAAGTCAGATAGGGGTTAAGATTTATCTCCCCACCCCCAAGTGGATTTCTAGTTGTTCCAGCAACTTTGATTAGAAAAATTTCCCTTTCCCTATTCACTTACTTGTCACTTTTGTAGAAAATCAATTGATTGTATACGTGTGAATCTATTTCTGGACTCGATTCTGTTTCCTCAATCTATCTGTCTCTTCTTACACCAATACTGATAGGGGAAGGGCCCGCAATAGAAGCAGAATTATAGTTTAATAGCAATTCACTACACTAACAATAGGAAAGAGTTTTTTCTTACAGACCCTGGTAAACTGGAGGATGTTTTGCAAGAAGAAACACAGGGCCATAAAGATAAGGTGGCCACGAAGCCCAGATGGGTCCATTACTCAGAAAAGAAGATACACTTTACGTGCAAGTCAAGGACGGGACTAACTGAGGGGAGAGACAGTGTTCTGGGGTAATCTCTGCAAGGATGATGATAGAAAGCAGACCATGGGAATTCACTAGTTTTAGTCCCTCCCCCCACCCCCATCCCCTAACCCTATATAAGGGCTGGCTTGAAATGAAATGTCAGAGTGGTCTTTTCAGGGTATTGCACCTGTCGCTCTCAGACCGCCAGCCATCTGAATAATAAACAGCACCACAAAGATTCAATCCCATCTCTACGTAATTGACTCTACTAGCCACCAGCATCAGGACTTTATTCTGGTTTCAATACCACAGCATCCTAGTTATTGTAGCTTTATAGTAAGCTTTTTTGTTTTTTTAATCCTCACCCAAGGATATGGGGGGGGGGAGAGGGAGAGGGAGAGAGAGAGAGAGAGAGAGAGAGAGAGAGAGGGAGAGAGATATTGATTGGTATGTTCCCCAACCAGGGTATATGCCCTGAATGGTAATCAAACCCGAAACCTACGTTGGATGCAATGCTCCAACCAACTGAGCCACACTGGCAAGGGCTATGAGAAGTCTTGATATAAGGTAGTGTAAGTTCTCCAACTTTGTCCAGTGTATTGATTATTCTAGAGCACTGGCTTTCCCATATACATTTTTTAAAATATATTTTATTGATTTTTTACAGAGAGGAAGGAAGAGGGATAGATAGTCAGAAACATCGATGAGAGAGAAACATCGATCAGCTGCCTCCTGCACACTTCCCACTGGGGATGTGCCCGCAACCAAGTCACATGCCCTTGACCGGAATCGAACCTGGGACCCCCCAGTCCGCAGGCTGACGCTCTATCCACTGAGCCAAACCGGTTTTGGCTCCCATATACATTTTTCAAAAAAATCTTGTCTATTTACTCGAAATACTCTGCTGGGATTTTGATGGGGGTTCCATCAAATCTATAGAGTTTGGCACTCTGTTAATAATTGCAGTCATCGGCACAGATCCATGCATGGGCACGTGTGGACACATTGCTTTGTAAAGGACTCATCTGTTCTGTGTGTCCTTGGTCCTCTCATCCACTAACGGTGGGGGCAGTTAGACAGACATGAGCAAAGCAAGGACGATGGGCCAGGTGCAGAAGGTCACCAGGGTGGAAAGCCCAGGTGCCTAGCAACGGACAGTTGTAGGGTGGAACCTCGCCCCCAGGGTGACCTCTCCTCCCCTAGCATATCGCTGGTCATTACATTTAGACCGCCTGACCTTTCCTCCCTAGAGATAACATCAAGGCCTCGGTTGTATTTCAGCTCCAGGCCCAGAAAAGTAGCAAAACCAGACAAGCAACACCATGGATGCTCTCAGGACCAGCTGCATTGAATAAAGACCCCCTGCCCTGGTGCCAACACCCTTCCCCACCACCTGCCCACCCCGCCAGGTGCATCACTTTTACCTTCCTCACTTCTAAGCTCCACGGGCCCTTCCTTTGCCTCTATAACTTATTTACTAAGCCCATTTCTTCTACGAATTACTTCTCCTACCTCTGTGATTTTCTAAGCAAATGTTCTCTTATAGTTTAGGTCTAGGCTCTGAATTCTTTCCTAGCCAGAACCCAAGTACCAAGGTTGCTGACCCCAGGTCTGGTCTAACACCTGGTGCCATTCTCAACGCCCCCAACTTAATGTGCCCAGCACAGTCCACATATAACGAGTGCTTGGAAGCTGCCCCTTGCCTGCCTGCTTTTGTCCCTGGGAGCTGAGTGAAATGTAAATGACAGAAGCCCTCCATGCAAATGGCCCCAGAGGCCCTGCCCCATTAATCCTGGTGCTTACAGACAGGTGCTGGCTGCCCCTGTCCCCATTGCCAAGAAAGGCTGGCCTGTCTCCCCTCTTAGCCAGTCCCCCTGGCCTGGATACTCATCTGGCAGGAGGCAGCTTGACCATTTCTCTTCCAGATTTTAGTGAAGGTTGCATCAAGGTTATATTGAGCTAGCCAGTCAGCTTTGGAAGAGAAAATTCATATCCCGTGAAGGAATAAAACCTCTTGCAAGTAGAAGGAGATTGAGCAAGAATATCCCTATTTGACAGATGAGGAAACAGGCTGCAAAGTGACTTGCTCAACCTCTTAATGCTCATTAGCCCCCACCTTGGGCCTGGAAGCCACATCCCCAGTTCTACAAACCTTGCCAGGCGAGCAATCGACTTTACAATGATGGTCATTGGCCAATGGGAGAGAGCATCGTATCTTCATTATTTGTTGTAGCTTCCTTGTTTAAGCTTCTCCTTATGGTCTAGTTGGATGTTATTGTTATGAGCAGGTAAAAGCTGAGCTTTCCTGCTCTAGAAGGATCGAGTTTTCCCTTTAGTCCAGTGCAGACATGGGCACACCTTGGGTAGAGCGTACAGCTCTGTCTCTTCCTGCCGCCGGCTCAGACAGGCAGTGTCCACTCTTCAGCAGCAGCAGCCTTAGACTTGGGCAAATGGGGACCCTGCTCTGGACCTTGGGCTTCACAGAGCCCTGCTCGGACTCTCCCCCAGCCATACCCCTCCCTAAGGGACAGGAAGTCTGTGGAATCAAGGGGTCCTGTCCACCCAGACCCTAGCTCCCACCTCCCCACTTCTAGCCCACAGTCTGAGTACCTGGCACCTTGAAATTTCTTGCTCAAATGACCCCAGCCTGCTAGTTGGGCCTTTCTGGGCTTCTTTCCTGAGTCCACCCTGCTGCGGAGACCTAGGCCAAGGACATCATAGATGGAAACGCATCAGGTTGGCCGAGGTGTCCAGCCCTGTGCATTCAGAGTTTCTTCTCAGTGCAGAATGGAGCTGGGAGTGGGAGGAGGAGGGGGCAGGCCATGGGCTGGGCACAGGACCCCAAAGAGCCTGAAATGCAAAATTCAGATCTGGCCTTGCAGATTGTGATGATGGTCTATTTTCAAGGTAGGAAGATAGTACATATTTTATTTAACCGTCTGTCAATTTAATTTATCACTTTTACTATTCAGACAGATGGTATGTGGATCTCCATTTCTACTCTTGCCCTGGGCTTTGCAACTTTTGAGAACAGGCCTGCTGTTCATTTTTTCTCCTTTTTTTTTTTTTTTTTAAATGTTGATTTCAGAGAGGAAGGGAGAGGGAGAGAGAGATAGACACATCAAATGATGAGAGAGAATCACTGATGGGCTGCCTCCTGCACACCCCACACAGGGGATTGAGCCCACAACCTGGGCAGGTGCCCCGACTGAGAATCGAACTGTGACCTCCTGGTTCATAGGTCTACCCTCAACCACTGAGCCACGCCGGCTGGGCTCATTTTTTCCTTCTTTTAAAACCCATCCCAACCACTTTCTGATTTACACATCATACCTCATGGTACTTTAGGGAAAAAAAAGGGAAAAAAAACCCCCTACAACCAGTTCAATAAATTGCACTGTGTTCATACAGTGGACTGCCTAAGAGCTTCTCTACCAGAATTAGGCAGCTTGATTTAGGCTGATCCGGACCAACGCCAAGAGTGTTGGTGGTGAGCTGTGTAGCCGGTTTGGCTCAGTGGATAGAGCGTTGGGCTGCAGACCGAAGGGTCTGAGTGATTCTGGTCAAGGGCACATACCTTGGTTGTAGGCTCCTCTCTGGCCTAGGCCCTGGTTGGGGCATGTTGCAGGAGGCAACCAGTTGATGTGTTTCCCTGACTCAATATTTCTCTCTGTCTTTCCCTCTCTCTTCTACTCTCTCTAAAAATCCTTGAAAAAATATCCTTGAGTGAGAATTAAAAATAAATATATAAATAAAGGAAATAATACATTCTCTCTCTTTCTTCTTTCTTTCCTTTCTTCTTTCCTTCCTTCTTTCCTTCCCTTCTTCCTTCTTTCCTTCTTTCCTTCCTCCCTCCCTTCCTTCCTTCCTTCCTCTAAAATCAATAAATTTTGGAAAAACAAACCTCCTTTACCATACTTTTCCTGGTCACCTTCCTGTAACTTGCTTCCCTTCCCAGCTTTGTTTAGCCTCATATAGTATACTAGAGGCCTGGTGCATGAAAATTCATGCACTGGAGGAGGGTCCCTCAGACTGGCCTGCCCCCTCTCACAGTCCGGGAGCCCTCAGAAGTGGGAGGTGACCCAGCGATCAGGGGAAGGCGACGCCCCCATCACACCTCTGCTGCTGCCACTGACGGCAGCGCAAGCCTCGGCTGGCCCTGGTTACCTGAGCCTCGGGCGATCCTGGGCAGCTGGGCAGCAGACATCCGAGGCTTGCCTGGGCCTCGGGCCGCCCTGGGCGGCTGGGGGGCTGAAGGCAGGTCTGGCCACACCATGTGCCTGCCACTCCCACCCCCGGCGGGGCTGAAAGGACTGGGGGACTCTGGCGGGGCTGAGGTGACTGAGCACCGCCAACTTTGTGATGGTGTGATGGTCAATTTGCATATTCCCTCTTTCTTAGATAGGATAAGCTTCATCATCCGGCCTTGGTTTGTGTGTGTGTGTGTGTGTGTGTGTGTGTGTGTGTGTGTGCACGCACCACATCTTCTTTATCCAATTGGCTCTTGGGTTGTTTCCGTTGCCCCCTTCCTTGAGCCACATTTTTTTTGTGCGTGAACACTGTGTTTTTATTATATATGTAATGAAAATTTTTTTCTCTTGTGACTCTGTCTTCTATCAGTTTGATTCATAGGCCCCTAGCCACTGAACCCAGGAGGGTAGAAGGAAAAGGTTTTTCCTCTCCTACAGTTCAAATGTCATCTTATCAGAGAAGCCATCACTGACTATTACTCCCATGTCCCTTATTGTCCTTTATTTTTACATCTAGTTGTTAGTTTATGTGTTATCTGAAAACTTTGTTGTGTTCACTGCTGTACCGCCAACACCTAATCAGTCCTTGGCATACAACAAGCACTCCATAAATACTTATCAAAGCCCTGGCCAGTTGCTCAATGGTTAGAGCGTCAGCCTGGGAACTGAAGGACCGAGGGTTCAATTCCAGTCAAGGGCCCATACCTTGATCCCAGGCCCCAGTCAGGCATGTGGGGGAGGCAACCAATCAATGTGTCTCTCTCACATCGATGTTTCTCTCTCTCTGTCTCTCCCCATCCCTTCCACTCTCTCTGAAAAATCAATGGAAAAAAATCCTTGGGTGAGGATTAACAAATACTTATTAAATAAGATATGTGTAAAAGATGTATATGCCATATATGCATATATATGTAGCTACCTGGCATGGTGCTAAAATGATGCATGAGAAACAGGTAAGTGGTTGTCTCTTTAGAAGGAGGGAAAGACAGTTTTCATTTAATCTTCTGTGGTCGCTGACTTTGTTACTACATGCATGTAATACTATTTTTAAAATGAATATTTAGAAGTTCCATAAATCATCAACTGAAGTTAGAATTTTAATAAAAATTTGTAATTGAGTCTCATGATGAAATATTATCCTATCTAATAAAAGAGTAATATCCTATCTAATAAAAGAGTAATATGCAAATTGACTATACCTCTGCTACACCCACAAGCCATGCCCACCAGCCAATCAGGAGCGGGTATGCAAATTAACCCAACCAAGATGGCTGCAGCCACGGAGAGAGCAGGAGGCTTGGGTTTCTTGGGCGATGGAGGAAGACAAGCTTCCTGCACACCCTGGCTGGCCCAGGCCTCTGCTCAAGGCTACACAGTTTCAATTATAGAAGATAAATAAATCCCAGATCCCAGAGCCTCCGCTTGGGTCATCAGGGGGCATGGCCGGCCTGCAAACCACCACAGGCCCCTCACCCAGGCCGCCCCATGCCCCAAGGGAACTCCCACCCTGACCCGGGACACCCTTCAGGGCAAACCAGCTGGCCCCCACCCATGCACCAGGCCTCTATCCTATCTAATAAAAGAGTAATATGCAAATTGACTGTCACTCCAACACACAAGATGGCTGCCTCCATGTGGACACAAGATGCCGCCATAAGATGGCCAGCAGGGGAGGGCAGTTGAGAAGGACCAGGTCTGCAAGGGAGGGCAGTTGGGGATGATCAGGCCAGCAGGGGAGGGCAGTTGGGGGCGACCGGGCCTGCAGGGAAGGGCAGTTTTGGGGGGGGGATCCAGGCCTGCAGGGGAGAGCAGTTGGGGGGGACCAGGCCTGCAGGGGAGGGCAGTTAGGGGCAAACAGGCTGGCAGGGGAACAGTTAGGCATCAATTAGGCTGGCAGGGGAGTGGTTAAGGGGTGATCGGGCTGGCAGGCAGAAGTGGTTAGGGGCAATCAGGAAGGCAGGCAGGCAAGCAGTTGGGAGCCAGCAGTCCTTGATTGTGAGAGGGATGTCCCAGATTGGAGAGGGTGCAGGCTGGGCTGAGGGACACACACCCCCATGCACGAATTTTGTGCATGGGCCTCTAGTATGGGAATAAAAAAACACACTATGTGTTAGAAATAAGGCGAGCCCCCAAAATCAGGGGTCCTGGTAGAACCCAAAAGGTACTTGGAAGCCAGACAGCAAGGCAAATATCTTTACTTCTGCAGAAGGGTGCATACCAATGCAGAGTCTGGCAGCGTGCACACTGAGCAGGTGATCCAGTTGGGCTTTTATGCCTGACGCATGTCATCTGTCCCTCACTCTTGATTGATCAGAGCTTAGGCTCACACTCATGTGTGATTGGCTAATTTAAAGGAAAAAAGGGAGGGGCTTACTTTGCTGTTTCAAAATGGCAGTTACTGCCCTAACCGGTTTGGCTCAGTGGATAGAGCGTCGGCCTGCGGACTGAAGGGTCCCAGGTTCGATTCCAGTCAAGGGCATGTACCTTGGTTGTGGGCACATCCCCAGTGCGGGGTGTGCAGGAGGCAGCTGATCGATGTTTCTCTCTCATCGATGTTTCTAGCTTTCTATCCCTCTCCCTTCCTCTCTGTGAAAAATCAATAAAATATATTTAAAAAACAAACAAACAAAAATAAAATGGCAGTTACCAAAATTCCCTTCTTTGACAGAAAAGATGACTTGTTCATTCTCACACTATGGACCACAAGGATCTATTTCTTAAAGGCTGAGCAAAAAAGTAAATTACAGAGGAAAACAAATAAGCAAATCCATAGACAGAAAGCAAACTTGTAGCTGCCAGGGGTGGGAGGAGAGGCAATGGGGAGGAATTACCTAATGGATATGAGGTTTTCTATGGAGTGATAAAAAATATGTTGAAACAAAAGAGATGGTGGTTGCACAACATTGTGAATGCACTAAATGCCACTGAATCATACACTTTAAAATGGTTAATTGTATGTTATGTGAATTTCTTCTCAATAAAAAAAGCATAGAGAATGTTCCCATTCACATAAAGTTTAAGACACACAAAAACAGTATTATATATATTTGAGGATGCATGGGCATGTGGTCAAAGTATACAGAAATGTGGGAGCCGAGAAATGCTTAGAGGAGATCATGCCTGCAACAGTTTCACAAGAGGCTTCCCTTCATTGGGAACATTTCATTTCTTAGGCTGAGCAGTGGGGCAGGGGGTGCATTGTATGTTTATATTATTCTTTATAGCTTTTAGTATGTCTAAAATATTTTCTCCTAGCAATCAAAACCTCACATAACTCCAGCCTGTACATTTCCTTGGGATCCTGTTATGGGCTGAATTGTGTCCTTCTCAAATTCACATGGCGAAGTCCTAACCCCCCAAAAATGTATACACACTTTAACAGCTGATAGCTCCATTTTGAAAATGAAATGTATTTTATTTATTTTTAAAATGTATTTTTATTGATTTCAAAGAGGAAGGGAGAGGGAGAGAGAGATAGACACATCAATGATGAGAGAGAATCATTGATCGGCTGCCTCCTGCCTGCTTCACACTGGGGATCGAGCCCGCAACCTGGGCATGTGCCCTGACCAGGAATCGAACCGTGACCTCCTGGTTCATAGGTCAACGCTCAACCCCTGAACCATGCCACCTAGGCAATGAAGCGTATTTTAATAAACACTGCCTTAATAATTCTTCAAAGTGTCTGTGTACATTTTTGGGGGACACCCTATATTCTCCACCTTATAGTGGGCTCCTCATCTAGTGTGTTTGGCTACCGGAGCAGACAAATGCAGCACAGAAAAGGGTAGGAGGGCCCAGTGATGAACCATTGGCTAAGGGACAATCCCTTTATCTCCCGTCTTCAGCATTGGAACAAAATCTTTCAGACCTGGGCCTGAACCATGCAGGAGCTGGGGCTCCAGAGGGAGAAATTGACAATGAAGATGCCAGGGGCTTGGAGAACTCCTTTGGCTGACCAAAGGCCGACAGGCGAGGAAGCCCAGTGGGGACTCAAGTGGGCAGCCCCCAGCTGCACTCCCCCCTCCCTTACTCTGGCAGGCTGTCAGGTCCTGGTTTCTTGTGTGGAGGCTCACTTCTGAGGGTAGGGGTTCTGGCCAAAAGCACTTGGAGGAAAGAGGAAAGTTCCTTCCGTGCCCACGCTTGCATGGGCTCTGGAAGCAGACTGCTTGGGTTTGACTCCTAGTTCTGCTGCTTATTTGCTGTGCTTTGAACTTCAGACAAACAGACAAAATGGCCTGGGTGCAGTCATCGTGATGAGACATTCTCAGCTCCTGGCTGGGTTCACGCCCCAAGGTGTGCCTCTGTGGTATGTGGAGTGTTTGAACTAAAGGCAATTCTAGCCACGGGCTCTACAGAAACGTCTGCCCCGCCCTTAACTCTCTAGAACTTGAATTAGGGACCTGGCCCACAATAACAGATGATCAGAAATGACCTCTTTTGACATATCTATACCTCAGGGCAAACTTCCATTGACCCAACATCTGCTCCTCTTATCCACCTGCAGTGAGCCCCAAGGCACCGTGGCTCCTCCCTAGCTCAGAATGTCTTATTTGCTCATGTTCCCTTTTTGTCTTTGAACCTCTCTTGCATGTGGGCTCTCTGGCTCTCTCTTGTATGCAGGGTTTCCATACATATGCATGTATTAAATTTGGTTATTTGCTCTTGTTGATCTGTCTCATGTCTATTTGGGTATTAGACCGGCCAAAAGAACCTCGAGGGTAGGGTTTCTTTCTTCCACACACTTGCATGGGCTCTGGAAGCAGACTGTTTGGGTTTGACTCCTAGTCCTGCTACTTATTTGCTGTGTGACCTTGTGCAATTAACCGTTCTGTGCCTCAACTTGCTCATCTTTCAAACAGTCGGTTTGGCTCAGTGGCTAGAGCGTTGGCCCGTGGACTGAAGGGTTCCAGGTTCAATTCCAGTCAAGGGCACATACCTCGGTTGCAGGCTCGATCCCTGGTTTTGGTCAGGGTGCGTGTGGGAGGCAACAAATTGATGTGTCTCTCTCACATCAATGTTTCTCTCTGTCTCTCCCCTTCCCTTTCACTCCCTAAAAATCAATGGAAAAATATCCTCAGGTGAGGATTAACAATAAATAAATAAATATATAAATAAATAAATAGTCATGATAGCCCAGCCAGTGTGGCTTAGTGGTTGAGCATCAACCCATGGACCAGGAGATTGTGGTTCGATTCCTGGTCAGGGCACATGCCTGGGTTGCCAGCTCGATCCCCAATAGTGGGTGTGCAAGAGGCAGCTGATCAATGATTCTCTCATCATTGATGTTTCTATCATCCCAACTCTCTCTCTCCCTTCCTCTCTCTGAAATAAATAAAAAACAACATAGTCATGATAATGCATACCTCCGTTGTAGGGTTAAGAGGATTGAATGAATTATTATTTGAAAAGCATTTAGCATAGTTCCTGGTGCATATATAATGTCATATTTTGTTTTGTTCTGCTGTGCTTTGAACTTCAGACTAACAGACAAAATGGCCTGGGTGCAGTGTTAGTGATGAGACATTCTCAACTCCTGGCTGCTCCCGTGGGTGACATCTGTCCCTTGAAAACACAAATTTCAGAGCATATTATGCACTTTGCGAAAGCCCATGAGAGCGACACCTGTTTCTCTGGGGGCATTGAAATGACACTTGTCATTCACCCGATAGCCCTGAACAGCCCCCACCAAGCCCTTGGCCTCCTTCAGGCCCCACAGCCTGGTAAGTAAGCTTAGCTGTTCCAACCTCTGGTTCCCTCACCTGTGAAATGGGGACAATATCAGTACCTATGAGACGGTACATAGAAAGTGACTACACAGGGTCTGTGTGCTCCTTGAGTGTAATGATCTGTTATCCATGCCTCGGCCATCGCTGCCCGTCTCTTCACACTGCAAATCCCAGGAACTGGGACTTACCCACCTCAGATTCTGTTTGCATAGCCCCTTCCTCACAGCATCTGTAAGTGCTGTACAGGTGAGGAAGCTGGGGCCTCTAATGCTAATGGATTGTGTCTACACTTCAGGCTATCTCCAGAACTCCAAGATATTGGTCTCTTCCTGTTTTAGTTTTTGCTAATTTATGCTGCTGTTTCCCTGCCTAAGCAAGGGGAAGTCCTGGATCCAGGCCTGACTGGGTGACAGCTGCACAAGTGCCCTCATGCTTGCCTTTGTGGGCTGCTATTTCACGTTGAGTCCGAGGCTGTTGGTTCTGAGGTGGGGACTCCAACACTCCGGCTCACCAGGAACATTCCTGGAAAGTGTTAAAGAAAAACAAAGGTGGATACTAGTTAATGGTGGGAAAGACAGATTCTATTCAATACTTCTGCAGCAGTAGGAAAAAGAGACGTCTTTTTTAAAAAATTGATGAGAGAGACTGATTTGTTATTCCACTTATTTATGCATCTGTTTCTTCTTGTATGTGCCCTGACCGGGGATCAAACCCACAACCCTGGGGTATGGGGATGCTGCTCTAGTGAGCTGAGCTACCTGGCCGGGAGACTTCTTTAGTATAGAACTGAGCTTGACTCTGATCTGTGTAGAGGTGACTTGGCCTTTTTTGTTGTTGTTAATCCTCACCTGAGGATATTTTTCCATTGATTTTTAGAGAAAGTGGGAAGGAGAGGGAGAGACAGAAAGAAACATCGATGTGAGAGAGATTCATCGATTGGTTGCTTCCCACTCATGCCCCGATCAGGGCCAGGGATCGAGCCTGCAACCAAGGTACATGCCCTTGACTGGAATAGAATCTGGGACCCTTTAGTCTGTAGGCTGACAATCTATCTACTGAGCCAAACCGGCTAGGACGTGGCTTGGCCTTTTAAAGAGAGAATGAGGGAGCAGGAGAGGGAAGCAAGCAGGGGCTCCAGCATCGTCAAGAAAGTGAAAATTACAAAAACTGTGTAAGTGGTTAACGTCCGTGTGGTTAGGCCGTCTGCGTCTGGTGACCGGCACTTCCCCAGGTCAGGCTCCTACCTCCCACAGTGACTGGGACATAGGCGAGCTGTTCTTCCTGACAATTCCGCTCGGAAGGATTGGCTCCCAGGGCCTTCAGAAACACACTCCTGGGTCCTGGAAGATACATGGAGGCAGGATAGTTAGATGTTTTTTTGTTTGTGTGTGTTTTAATATTTATTTATATTTATTTCAGACAGGAAGGGAGAGGAAGACAGTGATAGAAACATCAGTGATGAGAGAGAATCATTGATTGCCTGCCTTCTGCACACCTCCCATTGGGGCTCTAGCTCACAACCTGGGCATGTGCCCTGACTGGGAATCAAACCGTGACCTCCTGGTTCATAGGTCAACGCTCAACCACTGAGCCACACCAGCTGGGCAGCTAGTTAGATGTTAGGAGAATTTTTTTTTTGACAAGTGGAAAAAGGGAAACTGAGGCACATGGTTATGCTGTCGGTGGCAGGAATGGCACCAGGTGCCTGACCGGTGGGGTCAGACCGAGCCTGGGTTCAGCAACCTGGGTACTTGGGTTCTGGCTAGGAAAGAGTTCAGAGCTAAGATACAAACTGTAAGGAACATTTATTTATAAAATCCCAGAGGCAGAAAAAGTAATTCCTATCAGAAAGGGGCTTAGGAAACAAGTTATAGAGGTAAAGGAAGGGCCCTTGGAGCTTGGGAGTGAGGAAGCTCATGGTAACATGCCTGGGGGTGGGAGGGGGGAAGGGGAGGGAAAGGGCAAGGGAAGGCAGGGGCGTGCCCCCAGGAGGGAGAGCACCCTGGGGTCCTCTGTCCTAAGGGTTTTAAGGGTGGAGATTTTAGGGGAGGTCCCAGGGGAAGATCAATAGAATATTCAGCAGTTTTCCAGGAGCGTCCTTTCAGGGTTGTGGTCTCCACGAATTGACTGGCCGGCACCAGGGCAGGGGGTCATTATTCGAGCAGGGGGTCATTGTTCAATGCCGCTGGGCAGCTGTGGGGTCACTGGTCTGGTTTTGCTCTTTTCTGGGCCTGGAACTGGAACAGGACCTAGGCCTAGGTGTTATCTCTAGGGAGGAAGGGTTAGGCGGTCCAATCCTCCATGTGCTACGGTCATCATAGGGACACCCTCGGGCGAGGTCCCACCCGACCACTGTCCTTGGCAGGCATCTGGGGCTTTCTAGCCTGGGGACCTTCTCCACCAGGCCCTGGCCCTGCTCATGTCTGTCTAACTGCCTTCCACGGTGAGACAAATGGGGCCAAACAAGTCAAGCAATTTACTGTCAGCCAGTGAACCCTAAGACCTTCCCTTCCCTAACCAAGGGTACGCGAGAGCTAATCGTTCACACCCCTCCTCCCTAACCGGGGAGTCATAGCTTAAATGGCCCTGGTCAGGGAGATAAGCAGCAGAGACCCAGTTAGTGCCCTTAGCACCAGCCAAACCCAAGGATGGATGAAGTCAGGGGAATAAGTAACAAAAAATCCAATTAGAGTCAAGCAAATCCAAGTTAGAGGCAAAGCTGAACAGCAAAGGACTGCTCCCTCCACGCACTCATTTTGGCTCGTCAGCCTACCTAAGAACACACACCTGGAAAGCTGAGGCATGCTCTGCTGAAACCCTCCCCGGAGGTCTGCCCTGGTGTTCTGTCTGCAAAACAGCGATGAAGCCCTCAAGACAAAGGATGCCTGTAGGAACTCTCCAGAGCACATCCACCCTTATCTCAGGCACGATTTTCTCCTCAACATTCCCTGTCCCCAGCTTTCATAAACACTCCAAATCACCTGGACTCATGTTGTGAAATTTTCCCTGCACAACCTCAGGAGCCCACACCCTACTGCCGGCCCGAGGCAGACTTGGCCCGGGTCCCGTCCTGTGACACAGGGAAAGAATTTACAACTTTAAGTTTTAAAAAATAAATGCTCTAAGAAAATGGAGGTCAGGGGCCTACCAGCAGATCTTGGCTGGAACAAATGATACATTCTTTGGGAAGCTTTGAATTTTTTTCAGATAGGAACTCGAGGTGGGGCTGGGTCATCACAGGGCAAGTGGCCTTAGGCTGCTAGAAACTGTTAGGTTGTGTGTTCAAGCCTCTGTGTGTTGAGGGGTGGACAGAAGCGTTTGTGTTGAGTAGCAGTTCCTATAGGCCAGTGGTCAGCAAACTGCGGCTCGCGACCCGCAGTTTGCCACTCTGTTGACTAATGAGTTTGCCGACCACTGACCTAGACCCTCAATTCCAATAATTACAGGCTGTTGTTGTTCCTTGTGATTAAGCCCCTATCCCAGTGGTCGGCAAACTCATTAGTCAACAGAGCGGCAAACCGCGGGTCTCGAGCCGCAGTTTGCTGACCACTGCTATAGGCCAAGGTGACAAACCCGACTAAAATTTGGCCCAGGAGAGAGTCTTTGTCAAAAGGAAGGTAAAGCCAATGAGGCTGTTCCTGTTGAGATTGTTAGAAGCTCAAAAATAAGCAATATGGTTGTTCCAATGTTCTACACATGGAAAAACAAACAAATAAACAAACAAGGCAACATGGGATCAGGTTGGCGTCTGTAGAAAGAGAAGAGACATAGATTCTCTCCTCAGGGGCATCCTGACTGTGGGTTCAAAGGGCCCACTTTGGTGGGAGTCAGAATCCCTGGGAGAACATGGTGAATGTGACTCCAGGCCCCACCTCCAGAGTCAATACGAGGGCCTGTGACTCTGCACGCTGAATCATTCCTCAGGCGCCTCTGACACAAGAGGCCCCAGGGCCACATGTGAGAAGCTGGTTTAGAGTATAAACATCAGGGCCGCTGGCATCCTGGATGCTCATTTGGTCAAAGTGTCCTCACAATAACCCAAGGTTTTGGGTTCCATCCCTGGTCGGGCACATACAAGAAGCAACCAATGAATGAATAAGTATGTGGAACAACAAATTGATGTCTCTCTCTCTCTCTCTCTCTCTCTCTCTCTCTCTCTCCTTCTTCTCTCTCTAAAATAAGTCAATAAATTTTAAAAAATATTTTTTAGAAGTATAAACATCTCTCAAACAGACACACACAACTAGAATCCTTCTCAGCCAGACACCCACAGTAATGACCTCGTAATGACCTCGTAATGACCTCTTGCGAGAAATGGCAGTCACCATGCCTACTGGGTCCTACCTCCTGTTGCTACTTATTTTTCATGGACCCACTTATCTCTAGGCTGCAACCTTGTAGCCATCGCTGGCTGCATGTTCATTACTCAGCTGGCTCTACGGGGCCCAGACCTTCACCTTGGCCTGCAGGTCACTCCGAGGCCTCCCAGTGTGCCTGGGGCCTGAGAGCACCTTCTCAGTCTTACCTCCTTCCCAGGGCCTGGGGCCCAGGGCCTGTCTTTGAAGCTATGATCCCAAGCCTCATGGAATAAGCAGACAAGAACACTCCATGGGATAGAGGGGTCTAACTTCCTTTGGCCTGCTGTGGGTAATTAATGATGAAATGCAATGGGTCCAGTAGCAAAGGGCACACCTCACCCCAGATCTTGCTTCTAACACTATTCCCCAATGAAAGGAAGCAAGGCTGTTCAGAGAAATGGCTGATTCTAGGACTGGGCAGGGAAGTGAGCCTTGAGGACCTTGTCGTGCTAGAAAGCAAGGTCTTGAAGCTGCTTAAGGAAAAGATAGTGTTGCTTGTTATCCAATAATAATAAGAAGGGGCCTTCGAGACCCGTCCTTGCCCAGGATAGCCATTCGGAGGGGCCCCGCCTACCAGGTGACCCTAGGCCGGGGTTCTCCCGCCCTGGCAGCAGGGTCCAGGTGGGAGAAGGGCGGGGCGAGGCGGGACGGGCGCCTGGGTCCCCGCGGCCGCCGCCAGAGGGCAGCCGGGGAGCGCGCCAGGCGGCTGGGCCGAACCCGCAGGTAAGTCTGGCTAAAGTGGGGCCGCCCACCCCCCGCCCCCGCCACCCCCTTCCGGGGCCCAGTCTCCGAGGGCTGGGGAGTGCGTTTGGCTCCGCGGCGGGGGCCCAGCGGGCGCGCAGGGCGGCCCTAACGCGGTGGACGGAACTAGGAGCTCTCTGTGCCCCGGGAAGGGGCGAGCCCGGGGCGGCGGGGCGCGGGCGGTGCCTGGGCCCGGCCCCCGGAACGGTTAGGGCTTTGGGTCTGGGCTGCAGCCCGGCCGGGCACGTCTGGGGAGCCCGTCGCGTGCCCCGAGGTGGGAGCCGCGGGAGTGGCCGAGTGGGGGAGGGGCGAGGGCGGGCGAGGGCGGCCTCGGACACCAGGCGGCGCTGGGGCGAGCACGCGGGCGGGCGAGCGAGTCAACAGGTGCGCTGTTTGCCTAGCGCCGCCGGGGTGTTGCCCGTTGGCCTGGCCTTTGGTGAGGATCGACATCGGGCGCCGAGGTGGGCCCTGGGCATTTGAACTTCCGCCCATGGTTAGGTGCCCAGGAGTGTGTGAGTGCGGGATGGAGGGGTTTCTCACTGGCCCGGATTCCTCCGGTCACCCCGCCTGCCTCCTGCAGCCTGAGAATCGTGCCCCGGATTTGTTTTCCAGTCCTCCCAGCAGTCAGGCCCACCTCTGTCTTTCCCAGGCAGAAGGCTTGGAGGTAATGCTGAAATCCACGCTGTGCACCTCGCCATGAAGGCTCTGGGCTCACTGTGGTGCCCATGATACCTGCATTGTTAAGGTGGAAGCTGCTAGGAGGGCTCCTCTGGGAAGTCTCAGAATTTGACCCCTGCTGCCTGGCTGCTCAGAGGCTAAGGACCAGATTTCCCCACAGGGGTGGTCTGTTACCCCCACCCCACACGTTGCCCCAGAAGAGGTGTGATGTGGAAGGGGGAGGTTCAGGGCAGCGGGCATTCACGTTAAAGATCAGATTACCTATGAGGCTGCTGGGAACCTTTGGTCCTCCCAGCAGTCTGGAGGAGTCAGGGAGTGTCCATGCCACCCTGGTAATGTAACCAGACAACCAAGCTGTCCGGGCTGCCTGTCACTACTTCAGCCAATTGAGCAGAGACAGGGTTGAATCATATATGAGCATTTGTTCCAAAAATGCTGGCAGTATTGGGAGAGCAGCAGATCATTCACAAAAATCTGCTCTGCACCCCACCATAAGCCAGCTGCTTAAATTGGGTAGAAGGGCAAAAGATTATGTGGGAAAGTAGGAATTACAGGCATGGGAAAGTAGGAATGGGATAATCATTACAGGTTACCAGTCATGCAGGCTAGCGGGGGGGGGGGGGGGGGGGGGGGGAGGGGGGTTGAGGGCTTGCCTCTGGCACCCTGGGACCAGATTACAGGCAATAGGGCCGGGGGCTGTAAAGAGCAGATGCCTCCAGGACTAGATTGTTTCAGCCACGAGGTTGTAAATCTTTCCATAATGACAGGCAGTTCTCTCGAAAGGAGGATGGACTGCATTCCTATGTTAGCTCCCGTGTCCCAGGGCGTGCAACTCTAAGCCAAGTTAAATGTGCTTTCTCTAAGCAGAACAGAACCATCATGGTTAATAGAACATGATTAATATTTCTTATCATTGTAGCTAGTCCCCAATATCCTATTTCTGCCCCTAACATTAAGAGCATTGGCAGAGCCAGGGCTGCAGTCCAGTCTCTGCCCCTCCCCACTCCCACACCGTGAGCGATTGTGCCCTTACCCAGGTCTTCATGTCCCTCCATCCTCCTCTGACATCCCCTGGCCTCCCATCTTTTTTGGGGGGGAGGGGTAACCATGCATGGGAGCCATAGTTTCCTCTCCTCTTTCCTTACATTTCCCCACCAAGTGCTCTGCACCTGCTGCCTGCCTCGGCTCCACCCCCCCCCCCCCCCCACTTCACCCTCCGCAGCCAGGCTGCTGGCCCCACCACTTTGCTGAAACTGCTTCCCTGAAAGTCATCTTGTTTCCTAACACTGCTGTGTCCACTTTGTCCAGCTGCCTGGGAAGCAGACCCCGTGTGCATGCGTCCTCTTTGCAGCCTTCCCTGCTGTGATTTCTGGGACATTCCTCCCTCCTGGCTTTGTTCTTATTTCTCCATTTTCCTTCTCCTCTTCTGACCCCTCTTCCCTCTTTTCTGGGGCCTTTTGTGAGGCCTTGTGTTTCGCTTCTCAGGGAGCTCCCCCTCTGGGGTTCAGCTCAAGTCCTGGCTCCTTGGGTGCCCAGCGACACCCCAGACGCAGCATGTCCAAGGCTGGCCGTCTCCTCCTGGGCAGCTGCCCTCACTTACTCAGCAGTAGGTTCCCTCCTCCTCTGTCACATGCACTTTTCCCTGAGTGTCGCTGCCTCTCCTGGCCTTGAACATCGCAGGCCAGGGTTCAGAGCCCCTCAGCTGGAGGATCCTCTCCAGCCCCCACCATCCTTCTATCATGTTGCCTCTGGTCTCATGATCCTTGACTACTGTGTTTACCCGGTTGCTGAAACCTCTCCCCTAAGAAGTTTTCATAAGCTCAGGGTTTCCTCCCACACAAAGCCAGCTCATCCTCTGCCTCAGGTGGCCTCACTCTTCAGAACCAACTTCCTGTTCTGCATCTACTTCCCTCGCTCCCACGGCCAGGCTGCAGCCCTTCCCCTTTGGGACCCAGCTCAGATGCCATTTTCCCTGGGAAGGTTTTGCCTCCAAGCTGCACAGGGGCTCCTTTCGTGGCCTCCCCTCTCCCCCTCGCACCATTACAGCTGTCTGCCTACTGGTCACAGGTCCCTTTGTGTCCCCAGAGCCTCTTGCCGGCCTCCGGGTTCCCTAGGATGAGTACCCTGTGGGCTCTTGATATAGGAGTTCCCTCCTCCCCCAAACCTCCAAGAATACCTCCCATCATCCTTCAGAGTGTGGTTCCAATTCCACCTCCCTGCTGGACTGTTCCAGCCTCCCAGGTCCCATTGGTCTGCACTCCCGCTGGGCTTACTGATGGCTTCGTGGCAGTTTGGGCCACCCAAGTTAACACTTTGTTCTCTGCGGTTAGCGTCTAATCAGGTGGTGGGTGGAGAGTTACTTTGCTAGCTCTTCATTACAGCGGCTGTTTATTGAGTGGTAGGGCGTGTGCTGATTTTCCAGGCGTTCCCTCGGGCATGGTATCCTCCCAGCGCCCAGAGGGGCAGGAGCTGTGCTTATTGTCTTCATTCTGCCCAGGAGGACACAGGCCCAGAGGGGTCCACGGCACCTGCCTGAGCCACACAGCCTGTAGGTGGCAGAGCAGAGGTTGGAACTCAAGTCTGACTCCGGAAGGCTGTTTTTCAATACGAGGATTTGCTGTTCCGGGTCCTCTCGGCACCTGGGCCAGGTGTGTGGGACAGCCTGGTGGTTTGGTCAGCCGGTTGCTTGGGAGTCTGCTGGACGCCAGGAGAGGACTTTGTCACTGAACAGATGGTGAATGCTGAGACCAGTGACTCAGGGATGCTGTGACATCCACAGATGGTTTGTGGTGGGACCAGTGACATTTGCCCCATAGGCCCGGCCTCATGCATGAGTGTGTGTGTGTATGTGTGTGTGTGTGTGTGTGTGTGTGTCTCTTAAGTAAGAGTTGTGGAACAGAGAATCCCTAGGGGCCCTCAGGTCATTTCTGTCCGTCAAGGAACTTTCAAATGCTTCTTTTGGTAAATAAAACCCACCCTCCCACCCCAGCTTACTGTTCAACTAAGTTTCTTGAGGAGCTGTCCTTCCCTTCCCTCCACAGGTCACTGTCATATGAAAATGAGTTCCTGCTGTGAAATACAGTTGCCATGGCAACCAATAGTGTGAGGCCCTGGTCTCTGGCTCTTAAGTCCCTGCACTGCATGCTTCAAGGGGCTTTTTCCATCTTTGTCACCTAAAAAAAATGAACTAGTCCACTTCGCTCTCCTCTGCATAGACATTTGAATCATTTGTTTTTTCAGGCAGCAATTCCTGGGCTCTGTCAGTGCCCCAGCAGCCTGTCATGGGCTGCAGCACCCCATTAGTCATGACCCCGGAATGGTGCCCCTAGTTTAGGTCACATTTGGAATGAAATCCAGTGCCCTGTGGGTAGAAGGACAGGAGCCATGGCCGCCAGGCATCCTTGCTGACTGCAGGGGCGGAGGAGACAGAGTAGGCTGATGTGACAGGGGGGGCTTTTGGGGCAGCTCTGCTCCAGTTGGAGGCGGTGGAATTGTCTTCAGTTTCTGTCTCCTGTACGAGTGCCTTGCTCGGCTGTTTCGGCAGGGGCCACCCCAAGGTGGGTGCCCGGATGCTGGGAAAGACTGGGTGCCCTTGGCAGTAATCATCCCCACTGACATTGATGAGTGCTTACTAAGTGCAGGTGCTGTTTCCATAGGTAATCCTCAACCAAATGAACTTAAAAGTACTATCTTTATTCCCACATTACAGGTAAGGACACATGTCCAGAGAGCTTAAGTGCTGGCCCTCGGACACGCAGCAACGAGGTGGGAGAACAGGGTTTTAGTCTTAGGCAGTCTGACTCCTGTGGCCAACTGAGCTCTTTACATTATTGGAAGGATTATGTTAAGTTGAAGAGATGGGGCAGATTGGCTTTCTCAAGACTTGAGGCTTAAGGCAATGGTTTCCAACTTTGTTTCCAACTTTTGCCCTGGTCAGGTAGCTCAGTTGGTTAGAACATTGTCCCGATACGCCAAGGTTGTAGGGTTCGATCCCTGGTCGGGGCACATACAGGAATCAACCAATGAATGCATACGTAAGTGGAACAACAAATTGAAGTTTCTCTCCCTCCCTCCCTCCCCTTTCCTCTTTCTCTCTAAAATAAATACATTTAAAAAACTAGTTTTTAATTCTGTATATCTCCTGCTGGGCAAAAGGCTGCAGTGAAAAGGCATGTACTAGTGTTCATAGCAGCACTGTTTGTAATAGACAAGAACTGGAAATCACCCAACATCCATTGGCAGTAGAGTGAACAAATAAATTGGGGTGAGTGCACACAATAGAACACTCTAACACAGTGAGAATGAACAATGTACAGCCACACAGAACAACACAGGCGAATCACACCAACGCTGTTGAGCACAGGAGCCAGATGAACAAGAGCACGCACGGTCTGATTGCATTCCGGTACCGTGCACGCAGGCACAAGGAACATCAGGTGCTGGACGTCAGAGCAGGGGCTCCCGGAGGCACCAGGAAGGCGCTGGGAGGCTGGCAATGTTTGGTTCCGTTATCTGGGTGTTGGTCATGTAAGTGTGTTTGTTTATATTCTCAAAATTCATCGATTTTGGTACATGGACTTCTCTGTGTGGATGTGTCACACTTCAGACAAATGTACTGCAACAGGGAAAAGGCAGCAGGAGCCCTAAACCCAGGACATGACTATAGACACTCCATTCCTGTATAGGGGCCACATTATTTTTTTTTCTTTCTTTTCTGGGAATATGTTCTAAGAATCCTGAAACACCAAGCAGAAAGAATATGTGCACCCTATGTTCATAGGAGTGTTATTTACAATAACTAAGATAAAAAAAAAATATTCTCATTGGTTTCAGAGAGGAAGGGAGAAGGAGAGATAGAAACATTAACGATGAGAGAGAACCATCAGTCGGCTGCCTCCTGCACGCCCCACACTGGGGATTGAGCCCACAACTGGGGCATGTGCCCTGCCGGGGAATTGAACCAGCAGCCTTCTGGTGCATGGGAGGAGGGCCAGCCAACTGAGCCACACCGGCCACGGCAGGGGGCCACATTCTTGACTTCATTGGACCTAGAATCGCAGATTGCTTGAGAGAGGCAGGAGGTGACCTGAGGGTGGGCACCTAGGTTCTGGGAGGAGACAGCTCTGAGGATGTGGGAGCAGGGCCATGTCAGTTCTGGTCTCCTGTCTCCCCGCCCCCTTGCCCCCCACTCTGTTTCTCCACTCCGTTGGGTTTAGGTTTTGCCCAGTCTGTGAGGTTGGCCTTTTCTCGCTGCTGTGAGGCCTGGCGTAGGGGAGGTGATGTGTATAGCCTTCTGCTTATTGTGAGACGTAGATTGGCCTGGAGAAAGGCAGAACGTGGATAGAATACAGGTCCGCACAGCTACCCTCAACCTTCCAACAGCAGCGAGCTGCCTGCCGAACACTGCGTTTCCAGGGCCGCGCCAGCCTGTGAAGTCAGCAGCATCGTTGGGAGAGCGGCCTTTTCGTGGGCAGCTGTGTGCTGCTAAAAATACCGGCGCCTTACATAAGGTCTCAGTGACGTGTGAGCACCTTATGTAAAAGCACGTAGTAAATCACGGACAGTTCATCAGCTGGGTGTGGCAGTGACCCTTGTGGGACCAATCCGAAGTTGGTGGTGGGTTTACCGGGAGAGGAGGGTGAACGATTGTGAGTCTCTAACCCTGCCCGAGTCCCCCAGCTGTGCTGCCCAATTTACCTGTTGGTGCATTTTCATCTTTGGGTCTGGCCCACCCAAGCGGTTAAGTTCATGGCAGGGTTTGTAACGTTTCCTCTTGTTCAGGCCCTATCCCCCTTCTCATTCCCTCATCCTCTGGTTCACAGAGATGCACCATCTTGGGGTAAAAAGGCCTCCTCCCCATTCAAAAGTCCCCTCCATGAGTAGCCAGGGTGGCGGTCCTCTGCCCTGTGCTTGGATGCTGCCAGGGACCAGGGCAGCCTACCTCATTATTGGACAATGATTTGAATAGTCAGGAAAAGGCTGGAACAAAAGCAAGGCTCCGAAGATGCCAGGTAGGCCAAAATGCTGGGCTGTAATTGACAAGAATGTCCACAGGGATCAGATGTGTAAAGCCATGGGATCTGAGGCTTGACCATCAATTTGGCAGGACTCATTAAATTAAAAAATGCATCTTCCCTATGACATAGGGATTCTACTTCTCAGGTGGGATCTGCCCCAGAGAAACCCTGGCATGTGTGCCCAGGTGGAAAGTTCTGGCATAGTCTTTGTGGCAGTTTGCAGCGGTGAAAAGCTTCACAGTTGGGTCACTGGTGGTAGAATAGTTACATGAACTGATACCTGCCTCTTTGTGGCTCTGCCTTTGAGTCTATCCTGTCCCTTTGGAGGCATCTCAAACACGTCTCCCCTTTGCCACGGGGCAGGATTTTCACTGGGGCAAGGTCCCCATCATGCCTGCCTCCTCTGGGCGGAAGTACTTGCCTCTTTCTGGGTTCCTTCCTGGGCCGAGATGGATCATGCATTCCAGACTCCGGCCTGGGCACCTGGCTTGCCAACCACCCTTAACATTGTGCAGTATTGGACTCTCTGACCTGTTGTTGCTTGACTATGACATAAAAATAATGGTCTTTTTTTTTTATTATAAAAGAAACTCAGGTTCATTGTAGAAACTTTAGAAAATACATGAAGACAAAGAAGAAAATTAAAATCTGTGATTCCTAACCTATAGAGATAACCACTGTTCACTATTTAAACATTTAGACCACTCTATGTAAACGATTCCATAACCTGCATTTTATTTAACAAGTTTCCTTATCCATGTGAATATTGGTTGATTAGAGCCCTGGCTGGATAGCTCAGTTGGTTGGAACATCAGCCCAGTAAGCCAAGGTTGCAGGTTCTTTCCCCATCAGGGCACATATAAGAAGCAACCAATGAATGCATAAATAAGTGGGACAACAAATTAATGTTTCTCTCTCTCTCCCCCCACTCCCCTCTCGCTCAAATCAATAAATAACTTTTTAAAAAAGAATATTGATTGACTTATATATAACGCATTTCTTCTCAGTTCAGTGTTTGTTTTTCTATTATTATTACTATTTTTAATCCTCACCTGAGGATATGTTTCTATTGATTTTTTTTAAGAGAGAGAGAGAGGAGGAGGAGGAGACGGGGGGGGGGGGAGAGAGAGAGAGAGAGAGAGAGAGAGAGAGAGAGAGAGAGACATGTGAGAGAAACATCAATTGGTTGCCTCCCATACGTGCCCCCACTGCAGGTGGATCCTGAAATCCAGGTCTATGCCCTGACCAGGAATTGAACCTGCAACCTTTTGGTGTATGGGACAACACTCCAACCAACTGATCCACCTGGCCAGGGCTCTTTATTATTATTATTTTAAAACATAGAGAACTTTCTAATGTATGTATGGTGTTGTGAACTGAATGTTTGTGTTCTCCCATAATTCATATGTTGAAGCTTTAACCCACAATGTGATGATCTTTGGAGCTGGGGCATTAGGGAGGTAGAGTTAGGTAAGGCCATGAGGGTGGGGCCCTCATGATGGGATTAGTGCCCTTAATAAGAAGAGACATTAGAGAGCTGGCTCTCTCACTCTTTCCTCTGCATGCACCAAGGAAAGGCCATGTTAGTGACAGCAAGAAGGCCACTATTTGCTAGCCAGGAAGAGTCCACACCAAGAAGCAAGTCCATGACACCTTGACCTTGAACTTCCAGCCTGCAGAACTGTGAGAAATAAACGTTTGTTGTTTAAGTGACCCAGGCTCTCCAGTATTTGTTATGGCCGCCTGAGCATCTGGTTAAGTCCTTTCATTTTCCCATGTCTCCCTTTGCCTCTGGGTTTAAAAGATCTTCCCTACCCCAAGGTCAGATAAGTGCTCACCTATATTTTCTGCTGGTTCTTTATTTGGTTTCAGCTTTCCCATTCAGTGCTCTCTTTTATGTTCAGCTCTAATCCGATTGAAATTTATTTTGGTTTATGATGTGAGATAAGATCCTGATTTTCTTTCTTTCCAAACTGTTGACCAGTTCTTTCAGTTTAATTTCTTTTCCCACCAACTATATTTTAAGTTTATTTTTGAATATTCATTACAATCATGTTGTTTAAAATTCAGAAGGTACAAAAGGCAAACAAAGGCTCCTCTTCCCTTATCCCTTAGCCTCCCAGAGTCAGTAGCTGGGTGTTGTCAGGTTATAGGTTTTGGTCTTAGACACTCGCTCTCCGTCCCCCTTCCCCTGACTGACTTTTATTATAGTGTGAAAACATACTAGCTTCCAGGCTTTCTGTTTTGTTTTTAAATTAATCTATCTCTTTTCCTCCACTATTACATTTTTTTGTTGTGACTTTATGTATTTTAACACACCTGGCAGTGCGAATTCTTTCCAAAATAACCTTGGTTACACTTGCCTATTTATTCGTTCTTATATGTGAGATGTTGGAATATAAGAAAGTTATTGAGTTTTTAAAAAATTATTGTGAAACATATATACAAAAGAGCATATAAAACATGTATGTTCAGTGTAAAGAAGAAGAATAAAGCAGTCATATACTCGGCTAACTTAAGAACTAGAGCACCAGCAACGCTTTAGAAAATATTCTTCTTTCTCTCCTTAAGTGGCTCTTCCTCTCTCCCCATCCCCATGGAAACACGAACCTGAATTTTGTTATGATCATTAACCTATTGTTCTTCATAGCTTTTATACATTCATACCCTTAAGCAACGTATTGTATGCTTTTGAACTTTTATAAGCGGATCACACTGTATTCCATATTTTTACTAGAGACATTTGTGTGTGTGTGTGTGTGTGTGTGTGTGTGGTTGCGACTCATCCTGTTGTTACCTGTGGCTATAGTTCCTTCTTTTTGCCGCTCTGTGTAAAGATACCCAATTTATTTATCCCTTTGATTTGTTGATGGGCATTTGGGTTATCTCCACTTTTCTTGACTTTTATCAACCTCCTTTCTGTGTGTGCGTTTCTCCAGGACGTACACTGGGGAGCAGAACGATAAGATCACCTCGTGTTATTCTCCGAGGCAATGTGTATTTTGTTCCCGCCCTGGATCAGAGTGCTTGCTGCTCTGCCCACATCCTCACCAATTCTTAGTACATCCACTGTGAGCTTGTTGCTCAGTCTACACCCTCACCGACTGTTAGTACATCTGCACGTTTAGTGTTAGCTAAACTGGTGAGTGTGATCTGGTGTTTCACTGTGGTTTAAAGTGGAGTTTTAGCGATTGCTGACGGTTAAGGTTGAACATGGTTGTTGTTTTCGATTACAATTAGCAGTCAATATTTTTTTATGCTAGAGGCCCAATGCACGAAATTCATGCAAGGGGCTTGCCCTCACAGCCCTGGCTGCCTCGGCCCTCGCAGCCCCAGCTTTGTCCAGAAGGTCGTCCGGATGGTCATTCTGCTGTTCCGTGTAATTAGCATATTAGCTCTTTGTTATATAGGATTAGTTTCAGGTCTACATCATCATGATTAGACAATTATATAATTTACGAAGTGATCATCCTGATATCTCCACCTGGCACCATACATAGTGATTACAATACTAGAGGCCTGGTGCACGAAATCCATGCATGGGTAGGGTCCCTAGGCCTGGCCTGCGATCAGGGCTGATCAGATTCTCCACCTCCTAGCCTCCCCTCCTCCTCCTTCCCTCGCCACCCGCACCACCACTGTGTGGTTCCCCTCCCTCCCCCTGCCTCCCCACCTCCCCGCCTCCTCCTTCCCTCACTCCCTCAGCACCCCACCGCTGCCCCTGGTCGCACCCCCCCATGTTCCACGCTGCCCCCTGGTGGTCAGCGCACATCATAGCAATCGAACTCTTGGTCTCCCGGTCGAACTCCCGAGGGGGGACTTTGCATATTACCCTTTTATTATATCGGAATTATATAGGATTATTGACTATATTCCTTGTGCTGTACTTTATATCCCTGTGACTATTTTGTAACTATCAACTTGTACTTCTTAATCCCTTCATCTTTTAGGTTGACCATGTTATGGATGATTTGTGTTTCCTCATTTATACAGCTGTACTTTTTTACCCCTTTTTTTCGTATTAAATTATTGCAGATTCATAACAGATCTTCTCATATTCACATTCTAGTACTAATCCTTTGTTTATTACATGTTGCAATTCTACCAGTTTGTGGCTTGCTTTTTCACTATCTTTTTAAAAATTATATATTGTTGAAAGTATTACCTTTTCCCTATCTTAATAGCATCTTTTAAACAATTTGATTGATTGATTGATTGATTTTAGAGAGAGAGAGAGAGAGAGAGAGGAAGAGAGAGAGAAGGAGAGAAAGATTGATTTTTTTTTTTTGTTCCACTTATTTATGCATTCATTGATTGCTTCTTGTATGTGCCCTAACCAGGGATCGAACCTGCAGCCTTGGCATATCAGGACAATGTTCTAACCAATGGAGCTACCTGGCCTGGGCCTCATAGCATCTTTTGATGAACGAAACAGAACTTAAGTCAGCAAGCTTATCATTAACAAAAGTCCAATATTTTTTTTGGTTTCTTTTGTGGTAAAATGTGCATACAACAAAATGCACAAATCTTATGTTTTCCATTCAAGGAGCTCAGAGATATAAATGTATGTACCTATGCAACCCAAACCCCTGTCAAGATAGAGTACATGACAGTCACCACAGAAAGTTCCTCACACCT
Organism: Plecotus auritus; assembly: GCF_963455305.1. NCBI lineage: Eukaryota > Metazoa > Chordata > Mammalia > Chiroptera > Vespertilionidae > Plecotus > Plecotus auritus. The sequence continues at coordinate 36,200,202 of NC_137774.1, forward strand.
TTTCCCAGGCACCCCCTGCCCCTACGCCCCCAGAATTAACCACCTTCTGATTTCCACCATACGTCAGCTTTGCTTGTGCTAGAACTCCATATAAATGGAATGATACCGTACGTTCTCTTTCATTAAATGCTTCTTTCCCTCTCACTTGACACAATGTTTGGGATTCATCCTGTTGTATCCGTGGTTGCTTCTTTTTTATTGCTGAGTAGTATTCCACGGTGTGAATATGTACAGTTTGTGTATTCACCTGTTGATAGAGCTATTTTTAGCTTTTGGCTATCGTAAGTGGAGTGGCCATACATTTTTTTGTTGACAAATGTTTTTATTCCTCTTAAATATATTAGTTCCCTTACACGTTTTACTTCTTTCAGGAGCGGAATTGCTGGGTCATGGGTTAGGTGTAACTTTTATTAAAGCATAAAATTCACTCAGAAAACTGTACAAATCCTCAGTGTCCTGCTTGAGTGATTTTTACAACATGAACACGGCCATGTAGCCATCACCCAGGTCAAGGGGTGGGGCCTTGCCCCGAGCTGGGCTGCTCAGCTGGGCTGTCCATTTGGGATCTGAAACTTAAGCAACATGAAGAAGGATATATATTGGAGCTACCTATTCCCATAGCGGCAGCTGATCAGACTGGAGCCTCTTGCACGCTCCCTCCCTGTCCTGGTAGGTTTGGAGCGTCAGCCCACGCACTGAAGGGTCTCGGGTTCGATTCCCGGTCAAGAGCACGTATCTCTGTTATAAGTTCGGATGATCCCCGCCCCAGTCAGATCGATGTGTCTCTCTCTTCTCCACCCCCCTCCCTTTCACTCCCTCTAAAAATCAATGGGAAAAATATCATTGGGTGAGGATTAAAAAATAAAAATCCCTTTCTGCTTATATCAACCAGACCTGGTTTCTGTTGTTTGCAACCAAAAAATCCTGATGTTTATAGTGTTCCCAACCACTAGCATCAAAAACTTAGTGGCCGCCCTGGCCAGTGTTACTCAGTGTTACATCAGCCCGCAAACGGGTCACAGGTTCGATTCCTGATCAGGGCACGTACCTGGGTTGCAGATTCAATCCCTGCCCTGGTTGGGGCACGTGCGGGAGGCAACCAATTGATGTGTCTCTCTCACATCAGTGCATTTTTCTCTCTCTCTTTCCCCTCTTCCTTTCCATCTCCCTGTCTCTCTCTCTCTCCCTCTCCCTCCCCCCATTCCTCAGTGAAGTGTGATCCTCATATTTGCTAAAACTCAGGGCAGAAGCTGTCTTTAATCAATTCCCTGAGTTTTTACCTTAGAACACGTGGATTCCTGGGCTCACAAGGTGAACTCTCAAACAGGGAGTCACTTTACATCTAACTTTAAAAGTTTGTGGCAAAGCTACTTCAAACATTTGGGCTTGATGAAGGTCCTCCCCCCAACCCCTCCGCAACTTTAAATTTAGTTCCCACTTTTGAAACAATTTTCTATGAGTCCCCTGTGGGAAGTTAATGGAGAACATCTACTTAATTTAGAAGGTGAACTGTGGGCGTGTATGTTATTTTCTGGACTTCATTTTTGGGAACCAGGTTCATTTTTCTCGCTCCTTGGAGCACAGGGGGTAGGTGAGGGGGTGTTCGGCGAAGTTATCAGAAAGCAGTGGCTAGGCCCAAGAGACCATTTGCCTGGGAAGTCTCAGCATCGCAATTGTTCAGGCTTCATTTAAAAGTAAAAACAGTGAGGACCCAGCAGCTCTTCCAGTGTCTAAATCCCTGAAAATGAACACCACCAAAAAATAAAATAAAAAGTGAAAAACGAAATGAATTCCCTCCTTGTTTCTTTTTTAATATCATCCAACCACATGGATTAGTGGCAGGAAATGACCCAATTCAACAGGTCTCTGAGTTGTCACAGCGCGTGTCCTCGTTACTGTAGGGTCTGGGAAAGGATTTGGTCAAGAGGCAGGTGCCGTGGGTGCAGTTCCCCCCGAAAAGGTCAGGGACGACTGTGAAAGGCTTTCTGACCCCAATGCCGCGGAGCAGCCGCCAGGTTGTCTGTGTCTTCCCGGTTGTCATTCCCTGGCCTTTCCCAGGAGCCCGCTCCTGATCTCTGTCCGCCAGTTCTCATCCTGCTGTGGGGTTTCCTCATTCACAGAAGCCACAGCTTGGAGTCTGATGACCCAGCCTAGACCTTTCCCGCACCCGCTGGGCTTCTTAGGGTTTTGACTTGAGCTCAGCAGAAAGAGGTAAGGGTACCCCAGAGCAGGGAACTGACTGCTTTGGGGATCTTGCTTGGCCAGAGATGCCGGTGGCTGTGGACATGCTGGGTCTGCCAGAGTCATGTTTGTGGTGGAATGTCATACTAGGGCACCATGTGGAAGAGGGCTTCCATTTGTGTGGCTCATGATGGAGATTTTCTAACAAAAGAACGCGAAGCATCTTGTAGGATCGTCCGTTTAGTCTGATGGTTTCAGACAGGTGGAAGGAAGCTTCTCCGTGAAGGGGCGGGTGGGTGCCTCGTCTCATGTCACACCACCGTATCTTGTGGGCTGGGATGGCCTCAGACGTCCCACAAACCCATCTTCTGGTTTGGGTGTCAGATGGTGAATTGGGTCACCCCTGACAGGGCGATGGGGATAATTTGTGTAGCAAAGGGGTAATCTGGGAAGTGAGAAGGTCCTACATGGACTCTAAATTGATCTTAAAGAATTGAAACGTTGCATCCAGGTCCCTCTCTGAGGTCAGGGCAGAGAGGACAGGTCAAGGGGGGCAGCCAGGGCTCAATGTAGGCGGACCTCGCCTTATGTGGGCCGGCGTTCAGAGTGTGGGCTCGCACAGCAGCTGCTTAGGGGTTGAAGGTTTGCACTTCAGGGGTCATTGCCTCAGAGGTCATTCCCTGCCTGTCACTCTCAGTGGTGGCTCTGCTGACTGATGTAGAATGTGGAGTCTTTGAGTTAGTGCTGGAATCTAGGACATGCATAGTGGATGGACAGCACAGTGCGGTGGACTGGGAGGAGCTGGGGGTAGATGCACTCGGAGGAGGGCTGGGTGGCAAGCAGAATGTGCTGAGAGTCCAGGTGTGGTCAGGGGAGGAAGGTAAGATGCATCTCCAGAGCTTGGCAGGTGGGAATCCAGGCAGGCTGTCTGCAGGGGGCTCACCAGGAGGTAATGGTTCCTGACAAACAGGCGAATAAGCCTGTGACTGATGTCTCGGATGGAGCTCTTCAGAATTGAGGGGGATGAGACCTCAGCAGGGAAGAGTAGAGGCTCAGGGTCTGCAGGATGCGGGGTGGGGGGCGGGGTCCAGCATAAACAAAGCAGAAGCAGGATGGCTGCCTGGTTAAGGGCTTGAACTCTGGGTTCAGATCTTCATCCTGGCTCCACCATTTCCTCCCTCGGTGGGCCTCGGTTTCCTTGTCTGTAAAATGGAAGTAATGCTAGTATCTGTGTCCATGAGAAGCCTTGGACAAAGCATTCAGAGCAGCGCTTGCCGCATGGATGGTGGTTATTATTGTTAGCATTGCTATCCTCCCAGTGTGGCCTGACACTCTGGGGTTCACACTCCGACACGAGGGCCGCTGCTTTGATTTTATGTCGACTTTGTATCCCACGTAGTTGCCTTGTTTCTGCGGCAGCTGGAAAGCTGGGAGTCAGATGTGTTGCTCAGTTTAATCATCAGATTTATGGTGACATCTCCTCTTTCTGCTCTCTGCCTGGCCTCTATTCTCTTTGATCCTTAAGTTGTTTATTTTTTATTACATTCAGCCCCTAAGCTGCCTCAAGCTCTCCTTGAAATAGACGGTTATAAATTTTGAATGAATAAATATAATGTAGATCACATATTGAATCATAGTTACAATGCAAGGCGGTGTGCGCTGCCTGCCCATGTCCCTGTCCCCTCCTCGTTACCTGAGTTTGGGGGGTTAGTTGAGGTAGTAAGGAGGGGTGCACCCTCCTCCCCAGCCTCTGCAAAGAAAAAAGCTACTGTTGGTTTTTTTTTTGCCTTTGAAGATGTGCTTTCAGGGGCCTAGTGATAGAATTGGTGAGAGGTTGGGTGGAGGAAGACAAAGACTAACTCTTATCACGTACCTACTATGTGCTTGGCACTGTAAGTGCTTAATACACTTTGGACTGCTCCAGGAGGCTAGCTGTGGGACTATAGAATTCTGGGAGGTTTATCTCATAAGTCTGGAAGAGGGCTGTGGATCTATCCATAGAATCATTGTGGACTCAACTGTGGGCCATATGGAGGGCAAGATGTAAGACCTACCCCAGGACTTATCCCATTCTTCAAAGTTGCCAGGACATATGTCTCCATCATCTATTGCCACAATGTGGCTTCATAACAAACCACCCCAAACGTATTGGCATATGGCAATAAGTATTGAATCTGCCCACACATATCTGTGGGTTGGGTCAAGTTTGGCTGACGTAGGCTGCTGGCAGGGGGACTTGGTTGGTTTCAAGCTGTACGTTGGGTTTAGGTATGCTCCATGTATCTGTTATCCCACTGGACCGGTGACCACCAAGGCACATTTGTGTCATGGTGACAGGCAGGAGTGCAAGAGAGCAAGCTCCGTTGCACAAGCCTATTTCAAACCTTTGCTCACATCACATCCATTAACATCCCCTTGGCCAAAGCAAACCAGGTGACCATTCTCAAGCCAAGGGGAAGTACACTTCGCACCATTAGGCCTTGACAGAGTGTGGCTATCTCATGTTATGACGAGGGGTGAAGAATCGACACCAGTACTTCAGCCTGCCTTCGGCTGAGCTTTATTCATTCCCTCAGTACGTCTTTTTTTTAAAGGACAGGCATATGCTGCCTCTGGGGATATAGTGCTGAACAAGGCAGGCCTGGTTCTTGCCTTATGGAACTTATATTCTAGAGATAGAAAAAAGCACAAAAGAGCTACTTCTGTCATTAGTTATTTTCTGTTGTGATCAATACAAAGAAGTACAGAGCACCAGGGGAGGGGGCATGTCCAAAAGGGCCTTAAGTAGTCTCGGGAGAAAGATGATTGAGCTCAGAACTGAAGGGTAAGAGAAAACTTAATTAGGCAAATGAGCCTTACTAAAATTAACAGCTAACTTCTGACCTGAACCATGGAAGCAAAAAGGCAGTGGATGGCATCATCAAGATGTTGAAAGAAAAAATAGTCAACCAAGAATTCTATATCCAGAAAAACTATCCTTCAAAAAATTCCAGGTAAAGAAGAACTAAATTTGCTGCTACCAGACATTCCCTACAAGAAATACTAAAGGTAGTCTTTTAGGTTGAAATGAAAGGACACTGGATAGAAACACTCAAATCCACATGACGAAATACAGAGCACCTTTAAAAGTAGAAATGTATGTTGCTTGTAACTTTTTTTTTTTTTTAATATATTTTATTGATATTTTACAGAGAGGAAGGGAGAGGGATAGAGAGCTAGAAACATCGATGAGAGAGAAACATCGATCAGCTGCCTCCTGCACGCCCCCCACTGGGGATGTGCCCGCAACCAAGGTACATGCCCTTGACCGGAATCGAACCCGGGACCCTTCAGTCCGCAGGCCGACGCTCTATCCACTGAGCCAAACCGGTTTCGGCTGTAACTCTTTTATTCTATCTGCATAAAACAATAATTATAAAACTGTGTTGGCAAACTTATCATGTACAAAGATGTAGTTGTATAACCCAATGGCACAACAGAAGGGAAAGGAAACAAAGCTCTATTAGAGCAAAGTTTTGTATGTATTGAAATTAAGTTAGCATAAACAGAGCTAGATTGTTTTAAGTTAAAATATGAATTATAATCTCCAGAGCAACCACTAAGAAAAGAATTAAAAATATGTAATAAAAAGAATTAAAATGATATACTTATTTAACATAAAAGAAGATAGTAATGGAAGAATATAGGAACAAAAAGATGTAAGACATATAGAAAATAAATAGCAGAATGGCATAAATCCTATTTCATAAGTAATTATATTAAATGCAAATGGACTAAACACTCCAAGAAAAAGGCAGAGATTGACAGAATGGGGGGAAAAAGCCAACCCTACTCTATCTAGTAAAAACACACTTTAGATTTAAAGATACACATAAATGGAAAGTAAAGGGATAGAAAGATACACTATATAAGCAGTAACTAAAAGAGAGTTGAAGTGGCCATACTAATATCAGACAAAATGGACTTTAAGAGAAAAAGTAGTTCCTGGAGACAAACAAGGTCATTTTGTAATGAAAAAAAGGTCACTGAGGAAAACATATAAATTATAAACATATACGCAGCTCACAACAGACCTCTAAAGTACATGAAACAAAATATAAGGGAAATGAAGGGAGAAATGCACAATTCAATAATAATAGTTGGAGAAATCAAGGTTCCACTTTCAATATTGGATAAAACGGGTAGGCAGAGAATCAACAAGGAAATGGAAGATTTGAACACACTATAAGCCAAGTAGACCTAACAGACACAGAACACTCCATCCAACAACATCAGAATACTCATTCTTCTCAAGTACACACGAAATGTTCTCTAGGAGAGACCATATGTTAGGTCCTAAAATGAGCCTCAGTAAATGTAAAAGGAATAAAATAATGCAAAGTATGTTCTTTGCCTACAGTGGGATGAAGTTAGAAATCAATAACAAACGGGAATTTGGAAAATTCACAGATATGTGCAAGTACACACACTCCTAAATAAGCAATGAGTCAAAGAAGAAATTAGAAATATATTTTAAGATATATGAAAATGAAAACACAACACACTGAAATGTGTTTTTTTAATTGATTTTAGGGAGAGAGAGGAAGGGAGAGAGACAGGGGAAAACATTGATTTGTTGTTCCACTTATTTATGCATTCATTGGTTAATTCTTATATGTGCCCTGACCAGAGATCGAACCCACAACCTTGGCATGTAATGACGCTCTAACCAACTGAGCTACATGACCAGGGCTCAATGTACTGAAATGTATGGGATCCAGCTAATGTAGAGCTTAGGAAAACATTTATATCCTATATAATAAAAGGCTAACATGCAAATTGACCAAACAGTGGACTGACCGGTCACTATGATGCGCACAGACCACCAGGGCGCAGATGCTCAATGCAGGAGCTGCCCCCTGGTGATCAGTGCGCTCCCACAGGGGGGACGCCACTTAGCCAGAGCCCTGAGCCGGCTCACAGCCGGTGAGTGCAGCATCGGTGGTGGGAGCCTCTCCTGCCTCCGAGGCAGTCAGACATCCCCTGAGGGCTCCCGGACTGCGAGAGGGTGCAGGCCGGCAAGGGGGCCCCCAACCCTCTCGAGTGCACGAATTTTGTGCACTGGGCCTCTAGTATAGTTATAAAGCCCTATATTAAAAAAGAAGAAAGACTTCAAATCAATAACCTCCCACGATGAAAAAAACAAGAAAAAAGAACAAACTATATCCAAAGAAATAAAGATTACAGCATAAAAAGAAATAAAAATTACAGCATAAAAATGGAAGAGATTAGAAAAGGTCACTTATTGTATGAGTGCATTTATTTATTCATTCAAATATGTTTTTTTAAATATATTTTTATTGATTTCAGAGAGGAAGGGAGAGGGAGAGAGAGATAGAAACATCAATAATGAAAGAGAATCATTGATCGGCTGCTTCTTGCACACCCCACATTGGGGATCAAGCTCACAATCTGGGCATATGCCCTGACCAGGAATTGAACCGTGACCTCCTGGTTCATAGGTCGATGCTCAGCCACTGAGCTACACCAGCTGGGCTGTTCTTTCTGATTTTAGAGAGAGAGGGAGAGAGAGAGGAGAGAGAGAGAGAGAAACATCGGTGTGAGAGCAGAACATCTATCAGTTGCCTTCTGCATGCTCCATACCAGGGACTGAGCTGCAGCCTGGGCATCAGCACCCCTAACTGGGAATCGAACCGGTGACTTCTCAATGCATGGGACTATGTTCAACCAACTGAGCCACAGTGGCCAGGGCTGCATGAGGGCATTTAGATGACATGTCCAGAATATGCAAACGTAAGGACCGAGAGTAGTTGAGTGGTTTTCAGGGGTTGGGGAACAGGAAGAATGGGGAAGGACCTCTAATGGGTACAGGGGTTTCTTGAGGGACGATAAAAGTGTCCCGAGATAGTGGTAATGATTGTATAACTCTGTGAATGTACTAAAATTATAAACGGTGAATTTTATGGTTTGTAAATAAAATCTTCATCATGGTGTTAATAAAGAGATTTTAAAAACAGGGTTAATTGGGCAAAAGGGTTTGGAGGAAGAGGGTTCGAGGCAGCATTCCCCAGGCAGGAGTATCAAGGTGCCAACAGGCCCTGAGGGGAAAGTGTGTGGTGTCTTAAGGGAAATACAGAGGCCCAAGTGGGTTGGGTAACACTTTAGTTTTAGCACTAGAGCAGTGGGAAGCCACTGGAGGATTTCCATGGCTAGTCCCTGCAGCGGGCCTGGCATTTTGAAGAGCTCATTGTGATTATGTGAGAACAGATTGGAAAGGGTCAGCAGTGGATTTGGGGAGGCATCTGCAGTAGCTGAGGTGGGAGGTTATCGTTCAAGGTCACCCCGCCAGTGGGAGTCAGACCTAGGTCCCTCTGGCACCGAAACCTCTGCTCTCTGCTAGCCACTGATTGGAGCCCCCTCAGGCATTTTGTTGTTGTTGTTAATCCTCACCTGAGGATGTTTTCCATTGATTTTTGGAAAGAGTGGAGGGGAGACAGAGAGACACAGAGAGAGAAACATTCACATAAGAGAGACATACCGATTGGTTGCCTCCTGCACACTCCCCGGTCCTGCACACTCCCGGACCAGGGCCAGGGATCGAGCCTGCAACCAAGGTACGTGTCCTTGACCTGATGAACCCAGGACTCTTCAGTCAGTAGAGATTGAACAAAAATGGGAATTTATTGCCAGGACCCGAAGTATCTCGCAGAAGCCCAGGCCCCTGGGAGGGCTGAATTAAGCACATGGACCAGGGGGAAACCCATGAGCCCTCTCTCTTCCTGGCCTTTGCTTTCGTCTCCTTTGGCTCCCCCTCTTCTTTCTCTCACAGAGACCACCTTTCATTTTCATGGCATTTCCGAGTGGGGAAGCTGTCCCCTCCAGCAGTTCCTAAGCTTGCATCTCACTGTGCCAGAGAGCACTTGAGTTGAAACTCAGTCTCTTAGTCCTTTTCCCAGATTGTGAAGGGAGAGACCTCCACATGCCAGCTTAGGCCGGGTGCACCCCTAGAAGAATCAGCTGGGTCCAGGGGGGCTGGTTACACTATGAACTCGGGGCTTCTGGGCAACTGAGCAGCCACAGTACGGCCAGGAGAAGAGGGGACAGTAGATGGGATACCAGTTACCTTATGGCAAAGTCCATTCCCCACTTTGTTTTCTCTTGTTGTTAATCCTCACCCGAGGATATTTTTCCATTGATTTTTAGCAAGAGTGGAAGAGAGAGGGAAAGACACAGAGAAACATTGATGTGAGAGAAACACGTCGATTGGTTGCCTCCTGCATGCACCCCAACTAGGGCCTGGGCTGGGGAGGAGCCTGCAACCAAGGTACCTGTCCTTGACCAGAATTGAATCCTGGACCCTTTGGTCCACAGGCCAACGCTCTATCCACTGAGTCAAACCAGCTAGGGCCCTCCCCCACTTTGGATAACTCACCGCCTGGGGTCATCTTCACTTAGGGATAGACTACATGAGACCTTATTTTGTCACTTGAACAAACACAGCCCTCTGTCCATCCCCCTCCCCTGTCGCCTTCACTTTCAACCCTGACTGGGCAGGGAACAGTCTGGGATGTAGAATTAGTCTCACTACGCTGTGAGCTCTGTCAGTTCCCATACCCTGCTGAAAAACTCGTTGAAAAGGTCCCCATTTATTGTCACTGTCTCATTCTCACCTGCTGTGTGAAACTCAGTGGTGCTGATTCAGGTGCCTGGAAACCCTGGGGATCGTGCAATAAATGGGCCTCTGATTGGGGCCCGGAGGGGACAGGCGACGTCTGAGAAGTCCCGGTGGGAGGCATGAGTGCGGGTCAGCTGCCAGGGACCTCACAGAGCCCCACCGTGTCCTCCGCAGCTCACTCTCTTTCAGCGGGTCTGCAGGTAATGCGTGCTGTGCGCACTCTTTTCCTGCAGGGGGCACTGTGGTCAGGAGACTGCCGGGCTGGAGTGGGGGAGTGGTGGAGAGGGTGGGGGGACCAGGAGCCCCCCCCCCCCGCCCCCGCCCTGGCTCTCTCTGCAGGGGCAGCCACTTCCAGTCCTGAGCAGTGTGATTGATCCTGGATGGGGCCCTTTCTCTTGCTGTGAGAAGCAGGAAATTGGAGTCCATCAGTCACAGTGCTCTCAGACATCAGAGCGGAGGACAAGGAAGAAGACCGCATGCAGATATGGCCTCTGAAGGCTCATTTCTCTTGGAATTCCTGCAGCGTGTATGGGAGGCCACGTGGCTTGGCGGCTTCTTGTGGACAGCTGTGTGCTTGCCCCGCACGCTGTCCCACGGCGGAGGAGAGCCCAGTGGTGGCGGGCACGTTGCTGGTGCCTCACCACCGATGAGCGGTCACGTACCTCTGTTTCACTCAGTTACAACCAAGTGAAGCGAGGGGGGGCAGATTGTGCATCGAATACTTGATAAGACCTCAGGCTGCCTGGCCGTGGGGAGCGGGTAGCGGGAGTCATCTTTTCCCCTTCACAGTCACTAGCTGGTCAGAGCTGGGGCTGAAAGCCGGGCTTCTGATCTCTAGTCCCAGACTCTATTCACGCCGAGTGCTGTGGGGTTCTGAATTCTTTTAGGCAGAGACGGTGTTTTTTTTCCCTGTTTTTTCCTGTCTGTCACCCATCCGTCTCTTCATTACTTTCCTCATCTTGTTCCATAGGGGAGTCAAGATGCCCACAGAAAATCTGTCTATTGGTTGGACATGTAAGAGATATAGAAATATGTATTTATAAAAAGAAGGTAAAATAGGTACTATATACCAGAACTATATGTAGATATTTTGTATGTGTTTGCATATATCTATGTGTATGTCATTACATAGAAACCCATAAAAATAAGATTAGGAAAAATGCAGATGAACTAGAAGGTCAGAGTCAGGGTGAGAGTTAGAATACATCCTCAGGCCGTAGAGCTGTAGGCAGTTTACTCTATTTGAACCACAGATTTAGCTCTGAGCTAATTAGCAATCAAAGCAGGAAAAAAAATATTATGTACACGGTTCATGGGGCCCATAATGAAAAGGATGCCAGACGCCCAGTGCTTTTCCAGGCAATTAGATCGGGAGGAAATTTCTTGCCTGGGCGGTCACTCTGCGGGGCCCCGAGAGGGAAGGAAATATGTGGCACCTATGCCACCGCTCCTGCTCCTGCTCCTGCTCCTGCTCCTGCTCCTGTTCCCGCTCCTGCTCCTGCTCCTGCGGTGGACCCCACTGATCCTGCACGGCAGGTTCCCAAGAGGCCAAGGAGGCCACGCAGTCCCAGTGGTGTGCCAGGCAGCCATGGTGTGCCAGGCAGCCATGGTGTGCCAGGCAGCCGTGGCCGTGATTTGGAGCCGGCACGCAGGACGAAGCCCACTTGCCTTTTCCGCACTGCGGGTGGTGCCATATTGGGAGTCATGCACAGAGCCACCTCTGCATGGTGGCATCGGTGGAATGTCCTGTGGACCGTCGGAGGTGTGTTTGCTGCCCCCCCCCCCCCGAGGGCCAGTTGGAGTGACCTCTCAGGGTGATGAGGGGGGTGAGCTTGTCTGCAGAGACATGAGCACACTGGGGGTTTCTGACTCCTCACAGCACCCGCTCGCCCACAGATACTTAGCGAACACCTGTTACGTGCCGAGCGGGGGTGCCTGACCCAGTCTGCTCAGCTCTCTGGCCCCAGTTTAACTTGACTTCCTCCGAGTTGCCCTTCCCAACTCTCCCTCCACATCAGAACTCCCAAGCCGTGTCCCCCGCTCCTTTCTCTGCAGCCTGTATCACAGCCTGTGCTGATGCAGTTACTCATGTTTGTTTGTTAAGCGTTCCCCCTCCCAAGATGTGGGTTCCAGGGTGGCAGGGACAGACCCTGGCGTGCTCCTCATTGTGTCCTCAGTCCTCGCCCGGGGTCCAGCACGTCATAGGTGCTCAGTGCCTATTTGTGGAATGAATGAATGGAAGAATAAACAGGGCATGAAGATGGAGCAGATGCAGACTGCCCAGTAGAAGATAAAGACATAAACGTAACCTAAGGTGGCAAATGCTCAGTGCCGGAGGGAGGGGACAGGGGGAGCCAGGGGACTTCGGAGGAGGAGGGGCCGCTCCAGAGGGAAGGGGAGGTCAGGGCTTCATGGCACAGCACCCTTTGCGGGGTCTGGAAGGGTGAGGTGGAAGTGAGGGACATCTGGGACTGGGGGGGCGGGGAGGAGAAGAAGCAGCGAGGCGGGGCTGGAGGTGAGAGAAGACAGCATTACTTGGGGTGCTCTTAGGGCTGTGGCTGGGTGCAGGAGCAGCTGCACCAGGAAAGGTGGGAGCTTGGCCCACGGGCTTGATTTGGGCAGCAGAGGGAGAGGCAGCAGATTTGTGAGTGGGCAGGGATGGGGTGAGAGGGGCCCCAGGCAGGCGGGAGGAGAGCTGAGTGTGGCCCCGGAGGGGTGGAGGCCGGCCCCGGGGAGAGCACACAGCCTTTGCTCCCTGGACTTGGTTTACATTCTGCCTCTCCTGTGCCTGTTAACCCTTGGGGACCACCCTCTGGCAGGACCCCAGAGCAGCCCGAGCCGTGCGGGCCACCCCCTCACCTGCTGCCGGCCTGGCCCAGCTACCCAGAGGGGTTTTATGTAGCTAGTTCACCAAGTAACACTGTTGCTGACATATTTCCAATTTTACATGTGGATTTATTAAATCATTTGGCACCTACTTTCATGTTCAAACCCATTCGATGAGCTTTTGCCAGGAGAGTGAGGCGATGGGAGCTGTTGTGTCTGGTTCCTGGACCACAGGATGCTGAGCGATGCTGATGATGCACACATTCCCCACATATTAGTGCTGGAGGCTCGGGTCAGCAGGCAAGGCGTCCTTGCCATGTTCATTCTGGTTGCTTAGTCCTGACGACCAGCAACCGGGGCTGGTCAGGGGTGGACGATGGAGCCTCCTGGACGGGCCAGAGTCTGGGATGACCTGTGACAGCTTCAGACATGTTTGGGGACGTAAGCGCGTAGAGGAACTTTTTTTTCTTGGTATTTTGTTGTTGAAAGTATTACATATGTCTCCTTTTCCCCCCATTGACCTCTCCCCGCCCGCTCCCGCCCCCAGCACAGGCCCTCACCCCTCTACTGTCTATGTCCATTGGTGATGCTTGTGTGGGATGCACTTTCTATAGTGGTTTGGGTGGATACTAAGGGAGAAGCTCCGATGTGGTGACGGAGAGGGCAGACTGCCACATTATCCAGGGGCCGTGGAAGAAGCCCACAGCGGAGGGGCTGTCGGGCTCGTGGTTGAGGGGAGCGGAAGTCGACCTGCCTGGGGCTGAGTACTGGGTGTGAAGGAAAGCAGCCACCTCCCTGGCATCTCTGGGCCCGGCCGCTGCTGGCACAAACCTCCAAAGGGGCAGGGGGGCACGGGGGCAGGAAGCTCACTTGCAGGGGCCATATTGTTTCTGTTAAAATGTCAGGCTCGCCCGGCCGGTGTGGCTCGGTGGGTTGAGAGACGTCCCGTGCACCGAAGGGTTGCCGGTTCGATTCCTGGTCAGGGCCATACCTGGGTTGCTGGTTTGATCCCCAGCCAGGGAGCCTGCAGAAGGCAACTGATCTATGTTTCTCTCCCACATCGATGTTTCCCTCTTCCTCTCTCCCTTCCTCTCTCTAAGCATGTCCTCAGGTGCGGATTAAAATAAAAAAAAGTCAGGCTCACTGTGTGTTGCATTCCTACTCCTTCCCATTTCAGAATAGGTGACTTACTTAGGAGCCTTGATGTAAATCCCAAAGATCCAACTCAAACCAACATAAGCAAGAAGGGCATTCTCTTGGGGGTCAAAACAGTGGTTCAGGTACGGCTGGATCCAGCAGTTGGCAATGCCATCAGGATTATGCACCTCCATCTCTCCGCTCCGCCTGGCTTCATTTTCAGGCTGTTTCCAAGTGACAGCAAGGTGGCCATTGGCCATCCCAACCCAACGTTGTTCTCTCAGGGAAAGAGTGTATTTTTCAGTAACTTTGGTGAGAGTCTAGGGAGGACTCTGTACTGCTGGGCCTGGGGCACATACTCAGCCCTTAGCCAGTCACCGTGCCCAGAGGGTGGGGGTATTCTAATCGGTCGACGTCCGCCACATTGACATTGAGGAAGCGTGAGGAGGAGCCAGTTTCTCCCACACAGAAGGAGTGGACATGATTTCCTGGGCCCAGAAGAGGAATCCCCCTCAAAGAGAGAGATGCTGGGCAGACACATGTATGTTCGTTACCGAAGGCCAGCAGGGGCTTGGCCTTTGCACAGGACACGCAGCGGCCTGTGCCTGGAGCAGCTGTAAGGGTGCATCTGTGCAGCAGGCCCCAGCGTGCCCGTCGTTCTTAGTTGTGCAGAGTAGGCACGCTCGGGCCTCTTCACACCTTCAGGTCTGGTCCATCCGGGACCTCCAAACAGAGCCAGCCTTCCCGGGTCGCACGCCACTGGGAGCACCAGGAAACCAGCCTCTTGCCACTGCGATTATTCCAGGGCTTTGTCCGAGGTCCCCTCCAGTGACTGACACCACTTACCATGTCTCTTCGTCCTCCAGTCCCTGGATTCACAAATTTGGCTCTGGTGCCTGCACTTGGCCCCTGTCCCTGCTGAGGTTCGGGTGTCTTTTCGAGATGCTTGACTTAGCCCAAGGCTCATCTTGATTTTGGGGTCAGCCGCACTTCCCAGCTGTGGATCCTCCAGGGAAGAGCACGGGGCCAGGCTAGCCCTGCCAGCGGCTCCTCTCGTCCCCCGCTCTCCTGAACTCAGAGCGCAGGCTCAGGGAGAAGGGCCAGCTGGCTCCCAGCACACGGGGGTCTGTGGCGGCTGCTTTCCACAGACTCAGAGATGACCTACATCACATTCTTCTCCTGGATACAACCGGTATCACATCAGCACTTCTCAACACTTTCAGATACAGAAGCTTTTCTTCAAGTGAAACCTTCCCTGAAAGTCCAATCTATGCAGCAGACAAGAGCCGAGTGGCTCTGGGTTGGGTGGGAATACACCCACCCCCTTTATTCCTCCCTAGTCCACGTCAGCAGCCCCCTTGGGCTCCTTGGAACCTAGTTTGAGAACCTCTTTGTGATGTTGTCGATCTGTCTCACTCAGGAGCACCTGCTTTTGTTCTCCATGAGGCATAGATTGCCAGATGTGGTGGTGTTTTTTTGCTTGTTTGTTTGTTTTTTATCACTAGAACATTTTTCCTGTCGTTAGCTTGTTTGCACTATGAAAAGGTCAGCATGGCGACCCTTGTCCTCTTCCTTCTCACTCTAGGCAGGTGTCAGGGAGCTGGCCCTCCCCGGCTACGCACAGGCTCGCTTCATCACCCTTGTCCTCCTTGAGTGGCATTTGGGAGGTTCTACTGACAGCGTTGGTCACATTATTCATGCCTCAGTTTACCTCCTTCCTGGGGAGCCACGCCTAACTAATTGGGTCGGTGTCCCACCCCCGCCCGCTGAGGCTCCAGGAAGTGATGCAGTGCTGCTGCCCTGTGCACGTCTGCTGGGGATAAATATTGTGGAGACCTTTCCATGCAATGTACTCTAACAAAAAAGTCCTGGAGGTCTTAAAAGTGGCCAGACTGAAAAAAATAACACCAAAAATAATGCACACGTCCCCAACAGAGGCCTCCCTCTGATAAGAAATGCCCGGTGTCTGTTCCTGTTAGAAGACTGTGCTGGCAGGGGACTCGGTCTCCAGCACATTGACCGTGGCTGGCCTTGGCCAGGCTTCCGTCCACCCAGGAGAGTCCAGGCCTTGGTTTGGTTCCAGCTGGGCCTTCCCGGTGTGGCTACCACGTATTGACTTAAGTCTGAGTGATTCAGATCTTCATCAGGGTCGCCCCTGACAACCGTGTGCGGGGAGGGAGGGACCTCCTCCGCCCGTCTGGGGCACCAGCAGGTCAGGCCCGGGAGAAGCCCCCTTCTGTTCCTGGTAGGTGTTTTGGGGTCTCTGGCCCCGAGGGGACAGGAAGGTGACTTGTAGTTCCTGGAGCCAGGGGCCCAGTTCATACAGGGTTTTCCCAGAAGTTGCTAGCTCCCAGGGAGGGTGAGTGTCTGCTGGAGGAGTGCTGGTTAATGGTTGACTAGAGGCTTGCTTTTCCTGGTTGTCGGATCCTGCTGCTTCAGAGGAAGAGGCAGCAGGGGTCCGAGAAGATCTGGGGGCGTCCCAGCACCTCCTTGACAGTTGCTACACTTCCTGTGCCATGCTCCGAGAGACCCCAGTGTCAGGGGTTGATTTGGGGGTAGTGAGCCGAGGGCATGTACAGTATTTTGGTAAAAAGTTGGACATCAGATGGGCTTAGGGGGGCCCGGCAGAGAATGGGACCAGGTTAATATGACTGAGCAAATTGGAACATTCTGGTGCCTAAATATTTTTATTGCATGTCATGCTATGTGTAGGCACCGGAAGAGGGGCTGCAGGATCTGTGCCCCCAAGGGCTATTTGGGGTCAACCAGGACAAAACTGTGACAAGTCCCCAGGTAACTGTGAGACAGGGCCAGAAAAACAAGGGCCAGAGGAGGCAAAAATAAAGTGCAAGGCAGCATTTCTTAGAGTGTGAGAGGATTTGAAGTATATTATACAGTAATATTAAGTATATTACAAATAGAAGCATTTAAAGCATTTTAATGATTGTGTTTATTTTCCTGTATATTTGAACATAACTTTTTTCTTCAATTTGCCTTCTGTCTATGGCAGATGATATGGTTTTCTATTTATGGTGGAGATATAAATTTTCCTTTGAAAATGAATTTAAGTAAAAGAGGGAGTTGGTTTAAAGGGAAATAGTAAGTACAGAACAGTACGGAGGCCACGTGGGGATGGCAGGTGGCATGGCCTTACCTGAAGTGTGGGAACAGCGTGGTGGAGGGATTCAGGGACCAGGAAAGGAGAGGGCTTGTGGGAGTCAGGTGGAATGGGGGAGGCGTAGGATCCAGCTAGGTGGAGATGGGTGAGGCGAATTCATATTTACAGACTCAGAAATGTGTGTGCAAATCTTGGCATAATCCATTTTGGTTCCAACCCGTGAGTCCTGTGGGGACTGGAGGGTGGGTGTGGACTATCTGTGGAAGACCATGAATCTCAGGGTATGAACTCTGAACTTAATTCAGGGGGCAGTGGGAGCCATGGAAGGCGCTTGAGGAGGGGAGTGGTATCTGAACTGACTCATTTATTTGTAGTGGGTACCCAGACCAGAAGCAGGATGAGCAGTCAGGGGTCTAAGGAAAGGGTATAAGAGGCCAATCTAGGGCCATGGCTGAGGATCAGCAGTCAGCTACCCAGTCTGTCTCCCACTGGCTCTAGTAGCAGCCTCGAGACATTGGAGAGAGGCGGGTCTGCGGGGCAGGAGCCAAGCTTTGGCCTCTGTGGGGAGGCAGTGGGAGCTGAGCAAGGGGGCAGGTCAGAGGTGACTGGGAAGGAGGTGCCCATCTTTCCCAGCGGGACCCGCTGGCCTTTTCCTGGTGGCTCCTGGCTCAGTGTGGAATGTTCTGGGGAAGTGGGTGGGGTCAGCTGGAGGAAGCTCTTGTCTGGGCCAGAGCACAGCGTTCCTGAGGAGGAGGAAGCACGCAGTTTCCTGCCCTACAGTTTGACCCAGGCAGCCTGGCCGCGGGCCCCAGGCCAAGATTTCATTCACCCTGGGCCTGCGGTCATCTGGGTCATGGGTGTTTTTGTTTAACGCTTCCATTTCTTCCTTCTCGTGCTGAGACGTTCACCAGGGGGTCAGAGACGGGCGTGGTTTGAAAAACAGGTGTGGGTTTTCTTGTTTTCAGGTTTGTTTCCTTTGAGGGTCTATTATGTGCTCAGCACTGTGTCTGGTACTTTTACTCTGCTATCGGAGTTCACCTTGGACACAACCTGTTGAGGGAGATGTTCGTACCTCCATTATACACGAGAGGAAATAGGGTATGGGGGAATTCAGTGCCAAGAGTGTACAGCTGGAATTAGCAGAGCCTGATTCCAAACTCACCCACTGGTGCTATCTGTAGGAGTGAGACTGTAACGTGGGAAAATAATGCAGTCAGTTTTCCCCTGTCGAGGTGTGGGGCTGCACCGTGCAGTGTGCTGGGGTGCCTCTGTAAAATGGGGGTACTGACAGCACCCAACAGCGTTGTGGTGGGGGTTACATGAGTTACGATGCAGGCAAGGTGCTGTATACGTGTTAGGTGCTGTTACTGCTGCTATTACATCAGTTTTACTGGAAGACACTTTGGGAGGGTATCACTTAGGTGGGACAGAAGCATTGTTGTAAAATAATATATATGGCATAGGATGACATCAGAGACCGTTCGCCTTTGGGCTGGCTGTTTGGGGCCACACTCCTGGCCCCTGGGTGTTGGGGGATGTGCGTGTAGGGGTGGGAGGAATCTGTGTTCACTTTCCTCTGTCATTAGCCTTACTCAGATGAAAACTTGAGAATCAAGGTGCATTTTGCTATTTCCATGGACTCCCAGGAGGCCCCAGGTCCTGATCTCACCGCCCAAAGTCAGTGCCAGGGAGCTTTGTGTCCTAACTGCCCGTGACCTCAGCTAGCTGTTCTCCGAGTTACTTTCCAGCTCTAGATTCCAAGAGGCCTCTTCCTCTCTGGCAGTTTTTCCAGGATGGCTCTCTTCCTGGAATGCCTGCCCAGTGCTGCCAAGTCCCTGCTTTCCCTGTTTAGCCCTCCGCCCGGCGCTTCTCCTTTTGGAAGCCCTCTGGGCCTGCTGCAGAGAGGAGTTTTAACTGCACCTGCACTCCGCTCTCACTGTTCTCTGTGCAGTCCCGGCGTTTGTTAGAGCCAGTGTCTGATTCATTCAGGATTCGTCCCGCTCATGTGCAACCCTCACTGAGTGTACACAGCAAAGAAAACAGGGGCGGCCTCTGCCCCGTGGACCTGACAGAGATGAACAAGTCAACAAAGAAACAAATGCACATGTTCCAATCATAATACAAGTGATGAAGGAAAAGAATCGGGAGCTAGTGTTTGTTGACCTTTCAGTCTTCTGCACGAGGCTGTGTCCCCTGTGAGGGCCTCCTGCCTGTGCTCTTCTGGGTACTGGGAATTTCAAGGCTAAAAATACTGATGATGATGATCATGGTGATGATGACAGTGGCTGTGATGGTGGTCATGATGGTGATGACAGCGATGGTGATGATGACAGTGGTGATGATGACAGTGACAGTGATGGTGGTCATGATGGTGATGACAGCGATGGTGATGATGACAGTGGTTATGATGACAGTGACTGTGATGGTGATGATGATGGTGGTGTTGGTGGTGGTGATGGTGATGGTGATGAAAAGGAAAATGGGGAGGCTTGCAACCTAGTTCAGTACCTGGTTAAAACTGTAGTCTTACTTCCCCACTCTGACTGACTTGGGCAGAGCTGCAGAGCCTAACCCCAGGGCCCTGCCACAGCTGACTTGGGCAGATCTGGGGAGCATGCCCCCAAGGCCCGGCCAAGACTGACTTGGGCGGAGCTGCAGGGATCCTCAGGGGCCCGCCACAGGAGGAGATATATAGGTCAGAGTTCAGTTCAGGCTTTGAATCCGGAATTCCCCTGGACTAGCAGATCTGCGAAATAAAGGCTAAACTTTCCTCTCTCAGAGTGCTGGCTGATCGTTCTCCCATGCATTCTGCCACAAGTGATGATGGTGGTGGTGATGACGGTGGTGGTGATGACAATAATGACAATGGTGATGGTGGTGATGATAATGGTGGTGATGGTGATGACGACAAGGAAATTGGTTGGTGGTGGTGGTGATGGTGATGGTGATGGTGATGGTGATGGTGATGGTGATGGTGATTGTGATGGTGATGGTGGTGATGCTGATGGTGGTGATGCTGATGGTGGTGATGGTGATGATTGTGGTGGTGATGACGACAATGAAATTGGTAGTGGTGGTGATGGTGATGGTGGTGATGACGGTGGTGGTGATGACGGTGGTGGTGATGGTGATGTGGTGATGACGGTGGTGGTGATGGTGATGGTGATGGTGGTGATGGTGATGGTGGTGATGACGGTGGTAGTGATGGTGATGACGACAATGAAATTGGTAGTGG
Organism: Plecotus auritus; assembly: GCF_963455305.1. Taxonomy (NCBI): domain Eukaryota; kingdom Metazoa; phylum Chordata; class Mammalia; order Chiroptera; family Vespertilionidae; genus Plecotus; species Plecotus auritus. The sequence continues at coordinate 36,220,374 of NC_137774.1, forward strand.
TGGTGATGGTGACGGTGGTGATGACGGTGGTGGTGATGGTGATGTGGTGATGACGACAATGACAATGGTGGTGGTGGTGGTGGTGGCAGACCTGCACTACACAGTGTTACAGGCCCTGTGCTGGGTGTGTTACTTGTACCATCTAAGTCAGGGTTTTCAGACTTGGCACTTTGACCTTTTCAGCTGGATAATTTCATGTTGTGGGGGCTGTATTGTGCATTGTAGAATGCTTAGCAGCATCTTGGCCTCTACCCACTGAGCTGTAGCCAGTCACACCTTCCCCCCAATGTCCCTTGGGGGACAAAATCACCCTAACTCAGAACCACTAATCTAATTTATTCTTCCCAGGAACCAACTACTCATTTTACTTATGAGGCAACTGAAGCTTAGAGAAATAAGTGAAGCTGCCCAAGGTCACTGAACTACTAATTCACAGAGCCAGAATGTAAGCCCTAGATCCGTGACCCAACGGACAGACTGTAGCCACTGCCCTTCACTACTTGGCAGAAGAAGAGAATTCATCAACCCTTGGTAGGGCCACCTGGGTACAGACAGGGCTGGGGCCTGCTTGGTCAGCCCTGGCATCCACTGCCGGATTCATTTGGAGCTAATAAACACAGTGACTGCCTTCCATTTTCTGACTTGGTTTGAACCAGAAGAGCCAAAATGTATACACGTGGACACTGTCTCCACAGGCCCCAGGCCTTTGCCACACGGGGCAGTCTGGCTCCTTCAGGCAGCACTGTCGCTGGCAGACACCTGTGGGGAGAAGGAACAGGCGTGGGCAGGTTTTCTGCAAATGGGGCCTCCTAGGCTCGTTGCCCGTGTTCTCCCACTGAGACTGTGAATCTGGGTTTGCGGGTTGAATGCCCAAAATGCCCATTTGAAGTTTGACTTTTTTAAAACAATAATTTATTATGAAAAATTTTAAATATGAAGCAAAGGTGAAAGAATTTTACAGTAAACACCTACCTACCCACCACTTAGAGTCTATTGTTAACCTTTTGCTACACTCTGTTTCCCTTTTCTTGTCACCAGGTCAGCGTGGCCTCTGGCTGGTGGTCAGCGAGCTCACCGTAAATTCTCCATGAGAGAATAAATTAACAACAGCGGTCACGAGGCAGAGATGGTCTTCATTACCAGGGTGATGGGAGAGGCAAAGGGTCGTGAATGATCCTACTCACTCTTAATGCATAACTATTAAAATAAGTTCTAAGTAGATTGGAAAGCTATTTAAAATGTCACCCAATATTTATTAATCCATGCCATCTTGAAGCATAGAAACAATACAAATGCAATAGTTTCAAACAATACGTCATATCAATTGCTTGACACAAAAAAGGCCCCATTTGTGAACTCCTAAATTATTGTTCTTTCTTTTCATTTTGTGGAGCCTTCCCTGGTCTCAGAAATAAGCCAAGACCCTGGCAGACAAGCTCACCCCTTCCTCAGCATGCCTGGTCCCTCCAGCCCAGATGCCATGGGTGGGGGGACCCACAGTCACATCTTGAGTCCCCCCTCACCTTTCCCAGGTGGGGATCAGCTACTGCTTCCAGCAGGGAGAGGATGCTCCCCCGGCTGGCACCATCCTATCAGCCACATCCCATCACATCGCCCTTGGTGTAAGCAGTTCCAAACAATAGACACACCTTCAATACAAAAAGTTTTTTAAATTATGAGAACTCTAAAAGCTTTTTATTTTTAAATAATTTTAGATTTACATAAAAGTTGCAAAAATGGCACAGAGTTCCTGTCCCCCCTTTCCCTTGCTTACCCTGTTAACCCCTTGGTAGGGCCACCTGGGGTACACACTACACCGCTCCTCATTTTTTCCTTACCTCTCGTGACCTTCACATTTTTGAAGAGTACTGGCCAGTTAGCTATAGAAGGTCCCCCGTTTGGGTTTGCCTGGTATTTTCTTGTGGTTCGGTTGCGGTTGGGCATTTCCGGTAAGGATCCCATGGGAGTGATGCTGTGTCCTTCTCAGGAGGTACACCGTGTCCATATGTCGTGTCCCTGGTGATTGATGTGAGTTTCAATCACTTGGCTAAGGGCATGTCTGCCCGTTTCTCCCCTGCAGTGGTCTGTGTTTTCATTTGCACGTAGTAAATGTCTTGGGGAAGATACTTTGGGACTGTGCACATACCCTGTTTCTCCTCACACTTTTGCCTACTGATTTTGGTATCCAGCCACGGGTCTTGCCTGTGACCGTTACTACTGACGTGTTTTAATGGTGATTCTTCTGTTCCTTCGTTCTTTCTGCGTTTATTATTCAGTGTAAGAGCGAGCTGCCCCCTCCCCTGTTTACTTACTTATTCAGTTATCCTATATAATAAGAGAGTAATATGCTAATTATCCATTACACCCTGAGGCGTAATGACCACCGTGTAATGACTGGATCACGGATCTGCAGGAGGGTGGGGCATCGAACTACAAGCGGGTGGTGGAGAGCTACCGGAGGGGGCAGGGCAGCAAGCTATGAGAGGGGGCGGGGGGTGGGGGGAACTACAGGAGGGCGGGGCAGCAGGCGGAGAGCTACAGGAGGCAGCAGCCACCTACTGGCACACGGATTCGTGCGCAGGGCTACTAGTGTATATCATAAGGAGCCATAGATATTTACTTACCTTATTATAGATCATAATCCAATACAATAGCTATTTCTTTTCTTGTTCAAATTGTTCAAGATTCAGCCACTGAGAGTTCAGTATGAAAGAGTTTACTGTGAAAGTTTTTAACCATCACAGAAAAGCTGACAGGGAGATAGTCCAAGGAAAACCTGCCGACCTTTCACCCAGATTCAGCGATTCTTAGCATCTGACCGTATTTGCTTTCTTTCTCCCTCTCTTTCCCCTGCCCCTCTCCAAAGTGTTTCCACAAATGTGCCATCTGTTGTTGTTTTTTATTGAGGTTAATTTGCAGTTAATCTTTCCCTGTCGTCAGGGGTTGGTGATAAAATGTAGGTGGCCAGCTCTTTGTCCCCTGGAGACTGACCTGCTGCCCTGTCCAGACCCCAGCTTTGTTCTTCACTGTGCGCCATGGTTTTTTTACCAGCTTATTGAGATGTAATTCACATACTATCCACTTAAAGTATGCAATTCAGTGGTTTTCAGTAATGAGAGGTACAACCATCGCCGGGGCCAGTTCTGGAACATTTCATCACCACAAAGAGAAACCCCAGATTCTTTAGCTATTTATTGCCGGCCCTCCTCCCCAGTAAGCCCCAGACAGCCACTGATCTACTTTCTGTCTCGTTCGATTTGCCTACTCTGGGCATTCATTTCATGGAAATGGAATCATATGCTGTGGTTTTTTGCTACTGGCTTATTTTAGCATAAGGTTTTCAAGGTTCTTCCATGCTGTGGCATCCGTCAGTATTTCTCTCTTTCTTATGGCTGAATAATATGGCACTGTATGGTCTTACCATCTTTTGTTTATCTATTCGTCAGTTGATGGACACTTGGGTTGTTCCCACCTTTTGGCTATTGTGAGTAGTGCTGCTATGAACATTTGTGTGCAAGTTTTTGTTTGAACACTTGTTTTCAATTCTTTTGGGAATATACCCAGGAGTGGACTTGTTGGGTTATAAGGTAATTCCATATTTAACATTTTGAGGATCTTCCAAACCGTTTTCCACAGTGGCTCCACCATTTTACATTCATACCAGCAATAACAAGAGTTAGAACCCAACCCAGATAGAACCCGGAACCTAGGTACGTGTCCTGACCGGAATCAAACCTGCAACCTCCTGGCAGACAGGACAGCGCTCCAACCAACTGAGCCACACCGGCCAGGGCTCATTGTGTGTGTTGTTGTTTCTGTTTTTTGTTTTTTCTTTACGCTACAGAATGTATTTATTTCCAGCCAGATAACAATCTCCAACTGCACATATGGGTACATATTTTAAGTTCTTCTTTGGTAAATGTCCCGCTCACAAGAGCCATTCTGATGATTAAAATGCATATCAAACAACTATCTCCATCTCTTTTTTTAAAAAATATATTTTATTGATATTTTACAGAGAGGAAGGGAGAAGGATAGAGAGTCAGAAACATTGATGAGAGAGAAACATCGATCAGCTGCCTCCTGCACACCTCCTACTGGGGATGTGCCCGCAACCAAGGTACGTGCCCTTGACCGGAATCGAACCTGGGACCCTTCAATCTGCAGGCCGACGCTCTATCCACTGAGCCAAACCGGTTTCGGCATATCTCCATCTCTTAAAATATAATTGAAATAAGCTTCTGCTGTCTAAGCCACAGTCTGGTTATGGACGTGAGTGGCAAGCGATTCTTCACTGAGGAACCCAGAGCAATAGTGACACTGCCCCACGGCGAGATGCCACGCGTCAGCAGGCAGCAAGCCCCTCTCGTTCACCCGCTGATGGTGGGGTAGTTGCTGTGGGCAGTGAGCCTTGTGTGAAGACAGAGTTAAGTACCAACAAAGAAGTATGCCCTATGCACGGCGGAGAGGCATTTCACAGAATGCGAGCACCATTCGGGCAAGTTAATGGACTGCAGAATGAAAGCTTGGTGAACGCCAGTCTGTTTACACTAGCCCACTGGGCGCCCATAAATATCAAGGTAAGGACAGAGAATAAATCGGAATGTTGTCGTGGTGCCTAACTTCTGTTTTCAAGATTGAGCTTTAGGCCCTAGCTGGTTTGGTTCAGTGGTTGGAGCATTGGCCTGCAGACTGAAAGGCTGAGGGTTCGATTTCGGTCGAGGGCATGTACCTCGTTTGCAGGCCTCAGTAGGGAGAGGGGGGGCGGGGCGGGGGGCAGTCAGAGTGCGTGCAAGAGGCAACCAATGGATATGTCTCTCACATCGATGTTTCTCTCTCTCTGTCTCTCCACCCCTCCATTCTTTCTAAGAAATCAATGGAAAAAAAATACCATTGGGTGAAGATTAACAACAACAAAAGATTGAGCTTTAGGTTATGAATTTTTTATATACCATTTTTTTGTGGGGGGTTTTTTTCAGCGCAAATCATTCTATTTGGAAAGCCATCATTTCCCTATCTTTAGATTCTTTGTTAGCATTTAGAGACTTCTTGTAGACTGCCAGGCTTAGGGGCTCATTGGCTTAAAGAACCGCACAGATAGGTCCGCACAAAGTCTTGATTTGGCTCTTGAAAATACTCTGTTTGGCTCAGGATAAGAATAAACTAGGGACCTAGTTTATTCTTCACACATGCCTCTCTTTTTGGTTCCTCTTACTATCCCAAGCCCGGAGTAGCCATGCGAACTCCTAGGCCGAGCAGTACACTTCTTCATGAGCTCTCATTTCAGTATTCAGTATTGCCAGTGTCATGGCTCCCTCAGGACTTGAAATCGTTGCTCTCTTGAAGTTCCGTCCTTCAGAGTTCACCACCTCCTCCCCGACATTAACGTTCTTGTTCTAAGGCTGCTGTTGGGGAGTTCCCCACAAAGGAAATTCCTGGGAAATCTGTATCCCCTGTGACGCTCATGCCAGCGTTGTGGTTTTGATGTGTGTGTCCCTGATGGCTCACAATGTTTAGCGTCTTTCCACGTGCCTGTGGGCATGTGTATATCCTCCTCAGAGAAATGTCTACTCGTGTCCTTTGCCCATTTTTAATTGAATTGTCTTGTTACTGTTGAGTTGTAGGAGTTTTTTAAAATATAGTCTAGGTTCTAGACCAGGGGTGGGCAAACTTTTTTACTCGAGGGCCACAATGGGTTCTTAAACTGGACCGGAGGGCCGGAACAAAAGCATGGATGGAGTGTTTGTGTGAACTAATATAAATTCAAAGTAAAGGAGTGGAGGGGAGAGCAAGAGAACCGGTTAGAACAGCCGGATCCGGCCTGCAGGCCGTAGTTTGCCCAAGGCTGTTCTAGACCTTCATCAGATACAGGATTTGCCAATATTTTTCCCCATTCTGCGATTGTATTTTCACCTTGATAATACCATTTTGTGTAGTTTTAATGTTGATGAAATCCAGTTTATTTTTTCTTTGGTGCTTATGCTTTTGTTGTTATAATCCAAGAAATCACTTTCAAATCTGAGTTCATGAAGATTTATCCTGCCCTGGCTGGTTTGGCTCAGTGGATAGGGTGTCAGCCTGCGGACTGAAGGGTCCCAGGTTCAGTTCCAGTCAAGGGCACATTCCCGGGTTGCAGGCTTAATCCCCAGTAGCGGGTGTGCAGGAGGCAGCTGATCAATGATTCTCTCTCATCATTGATGCTTCTATCTCTCTCTCCCTCTCCCTTCTTCTCTGAAATCAATAAAAATACATTTAAAAAAAAGATTTATCCTTATATTTTCTTCTAAGAATTTTATGGTTTTAGTGCTTACATTTAAGTTTCTGAGAACTAAATTTTTTAGATGGTGTGATGTAAGGGTCAAAGATCATTCTTTTGCCTACCCAGTTGTCACAGCACCATTTGTTGCAAAGACTCTTCTTTCCCCACCTGATGTCCCTGACCCCCTTGTTGAAAATCAGTTCATCATAGATGTGTGGGTTTTGTTCTGGACTCTCAATTCTATCCCAGTGCCCGTGTCCTGAGTACCATCAGGCACAAGGTTTGTCCTGCTCTCAGGAAGCGTTGGGTCCAATAGGAGAGGTCAGGCACATTCATAAACCACCAGAAACTGGGAATGCTGGGAAGCGGTGAAAAGTAAGCGTTTCCGAAGACGCGTCGGGCTGGGCAGAGATTGTGGAGTGGGGTTGGCGATGGAGCAGGGCGGCTGCCTCGGGGAGGCATGGGCTTGGACACGGAGGAGGATGCCAAGTGTTTCCGTGTGTCTGGAGACACGTTTGCCTAGGTGAGATAGAGCCTGCGGATGGATGGCCATGAACTCCAGGTGAGGACATTGGCTTGATTTGCAAGTGTCTGAGCAGAGCTGGGCTGTGGAGTGGCCATCTGGTGGCAGAGTAGACTGGGTCTGGACGGGGAGCCTGGAGGCAGGGGAGCCACTTGGGATCATAGGGTGACTGAGGTCTGGGGGAGCACCTGGGTCAGGCAGTGGGAATGGTGGGGAGCAGGGGCTGTCCAAGGCCTGTGCCTTCCTGCCTCTCTGCTCTGTGGGCATAGGGTGGGACGAGAACAGCACTTGAGGCATGGTAGCGGAGGCCTCTGTCGCCCATGTCCTGGGCCTGCACCTCTACTCCCAGCCGCTGCCTGCTCTGGGAACCCCTCGCCAGGCTGCCTTCTCTGCGTTCCCCGGGCTGTGCCAGCGCAGGTAACCCCGTGCCTTCTCTGAACTGCTGGTTGGCCAGTGTCCGCATGTCTCAGCTTCTGTGAACTCCGGGCACTCTCCTGCATTCTGGGAACTTGGTGGACGCCTGGAGGACACCCTGGTCCATTGCTTTCATTGGGCGCCAGATGCTGAATGAGGCAGAGAGGGTGATAGAAAGGGCTTGGGCTCAGCACAGTCAGTTGAGCCAAACTGAGCGCCAGGGGCCAGCTGGGTGGCCTTGAGAGACAGGCTTTGCCTCCCAAAAGTTGGGTCTGAGCCCCTTCTCTGGAAGAGAGGGTGGGCATGCCATCCCCTTGGGATTGTGATGAACTCGGGTGGTCAGCCAGGGGAAAGCACCCGGCAGGTAGGCAGTTTCCTGTTAAGCCAGCTGCTGTCCCTCCCAGTTTGGTAGCTCAGGGTGAAGCTCAGCATTAGCCTACAACTGGAAATTTCTATTGCCTCTGTTTAGGAATGTCAGCAACACACCACAGTATTATTACTACCTGTGCCTGGGTCTTCAACAGAGTCTCAGCTGCTTTTATATCACAATACAGTGTGCAGATATGTTGAAATATTGTTTATGCTTATCACTACTTTTAAATGATAGTAGTTATTAGACCCACCGACCACAAGGCTGTTTATGTAATGCTTCAGTGAAGAAGCACACAGATTGCTAGATCAAAAGTTTGCTTTCTGAAAACACATTCTAATAGCTCTAAGTCAGTATAATTGGTTTCCTCTAGAACCTGTTTGTGCATTTAAAACCATTATTTTTGAGAAAGTTTCCACAGGGTTCACCAGACTGGCAAATAGGGGGTTGGTAGCACAAAAAGGACAGGAGCTAGAATTAGAATTTGACTATGCAGGCACGTTTGAATGTGTGGGTTCCCCCTCCCCTAAAAGCTTTGCCAATGACGAGCGAAATGCTAGTGGTTCTGTTTGGCCTTTCCCCTGCTCATCTTCTCTCTGGGGGTGGTCCCCTCTCTCTCAGGCCCCCTCCAACCATTGCCTGAGTCCCCAGCAGTCCTCACTATGGTGGTTCATGATGAGCACCCCCATTTGTTTGGGGTCTCAGCCTCTGCTAACGGAACGGGGCGTGTGCAGAGAAGTAGACAGCTGGTCTCCAGGCAGCACGGTACTTAACCTTGGAGGTGGAACAGAGAAACGTCTGTTTGTGTTTCCATGAAGGAGCGGGGACAGCTGGCCCACAGATAGCAGGCTGGGTCAGCGGGGGTTGCCTTGGCTACGGGCTTGGAGCAAGCAGCCAGGGCCAGGGTCCTGCCCAGCTCCGCTGAAGCGGCAGAAGGAGGAAGTCCCTGGCAGAGCCCCACAGAGCCACCGGAGAGCTGGTGTGCTGGTGGGCTGTGCAGGCCCTGGGAAGCCGGAGTGTGGGAAGCTGCTCCTGGGGCCTGGAGGACTGCCCCTGTCAGCACACCTGAGGATTGGGACTTACCACGCAGGTGAGAGGGGTGGTCTTTTCCTTCCAGAGGCTTCTCTTCTTCACAGAGAGATTTCTCTTGGGCTCCTCCACCAAGCAGCTCACAGGTGGGATCTAAAACCAGATTTTCTCAGCAAAAATCCTGTTTGCCTGGGACTTTCCACACACACACACACACACACACACACACACACACACACACACACATTGCAGACATGGCAGCAGGCTTGTGTTTCTACACTAAAAGACAAACAGCATGAACCCCACTCACCAGGGGCCTGGCCGCCCCCGAAGGACTTAGCCATTTTCTGAGCAGAGAATCCCTGGGGCCTGGACACCTGCTTACCCCGAGGCCTGATTTCCTCCTGATAACCTTTCTGTCAAGTTCTAATTCCAGCTCCTGTCCTTTTTGTGCTACCAACCCCCTATTTGCCAGTCTGGTGAACCCTGTGGAAACTTTCTCAAAAATAACGGTTTTAAATGCACAAACAGGTTCTAGAGGAAACCAATTATACTGACTTAGAGCTATTAGAATGTGTTTTCAAAGAGCAAACTTTTGATCTAGCAATCTGTGTGCTTCTTCACTGAAGCATTACATAAACAGCCTTGTGGTCGGTGGGTCTAATAACTACTATCATTTAAAAGTAGTGATAAGCATAAACAATATTTCAACATATCTGCACACTGTATTGTGATATAAAAGCAGCTGAGACTCTGTTGAAGGCCCAGGCACAGGTAGTAATAATACTGTGGTGTGTTGCTGACATTCCTAAACAGAGGCAATAGAAATTTCCAGTTGTAGGTTAATGAAACATAAAGAGATCATTTGTTCCCATCCAAGTTCACGGCTCGCCTGTTAAGGACTCCCAAGACAGCGATGACCAGAGGAGGTAGTTGTCCTGTGTCCTCTCCTGGCATCCATCATGGTAGCTCCCTGTCTGAGGTCTAGACCCTGTCCTGGTCCTCAGCACCCAGAGCCTCCAGGGGCCATTTTAGAACAGCTTAACGGTCCATGCACTCATACCAAGGGGTCCGTGGTGCCTGCTGCCCTCCACCCCCCAAGGTTAGGCTCTGGGTTCTGTTTTCCCCATGTAGAATGGGGTGAATTTTGTCCCCAAAAAATTTATGTTGAAGTCCTAACTCCCAGAACTTAGGAATGTGACCTCATTTGGAGATAGCAGCGTTGCAGATGTAATTCGTTAAGATGAGGTCATGTCGGAATCTCCTTTATCTTAATCCAACATGACTAGTGTCCTTAGAAGAAGGGAGACGCAGAGGGAAGACAGCTGTGTGAAGACAGGAGGCACAGGGAGGTGGCCACGTGGAGGCGCAGAGGGAAGGAGGCCTGTGAAGATGAAGACTGAGGTTGGCGTGATGTGGCCGCAAGCCAAGGATTGCCGGCAAACCCCGGCAGCTGGAGTAGACACGGGGCAGATAAGAATGCCGCCCCCCCCACCCCCCGACATCTTGGTCTCGGATTCTGGGCTCTAGAGCTGTCCCAAGCCGCCCAGCTTGTGTCATTTGTTAAGAGGCCCTAGAAAGTGGACGCCTTGGGACCCTGGGAGCACGCTGGGCCCCACAGCCAGCCGGGGAGGCTTCCCTCCTTCCTCTGTTCCCGGGTTGACCCTTGACTGAGGAGCTGGTTACCCTGCAGCCTCAACTCTGTGATCGCCTAGACTGGGGGCGTCTCCCTGCCCGGCCTCGGGCCTTTCAGAAACGACATAAGTAAGCCGTGCCTCCGGGACACGCAGGCAGAGCCCGTGGCTGTCGGAGTGGGAGGCTGGCACCTGGAGGGGAGGGGCAGCGGGATGCTCTGTGTCTCATCCCACCCGGAGGGAGGCTCTGCACAGCATTTCCTCCTGAGAAAACACTTCAGCTTGACAGAAAGACGGAGGGATTTGGTCCCCCGAACGGGTGTGCCAGGTGAGGATGTACTCTCCTGGGGAGAAGACCCCGCAGTGATAAGTGAGGCCTCCTCGCTGCGCACCCCGGGACGTCTCCTGGGGGCACAAAAGCAGCACTGCTCACCGGGCAGCGAGCTGAGATGCGGGCACGTGCCTGGGCACAGTCGGCACTCGGTGAATGTTGGTTGAATGAAGGAGAGGGATGAAGCCCGCAGTGGCTGCTGCTTGCCCTTCTGAGGATAACAGCAGATGCTTAGCTCTGTGACTCAGCGGGGCTGGGCCACGGGGCGTCCAGGGTTGACTGCTTCTCCAAGGGCACAGACAAGAAAGGCTGCCGGAATCTGGGCAGGGGCTGTAGGGTTCCAGAGCCCCACCCGAGAGGAGGAATCTGGGCAGGGGCTGTAGGGTTCCAGAGCCCCACCCGAGAGGAGGAATCTGGGCAGGGGCTGTAGGGTTCCAGAGCCCCACCCGAGAGGAGGAATCTGGGCAGGGGCTGTAGGGTTCCAGAGCCCCACCCGAGAGGAGGAATCTGAGCCGGGAACGAGGACAGGGAGGGTGCCTTCGTTTGTCAAACTCCTGCGAAATCCTCCTTAGAAGGGGATCGCTGGAAAACATTCACCCATCATCCCAAACCCGGCTCCACTCACGCGTGGCCTCGGCATTTTCCCTGTAGGTTTGTGCCGACGGAGCGTCTACCATCGGGGGCCACTTCCTGCACCTGGTCTTGCCGTAACTTTCCAGGTCATTTGTCACTTTGCCATTGAACTGCCGGTGATGCCACTGGTGACCATTCCTCATGTTGGAGTCCTTCCTAGTTTGCCCGCGGTTTCAGTTGGTCTGAACCACCTTGCAGAGGCCGGGTCACCGGTGAGACCTGTTCAGTGCATGGCCCTGCGTGGCTGGGAGGAAGGCGGGTGAAGGAGCGGCAGGTCACACTGCAGGGCCCTTAGGTCCAGGCCGGGAGCTGGGCGTTATTCCACAGGCTGCGGTGAACTCTTGAGGGGAGTGAACGTGTGCCGGACACCTGCCGCCGTGCTTCAGGCACCATGCGAGCCAGGGGACACCAAGGTGCATCCTGAGGGCTGCAGTCTTCCTAGGGTGACAGAGGGAAAGTGCCCCTCGGATACAAAGAGAATGAAATGCTGGGGGGAGCCCTGGCCAGTTTGGCTCAGTGGATGGAGCGTTGGCCTTCGGACTGAAGGGTCCTGGGCTTGATTCCGGTCAAGGGCACGTACCTGGGTTGCAGGCTCGATTCCCAGCCCAGGTTGGGGTGTGTGCGGGAGGCAACCGATTGATGTGTCTCACATGGATGTTTCTCTCTCTCCCCATTCCTCCCCCGCGCGCCCCCCTCTCTCTCTCTCTGGAAATCAATGGGAAAATACCCTCAGGTGAGGATTAACAAAAAACAAGTGCTGATGGGAGGCAATGGGTTGCTTTGCAATGGGAGCTGAGGGGGAGGAGCTGAGAAGGCCGAGGGGACGGTGCTGGGCCTCTAGGTAGACAGGGTGCGGGAAAGGCGGTTCTGTAAGAAGTTCCTGGGACAAGGCTGAGCAGCCAGAGCGCGTCCGGGTCCCCGTGACTGGAGCGTGAGTTTGTGGAGGGAGGTGGTGGCGGTGAGACTGGAGGGCAGTCTGGGCTTTTTCCTTCAGTGGTGGGGAGCCACTGAAGGCTTTTGAGCATGGCCTGGCCTAGGCTTTAAGGACAGCCTCTCTGGCTGCAGGTGAAGGGAGTGAGAGGAGCCACAGGAGGTCCAAAGGCGATTGGGACACTTTTGCCAGAGTCTGGGCAGGAGTGGGAAGGAACCAAACGGGGGCGGGGAGGGGGGGGCGGGGGCGGGGCGATGGCGGGGGGGGGGGGTGCGGGGGGGGGCTCCTTTCATCTCCTGGAGCCCCTGGGGCCCCACCTCCTGCATAATCAGCCCCAGACCCCAGAGATGCTCCTTCCTCTGCTCCTTGGGGTTTCAGACAGGCCTTCGAGGCTTCCTGTCTGAATCTTTCATCCTCCCATTGCGGGGCGGCAGGCGGAGGAAATGTTGAAGTGTCGGCTCACCTTATCTTGCTGCTATTATCATGTTTCCCGTGTCATAGTAACAGAGCAGATGTCAGGGCTGTTGCTAAGGGTTCCCTGGAATATTAATACCTGGGTGTAGAGCCGGCGGCTCTCGCAGGTGTCGCCGAGGCCTCGGGAAGCACCGCTTGGTGGCAGGTATTCTTTTCTATTTGTCCCTGCTTTTTCTCCCTCCTGTGGGCCACCCCTCCTCGCCCGCCTCGCGGCCCCTGCACAGCCAGCTGTCTGGGATGGCAAGCCTGGCAGTAGCAGCCGTGCCAGCCGCCACTCTCCCCTCCCACGCCCAGGGCAGGCGTGCCTGCAGGTCACACAGCCTTCCCTGCAGAGGCGGGTGCAGGCTCCGAATGCCGCCCAGGGCAGCTCTGCAGGCCTCAGCTCAGGCCTGGCCCTGGCATGAAGCCCCTTTACAGCCCCGCACGGGCCCCTGTGCAGGCCCCGGGCCCTTCACAGATCCCTCTCCTCAGGGCTCTGGCCCTGGCATGTGGGGGGGAAGTGGACTGGGTGTTGTTTTTTAAAGATTTATTTTTTGTGTAGAGAGAGGAAGGGAGAGGGAGAGAGATAGAAACATCAATGAGAGAGAAACATTGATCAACTGCCTCCTGCACACCCCCTAGTGGGGACTGAGCCGGCGACCCAGGCATGTGCCCTGACACAGGGAACCGAGCAGGTGACCTCTTAGTGCGTGAGGTGGTGCCACCCCGGCCGGCAGCGGAGTGGGTTTCCTCGCCTCTTGGGTCTCCTCTTTGCCTCTCCATCCGGTCTTTTGGCCTTTCCACTGCTCACACGTCTGAACATCAAACTCTAAACAGCTCTGAGAGGATGTTTGGCCAGGTACGGCGGTCAGGGTTGGGATTTTCTTCACCAAATGCCATTTGTATGAGTTAATGTTGCCATGATGATGCTGCATAGCAACCACCCCCAATCTCGGTGGTTTACAGCGTGTACTTACGGCTCCTGAGCCGGCAGGTCGGCTGCTGCTCTTGGCTGGGCCGCACGTGTCGTTCCTCCGGGCTCGGCGGCTCAGAGAAAACCTCCACGCCTGGGCGGAGGCTACACTTCGTTCTCTCTGTCTGCAGCCCTTGCTGGTGGCCTTTGCACACAGTCCCCTCCCAGCCCTGCGGTGTCCTTCAGCCCTTCCGTTCCACTCCTCTTCCCGCTCTTCTCCCTGTATCATCCCTTCTCTTCCCCGAGGCAGCACATCTAGCCCACACCCTTGATTCAGTGGAAGCTCCCCAGAAATAGAATCAGGGCCGCAGGAAGCGCCAGGTCTAAAGGCGGGAGAGAGAAGCACACCAGGCGTGGCTAAGAGGGGCTGTCCTTGCCGGGACATTGCCTTTGTCCCCGTCCTGCGCGGTCGGTGGGGCGGGCACCTGTGGTGTATGTGATCCTTCTCTCGGCAGGTGGTTTTGCCGTCCAGGAACCTTTTTCTGAAGTACACCTTAGAGACTGCTGCCGCTGGCCGTGTTCCTCCCCCACCCCCACCCCCACCCCGGTGCTAAAGTGGCTGTAAGTTTTGGAGGGTTGGCTGTCAAACAGCAGTGTGTTCCTGGTTGGTAGCGATGTGGAGTCACAAGGGTCTGCCCTCCTTCCATCCTCACTGTGAGGCTGTGGTGGGGCTGGAGACCCCCACCCATTTTAGAGAAGAACATTGAGCTCACCCGGCCAGCGTGGCTTAGTGGTTGAGCGCCGACCTATGAACCAGGAGGTCGAGGTTCAATTCCTGGTCAGGGCACATGCCCAGGTTGTGGCTCGATCCCCAGTGTGGGGAGTGCAGGGGGCAGCTGATCAATGATTCTCTCTTGTCATTGATGTTTCTCTCTCTCTCTCTCCCTCTCCCATCCTCTCTAAAATGAAAGGCTAATATGCAAATCCACCGAATGGCAGAACAAGGGTCACTCTGACACGCACTGACCACCAGGGAGCAGATGCTCAGCTCAGGAGCTGCCCCCTGGTGGTCAGTGCGCTCCCACAGTGGGGGTGCCTCTCAGCCAAAAGCCCTGAGCCGTGCTCATGGCTGGCGAGCGCAGAGGTGGTGGCAGGAGCCTCTCCCATCTCCCTGGCAGCGCTAAGGATGCCTGACTGCCAGCTTAAGCCATCAGTCGGACATCCCCCGAGGGCTCCTGGACTGCGAGAGGACACAGGCTGGGCTGAGGGACACCCCCCTCCCAAGTGCACGAATTTTGTGCACTGGGCCTCTAGTATAGATATATTTAAAAGAAGAACATTGGGCTTAGAGGTGCTAGCTGACTGCCTGGGTCACTCAGGGCTCTAAGGACAGTGCTTCCTTGATTAGGTTCTGAGCCCATGAGTCTGTTACGGGGTAGAGGCCTTCTTCTAAGTAAACTTGGATGTTTGTGGAGACGAGGCCTTTTATTCGTGATTGCATTCTTAAACCAGCTTATTGGAGATTTACAGTTAGGTTCTTCCCTCTTTGAGCTCTGACGGGGAAATGCAAAATGCACGTTATGCAGAGGGGACACATTGCCTTCAGCAGATCTTTTGTCGTGAACAATTGTACACACTCTTTGGAGAGCCTGTGAACAATTGTGCACACTCTTTGGAGAGCTTTGAGTGCTGTGAGCATTCCTGCAGTAAAATCTCAAAAATGCGTGAAAAAAGTACACTTCCTTTCTCCTGTGGGAATTTATCCGAAGGAAATAAGCACCGATGGGCACAAAGGCTTATCTCCCAGGATATCCGTTTTAGGGTTGAATAAAACAGGACTGGAAATAATCCGTGTGCCTCCAAGCAGGAAAACGATGAAATGTATCCAGAACACAGTTGCAATCGAGAATCATCTTTTGAGGACTTTTAATAATGTGAACATGTACAATGTGATAAGAAAGCAGCGCAAACAGAGGATGTAATAAAAAGCGAATTTTATTTAAAATCTATACACAGAAACCTAGAACAATGGGAAGATCTTACATTAAGATGTTAAGAGTCTTCATGGCGAGGGGGGGGGGCGGGTGATGAATGAGTGTAGGCTGTTTTTCTTCCTAATATTCTCAGTGCCCAGGAGACAGCCACGGGCGGCTGTGTTATGGCTGCTGCTCGTGGAGAGCGGCTGTGACTACAGCACTTCTGCAGTGACTGACACCCAGTGACGAGAGTTTTGACTTGAGGGAGACAGGACTTGGATCTCCCTGGACAAATGTTTGTTTTCACAGATCTGCCTCAGAACGTTACCTGGGCTTGCGACCCTCCATTCCCCCAGGAATTTTCTCAGGAAATCATCACCAGGCTCCCGTTCCTCCTCCCCTCCCCCACTGGCCCCAGTATGGTCCCCTGAGCCCCCTGCTGCAGACACATCAGACACATCAGACAACCACACATATTACACACACAGCCCCCTGCTGCAGGGTTGAGGCGCACTCGGGATGCAGCCTCGCAGGCTGGTCTGGCCCCTGCACTCATTCATCACCTGGGGGCCTCGTGGGCACACTAGCCCCGGGGAGCCACTCAGCTCTCAGACGGAGCCCGTGGGCACTGACTGCCCCCTGGGGAGCCCGAGGAACAGGCTGCCTGTGAGCAGACCAGTTGCCGAGGTGGGAGGTGGTAGAGCCGTCTCTGCTCCGAGCACGTCTGGCTCGTTGTCTGGCTTCCTCCTTGTCTGGGAAGGGCCATCTCTGATGACATCGTTCGATTGAACAGATAGTCACTGCGCACCTTCCCTGTAACTGGCCGGTGCGGGGTGGAGAGAGGACACGGGGTCCGGGGAGTCCACGCCTGACCGGGCGGGAGAGATGGCGCACTTCACAGAAGGGAGGCCTCTGGGGCCGGTTCTCAGCTAGAACGTCCACATCCCCCAGGACCGGCTTCCTTCCCCAGCAGAACACACACACACTGCACATACCAGACACATCACACACACCACACATATCACATACATCAGACACACACACCACACATATCACACACCATACATGACCACCCCACACACATGTACCATGCACACACCACACACACATACACAAACACCACACACACCATACACAACCACCCCCACACCACACATACTACCCCCACATCACACACACCACACATATCACACACACCACACATATCACACCCGTCACACCCACATCACACATATCACACACACCACACATACCACACACATCAGACATACCATTCATATCACACACCACATACATATCACACATACCACACACATCAGACACACACACCATACATGACCACCCCTACACATACATATACCACATCACACACCACACACATACACAAATGCCACACACACTATACAGAACCACCCCCACACCACACACACATCCCACATACCATACATCATGTACATCAGGCACACACGCCATAAATGACCACCCCCACACATACATATACCACACACAAATCACACACCACACATATACACAGACACCACACACATCACACACAACACACATATCACACACTATACGGCACACATGCCTCTTCCTCAGCCTCTTTCTGTCATGGCTGGAAGGACTCTGACAGGCCTGGCCCATCCCCCCCTTCGCTTAGAGGAGGACCAGCTCTCTGCAGCCTCTTCCCACTGACCCGCTGCCTCTGCTCCGCCAGGCTCTGGCCATTCCCCTCCTTCCCCTGCGAATGTGTGTGCTCCTTCCCTGCCTTTTCCTCAGCTTCTTTAAGCCTGTTTTGTTCCCTCGTCATTTGATTTCTGTCCAAGACAGATCGACATTTATTAATACACGGGCACATCCCTATTCAACTCACATGACCCTGCTCTCTGGAAGTGGTGAGTCCCCAGCTCCCAAGAGGGTCTGGGCCGGCGCAGCAGGGCCTTGGGAAGGGGCCCTCCCTGACACTCCTCCTCGAGACCCACCAGATGGGGAGCGGAGCCCAGGAGGGGTGTGCCGGGTGGCGGTGGGCACAGTTTGGCAGGGAGCCCTGGCCGAAGGGGCGTGAGAAGCTGGGACGGGTTGGCTGGCGAGTCAGGGCCGGCAGCGGCTCAGACTGAAGAGGTTTGGAGAACCCAAGCTGGCTTCGTTGGCAACTTCCTAAAACACGGCTCCTCAGGCTGCCCTTCCTCTCCCATCTGTCCCGAGGTTGCTCTGCGTGGGCGAAGGACAGCTGTGCCTTCTGAGGTGCCAGCCGCAGCCCAGCAGCCCCTGGGTGGGGCCGAGTCCTCACCCCGTGAACCTGCTCAGCCACAGACGTAGCCTCGTGAAGACCCTCCAGCCAGTGCCCATGGCCCAGCCCCGGGAGGAGACGTCCTCTCATCTACCTAGACCTGCAGCGTGGACTCCAGGGGCTCATCTTCCCTGAAGCTCCACGAATGAGGGGGTGGGGGATCCGGGGTGCTCTCCTCCTCCCACACCCGGCAACGAGGCTGGGGTGAGGGCTCAGATCCCGCCTCCCAGGTTGGAGCAGCCACCAGCCTCCCCCAGGACCCTTCCTTAGTCCCCTGCCTGCCACCTGTGCCTCCCTCCTGCAGCTTGGCAGGGCAGAGCCGGGCACTGCAATTGCACAGGGCAGTCCCTTCAGCCTCGGGTACCGAGGAGGAAACGGAGGCCCAGGCTGTCCCTGGTCTTCAGTAAGTTTTCATAAAAGGCAGACTTCCTTTTTTAAAAATATGTTTTTATTTCTAGAGCAAGAGAAAGAAAGAGAAACATCCATGATCTGCCTCCTGCACACCCCCTACTGGGGATGGAGCCCACAAACCAGGCCTGTGCCCTGACTGGGATCGAGCCAGTGACCTTTCAGTGCATGGGATGATGCTCAACCAACTGAGCCACACCAGCCAGGGTGTAAAAGCCAGACTTTTATGGGCTTTTCTCTCCTAAGTGAGTCTTCTCTCCGCCTTCCTCACTGCTCTAAAACCCTTCCCTCCGCACGTCCGGCACAAGGTGCAGAGAAAGGAATATTGGTTCAGGGTTAGTAGACTGGCAGAGTTAGCTCTGTGACCTTTCCTCAGCTGCTTTTTCTCTAAAATATATTTTTATTTAGTTCAGAGAGGAAGGGAGAAGGAGAGAGAGAGAGAAACATCAATGATGAGAGAGAATCATTGATCAGCTGCCCCCTGCATGCCCCCTACTGGGGATCAAGCCTGCAACCTAGGCATGTGCCCTGACCAGGAATCAAACTGTGACCTCCTGGTTCATAGGTTGATGCTCAACCACTGAGCCACGCCGGCTGGGTTTTTCTCAGCTTCTTAACCTCCCTTTCTCTTCTGTGCAACAGAAGAAACAATGATTAGATTTAAGAACGGGACAGAATACGCTGTGGGTGGTCACAGAGTTGTTTTGGCTAAAGTTTTAAAAAACAAAGAAAAGAAATTGCCCTCAAATGGGTCAGAGGACAGATAGATGTTAGTTTGGGGCCCCCTTGCCAGTGATCCCCAAACTCTGGGAAGTGATTCAAAGGGTTAAAGTGGGATTCATCCCCTAGAGAGTCATTTGGGGTGCTTTGTTTGGGGCGATGCGAACTTGCTGTGTCTCTAAC
Source organism: Plecotus auritus (assembly GCF_963455305.1). NCBI lineage: Eukaryota > Metazoa > Chordata > Mammalia > Chiroptera > Vespertilionidae > Plecotus > Plecotus auritus. The sequence continues at coordinate 36,239,441 of NC_137774.1, forward strand.
TGTGTTGGCTGCTGTTTCCTCCTGGATGTCCCCACCTGTCCCACCATAAAGGAGGTGAAGGTTTGAGCACGAGAGCACAGGATCCCTTCTTTCTTCCCGCCTCCTCCCCTGCCCAGCTCCACACCCTTTTGGTTCAGAAGCTTCTGTAGAAGAGGGGCTTCCCATCCTGAGGTTCCTGGCTTGCCCCTCCCTCCGAGGTCACCCCCTGCCCCAGTGAGGATACCTAGCAGAGAGGGGCGGGCACTCCAAACTCGGGGCGCCCAGCTGCCCCAGGATGGGCAGGAAGGCCCTGAGCCTTCCAGTCCTGGGAGCAGTGTCCTGAGATGTGGCGGCCCCTGCAGGCAGAAGCAGGAGCTGCAGCATCTGTGAGGCAATGATGGGTAGGTGCTGGGGCACCCAGTTTACCCAGGACACAGCCTCTACAGCGGGAGAGACCCCACTTCCATTCCTTAAAGCTCCAGAATACTGTAGTCCCCGCCCCCCCCCCTTATCTGCGGTTTTACTTGCTGTGGTTTCAGTTAGCTGCCGTCTGAAGATATTAAATGGGAAATTCCTGGAATAAGCAATTCATGTTACAAATGATGCACCGTTCCGAGTAGCATAATGGCATCTCATGCCATCCTGCTCTGTCCTGGCTGGGATGTCAATCATCCCTTTGTGTCGTGTATCCGTGCTGTTTCTTCACTTAGCAAGTGTTTCGTTATCACATCCACTGTCACAGTATCGCAGTGCTTCTGTTCAGCCTTATTTTACGTACTAATGACTCCAAAGCACAGCATTATTGTGATTACTCTCTTACTGTGCCTAATTTATGAATTAAACTGTATCATAGGTATTGTACGTGCATCCACTGGAGGTCTTGGAGCATATGCCCCGCAGATAAGGGGGGGTCCACTTTATTTTTAATATAATAATAATAAAGAAACAGGGCGACTGAGTTGTAGTATGTTTTAAATGTTTGCTTGGAACAGGGTAATGCTTTTGACACCCACACAGCAGTGTGACTGTGCTATTCACAAGATAACAAATTAAAAAACAAACCACAGAGCACTAACGGCAGGAAGCGGACACCTGTTTAAAGTTGTTTGTGAGTCTCATTTTTTACCCCACCTGTGTTTTCCTGGATTGTATGTTAGTCTCCTTTGAGAGATCAAGACTTGGAATCTGAGGAGGCCGTTGATGATGGTGGCACCCCAGCGTGGGCCTGGCCATGGGGTCTCCATGCATCTCTCTCCTGAGGTAGTCCACAGTGGGAAGCAGGTGCCTTGAATGTGCTTTCTGAGTGGGATAGAGAGACTCCTGAGGTCAAGGTCGTGGACTTGGTCCCTGTGTGGGTCAGTTAGCTGTAGTCTGCACGCTGCCCCCTGCTGGTCATCACAGAAATGGGTGACATTGGTCTGGAACAGCCTTTTTCAAACCATGGTCTGGGGGTCCCCAACAGATTAGGAGGTCTACAAGATCAAAATTATTTTCATCATAATAATAAGACATTTGGTCTCATTGTCTCACAAATGTGAAGAGTTTATTGATATGGTTTCAGATGCCACATTAGAACTAATCTTTAAGAAACAACCAACTGTTGCGTTTCGGTGCAGTGGGAAAGATTAGCCACAATTATCTGGAAATATGCCTCCCTTTCCAACCTTGGTACGTATCTGTGAGAGTCTGGATTTCTTTCATGCGCTTGAATAAAACCACATATCGCAAAAGATTGGATGAAAAATCAGATGTGAGCATCTGCTGGTTTTTGTTAAGCCATCCATTACAGAGATTTGTAAAAATGTAATACAATGCTATTTGTCTCACTAAGGATTTTTGTTTTGAGAATATAGTTATTTTTTTAAAAAAATATGTGAACATCTAATGGGTTTAATATTTTTATTTTTTTTAGAAATTCAACAGCATAAAGAACTTTTCTTTAGTATATTTTTTAATTGATTTCAGAGAGGAAGGGAGGGGGAGAGAGAGCTAGAAACATCAATGATGAGAATCATTGATCAGCTGCCTCCTACACGCCCCCCAACAGGGGATCAAGCCCGCAACCCAGGCATGTGCCCTTGACCAGAATTGAACCCAGGACCCTTCAGTCCGTAGGCCGACGCTCTATCCACTGAGTTAAACCAGCTAGGGTGGTTTATTATTTTTAATGAATTTTAAGTGTTTTCTCTGCTTAATATCTAATATTAAAAATATCAATAGCTATAGCCCACATCACTTGGAGTCCTCAAGAATTTTTATAACAATTTAATGAGATAATAATTCTCATACCATAAAATTCACACTTTTAAAGGTGAATTCAGTGGTTTTTGTGTATTCCTCAAAGTTGTGCAACTAACTCCAGATCATCAAAAAGAAACCCTGAACCCCCTAGCAGTCATTCCCCATTTCTTCCCCCCCCCCCCCCGACAATTACTAATCTACTTTCTGTGTCTAGATTTCTATTCTGAATATTTCATATAAACAGAACCATACAATATGTAGTAGTCTTTTGTGTCTGGCTTCTTTGACTTAGATTAATGTTTTCAAGGTTTATCCATGTTATGGCCAAATAGTATTCCATCTATATATATAAAAGGCTAAGTGACCGGCCGACTGGCCAGTAGGTATGATGCACACTGACCACCAGGGGGCAGACACTCAACGCAGGAGCTGCTGAGTGACAGCAACTTTGCAGAGTGCCCGCTCACACTCCTGGACCTCTCGGGGGATGTTGGACTGCCGATTTCTGCCCGATCCCCGCAGGCCAGGCCGAGGGACCCCACCTGCCGGAGGGACCCTGCTCACTCCGCAGATGCCCTTTGAGCCCCAGTGCCGCCCCAGGTGTGGCCGGCCGGGGAGGGACTGTGGGAGGTTGGCTCCAAAGCGTGTCCGGCCCTTCTCCCCTAGTCCCGCCCCAACCTGCCCATCTACCTTCTAATTAATTTCCTTTCAATGTGCATGAATCTGTGCACCGGGCCTCTAGTTGTATGAAAAGCCACATTTTATTATTTTATCAGTTGATGGACCTTTGAATTGGTGCCACTCTTTGGCTGTTATGCATAATGCTGCTGTGGACATTCACACACAAGGTTTTGTGTGGATGTATTTTTCTGTTCTCTTGGGCATATCCCTAGAAGTAGTTTCTGGGTCAGATGGTAACTCTGTTTAACATTTGAGGAACTGCCAAGACTAATTTCCAGCCTCAGTAATTTTTCAGAGTGTAAAGGAAGAAGTCCTGTGACCCCGACTGGTTTGGCTCAGTGGACAGAGTCTCGGCCTGCAGACTGAAGGATCCCGGGTTCAATCCTGGTCAAGGGCACGTCCCTGGCCCTGGTTGGGGCACATGCAGGAGGCAACCCATCGGTGTGTCTCTCTCACATCACATCAGTGTTTAAAAAAAGAAAGAAGCCCTGTGTTTGAGAGCCACTGGGCTAGGTGGGATTGGACATGGGAGTGTGGACAACTCAGCACAGCCTCTCGTCTTTGTCCTGGGGTTGAGTCCCTCAAAACCGTCTCTCTCCTCTGTGCTCCTTTCCCCTCTAACATATCCTTGGTGGCAAAGAGACAGCCAGTACGCCCGACTGTGGAAGTTAAGCCACCAGGGAGTTCTGGAGTAGGGTCTCGTCGCTGCAGATTTTGAGGGTGCCCTCTACACCGTGTCCCCCGCAGTTGTGCAGGGTGGCAGCCTGGCTGCAGCTGCCTCTCTCTGCCTCCTTCCTGCTCTGGCACCGGGATCGCTGGCTGTGCAGAATCTCGTGGGGAGCAGCGTCTGTGAGGCCTTGTTAGCAGAGCTGAGGAAGGCAGCTGGCTTCAGCCACCCATGTGCCTGGGCCGCTGCTCCGGACCCCCTCCCCAAAGAGGGGCTGTCTAGCCATAGCCCCCAACCGCTGCCCAGGCCCCTCCTGCGAGGTGATGGGCGAAGCACAGCAGGCGCTGTACTTGGAGGGAGCAGGGATTGGCCTCCTCCCCGCCCCCCAGGGGTTTGCCAGGCTTTTGAAAGAGGAGTTTGGAGGGAACAGTGTTTGGCTGGAGGAGTGATTCTGATGGTGAGACTCCAGGTGCCAGGGGCAGCGTACGGGGATAGGTTGGCAGTGCCAATGTGTGGAGCCTGTGGGACCTGCCTGCCATCTGCACCCCAGCCAGTGACACGCTCTTTCTTTTTGCTCTTATCCCCCCAGAGGTGACTCCCCACGCTGGCTGGGGCTCCGAGCATGGCCGACACCATCTTCGGCAGTGGCAGCCATCAGTGGGTTTGCCCCAATGACCGGCAGCTCGCCCTGCGAGCCAAGTGAGTACCTTCTCTTCCTTCGCCATCGCTGTTCCCTCCTTTCTTTGCAAGATTCAGTCCCAGGGACCCAGAGAGAGAGGTTTGGAGACAAGTGCCTCTCGAATGAACACCAGGCTCCATGCCCTGGGCTGGGCCCTGAACAGCCATTCACTCATGTAACCGCCAGGTGGATTTCTCTCCATTTCTCAGGTGAGGGGAGTGAGCCGGCGCCCCTTGCCAAGGCACTTACCTTGTACGTGTCAGGCCCAGGGCCACACCGGATCCTCCTGACGCCCGCACCCGTGTTCTTCGTCACCACGGCTGCAGGGAGCCAGGCCACTTCCTCCCCTTCTCTGTGAAGAGCATAAATCCCTGTCACTGCATCTTCAGCCCCTGAGCCCCGGGAGGCGGGAGCCGTGGGTCGCTGGAGGCCCACTTTGTAATTGAGTGCCTGTCACTGACAGAAGGACAGAGTGAATGAGGAGCTGAAACACACACACAGCCAGCCTCGGGCGCCCAGGCTCCTCCACGCTCCCGTCCCATCACAGTCCCTGCGGTTCCCGTTTGTTCCCTGGGGTCCTGGTTTTCCTGTTGCCTCTCCTCCTGGTGACCCCTCAGCTCCGTGCTGCTCAGACTGCTCTACCTGCTGTCCCCCTTCGGCTCAAGACCAGGGGCTCACAGATGCCCCTCCTGCCTTCCTGTGCCTGTCTCTCCAGGGAGTTGGGGGGTCCCTGGTGTCAGATAAGCCTAAGCATCCCCTTCATCTGTCAAACTGTGTCAATTACCAGAGACAGCATTTCCCAAATGGGACCGAGTTAAAAAAAAAATTGCGATTAGATGTTAGGAGCCTGCAGGGACCCAGAACCGAAACATCAAAGGGGGAGAGAAATTAATCCGAAATGCCCCAGAAGAGTGGAGTCCTGCCTGATCTGCAGGGATCTTTGCACAACAGTTAATTTGTCCCTCTCACCGGGTGGCTCAGCCCCCTCAGGGCAAGTACCAGGGAGGAAACCAGCCCTCTCCCTCTCTCCTGACGACAGGCAAGATGTGTCCTGCCTGGCGGGATACAAGGAGCCAGGGAGACCTGTGCTCTGGGGCCGGGGCCCGGGGTGACCCCTGGCCACCCCTCCAGCATTTCCGTCAGTTCTCCCTGACCTTGTCTTGCACTCAGCAGCAGCCAGAGCTGTAGCGGCATCTTTGAGAGGAGCAAATGCTTTTATCTTCTCCCCGGGGTGTGCCGCCATAATGCCAGGCTCCTGGTAATGCCAGGCTCCGTAAAGGCCTGGCACAGATCCCCACATCCAGGCACTGTGCTGAGAGTCCCTCTGGGAAGCCTGGAGAAACTGCCTTTCCTAGCTCTCGCTCGGTCTGTCCTTCTGTCCTCCAGCCACCATCAGGCATTTTCTGAACCCCGACCGTGTGCCTGACACTGGTTACACAGTAGCAAACAAGTCCAGGCACTAATGGAGGTGAGTGAGCTCTGCACACACACTTACCCATGTGCTGTGACAGTGGGGGGTAGGGAGGTGCTGACTTCATCTGGGAATTGGAGAGGCTTCCCTGAGGGTGTGACACTTGTGTTGATCCTGGAGGAGGGTTAACTGTTAGATGGGGAGATGGGGGAGGGGCTTCTAGAAGAAGGAACGGCATGTGCAAAGGCCCTGGGGTAAAGGGAGCAAGAAGAGGACCTAACAGGAGGCCCGTGTTGAGGGGAATGCAGAGCGTGAGTGAGACGGTGAATGGGGTAAAAGGAAGATGGAGAGGTGGGGCAGGGGCCTGATGGGGCAGGGCCTGGTCCTCCAGAGACTCACATTCTGGAGGGGAGAACGAGGGTCCCAACTTGCCTCAACATAATGTTTCAGCCTCTTATTGCAAAGTTTTTCAACATGGTCCCATTTGGGAAATGCTGGCTCTGGTAACTGACACAGTTTGACAGATGAAGCATAAGCTTATCTGACACCAGGGATCCCCCAACTCCCTGGAGCTATGCCCAGGCCTTATGAAAACTGAGAACGGACACTTAACCATCTTGGAGGGGATCAAGAAAAGCCTCCTGGTAAAGACCGTGTCTAGAAGAATAGGGCTGCGCCGTGGGATGGGGGCTTGGCGGGAGGGGACACTCCCCAGGTGCAGGGCACAGCGTGAGCAAAGGCCTGGAGACAGCATGCAGCGCAGGGCATGGGGAACGGGGAGCAGTTGCTGCTCATGCATACCATGTGAGGCCAGGGGGCCAGGGATGGGGGCACCCTCTGGGGGACGTACCGATGGGTGCCAGGCACCACCGGAGGTTCTTCCCTGGGGGTTGCACCCTGAGTGGCCTCCTTTGGCTCTGAGGAGGGGCACCTCGAGGGAACACGATGCTCATTGGCAGCCATGCCCATAGTGGGAATGGGGCCTGATGGGACAGGGCTAGGGAGCAGGCAGGAATCAATGAGAACATAAATGGTCGGGGTTCAGTGGGTGAGCAGATAGCGGTGGGAAAGGAGGTTCGGAGGGTTCCCTGGGGGAGCCGGGCAGGGCCATTGGCAGCCGCTAGATGCTAGACGGGAGCTCCCCTGGCCAGGAGGCCTGCCGACTCCTGACTTGCCTTTAGAAAGCTAGAGGCATCTAACTGTGCCCTGCCTCTTTCCTCTCGGAGAAATGGGGAGGCCTGCTTTGCAGGCTGACACGAGGTCCAGTGGTGGGTGTCTGCAGGGCCTCAGGCTGGCACTGGGCCCAGAGGGAGCTGGCTAGGAGCTGCTCCCGCTGGGACAGGTGGCGGTGCTGGTGCCCTCCCTCCTCTGACTAGTTCAGTTCCCCTTATTTATACGGCCTCCTAACACCCACCTGCATCCACCCAGCAGCATGTCCCCAGCACCTATGAGCCTGGCATCAACAAATGTGCATGGAATGAATAGCTCTTGTCACTTTTAATTAAATAAATGTTTGTGCCGTTGATTGGGCATCTGTCTCCCAGCATACTCTAGTCTTCACGGCGGTGACTTTGCCATCTTGTCCATCTCTGTTCCCAGCACCTGGCACAGAATGTCTCAGAGAAGCTGGGACCCAGGGCAGGGCGCAGGGGGCTGGGCCTGCTGCTGCCACCCTCTCCCCACCCAGAAAAACAGGAAGGGTTTGAGTCCTTGCCCTCAGCCCTGGCCACAGCCACAGGAGGTGTCATCGCAGCCCAGTGGAGTGGCGACGGCTGAGCCCCTGAGCCAGGCCCCAGCCCACCTCTCCTTCTTGCCTGCCCGGCCACCTCTCCTCTCTTGCAGCTCCATTACCCTCCTGCCCTTGAACCCTGTCTTTTCAAAATGCTGTCCATCTCCTTTTATCCTCAAGGTTCATGCTAAACCTAATTACAGTTCTTCCCTATTCCTTACTAAGCGCCATCTCGCTTTCTTCTGTGATGCAGATCTAGGTTTATTCTTCTCTTGATCATCCTCTGTGCTCCTCCCTCAAACCTCACACACCATGGCCGTGGCCTTCTCCATGTGTACAGCGGGCGCATTCCGTGCCCCTGCCTCCCGGGGAGCGGAGATGGTGCTGCCGTCTTTGTGAGTGGGTGGCAGAGCCGGCACTTGGAGCCTGGCAGCTCCCTGTTCCCCGAACGCCTTGCGCCTGTGGCTATGGCGGGGTGTTGGGGTTTGCACTGGGGTGACCTCAGGCCCATGTTGTTCTCTCCCGAGGCTGCAGACAGGCTGGTCTGTGCACACCTACCAGACCGAGAAGCAGAGGAAGAGCCAGTGCCTCAGCCCGGCCGAGGTGGAGGCCATCCTGCAGGTCATCCAGAGGGCCGAGCGGCTGGACGTCCTGGAGCAGCAGAGGGTCGGGTAAGGGCCGCTCGGGCTGGCCAGAGCAGACCGGGGAGAGGAGAGCAGGGTGCTCAGTGCCAGACCAGGGGGCGGCCAGTCCGGTGCCCTCGTCCCAGGGCTGGCTTTTCACCCTGCAGTGAAGCCGCGTAACCCAGCCCATCGAAGCCTCAGTGTACCCGCCCGTGAGATGGGGATAGCGGCCGCTGTGTGGGCCCAGGCTGTGGGGTGAGAGTGTGGTGCAGTGCGTTAGGGACTGCTCAGCTCTGCACATGGGAGGGCCTGCTGCGGTCCAGCAGCAAGGGATTTCAGTCGAGGCTGCCCTGGGGTCGTCCCATTTGAGACTCCAGCAGGAGACACTCTCCAGCGTGTTCTGGGCTCTTGTCCCGGTCTTGGCCTCCGACCTCAGAGCAGACGACCACAGTCTTCCAGCCGCTTTGTGGGGTCTCGTGCTTGTTTCATTACAAAAGCCACTCACAGTTCCTGGAAAATCTGAGGAGCACAAGTGGGAGAACACAGATGCAGAGCTCATTTTCTACTAAATGTGTAATCATTTAAAAAGTCGGACACGTAGACATACCCGGTTCTAGACAATGAAAGACCCCTGCAGAGACCCCGCTCTCCCAGCAGCTCCATGTGCATGGCTCAGTCACTGTCACTGTTACAAGGAGGGTTTAGATCAGACAGACTCCTGGTCTCGCTTTTCTCCCACCCGACCTGGCTCTGGCCCTGTGCTGCCCCGGGCCCCGCAGGTGCTCTGCAGACCCCCCAGCCGATGATCGACACCCAGGAGGGTGTGCGGGGAGCAGGGGGTGTTCCATGTGGGCTCCTCTGCGCAGTGGAAAGCACCGTGCCCGCTCCTCCCTCTGGGCTGCTCCCATTGCCTGGCCCCCTCTGCGAGCACTGGGTTTGGCAGGGGCCGAGAATGGCCCAGAAGGCAGTGCCTCAGGTCCATCATCTCAGAAGGAGGAGGTGGGTGCATCCCGTGTGTTTCGTGAGTTAGGAGGCACGAGGTCATACTGGCAGGGGGTCCCCGAGAACAAGCGGGTCAGGCCAGGGCTGATGACGGCTTTGCTCCAGAGGCCCTGTAGGGCGTGGGTAAGGGACAGTGACCCCATGGAGGTCAGGAGTGCTTGCTAGAGGGCAAGGGGGAGAGGCAGCCTCCTGCCCAGCCTGCTCTCCCTCGGCTCCAGGCAGAGTCTGGGAGCAGATTGAGTTGCCATGGGAGTGGGGCCTGGATGTGGACCCACTTAAGAGCTGTGTGACCCTGGCAAGTGACTTCCCATCGCTGAACCTCAGTCTTCTCATCTTTAAAATGGGGGGAAATAGCATCTTCCTCACTGCGGGGTGTGGAGGGAGTGACAGTGAGAGGAGATAGTGTAACCATACTCTGTCCTTCATTCATTCAAGAATTTTCGCTGAGTGTCCGGCGGGCACTGGCGACGCTGCTGCCAGCAAAACGGAAGTGGCTGCCAGTTCCACAGGTCGCAGCATTGCTGACAAGCTGTCATGGAACGGGTCACAGTGGGCCGAGGGTTGTGGCACCCCGAGGAGGGCACCTACCCCAGGCTCAGTGGGGTTCCGGGAAGGCTCCTGGGCACTCAGCATCAGAGGTTCAAAGACGGGCTCGTCTTCTCTTTCTCCCTCTGCTTCATCCGCCCCGTCGCTCAGACCAAAGGCCTCGCGCCTTCCTGAGTCTCTCTTACCTCCCCTCACCCCAGGCCATCGAGGCTCTGAAATACAGCCCATCCCAGTCTCCATCTCCCTTCCCTGGACTCCCACCACCTGCTGCTGGCTTCCTCCCCCCCACGTCCCCTGTAATCCTGAGTGAGCTTTTTAAAATGTCACTCGGGTCAAATCACTCCTCTGCTTAAAACTCCTCCGTAGCTTCACGTTGATCTGAGAGAATAATCCAACTCCGTGTTGTGAGCGACAGAACCATGTAATCCGCCTTCCTCGCCCCTCCCGCCTGCTTTCATCCCAGGCTCCCTCCCGTGTGCTCGGAGCACAGCCACCCTGGCCTTCTGATCATCCTGATGGCAGGCCCCTCCTCACTAGGAACGCTCCAGGCTTCCCCTCTGCCTCGGGCTTTCCCTCCCCGGCTCTTCACATGGTTTGGTCCTTGTCATCCTTCAGCTCTCAGCTCGGATGTCCTGAGAGAGGCCCCCACTGATCACCGTCTAACATGCCCCTGACCCTCGGAGTCTCCCTCCCCCACCCACTCACTTCACTTCAGAACACTTTCCCCTCAGAAGGCAGTTCGCTTGTTTCCTTGTGTCTGGACTTTCTCCCTTTATTGAGCATAAGTTCCGTGAGAGCAGGGACCATGTCTGCCTCTGGCTTGTTTGCCACAATATTCCCAGCATCCAGCACCTCCTAGATGCTCAGTATTGGCGAGTAAGTGAATGAGTAGGGGTTCTAGCCAGGGAAAGAGGTGAGGCAGGGAACAGTGTCCCAGGTGAGGGAACAGCACGTGAGGCCTGTGTCGTGTGGGGCCCTGTGGCAGCTGAGTGCAGGCGTGGTGGGGATGGAGACAGGAAGTACCTCCCATCGGGCTGTGTCCTGTGCTGCAGGCGGCTGGTGGAGCGGCTGGACACCATGAGGCGCAACGTGATGGGGAACGGCCTGTCCCAGTGTCTGCTCTGTGGAGAGGTGTTGGGCTACCTGGGCAGCTCGTCGGTGTTCTGCAAAGACTGCAGGAAGGTAAGGCCCTGCTCCGGCCCTGCCACCCTGGCTGCCCAGCCTGGACCAGTTCTAGTGCTGGCCCAGCTCTGTGGCTTTGCATCCTGGCTCCCAGGAGTGTGTGCATGTGTGTGCGTGTATGTGTGTGTGTGCGCGCTTTGTGTGTGTGTGTGTGTGTGCGTGTGTGTGTGTGTGTGCGCGCTTGTGTGTGTGTGTGTATGTGTGTGTGCATGTGTGTGTGCACTTGTGTGTGTGTGCATGTGTGTGTGCACGCGCATGTGTGTGCATGTGTAGGTACATGGCATCCTATGCTTCTTGGCGGGAGGGATTGAAGCCTGAAGGTCAGATGGCCTGCCTTCTAGGGCCAGCCCTGGGGAGTGGACCTCTGGGCCTCACAGGCCCAGGTGTGAATGCAGCTCCCCCACTAGCCACATGACCTCAAAAAACTTAAGATTGTGTTTTATCATCGTCCTGATCTGTAAAATAGGGATAATCATACTATGTACCTTATAGATTTATGCGGATTAAATACTATATGCAAAACTCTTAAAACCTTGTATGGCACATTAAGTACTCAGTAAACGTTACTGGTTTTTATTAAGTAAATACAACTCTCCTCTGAGCCAAATGGTATGCTAGGATTGCACTTCATGTTCTGTCGGTCTGCTCTTTTAGCCGGTTGTGGGCTAACTCTGGGTTAGGGGAATCCGAAGGACACGTGTCCATAACAGTCATTTCCCTCGGGTCCTGATAGTTAAAGTGGGAAGACGGTATTCTCTAGAGTGATGCTGATCGTAGCGGGACCAAGGTTTCCAGGACTAAAAGCAATCAGGAGGGCTGCCTGGAGGTGCTGGCTCCTGAAGCCTTCTGAGAGGCCAAGAGTAGAGTGAAGGGCATTCCGGGCACGGGAGAGCAGCACAGCAAAGACGTGGAGCTGGAAATGGGCTGGGCAAGCCCCTGGCTGTGAGGATGCAGGCCCGAGGGCAGGGAGAAGTGGACTGAAAGAAGAAAACACACAGGACGTGACATCCTATTTGACTTAGGAACAGGGGGAGCTTGGAGGAGGGACGGAGACGAGGTCATGGGGACTTGAAGACATGGGGCAGAACTGAGATCTTTGTGGGAGATGGGCCTTGTTAGAAGGAAGAACTCTCTGAGGGCCAAGCTGCATTTGAGCGGAGTGGGCAGGTCCACAGGGCCCAGGGCCCCTGGGAGATGATCAGAGATGTCACACAGACACCCTGCAGCCGTCTGCCAGGCCCGGATCACAGCAGAATCAGGAGAGCCCCCGGCCAAGCTTTAGCCCTTATAGGGGCACTGGTGTCTGGGAGGGGAGGACCGTGTCATCCATTCTCTCATCCAACAAACATGTCCTGGACGCCTCCTGGTGCCGGCACAGGGACACGGTGTGGAGACACAGACCCCGGCCTCTGGAACTGTGGGTAATTCATTACCGACGTGATTGAGTTACAGAGGCAGCCCTGGGGGCCTGGGAGAGCTCTAACAGGGCACTGGCCTATCGGGGGGCATCAGGGTCCCTCCACTCTGGTTCACCAGTTACTGGGGCGCTTCTATTTATTTCCATCTCCACTTCCTGCCTCCTCACCTTTTGCAGTGGCGAGCAGGTGTGTCCTGGAGGCGTGTGGCTGTGGGCAGGCTGCTGGAGCCATCTGACCTGGGGCGTGTCCAGATCCAGGCCTGGGGGCAGGTCTGCAGGGGCTCCTGGCCACACGGAGGCGGAGGCGTCTCCTGCAGGAGCCTGGCGGGTTTCAGCAGCCACACACTAACGAGTCTGGAGTCTGCTGGTGGAACCCTTGATGCGGGCACTTGCGGCAGCCACCCCTCAGTAATTGGGCCCGCACGCCCAGGCTGCCTGCCCTCATTAGGGGAGGGCTGTGGTGGGAAGGGAGGGGGCGGCTGGTTAATTAGAGAGGCCTGGCACTCCTAATTGCTCAGGATCTGAGTCAGCCAGCTTGCGGTTTAATTGTGAGTCGGGTCTCACCAGCGATGGGAGTGGGGGAAGGGCTGCAGGGAGGCCCCCCAAGCCCTGGGTGGTGCTATCACAGTGCAAGGGAAGCAATAGGATTTTTTTCTGGTTTCAGACAAAACGTGTCTCATGGTGTGGGTGCCAAGGAGGCTGCCCAGGAAGCGGTGGTCTCAGTGATGTGTGCCAAGTCCCGTGAGAGAGGATGAGGCAGCATCGCCCTCTGCTCTAAGCTGGTCCTTAGAGAAGTCCAGCTGCGTGAGGGGTCGGCGTCCCTGCTCAGGCTGGGGAGGTGCTGGAGGGAAGGCGCAGGCAGACCTGACCCAGGCCCCACAGCCTGCTCGAGGCTCTGAGGAGGTATGGGAGGGGGCGCAGCCGAGACCCCAGCAGGAAAGCTGGCAGTAACCTGAGGGCCACTAATCCCATCAAGGGGGCCCCACCCTCATGGTCTCATGGAATGCTGATCACCTCCCAAAGGCCCCACCTCCAAACCATCCCATGGGCGGTGGGGGCGGGGGGGTTAGGGCTTCACCATGCGAATTTGAGGGGCCCCACCCATTCAGTCCATTACACCTGCAGAACAGAACCTGGGGGTTGGGTGGGATCTGTGTTTAACAAGCCCTCCAGGGGTTCCAAGTCTCTTTAGGTTTGAGAACTCCTGCCCTAAGGTCCCGCCCCAGGCCCAGCTCAGGGTGGTGGGGAAGGACCTGGAGGGGCAGGCCTTCCCTCTGCTTCTCTTCCTCCCCTCGCCCTCCCCTCCCCACACCCGCCCACGCACCACACAACCCCCACTCCCCTCACACCACACCTCCCACACCCCCAACACACAACCCCCCATCCCCCACTCCCACACCCCCCACCCCAGGGCAGAGTGTCCTGCGCCCTCCCTCGGGCCCTGCTGGTCTTGCCAACAGTGCACACCGAGGCCATGGTGCCACCTTGTGTGTCCTGTGGAGTCTACCAAGCGCTTTCACACCCGTCACCCCATTGGTTCCTCAGCGCAAAGCTGTCAGGGAACTGGAGCTGAGGCTGTTTCCCAGGCCCAGGTGGGAAACGGGCTCAGTGGGCGCTGTGTGGCCTCTGGGTCACCTGGCTGGGTAGTGGGGAGCTGGGTCTGCCCCTCCGTCCCTTCACCCTGTGAGCTTTTCCTTCCTTGGAAAAGCAGGGATATCTTTCTAAAGAACACAGGGAGAGCTCAGCCGGTGTGGCTCAGGGGTTGAGCGTCTACCTGTGAACAGGGAGGTCACGGTTTGATTCTCAGTCAGGGCGCATGCCCAGGTTGCAGGCTCATTCCCCAGTAGGGGACGTGCAGGAGACGGCCGATCAATGATTCTCTCTCATCATTGATGTTTCTCTCTCTGTCTCCCTCTCCCTTCCTCTCTAAGATCAATAAAAATATGTTTAAAAAAATAAAGAACACAGGAGAAGAAACATCATACTCAGTGAAATATTGAAAACTTTTCTCCTAAAACCGGGAATAAGACAAGTTCTTTGTATCTTCATCACCGCTTCTACCCAGGGTTGTACCGGAGGCCTAGCCAGTGTACTCAGGCGAGAACATAAAATGTGTGGCCTAAGGATCAGAAAAGAAGAGCTAAACTGTCATCATGTGTGTTTCCGTGGTCAGAGCGCCAGCCCGTGCACAGAGGGTCTCGGGTTTGATTCCAGGTCAAGGGCATGGTACCTGGGTTGCAGGCTCGATCCCCGACCCCGGTTGGGGCCATGTGGGAGGCAACCAATCGATGTGCCTCTCACATCAATGTTTCTCTCTCCCTCCCTCCCTTCCTCTCTCTAATAATCAATGGGGAAAATGCCCTCGAGTGAGGATTCACAAAAACAATTAACTATCATTATTCACGAATAGCATGATTATATAACTAGAAAATCTGAGAGAACCTAAATGCAAATGGCTAGCATTAGTAGGTGCCTTTAGCAAGGCTGCTGTATACAACTTCCGTGTACAAGAAAATTGGTATTTCTATACACCTAAGACAAAAATGAGAGAAAATAAGTCCAATTTATGACAGAGGGAACTTTGGTATGAGGTGGGTACAGAATGGTCTTTTGGATAAATATGCGAGGTCATTTGATATTCGTATGGAAGGAATGTATCCTGACCTTTACCTCACACCGCGTCAATTCCACGCTGATTTCAGACTTACATGGGAAAAGTGCAATGCTAAATATTTTGGAGGAGTCAGAGAGAGAGAGAGAGACAGAGAGAAACGAACACAGGAGTAGTCCCTTTAAGGGCCAAGGAGTGGGTGCCATATCAGCATGGGTGATGCCTTTGAGGCCCCCGGGAGCACCCAGAGGCCCTGTCAGAGACCGCCCTTCCCCCACGCTCTGTCCAGTGCTGGCCGTGGCCGGCTGGCTGCCCTCCCCACCACTGGGGGTAAAAATGTCTTTCCCTAGACTTTCAGAAACAGCCGGAATGTTCTCAGGTCGTCCCACTCCAGAAGCTAAACACTGGGGCTGGCTGGGCCCACCTCAGGGGTCCAGGGCCTGGGTGGTGGAAGAGTGGACACCCCTTGGGGGAGATGTTTCCTTCCTTCGGAGCCTGCTCAGCTCCCTAGGCCCATCCTTGCAAATGAAATTAATTTCATGAAGGGCTTGTCTCTGCAGAATTTGTTCATCCATTTCCTGCTACAACGTTTTATCGGGTCCTGACGATAGGCCAGGCCCTGGAGGTACTGTGATGAGCAAGGTAGGAGGTGGCCTTGCCCCCGTAATCATAAGAGCCAGTACTTCTCTTACTTACTCTGCGAGACACTGTTCTGAGGGCCCGTCACATGTTAACTCATTCAGTCCTCCTAGCAACCCTGTGGGCTGGCACTGTTATCATTCCCCCTTTACAGATGTGTAAACTGAGGCTCGGAGTGATTAAGAATCTTGCCCAAGGTGACTCAGCTAGTTAGTTGTGGAGCCAGTATTTGGACCACGCGGTCTGGTTCTGAGCATTATTGCCAATAACTGCTCTGCTGCATCAACCCCATGGAATTACACGCTAAGAAAAGGCGATACGGGCAAGAGAAAATGAATACAGTCGTTCCAGAAAGTGGCAAAAACACACAAAGCAGGGAGGGAAGGGAGAGGGGGGAGGGGAGAGGGGGAGGGAGGGAGGGCGGGCACTGTAAGAGCCAGTGGGGAGAGAGTGGGAGGCAGTTATTTTATGTTGCGTACACAGCGAGGGCCTCAAATGAGGAGGTGACATTTGAGCTGAGACCATAACAAGAAAGTCAGATCTGGCAGAAAGGGTCCTGAGCAGAGGGAGCAGCGTGGACGAGGTGCGGGGTTGGGAAGAATGGGGTGTGAGTGAGAACAGAAAGAGCGCCAGGGAGGCCCCACAAGTGACCCTTCAAAGCTTTGAGGCCTGGCCCTTGCGGACTCTGTGGGATGGGGGCTGCTCCACCCTGCTCCCTGGATTAACTTGAGTCCCTAAAATAGGAGGAGGCAATTTTAAAAATTATTTTTAATTTGTGGTAAATATACATAACATAAAATTTACTTTTACAGTCATTTTTAAGTGTACATTTTAGGGGCATGAAGTATGTTCATGTTGTGCTATCATCACCACCATCCCCTCCAGAACTGTCTCATGTTGCAAAACTGAAACCCTGTCCCCAGAAAACATGAACTCCCCATCACCACCCTCCCCAGCCCCTGGCATCCACCCTCCTACTTTCTGTTTCTATGCATTTGCCTACTTTAGGGACCGCCTATAAGCAGTCATACAGTATTTGTCTTTCTGTGACTGGCTTGTTTCACTTAACACAGTCGTCAAGGCCCATCCAGGTGGTAGCAGGTGTCAGAGTTTCCTTCTTTTTAAGGCTAATATCCCATAGTGTGTAGATATCATGTTGTGTTGGTCCCGTTCGTCTGTCAATGGACTCTGGGCTTGCTTCTGCACCTTAGCTATTGTGCATGGTGCTCCCAGGAGTATGTGTGTGCAAATATCCCTTTGGGTCCCTGCTTTCGATTCTTTTGGGCTTGTCCCAGGAGCAGTTGCTGGACCACATGGTCGTTCTGTGTCATTTTTGGAGGAGTTGCCATCCTGCTTCCCATGACGGCTGCACCATTTTATATTCCCACCAACAGTGCACAGGGTGAGGAGGGTGCAGCTTGTTGCAGGGTCTCCCTCCTGAATGGGGGCGCGACGAAATCCATCCATGTCCCCCACTCCCCTTCCAAACCCAGTGCTCGGTGCCTCTGTCCTTCGGGTGTGGCCTCAAGAGCAGCAGCAGCCTTGAGCAATAGTCGCTTCATCCGAGCTGCCTCCAGACTGGCCTCGCCGTGCCCCTGTCCTCCTCAGCCTAATCAGATGTAGGAGACGTGAGCTTGTGCCTCGTTACCAGGATGGATTTTTTCATTCAGCTACTGATGTTTCCTAAATTCCCGGAAAAAGTCACTTACTTCGCCTGCCCTGAGGGCCTGCTCTGGCCGCTGTGTCTCCCAGGCTGCTTGGCAAGATTTGACATGGCTGCTGGTGTGGGATCGGAGGATGGGAGCAGACACCACACAGCATCCCGGAACACGTGCCTGCTCGGGATCTGACGCTCAGAACGTCCCCATTAGGCACGCTTCTTTCCTGCTGCTCTGGTGCCTGCGGTGTGACTTTCTTCCCCCAGAGGAGCTTCTTTCTTGCCACGTGGAGCAGTCCAGAGACCAGTCTGTTCACCCTGTCATGCCACTGCCCTTCAGATTAAAGTCAAAGGCAGCTGCGGAGCTGCCAAGAGCCAGGGTGAGCTTGGGAAACCTTGAGACCCTCTGGTGGCAAATCCCAGAGCTTCCTGGAGACCAGCCTTGTGGCGATTCCATGAGAACCTGTGATTCCAGAGAAATGTGTGGGTGGTCTTTCCCCATTGGGAGTGGGAGTGGGGTTCTTGGGGTACCACTGGAATAAGGATTTCCAGAGGCCCCCATTGAGGATGAGGTATGGCAGAAAGCATTCTTTCCAAGGAATTGCGTCCCTTCAGTAAAGCTAGAAGCGACCCCAGTCTCCAGCGTTTCAGCAATAGGCTAGTTACAGTCCATTAGTCATTGTGTGTGGGACCCACATGGCTGTGGGCGGTGTGGGCGAATGTAGGGGAACAGGAGCGTGAGAGCCCCACCAGCCAGGAGTCCATCAGGAGGAACCGCGAGCGTGAGAGCGCACGCCTTCGTTGTAGGGGCGGGCCCCTTTTTCCTGCCGAGGGCCATGTGGACATTTACAGCATCATTCGCGGGCCATACAGAATTATCACAGAATTATCCGCTTAAAAAGTAGCCTGCTGTATTGGGTCAAACATTTCTTTTTTTTTTTTTAATACTTTTTATTGATTTCACAGAGAGAGATAGAGAAACATCAATGATGAGAGAGAATCATGGATCGGCTGCCGCCTGCATACCCCCTACTGGGGATGGAGCCTGCAATCCGGGCATGTGCCCTGACCGGGAATCGAACCCTGACCTCCTGGTTCATGGGTCGACGCTCAAGCAGTGAGCCACACTGGCCGGGCCAAACATTTCATTAACTCACCCCTCATGCCTTGGCAGGGACAGACCAAATGATTTCGTGGGCCTTACACAGCCCGCGGGTCAGATGT
Source organism: Plecotus auritus (assembly GCF_963455305.1). NCBI lineage: Eukaryota > Metazoa > Chordata > Mammalia > Chiroptera > Vespertilionidae > Plecotus > Plecotus auritus. The sequence continues at coordinate 36,257,729 of NC_137774.1, forward strand.
TCCCACCCTGGTTTAGGGAATTAAATATTCCAAATTTTGCCCCCTTGCAGTGGCCACGCCCATTCGGGCCCATAACCTCTGTTCTCAGGTATGACTGACAGTAAGCACCCAACTTTCCTGGGTGTCTGTCTCCCACCTGTCCAGCCCCCGCCCCCAGCAACCTGCTGGGAGTAGATGGGAGCCCCCCCCCTCCGCCCCCCACCCCCGGAGTGTAAGGCTGCAGCTTCGCGGCAGAGCTGCCCACAGGGCAGGCCTGTGAGGTGTGGCCTTCTCTTTGCTCCCTTCTGTTAGGAATGACTAGGTTAACCACAATGGCATCTCCTGCAGCCCTCCAGTCCACTTAGCCTGCCTGCGTGCCACGCCCTGCCCGCCAGGCGCTCCCGCTGTGACAGAGCGTGTAGTGCAGGGGAGGAGGGCTGTAGGAGCAGGCATGGAGTGGCCCCAGGCAGAGGGCGCGGCTGGCACCCTAGAGCTGTGTGAGCCGGGCCTGGAGGTGGAGACCCAGGTGCCTGGGGAGGGCAGTGCAGGAGGAGGCACAGCTCTGTAGAGGCAGGGGGCAGCGGAGTGCAGGGACTGGGGGCATTTGGCATAGCAAGTGGTTTGTGGATGTGGGGGAGTCGGCCGGGAGAGGGAGGCGGGCCGAGGAGGGTGGAGTGAATGAAGTGAGGCTAAGAAGTGTCCTATATGCAGCAGAGCCATCGAAAAAAGGGGTTCTATTCAGGAAGCAGGTGGGTCTCTGGGGAGGTCAGGTCCAGAGGCAGACCCGGAGCGGGACTGCATGAGAGAGCCTATTGGATGCTCTAAAACAGTAAGCCAAGTTGTACTCCAGAGGCACAGACGCGTCAGCTTTAGCTCACAGCTGTGGCCGCTGCCGCTGCCTGACCTGTGGGGGCCAGTGCAGGCCCGAGGAGCAGGTTCTGGGCCAGTAGACAGAACTTGGTGTATTGTAATGTTAAAGCAATGGCAGGTTTGCTTTCCAAGTCTCTTTGTCTCAGGCTGGGATTGAGTTCGTGGCCTCTTAGCAGGGGGACGCCAGTGTGGGGGTTGGCTTGTGCTTCTGAGATGCCCCTTTGTCTCTGATGTTTCTGTGATGCCGTATACCCTTTACAGCCCCCAGGAGGGAGGCAGGCAAAAGACAGTGATTGAACCCATTTTCCAGGTGGAAAAACTGAGGCTCTCAGAGATGACTTGCTCCTGGTGGCATAGCCACGGCCTCACATCTCAATTGAGAACTTTGCTCACTCTTTGGGGGGTAAAAAGAGCTGAAGACTCATAGGAGACACCCCCCCCCACAAAGGAAGGTGATATTTAGTACCAGCTTGCCAATTGGGTGCGAAGGCCATTGTTGACTAAGTGCCTCTAACACTGGAGAAGGGATCGTAGGCCCTAGTGCTGACCACCCACAGAAGTGTGTGGCCCCCTGGCTGCCCCTGAAGCAAACCTCCCCACAGAGGTTTGTCGCACCCCCAGGATGCTGGGTGGAGCCTGGACACATCTGGGAGTTTGCAAGGGGTTTGTGTTTGCTGAGTCGTGGATGAGAGTCACTGGGAGGCCCCTCATCGAGTGAGCAAAACGGTCTATAGGCCTGGGTTGGGGTCGAGCTCCTTCCTGAGACAGCTGTCTGGCGCCCCCTCAGGCCCCTTGCCACCGGAGGAGCTTCGTGGCCCTTCCCCCTGGGTCTGGTCATTGTACATTCGAGAGAACGCAGGGAGCAGGAAGCAGTGTTGGCAAATCCGTTTAGCAGCTGTTACCAGGAACGGTAATTCTGGGCAGCCTCTTGTCCTCTGTTGTGGTAAATAACAGATAATGACATTTCCAGTCCACGGTGTGGCCGGGTGCTACTCACGCAGGCCTCACCTCACCTCACCGCTGCGTCCTGCAAGCTGCCACACCTCGGAAGGCCTGCCATTCGTCATTGCTCTCAAACCGCCCGTCTCTCCTGCCGCAGCCTTTCCAACGCGGCCCTGTGCTGTACGCGGACCTTAACTTGGGGTGGATGGAGCCTGCCTTCTGTCCCCCGAGGGTGGAGGGTGGGCAGCAGGTGCCTCTCCTGCTGCTGGGGCAGCTGGGAGGGGCAGGGAAGGGGGAGCCAGCTTCTCTTCAGAGGCTGCCCTTAGCCCCGGCCTCCAAACCAAGAAAGAATCAGGCCTTTCTCAGACGCAGCTTGGGGGATCTTGCCTCGCTCCCTCACGAACGAACGCTTTCCTCGCCCTTGTCATCCGCCTTCTGTCGGGGGGTGACTCTCCCAGGTTACAGGTGGAGAAACTGAGCCTGGGCGGGATTATGATCTGCCAGGCCGTCCAGAGCCCCCTCTGCCCAGGAAGCACCTCTGCCGTGCTGAGTTTCCAGGCGCAGACAGGCGTGGGCTTCGGCCCTCCAGGGAGCGAGCGAGGCCTGAGCGCCTGGGGCCACTGCACGGCCTCCCCACCAGCTCCCGGCTGCCCGCGGGGGAGTCTCATGAGCCTTCCAGCTCATTCCCTGCACCTCTGCTTGTTCATCTTGCTCAAGTGTGGCTTGATCAGGGCGCTCTGCCCTGAAGTCTTCAGTGGCTCCCACTGCCCGCAGAATGAAGTCTGACCGCCTGCACGCGGTGTCCAGGGCTCCCAGTCCATTCCCTGGGCACAGGCTGCTGACTTCAGCAACGTAAATGAACCTCCCGGGCTGGGAGTTCCGGGGCCTGAGGGTCGGCCCGACTGCACCTGCTGACTATCACTGCTCTCCTTGGAGTCACTCCTGCACATCGCCAGGGTCCCTAATTGCTCGTTAGTGCTGCTGCTGCTGCTGGAATGTCCAGGAGCCTGAGGGTGTTTGTCCAGGCTGCTGTATTTTTCAAATAAAAAAATCTGTTCCAACGACAGGTATTTACTGGCTTTGAGGATAATTGACTGTGTCCCAGGCCCCAGAGGGGACGTGGGGAAGGGAGTGGGTATTTCCACACACACTGACCTTCCAAAAGTTATGATGACCCTGGAAGTCAGCAAAGACAGTGCCAACCTCTGGAGCAGCTGCCGAGGGCTGATGTGTCCCCGGCTGAGCTGGTAGGGGCTGAGCTGGGGCGGGGGGTCTCCCGACCTGGGCCAGCAGGGTCTGTGCAGTCACTGGAGAGACGTCAGTAGGATGCAATCAGCACTCCTCTCTGGACGCTCACTGTGGGAGCACACGGGGTTGCGGGGGGGGGGAGTAATTAGCGCTTGGGGTGGGAGTGGGGGTCAAGGAGAAGAATATGTTTGCGTTATTCCTAAGAGATAATAGAAGCTCCCTAGCCATGAGGCACAGCCTGGGCAAAAGCATGGAGGCATGGGAATCCCTAGAGTGTTGGGAGCAGACAGTGACGCTTGGCGGGCACGATGGGCTTGGCGAGGCCGCAGAGCGAGGTGGGGGCCACGGCCTTCTGTGTGCATCCGTGTTCTTGTCTTTCCGCCCCTCAGCCTGTGAGCCTTACCGCGCTCTCGCCGAGTCCGGGGCCTGGCCGCAGCAGGGCCGTATGAAGTGTTTGCTGGATGCTCTTGGCATCATCGGCCCCGACCTGCAGTGAAGTCGCTGCCCACCAGACCTCTAGGGGGAGGCGTGGCGGAAGGATAACTGAGGCTTCTGCCTCGCCTTCCGACAAGCGGGGCTGTGATTTCAGTGTCTTTGAGGTCATGTTGAGACCCTGGGCACACGCCCTACGACTGTCGAATTTCAGAGCTAGCGTCTTCGCGGCAGAACTGGCCCGGGGGTCCTGGCATGGCCGGTGCTGACCACAGCCAGCGCCTTCCCTCACGCTGGGGGCTTCGTGGGAGCCCCCGAGGAGCCAGCCGCCATTGCAGCCATTAGCTCAGGGGCTGCTGAGTGGGGCAGGGCATTATCAGGACTCTGGATGTGAGGATGAAACAACCCCAAATGATCGAGCCTCTTCCTGGGCCGTCACTCTGAGAAGCAGGCTCCTTTAACAGAGGCTGGACCAGGGGACTGCGGGTGGCAAATCCTCTGTGGGAGGCCCGGCTCCAGGGCCCCGGAAAGCAGAGGTGGGTTATGCAACCAGGGCTGGGCTGGGGAGGCTGCAGCTGGCTTGTCTGGCCGTCAGTTCCCTGCGTTCATGCTCCCGGGATGGCCGGTGTCAGTCTCGGAAAGTGACTGGGCCCCTTCTCGGCTCGTGTGGGGGTCACAGAGAGTGTGGGTGAGAGGTCAGATCGGGACGTGGACCCCAGTCCGCCCTCCACTGGCTGCCCTTGTGTGACCCGGGACAAATTACCTAAGCTGTCTGCCCCGTCTCGCCTTGTTAAGTGAATAATCTGTGTCAGGCACGCCTGCTGAACCCCGCACACGGCGTGTTATATAAGCCCTTGTTTTTATTGTTATGGACCTGGGTCTGCACCCTGGCTCTGCTACCTCCTCGTTACGTGAACTTTGCCAAGCCCCCCAGCATCTCGGGGCCTCCAATAGCCTCATCCACGACATTCGGACCATAAAACCCTTCCTCAAGGGGCCATTGTGAGCGTAAATGAGATGGAATGTGATCATGATAATGAGTGTTGAGTGCTGAGCTCGGTGCCAGGCATGGACGAAGTGCTCAATAAATGGTAGCTGTTATCATTATTATGAGTTGTAACTCTAAGCGACCATGAAGCGAGGAGCAAGACAGATGTAAGCCGCTTCCTTCACCCCCGGGGCCTTCCCTGCCCCGACTCCCTCCCAGCCGGAGCAGAGGTGGAGAGGGGCAGGTCGCGTGTGACCTGGCCGTCCCGGGAGACTGCTAGTCCGAGTGTCATCCCTCAGTGATCCTGATGGGGCCACGTGGACCTGCGGCTGGAAGTCTGGGGGCCGTGCCCAGCTCAGGCCCCGTCACTTCCAGGAGCCCAGGCTGGTGGGCAGGCACAGAAGCCAGGGTTTCTTCCGTTAGGGCTAGAAGGAGCTAAGAAGGGTTCCAGGAGTCTATCCTAGCAGGGGGCCCAGCAGGGCGGAGCAGGCCGCGTGCAGGGCTCATGGAAGTTGGACGAGGGTCGAGGGTCGTGGTGCCCTTGATTGTGTTCGACTCCGTCTACCACCTATTCTTCCTCCCGAGCTGGGGGGCTGGGGCCAGGGAGGGGCCTGAGGTGTACTCCTGGCTGGGAGATGTTAGGAGGCTCGTGTTCCAGAGCCCCTGATCGGCCCCTTCTCAGAGGAGTGGCCAGTTCCAATGCACGTCGATCTCTACTCACGTAACCGTGGGGAGAGGCCCCACGCGGCTTCCTGACCGGGAGCTGTGGGGGGGCTCTTCCTCTGTCCGGACTTTTGCCTTTCAAGACCCAGGCTCCCTTTGCATTAATAAGGGAACTTCCCACATTCTTTTTATTTAAAAAAAAAATGTTTTTATTGATTTCAGAGAGAGGGAGAGGGAGAGAGAATCATCAGTCAGCTGCCTCCTGCCCGCCGCCTACAGGTGAACCCACAACCCAGGCATGCGCTCTAACCTGGTGCATGGGTCGATGCTCAGCCACTGCGCCACACCGGCCGGGCTTCCCGCATCCTTTTATAACACTATTGGAAGTTTAAAAATACTACCCTATGCTTGAAAAAAGTGAATATGATAGTGAACGTGCTTTCCCACTCCACATGTCCCATCCCCGGGCCCAGAGGGCCTGTCACCGCCTCAGAGGAGAGGGACCCCAGACGGAGTCGCTGTGTGCGACATTCACAGAAACACACACGTGAGGGGCTCCCCCAGCCTCTGGGGCACATCTGGCCTTGCCTGAGACGGGGCTGTCTCCCGGGACGTCCCTGGCTGTCTCCCGCGGCCCTTTGTCCCTTCCGTGTTTATGTGCCTAATTCCCTGGTGCGACGGTCCTGCGTCAGCACCTTAGTCACACTCAGTGCTCCTGCACGCATGCCCGCGCGGTGTACCTCGCCCCCGGGGCTGTGTCGTGGGCACGTCTTGACACCTGACACGGAGCACATCCCTGGCGCCCAGCGTGCCATCCTCAGACGCCGTTGCATGAATGAGTGAATTCGTCAAGACCAGGTACCGTGGCTCCTGTGGTCCCCTTTGCTCAGACGTTATCAGGTTGGCTGTTTTTTTAAAACCTCCCTCTCAGCTTCAGATTGAAGACCCCTTCCCCACTCCCTGGCCCAGCTGTTGTTTGAAACCGTAGCTGCCTCCACCTGGGCCCCCATCACCCATGCTGCACGCCCCGTGGGCCCCATCGAGATGGTTCAAACCGCCTTTGTTTCCCGTGTTCTCTGGAAAAGAGGCAAAAAACGGGCACACAGTTTGTGGTCTCAGAGGTGAGGCGAGGATAACGTCACCTGGAAGAGTTAACAGGGGCCGGTGGGTGGGCCCAGCGGAGGGGGCAGGTGAGCAGCCATCACCCCAACCCCAGCCAGCCTGGCCGTCCCATCCTGCCTGAAGCGCCCTTTCCCCCGTCAGACACACGCAGTGGGGCACACGCACAGGCATGATCCAAGGCCCACGCGAGGCGTGATTTCTTGTTACGCGCTTGTGAATGGTCATAATCAAGAGCTGCTTCTCTTCCCTTTGCAACCCTCCCCTCCACCCAGGACACGGCGCCACGCGGCGCCGACTGCCTAGTGCAGTGGTCGGCAAACGGCGGCTCGCGAGCCACATGCGGCTCTTTGGCCCCTTGAGTGTGGGTCTTCCACAAAATACCACGGCCTGGGCGAGTCTATTTTGAAGAAGTGGCGTTAGAAGAAGTTTAAGTTTAAAAATTTGGCTCTCCAAAGAAATTTCGATCGTTGTACTGTTGATATTTGGCTCTGTTGACTAATGAGTTTGCCGACCACTGCCTAGTGAGTGGCAGGTGGAGGGAGGAGGTGTTTGGAAGCTCATCCTTAGGTGTCCAATGCTTCCTGTCCTCTGGGAGAGGCGGCTCGGGGCTGGGGACTGCACAGGCCAGGGGTTTGCGGCTGGTCCTGGAGCAGCGCAGCGTCACGTGCGGGAGAGAAGGGCCTGCTCGCAGGTGGCGGTGCTGCTTCTAGAAGCCGGTATTGCTGCATCGTTTTCCCTAAAACACAATCGGATGTTTCCTTGTTGAAGGTTTGATTTCTGGCAACGAGAACACACTGTGCGACGTGAAATGCATACGTATGGGGTCCCATCTTCACGTTGCTTCGTGTGTGCTGCTGTCGTTTGTACGTAGCCATTTCTGCCCTTCGTTGGGGGGTGTGAGCATCATTTGCAGTGTCGTTCACAGAGAGACGCGCTCACGGTCATTGTCGGTGGACTGGAACGCTTGGGAAAGTCCTTTTCCACGTGAGTCTTGCCAGTTTGTAAACTCCTCCATCCCCGGGGACACTCGAGGACAGCGGCTGTGCCTCGTTCATCCTCGTCGCTCCTAGAACAGTGCTTCGCACCAGTATCGACAAAACGTTTGTTGAATTAAAGCATCAAATATTTTCAAATTAACCGTCTTCAATATTCATCTCTGCAGCGCAGCGTACGTTTTCCTGGCCTCCTTGTACGGAACATTTGAGCACAATTTCATCCTATTTTGGTTGACTGAGCATCGCGAACGTCTCTGTCTGTGTGATGGATGATAATCCTGCCGCACCCTCGGGGCCTGTCGAGGGTGCGCGGCTGTTCCCCGGTTACTGAATGTTCCCAGACCGCGCCCGCCGTTCCTGAGAGGCGTTGGCGTCTGCTTGCCGAGCAGCTTTGTTCCCGGCTCTGCACCCCCTCCCTTCCTCTGAGCAGATCAGTTTGGGAACCCCCTGTGGAGCCAGGGGTTCTGCGTGAGGTGGGCGGGGACTCACAGTGAGGATGTGAAGGCCCACCTGGGAGCCAGGGCCTGAGTACAGGTGCACTCGCCTCCAAGGTCCACTTGCACTTCCTGCCTCTTGGCGGCGGTGTGGGAGGGTGAAGGTGTTTCCTGGCAGTGGCGGCGCTCCAGGGAGGCCAGGGGTCACCCAAGTGGCCGGGATTGTGAGGACGTCAAGGAGGGCGCCCCTCAGACATTAGGATGAGGCTGCATCCCAGGGAAAGGAGTCTGCACGGACAGGTAAGGAGGTTGGGGTGCATGTGGGGTGCAACCCTTAACAAAGGATGCTTAGAGTCCTCTCCCTGGTGTTTGGGCCAGCCTGGGGTCACACATGTACCCTGAGAGTGAGGCCTGCCGGCCAGCAGCCCTGCCATCCCTGGGCACCCTACCCCGAGTGCAGGCTCTCCCATCACCTCCCCTGCGCCGACACGTGGGTGTTTCCTGTCTCCCTGTTTCTCGTCTCCTCAGTAACGGGCACATTCTAGGAGGGACCACATCTTGCCTTCTCAACTGCAATAGTAAAAGTAGCTGCAGCTTGTTCATTCATTTATTCTGCAAACGTTCATAGTGCCAGACACTGGGAATAGGAAGGTGAACAGAACAGACCTGGCCTCTGCCCTCGGGGAGCTGACAGCCTGATAGAGGAAGTGGTGGCAGTCATAGAGCCACATGAACGAGGCTGAAATTCTGACAGCTGAGGACAAAAGGCAAGCACTTATTATGGAAGCTCCAACCAGGTAGGAAGTCAGGGAGGGCTTCCTTGAAGAAGTGGTGCTTTTGCAGAGGTCTGAAAGTTAATGAAGAGAGAGTGTCACCACGTGCACCCCAGACAGAGAGAGCAGCACGTGCCAAGATCCTGGGGCAGGAAAAACATAGTGAGGCCCAGAGACTGAAGACAGGCCCACATGGCTGGGGCTCACAGCACCGGGGCGGGGGCGGGGCTGGCAAGGAGGGAGAGTCTCTAGCCTGAGCAGGCCTCACGCCCCATGCGAAAGGGGCTGACTCCATCCAGAGAGCCACAGGAAGTCTGTGAAAGCTTTTATGCTAGCAGGGATGGGAGAAATAACATGATTAGATTTGCATCTTGAAAAGATCACTCTGGCTGCCATATAGGGAACCAACTGGAGGCTGGCCAAAGTGGGGATGAGGAGACCTGCTGGGGGGCCCCAGTGCAGGCGGGCCCTGGAGGTGGCAGCATGGATCGGGGAGGGTGATGGAGGGCAGTTGACAGATTTAAAGTTTTTGGAGATGGATTATTTGGGTGGGAATGAGGGAGAGTGAGGATGGAGGATGATTCTGGGTTTTGGCTTGTATGACTGACGGGTGCTGGCATCCCTACGGATCTAGGCATGCGGGACAGAACTGTGGTTACTGCCTGCTCTATACCATGTTCTGTGCTAAGCACTTCCATGAATCATCTGCCTTGATCCTCCCTGCGGTGGCATGAGTCTGCCTGTTACCAGTTTCACAGATGAGGAAATGAGCCTCCGAGAAGGTTAGTGACAAGTCTAAGGTTGCATTAAACGGCCCCAAAGTCTGTACCCCGTGGGCTAGGCCCTGAACCATCCCTTTCCCCGTGTGTGCTCTAGTCTGGGATATATGTTTGCAAAAGGAATGCATGAAGTGCCTGAGGCAGGATTGAGGGGATTGTATGTGCCAAGTGAAGGCCTGGACTTTTGTCACTTCTGCTCTGAGTGAGGCCCAGAGCTAGACTTGGTTTGGTGGACACTCAGACACAATACTAGGCTGTGGGAAGCATGAGGCAGCCATGACCATCGACCGGGGAAGCCAGTGCTCACTTGCCCAGGGCAATTCCGCTCAGTGGAAGCCCATCTCAGTCAGGGAAGCAAGTGACCACCCCCAGGCCCCAGAGCTATCCTTGACATGGCTGTGGAGGGTACCCTTTGCACCGACTTAATGTCACAGCTGGCTCATACTCTCACTGGATTTTTAAAATACTACCTGCTTAATTTTCTTTTTTTGCAACCTGGGAATAAAGACCAAGCCCGTAGGGGAAAAGGCTCATTATTCTCTTACTGATTGGAGACTTAGTAGAGGAGCAATTATGTATTACTTGAACTGGAGCATGTTATCTTTTTGCTGGCCTGGATTCCCCAGCCAGAGACACGACACAACTGAGAGATGGTGGGATCTGACGTGGGTTCCACCAGTGACGGCAGGCAGCCTGAAAACAGGGCTGTGCATGGGCGAGGAGGGTGTGCCTTGTCATACCACCCCCAGCCCTTCAAAGCACCCGACAGGGCAAAGGGAGGAGGGAACATTTGGGAGGTGCCACTCATCCACCCCCCCCCCCCGCCAGCATGGGAGCTGACCACCCAGCCTCTTGCGGGCATCTGGCCCTCACCACCTCTGTCCCCAGGCCAAGTTTTCTGTGAGCTGTGGTGTGTGGGTAGAAGACAGCACACAGCTCTGGGCACTCTATCCTGGTTTCTTTCTCTGTTCTCCACCAGCATGGATGTTTAATCAATCAGACAACATTTATTGAGGGCATGTGCATACCCATCCTTCGAGCCCGGCTTAAATCTCACTCCAGCAATGCAGCGGGCAGCCACGCAGCCTTGGCAGGCTGACCTGGGACCGAGCGTTGGGAACTTCACTGGGGACACATGAGGCCTGGGCCCTGCCTGCCCCGCCCATGGGCACTCAGCAGGTGATGGTATAGGAATCAGTAAATTGGAAGGCGAGTAGGCATCAGATGGGGAGGGGTGGGGTGGGGTGAGGCCAAGACAAAAGACAGGCTGAGAATGGCAAGCCCTGGATCACAGTAGCTGATTGGAAGTGAGGCCTTGTGGGGAGCAGTGGGAACAGGCCAGGGAGGGCGGTGGTGAGTGCTGAGGCACTGAGACCGAGGCTTGGGTCCTGTGGCCCAGTGCCATCCAGCAGAACTTCCTGCGATGATGGAAATGTTCTATTTCTGTGCCATTCGATGTGACGTGTGGCTATTGAGCACTTGAAATATGGTTAGTGTGACCAAGGAGCTGGGCTTTTCCTTTTATTTAGTTTTAATTAATTTTGATTTAGATAGCCACATGAGGCTGATGGCTACCATATGAGCTGGTGCCGGTCTGGAGGAGAATCATGCAAGGTTTCAGAACAGGGCACAAGGGTGTCACTGATAATAATAACTGGCAGGTATCGAAAGCTTATAATGTGCTGGTCGCTCTTCGGGTGAATCTCAGTTAACCCTCAAGACAACCCCAGGGGACAAATATGATCCCGTTTCACAGATGAGAACATCTGAGGCTTCCAGAGGCATCGCGTAGCTTGCCCACGGGCCCACCCAGGGCTGCCTCACTCCGAAGCCTGTGCCCAGAGCACCAAGCTGCAGTGCTTCGGAACGGGCTCAGGGCAGTGTTTCTGGAAAGCAAAGTTGGTGACAGGGCAGGATAGCATGAGGTGGGGACCCCAGGAGGACGGGGGCTCTGAGTGATCCAGGTTGAGACACATGATGATGAGCCCATTTGTAGGGCTTCCGGCGTGCAGAAGCAAAAGAGGGGGCACAGAGAAAGGGCCCTCTCCAAGAACGCAGCCTGCTGGCACCCGGGTCTGGGAGTTCCAGCCCAGAGCTGTGAAACGCGTGTCTGCTTTTTAAGCCACCCAGGCTAGGACTTGTTTTGTTATAGCAGCCCGAGCTGACTGCGACAGGGGCAGAGGCCACAGCCCCCCCACTTTTGCTGAATGTGTGGGGCAGGGCGGCCACAGTGTGGGAGGGAGGCTGTGGGGAAGCCCATGGAGGGTTGCTGGGGAGGCTGCTGGGCCTGGGCTCCCTGTCTGCCTGGGGAAACCTCTCTCCTTTGAGGAGCGGCCGCCCTCCCTCCAGAGAAATATTGAGGAGGGCGGAGCCAGACTCCCAGAACCAGTGCCATGGAGCTGATGAGCAAGCATATGCGGCTGCACGCTCATCCCCAGCACAGCCTGTCCCAAGTCATTCCGTGTCACCTCTGCCCATTCATTCATTGGAGAATCATCAGCCACACTCCCAGGCGTGTGAGCCGGCTCCTTGGAGAGCCATGGGCACCAGCTTGGCACTGGGCAGGGGAGGGCGTTACCCAGCTCTCTGAGGTCTCGAATCCTGATTGTCCCGACCTAGCAGTGGGACCTCCGGCAGCCTTCACCATCTCCGAGCCTCTATGTCCTCAGCCGCATGATGGAGAGCCGGCCTCCCCCCTCCTTCATACTTTGTTGCTTGGCACACACAACTGCTCAGGAAACGGCAGCGGGTCGTCTCGTGTTCTCTCCTTGTTCCCAGCACCGTTGTCTCAGTGGGAGGGGCAGAGCACTCTGTGCTTGGAGGACGGCTGGCATCGAACCCTATAAGCATGTAGAAAACTCAAGAGGAAAATCTCACCTCTTGAAGGGCCACACTCCTTTTCACACGTGCACCATTGTTTGTTCTGGGTAGGGGGAATTAGAAGGAAAACAGCCAGCCAGCTTCAGCACCTCCGTCCTCTCTCGTTACCCCTGGGGGAGGGGCCTGTGTGTATTTCCACCTTATGGGCTCCTGGGGGGCCTGTCCTAGAGGTAGAAGGGCTGGGGTGAGCATCGGGAGGGACATCGAGAGGCAGTCCTAGTGGAGAAGAGGGAATTTCAGGTCAGGTCACGGGTGGTGGCCCAGGGCTCCAGGGGGCGGGCTGCCGTGCCCCAGCCTGGCACAGATCCCAAACCCAGGCCTGGCACAGAAGTGGCCTGGCCCCTTCCTCTCCAAGGGACCCTGGAGCTCAGAGGGAGAGCAGAATAGCAGTGAGCACCCAGACAGGGACCCTCCCCAAGCCCAGGACCTTCTCAAGAGCTGGGAAGGGGCCCCGCTGTGACAGGGATGGACTTCCTTGCCGGCCCAGAGAGCTGGGAGCTTGGAGATTGCCTTTCATTTGGAGAAACAGAAGAAAAGTGACATTTCTCATACCTGAGTATTGGATGGTAGCAAACGCATACCCTCCCGCCCTGAGAATGTGTCGGCTTCCCTTCCGCCGAGAGCTGGCTCCCCTCCTGCAGCACTGGGCTCAGCTGCCCAACCGGGCAGTGACGACAGGCGCTGGGAAGCCAAGTTGGTGACATTTTCCTCTCCGTGGAGAGGGGTGTGCTGCTTGCTCGTTGGCAGCCTGCAGGAAAGGCCAGGCCATAGATCCAGCCTCCGCTCAGTAGTGGGGCAGGTGGGGGGGCGGGGCGGAGAGAGCCCCCAGCCTGCAGGGACGTGGCAGAAACATTGAGGAGCCCCATGCGCCAGTTCTCAGAGGAGGGCCTGCTGTCACCGAGGCAGACTGTACCCAGTTAACCGGGAGCACGTCTCGGCCCCACCAGGTCCCCCGCCTTCCGGGGCGTTTCACCTGGCCTTTCCCACCACCATGTCGCCGTGCATTTCGGGAAAGCAAGATACACGTATTTGGAAGTTGTGAGCTTAAGCAGCATAAAAGGTCAGCCACTGCAGGAACGAGGTTCTGGCTACTAATTACATAAGGGCTCTGGAGCCAGACCTGAGTCCGCCACTTGCTGGTGAGCTTGGCAGATTCCCAACCTACTTCCAGCCCCAGATGTGGGCCTTACCTGCGAAACGGGCCTGCTGCTTAGGTAGCAGGGTGCCGGGCTCGTTCCGTGAAGGGACTGGGCATGCAGTAAGTCACTGGTCTTTCTCGCGACAGCGTCTTCTCACATCCGTGACTTTTTTGCATGATTATACACCAATGTGTTTTCTCTGTTGCATAACATCTTCTGCTGCCCACATTTCCAGGGAGGGACACAGCCTGCTGTGCCCGGGCCATCTCGTATTCTGCTGCCTGTGCTTGGCTCTTCCACTCGCACTGGGCGTTTGGGCGGCGGCCAGTTCTCTGCTGTGGAACATGATGCAGCTGTGACTCTCGGGCAGCTTATTGTGATGTGCTCCTAAGAGAATGTGGTTGTGGGGGTGAATCTGTATCGTGGAGATTCATGGGTGGGCACGTCCATGGTGCCCCAGAGCCACCTGTGCCCTTTGAGTTAGTTGCCCTTCTGGCCTGAAGCCAAAGCCATCCCTCGGAATACGGCCAAGGGCTCCTCGGCTACGGTTTCCCCAGCCTCTCAGCTGAGGGGGAAGCAGCTCAAGTGACCTTCCGTGTCCTCTCTCTTATAGAAAGTCTGCACCAAGTGTGGGATCGAGGCCTGCCCTGGCCAGAAGCGGCCCCTGTGGCTGTGTAAGATCTGCAGTGAGCAGAGAGAGGTAGGGTGCCCAGGGCAACGGGTGGGGGGCACTGGGGCCGGGTCTGAGCCCATCCCATTGGGGGAAGTTCATGGTTGGTCAAGGGGAGGGGCTTCTCTGGAGATCAAGGAGGACCTACTGGGGGTGACCAGGGAGAAGGGTGGGGGATCACCTGCTGGCTTGCCCATTTTCACAGTGCGGAGGTGGCGGTGGGCCCTGGGTCTGCTATGCCTGGGGTCCCTGGCTTCAATGGGAAGCCCTCACACTGTCTGTAGGTTGCGTGGCGTTGGGGGGGGGGGTGGGCAGGGGACACCTATTATTATAGCAATAGTGACGTCCGCCCCAGGTTGAACATTTATGATGAGCCTGGCACTGCACTGTATGAATCCATTAAATCCTTTCACAATCCCCTATGAGGGTGCTGTCAGTATCCCCTTCCACTGAGGGGGAAATGGAGATCGGGAGGTGGGCACCCAGCTGGCTCCTGTGGGAGCTGGAAGTAAGTGCAGTAAGTGATGCCACCCTACAGTCCCTTCCGGTGCAGAGGTTCTGTCCTTCTAGTTCTGACCCCATTTCAGGAGAAGAATTGAAGCTCAGTGAGGCAGTCACAATGTGGGGCTTGAACCTGCATCTCCTAACCCCATACCCAGGGCTTTCCTCACTGTACCAGGATCGGAAGTGGGGCCACACCAGAGCAGGACGTTGGCAGGAGCTTCCGGGGAGGAACATGGGACGGGGCTGGTGGGCACAGAATGCGCCTGGCAGAGGGAGCGTGCCCTTGGTTACCACATGTGGACTGCTCTCCTTGCTTGGCACTTGGCATGTGCCTTTAATCTGAGGGTCCATGGGGTGCCTTCCGTTGTGGGAAATCCTCAGCCAGGCTGTCCTTGAATATTGCTGTCCCTGCCGTCCCACGCCTCCACTTCCGGAAGTCCTCGCGGCTACCGTGCAGAGCCTCTCAGCCCATCCTCCACGGCCCCCGCTGCCCTTGTTTATTTCTTTATCTTTCTGCACACATTGATCAGTCCTGCCTTCCAGGCCACTGCGTCTTTGGGACCGTCTCCCCACTGCTGGTGCTGCTGGTGCTGCTGGTGCTGCTGGTTCTCTCTCAGCGTCAGCTTTCCTCGGGTGCTTTGGAATGTGGGTTTGTGTGCTCGTCCTGAAGGGGGGGGGGTCCGTGTCCCCCTCTTGCTCTCCCTGCTCATCACCTCCACCCAGGTCCTGGGGGGCCCAATGCAGAGCCAGGTCTCTCGGGCTAGTGATGGGCTGTGTCCTTGGTGATAATGGGATTAATCCCCAGGCCAATCATCAAGCAGCCTGGCCAGGCCCTGGCTGTGTGGGTGTTGCTTCCGGCTCCCCTCTGTGTTCATATTCTTAGGTGAGCTCTAGTTTGGGGGTGGAGGGGGGAGCTCTGCTTCTTCAGCCTCTTTTCCCAGATGGGAAATCTCTTCACCAGCCCCCATTTTCAGTGGCTCTGGCTCTGGTCCCCCACCTCACGTGGTCCCTGTGCCCTAGATGACCAAGCTCCCAGTTGCCCCCACCTGCTGAGACCCAGAACTCCACCAGTTGTGCCTTCAGCTCCTCCACATAGTAAACGTTTGGTGTTTCTCACCCATCGAGATAAACATCTGGGTTTTGAACGCAGATGGGTTTACTTGCTGTTTGTAGAAACAGGCTCCTCTGTCACCGCCGTGTCTTCGGAACAGGGAAGGTACCCAACACGTGAACTGACATTCCATCTTGCCGGGAGGTCCCTGATTTCCCAGCCTGCAGCGGAGGTGACCATCTCTGTTTCTTAGAGACGCTGTAAGAATTCAGCCAGTTCCTTAGATGTACAAAGTGATGTACCAAGTGTACATGCCCTGCCTGGCACGGGTACTCTGTAAGCCTCAGAGGCCTCCCTCTCTCCCAGACAGAAGCGCCCCCTTGGGACGTGAGGTCCTCTGGACGTCTCCCCTAAGACGCAGCTCTCTATGAGGGAGGACATTCCTTAAAACAGCATCTTGTGGGAGACACCTCCGCAGGACACAATGACAGTCACAGCTGAGCTGTTAGAGGACAGAGATGAAGGAGCTGTCACAGAGAAGAAGGTGGGTGAGAGGCAAGACGGATGTCGCCAGTGTAATGGCTTAGTGGACGGCTGCAGAGGCAGCTGGCCCTGCCCGTCCCCACCTCCAGTTACCCTGGCATCCCTGAGAGCCAGTCCTGGGGTAGCGTGTGCGGGGTCCACCACCAGCCCGTCCTAATCTCCCGAGCACCGCGGCGCCCAGGAAATCTGAAATAGCTTAGGTTGAATTTTCTTATCTTTCTGAGGCAACGAGTGTGAAGCTGTGCATCATGCTATCACTTTGCCCTTGAATTTCCAGGGGCTAATACAACTTCGCAAGATGAAGAACACTACGTCCCATCTCTGCAGTACCAGGCAAACTGTGGGCACTCAGTGTGCACGTTCTGAGTGTGGGTGCCCTTGGGTACTGGACCCGGGTGCCGCCTTTTCCTGCCAACTTTTGGGATGGGAGGGTGACAGGGTAATTGGTTTGCTAGTGCCTTTTTTTTTTTTAATTTTGCTTAGAAAGAGATCTAATCACAACAAAGAGATAGCTAAATAGAAAGAGCATTTAAAATGTCATTTGAAGAGCCACTTACTGCTGGTTCTGAATCCGTGATAAGACTGAGGTGCTCCGTTCTGCAGGAGAAGCGCATCCTGACGGGAGAACTTGAATGTTCTGATGGAGACTCCTGCACCAGCGCTCTTATCTTTCCTTTGGATGATGCTTCACTCCCATCATCTCTGGCTGTGCTTTTATTTTTTTTTTTTAAATAAATCTTTATTCAGATTATTACAATTATTTCTCCTTTTTCCCCCCATAGCTCCCCTCCACCCATTTCCCACCCCACCTTCTGCCCTTACCTCCCCCCCACTGTCCTCATCCATAGGTGTATGATTTTTGTCCATTCTCTTCATGAACCCCCCATGCCCCTTTCCTCCTGAGAATTATCAGTCCACTCCCTTTCTATGCCCCTGATTCTATTATATTCACCAGATTATTCTGTTCCTCAGGTTTTTAATTCACTTGATTTTTAGGTTCACTTGTTGATAGATATGTATTTGTTGTTCATAATTTTTCTCTTTACTTTTTTCTTCTTCCTCTTCTTTAAGAATACCTTTCAGCATTTCATATAATACTGGTTTGGTGGTGATGAACTCCTTCAGCTTTTTCTTATCTGTGAAGCTCTTTATCTGCCCTTCAGTTCTGAATGATAGCTTTGCTGGGTAGAGTAATCTTGGTTGTAGGTTCTTGCTATTCATCACATTGAAAATTTCTTGCCACTCCCGTCTGGCCTGCATAGTTTCTGTTGAGAAGTCAGCTGACAGTCGTATGGGTGCTCCCTTGTAGGTAATTAACTGTTTTTCTCTTGCTGCTTTTAATATTCTCTCTTTGTCTTTTGCTCTTGGCATTTTAATTATGATGTGTCTTGGTGTGGTCCTCTTTGGATTCCTTTTGTTTGGGGTTCTGTGGGCTTCCTGGACTTGTAAGTCTATTTCTTTCACCAGGTGGGGGAAGTTTTCGGTCATTATTTCTTCAAATAGTTTTTCAGTATCTTGCTCTCTCTCTTCTTCTGGCACCCCCATAATTCTGATGTTGGTACGCTTGAAGTTGTCCCAGAGTCTTCTTACATTATCTTCAACTTTTTGGATTTTTTTTTTTTGCTTTTTGCTTTTTCGGTTGAGTGTTTTTTGCTTCTTTGTATTTCAATTCTTTGACTTGATTCTTGGGTTCCTCTATTCTGTTTCTGGGTCTCTGTATAATATTTTTTATTTCAGTCAGTGTATGTTTAATTTCTAGTTGTTCCTTTTTCATATCTTCGAGGGTCTCGTTATATTTATCGGCCTTTTCTAGGATATTCTTAAAAAGTCTTATAACCGTGGTTTTGAATTCTATATCCAGTCGTTTGTTTTCCTCCATTTCTTTCGTTTGTGATCTGATTCTTTGACCCCGCATTTTCACTGATTCCCTGAGTTGGTAAGGTAGATATTTGTGCTAGGTTTCCAATATGGCCCAGTGGGTCTGCTTCCCCAGTTAACCTGAGGTGGACACTCTTGGTGCACCCCTTTGTGGACTGTGTGTACAGCCTTGTTGTAATTAAGTCTTTATTGTTGTTGGTATCACTGGGAAGAATTGACCTCTGGGCCAGTTGGCTGTAAGGATCAGCTGTGTCTATGCTGGGAGAAGTTCGGTGCTGGAGACAGCCTTATAGGATTAGACTTGGCAAATTGCAATAGCCTCTGTGCTCAGCTTGGATGGGGTGGAGTCTCAGTTTTGGCGTCCTGTCAGCCTTGCCCTTGCACGCATGTGTGCTTTCAGTCCTCTGCCTTCCCCAGCTCGAGTCTCCGCCTGAGAGTCCAGACTCCCCCCATAAGAGCGTGGGTCCCCAGGGGCTCGCCTGCAACTGGGGTTCACTGCAGTCAGAACTGGGGCTGAGTGCCGTCAGGAGCCTCTGACTCCCTTTCACTAGGGAAAGCCTGTGGCAACTTCCGCAGCCTTTGTGCGCACTGGCACGCGCGCGCCTGCTTTCAGTCTTCCGCCTTCCCCGGCTCCCGAGTCTCCGCCCGAGAGTCCAGACTCCCCCCACAAGAGCGTGGGTCCCCAGGGGCTCGCCTGGAACTGGGGTTCACTGCAGTCCGAACTGGGGCTCAGTGCAGTCAGAATCCTCTGACTCCCTTCCACTAGGGAAAGCCTGTGGCAACCTCCGCAGCCTTTGTGCGCACTGGCCCGCGTGCGCCTTCAGACTTCTGCCTTTCCCAGCTCGAGTCTCCGCCCGAGAGTCCAGACTCCCCCCGTAAGAGCGTGGGTCCCCAGGGGTTCGCCCGGAACTGGGGTTCAGTGCAGTCAGAACTGGGGTTCAGTGCGGTCGGAGGCTTCCTTCCCCCTTCCGCCAGAGAAAGTCAGCCAGGCTCTCAGCCGCCCTTCCTCTCTGCGCGCACAAAGCCCCTTTGCCGTACCTCCAATTCTCTGTGAGCTTTCCTCTTTCCTTCTAGTTGTAGAATTTTCACTCAGCCAGCTTTCCTGTGGTTCTGGATGGTGTCCGTTCTGTCTTTTAGTTGTAGTTTTGAAATTGTTGTGCGAGGCAGCAGTTTAGGTGTTTACCTATGCCGCCATCTTGGTTTCTCTCCTCTGGCTGTGCTTTTAAACACTTTATTTTCTGGAGTGAGATGAACGCTGGTTATACGTCCCTGGGCTGTCAGGGGGACATTGCTGCCCGTTTGGTGCACGTCCGTGGTGCTTCAGCCCCTCGACTCCTGAGGGGCTTACAGTCTGATGCGTGTGTTCATTCGGGCAACCAGCACATGCTTATTGAGCATCTTCTATGTACCAGGCAAGACAGCTCTTCTCATGGGAGGGAGACCACAAACACCGTTAAGTCAATGCTGCCATGTCACAGGTGGTGATAACGTGCCAGGGGAGAGGGGGAGAGGGTGCTGGCAACAATGGGGGCAACTGTTATTTTATATGGGGGAGGCGGGGAAGGGTTTCCTGATCAGATGGCATTTAGCAGAGCTCTGAAGCGCGCTGTGTGGCTATAGGGATGAAAGCATTCCCATAGAGGGCATAGTGCGTGCAAAGGCCCCGGGGCAGGTGTGTGCTTGGTGATTTGGAGGACGGGCAAGGAGACCGGCGTGACTGGCTTTAGTCAGGGTCGGGAGAGGAGGTCGGAGACGTGGCAGCGGTCAGATCGTGTTGGTCCTTGCCGACCATGGTAAGGACTTCGGCTTTTACTCTGAGTGACATGGGGAGCCTCTGAGGGTCGGGAATGGAGGAGAGACATGACCTGAGTACTCCACCCCGCCGACCTGAGTCCCCCGCACCGTCTTTTAGAGGATGCTCTGGCTGCTGCGTTGAGAATAAATTGTAGACTATAATAACATCAGAGTCAGTAATGACATTTTATCTTCCTTATTTAATATTACCCCAGATATTTACATTCTTGACTGTTAGTTCGTGACCCTTAGAAGTTTTCATTTTCTTAAAATATCATATACATTTTACTCTTTTCTGATTCTAAAATTAACACGGCTCATCATTGACATTCACAATGTGTAAAAAAACATAAAGTAATACACACCCAAAATATCCGTAATCTTACCATCTAATCACTGTTAACATTTTGGCATATTTACTTCTGATCTTCTGTGTATTTTTTCTTTATATTGCTGAACATTTATCATAAATAGTTCTCAGTGTAATCAATAACTCTTTGCAAACATTCTGTCATAGGGATATTCTGCTCATTGAAGACACCTAAGTATTTCCTTCCCCCTTCTTATTAATAACTGCAATATATGTGTGGGTGCATAGCTTCTTGACCACATTTTAGATTTCATCCTCAGAATGGATTCTTAGAAGGGAAAAATAAATGTCGATGTTTATGTGCCCTCTTTTCTTATAGACCCTTGAGTTATTACTGTTGATTTATCTCATAATTAGCTGGTCTGTTATTTTAATCTTTTTAATAGGAGCCCTTGATGTAGATTTTCTGAGTCTCTTGCTATACAATAGCTATTGCCTTTATACAAAGAAGATAACTTGATTGGTAATATAATTGATCATAATCTCTTCCACTCAGAGTTCTGTGGATTTGCCCCTGTTGTCTACCAGCCTCATGTGAAAAGAGCCACCGTGAGGGAGAGGCAGCAAATGGGACAACTGGGAGAACCAGTACCCAGGGAGCTAGAGGTGATGGTGAAACCGAGAGAGGGAGGTAAATGAGGTTTGTAAATTAATTAAAAGAGAGAAGAGAAGGAGTAGAAACAAACTCAACAAACAGGACCTTTGAAAAAAGTGAGCAAATTTGAAAAAGAAACAAATGAACCATTTTCATTTCTGAAAATGACTGTTGTTAATGAATTTTAAAACTTAGTTAAGTAAATTTTAGAGCAACCTTGTCATTCCCATGATCAGCCACAGATACTTTCCTTTCATTTGCTTCTTACTGATTTTTAAAAAATTTTTTATTGATTTCGAAGAGAAAGGGAGAGGGAGAGAGAGGGGGGAACTTCAATGATGAGAGAGAATCATTGATTGGCTGCCTCCTGCACACCCCCCACTGGGGATCAAGCCCACAACCCAGGCATGTGCCCTTGACTGGGATCAAACCCAGGACTCTTCAGTCGCAGGCCAATGCTCTATCCACTGAACCAAACTGGCTAGGGCATCTTATTGATGTTTTTATGTTTGATCCCTGGTTGGCACTCCCAACAGCCTGGAGCACCTGGTCCCTGATTGCCACGCCACCGAAGGGCATGAATGTGATGTGTTTGTGACCACACCAAACTACACTCTTTACCTAATTAGCCGCTTGCCTTTTTTCGACTTGCTGCTTCTATAAGCATTCTTTTTCCCAACTCCCTGCCCCACCTCACCTGCATTCCTTCTGTGAATAGGTACAGGCTTTAGTCACTTTCCTGGTTTCACTGCTGATAAATTAATACACTCTGAGATGTGGTCAAGATTTAAAGAAAGGAACAGAGAATGAAGCGGTCCTCGGGGGACTGGTAAAAGAGCACCTCAAACACACCTGAGGAGCTCCAGGCAGGGCCCATGGCCCAGATGACAGTCTCCAGGATGCAGGTGGGCAGCAATTCAGGGAAGCCTTTGATGCCCAAGTTGAGAGAAAGAGAAGGCAGGGTGACAGGGCCTAAGGCACAGCATCAAGTTGTTTTCAAGGCAAGAATGGAAACATGGGGAGAAGTCCGAAGCCAGACCTATGCTTTTATTTCCCCTTTAAAGAACCTCACACAGCCCTAGCCGGTTTGGCTCAGTGGATAGAGCTGTTGGCCCTCGGACTGAAGGGTCCTGGGTTCGATTCTGGTCAAGGGCACATACTTCCTGTTGTAGGCTCAATCCCTAGCTCTGGTCGGGGCGCATGTGGGAGAACCAATCGATGTGTTCCTCTCACACTGATGTTTCTCGCTCTCTGTCTCTCCCCCTCCCTTCCACTCTCTTAAAAATCAATGGGAAAATATCCTTGGGTGAGGATTAACCAAAAGAATTAATTAATTAAATAAACACACAGACACACACACAGAGTGAGCAAAAGTAGGTTTATTGCCCCGTGGGACTCAATGGTTAGAGCATCTGCCTGACCACTGAAGGGTCTCAGGTTCGATTCCCAGTCAAGGGCATGTACCTGGGTTTCAAGTTCCACCCACCCCCACCCCCGTTAGGGGCGCAACCAGTCTTCTCCTTCTCTCTCTCTCCCCCTTCCTCTCCCTCTCCCTTCCTCCCTTGTACAATCTCTAGAAAGCAATGGGAAAAAATATGCTCATGTGAGGATTAATCAAAAAGAAATAAAAGTAGGTTTACAGTTATGAGTACCTGAATGAAACACAGAGTTTATTCTTGTATTGTTTACTAATTATTGTGTTATTTTCCATACAAACAACTGTAAACCTACTTTTGCCCTAATATATACATGGAAATAGAATTTTTATCTGGATATGCCTAGGTCATTTTCATTGATTTTTATATAGAACAAACATATTTGGCTCTTTGATTCAGGAAAGCTCTTCAATTATGTTTTTGCTTATTACTTTGTTCCCAACAATCTCATTTCTTCTCTCCAAAGTACTTTTAATTTGAAGATCACATTTCCATCCTGTCTTCTGTATTCATCGTCTTCTACCCAATTTCCCTCCTTTAATTTTCCCTCCCTTCTGAAGAATCTTGAAGCTTTTCCCCCACATTACTGATTCCTTTTTTTTTTTTTTTTTGCCTGACTGCTGGTTTCCTGTGTTCGTCTTGCGCATGCGCACATGCATTTATCATTTATGTACCTTCAGGAGCCGTGAGCTCCACACCCAGGGCTTACCGGAGGCGGCACCTACACCCGCGCAGCCCCTTCCTCTGCCCAGGGTTTCCCCGTGGTGCTCCACTCCACAGGAGGCACCTGTGACTCTCCTGGGACCTGGCCCCCTGGCCACTGGAACTAGGGGGACATGGAAATCTGCAGCCCCTGGTTTGCCTGTTTCCTTGGCTCTTCCCCCCTCTCCTGCCCTCCCCCTCCCGAGCTTTCCTGAAAGTAATATACCTGCCCAGGTGCAGCTCCTCGTTCCAGCCTCTTCCCACTCCTGCCTGGTTCTTTCCTTTCCCTTATTTATCCCAAGGAGTAAGACAGGGTTGGAGGCCCGGCTGGTGTGGCTCCGTGGTTGAGTGTTGACCTATGAACCAAGAGGTCACTGGTTTCATTCCCAGTCAGAGCATATGCCTGGGTTGCAGGCTCAGTCCCCAGTAGGGGATGTGCAGGAGGCAGTCAATCGCTGATTCTCTCTCATCATTGATGTTTCTATCTCTCTCCCTTTAAAAAAATCAATAAAAAACATTAAGAAAAAAAAAAGGGTTGGAGGAGGAAGGACAAACTCCTATGTGGTACCAGAAACCCACAGGTGTGCCATGCCGGGAAGGCTGGCGAGGAAGGGGCTCAGACCCTGACCCCTGATCCCCGCCGGGCGGGCAAGGCCCAGGTGGGCAGTGACCCCGTCCCGTGCAGCCCACTTGCCTTGTGGAGGGGAGACTGGCTGGAGGCTGGCGTCAGGTCCCCCCTGTGCGCTTTCTTCTCCAGCTGTCACGGTGTGTCAGTGCAGGTTGGGAGGGACTGCGCCAGGGGCTTCTAAACCCGGGACCCTGCAAGCCGGAAACTCATTTCACTTGCTGGTTAGCCTTTAATCCCATTCATTTAACACCACAAAGTGACTCCTGCAAAGTTACACTGTAATCAGTGGAAACGTTAATTGGGATCTAAGTTCCCCAGGATTCTAAAAAGCATTCCTCCAGCCTCTAAAAGGTATCTTTGAGTAAGAAGGCTTCTCTGAGGATGCAGGCATTCTGGGGGTGGGGGCGGGGTGGCGAGAGGTAGAAAGGGGTGAAGGCCAACTTGTAAGTCATTGAAAGCTGACTAACACTTGTCTGTTCGGCATTGACTCAGCCTTCCAGGTCCACAGGCCTCCTGATCTAACTGAGCGAGGCCGAGGCCGCGGCAGGCCGGCTGCACCAACAATGACTGTGCTTCCTGCAGTGCTTTGCATATCAAAGGGGCTCAGGGAATGTTTGTTGATTGAAAGAGACATTTTCAAAAAAAAGTAAAGCTGGTTCTGTGCTCAGATCTCTTTAGAACCTTTCCCCAGCGGGGTGCTTTTGATTCCCCTGAGGTCTTATCACAGCTGGCCCTGGCTGGGGTCCTCCCAGTGCCCGCTGCTGCTAGGTCTGTATTCTTGCCTCCTGGCCCCTCTCTCCCCTTGTTGATTGACTGTGGGAGGAATCTGTGAAGTAGGGAAGGGGCTTCATGTGGGTCTTTAAATCCTCTTCAAGCTGCCCAGCCTGGAGGGTGACCCGTAGCCTAGTTAGGGCCCCTGGGGAGGCCGCCTTGGCTCAGGCTTGCAGGAGGCCCAGGAGGCCGGGGCACCCTCACTCCCAGCCAGCATCAGCGGGGAGCAGCCGTGCCAGCAGAACCCACCATCCTCGGGGCACCTGCCTCTCCGGCGGGCAGCCTGGGCTCCTCGCACGCTGCCATCTGCTTCCCACGCTGGTTTTCTCCTGGTCTTGCTGTTACTTGCAGTTTGGATTTTAGCTGCAAACAGCTTTGCCAGAGGGCCCCCTCCGGAGGCCCGTGAGCACAGTCAGGAGTGGGTGGTTGGTGCACGGGTGGGCGGGCGGGTGCTGCCCGAGCTCCTTGCCATCTGCGTCTAGCTCATTCTGGGCTGTTGTTGCGGCGTCCCTGGGGGACCCGGATGGACACACTTCCTCAGTGTGTTGGTCACCTCCCACATGCCAAGGCTCTACCAAGCAGACCCACCGTCAGCTCCCGGCTTCCCACGCCCGTGGAAGTGGCAGGAGGAATAGGCTCCTGGCGCCAACCAGTCCCCCTTCCTCCCGTGGCGGGCAGAGCAGTCTACCACCCCGCCCTGCCCCTGTTTGGTGTACTATGGGAGCCCGTGTTTGTTCATCGGAGAAAGAACTTCCCTCTCTGAGATGCTGTCCAGTCCAAGAGGGAGCTGACTTTCTCACCACTGCGCGCCAGCCCACGGAGCCAGCTGTCCTCCCATGCCCGCCAGGAGGGCCAGCTGGCATTGAGTGGTGGACATGAACTGAGCACCATGGTGGGCCAGGAAGTGAATATCTGCTTCACCCTCACAGGAGCCCAGTGGGGTGCTCAGTATTGCCCCCATGTGACAGATGGGGAAACTGAGGCTTAGAGAAAGGTCACCTGCCCAAAGACACCAGACACTAACTGATGGGGCCAAAGGTTGAAGCTAGGTGTGTTTGCCTCCAAAACTCCTAACAACTCTTTCTATGCATTCATTCATTCATTCATTCATTCATTCTTCGTTCATGTAATTGTCATTGCGTGTTCACTATGTGCTAGGCACTGATAGGCCCTTGGAAAACTGCAATGAACAAAACAGCCAAATATCTCTGCCTTGAGTTTACATTCTGGCAGGGTCTGGGGAAAGAGGGAACAGGCAATAAACATAAGCCAACTACTAGATGAGCAAAGTGTATAATTATGTTAGGTGCTGGATGGGAAGAAGGAAAAGGAGAACAGGCAGAGGGATCAGGAGTGTTGGGTGCGGGAAGGAGGGGAGAGTGGCTACAGTGTTCAGCATAAACCGATTACCACATCACACCTGTGAAGATGGCTAATATTTAAAAGGCAGACAATAATAAGTGTTGGCGAGGATGTGGAGAAATTTGAGCCCTTGTGCTTTGCTGGCGGGGACGTAAAATAATGCAGCCACAATGGAAAACGGTGTGGAATTTCCTCCAAAAAGTGATGACCTAGCAGTTCTACTTCCGGGCAAATACTCTGAAGAATTGAAAACCAGGACCGAAACAGATCTATTTGCATACCCATCTGCACTGCAGCGTTACTCACAGTAGCCAAAAGGTGGAAGCAACCCAAGCGTCTACTGTTGGGTAACTGGATAGACAAAATGTGATGCTGACCTGTTGTTCAGCCTGAAAAAGGAAGGACATCTGACACCTGCTACAACACGGAAGAGCATGGAGGACATTATGCTAAGTGGAATAAGCCAGTCACAAAAAGGACAAATACTGTGCGATTCCACCTCTCTGAGGTGCCCAGAGGAGCCGCGTTCATAGAGACAGGCAGTAGAGTGGTGGTTGCCAGGGGCTGGGTGAGAGAGTGAGGAGTCACTGCTTAATGGGCACAGTTTCTGTTTGGAAAGATGAACACGGGCTGGAGACGGGCGGTGGGGACAGTAGCACATCACTGTGCATGTACTTAGTGCTCCTGGACTGCCTACGAAAAATGGCTCCAAGGCGGAATGTTGGGTTATATACATTTTACCACAATTTTAAAAGGGGGCATACTGCCCGCCCGGCATGGCTCAGTGGTTGAGCATCAGCCTGTGAACCCGGAGGTCGCGGTTGGATTCCCAGTCAGGGTACATGCCCAGGGCTCGATAGGTAGGGGGCGTGTAGGAGGCAGCCGATCAATGATGCTCTCTCATCATTGATGTTTCTCTCTCCCTCTCCCTTCCTCTCTGAAAACAATAAAAACATATTTTAAAGTAAATGTTAAATCTGTGAGAAGGTGGGCTGTGCCCTGATGGGGGAATAGTGGGGAGGCCAGCCCGGGATGGGAACACACCACGCCGTGTGAGGCTCCCCACTTCCCACACGTGGGGTCCTGGGTTCCCCTGAGCAGGCGTGGGAAGGGCGGGTTGGTCCCAGGAGGCTCTTTGGCCTTGGGGAGAAGAGATCAGGGATGAGGTGTTCCGACCTGAATGAAGCCCTCGGCCCATCAGGAACGTGCCCTCAGCTCCTAGTGTTTGACTCCCTCACACCACTGCCAGCCCCGAAATGGTTTCACGTTGGCTCTGGAATACATTGCTGAGACTGTTTTTAAACATAGGCTGTTTGTTGTTCTGGGAATTGAATCAAAATCACAAAGCTCTTCTGAAAAGACCTGGCCGGGTATAATTGGCCTGTCCAATGTTCCGATCCAGCCCTATTCATTTCCTGTGCGCGCCCACTCCAGCTGGGAGCGGAGGCCAGCCTCATAGCCAAACATCGCCGAGCACGTCTGCCCTCCCAGATATGTGCCGGAGCAGGGACCATCGTTAAATATTTGGGATTCAAAGGGATTCCATGCTGCATGCAAATGAGGTGTGAGAGGAGGCGTCCATGCAGTGTGGACAAAGCAAGTGATGAAGAGCAGTGGGGACGCGCCCTCAGCCTGCACGATCTGTGGGACTTGCCAGACTGTTCTGGACAAAGGGAGAAGATGGCATGTGGGCAGAGGCCTGTAGGTAATGCAAGGAGGGGGTGGCGCCCCCGGGCACAGGCCCTGGCGTGGGCAACGAGGAGGGGCTGAGGCCAGGGTGGGAGGCTGGCCTGCGCACTGGAGGCTCTCCCTGACCCCGGGCACACAGCCCACAGCCCCGGAGAGCCATCGCCATCGCCGAGCGGCACCTCCCTCTGAAACTGCACGTGCTGCTCAGTGGTCATGGTGCAGAAGCAGCGCAGGATCCAGCCCCTCCACGGGGTTCGTGGAAGCCAAGGTGTTCCCTCTGGTTCTGAAACAGTCTGGCCAACGTGTTTAAACTATCTGTCAAGAAAACAGCGCCCGCAGGGTGCTTTCCTCGCTGCGTTTTTTCCTTTCCACTGTCCTGGCAATTACCTGCCTCCCGGACTGACCTGCCTGCTCGAAAACCCACTTGAAACGAAGAGGAAATTCGCTCAGGCCCTGGCGAGGGTGCGTCCATCATGCTCTTGGGCTGAGCCAGGAGCTGCTGCCCTGGGGGTTGGAAGAAGAGGTAGAGGGGCCCTCTGTCTTTGCTGGGGCTTCATTTCCAGCCATCTTCTGGCTCTGGCGCGCGTGCGCACGCCCGCGCGCGCGCGCGCGCGCAGCGCGCGCACACACACACACACACACACACACACACACACACATCCTGATATTCATTAAAATGCAAATACCCAAATGCTCCCTGGAGGGGCCTCACTTGGCTCTCCGCTAACACCTGGATTCTGAGTTAGCATGTTAGAAGGGATTAGTGAGAAGCAGAACCCCTCAGCTGGGAGGGAGCTCTGGCCGCCTGGCCCTGCGCTTCTCGAAGCCCTTGGTGACTCGGATTGCTCCCGGTGCCCTGCACCGCAGACAGGACACCAGCCCAGAGCAGAGCAGCCCTGACAGCAGAGCTCTCAGGGAGTAGAGGACAGGGCCAAGGACTCCAGCCCTTCGTGGACTTCCACCAGGGCCAGCCATCTACAAGAAGATGTGATCTTTCCTTTCCCAGTTCTTTTTTCTTTAATGTATTTTTCTTATTGATTTCAGAGAGGAAGGGAGGGGGAGAGAGAGATAGAAACATCAATGATGAGAGAGAATCATCTATCATCTGCCTCCTGCACCCCCCACCCCCCACTGGGGACCAAGCGCACAACCCAGGCATGTGTGCCCTGACCAGGAATTGAACCGTAACCTCCTGGTTCATAGGTCGACACTCAACCACGGAGCCACGCCAGCCGGCCTGAATTCTGTCTTTAATTTAGTTCATCGCTCACGGAATTTTCTGATTCTATGAGTTCCCCATTCTTGAGCTTATTTTAATTTATTTGTTGGTCAACAGAACTATACTTTTGAGCAGTTTTTGAGGAAGACTGGACGGATGCATCTCTGTTTTCTGTTTTTGCTGGTCCGCAGCCCCTTTCTGGGATAAGAATCACAGCCATATTCGGGATTACAGGGGCGAGTGGCGGAGTCCTCGTGGGCATTTAGGATGGCGGATGCCACAGTCTTTCCTGGGCTGCCTCTGTGTGGTTACAGATGCCTGCTTCCTGCCCCACTGACCGAACAGGCACATCCATGCCACAGCCACACACGGGATAAGTTCGAGTCCCCATCCTGCTTGAGTAGGGCAGCAGGTGATCCAGCTGTCTCTCAGGACTCTAAGGTAGGATTGTCCCAATCTGTTTCAAACAACAGATATATTTCTGGCATAAACTAGAACTAAAAGTGGATGTGTGAGTTCCATTAGCACACCTGCCTGCCTGGCTCCGTATCAGCTTGTTGTCGTTGGCTGTAATCATGGCTTCTCACACTCAGCTTGTCGCCACGAAACCTTGTCGGTGGCACCGCCCAGCTGCCCCTGAGGGCAGCATCCCTTCCAGCCAGCACGGCGGGAAGGACCCTTCCTGTTCTCCAGGGACCCAGCTCTGCCTGGCTCTGTTGCTGGGAAGCCCTGGTTCCCTTTGAAAAACGTCCAGGTTTCTCTCATTGTCAGAATTCTGACTACTGCCCCAGCCGGCGTGCCTCAGTGGTTGAGTGTCAACCTATGAACCAGGAGGTCATGGATCGATTCCCGTACAGAGCACATGCCCAGGTTGCAGGCTTGATCCCTGGTAGTGGCAATCAGTGATTCTCTTTCATCATTGATTTTTTTTACGTAATTTATTTTTTATTGTTAAGAGAGGAAGAGAGAGGGAGAGAGAAACAGAAACATCAATGATGAGAGAGAATCACTGATGAGCTGCCTCCTGCACGCCCCTTATTGGGGCTGTGTGGGATCGAGCCCACAACCCGAGCAAGTGCCCTGACTGGAAATTGAGCCACGACTACCTGGATCATAGGTTGATGCTCAACCACTGAGCCACGCCGACCAGGGTCACCACTGATGTTTCAGTCTCTCTCTCCCTCTCCCTTCCTCTCTGAAATCAATAAAAATATACTTTAAAAAAAATTTTAAAGGAACTGCAAAACTGCCATTTTCCCGAGCATTTGCTCAATCCTTCTAGCTCTTGCTTTCGAGAATATTCTCAAAAAATTGGCTCAAATAAACTAATATGAAACTTGTCTGTAGATTTGGATATTCTTTCATCAATACAGCTTTTCTCCCTTAAGTCACATTCAGATTCAATATACCAGCCACAGACTGCCCCCACTCCCCGCGCGTCGAACTCCCATGCAGCCCAGGGATTTAATAATGTTGACGTCCAGTTACCAATCTGTTATACTTTCATTTTAATCGAAGTAATACATGCATGTGGTTAAAAAAATCCAATTGTTCTGAAGAGGCTATGCTGGAGGACGGCGTTCACATGCCCGGCCCCTCCCTTGCCCACCCCGTCACGCACAGACCAAGCGCTGTCGTTCGCAAGCTGGCTCCGCCATGACTTTCTTGATTTATCAACTTCAGATGAACTGAACGGCGAGGAACTGGCTAGCTTGGACTACGCTTCTTTCCCTCTCCTGATGTTTATACTTTTATTATTTTTTAGCTCTGTGATTAAATGAGGGCCTGGCCGAGTTCTGGGGTCTTCTTGGCCATGCTGCTAGGAGGCCAGCTCACGCTCGCGTGCGCTCGCTCGCGCTCTCTCTCTCTCTCTCTCTCTCTCTCTCTCTTTCTCTCTCTCGTGTGTGTGTTCAGGTAACGGGGTAGGGAGGGTCATGCTGCCTCTCTGACAAGGTGGGTTGACCCATTAAGAGGTTCTTTTTAAAGAGACCAAAGCATAAGCAAGAAGACCCCTCTATAACATGCCATTTCCCGTGGCGTTTCAAGACCGGGCAGCCTGGGGCTTGTTAGGCAGACAGAACGTGGTCTCCCTGAAGACAGTCGCACGTTCTGTCCCCCGGGGACAGTTGCTCTGCTTTGCCTTCTCCGTTTGCTCAGTCAGTCAGTCAGTCAGTAACATTCCTGCCACGTGCCGGCTCCTTGCTGGTCCTGGGACTGCGGGGCTGGCTCGGCACAGCCCTGCCCTTGACGAGCTCGCAGCCTCCTAGCTGGTGAGGCACTCTACAGCAGTGCCACGTGGCCCCCAGGAGCATGGCCAGGCACTGAGTCTGCGCCAGGTGGCACGGAAGGCTTCCTGGGGGAAATGTCGCTGTGATGGAGACAAGGATGAAGGGCACTCCAGGTGGAAGGAACAGCATGTGCAAAGGCCACAGACTGGCCCCCTATTCCAGCCTGTGGAGTGAGGGGTGGAGAGCCTGGACCTGAGCTCATGCAGGTGCAGTCCTAACCGCATGGGAGGCGGGGGAGATGGTAATGCACATAAGGGGCGGAGCACTGGACAGGGACACAGGTCGGCTGCCCTTCCCCATCCTCCCTGGTGGCTGGTCCCCTAGGCCTCCCCTTCTTTCCAATAGGGCCTGGCAATTACCACCTTCTCCAGCCACGGCCGTTGAGGAAATGCCAGTGATTAGCGATGGTTATCGTGGTAATTAAAATGCCCTGGGAACAGCTTGGCTAGTATCCATCAGTATCTGCAGCCGGGTTGGCCGTGCCTGAAATCGTAATGAAAGCCTGGAAGCAGAGCACACAGCGGTGCCACGGGGGGGATTTGATGCCATTGGCCACCCCAGGCAAGTGCCATGGCGGCTGTGGGGGTCTTTTCTCATGAAATGGCCTTTTCAAAGCCGGCTGCTTTGCTGGCCTTATCACAGCAAACCACACGTGGGAGCAGAGTGGCTCTGCAGCCTCGCACAGCTTCTCCAGATAGTGACCCCCTCCTGTTCTGTGGCCCTCGCAGGGGTCGGGTGGGGTGGGGTGGGATGAGGTGGGGAGGGGTGGGTGGGGGTGAACTCCCACGGAGGGCTTTTCCTGCCACCACGCTGGGCGAGGGCGCCAGGCACAGATGCCAGGCTGTGGGGGACGGGCCTGGGTGCAGGGAGCAGAAACCATGTGAAAAGTTACTGTTGTGCATTTTGCAGGGTGAGGGTGGGCATGGAGGCGGGAGAAGACCTGAGGATGGGCATGGAGGGAGGAGGGGCTGCTCCAAACTCAGCAGAGCTGGGATCCCTCACGCCTCGCCTCCCCAGTCCCGCTATCCCATGTGAAAGGCATTCCCCAAATACCAACAGCGTGTTTATGCACCTCCACCCAGGTGTGCCCTCCATGCAGGCAATGCGCCCGTGTCCCCTGCCGGAAGGACTCAGAGTGCTGCTCCTCCAGCTGGTCCAGGATCACCAGCCAGTCTGGTCGGGGCAGGTCTCTGCCCACGGTGATGGCGTGAGGCCTTCACCCGGACTTCAGTGCTCGCAGGAGGGAAGCAGACAGACCTCAGGCCCCGTTACAGGGGACTCGGAGTAACTGACCTGCCCACTGGGCCCTGGGGAAGCACTGCAGGCTGGCAGACCCGTGGGATCCCTGCCTCTGCTGAGCATAAATATCGGAGTGAATTGTATGAAGTTGACGGGATTATAGGTCAGAAGTGGTTGAATACCATTAGGAAGGTAGAATGGTGTATCAGCTGTTCCATGCAATTCAACCTAATCGTTTAAATCCTGTGCGTGTTATACTGTTTTCCAAAAGCATTTGGCTGATCAGTGTTTTTTAAGCGGGGAGGGGAGTGGAGATGAACTGTTGCAACAGGAGGTGAGGCTGATGGTGTCGCCTGACTGTGATACACCAGGTTGGGCAGGGACAGCCGGGGCTGTGGGTCTCTCTGGTGTTGGAGGAGGGACTGGGAGCATGCAGCTGCCTTGTGCTCAGGGAGGCTCTCGGCAGCTTGCTCTGTACTTGCATGCCCTTCCTCTCTATTCCTCTTTTAATCTGAAACAGTAAATCCATTTGATTAATTGCAAGAACTTGGATGAAACCCTCAGGCCACTTCCCCAGGAAGGCAGCAGACTATGGAAAGGAACACGTTCCAGCAAACAACCCATACTGCCAGTTCAGCCAGTCAGCAGTGTTTATTGAGCACCTACTATGTCAGGAGTGTGCTGGGAGCCTGAAGATACAGTTGAGTGAGCAGAAGCACCCTGCCCCTCCCTCTGGGTGGTAGATCCTAGTGGGAGAGACAGATAAAGATGGAAGTGCCGGACAAAAGGTGGAAGCAACAGACGCATGGATAAACGGACTGTGGTATATCCATACAATGGAATATTACTCAGCCTGAAAAAGGAAGGAAATTCTGACACATGTTGCAACATGGATGAACCTTGAGGACATCCATATCATAAAAGGCCTGTGGGCATCATGACCAACTGCCGGAGTCACCAGGAGGTGCACTGATGGGTCACGTGGCCGGTGGGATGTCTAGGTCCCGCGGCGGGCGGGACTTCTGGAGCATTGCGGGGTGCCGGCAGCATCCGCAGGGTGTGTGAGGCTTCGTGGGGCAGTGGACATGGCCCTGATGGCAGGTTAGGCCTAGGGGACCCTGCACACCTCTAGTATATACATATGATCCTACTTGGAAGCTGAAAACCACACAAGAATGAAGAGTGAGCCACATCTCTGAGTCACCCTCGGGGTGCTCCCAGCCACTTCCCTTCAAATAGGATCTTGGCTGGCCAGGCAAGAGGGGCGTGTGCCCTCCACCTGAGACGGGATGCCCCAGGGGTGGCACAAGGTCCCCATCACCCATCCCCTGCAGCACCTAACTCTGGTGACCTCCGGACCTGAGCCAGGCCCTCAGACTAGACCCTGGATCCCACCAGCAAAGGTAGTGTGGTTGACCCTTAGTGCCCCACTGGGGACTCGGCTTTTCTTCCTGGAAAAAAAAAAATGTACATCATCACCATGTACACACGCCCCTTGACCTGGCCGTCAGTTCCACTCCCCGGGATGTTCCCAGGCGGTGACTGACACCTGTGATGACGTGTGCGCAGGTGACGTTTGCAGCTCTGCTCCTAAGTGGAAAACTGGAAACAATTTAAATGTCCACCAGTGGGGGGGTGGGGGGGGGAGGAACTAGTGTAAATTCAACAAATCCAAACTGTGGAGGCATGAAAACAGGATGGTGAAGACCATTACTATTAACACAGAACAGCAGTGACGATATAAAGTTAAGTGGGGGCAAAAACAAATGACATAAAGTTCTTTTAAAAAGTGCATCTGCCCAGCAAAGAGTGTAAAGTGTTCACAGCACAGTGTTCACCGGGGCTCCTCTGTGTGGCACTGTTACGAGTGACCTAGAGTTGCTTCATTTTACTTTTTTGTTATTGTCCTAATATTGTAATCTATGTATGTATTTCTCTTCTAAAGGGGGGGCGGGTGCAGTTTCCATGGCCAGGGTGGGGAGGCAGTGTGGGGGGGTCCTAAGCCAACCCAGCCCCACCGTTCACACATGGCTCTCAAGGGCTTCTTCGCTCAGTCCCCTGCTGCCCCCAAGGCCCAGCCCATGTTGGGGGACAGGAGGCTGGCGTGCTCGGCGGCAGGCAGGCAAAGCCAGGGCTGATGGGTGAGCAGGCCTTCGCTTAGTAGAGGGAGGCGAGGGAGTCACTCACCGGCCCCCATTGCCTCCCGCGGGGGCACCTGTCCTCAGGGGCCACGCAGCAGCTCTGTGGGGACAGGCGGCTTGGCAGCTGCTGCTTATGTGAGTTTTCTCTCCCCGTGTGGCACTTCCCCTCCCCTCTAGGCGCCCATTCTGCAGGACGCTTGGTGTCCATGCTGAGAACCCACGGAAGATTTATCACCACTCAGCCACCACTTAGTGAGCATCTGTAAACTTTCGGGGGGAGGGAGACTCGGAGGCCTCCAGTGCGGAGGAGAGGCCAATAGAGTGATGGGTTGGCCTTGGGCAAGTTGCTTCACTTGTCAGGGCCTTGGTTTTCCCATCTGGAACGTGGGAATAGTAATAGTACGTCCTCAAAGACGGTTAGCCCACCAGGTGCCTCTGGGAGCGGGGAGGAGACTTCTCAGTTGTGTGCTTTGTGAATTTTAAATCATGTGCCTGTGTTGCCCATTCAAATAAGTAGTTACGTATTGTAGGAGGCCGCGAGAGGACCAGAGAGGGTCAAAGGGGGCTCCGCGAAGCATTCCTCCACCAGACGGGTTCTGTTACTCAAGGGCCCCACAGAAGCAGGCCCTTCTGCACAAGGTAGCTGGGAGGGAGGGGTGAGTGACTCACGCCAGGGACAGGGTGTGGACTCTGGAGCGTAAAGAGGTGACTGCTGGCCACTGGGAGAAACAGGTGCCCATCCCTCAGTGAGTGACAGCCGGTGCTGGACAGCTGCGGGCTTGGTTATGCAGCCCCTGGACCGGGGTTGAGTTTCTCTGAAAACTTGCCGGGTTGGTTTCAGTGGGAAGCGCTGTGAGGTTGGTCCCGTTGGAGAACCCGGTGCACTTGGCATAGTAAAGACTCTGAGCATTCCTGCAGTCCCAGCTGGTTCAGCCCAGTGCTTCCCAGGGTGCATCGCCAGGAGCCTTTTGTTTCTGTGTTGTTTTGTGTTTGAGGAGCCCCTGTTAACAGCCCACAGAACGAACTGGTGCAGAGGCAGTTTGGCCTTCCCATTTTATTTTTATTTTTATTTTTTTAAATAAATCTTTATTCAGATTATTACAATTATTTCTCCTTTTTCCCCCCATAGCTCCCCTCCACCCAGTTCCCACCCCACCTTCTGCCCTTACCTCCCCACCACTGTCCTCATCCATAGGTGTATGATTTTTGTCCAATCACTTCATGAACCCCCCATACCCCTTTCCCCCTGAGAATTACCAGTCCACTCCCTTTCTATGCCCCTGATTCTATTATATTCACCAGATTATTCTGTTCCTCAGGTTTTTAATTCACTTGATTTTTAGGTTCACTTGTTGATAGATATGTATTTGTTGTTCATAATTTTTATCTTTACTTTTTTCTTCTTCCTCTTCTTTAAGAATACCTTTCAGCATTTCATATAATACTGGTTTGGTGGTGATGAACTCCTTCAGCTTTTTCTTATCTGTGAAGCTCTTTATCTGACCTTCAATTCTGAATGATAGCTTTGCTGGGTAGAGTAATCTTGGTTGTAGGTTCTTGCTATTCATCACATTGAAAATTTCTTGCCACTCCCGTCTGGCCTGCATAGTTTCTGTTGAGAAGTCAGCTGACAGTCGTATGGGTGCTCCCTTGTAGGTAATTAACTGTTTTTCTCTTGCTGCTTTTAATATTCTCTCTTTGTCTTTTGCTCTTGGCATTTTAATTATGATGTGTCTTGGTGTGGTCCTCTTTGGATTCCTTTTGTTTGGGGTTCTGTGGGCTTCCTGGACTTGTAAGTCTATTTCTTTCACCAGGTGGGGGAAGTTTTCGGTCATTATTTCTTCAAATAGGTTTTCAGTATCTTGCTCTCTCTTCTTCTGGCACCCCCATAATTCTGATGTTGGTACGCTTGAAGTTGTCCCAGAGTCTTCTTACACTATCTTCAACTTTTTGGATTTTTTTTTTTTGCTTTTTGCTTTTTCGGTTGAGTGTTTTTTGCTTCTTTGTATTTCAATTCTTTGACTTGATTTTTGTGTTCCTCTTGTCTGTTGTTGGGTCTCTGTATAATATTTTTTATTTCAGTCAGTGTATGTTTAATTTCTAGTTGGTCCTTTTTCATATCTTCAAGGGTCTCGTTATATTTATCGGCCTTTTCTAGGATATTCTTGAAAAGCCTTATAACCATGGTTTTGAATTCTATATCCAGTCGTTTGTTTTCCTCCATTTCTTTCGTTTGTGATCTGATTCTTTGACGCCGCATTTTCACTGCTTCCCTGAGTTGGTAAGGTAGATTTGGGTGCTAGGTTTCCAGTATGGCCCAGTGGGTCTGCCTCCCCAGTTAACCTGAGGTGGACACTCTTGGTGCACCCCTTTGTGGACTGTGTGTACAGCCTTGTTGTAATTAAGTCTTTATTGTTGTTGGTATCACTGGGAGGAATTGACCTCCAGGCCAGTTGGCAGTAAGGATCAGCTGTGTCTATGCTGGGAGAAGTTCGGTGCTGGAGACAGCCTTATAGGATTAGACTTGCCAAATTGCAATAGCCTCTGTGCTCAGCTTGGATGGGGTGGAGTCTCAGTCTTGGCTTCCTGTCAGCCTTACCTTTGCGCGCACGTGCGCGCCTTCAGACCTCCGCCTTCCCTGGCTCCTGAGTCTCCGCCCGAGAGTCCAGATTCCCCCCACAAGAGCGTGGGTCCCCAGGGGCTCGCCTGGAACTGGGGGTTAAGTGCAGTCAGAACTGGGGTTCAGTGCAGTCGGGGGCTTCCTTCCCCCTTCTGCCAGAGAAAGTCAGCCAGGCTCTCAGCCGCCCTTCCTCTCTGCGCGCACAAAGCCCCTTTGCCATACCTCCAATTCTCTGTGAGCTTTTCTTTTTCCTTCTAGTTGTAGAATTTTCACTCAGCCAGCTTTCCTGTGGTTCTGGATGGTGTCCGTTCTGTCTTTTAGTTGTAGTTTTGAAATCGTTGTGCGAGGCAGCAGTTTAGGTGCTTACCTATGCCGCCATCTTGGTTTCTCCTTGGCCTTCCCATTTTAAATTCTCCCTTTTGAGGAGGAGACTTGGTCCACTGGCTGTAAAGCTGGCCACGTTTGTCAGACGAGAGGAGGAGGGGGACAGTGACAATCATGAGCATCCTCTGTTGAGTGGCTGCTCGGTGCCCGGCACTGGGCCCTGGGCCTGCGTTCATTTGCGAGTCTGATCCTCGTGGCCGCCCTGGGAGAGGGGCACTGTTCCTTCATCCCGGTGATGACAAAACAGGGTCAGGTTGTGTCCAGGGCTCAAAGCTGCTGGGCGACAGAGCCAGGACTCAAGCCGCCAAGGCCTCCTCTTGCCTGAAAGGGTCAGCCTCCCTTCACACTCGCACTCCTGCTACAGGCACGGTGTGTTTCCTTCCTCAGGAAGGACATCAGGGAGCACTGGCTGTTGTTGGAAGAAGCGTTGGGTGCAGGGGCCTCTCTCCGTGGCTGCTCTGAATTCTGCTCTGTGTCTGTCTCGGAGATGCGGGCCCTCTCTGTGCCCGCTGCGGATTGTCTTATCCGGAGTCCCTGTCCAGACAGCTCCAGTGCCTGCTGGCCCAGCCCGCCTCTTCCTCCAGCCGCCAGAGCCTCCGGGGAAGGGGCAGGCAGGAGGAAGCCGGTGGCACCTACTGAGAACGTTCCAACTTTGCACCAAGAGGGGAGGGGGGCCTGCGTGGGAGCCTGGAGCAGGGAGCTGCACTGCATCCGGGCTCTAAGCAGGTGTCTCCCCCCTCAGGTCTGGAAGAGGTCAGGGGCCTGGTTCTACAAAGGGCTCCCCAAGTACATCCTGCCCCTGAAGACCCCCGGCCGGGCTGATGACCCCCACTTACGACCTTTGCCTGTGGAGCCGGCTGAGCAAGAGCCCAGAAGCATGGAGACCAGTCGTGTCTACACGTGGGCCCGTGGGAGAGGTAAGACCCTCGGTCGGCTCTCCCGGGATAGCACCTGACCTTCAGGCCATCAGCCAGCCGGTGCCACGGGCACCAGGCCAAGGCCCGCCACATTGTCCACGTGGCTCATACTGGTGTTTCATCCCTCTCTGTGCCCTGACTCCCCGCCTGCACCCGCGTGGGTGGCTGGACCTCAGCACAGTGGTTGTTAGCAGCCTGAGGGGCTGTTTCACAAACAAGCACTAACTTGGGGGTGTGGGTGCCATGAACAGCACTGGATCTTTACAGAAATGTGATGTCAGTTGAGATTTTTGGCAAAGTATGAAAATGTGTCTTTTCGAGGCAGGCCTGTATCATCTCTTTTCAGCCCTCGTCTTGTGTCTCAGTAAAGGGGTCTCCTGGCTTCCCTGGTCCTGGTGAGGAAAGTGACCTTGTGCCCTTGTGGGGGCTGCCCTGGTGTGGGTGCCTTCCAGGTGCCCGCTATCAGAAGGGGAGCTCCGCCCACTGGTAATTAGAATAGTACCTGGCGTGGCAGATGTCTCTACACAGCGTGCAAGATGCTTTAACGTTCATGGTTTTACTTTCCAAGTTCCTGGTCGCACAACAGGCTCCGAAAGCGGACAGGGCAGGTGGTCAGTAGCCCCATTTTATAGGTGAGTAGCCTGAGGCCCAGAGAAAAGGAAGGACTTCCTGTGTGGCAGAGCTGGGACCGAAAGGCAGCTTCCTGCCCTCTGGGCTCTGGCTCCTTCCGCCCCGAAGTGCCTGAGTGTCAGCCCAAGACTCAGGGACTGAGGGTCCTAAGTGAGATAAGGCCATCCTGACGCAGGGGTTTTCCTGGGTTTCTAGACCCAAGAAAATAGACACGCAGCTGCTTCGGAGGGACCTCGAGCACCTGTCTTTGGGTTATGACCTGGCAGCTGCCTGTCTTTTACCATTTAGGGGTGGGTTGTTGTTTTTTTCTTGTTACAGAAGTACGTTTATTATAAAATTGTGAAGGTTGTCAAAAGATATAATTTAGCAGGTAAAAATTCCCAGTAGGTCTGCCCTCCCAAACATGACCGGCAGTTAGCACCTTGGCCTCTGTTCTCCGGGAATCTTTTCCTCGGCATCACTCGGCTCCTTCTGCAGCAGGCCTTCCTCGCCCGTTCTGCGGGGCTCTGTTTGCATTCTCATTCCCATTCCCATGAGTTCACGGTCCCTGCCCTCACTGCCACAGACAAGCCCTGTAGGGACCACCTGCAGGCAGAGACTGGCAGGCGGAGTGAGGGGAGCAGGCTGGGACTGGCCTGCGGGGGGCGCTGTGGCTGGCCAGCTTGGAGGGAGCCCGGGGGAATTTGTTGGAGAAGTGGCTCCCTCCTCCCTTCCTCCCCGTTCCCACCCTCAGAGCTGGGTTCTCTCGGGTTCCAGCCCCGTCAGGGTGAGTCAGGGTCCCTCGGGCCGAGGGGAGAGACGCAGCCGTGGCAACAGAAGCTGCTGGACACTGTCAGGTTTAGAATGCGGCTGAGTGGGTTGAGGAGGGGCGGCCCTGAGGCCTCCACCCAGAGGAGCCCTCTGTGCCTTTCTGCTCCAGCATCTCCGTGGTGCGCACGTGCGCACACGCACATGCACACCATCTCCTCCTCAGCCACACAGACATAGATGGCCTTTTGGTTACATGGGCGAGGAAGCAGCAGCCCGTACACTCCGAGTGAGGCCAGGCCACGTGGAGGCCCCTCTGCGAACTCGGTCTCCCTCTGCTTCCCAGAGCACAAGGCCCGGCCTGTGCCAGCCCCATCACAGGCCTGTGATCCTCCTTTCAGTGCCCAGCAGAGGAGGCCGCCCTTCTGCTCGGCAGGTGGCCTCCGTGTCTCGCCAGGGGCAGCGGGACCGCGAGGGCTGATGGCTCTGGGCAGGTTGTGGAGGCTCAGGAGGTGTCTGCTCCCACCCAGAGCAGGGTGCACCAGGAATGTGTGGGGTGCCTGTGGTGGGCAGGACTGGACTTGGGGCAACCCACAGTCAGGGGGAGAACAGGAACAGGTGCTGGTGGAGGAGGCAGGAGGCAAGCAGAGCCATTCAGTGCATAGAAGCCAGAGTGTCAGGGGTTTGCAAGGAAGGGTGCCAGAGAGCCACCAGCAGGCCGACTGTCCCTGCCTGCTTCTAAGCCCGATCGTGGGTGGCTGTGCTGGTCCTCCCTGATGAGCCTGTGCAGAAGCCAGGATCTGTGCTTTTTTTACTGAGTTTGGGTCCCCTGGCCATCCCAGACCCGGCCGTGCACTCACAGAGGCTCTCGGGCCGCTCCCGCATACTTGTGGGAGACCATGGGCCTGGGCCGGCTGGAATCAGCCTTATAGCTGGTCCTGAGTCTGGGGACAAGGGTTGGGAAGCCCTCTAGGAGGTCAGCCCCCTGCTAGCCCTTTTGTGGCTTCAAGGTCAAGTCTGTGGCAGCCCCGGGAGGACTCGGCCATGCCTGCCTCTAGGCAGCTCCCCAAGCTGCCAGGGTCTGCTGCCTCCACCTGGGTTCCTTCTCAGGCCGGTTCCCCGAAGCTGTCCAGCTCCTGGCAGCAGGCAGCTCCCAGCAGGCAACCTTGGGAGTGGGCACAGGGACATCACCAGGCCTTTCCAGACCACTGCCGACTGGGGAACCAGTTGGTGTTTCTCCATCCTCACCCCCACCATCAGCCCAGGTGTGGTCCAGGTCAAAGCTTGTCTGGTAAGCCCAGCCTTCATAGCACCCCATTCAGCCCAAACTGAGCGTGAGGCCAGGTGGCAACAGTGACCAGCGCTGGGCTGTGGTCTCCCCACGACACTGAGAGCCGCATGTGGGCAGGGCCATGGCGCTCCTGAACAGGCACGGGATGGGCGTTATTAGATGAATGAATGGACCACCCACCTGCTCCAGGATATTTGAAAGACCTATAGAGGGCTTTCATCAGGGCCTGCAGGCACCTCTAGGTCAGGGGTCTGTTGAGCAGCCCCAGGAAACACTCGGAGGATGTTAGAATCACCCCACTCTCCCGAGGAGTCTCTCATCCCAGGCCACTGCCTGCAGGGAACCCAGGGGCAGCATCCCCCTTCGGCCCCGAAGTCTCTGCTCCCTGGCACAGAAGCTGATTCTGATACCAGCGCATTCTCTCTGACCCACTCCCCTCCACACACCCCCTGTTTCTCCATGTCTCTCCCTCTCCCTCTCCCAGCCCTGGGGCTGGTATACCTGTGGCTCCCAGCATCTCCCTCCATTCCAGCCCACCCTGCTTTCTTGCTCCTGCCCTTTGGAAGGAGGAAAGGTAATCAATAGATACAAGCCATGTACTTTTCAGTCCACAAAACATCAGATGAAATGTATTGATGTTTCTGAGGCAGGTTCCATTTCATCCTCCTTTAAATTTTGTTTGTTAATTTTTAATTACATAAGCATACATAATATATCTTAACAAATTAATTCAAAAGTGTATGAAAAATTAAAATCTCTCCTCTTGCCATCATCTCAAACAAACCCCTTTCTCTTTCTTCCTGTTCCTATAAACACATACTTGGCATTGGGTTATGTTTTGTTTTGTTTTTAGTAACAAAAATAGGCTCTTACCCATAACTCTGCATGTTGCTTTTTTCACTTAAAAGAATATCACGGGCATCCCTCCAGATCAGTAGATATAGATTTTACTGTATTATTTTTAATGGCTTAATAAAATCCCATTATATCCTGTATTGCTATTTAATTATTCACCTATCGATGGACATTCCAAATGTTTCTGGCTTTTCACACTGCAGGCAAACTGAAACACCCTTCTGTGTGTACGGTGCTCTTATTACCAGGGGGTAGGTTTGTGTGTTTTAAATTTCAACAGACATTGCCAAACTATATTCCAAAAGTGTTGCCATATTTTCTACTCATTTATTCCTGCATCCTTGCTTGCCATGAATAGTACTGGTATTTATCATTTTGGCAAGTATACTAGATGGAGAATGATATTTTATTGTTTTAATTTGTACATTTGAGTATCTCTTCATATC
This sequence comes from Plecotus auritus, assembly GCF_963455305.1. NCBI lineage: Eukaryota > Metazoa > Chordata > Mammalia > Chiroptera > Vespertilionidae > Plecotus > Plecotus auritus. Next base: position 36,299,743 of record NC_137774.1, read on the forward strand.
TTGATTATTCATTGTTTAGGCTTCCTCTTTTAAAAATTATCTGTTTAAATCCATTGCTTATTTTTAATTAAATGATTTTCTCTTATTGATATGTCAGGGGTACTAAATGGGTTGAAAATATTTTCCTCCTTGACTTTACATTTTACATAACATTGTGCCATTCAGAACCATTTTTTTCTTAATTCTTGTGAGTTTAAGCAGGTCTTTCTTTTGCCTGTGGTTTCTAGGTTTCCTACTTTGCTTTGAAATGTCTTCCTCTCCAAGGTTAAAAATATCTGCTAAATAAACAGTTTAAGTATTATAGGAATAAAAGGAAATTACTTTAAAATTATAAAATTACCAAAAAGAGAAAAAATCTAAATCAAATATTATATTAACTGATAAAGCACTGAAGCCATGTTCTATCCAAATGCAAACCAGGAATACCCCATCATTGCCATCATTCATAATCTTGTATAGTATTTAACTAATGTAATAAGGCACAAAAAATAAAATAAACTCTTACTATTGGAAAAGAGAAGAAATTCTCTTATTTGCAGATGGTGTGATGGTATACCAAGAGAGTCCAAGAGAGTCTACTGAAACAGCCCACTAGGAGTAATAAGAAAATTGGGGAAGTGATAGGACACAAAGTAATTCAATAGTTTACACACAAGCAATCAATAGTTTTACTCTGTACTGACTAATTAGAAGTAGAAATGGGGAAAATCCATTCATAATTGCAACAAAAATTATAAAGTGCCTAGAAACAACTTTTATAAAAGAATTAATTATAGGTCCATCATGAAGGAAATTATAAGTCTTGTCACAGGACAAGAAGTAAGATAAGAACAGAGAGACAGCCAAAACTGGTTTGGCTCAGTGGATAGAGCGTCAACCTGTGGACTGAAAGGTCCCAGGTTCGATTCCGGTCAAGGGCATGTAACTTGGTTGCGGGCACATCACCAGTGGGAGGTGTGCAGGAGGCAGCTGGTCGATGTTTCTCTCTCATCGATGTTTCTGACTATCACTCTTCCTTCCTCTCTGTAAAAAAATCAATAAAATATATTTTTTTTTAAAAAAAAAAGAACAGAGAGACAGATAAGAATCGTGATCCCTCCAAATTAGTTAAGTATAACAACTATCTGATGCCCAATGGAGTTTTTGGGAAGAAGTGAATTCAAATGTTATCATTATCATAGGGTAAACAAAAAGTAGCATAAAATGGAATATATTCAGCCTTAAAAAGAATGAAGTACTGACACATGCTACAACATGGATGAACCTTGCAGACAGTATGTTAAGGGAAAGAAGCCAGAGACAAAAGGCCATATAGTGTACGATTATAGGAAATATCCAGAACAGGCAAACACATAGAGACAGAAAGTAGATTAGTGATTGCCATGGGCTGGGGTGGATGTGAGGAAATGGGAGGAATCACTAATGAGTGCAGGGTTTCTTTTCAAAGTGATGAAAGTGTTCTGGAATTGGATGGTGGGGTGGCTGCACGACTTTATGAATATACTAAAAGCCACTGAATTGTGTACTTTCAGAGGTTGAATTTTATGATACAGATATATATTTCAATAAAAACCTTCCTGAAGAAGTAAGAGAATCGTTTAACAAAATGATTTTTGTTAAAGAGAATAGCAAGGGCAGTGGGAGGAGTTGCCCGACCAGGTGTTAAAGCTTACTAGAAAGTTACTTTAATCAATAGAAACAGTAGGGTATTGACACCAGAACACATAGAATATGTAAATAGATAGGTGGAACCTGATAGAGGAATAACAGACCTAAGAATGGAAGCTGAATATCGGTAGCTTTTCAATTCAATGGGAAAAAGAACAGGTTTTATTTAACAACTGGAGCTAGCATAATTAGATTCCCATCCCATTCCATGTGCATCCAGAAACACATTGCAGATAGATTCAATTTCTAAATGTTAAAAATAACACCATGAACGTATTAGAGAAAGATGAGCTGTGGTTTTTTCCTCTGTTATCGCAGAGAGAGCTGGTCACACTCTGGCACCCTCGGGACAGGTGGCTGGCTACCTGCAGGTGCTACTCCCTCCTCTGGACATTGGGTGTTGGTTTGGACCGAGGACTTGCCTGCAGGCCCCTTTGGTGAGCCCCTCCCAGCCTGCTCATCGTAGGACATTCATTCTTTCTTCGGGATCAGGTGGGCAACCATGTGACCTGAGTTCCTCCTGGTGACTGGCCCGGCCTGACCTGGCTCCCTCTGGGGAGAGGTCCCCACCCTCCCACCCCATCCGTCCCCATGAGTGTGTGTGTGCTCCATGCTACTTTTCCTGGCAGATCATTGCTCCACGTTTATGGCAGCAGGAAATAAAGTAAGCTTTTGCACACTCCCAGGTATCTTTGTCCCCCTGAGAAATACCAGATGGAAATGGTGGAACCAGTACTTCGGGCTCGTAGGTCCTAATCTTGTACCCACCTCTTCTGCGGGCTTCTTTCCCACCCTTGAGTTGTGTTTAGAAAGATATTTGTTAGGAGACGAGGTAGGGAGGTACCATATTGATCTTGCATATTTGGGTAATAAGAGGTTACATTTTTTCTCTCACATATTAGAGAGCTTAGACAGCAGCTCAGACATCAGGACCGATGGCTCTACAAGTCTTGCTCTTTCCTTCATGGTCCCATGATGGTTGCTGCAGTCCCAGCCATCAGAAGGGAGGGAGGTCAGAGGGGAGGCTGAAAATCAAGCCTTTCGTTTCAGCAGCCTGTCACTATGATAGAAGCAGCCAGCGGGGTGCAGCACTAGTCCTGGAGGACCCTGATTTCCTGGGAGAGCTGGAGGTGAATTATCTGATGGAAGCCATTGCATGTGGAATTTGGTCTCAGATAGGACTTTGTGCTCCTCTACCTCCAGTGCCAGGGATGCTGAATAGGATGGGCTTCTTATTTTCTCCAGCCCCAGGCTGTGATCACAAGGCCACACTGCCTGGGTCTGCTCTGTGGCTGGTCTGCCCACCTTCCCCAGCTGAGGCTGAGCATCCGAATGGAAAGGGGGTTGGGACTGAAGCCCCAAGTCTAGCATCCATACAGTGTTAGTGGGCTTTCTAGGTGTGTCCTCTTCTCAGATGGGAGCGGAGCTGGGGTTCCTGGGAGACTGAGCCTGGGTCAGTAAGGCTTTGCCTCATTCACCTCTCCCAGGGAGCCTGAGGCTGGGAAGGGGAGGGGCCAGCCCTGTGCCTGGCAGACTGGGAGGTCCTTTCCACTTTGTCCTCTGCCCTGGACCCCAAAGCCCCCGGCTGAGCACAGGCAGGTGCCCTGAGGTCACCCCCCCCCACCACCACCACCACCACCATGAGGCAAATTCACTTTCCCATCTCCCCTGAGGCCGGCTGCACAGTCCCCCCCGGGCCCTCCGCGGGAACCCCCACCCCGGCCTCAGTCGTCTCCCTGAGCAGAGCCAGGCTTCCTGGAGGCATTTGAACAGAATTACGTACTGGTTCACTTCAAGGGCTGTTCTGGAAAAGCACTTAAGTCTTGGATTTGTTCCAGTTGAGTCGTTTTTAAAAAAATGGGAGTTTCATTATCACTTCGTTGGTCTGGTAGATTTTAAATAATTCTTTTAACATTCTAAACTGTGGTTCTGTTTGCAGACCTGTGAAAGCAAGCCTCGGGGTTGTTCAGGTTGAGCAGTCTGGTTCTGCTAGGCCTACAAATGTGTACCTGGGGTCGTCCTTCCAGATCACCCCTGGGCTAACCTTCCCACCCCCACGCCACCCTCTCCTGCCCCCTGGAGAAATCGAGTCATTGGGTGCTGCGCTGGCCCCAGCCAGAGCTCCATGACTCACGGTCATTATCTCATCTGACGCTCAGAACAGCCCCGGGGGCAGCTGCAGACGGCAAAATTGACTCTCAGTGATGGATGAGGAGGGGGAAGTCTGCCCAAGGTCACGCAGGCTGTGGCCAGGAGGGCCTGGCACCGGGCTTCTGAATCCTGGCCCGCACGCCTCCCTGAGTGCAGCACGGAGTGGGGCTGTTGCCCACATCGCCCCACATGCTGGCTGGCTTCTTTCGGACTTGGTGGGAGGGTGTTTGGTTGCCAGGAACAGCCACTGAGGCCAGCTCAGGCAAGGGGGCTGCTGCCAGGCTACTGAGGAGGGTGTCCCAGAAGCAGGGACAGAGACAAAGGCTTGCAAGGCCTGGGGGGACAGGAGGATGGCAGCAGCTTCTCCTGCTTCTCGGGGAACTCTTGGATCAGCTCCATTCCCCACCTCTGCCTGCTCAGCAGCTTGTACTCAGCAAGTCTGCATGCCCTTCCGCCTCAGCATCTGCCCCACTCTCAGGACCCCGCTCAGGGGGGAGCAGATTGGCCTGGCTCATTTCTGCTTATGCTGCCTTTTTCTGCATCCAGCCTGTATCCTGTCAGACATAATAGATGGCATGGCCAGTGAGGGCTGCTTTCCCCCAAAGCAGAGCTGGGACAGAGCAGGGGAAACTTTGTGTGCTCAATAGCCATGGAACCACAGAATTGGGTGCTTTGTGGCTGACCGGGTAGTGAGCTCCCTGTCACTGGGAGCATTCAAGCAGAGGCCGGCTATAGTGGGTTGAGAAACTCACTATGGGGTTATTAGTGTGTGTCCAGAGTTAGACCCCCATATTGTAACCAGGGCTTGGGGGATAGAGGTACATCCTCCGGTCCAAGATGGAGAGAGCCACATGGCCCGCGAAAGCTTTGAACCCAAGGCCTCTGACTGTTTCACACAGAGCTGCAGCCGACGGGGCTAATAAGCAGTTCCGTGGCAGCCGTTTTTCCATCAAACGCATATGCTGTTTCCTGACTTCTTAACGCAGCATGCTATTTATACCAGTAGATCCATTCATTCTTAATGAGCCACAGTTGTGGATTGTAAAATGTTTTATTTTCAGACAGGATTGCTCACTGCCCAGAGCCAGCTGTTGCTATGCCACTTTCCTCCTTTCTCTGTTCCTGAGAAGTTAGCATTTCTGAAGCTCCTCAGAGCACTCAGCTGCCCCCTCCCCCACCCCCACTCAGCCCCAGTGTTTCCCCAGCGGGCTCTGGACTTGCCATTTCCGTCACGTCCGCCTGGACGTGGTGCATGAACTTCTGCAGCCTTAGGAGCAGCCGGGAGTGTGTGTTGTGTGCAGGGGCAGGCTGGCCGAGACTTGGAGGGGGAGGGGGAGCGGAGCAGGAGGGCTTCCAGGTTGGGAGGTGGGATCCCATCTGCCGGGAGGGTTGGACCATTGCCGCTGTCATAGGTCACAAACCGGTGGAGCAGTGATTTGATCTTTAAATTCATTGACAACTTTTTTAAATGTGGAGAATTCTCATTTAAAAGAATATGGAGTAGCCCAGCCGGCGTGGCTCAGTGGTTGAGCATCAACCTATGAACCAGGTCACAGTTCGATTCCTGGTCAGGACACATGCCCGGGTTTCGGGCTCAATCCCCAGTGTGGGGCGTGCAGGAGGCAGCTGATCGATGATTCTCTCTCATCATTGATGTTTCTCTCTCTCTCTTCCTCTCTGAAATCAATAAAAATTGTTTTTTTTTATTTTTAAAAATAAAAGAATATGGAGTATTTCTGGCTGCTCTTCTGCAGTCAGAAGGTCTGCCAATACTGCCCCTCCCTGGAGAAACTGGACAGGCTAAGTAGCAGTTTCCTCCTTTCACACAGGGCTATCCGTCTGTGGCTTGCCACAGTCCCCGCCCCTCCCTGTTGTTTCTAACACTCTTTGGATAATCACCCTTATGGGGTTACTAAGAAAAAAGCAAAATAGTTCGTGTTTCCACATTCCTAGGAAAAGAGAGAGAACAGAAGTTAGACCCACAGGGTCACTTGTTGCTAGAAAAGTGGGCACGCTGCTCTGTGGCAGTCAAGGGTTCTCACATCCAGCCCACTTCCCCCCCCCCTCCGCTACCCTCCCACCTGACCAGTGGGAGGCAGGGGCTGACCATCACATCTCTGTCCAGACTCCCGACCCTGAACCACAAGTCCGGCCCATAGTGGCTCTACGCCTTCCGCGCCATCACCAGTAAGCGCTTCAGCGTCAGGCCTTGCCGAGCTGATGTGTTTGAACGGGGGACACCGGGCAGGAATACTTCAGTGTTTTGAAGTCTCTCCTCTCTGGACCTTAGTTTTTCCCATGAGTAGGATGGGGCTGTGGGGCTGGGACAGAGTCTATTGCAGGGGTGGGCAAACTTTTTGACTCGAGGGCCACAATGGGTTCTTAAACTGGACCGGAGGGCCGGAACAAAAGCATGGATGGAGTGTTTGTGTGAACTAATATAAATTCAAAGTAAAGGAGCGGAGGGGAGAGCAAGAGAACCGGATAGAACAGCCGGATCCGGCCCGCGGGCCGTTGTTTGCCCACGGCTGGTCTATTGTCTTGCAGCTGTCGTATCTCACCGTGCCAAAGCCACGGGACGGGACGAAATGCTGGAGGAATTTCTGGCAGGTGGTAAAGCTGCTCCCAGATCATGCACTGAGGCTGCCTCTCCTGCAAAGAGCAGCCCCATTTCGCACCTGCCCCGCCCTCCTCTCTCACACATGCGCACACACAAGCAGTCCTCCTACGTGCTGCCAGAGAAACCCCATCAAACCGCCCAGCACCCCTCCTCCCCCTCCTTCTCCCACACCCGCACACTGTGCTTGTGGTAAGTGTCCACTAATGCCTGTGAAGTCACTGACTCTTCCTTTCAAAGACCTATCCCAGATCGGCTCTTATGCCTCATTATCACCTTTGCCGCTGCCTGTTTTAGTCCCTGTGTGGGTTCTAGAATCCTGGGGAGTGGAAGTACCTGAGATTTATACACACACACACACACACACACACACACACACACACACACTAGAGGCCCGGTGCATGAAATTCGTGCACGGGGGGTGGGGGGGAAGGTTGTCCCTCAGCCCAACCTGTACCCTCTCCAATCTGGGACCCCTTGAGGGATGTCCGACTGCCCGTTTAGGCCCGATCTCGAGATCGGGCCTAAACGGGCAGTCGGACATCCCTCTCACAATCCAGGATTGCTGGCTCCCAGCTGCTCACCTGCCTGCCTTCCTGATTGCCCCCAACTGCTTCTGCCTGCCAGCCTGATCACCCCCTAACCACTCCCCTGCCAGCCTGATTGATGCCTAACTGCTCCCCTGCCAGCCTGTTTGCCCCTAACTGCCCTCCCCTGCAGGCCTGGTCCCCCCCAACTGCCTTTCCCTGCAGGCCTGGTCGCCCCAACTTCCCTCCTCTGCCGGCTTGGTCACCCCTAACTGCCCTCCCCTGCTGGCCTGATCACCCACAACTGCCCTCCCTTGCAGGCCTGGTCCCTCCCAACTGCCCTCCCCTGCTGGCCATCTTGTGGTGGCCATCTTGTGTCCACATGGAGGCAGGATCTTTGATCACATGGGGGCAGCCATCTTGTGTGTTGGAGTGATGGTCAATCTGCATATTACTCTTTTATTAGATAGGATAGAGGCCTGGTGCACCGGTGGGGGCCAGCTGGTTTGCCCTGAAGGGTGTCCTGGATCAGGGTGGGGGTTCCCTTGGGACGTGGGGCAGCCTGGGCGAGGGGCCTGTGGTGGTTTGCAGGCCACGCCCCCTGGCGACCCAAGCTGAGGCCCTGGTATCTGGGTTTTATTTATCTTCTATAATTGAAACTTTGTAGCCTGGAGCGGAGCCAAGCCTTCCTCTTGCTCTGTGGTGGCAGCCATTTCTGTTGGGATTTATGTATCTTCTATAATTGAAACTTTGTAGCCTTAAGCGAGGCCTGGGCCAGCCAGGGTGTGCGGAAAGCTGGGCTTCCTCCATCAGCAGGGGCAACCCTAGCCTCCTGATCTTTCCAGCTCCGTGGCTGCCACCATTTCTGTTTGGTTTTATGTATCTTCTATCATTGAAACTTTGTAGCCTTGAGTGGAGGCCTAGGCCGGCAAGGGCAGGCGGAAAGCTTGGCTTCCTCCATTGCCCGGGAAACCCAAGCCTCACTCCTGCTCTCTGTGGCCGTAGCCATCTTGGTTGGGTTTATTTGCATATTCGCTCCTGATTGGCTGGTGGGCGTGGCTGGTGGGCATGGCTTGTGGGTATAGCAGAGTGATGGTTAATTTGCATATTACTCTTTTATTATATAGGATATATATATATAGATATATATAGATATATACACACACACACATATATATATAAATTATATATATATAATTTTTTTATAGAAACCACCAAATACACACACAGAGACATGTGAGCCCGAAAGGACCATCAGAGGGGAGGGAGGGAGAGTGTCTCTGAGCCCTCTGCAGAGGGTGCTGTGTGTCCAGACTGGACCCGCCTGACATGGCACCCGTGACCACTGACTCGGGCCTTCACGGTGTAGGTCTGCCGCTTGGGTCCAGAAAAGAAATGAACAAAAAAGTCATAGTCATCCCTCTCTGTGGCTCCACCAGTCATTTGGGGACCCAAATGCCACCCAGCCCACCAGGGGCAGGAGAAGGGCATGGGATGCCCGAGCCCACCGTAGCCCCCCTGGGATGGACACTGACCTTGGTCTTCTCAGTCCTGGTCTCCTCGTGGAGCTGCCTTTCTGCCAGGCCCAGCTGAGGCCTGGGTACCGTTTGCCTTTTGGTCTGGGCAGGTGAGGGAAGCCCCAGTGCTGAGTGGCCAAATCAAAACAGCAACATTCTCCCTAGCCAGTTTGGCTCAGTGGGTAGAGCGTTGGCTCACGGACTGAAGGGTCTGGGTTCGATTCCGGTCAAGGGCACGTAGTACCTCGCACCTCAGTTGCAGACTAGACCCCTGGCCCTGGTCGGGGCATGTGCGGAAGGCAACCAATCGATGTGTCTCTCTCACGCTGATGTTTCTCTCTGTGTGTCTTTCCCCATCCCTTCCGCTCCCTTTCTAAAAAAAAAAAAAAAATCAATTGAAAAATATCCTCAGGTGAGGATTAACAACAAAATAATAATAATAATAATAAATCAAAACAGCAAATAAAGCAGCTGCCGTGGATCGCAGGGTGGCTAGTTGAAGGCTGTGCCAGGTGCGGTGCATCTACTATTTCAGGTAATCCCCGAAAACCTGTGGGAGGGGGCAAACTATTGTCCCACTTTATGAAAGGGGAAGCTAAGGCATGCTGAGGTCAAATAGCTTACACTGTAATCTTGGCATGGACAGAAAGAGAAACCCTGCAGCATTCAGGAAACTGCCCTTCCCCCACGTCCCAGGAGTAGAGGCCTGGCCACCTCCTGTGTAGCCGTGTTTTGAGGGAGAAGCCCGTGCATACAATTTGTCTTGACTTCCAGAGCCCTTGGTGAAGCCAAATACTAGCCCAGTGCTGGTGGGTGTGAAGCCCTGGGCTTCAGGAAGCTGCCTTCGCCCCACCCCTGCCCCCAGCAGCCCTCCTGCCTGTCTCGGCTGCTTGGGAATTCATTTCCCAAGAGCAGCAGAAGGCCCTCATTAGCCACACCAGAGGCCAGGGCCATGGCTGTCGCTTCGAATTTGTCCAAACCTGATGACAGCCTCGGCTGATGGGTTGATTCCAGCTGCCAAGGTCTGGAGGTCTGGGGGCTCCTTGCCCCTGGTCTGAGCTGAACTGGGAAAGCAGGGCCCAGCACCCTCCACCCATCCCCAGTCAGCCTCTGGCTTCGGTTCAGCTCGGGCGTGCCAGGCCTGTGCTGGGCTCCGCCTTGTGCCATAGGCCACACCCTCCCCAGCCGCTCACCTGTCTCACCAAGTAAACCTACAACTTAATTCCGCCCACTCTGGATTCCTCAGCCTTTGGGGACCTGGGTGAAGTGAATAAACCTGGACCTGCCTGCCCTGTCTGTCTGACTCCAATAAAGCCTTAGGAGATAGCAGTGCTAGCTCCACTCAGCTCAGCGACTGCCTCCCGGGTCTCCTGTCAATCACAGGCTGCAGACGCTCAGATGGGGCCAAGCTAATTTCCCACGGCCGGTCCAGGAGCCGCAGCAGAGGCTGGGCGGTTCCCTGTGCCCGCTGACCTCCCTACCGGAGGGCGGGGCCAGGCCTCCTCTGCCTTGGTTGCCCCTGGGTCCAGGCAGACCCACAGGCCTGAGCAGGGGCGGACATTCCACCCCAGGAGGGAACCTCAGGGGCAAACCCAGAGGCCAGGAAAGCCAGACCTTGGAGGCATATGACAGAGAGGCCTGGGGGGAGCAAGACAGAGACACACAGACAGAGAGGCAGAGAGGAGGCTGGAGAGGGAGAGAAACTGACCAAAACAGAGAAAGAGGAACCCAGAGACACCGATCCGTGTTTCAGAACTCATGGAGACACCCAGACACACCAGCGGGAAAATAAGACTAGAGACGCAAAGGCAGAATTAAAAAAAAAAAAAAATTGGCAAGAGAATCACAAAGAGACAAACGAAAGGACAAAGACACGGGACAGAAAGAAGGAGAGAGAGCTGAAGTAGAGGAGGTAATGAGAACACAGTTTGCATCCCAGCAAAGGGGTAGACAGGAGGTGTGCACTTGCCGACTTTCATCTCTGCCTCAGTCAGAAGCAGTAATCTGCCAGAGAGAAACAGTGCAGAGCACACCTAAACCAGACTGGCCCCTCGTCCCGTAAGGGCCTGACCCGAGAGCCTTTCTCTCGAGCCAGCAGGGCTGTCCCAGCCCCAGAGAAGCCCACCTCTGGCTTTTGCTTTTCCTGTTCTCTGTCAGAGATGCCGGGCCCACACCGGGACAGCATTTCGACCTATAAATCAAGCCCATCCTTAAATTCCACCTCTTCCAGGAAGCCCTCCCTGACTCCACCTCTCCCTGAACACTCGCTGGCTCTCCTTCAGAGTATGATGTTCTCTCTGAAAGGAGCTATTCTTATCTTCCGTCCATCCATCTCTTGTTCTGCCTGGAGCACCTCAAGCAAGGACAGGACCACAGGATTTTGGTGCTGGCGACCACATCACTATTGATTTGAGGATTCGTCTTCATTATCCGGTGCCTCCTGTCTGGGAGCCCAAAGGAGGGAGTTAATTAAAATCAATGGTGGGTGAATAAACAAGCACAGAAAACCCTCCACTCTCCAGCTCTTAATTCCCAGCCTGGTTTGGGCTGACCCTGCAGCTGTCCCCTTTGACAGCCTGGAAGGGGGACCAAGGAAGGAGGGTTCCCCGTGACCCTCCCCACCTCACAGATAAAGCAGTGAGGCTCAGGCTGGTCAGGCAGGGAGGGAGGCTCTAAGCCTCTCTGGCCACCACCTGGCCCATTTCTACAGGGACAGGATCCCTGGCTTTGGGGCCACCTTTCTCCGTGTCCAGGCCCTGACTCCTGTCCAGGGCCCTAAAGCAAGTTTCCAAAACAAAGGAAAAGCCTGCTCCTCTGGCAGGGCCTCAGCTTGGGTTTGGAAGAAGAGCAGGCGTTCTGTGCACAGTACTCTCCCCGCCCCCCAGGGCCCACTCATCCCGTGTCCATGGCAACTGGCCTCAGACAGCCCCTCCCCCATTAGCCGTCCCTGGCTCAGGCTGAGGCCACCAGCTGCCTGCTCGTCCCATTGGAGTGTCCTTCAGAGGGAGGCTGGAGGAGGCGCCTGCTTGGGGAACAGGCCAGCCCTTCTGGAGACGGAGCTGGCTCGCCACCACCACGCTGACCACCGTCCAGTCCTCCTGTCTCCGCGCAGGGCCCTCCTTTCCTGGGGAGGGTTCTTCAGAGAGCAGTCAGCGAATCCGTACTGAGTGCCTGCTGGGCCTTGGCCCAGCGCTGGGGGCCCAGGGGAGCCAGATGCGCATTAAGATGTGGCCGCACCCTCCAGTAGTTCCAGGAACAGGTGGGGAAGTCAAGGCAGGCACTTGTAGGAAAAGAAATTCAATGCCAGGTGGTGTCATGGGGAGAGCGAATGAGGCCTGTCTGCCCTGCTACTTCCCTGGGCTGGAGAGACTTTTCAGTAGAGGTCCCTGGAGGATGAATTGGATTCAGATTTTTTAAATATTTACAGGCTTCCCCTGACCAGGTGGCTCAGTTCGTTGGAGTGTCATCCCATACACCAAAAAGGTTGCGAGTTGGATTCCTGATTAGGGCACATAGCTAAGTTGTAGGTTCGATCCCCGGTGTGGGTGCATATGGGAGGCAACCGATCCATGTTTCTCTCTCCCTCCCTTCCTCTCTCTCTAAAATCAGTAAAATCATATCCTCGGGGGAAGATTAAAATATATGTAAAATTGTAGGCTTGTGTAGCTTTTTAAAGATACAAGGCCCTCTGTCCTCCTTGATCTTACTTTATTGGTAGTTATTGTCTCCATTTTTCAGATGAGAAGATTGAGGTTCAAAGAGATGAAAGTATTTGCCCAGGAGCGTCCAGGGCAGAGCCAGAATTGAACCCTTTATGTTGGGAGTGAACAGAAGTCTTTCTCTCCCACATGGAGGCCCCTGCCTCTGACGCCAAAAGGCCCAGAGAGAAACCCTGGGCAAAGGGCATGTAGCGGGGACAGAGAATGAGCTGGCCTGCCTGGCAGGGAGGACTCCAGAGAGAGCAGGGCCATTTGGGTGCAGCTGGACCACGGGTCCCCTGCATACCAGTGTGGAGGAAAGAGCAGGATTCCAGCGAGGGAGAGGCCTGGGTTGGAGTCCCAGCTCGGCCTCCAAATGGCCTTTGAAGGCGTCTGGTGCCCTGAGCGTCCTGTGAGGCACAACTTGGGAAGATACGCTCCCCTGGAAAATGTGAGTCCACTCCTGTGAGGTTGGCCTGGGCTCTGGACACAGTGACCCCAGAGGCAAGCCCTGCGTGGGGAGGTGCGGGCTGTGAGCTCAGGATGCTTCTCAGGTAAAATAGCTCCCGTTTCTCAAGCACCTACTACGTGCCAGATGGTGCCCGTGTGACCTCTTTTAATGCTCACAGCACAGAAAGGGACCCATCCGCCCCCGTTTCATGATGGACCTGCGGCGCACAGAGAAGTGAGGAAACTGGCCCCAAATTACCCAGCCGGGAAGTAGCAGAGCCAGGACGTAACTTGGGGCTGACTCAGCCGGTGCCTCTTCACCACCCCACACTTCCCTTTTGCTGCCACCAAATGGAGCCCCAGACTTGCCAGGCAACTGGGGAGGATTTCAGGCTTCAGGCCCGGCCCTCCACAGCCCTCCCCGGTCTCTGTGGAGACAGCTCTGGGACCTTCTCCGCAGCCATGCCAGCCTGGGGGGCTGGGAAGGCTAATTGGGGATCTCTGTGCACTCCCCGGGGCTTTATTATCTTTCCTATACATTAAAAAAAAAGTGTTGTTTTTAGTATGCAAAATTTTCCACCATCTGCTTTGCCTTGGCAGAATGTTTGCTGAAAATATCTCTCTTCCTCTCTAATTCCCGTAATTTCTGGGGCTCTGGGAGCCTCCAAGCCGAGCAGCAGCAGCTTGCAAGTGCCTCCCGAGCTCACAGGCTGCCGGCGGTCCCTGTGCCAGGCAGGCGGGTGTGGTGTGGCCCAAACGTCGCGTCTCCCCACCTCTCAACCGGAGAGGGGCTTCGGGGTCTCTCCACTGATGAACAAAACCAACCTGAAGATGAATCCTAGAATTCAGACCCAGAGTCGCTGTCCGGGTTGGTCTCTTTGTGTATGATGGGACACTGTGAGGTACCCAGGGTCACAGAGAGAGGTGGTGGCAGAGCAGAGCCAGGAAGCAGGTCCCCAAATCCCAAGGGAGGCTGAGCCAGTATCCTGCCAGTCCCCTGGACCGGCCCAGGCAAGGTGTCTCCGCTGGACCCACAGCAGCTGCCACACCTGTCCTTTCAGGCAGTCTGGAAAGACTTTCCAAAAAGGAGGACTTCCCCCCACCTTCATGTGCCAAAACTCTGAGTTTCCATGGTGATAGTCAAATTGCAAATCCATCCAAGAGTGGGGCGTGGGGGAGGGGGAAGCTGGCCTATCCCCAGAGAAGTGGGCATGGCTGGTGCTGGTTTTCATCCTCAGCAGCAGACAGCCCTTCCAAGGCATGATGGGAAAATCTCGGGGATGTCAGGTCCCCCAGCAAGTGGTCCAGGGGCTCAGGCCACCGGAGGGGAAGGCCCTCCGTCCTCCCTGCCTCATGGCAAAGCCCAGGTGAATCCACTTGGCGATGCCTCCTAGGGAAGCGCCTGGGCTGTCTTCCTCCTGGTGTTTTCCCGTCTCCAATCTGAAAAATCAGGCGTGGGCAGAATACAAGCATTCATCACCCAGCCATCCTAGACCCAACCTTTGGGGAACTGGAGGGGGGAATCAGCCTGCAGACACAGAGTGTTTTGTTGAGGATGGAAGAGCAAGGGCCAAAAGATTTATGAGCCTAAACGCTTTGTTAATAGACCTGGAAGATTTACGATAGCAGCTGCTGCGCAGGGAGCAGGGCAGTGACGGCCATCGAATGGCAAATGAGCCAAGGTTTGGGTTTCACAAAGGCCTCCAAGCTGAGCCTGGCCGGCTCGAAATCCCAGACAGTGAGCAAGGATGCTTGAGCCAAGGGGGGTGCATCCGAAGGGAATGGGTCTTGTCAGCTGGCTGCTTCTCTGCTCTGTGATGCCTTTGTGAGCTCATTGTCATCTGGGGCCCTCCGCCCCTTCCACGTCTGCAGCCCTTTGGGGTCCGTAAAAGGAGACAGAGAATAAGCCCCCTGACTGGAACTTGAGGAGGTCTTATTTTTTCGAAGCCCTGTGTACCCAAACCCACCTCCAGGGTTGGTGCTTTGGACAAGACATACCCCTCACAACAAAACTGCTCCCCTATTAGCCCAGCACAGTCTTCTTGCGATTTAAACCCACACCCATTCCCAATCCATTGCTGTTCCCAATCCAATGCCGTGACCAGGTGCGACATGACAGGAGGGGAGGAGGGGAAGACAAGAGATCAGTGAGCTTGCCACTGTCACCCGGGTCCTGGGACAGCCTTTCCCATGGTCTCTTTCCTGTTATTGGTATTTTGTGCTTTTTGGCATCTGCCCATTAACGCCAGAGGATCCTGGCATTATTTTAACGTCATGATGCCCCGTGTCCCCCTCCCCGGGCTTATGAAGATCCTGCATGTCAAGTGCAGAAGAGATGGAGCACTCCCAGTCAGAAAGGGTGACTCGATGGTCCTTAAGCCTCTCCAGGGGGAGCCTGTAGATACTTTAAAAATCGGAATCCAGCCCTTTGCCCAGGGTTTCTCTCTGGGCCTTTTCCCTGTCAGAGGCAGGGGCCTCAATGTCAGGGGACCCACGGGGTTGGTGTTTAGTCAGTCAGTGAGTTAAAGATGCTTAAATGCTTACAGAACCAACACCAATTAAGTCCAGTCTCAGTGGAATCGCAATCAAAGAAACCCAGTCCAGGACCTGAAAAGCAATTGCAAAGTAAGACAGGCCTTTCCTTGCTTTTCTCAAATACTGTGGGAGGGGCATAGGGACCACCACCCCTCCCGGTCCCTGTCTCCTCTTGATTCTGTCTCACAAAAGCCCAAGATGCCTTCCTTGAGGGCGGGGCCGGTGGGGGGGGGAGGGGAAGCGGAGAAACAGGGCAGAAAAGGCAGAATCCTTGAGCAGTCAGAGAAGGGCCCGCTGGGACACTCAGGTTAGCATCACTCTTGCCCCACGCACCTGGATCAGGCTCTGCCGAGGGAGAAGCACACCAGCCTGATTCAGGGTGTAATTTGGCCCCGGCCCGCAAGGAGCCCCAGTTCTACTGGGGAAACACCTGCATAGACGTGTAGAGCAGAAGTGGTTGGTGCTGTTGCAGCAGAACGCACAGGCGTTCAGCCAGCCGGGCTTCCTGGAGGAGGTGGTGTCCGTCTGAGCCAGGAGAAACGCGATGGGCAGGGCACCCTGGGCAGAGGGAAGTAGTCATTGCACGAGCTGCTGACTGGCAGTTTGGCAAGAGCTCCGAGCCGGTGGGGCTGGAGGAGCCCAGGCAGGAGAGCAAGCTGGATGGGATGAGGTTGGACAAGTGGACAACGGTCCTGTCGATTATGAGGAGCCTTTGAAGAGGGGTAACTAGGACTTGTGTGTTAGCTGGAGCATCCCTGGCTGTGCAGGGGCGCGGTGGGGAGGGGCCTGCGGTGGGGCCAGGTGGGAGGTTATCACAGGAATCCAGGCTGGAGACGATGAGGCTTTGAGCTCAGCATTGATTCAAGGACCATTTAGGAGGTGAAACTGTCAGGACATGGAGATAAGGGAGAAAGAAGAGCTGATTGGTCACCAGAGCTTCACAAAGCACCTACTGTGTGCCAGCCACTCTGCTATGGAAGCACAAGGTTGAGACTCTCTTAGAGCTGAAATGGTCGGTCAGCTCCAACTCTCTGGTTGCTTGGTCTGTGACCTGTGCCTCCCGTTAGCTGGCAGGTGACACAGGCTGAGGGCATGAAGGCTTTCCAGAAAGCTCCAGATCCAGGTGGTAGCTACGTGGCACAGGTCCTGCCGTTTCCCCCCAGTGCCCACAGTGGATCTCCCTGCCGGACTGGGCTCTCCTTCCTGCTGGGTGTTCATACAGCCCCAGGCTTCTCCTCTGCATGCGCTCCAGAAGGGGCCTGGCCAGTCCGATGAAACCGCCTAGCCATCCTTGGTGTAGATCAATTTTGTTTCCAATCTCATCTCCCACCACAAGGGTCTCTATGGCACAGGGCTGTTTGGCAGGTTGACTAAGATAATGCTCGCTAGGTAGCTAGCACAGTGCCTGGCAGAAAGAGCTCAACCCCTCCTAACCTCCCTCCTAACCAGCATTTTGCATTTTCTGGATTAAACACTCTTACCCCATCCGCCGAGTTAGTCGCCTATGAGAGCTGCTGTCCTGTAATCCCAAACCTTTCTGTACAGTTGTACTTGTTAAAATTACATCCTTTAATGAAATGTTATGTAAATCGATGAAAAGAGTCAGAAAAAAACTCACACAAACAGTTGTCTCATAAAAGCTAGGGCCTTGGGAAGCCTTGATAGAAGCCACTCGCTTAAAACAGCGATGGAATGAGATGTGGGCAGGACATCGGGAGCAGACAGGAGACGGAGCCAGGAAAGGAGAGGGTGCTGCCCTCGTCTGCGTTGCCCGGTCTCTAAGCTCTGTTCCAGTGTGTAGACTCTGAACCTGGGAGTCACAGCCAAACACGCGTGCAGTTTAGACATGAAAGACCGTGTGGACCCAGTCCCGAAGAAGCACCCAAACTCTCCATCAAAAGATTGGCACATGGATGTACATTTCTATGCTTAAAATTAAAACAGAATGCTTACCATATGAATATATCCTGTATTATGACTCCCCCAGTAACGAACCAGCCAAAATGGTCCCATTTAGTCCAGAAAAGAGAATTTCTACCGCAGTGGGTGTTCCCTGTGAGGGCTTTCCTCCTCTCCGTCTCCTGGGAGCCCAGCCCATCCGCCCGGCTCCCTTCTGCACCCACAAGACCCCGCTGAGCGTTACTGGGTGAACTGGGATGAGAGCCCAGGCCGGCTGGCTCCCAGTTCCGTCTTCCAGTGGAATCGGAGTGGTTAGGAGCACAGGCTGTGGGGCCAGACTGGCAAGGCTAAAATCCTGGCTCCTCCACTTACTACCTTTGGCAAGTGCCTGTTTCCTGGCCTGTAAAATGGGGATAATGCTGTTTTCTGTCTGACCGGGATGTTCTGAAGCTTCAATGGGTTAGCGTGTGTCAAGTGCCTGGAGTGTTCTGTAAGGTCAGCGAGGACTGGCATTGCCATGACTACGAGCATTGCCTCATGGCCAGGGGCAAGGCTCAGGGCCGCTCTGCCTTCACCGGAGGGGATAATTGGCTCCTACCACAGGGAGAGGGTGACATGTGGAGATGGCTGGCCCCGGGGTGAGCCCTCCGTGACTGGCAGGAAGGAGTAGCCCGCCGTCCCCATCCCCAGGCCGTTGTTCCCGTGCCCCAAACACATGGCCAGCTTAGGGGCTGTGCCCTTCGTCCTGGCAGGAGGGAGGCCTGCCCCGGCCCCCTCTGTGCAACGTGCCTGCTGGTGGTGGCCAGTAGCGGTGACCTCCTTGCTGGTGTCTGTTCTTCCAGTGGTTTCCAGTGACAGTGACAGTGACTCGGATCTCAGCTCCTCCAGCCTGGAGGACAGACTCCCGCCCCCTGGGCTCAGGGACCTGAAAGGCGGCAGATCCTGGGGGGAATCAGGTGAGTGTGGGAGGCGTGTGCTGGTTTCTGAAGCTCCGGGGGCAGGTGGCTTTGCTGCTTCTGTGGGCCTCTGCTCCCCAGCAGGTGTCTGCAGGGTCGCTCTGGGTCAGGAAGTTCTGAGAAGTGGGCCCGGGCGGGACGGCTAGGAACTCGAGTCTTAGCACCACTGAAGAGCAAGGCGGAAAGGAGGCTCAGCTGTATATTTGGGGGGCGGGGAGGCAGGTCCAGTGGCTGCCCTGACCTCGGCCTGCACACCTGGGCTTCCTCCCCAGCTCCCTGTGAGCATCCCAATGAGGTGAGACCGTGAAGGGCAGGCCCAGCGTTCTCGGTGTAGCTCAGCTCTGCCGTGGGACTGCAGTGGGACCCCAAATACACACTGTGGCCTCTTGGGCCTCTGTTTCCTACTCGTTAGTACAAACGGGCGGGAGCAGGTGGTCTCCAAAGCTCCCTCTGAATTTCACACCTCTGAGCTCTCCTCTGTGATCCGATGTGTGAAAGAGAAGTAACTGGGGCCTTGAGGCTGGTGCAGACAAGGCCTGGGACACATTTTCCCTCTCCTTTCAACACACGAGGGGCCTTCCTGGGAAAAGGGCCAGCTTCATTCAGAATCATTCCAGAGGTTAGAACTGGGATCTCTGAAGACGGTGCCCGAGGCCAATTTCAGTGCATAAGAAAGCTTTCTTACTGCCCCACACTGGAACGCCACGCCTCGCCTGCTGCCCTGGGACAAGGCTGGGGACCTGCCAGAGCGGATGTGGAAGGAACTCCTGCTGGGAGACAGTTTGGGCTCCATCAGAGATGCCAAATGCCTGGCACGCGGGCTTGTTCTTCCACTCCTGTGCCTGTGGCGGGTGTGACTGGTGATCATGATACGCTTTCCCACAGAGCCCGATGTGGCCTCAGAACCCTCCTCAGGGCAGCTTTCCGAGTGGTCAGTGTCAATGGGTGAAGATGACGCAAGAGATGAAAACTAACCCTGGACGAGGCGCTCTCTTAGGCACCTCAGCTAAAGATTCTATCTCAGGAAAGTGTAAAGGAAGCTTACTGCCCGCCTCGGCTTCCAGGGCAGGTTCTCCCCGCCCTCCACCTCCCCCCACCACCAGAGCTCTGGTCCCCTCCCTTCACACCACCTCCCAGCCGTGACCCGTGGGTCCAGTGGATAGGAAAAGACGGAATACAATGGCACAGGCCCAGCTCGGCTCCCTGGGTGGGCAAGGACCTACAGACATATGTGAGGATCCTTGAGTTAGTAAAGGCAGCAGTGAGCACCCCACTGGGTTCGCTGAACTGTGAACCCTCCCCACCCACACCGCATGCTTTGAAGGCAAGAGGAATTCCTCCTGGTTGTCGACTTTCATGTTGGTTCCCCTGGGCAACCACCCGCGGGCCCATTCAGTGGCCACAGGGTTGGGTCGCGCTAGAACGTGGCAGCCCTGCAGGGTAGGGGGCCCGGGCACTCAGGCCCCTGGACGCCCATCTCAGATCCGTATGAGAAGCTGCCCGTCGGTTCCTTCCAGGCTGAGATCCCCCCCCCCCGTGTCGGTTTAAGGTCCAGAGGGCCCAGCACTGAGCTCCTTGCGCTCACACATGTCTCTTGCAGGTGGCAGCGTGGAGTCCCCCAAGATGGAGCTCACCCACCCACCCAGCCACCTGTCGGGGAGCCAGAGCAGCCTGGCCAGCGAGACCGGGACCGGCTCTGCAGACCCACAGAGGGCCACCCCACCCTGGCCGGACCCAAAGGGCCCCAGTGAGTACCCAGCCACTTCTTCTACCCCACTACCTCTCCCTCCTTAGCTCCCCCTCCCCCAGGGCCCTCCTCCTCTCCTACTCAGTCCCCCCAAACTGGAAAGGAGTCGATGAGGTTTTCAATTCTGTATGTTTACTGAGCTCTGGGCAGGCACTGCGGGAACCGAGGTGCCAGGCCCCACCCTGCCTGCAATGAACAGAGAGGAACCCCAAATTAACAATGGTGACCATCCCCCTGACCATCATCAGAGATGCTAACAATGGTTGTTACATCCTCAGCTTTATGAAACGTGTGATCTATCATTTCCCCATCTCCATGGTAGTCGCTGTAGCTCCCATTTTGAGAGCACCTACTATGCTCCAGGCAACCCAGTCCTCACCAAGCCCCATAGTGTGCCCAGTCTGGACTGGGATTGGTGGGGGCAGTCCTTGACCTCCGCTTCCTGAGAAGCTGCAGGGCAGGGCACGTGAGAGAGGCAGCAGCTGGGCAGGCCTGAGGGTCAGGGAGCCTTGGTGGCATGGCCATGAAGTGGGCCCGCTCCGCGCCCTCTGGCCTCCTGAAACCCTCTACAGGGCCAGTTTGGAATCAAGCCTGAGTTCTCATCCCAGTCCTGCCACATAGCCACGTGGACTGGGGCAAACCATCCGGCTGAGCCACAGGAAACTGCATTCTTACAGATCAAAAATAGTCCAATGTTGGCAATTCCATACGATTCAACCTAATATCTGATCTCTCTGTGCCCAGTTCCACTGTCGCTAACGTGGGGACCACATCAGGTCCCCATAGGGTTGGGTGGAGGGTAAAATGCAGGGTCCACGTGGGGTGTGTGCCCTGCGCAGGTCTTGGGACTGTCCAGGGATAAATGGGGGCGGCTGTGCAGCCAGTGCATAGTGTTCCAGGGCTTGAGGCTTTGGAAAGGGTCGGCCTGGAGGGAAGTTCTGTGTTCCCCTGTCCATTTGCTCCTCGGGCGTCCGAAGGTCACTGTGCTGATCACCTGGGTTGCGATGGACAGACACACCGAAGTGCGGGGAGTGGACGGCTTGCCTGCGAGGACGCAGCAAAGTGGAGCCGAGCTCTGCCCAGGGAACCAGCCCCTCCCCACCCCCCCAGCCGGCAGCCGTGGGCTAGTTCACACAAGGGGGGGCCGGGGCTATTCCAGCACCTGCGTCACCTCCATTTCTTCCCCAAAGGTCAAGCTGTCACCAGAGAGGTGCTCTGCCTCTGCTCACCCTATAGTGACCTTTTTTCTCTCCCCCAAAGGCAAAAGGCACACCTGGGCGAGTCCCCGCTGCTGACGTGGCCGATGAGCCCTCTGCCTGCCCTGGGCAGAGGCCTGCGTGGTGCGCGGGGCAGGCGTTCCCAGTAGGAAGAGTGAGAGAGCACCCGCATGCTGGAGCCAGACCCTGCCAGCTCCTCCTGACCAGTCCCGGAGGCCACACATCCCCCACCCCCCGCACCGGTCGGACGTGACCTCTGGCTCAACCAACCAGTGTTTGGGGGCTGAGTCTGCTTCTCCCACTCAGTGCCTTTCTGCCCCCTTTCTTCTGGGAGTCCTCACACCCCCAGCCATTTCACTCAGCTGTGACCTTTATTTATTGTCCTCCCTCGACACCCCCCCTTCCACCCCCGTGTTTATTTCAAGTTGGCGCTCACCTTGGGTTGGGCTGGATGGGCCGTCACCCCCTGGTGGGGCCCCCACGTGCACTGCAGTTTCAGGGGCCCCAGGCGGGCTTCCTCCACGGCGTTTTCATGGGAGAAGTCCAGCCCTGAGCCTTACCCTCCAAAGCTGAGCTTGGCCCCCGAGAGACCAGCCCCGGAGTCCAGAGCAGGTGGGATGAGGGAGGCCCCACCCTTCCCTCTGCTGGGCCCCTGGAGGTGGGAGCAGCACCCCCGCCCCTTGCTCAGGGTGGCCCGGAGCTGCTGTTGGGACCTGGCTCTGTGGTTTCCTGGAACCCCTCCTCGGCCCCCCACCCCCACCCCCACCCCGGTGCTCCCAGCCTCTCCCCGCTGTGGAGCTGAGAAGGGCTCTGGTGAAGACTGAGAAGTCGCTCACTGAAGAGCAGCCTTCAGCCTCTCCCCAGCTGGGCCCCGGCTCCCTGAAGCCATTAATTCACGACTCTTCAGTCGGTTTGCTTTGGCGTGAAAAATACTTAATTCAAAGCACGGGCAAATGCTTCTGGAAAACCCTTCCCCGAAGAGAGAGAGAACGCGTGTTTGTGTGCGTGGCTGTTGTCTGTACCCTCCCATCCTTCCTCCTCCCCCCTCTCACAGCCCCCTCCCCCAGGCCCCGCCCGCGAAGGGCCTGCTCCCCAGGCCCCCAGCATTAGCTTTTTTGCCATGGCCACTGACAAATGGTAAAAAAACCTCACTGCCTCCCTGTGACAAGTTATGCTTCAGAATACAAATAAAGATTAGGATTTGCATTGAGCCGTGTGTTGATCGAGACCACAATCGTGTGTGCTTCTGAGATACGCATCACTTGTATAGGCCAGCTTTCACCACTCCCCAGGATGTCTACGCGAGAAAGCCCGCTGAGACCAAGCCCCTTTGCTCTGCAGAATCCCCCGAATGCTTTGAGCGTGCAGGGGCCAGGTATCCCTAAGGTGGAAGCTCAGGGTGGGTGTGAAAACAGAATTGCGTGGAAGACGTGGTTAGATCCCCTGAGTCCCTTCTCCCAGCCCACATGGCCTGTGACCGCCCTGCCATTCCCTGACCCTCATAGAAGACAGCTTTACTGCTGGCCAAGGTTGGACCCCAAGCCAAAGGCTGTGATGAATGGGGAGACCCTCAGCCCTTCCCCTGCTAACACCCTCCGCCCTCTGCCAAGGCAGGACGTTGTTGAAGGTTCTCTCTGGGAAACTGACCAAAGAGAAAAGATGGACAGAGCCTGACTTGGCGAGTCCCCAGTCTCTGCCCAGTCACCATGGTGAGGCCCCCGTGCACTGGCCCTGCCCCCAAAAGCAGAGCTCCCGGTTAGCTTTGCTGTGCTGCACTCACACCGGGAACAGCCAGGGCACCGACACTTGACCAGAACCAAAACCAAAATACAGAGACTCCAGTGCACAGGAGGACGGGGTCCAGCACAGCCCTCTACAGATAGTCACCCCTGAACCAGGAAAAGGGATGTTCCTTTTAAAACCAAGTGTGAAAGCTCTTCAGAGTAAAATGCAGTAGCACCAAGTTAAAAATGCACTAGGAGGGTGGAAGGTGAGAGAAAATCCCCCAGAACATAAAACACAAAACAAAGATGAGAATGTAGGAGAAGAAAACGTCAAGAAAATTGGACAATCAAAAGATAAGAGCCGTGCAGAAGGTCCCACGTCCAACTAAGAGAAACTTCAAGCCAAGAAACAAAACACAGGAGAGGAAATTGTCGAAGAAGTGATACCACAGTATTTCCTGGGACGGAAGGAGACACTCCCTAGAGAAAGAGCCCAGCAGGTGCCCGCAAAGTGACGCAAAACCACAGCCGTGTGGGCGCGCCGCCATGGCGAGCACCGCGGGCAACACCTGTGGGCGAAGATGCGCGTGGCCGCAGTGGGACACCCACCCCGGTCTTGCTGAAACAGTTCTCGCTCACTCCGGGGGCGGGGCCAGGGCGGAGAGTGCGCGTCTGACAGTTCCAGGTGATGCCCTGCTGCTGGCTGGGGACCAGCTTTGAGTAGCGCGGGTCTAGGGCAGCGTCTAGGGCAGCGGTTGTCAGCGCCGGCTGCTCCTGGGAGTCACCTGGGGTGATACAAGCACTCCTGCCGACTCCCACCCCTCCACCCCGCCCCCGGAGATTCTGGTTTAATCGCTTTGGGGCACAGCCCTGACATGGGCATTTTTAAAGCTCCCCAGATGACTCCAATGGGCTGGCAGAACCTAGAACCATTGCCCTATGGAAGCTCTACGTGGGCTCCACGCATGCATGGAATGTTGGGAGAGTACCTTTTCATTAGCTAAGAATTGGAAACAGCCTAAATACCAGGGAAGAAGAATCCTATATAATAAAGATGTAATATGCAAATGGTCGTTACGCCTTGATGCGTAAGGACCACCTGGGTAACAACCAGATCACGGATCAGCAGGAGGGTGGGGCAGCGAGCTACAAGTGGGCGGCAGTGAGCTACAGGAGGGGGCAGGGCAGCAATGGGGGGACGGGGGGGGGGGGGGGGGGGGGAGGTGGAGGAGCAGGGGGAGCTACAGGAGGGCGGGGCAGTGGGCGGAGAGCTACTGGAGGGCGGCAGCCAGCTCCTGGCAAGCTACTGGCACATGGATTGGTGCACAGGGCTACTAGTAGATCTATAACTGTGATACAGTCAAGCAATAGGCCATCATTCGGTTATGAATATGAGGGGCCACACTCAGCACAGATGACTCACACGCTGAGCACAGAAACAGACGGCAGAAAAGCAAACCATCATGACTCCGTCTATTTAGAGATTTTTAAACACACAGTGTTACATATTACCATATATTTTATGCAGTGAAAGAATAAAGAGATGCATACGAAGGATAAACAACAGATTTCTAGATACATATTGGGAAGAAGACATGAAATTAAGGAGGGGTTTCAACTTTAATATATGTTCTAGTAATCTCGGTGATGAATAGGTGGGTTTGTAATGTATATATTATATTGTATATGTTTTACAGGGGTGGACACAAAAGTAGGTTTACCGTGTTTGAATGGGAAATAATACAATAATTTAATAGATAATACAAGAATAAACTCTGTTTGGCCCTGGTCAGGTAGCTCAGTTGGTTAGGGCATTGTCCTGATACCCCAAGGTTGAGGGTTCGATCCTAGGTCAGGGCACATGCAGGAATCAACTAACGAATGCATAAATAAGTGGAACAACCAGTCAGTGTTTCTCTCTTTCTCCCTTCTTCTCGCTCAAAAATCAATTTAAAATAAAGAATAAATTGTTATGTGTACTCACAACTGTAAACTTACTTTTGCTTACTCCTGTATTTATTATATTTGTATTATCTTTATGTGACTGAAATATTGCTAAATAAAAAGTTTAATTAATTAAAGCAAGCCTTCTTATCATAAAATTTCAGGACACCAGGATAAAAATCCTAACAGGGGAAAAATAGTCCAAAAACCTTCCGAAAAGAAAAAAACAGGTCACATACCAAGGATCGGAGATTAAAATGGCACTGAAATTCTCAAAGCAGACTTCGAAGCCAGAACACAGTGGGGCAACGTCTTCTAGGTTCTGACAGGGAATGGTTGCTAATCTAGATTGACAGCCAGCCCCATCTCAATGGCAGGAGAAGGAAGGTATTTCCAGACATGGGTGTTTATTTTTTCAATTGGCTGCCCGTACCTTCTTTCTCGGGCGGCTACTAGAGGACATGCTCCAACCGAACGAGGGAGAAACCCAGGAAAGAGAATCTGGGGACTCAGGTACTGAAGATCCGACACAGGAGGGGGCCCAGGGAGTCCCCAGGCGGACAGCAGTGGCTCTGCTGGGGAGATTGTATGTGATATCATATATTCCCATATATTATGGTATCTATAATAATAAAAGCATAATATGCTAATTAGACTGGACGTCCTTCCGGACAACCTTCCAGACGAAGCTGGGGCTGCGAGGGAAGCCCAGGTCCCGGGTGCCTGCTGGCGGCTGGAGGAAAGTCCGGGTCACAGGTCCCGGGTCCCAGGTGCCAGAGGGAAGCCGGTGTCGGCAGCCAGGGGAAGGAAGGCCTACTCTTGCACGAATTTCGTGCATCGGGCCTCTAGTATAATATATAAAACTGAAAAAAGCAAGAATCAGCATGAGATTTCAATATGAAGGTACACACCAGCAGAAGTGGCTAAGAGTTCTAAGGGTGCCTAGAGAAGGACTTGAGGGGGGGACAGGGCATTGCCACCCTCTGTCATAAACTTTCTGGGACAGTTGCCCCTTTTAAACTATATACTACGTTACATTGGAACAATGAGATTTTTTTTCATGGAAAATACATATCACACTCAGGATAAACCCTGGGGCGGAGGTGAGAGCCGGAGCCCATAGCAGGTGAGTGAGGTAGGGAGGCTGAGGACCTGCCTGGCGAGAAAACATAGCCCCGGGGTCCTTCTGTCCAATACGCTGCGGTGAGGGGCCGGTGGCTCTGCCTCCCGCTCCAAGCTGCCCTGTGTCGGACCAAAGCCCCGGGCCTCTCAGGCCTGCTGCAGGACAGGCCCCACACTCGGCTCCCGCCAGGACCGCGCCTGGGCCAGACCCGGTCCAGGAGGGACCCAATCCCACCAGCCCTCGGGGTGGGTCCCAAATGGTTTCCTAGAGCTGTGTCCCCGGGTCGGTGGGTTCTGAAGCAGTTCCATCAGAGTTAACCCAGGAAGCCCTGGGCTCTAGGGGGGCAGGAGGAATGCCCCCACCCCACCCCACCCCCAGGGTCTGGGAGCTGCCAGGAGTCAGGAGCTCTTTGTGGGCTGGGCTAGGAACCGAGAAATCCTTTCTTAACAAAAATGCTGACCCTCAGGCAACCAAGTTACCCATTAAGTGTTGGAACTGAGCCTTTCATGGTGGGGGTGTTCTGTGTGATCTGAAAACACCGGGGACTGCGGATGACTTCATTTGTCCCAAGTAGCAGATGAGCCTGTAAGCAGTCGCTAAAAGAGGCAGCGGGTGGAGAGCTCATGAACGCGGGACAGCTGGTTCCGAAGCCCGGCTCCACTACTGAGCACCTGGGCCTCGGTTTCCACATCTGTAACACGGCGATCATGCTTCCTTCACAGGATTATCGTGGAACTCAAAACCTGAGAGCACACGCAGAGCTCCTGCCACTGCTATTGGTTATTACTCCCACTACATGCAGCCGCCGCGCTCGGCTTGGGAGCTGTGAGATGAGGAAGCGCAGTGCAGTGGCGCAGGGAGCCTGGGCACCGTCAGTGTCCCCACTCTTCCCTTTGGGGATGTGGTGCCCAGTCCATCCGTCCGTACTGGCAGCTGCCAGGTGCCCGGCGGAGAGTTAGAGGCTGAGGGTCAGTCAAGACACAGGTCACTGGACCCCACCCCAGGGCGTCTGGCTCAGAGGTCCTGGGTGGGCGGAGGATGTGCATTTATTTAAATATATTTTGATTGATTTCAGAGAGAGAGAGAAACATCACTGATGAGAGAGAATCATGGATCAGCTGCCTCCTACACGCCCCCTCCCGGGGACCGAGCCCATCACCCGGGCATGTGCCCTGACCGGGAATCAAACCGTGACCTGCAGGTTCATAGGTCGACACTCAACCACGGAGCCACGCCAGCTGGGTGTGGATGTGCACTTTTAAGTTCCCAGGGCATGCTGACGTTCCCGGTCAGGAGACCACACGAGGACCCCTGACCTAGTGCGAACAGTCCACCTGCATTTCCTGGGACTGCCATTCCTGCAGTGACCCCGGCGGGGAGCAGTGGCGGGGAAGAGGACTCAGCTGGCAGAGAACATGCGGCCCCACAGGCCAAAGGGACCTCTCCGCGGGACAGATGTGCTGCCCCAGCTGTTCCTTAGCGCTGGAACCAACAGCATCCACAGGCCCAGCAGGTAAGAGTCACTTCCCCCCACAAAGGTGAGGGCTGCCATCCTTCCCGAGGAAGAAATGTCCCTGCTCTGGTGTTGCTTTTCAGGGTCCCCTGAAGCCTGCCATCTCTGTTCCTGCCTGTTCCTGCCTCTCCGGTGAACTGTCCCCCCCAGTGCAGGGCACTGTGGGCCACGGAGAGGGAAGCTGCGTGAGGAGGGGGCCCACCGAGGACTCCAGGCTGCCCCTTGGCCCTGCCTCCTCCCAGCTTTGGGGGCTGACAACAGAGCCCTCCACGCCCCTGAGCCAGGCCAGCGAGAGACGCAGCATGTTGCTGCGTAATAAACATCCTGGCCACCAGTTGTTGAGACAAGCACCTGCTACAAGCTCTAGGGACCCTCGCCCACCTCTGAGACGGATACTCCTATTGTTCCCATTTCACAGAAGAGGACACTGAGGCCCTGAGAGGTCAGGAGAGCCCATGTTTGAATGCAGGGCAGTTGGATGCCTAAGACTGTGCTCAGTGGCGGGCGGGGGCTTGCTGGTGAGAACATGCCAGGATCCCGAGGGTGGAGGGAGCTGGGAGCAGACAGGCAGAGGAAGGGCAGGCGGGCAGCACAGCTGAGTGGGATAAGTCAGCCCTTGTCCCGCTGGGGCATGTTCCCACTGCTGAGGGAGCAAATGAGCACAAATCTCGGTCCTGCACAGAGCGTTGGCCCCATGGTGGCTACTGTCTGTGCCGTGGGGGGTGCCATCTGAACACCACGAGCTCCCAGGCATCCTTCCTCATCGGGACTCCGGGCAGGTCCCGCGGGGCGGCTGTCTTTTCAGGCCACGTATTGGCAGGGGCAGGAGTTGGCTTCGGGGGTTTCCAGGAGCTTCCATCACTCAGGTAGCCTCTCAGGGCCTTTGCAGCCAGCGTCTGGCTTGGGACTGACCGCGCCCTCCTTCCGAGACTAAGGGAGCTGCACCTGAACCCTGGAAGGAGGAGCCCCCAGCACATCCCACCCCACACACCTGCCTTTCTTCCTTCTAACTTTTCCACCGTGGTTAAAATACACATAAATGTAAGTGCAGAGCTCAGTGGCATTCAGCACAGCACATTCACATTGTTGTACAACCATCACCACCATCCATCTCCAGAACTGTTCACCCTCCCTAACTGAACTCTGCCCTATTGAACACTCACTCCCAGGTCCCCTCCCCCAGCCCCGGGCGGGCCCTTCTACCAGGAGTGGGAGGGCTGGATTGTATGGTATTCCTACGTCTAACATTCTGAGGAACCGCCATTCTGCTTCCACAGTGGCGGCAGCGTTTTTCATTCCCACCAGCAGAGCATGAGGGTCTGTGTCTTTCCTTCTAAAGCAGAGGCTGTCTTGTGTTTCTTTGACCGCCCCCCCCCCCGCCGCCCCCCTCCCCCGCCTCCCGTGGTTCATGGCAGGGGAACATCAGCCGCCCAGAGCCTCGATAGCTGGAATTGCACTGGGGGGGGGGGGGGGAGGAGGTGTCATGGCCACGTGCAAGGCCATGGGCAGAAGCTCAGCTCAATGCTGTGCTGTCACTGTCTTGAAATTCTTAATCGTTTTGAACAAGGGCGCTGGACCCTGTGAATGATGTAGCCATCCTGCCTGGCCTGGCTGCTCGGTCTGGGTGCAGACGCTGCGAGTGTGGCCAGACCCAGGGTCCGGGCCTGCTGGGGAGAGTCCTCCAGCGCTCTGCAGCCTGGGCGGGGCCAGAGCCCCTGGCCAGGCATCTGGGACACAGGCCCTCATGCTGGCCCTGCCGCCAGCTCTCGGCGTTTGTCACGCCCCATCTACAAGATGGAAGGTCTGGCTGCGGAGAGAGTTCTCTATTTCTGCTCCCAGAACTCCTGTGGGGGGGCGGGGGGAGATGGGGAGTCCCAGGGAGCAGCGTGGGACCCATCCCCTTTCCCACTACAACATGGAGGCTCCCCTTTCACCCACTCTCTCCACTGGGATCCCCAGCAGGAAGGAGGCCAAGACCAGATGGACACCCGCCTGTCTGGATCCTCCACCTCAGGCTGCCCCACCCTGCACTCTGCCTCTGGGGAGGGAGAAGCCTCTGACAGAAGGTAACCAGGTGGAGGGCCCAGCTGTGGGAGAGGTGCCCCCGCACTTAGCCAGAAATGCACTGAAAGGGAGATGGACACACACACTCACACACACACTCACACATACATACACTCATACACACACACACTCATACACACACACACTCACTCACACATACACACACACACACACACTCATACACACACACACTCATACACACACACACTCACACACACACACACACACATACTCACTCATACACACACACACTCACTCACACACACACACTCACACACTCATTCACACTCACACACACTCATACACACTCACACACACTCACACACACTCACAACACTCACTCACACACTCACACACACACTCACACACACACGCAGCCTCGTGTGCACAGACACAGAAAGGTGCAACTGTTTACAAAATGTGTGTGACCAGTCAGTTCCAATTGCTCATCCACCAGCCAGGAAAGGCTTCTCAGCACAGGGGAGGGGCGGGACCGAAGGAAAACCTGGCGCTGGCCGCAGCCCAGACCACTGGGGAGAAGGACCCACCAGGCCCTGTGCTGGGAACAGTGGCAGCCAGGGCTCCCGCCCAGCTGTCCCCGCAGAGAAGGGCCTCGGTGCTCCATGTGCCTCCTCCCTGTCCCTTCCCCAGCAGCTGGCCAACAGCCAGGGCTCTGACCTGCACAGGCCTCCCCCCACCCCCTCCCGGGCTGCCTCTCGTGCAGAAAGCCGAGGAGAGCATGGCTGCCCATCATACTCGCCCATCAGTACCGTGAAGAGGTGAAGGGGGAGGCAGGCGGGCGGTGGGAGGGGGAGCTGGGAGAGCAGGGAGCCCAGACAAGCTGCCCCTGAGTCCTCACGGAGACAGACGGCAGCTCTGAGCTCTTTGATGCGGACCCCAGGATGTCTGCAGCTTCTTCAGCGCCAATTACCGGAGAAATAATTCCACGCGCTCACCCCCTGCCTCTCAGCAGATGCTCTTTGGGGACATTTTAAGTCTGACTGTACCTGCTGAGCTGTGACAAGTGAAGCCGCTCCCACCCTCCCTCCTTCCCCACTGCCATCTATGCCACTTATCTACAGGCTCTTTCATGGGGAAAGGGGCCTACAGCTGAGCGGCATCATCCCCGTCCCCGAGGCAGGGGCCTGCCAGATCCGAGCCCTGCACCCGCCGCCTGGCTCTGCTTCTGGATGGGGTGGGCACAGCTGGGTCCCTTGGAGTCCCTCTTCCCTACCAGCTCCTTAAAGGCAGGAGTCATGTCACGTTCATCTTTGACTCCCTGGTTAACTGTCCAGAAATATTGCTGGATTGATTGATGCTTGGGGAGTGGGGTGGGGGAATGGATGGGTGGAGAAATGATGGACTGATAGTGTTGAGCAGATGGGTGGAGAGATAGGTGACTGGGTATTATGTGTGGACCAGTGTATTGAAAGACATCTGAGAGGATGACAGAAGGATGGACTGCTGTCCTGAGGATGGATGGGTGGATGGATGGATGGATGGGTGGGTGGATGGATGGATGGATGGATGGGTGGATGGATGGATGGATGGATGGGTGGATGGATGGATGGGTGGAAACAGTCCCAATTCCAGGGTCCATCTGCTCTCCATCCCTAGGGAGAGGCCAGCATATCTGGAGCCCACACTTCCCACAAGTGCGGGGTCCCCTGCCCGGGGCTCACTCCGTTAAAGCCACCAATAGGCCCCCAGGGAGGAGTGGATGTTGAGGCAGCCCTGGCTGCTGAGGATCCGGTCTTAGGGCCTCAGTTAGCAGCCCTGACTGCGCACCAGGCCAGGCCTCCAGGCTCCAAAGCAGCCGCTGCCTGGGGGAGGGAGTCACAGGGCTGGCCTGCCTGCTGTGCGGCTGTCCACACACTGCCTGGGTCCGAGCCCCCCCTCCAGGCCAGGCCACTCTGAGGGGCTGTGGAAGGTGAGGGCCTTTGTGGGGATCCTAGCTCTGAGTACCCCCCAGCCTGCCTCAGCAACCCCCACACACACCAGAGCTTACACAACATCTCCTGCCCCCACCTTAAAGTCACAAATTCCACCCATCAAAACCACGGCAACATTCCTTGTATTAATAAAGCAGCCCGAAGAGGTTTGCAGATGGGGATTAACTGGTTTATTTCACATGTTAATTAGCCAGCCCTAAATATGTATGCAGATCGGAATTTAAATTAATTCACGCAGAAGTATTTTTAAATACATCGCTGAATAGCGCTGTGGCACCTCCCTCCTCCCTCTCC
Source organism: Plecotus auritus (assembly GCF_963455305.1). Classification (NCBI taxonomy): domain Eukaryota; kingdom Metazoa; phylum Chordata; class Mammalia; order Chiroptera; family Vespertilionidae; genus Plecotus; species Plecotus auritus. Next base: position 36,331,339 of record NC_137774.1, read on the forward strand.
TCAACTCTGCTGCCTCCAGTGTGAGCGTGGACAGGTCACCCGGCCAGCAGGGTCCTCACTTTCCCTGTCCAATAAAGGGTTGACCCAGCTGTGCCCGGGGTCTGCTGGCCCTGCAGGTCTGTGCCCTTGTAGCATCTCTCCCCTGGGTACGGGGTGAGACCTGGCCTCTCAAAGGTGGAGCGGGGCCGGGGGCCATCACTCAACCCAGCTCCAGCTTCGGGATCTGAGCGCTGAGTCCGGCTTCGGGGCTGGGAACCAGGAGAGAAATTACCAGGAACCCAGACCTCCCAGATGCGGTCTGCCCAACCCGGAACACATCCCAAAGCTGGCCTCTCGCAACTCTTAGGGCCTTCCACACCTAAACAGACGTTCACCAGAGTTCTGTGGGAAACTCCTGCTACTGCCTCAACAGTTGGCCCACAATCCCTCTTGGGAAGGGACCTGTCTTTGTTTAGAAAACACTGTTTAAGGCTGATTCTGGATGATCCTGAGAACACAGTCCAGCTGGGGCCAAGGCCACAAGAGACATTAGAAATGAACAGGAACTTGGAGGAAGGAAGAGAGGTCAGAGAATGAAGCCAGAGAGATGGGGTGAGGTCACGTCCCACACGATGCCACTTGCGCTGCAGTGATGTAGCCGCTCCTCATCCCATCCTCGCCGTCCACAGTGTCGCCTGCACACCCACATGCCTGTGGAGGTGAATTTGGGGGAAGAAGGGGCTGAATTGCACATTTGAATCTCTGTAGTTTGGAATCTTGTGTCTAGAAACGTAGATGTACCACCCAATGCAGAGCTAACTCAGCCAAAGCCAGACTTCAGAGCAGAGGTGACTCAAACGCTCCTGGCTTTGGCAGAAAATCAGCAAAGGCTTTGGCCTCCCCAGGACACTGCAGTAGACTTCGAGGGCTCCTCCACCGGATCTGAGGAGCGTGGCCAGGGGGACCCCCATCCCAGTCTCCCCACAACGGAGGGGTTGCCCAGGAAGTAGGACTTTCAGTGCCAGCATCAGGAAAGCTCCCAAGCGAACTGGGAGGAGCTGATTACCCTAAACAGCTGGCATCTGGGTCACATGGGCCAGGGCTGGATGCTGGACTAAGCTCTTCACACACTTCACCTAAGTCATCACAACACCGGGAGTTAGACATTCTTCTCCCCATTTGGCAGATGAGAAAACTAAGGCCGGGAGAGGTTCAGCAACCTGCACAAGATAATACAACCGGCAAGTGGCAGAGCGAGGATCTGAACTCAAGGCCCCTTCTCTTAAGTTGCTCACTCACCTGGTCTCCTGAGGAGGCTCCACTTGTAGAAAATGGAAATGGAAATCCAAGTGCTCAGGCAGCCTCACTCCGAGCCCCAGGCCAGGGCCTGGGTCAGGAGTCCTCTAGTTTCATGGAACCTCGCGCATTCCTGCCAGTGTCTCCGCCTTCCTTGGGACCCCCCTGGCTGCAGGGCCCAGCAGGCCTCTGCCGCCCCCACCATCAGCCCAGCAGAGCCCTGTGAACGCCACCACACAACCACCTCTGGAGTCAGAAAGAAAAAAAAATGTCAACCCTTCTTGCCCTTGTTTTTTTTTGGGGGGGTATATATATATATATATATATATATATATATATATATATATTATTGATTTCAGAGAGGAAGGGAGAGGGGAGAGAGAGAGAGAAACATCAATGATGATAGAGAATCAGGAGAGAGAGAAGACAGAAATATCAATGATGAGAGAGAATCATTGATTGGCTACCTCCTACAGGTCTGGGACTGGGCCTGCAACCCAGGCATGTGCCCTTGACCGGAATCAAACCCAGGACCCTTCAGTCTGCAGGCCAACACTCTAGCCACTGAGCCAAACCAGCCAGGGCGTCCTGCCCTTGTTGGTAACCTTAGCCCCTCCCCACCGTGCGCCAGGCCCTGCCCCATCGCTGGAAGCACCTCCCTCATCCGCTCTTAGGGCACAAGCAACATTCCCCGCCCAACCCAGGGATTTCCAAGCTGGGAATTCAAACAGCTCGACACGGAATAGACTCAAACAGCATCAGCTAATGGAAATAACAAGATGATAAATTATTCCAGGGAAAGAGCAATTTTCCTTATACCTTGCTTGACTCAGAAAACACTGTGATCGCAATAGAAATTGGAGGTGCCAGAACTGGTATCTGGGGAAAGAAAAAAGAAAGCATTCTGCTTGCGCCATCAGTGCAACCCCAAGGGGTGGGGGGCGGTGAGTGAGCGTGTGAGGTCAACCCCAGGCCAGCGCACAGCGGGCCCCAAGCAGGGTGTCCTCCCTGGAAGGGCCAGGCAGCTGGACCTGCCACCAGCTGGCTACAGAGGCTGGGGAATCAAGGGCAGAAAGCCCAGGCCTGGAGTCAGACAAAGCTGGTTCTCTCCCCAGCTCTGGCACCAGCTGGCCGTGTGGCCTTAGACACATCCCCTAATCTCTCTGAGATTCCCGGAGATAGCAATCATGAGGAGTACATGCAGTAATGTGAGGCACATGCTCCAAAGCGTGCCTCGGTGGTGGGAAAGGCAGCAAATCCTCTCTGGCTGTGCCCACGCCCCATGATCAGAGAGGGCACAGGATAGCTACCACGCTTTGGGTGCAAGCTGCCACAGGGGACGGTGGTACCTGCCACTGAACACATGACCCTGGGGCCATCTGGTCTGTCCCCAGGGGCAGCTCCCAGAGGTTAGCTCCTGCCTGTGCACACGGGGGCGATTCTGAGGTGCCCAGTCTGAGCCCCACCTCCCACCCAGCGTGGGCACTCGCTCTCCGAAGCTTCCAGATAAGTAAAGGGTATCCTTCCCCTTGCCTGCCTGGGTTTAGTTTTGGTTTTATGATAGCTTTTATGATAGGTTTTATGATAACCTTTATTGATTTCAGAGAGGAAGGGAGAGGGAGAGAGAGAGAAACATCAATGATGAGAATCATTGATCAGCTGCCTCCTGCACACCCCCTCCTGGGAATCGAGCCTGCAACCCGGGCAGGTGCCCTGACTAGGAATCGAACCATGACCTCCTGGTTCATAGGTCGACCGACACTCAACCACTGAGCCACGGCCAGCCAGGAGTGACCGTCTTTTCCAGATCAACACGTAAGCGCCTTGTAAACTTGGCTGGACTCCTCAGGATGCTTCGGGAGTGAGGAGACACCTCTTTGGGTTCACACTATACAGCTCAAGGTGTTGGGGCTGCTGCCTCACCCCAGATCTCTTGTTAACAGACCAGCGCCAACAGTCCTCCCAGCCTCCTGGGGAGACGCGCTGGCTAGGGAAGGAGATACACTTTTTGAATTTGCGGTACGACCAAAGCTTGGTGCTAACGACATTCTTTGCTGTTCAAGGGCCTTTGATTCCTCCACTTCCCAGGAACTGGCTGAATTCCCGGGTTGAAGTTGCCTTGAAGCTTGACTGCTGAAGAAGAAAGAGTTTTCCTCTACGGGGTTGTTAACTCCGTCCAAAGTTTGAGCTGCTAGCACAGAGATTCCAGACATCCTGGTAGGTTCTCCTCAATTGCATTGTTGGACAAATACAAATATGAAAGTGGAGAGGACAGATACACAGGAAGTCCCAATTCCAGGCTGAGCTGGGCTGAGCAGTGGGCACCCCAAAAGGCCCAAACGTTAGGGCAGTGGTCGGCAAACTCATTAATCAACAGAGCGGCAAACGGCGCTCGTGAGCCGCATGTGGCTCGCGAGCCGCAGTTTGCCGACCACTGCTTTAGAGGATCCATAAACCAGAAAAATTCCCCCAGATTTGGGGGCTGGCATGCTTTTATATGTATTTTTTTAATTGATTTCAGAGAGGAAGGGAGAGAGAGAGAGAAACATCACTGATGAGAGAGAATCACTGTTGGGCTGCCTCCGGCACAACCCCACTGGGGACTGAGCCCACAACCCGGGCATGTGCCCTGACCAGGAATCGAAACGTGACTTCTTGGTTCATGGGTCGACGCTCAACCTCTGAGCCACGCCAACTGGGCCTCATATTCTTATCTTGCCAAGTAAGAATGTAAAATCGTAACCATCACTTAGTATCACCCTCATTTCAGAAAAGAAAGAAAAAGAACCGAGAAAAAGGCCATCTTTTTAAATTAAGGGAATTTAATTTTGTGAAAAACGGACAACATTGTCCTCTGCTTTCCCCATTTTGCCATGGCTGGGTAAAAACTTCATCACCAACCTGTCCACTTACAGCTTTTGCAAACCACCAAGGCTCGGGGCTAGATGCTAGACCCCCGGGTTCCAAGTTCAAGGTGGCCGCTTGCAGTTGCACTGGCTGGGACAGGGTATTTCTCCCACCAGGTGGCCAGAACCTGGCGCCCACCTTTTGTTAGCTGCAGGATCCTGCAGAAGGCCCCCGTGCCTCAGTTTCCCCATCTTTAAAACGGTGATGGTCGCCCTGTGCACCCCATGGACCTGTGGTGAGGGCGTGTGTCTGGCACGCAGTGTATGCCCACTCCTTATTTGCTATTGCTGTTTATATTTTTTTTAAATGATTTCAGAGAGGAAGGGAGAGGGAGAGAGAGATAGAAACATCAGTGATGAGAGAGAATCATTGATTGGCTGCCTCCTGCACACCCCACACTGGGGATTGAGCCTGCTACCTGGGCAGGTGCCCTGACCAGGAATTGAACCTTGACCTCCTGGTTCATAGTTCGACACTCAGCCACTGAGCCATGCCAGCTGGGCATTTGCTATTGCTCTTTGGTGAGGCTCCCACAGGCCCTCACAGCTCTGCATAGGTTCAAATGGCTGCGGGTACAGGAATGACCTTTGGGGACAGGAAGCATCCAGGCCAGTGAGCAGAGACACGTGGATTCGGCTCCCAGCACGCAGGGTTGGGCTGGCCCGGCTTCTCAGTGAAGTCCTGGGAGATTGCGCCCAGCTGTTTCCCTGGAGCTGAAACTTTATGTAGCGAAGGCCCTCAGCCGCTGGGCAAAGACAGGCTGTGGGAACTGGAGGTCAAACCCTCCCAGCAGGGAGGGGCCCTGCCATGACAGGGCATTTCCCAGGCCTGGACTCTGACAGGGGGCCCCCAGGGGATCCTACCAAGTGAACCCCCACCTCCCAGCACACCCCCACACAGTCTCTTCACTCTGAGCAACAAAGGGCCTCTGAATACCAACTCTGGAGGGTTGAGTGTGTGTGTGTAGCTGTGTGTATGTACACCATGCACATGCACGTGGCCGTGTGCACCTGTGTGGATATGCATGTGTCCGTGTGTATATGATGAGCGTGAAAGGATTTAAAAGGTGCTTCCTACATCTCTCTCTCCCTTTGCACCCACCCTCTTCCTCCTGTCTCTCCCTTTTCCCCTTTTCTGTGATGAAAAAGAAAAGCAACAGAGGGGACTAGAAAGGGCCAGAGGTCCTGGGAGTCACTTAGATCTGGATTCAAACCCCAGCTCTGCTACTTCCCATCCTGGGGACACTGAGAAAGTCACTTGGCCTCTCTGAGCCTCGGTTTCCCCTCTGGGGAATAAAGGTGTTTGCCTGACATTCCGCAGAGCAGGAACGATGCACAGACTCAGAGTGGCTGTGGCGTGAGACTGTTCAGGTGTGGGCGCTGGCGTCCGAGGGCTGGGTTCGTAGCCTGTCCTGCTGCCTCCAGCCCTGTGACCTTGGGAGGTTGCTCACCCTCTCTGTGCCCCACCACCCGCCACTGTCTCTAAGAACACTCACCTTACCGACATGGGTTAAATGCGTGACTTACAGAATGCTCTGAGAACAGTGTTTGGCACAAAGTAAGAGGTTTATATGGGGCAGTTATTAAAATGTGTATCAAAAAGCATTTAGAGAAAAAGAGAGAAAACGAAAAAGCATTTAGACGTCTTAGGAGAGATGGAAATGTTCCAGAATTGGATTGTGTTGATGGTTGCACAACTCTGCAAATTGACTAAAAATCATTAAATCATACACTTTCAATGGTTGAGTTTCATGGTGTATAAATTATACCTCAATAAAGCTGCTTTTATAAAGCATTTAGAGTTAAATGGGAAAGCAAGTTGCAGAATACTTTGTGCAGTATTGATGCCATTTATTAAAAGTTTTATATCATATAAGACAAGTAAAAATATCAAATGCAGTCAGAATGATATACATCAGTTTATCATTATGCTTCCCCCTGGGATGGGGCTGGTGCTCAGGAAGGGAGATTTTTATCTGTAATGTGTGTGTTTTTAATTTATATTTTGTAAAATATGTTTTTATTTATTTTAGGGGGGGGAGAGGGATAGAGAGATAGAAATATCAATGAGAGAGAAACATCATCAATTGGCTGCCTCCTCCATGCCTCCTACTGGGGATGGAGCCACAACCCCAGCATGAACCTGACCTCCTGGTTCATAGGTCAATGCTCAACCACTGAGTCACGCCAGCTGGGCTGTATTTATATATTTAAAAGACCAGGAAACCTAGGCAATAGCGTCATAAAAATTAGGATATGCAGGGGCAGGGAAGTGTGTGAAAGAGACAGCCGCATCCCAGGCGGCTCGGGTGGGGTGGCAGCTTCCTACTGCATGCCTTCGGTGAGGATACGGTGGCGATTATGCTGGTGTTTGCTTTGTAACTCTTCATTACACTGTGCATCTGTGTTTTATGCAAATTCCTAGGTTATAATTCACATTTTTAAAGCTGAAACACCGCTCTAAAAAAAGATGGAAATGTTCATTTTGGTGCGTATGTTTTTGGGTTTGTTATGTTCGTCTCTATACTCTTGTATATTGAAATTCAAAATAATTAAAACAAAATCCCTTGCAAGATGGGGTGAGGATTATATAAGGTAATTGCCACCTCTGGGATCACATGCCGAGGTGCCTGAAGGAAAGGGAGGCGCTGGGCATGGAGCACTGCCTGGGTCCCCCCTCTCCAACCAGGGTGTCCCTGGAGTTGCCTGGGCTGCCCCAGTCCCCATGGGGGAGCTGGGCTGACCGCCCCTCGGCCTGCCTCCCAGGCTCCCAGACGCCTGGAGCACCAGGCAGACACTTGGCCAAAGGGCCTCAGACAGCGTCCCTGATTTACCAGGCTCTCCACGTCTCTGGCTGACAGATGACCCTCCGCTCTCCCCACCTCCTCCCTCTAAATGCTGCTGTCTCCAAGGCTGCCCGCAGGCCTAGGGAGGAGCCTGAGAAGGCGGGGAGGAGTGGCTGGCAGGCCTCCGCTGGCCTTCCCTCCCTCCTTCCTCCCAGCTGCCCCACCTGTGATCCCCAGGTCTCCCCGCAGCCAGCTGCAGCTGGACCGGGCTGCTAGGGGCACAGACTCCTCCCTTCAACCACTGCTGAAGGGAACTGAGGGCCGCCAGGCATGGATGGGCCAGGCACTGTGCTAGGTGCCTGCCCCCAAGGACATACACAGTGAACAGGTCCTAAACACCGATGCTCTGGTAGGGTTGTCAGGCCTCTCCAGGAGATGACCTTGAGCTGAGCTCTGAAAGGTGAGAATGAGCCGGCCCGTGTGGCTCAGTGGTTGAGCATCGACCCATGAACCAGTCAGGGCACATGCCCCAATTGTGGGTTCGATCCCTGGTGGGGGGGCCTGCTGGAGGCAGCCGATCGATGTTTCTCTCTTATTGATATTCCTATCTCTCTCTCCCTCTCCCTTCCTCTCTCTCTAAAATCAATCAAAATGCTAGTGTGTGTGTGTGTGTGTGTGTGTGTGTGTGTGTATATATATATATATATATATATATATATATGTATTTTTTTTTAAATAGGTGAGAATGAGCCCCCCTAAGATGATTTGGTGCGAGAATATTTTGGAGGCGTTGCTGGCTGGTGCAGAGGCCCTGAGGAGACCTAGACCTCTGTCCGTGGGCCTGGGCAGGGGAGAGGAGGATGACGGAAAGGAAGCAGGTTCCTCTTTAGGGCTAAGTCTCCCCTGCCGAGGCCCTGGGGAAGGGCTCATGGTACAGTCACCCCCAGGGCCACCAGAACTCAGGCAAGGCCTAGGGAGCGACCCCAGGGCCTGCTGGCTTAACTGGGGTGGACATCCAGCCCTGAGCCAGAGGCTATGCTCTAAGACTCCTAGACGGCAGGACGGGGGAGACCCACCTTCCTGGCCCCTCCACCTGACAGGGGGAAGCACAGCCTGAGCCCTGCCCACCTCCGTTACCATGTGACCTCGGACAGGTCAGGTCCCCTCTCTGGGCCCAGGTTTCTATGGTAACAAAGAGGTGCTGTGCTGTGGAAGGCCTGCCTCCCCCAGCTTCAGAACCTGGGAACATGGCGGACTCCCGGCCCCACGCTTTCTGGGAGCGGGTCCTGGGAACCTCAAGGTCGACCCCACAGCTCCAGGGCCACAGAGATGAAACCGTCCCCTCCAGGTCGTGTTGGGGAGACATTCAGGAGAAGTGTGATTAACCCTTACCTGGCAGGGGAGGTACCATGGTCACGAAGGGGGTTTTCCCGGGGCGAGGCTCATCCATGGCACTCCGGATGTGCTGACCCCTGCGATTTCCCCGAATGTGGGAAACTCGACGGGATCATTTGTGGTCGTGGGGGACTGCGTTCGTGCTCTCCCCTGGGGGGAAACAGTGTGATCAGCCCTGGGATGTGGCAGGCAGGTCACGAGGGGACATTGTGGGAAGAACACCTGCGCAGGGCCCCGAGGGCAGCATAGGATGTGCCCCGTGGTCAGGGCAAGTGAGGGCAGCAGCAGAGGCACGGGGCCAGGTGTAGGGGTGTGTCTGGGCACCAGGCTGCACAGTGGGAGGGGGGCTGCATGACCCAGAAGGCAGGGGGAGCCCATGGGTCTGCAGCACCCAGAGGGCGTGTGATGCTCAGCCTGGGCGTCAGTCAAACCTCTCCCTCCCCACCCAGGTTTCAGGACTGAGGCTGAGGCCTTGGCTCTGCCCAGGTGCTGAGGACCTAGAGCTGGGGGCTCAGGGACCCAGCAGTGGGGCAGGGGAGGCAGGACACACCTCAGCCAGGTGCAACCCCCTCACACACCTGCAGAAGGTGTGCTCTGTCATCTTCCGCTTAAATACATGTGGCAAACCTATCCTGTCTGTCAGTGGCAGTTGGGGGAATAGTAGCTGTCACAGCCGGGTGACAGGGCTGAATACATCAGGACTGGTGATGGCCCAGGGCACGGATTCTGGAGCCAGACTGCCTCTTTCTAGTTATGAAACAAAAACTTGGGCAATTGACTTCACCTCATTTACTTCATAAACAATATTTTGTTGTAGCCCTGGCTGGTTGCTCAGTGGTTAGAGCATCGGCCAGTGGACTGAAGGGTTGTGGGTTTGATTCCCAATCAACGGTTCAATTCCCGGTCAAGGGCATGCAGGTTGCAGGTTCCCCAGCCCCAGTAGGGGTGCATGCAGGAGGCAACCAAAGTGTCTCACATCAATGTTTCTCTCTCTCTCTCTCTCTCTCTCTCTTTCTCCCCCCCTTCCTCCCTCCCTTCCACTCTCTCTAGAAATCAATGGAAAAAGTATCCTCGGGAGAGGATTAAATATCTATTTGTTGTTGTTGTTGTAATAATTATATGTTTGCTTCTATGTGCAGTAGAGAAATGTGACCAGCACATCGATCCGCAGTATAGATATTATTGTTAGAACAAAGCTAACCTGAATATTAAAGCATTTTTTAAGTGAGGTGGTTTTTGAAGAGAAACACTAAGTAAATAACAATGCAGGTCTCAGCCGAGCAGGTGGATCATGAGTGACAAGCTTAGGGAATGCCACTTGAGGGGCCTGCTCGGCTGTGCTTTGGGGCTTTCGCTGGGGCCAAGTGTTCAGACTGTTCCTCGGACCCGGGACTCCCAGAGGGCTGGGGCAGTGGAGACGCCTGGCCTAGCAAGTGAGGCGGTCAGTTACAGCAGGAGAAAGTGCGTGACGTTCGGACCATGGACTGGGTGCCCCTCTCCGATGTCTGACCCCCCACCCTGCCTGAGCTGCAGATGTGATTTAGGAAGAATAATTGGCATATATTAGTTCAGGTGTGTAACATAATGATTTGCTATTAGTATACATTGTGAGATGATCACTGTAATAAGTCTAGTTAACATCTGTCACCAGCAATGAGAACTTTTAAGATCTATTTGAATTATTATTTTTAATGATGCAATGAAAATTTTATTTTCATTGTGGGCTTATTTTTTCTACTTTTAATTTTTAAAATTTTATTGATATTTTTAGAGAGAGAGGAAGGGAGAAAGGAGGGAGAGGGAGAGGGAGAGGGAGAGGCAGAGGGAGAGGGAGAGGGAGAGGAAGAGGGAGAGGGAGAGGGAGAGGGAGAGGGAGAGGGAGAGGGAGAGGGAGAGGGAGAGGGAGAGGGAGAGGGAGAGGGAGAGGGAGAGGGAGAGGGAGAGGGAGAGGAAGAGGGAGAGGGAGAGTTCAATGTGAGAGCAATATATCGATCAGCTGCCTCCTGTATGCCCCCCACCCGGGGACTGAACTCACAATCCGGGCATGTGCCCTGACCAGAAATCGAAACGGTGACCTCTTGGTGCATGGAACGATGCTCAACCAACTGAGCCACACCAGCCAGGACACAGTCACTATATTGAATTGCTCTCTCTCAAAATCAATAAAAACACATTCTTAAAATTTGTTTTTATTGTTGACAGCATTATAGATGTCCCCTATTACCCCCCTCCCACTTCTTCCCTCCACCCAGCCCTCACCCAAGGCCTTCACCACACTATTGTCTGTGTCCATGAATGAAAACATTTTTTTTTAAAAAAAAGATAGTGGCCGAAACCGGTTTGGCTCAGTGGATAGAGCGTCGGCCTGCGGACTGAAGGGTCCCGGGTTCGATTCCGGTCAAGGGCATGTACCTGGGTTGCGGGCACATCCCCAGTGGGAGGTGTGCAGGAGGCAGCTGATCGATGTTTCTCTCTCATCAATGTTTCTAACTCTCTATCCCTCTCCCTTCCTCTCTGTAAAATATCAATAAAATATATTAAAAAAAAAAAAAAGATAGTGATTGCCTCTGGGGAGAGCAGTGGATGGAAAAGAAATATTGGGGGATTTCAAATGCATTTGTGATGTTTTTGTTTTAGTTGTTGTAAAATATAACACAAAATTTGCACAGTTTTAATCATTTTTAAGTACATAATTCAATGGCATTATTTACATTCATAATATTGTGCAACTATCACCACTATTTCTTTCCAAAACTTTTTCTTCATCACCCCTAACAGAAACACTGTACTGTTAAGCCATAACTCCCCATTCTCTCCTCCCCTTACCCAGCCCCTGTCAACCTCTGCTCTTTCTGCCTCTATAAATTTGCCTATTCTGGGTATTTCATATAAGTAAAATAATACAATGTTTTGTACTTTTGTGTCTGTCTTATTTCACTTAACATGTCTTCAAGGTTCATCAGATAGTAGCATATATCAGAACGCCATTCCTTTTCGGGGCTGAATAATATTCCACTGAATTGACATACCACATACGTTTCTCCACCTGGAGAAGGTGGGTTGTTTCCCTTTGGGCCATTGTGAACAATGCTGCAATGAACATGTGTGTACGAGTATCGGAGTCACTGCTTCCAATTCTTTGGGGGATATACTTAGGAATGGAGTGGCTGGATAACATGGTAATTCTAGGCTTAGCTTTTAGGGGAACATGTAATTTACTTTTTTAAGCTGGTTGGTGGGTATGGGCAGACTACATCATACCCTAGGCCAGTGGTCGGCAAACTCATTAGTCAACAGAGCCAAATATCAACAGTACAACGATTGAAATTTCTTTTGAGAGCCAAATTTTTTAAACTTAAACTTCTTCTAACGCCACTTCTTCAAAATAGACTCGCCCAGGCCGTGGTATTTTGTGGAAGAGCCACACTCAAGGGGCCAAAGAGCCACATGTGGCTCGCGAGCCGCAGTTTGCCGACCACAGCCCTAGGCCTTTCTCTTTTTGAATGACTGAAATATTTCATAAATTTAAAAAGTAAAATGAGTTAAAATTAGAAGCCACCATTTGCATTGTTAATACCTTCTGAATTGCATCAGTAATCCAAAGCTATTTAAGGGAACATCTGTGGCTGTTGGTCCCGGCTTTCAAAATTGCCAGTGAGAGCTCCTGCCCATTCCAGCACGTTCATAACACTGAGATGTGCACCCCAGTTCAGAAGACATTTGAACAAGACCCTGGGCCCCAGCGGTCTCCAGGCCTCTTCCAGGGTGAGGGCGGGGGGCACTGCCTCATCCATGCGGTCACCGAGATCACAGGCTACACCTCCTGTCCTCCGCCAGGTTATTTCCGGAGCTTCGGATCCAGCATTATCCCTCCCTGGCCTCTGATTTCCAGGAAGAGGCAGCCTGATCCTGGGCTAAGCCCCTCCCGGCAGGTGAGCCTCTATCCTTGGCCTCTTTTCAATCCGCAGCTCTGCCCATGGCCTGCGTGGTGGGAGAGAGAGCACAGTCCTTGCGCTCAGCCACTGAGTGTGATTCCAGGTCTGCCTCATGTGGCCTTGGGCCAGGTCCTCCATGTCAATAGGCCTCAGTTTCCTCACTTGGAAAGCCGGAGGGGTAGAGGAGGGAGGGTGTCACAGGCTTGTGGTCTGCAGACGATTGGACAGGTATGGGGGTGGGGAGAAGATGAGCATCTCTCTTTTCCTTATTTTCTTTTAATAAAGGGAATTTTCTTCAATTTTTAAAAATATATATATATGTTTTTTAAATATATTTTATTGATATTTTACAGAGAGGAAGGGAGAGGAATAGAGAGCTAGAAACATCGATGAGAGAGAAACATCGATCAGCTGCCTCCTGCACACCCCCCACTGGGGATGCGCCCGCAACCAAGGTACATGCCCTTGACCGGAATCGAACCTGGGACCATTCAGTCTGTAGGCCGACGCTCTATCCACTGAGCCAAACCGGTTAGGGCAATTTTCTTCAATTTTTTAAAAACTTCTTTTTTTATTGATTTCAGAAAGGAAGGGAGAGGGAGATAGAAACATCAATGATGAGAGAGAATAATTGATCGGCTGCTTCCTGCACACCCCACACTGGGGATCGAGCTCACAACCCAGGCATGTGCCCCCACCGGGAATCAAACTGTGACCCCCCGGTTCATAGGTTGGTGCTCAACCACTGAGCCACACCGGCTGGGCAAGATGAGCATCTCTTGGAGCCATTTAGCTCATCAGAGCCGCTCCAAGAGCAGTTGCCTTCTGCAGAATAGCATCACTGGGTAAGTGTGAACTTTTCCCCACTGGTAGGACTACTGCTAGTAAATGTACTGTGACGAGTGTAATGTCTTTATGAGAATGTGCATAATAAATTATCAGAAAGAGCTGCATTTTTAATATCGCTTAATACATCAAGTTCGCCTCTCAGCTGCCATAGGCTATAACTTTCACATCGCCTTGCTGACGTTGGCATCCCCCACGCTTCCTGTGCCAAGCCACGGTCTGGGCCAAGGAAGAGGCAGCTATCAGCCAGAGTGGGTAGCTCCTATGTCCCTTCCTGATTTGCCCTTTGTCGTCAGAATCTAAAGGAAAACGGGGCTTCATGCATCGCCAGGCCCCCTACAGAATGCAGCCTGGGGCCCGTCACAGAGTAGGTGCTCAATAAACATGTGTTTAAATTGGATCCATAAAGAAATGAGTGGACAGGCGCCCCACTCCATCAGCCACTGGCCCCGCCTTTGGGCTAGAAATTGCCGTTAAGATAGAGAAGGTTCTATCCGCACAGCATGCCAAGAGCGGTGTGATCAGGGGAGGGTGGAAACTGGGGGTACATGTTAGGCCAGGGCCAGGGAGGGCCCTTCCTCCCAGAGCACGCAGACACCAGCCAGACGTGCCAGCCAAGGACAGCCAGCCGAGTGCAGGGTAAAGGTCATTTCCTCTAAAATGCCTGTCACTTACTGGAAGGAAGAGCTTTCACTGGTGGTTCTTAGCCAGGAAACAGGTCATAAAGCCCAAAGCGGCACGTATCAGACTCCCCTTTGGGACTTTGCCAAAGCGCTCTAGACATTCTGACGCACGCATCCCAGGTGCTGCACATCGAACAGTGCGGAGGCAGCGAAGCAGGTGAGAATCGCTGTATTAAAGCATTAGCACCTTCTGGCCCAGCGGTTCTCATAGAAGTAATTGTGCATAAAAATAATCCAGGGGTGCACGATAAGGTGCACCCGGAGCCTTCCTTCCAGAACCCACTTCTACCTCATTAGAAAGAGCCTTTGTGTGTTGCCGGGAGCTTAGCAGCCTGTGAGAGAAGCAAGTGGGGGGGGCGGGGGGCGGGGGGCGGGGGGCGAGGGCACAGCGTTCCTGAGGGCTCTGACTAAGGGCACACTCTACTCACTTAACTTTGCCAAGGGCCATTCCAAAATGCCGAGCTGCCCATCCCGCAGGGGGACTAGAGGTGACATGATAGATGGGGTCTGGACATGTCCAACTGCTTAAAGATCCCACACATGCCAGCTGGTGCCCCAGCCGTGGCAAGTACCTCCGCTTCTCAATGCACTTTCCCCCTTCGTCCTCACCTGGTCCTGGCAGCAGGCAGGGAGAGGACAGCCAACCGCACTTCACTGGTGGGGAAACTGAGGCAGGCACAGGCTGGATGAGGGTGGTTTGCACCGGGAAGGCAGAGGCAGGAGAACTACATCTCCCTGATTGCCAGGCACTGCGCGATGCACTTTCTCTCCGTCCCCATCTCCAGGTCTCATGAGGTTGTTCATGGCCTCCTCCATCCCACAGGTGAGACTGAGGCCTAGGTTAAGGGACTTACCCAAGTCAGACACAGCAGGAGGGAGGCACTGGCTTTTGAATCAAGTCCGCCTGGCTCCGCAGCCCACTCTTTCTAGAAACTGCACAGCTGCCCAGCTAACACCAATCCCACCCCTCCAGGGGCTCTACCCCATCTCAGCAGGGCTCAGAGCTAGACAAGCTCAGACCTCAGAGTGGCTCTCGACTCCACCACCTGCCAGACGCCCTGTGTCTCTCCAGCCCACATCCTAGGGTCCCTGGCTCTGTGCTTTGGAGTCTCAGTCCTCTACCCAACTTCTAGATCCTCCCAAAAGCCAGCACCTTCAGAGCCAAGAGCCTGATCTTCCAAAAAACCAGACCCACAGGAGGCCAGGATGGAGCTGTCAGCCCTCTTCTGTCCCCACCCCCAGTGAACATGGGTAGAGCTTTGATGTCAAAAAGAACACAGGGACAGGGGCCAGAACACCTACGCTCCCTTTCCCAGTCGCTTCACGCTCCGAAGCCTCGGTTTCTCCATCTGTAAGAAGATGACAACACTCTCTTATTCCCCAAGTGAAAGAATTATGAAATGATGGCTCAGTGTCTGTATCTTAATACCCTGTGCCATTACATAATCGCTCAGAGCTGCAGCCACCTCTGGCTCCGAAGAAGTCATTCTGTGCCTATTAAAGGACTAATCCCCATAAGCATTCCTGGAAATGAGAAACCCATTGTGCGTGGCTTCCAGGCTCACCTGTCCTTCCCTTGGCCTTTGACTCCTGCAAGGCTGAATTTTTCTCCCATCAGGATCCCAGATTGTCCTCAGGGAGCCCTCCGGCTGGTTCATTCCCGCAGTGACCCCTGAGTACTCTTGGCCCTCCCTCTCTTCCCCTTTTCCTCCTCCTCATTTTGGACTGTCCCCATCCAGGAAGCTAAAGGAGAAGGTTTAGGGAACAAAGTTTTGCCCAGTTTTCCAGTTGTGCTCTGATCCCCGGAGCTCTGTAGGGTGAGGAGGAAGAGACCAGAGAGGGGGAGTGGAGGCCTCAGAAAGTCAGGACAGCTGGATTCTACGCCAGCTCTGCCACCAGCCAGCAGTCACCCTGGGCAAGTTACCTTTCTCACTGCGAAAAGGGAACAGTAAACCCTGCCTACATCATGGGGTAGTATAAGGAATCTATGAGATGACACCTTCAAACATTCTTGACACAATATACAGTAGTTTTCAGTGATGGAGAATGACCATCGCTACCCAATGCAGAACTTGCCATGAAAGAACATATGGTTCTCCATCATTTCTCACCAGAGTCTCATCTCCCAAGGGAAGGGAGAAGAGAAAGCAACCCTGTTGAGCACCTCTTATCTGTCACACTCGGTGATAGATGGGTTATGACAGTGGTCAGCAAATTCATTAGTCAACAGAGCGGCAAACCGTGGCTCACGAGCCGCATGTGGCTCGCGAGCCGCAATTTGCCGACCACTGGGCTCTGATATTTGAATTAGGCCCATTTCACAGATGAGGAAACTGAGGTTCAGAGAGATCAAATGATCTGCCAGAATGATGCAGCTGGAAGTGATGAAGACAAGGCCTCCTCTCCTTTCTCTCTGCTCCCCACCCCTCCACGGGGTTATGGTGGAGGGGGGGCACAGGCTTGCAGCCTCTCATTCAGACTCAAGGAAAGGACCCAGCCAAGAAGATAGTGTTTCTGATTTGTCACTAGAAACCAGCGAGTAAACTCCGTCCATGCCAGGGCTTTCCCAGGACACACCTGTATGAGCAGCAGCCATTCCCCCACAGAGCTCTGTTCCCGGAAAGCAGGACAGCAGCCAGGGCTGGGCTGTCTGGGATTTGTTTAGTTATCTGACCAGGTGAGGCCCGGTGATGAGCAGGCCACACCCTGCCTCGCCACCTCTGCCTCATCCATCACTCCTTGGGAAGGGCTCTCTGACCACAGCTGGAGATCAAGGTTCTCCCCGGCCTGTACCCATGGATCCCTTTAACTACTCACTGGTTAAGCAAGGAGCTAAGTTGAGTTTACAGGATGTCCATATGCGACCTGAGAGGAAGTGTGAACAGACTGTGCCAGCAATGACCTTGGCAAGCAGAGGATGCACGTGCCCTGCTAGTGTGTGAGCAGTGTGTGCCCACATTCCTAGGAGTGCGGCTGTGTAACCCACTAGATGTGTGTGTGTGGGGGGGGATGTCTGTGCAGAATCCTTCATCACTTCTATGGTGTGTTGTGTGCCCTGTTAGGTGTGCTTGGAGGCATGGAGGACTGTGCCCAGCCCCGACTACCTCTGTGCCCATGTGTTGGTGTATTATGTTAGAGGTGTACTCAACCAACTCTGTGTGGACACATATGTTTGTGTGTGTGTCCTGCAGAGATATGAGCTAGTGGACACTCCCGCCAAGTGTCCACACACGTTTGTGTGTTTGGAATGCCCTTGCACAGCGGCGTGTGTCCTGTGAGAAGGAACGGGACCCAGCCGGGGCTGGCACGGGCGGGAACGTGCGGGTGTGCGTCCTGCGTGTCCCTGCTCAGCTCGCCGCTTGTCCTGCGACCGCGCGTGAGTGGAAGGCTCCCAGGTGGCCCTGCCCTCCCGTGTGTGCGCGCGCGGGGTCCCGGGCCGGCGTGCGCGCGGTGTGAGCGCTAGTGAGTGCGGCGCTCGGCTCGCTCGGCTCCGGCTCCTCCGGCTCCGGCTCCGCGCCGCCCGCGCAGCCCGCACACTCGCACTGCTTGGTTGCTGCCCGGTGACGCGGCTGGGCCCGCCCCCTGCCTGCTGGCCCCTGGCACTCACTCGCGCCCGCCGCCGCCGAGCAGGTAGCCGCCGCGTCAGGGCCGTCCCGGGGGCGCCGCCGGCGCTGCCCACACCCGCGCCGCGCTCCGCCGGCTTGCTGAGCCGCCCCCGGCCGGGGCTGCGCCAGACCAGGCCGGGCCGCGCCCGGGCGGGACCGCGCTGCCTGCATGACCCTCCGGCGGCGCGGGGAGAAGGCGACCATCAGCATCCAGGAGCATATGGCCATCGACGTGTGCCCCGGCCCCATCCGGCCCATCAAGCAGATCTCCGACTACTTCCCCCGCTTCCCACGGGGCCTGCCCCCGGACGCGGGGCCCCGAGCCGCTGCGCCCCCGGACGCCCCCGCGCGCCCGGCCGCGACTGGCGCTGGCCGCAGCAGCCCCTCCGACGGCGCCCGCGACGACGAGGAGGACGTGGACCAGCTCTTCGGAGCCTACGGCGCCAGCCCGGGCCCCAGCCCCGGCCCCAGCCCCGCGCGGCCGCCCGCCAAGCCGCCCGAGGAGGAGCTGGACGCCGACGGCTACGAGTCCGACGACTGCAGTAAGTTTCCAACTCGCCGCCTTCGCACCCTCTCCCGTGGCTCCTCTTCCCACGCGCTCCCGACCTCGTGGGCCCTCGGACCGCCTGCGGTCCCCGTGCCCTCGGCATGCATCCCCCGCTGGGTCTCGGCCCGTCGCCCGGTCCTCGCGCGCCCTGCCGACCCAGCCCGGCACCTCCCTCCACCCGAACTGGAGGGGTGAGAAGTTTGGGGGCGCCCCCTGGGGGTATCCCATTTCCGAGGCCCGGCTCCCTGGAACCCGCGCCGCACCCCGTCTCGGCTTGAGCTCGGGCGCGGGCGGCGGCTTTTGTTCCCGGGAAGGGCGGAGCTGCGCCCTGGGAGACACCAGTTGCTGCCGCCTGCGCGGTAGCTGTGTGCCGGGAGCCTGCTGCGGGCCGGCTCGGGGCCGAGGGTTGGACTGGAGCAGCGGGAGGAGGGGGCCAGGGGCCGGGCTGGCCTCCGGGTGGGCCCGGCGGCCCGCAGAGCGCGGCGGTTTTGCTGGCGCGCGGGCCGAGGACCGAGGACTGCGGGGCTGCTTGTCCTTTGGAAAAACCTTGGCGGTTCCTTCTCCGGGTTCGTGGACCCTGCCGCTGCGCTCGCAGGGCCGCCGGCCTTCGCCCACCTGTTACGCCCGCTTCCCCGCCCGCCCCCCCATGCAGGCCAAGAAGCCCCCCCCCCCCCCCCCAGCCCGCGCCTCCTTCTCCCGGGACTGAGCCCTGAGCCCCAGCGAGTAGGCGAGCACCCGGGTCCCCGGGGCCGAGGCCGGGGGCAGGCGCTTCTGGCGCCTTTCGCGTCTCTGAGGGTGCCTGCCCCGCCCGACCCGGACT
Source organism: Plecotus auritus (assembly GCF_963455305.1). Taxonomy (NCBI): domain Eukaryota; kingdom Metazoa; phylum Chordata; class Mammalia; order Chiroptera; family Vespertilionidae; genus Plecotus; species Plecotus auritus. The sequence continues at coordinate 36,350,137 of NC_137774.1, forward strand.
GCAGGGGACACGGAGGCTGAAGAGGTCGCTACCCGGTGCTCAATGGGTTTGAGTCGGATGGGAGTGGGGAGCGGGGAGCGCTACTTGCAAGGCCCCCAGCCCAGCTGTAGCCCAGCCACGTCATTCTCAGCCCTGGAAAACCGGCGTCAAACGCCAACCTTGCCCAGGATGTGGACCTTTTGGAGCAGGGGTCACTCGCGGGCGTCGCCAAGGCCCACCGGGCCCCATCCCCCCGCGCAGCGCAGGGCTGCTCCTGGCTCGGGTGCTCACTGGGGCCTCGGGCTGGGGGGTCTGGCGTGCCCTCCAGCATAAAATGTGCCTTTGACGCTGATGGTGGGGGTTATCAGCCCTACGGGGTGGGAGGGGGAGGGGCGGCGGTCTCCCATCGCCCTACCTGGGAGGCCCAGTGGAGTGAGCCCAGAAGCCCATCAGCTGAGGTGGGTCAGAGCCCAGGCCTGTGTGGGAAAACTGCCTTCTATGCACTTTCCCTGGGCCTGGACCACAGCCCTGCAGCCAGAGGCTGGCGTATTGAGGCCCTGCCCCCCGACTACCCGCATCAGAGGGGAGCAGTCCTCTCCCCCCACTTCTCTGCCAGCTGGGGAAATGGAATTGGGAGAGTTTATTGGCCTCGGGGCTGTGCCTGGATCTTCCCCACTCCCAGTTCCTGGTGCCTTGGGCAAAGTGCACCCGCACCCCCTCACTTGCTGCACCTCTAGGTGGTCCTAACTGGGACCCAAGTCCCCCCTTTGGATGTGCTGAATCCAAAATCACCTCGGGAAGAAGGGATGGGGAACTTGTTCTGTTTGCAGCATCTTTCCTTCCAATCCGAGGGAGGGGGCAGGGCAGGCACGGCTTCTGCCTGAGCTTCAGGCAGCCCTCCAAGTGCCACAAGGGTCCTCTGGATAACATACAACAGAGGTGAGAAACGTGGCGTTTCTTTCGCTGTCCCTGAACCCACAGGCAAGGAGAGGACCAGAAAAGTCCAAACTCAGGCCAGCTGCCACATCTCCAGTCCATCAACTCAGCACTCCTCAGAGCACTGCTCTCGCAGCAGAGGGGCAACAGGGCTGGGGCCTGGGTCCAGAGAGCCCACGTGTCCTCGCAGGAGACAGACTCACTTGGGGTCAGCGGTCCAAGGCAAACCTGGACACCACCTTGCCAGCCTGAACCGTGAGCTGGTCACACCCCTATCGCCAGGGCACTCTGCTGGAGAGAATGTGGCTGAGCCAGGGCCAGCTTGGGCCCCTTCATCCCCTTCAAGGGGCAGCCCACCATCAGTCGCTGAGCAAACATCCCAGGCATGGGAACACAGAAATCCTGGCTCCTGTCTGCCGAGGGACCAAGTTCTGGGGCAGAATTGCTCTCCACCCAGTACCCCAGGCCACCGTCGCCTCTTGGCTCTGACGACCAGATCCCTGGGATAAGCCTAAATGATTCAAGCCAGATGGTTCTTTACAGCTTTAGCCAGGGTTATGCTATTTGCTGCCCTAATTATTGGATTAGCTCTCTTCTAACAAAAAGAAATTAGGGCGGTTGGTCTGTTGTCCAAGGCCAAGAGTGAAGCGCGGTTTATCTATCCGGCCTTTTCTTCCTTCCCTTAAAGCTCATCCTTTATAAGTCACCTCAGGGCACAAGCACCACGTTGACATGTTCCAAACTGATCTAATCGAGGAGTGTTGCTGGGGAGAAAAGGCAGTGAGTGTTGGAGGCAGAAGTGCCCTCTCCCCAGTGGTCCACAGTGTGTCTACCTGAGCTGGACTCTGAGGCTTGCTGCCCTCCGGACGGGCCCTATGGCCCACCCTCTTTATGTTCCTCTTTCCTGCCTCCCCACTCTCCACCTGTGGAAACCCAGTCCATTCTTCAAAACTGTAATGACTAGGATGCTTTGGGTTGCAAGTAACAGAAAACTCAAATGTGTTAAACACTAAGGACTGTTGAGGTTGGTGGCGCTGGGTACATGTATACAGCAACTCATCAGCAACACCAGGAGTGTGGTTCTGTCTGTCTTTCCACGAGGCCACGCTCATGTCCTCTCAGGCTGTCCTCCCTCATGGCCCGAGGTGGCCGCTGCAGATGCAACCATCACATGTAGTAATAGGACCCTAACTCTTTAAAAATATATGTATTTTTATTGATTTCAGAGAGGAAGGGAGAGGGAGAGAGAGATAGAAACATCAGTGATGAGAGAGCACACTGATTGGCTGCCACCTGCACTGCACACCCCACACTGGGTATCAAGCCCGCAAGCCAGGCATATGCTCTGATCAGGAATCAAACTGCGACCTCCGGTTCATAGGTCGATGCTCAACCACTGAGCCACGCCGGCAGGGCAGGATCCTAACTTTGATAAGGGTCAGTTTCCTCTCCCATGTCTCAGTTTAAGAGTGAGGAAATCTCTCCCAGAGTCCTCAAGAGACCTGTGTTTCTGCCTCACTGGCCAGGATTGCATCACGTGCCCATGTTTACGCCTGCCGTGCCAGATTCTGCCCGGGCTGGGCAGGACTGATGCCATGCAGGCCTGGAGCAAGAAAGGAGTGGGGAATCGCCGTTAGGCCTGCCCCAAAGGCCCTCAGCTGGGGCCACTTCCTGGGCCCACTAGCAATGATTCCCTTCCTTTGAACCAGTCATGTTCTGCCCGGACCGTATTTTTATGCACCCAACATCTCAAGGCCAGCTCTGTGTCAGGCACTGTGCTGGGCATGGAGGCTCAAGGATGACGGAGACACAGGCTCCGTCATCAGGGCGTTTATGGAAATCAAAAGGCACAAATAGCCCAGCAGTGAGGACAGGAAGGCAGGAACCCAATGCCCAGCACTGGCTTGCAGAGTTCACCACAGGGAAGACTCTACTCAGAGGCTGGAGGGAGGGAGGAAGCCGACGGGTAGAGTGGAGGGAGGAAGGGCGGTGCTCCTGGTGGAGGGACTGCCCAGCACGGGTGCCGAGGTGTAGGAAACAGCCCAGCGGAGGCAGAGCAGTAGGTTAAGTGGCTGGAGTAAAGGGGAAAGATTAACAATGAGGCCAAAGACATCACATCTCAGAAGAGCCAAGGGCTTGAATGCCACACGGAGGAGGGTGAGATGAGTCCAGGAGGCAGCGGAGAACTGGAACAGCTTAAAGCAGGGGCACGAGTAGATGTATAAAAGCCCACCCTCTGCCTCTGAGGTCCTGGAAACGGGGATGTACGGCTCATTCTTCTTTGTCCCCTTGCAGCCCCCAACTCCGTGCCTCAGTTTCTCCAGTTACAAAATGTTTTCAATTCAGGCTTGATCATGTTTGTGGCTCTTGCCATAGGTTTTTTAAACTTTTTGAGAGGCTGACATTTTTCTTAAAAACAAAAACAAAAACAGGGTCGATTTTCTATGCCCAAGGGTGTCCGGGTGAGGAAAGTCCAAGTGCAAACCAAGGTCAAAATGATGCCGTTGGTCTTCATCGGCAGAGCAGAGGGACCTTCAGCCTTAGAGGAACCGACAGGGGCTTGAGCTTGCTTGTCTCTGAATTAGCCCCATTAAAGCTCTATAATTACCAACAAGCGGGTGACAACTCTCCAAGGCCCATTAGTGACCAACCCTCATTATTTTTCCAAGGATGTATACTTTAGCCAAGACGTGTGATTTGAGTGACTCAAGGGCAAGACCCCACGGCTCACACAGACCAGCACCTTCACCTGCCCTGAGGGCCCTCCTCACCCGACCACAAGCCCGGGTGCATTTCCGACTCGGAGGCCCCTGTGCAGGGCACGGCCAAGCCCTTCCCGGTCCCCAAGAGCAATTCTGCTTTTCTCTGTTTTCTCCAGGGCATCCTCCTGAGATGTCAGCTAAACTAAGTGGCAGACAAAACATTTCAGAAGCCGTGGGCTGTCAGGCGGGAACTATCGGGATGGCAATGACGAGGCCTGGATTCTGTGTCCGGCTCTGCTGTGCCACCCTGAACAGGTCACCTCCCCTCTCTGAGCCTCGTTTCTCTGAATGGGAAATGAAGACTTTGGACTATAAACTCCCTGAGAGAGCTCCCATCACTGGCAAGTCTCTAAAAACGGTGACTGAGCTTCTATTTATAAACCATTTTTTCTTACAAATCTCACATTGGAGTTCAAAGAAATTCGTCAACCTCGCCCTGGGGCGACACTAGACATGCTGTTCCTTCCGGGAAAGTGATAACAGGTGTCTGTTCCACTGAGCGGCGTAGGCCTCCTTAGATGGGGATGTCTGGGGACCCAGTGGAAGGGGATCCTCTCTCCTCCTGGGGCTGGTCCCCGGTGGGACACAGGTGGCCCCTCCATCTCACTGGCTTGTCTTCTCTGGGATTGGGAAACCTCAGGGGTCATGGGGTGTGCATGTTAACATGCGGGCATCACACCAAAGAGCAGCTGGGGAGAGAGTAGGTTTGAATGGACCGGCCATGTGGATTGAACATCTGCTCTTTGCTGGTGTCCCAGGCGTGGCCAAGGCATGGTCCCTGCTCTCGGGAGGCTGATGTCTAGGGTTAGCAAACCGCGGATAGGCCTGAACTGAATAGCAGAATGACCGAGAGTCGTGTAAAGCCAACAGCTTTGGAGAATATCGTTATAGAAGCATAGACCTGGAGAACGTTGGGCCCGTGGCTGTTGGACTATGGGAGCTGTTAGAGGCATGGTGATGTATGCCTCGCGCACAGTACCCTGCCCACCTCACAGGGAGCTAGGAATGCAGGCAGCAAAGGGCCAGACACAGCCTTAAAGCAACAGTCGACTCAGGAAAAAGGCCCTTAGGCTCCACTCAAGACTCTTAGTTTGGACACCGTTCTAACAAGCATTCTCACCTGGTTTCATAGGCTAAGCAAGTAGCTGTTGAATAGGAGGGAGCCGTGCTAGCAGATGCGAGTCCTTTAACAGGAGTTTGAAGCCAGTGGCAAAGCTGGGTGCAGAAAAAGGAGGAAAACCTCAAAAAGAGTGGCCAACCAGGGTCACGTGGTGGAGGAATCATCTCACACCCGCTTCCGTGTCTGTGCTGTGACTGTGACACAGAACAGTCACCGTCGTCACAGCAATGACTCAGGTTATTCAGGAAAGTGTAAGTGACCAGTTGTGTCTTCCACACTCACAGCGCCGGGGAGGGGAGTGATCCAGTTTGGAACGAGTTCATTCCAGAAGGTGTCTCAGCGGGGCAAGTACAGTTTTCTAGAAAAGTCACTGAAATGGCTCTGCTCTTCTATAATTATCTACTGAGCGCTTTCTATGTCCCAGGTGTGTTTTAAAGCACGCTGCTGGGAGGTGGGTCTTAGGGCGTCGCCATCTTGCAGAGGAAACTGAGGCAGAGAGAGGCTAGATACGCTGCCAGAGGCCACACAACAAGGAAGTGCAGAGGCGGGATTTGAACCAGGGCCATGTGCCCTCCAGGCGAGAACAGAGATGCTGAGCGGGGTGCCTTATCCTGGGTGAGGACCTACAGAGCAAGACACACCTGCCTCGGTGCCATCACCTCAGAACAAAGGGCAGCCCCACATGCACAGGCCGTAATTTGCCCATTTCTCTGCAGCCCCACAACTTTGCCAGGGCCAGTCAGTGTGGCTCAGTGGTTGAGCATCGACCTGTGAACCAGGAGGTCACAGTTCGATGGTTCGATTCCTGGTCAGGGCACATGCCCGGGTTGTGGGCTCAATCCCCAGTAGCGGGTATGCAGGAGGCAGCCCATCAGTGATCCTCTCTCATCATTGATGTTTCTATCTCTCTCTCCCTCTCCCTTCCTCTCTGAAATCAATTTTTAAAAAAATAACTCTGCCAGGCCTGGGCCCCTGTGTGAGCCCAGGGATCTGCGGGCGGTATGGTCCCTGTAACATCTACTCAGCTCTGCCATGGTTATAGTGAGCAGGTGTCTGTGCTTCAGATATAAATGGGTGGGCGTGGCCGGACTTGGCCAGTGGGCCATAGTTGGATCTAGCCCAGCCTTGGGCAAACTACGGCCCGCGGGCCGGATCCGGCTGTTCTATCCGGTTCTCTTGCTCTCCCCTCCGCTCCTTTACTTTGAATTTATATTATTTTACACAAACACTACATCCATGCTTTTGTTCCGGCCCTCCGGTCCAGTTTAAGAACCCATTGTGGCCCTCGAGTCAAAAAGTTTGCCCACCCCTGACCTAGCCCCATGTTGGGTGCCCTGACCTCCCCCAGCACCACTCCAGCCACTCAGCCCCCAACGTTCTGGCTGGCTTGTGGTTGGAATGCCCTTTTCCCAGCCCCACTGAAGCATCCCCTCCTCCAGGAAGCATTCCCTGATAGCCACAATTCACATCAAGATCAGGTATCACCCATCCCTCTTGGCCCACCAGACTCTGTTATGGCAAAGTCTTTTCATCTGTTCCTCCCATCAAGCCGTGCTTTCCTGGGGGTGGGAACTATGCCTTAGTATCTTCATCCCAAGAGTGTGCATATTGTAGACACTCGGCAAGGAAGAAATGAATGAATGAATGAATGAATGAATGAATGAGGTGCCAGTTGACCAGCCCAGCAGGCTTTGCAGGATCGGGGCTTCTAAAGACATCCTATGAATGTGCGCTCTGCGGTCCAGAGGCTTGCCCCAAGGTCTGCCCCCACCACAGCTCTCATCCTCGTGCTGGGAGCTACATCGACGTGGGAGGCCACAGCTGCCATGATTGCCCCCCGAGCGTGGCAGCTGCACCCAATTATTGCTGCATTCTCTGCCCAGCCCTTGGGAATCGCCCGCTGCCTCATGGGCTTGGTGGTAACAGCATGAGGATGCAGCTGGCTCCTCAACGCCGCCCCAGGCCCCCAAGGGACCAGAGACCAGGGAGCCGCCCCCTGAGTGTTGCTGGGAGGTGGGTGAGGAGATCAGACAATCAGCCTGCCCGGGCCTGCAGCCTCACAAAGCCTGGTCTCCTGCCCTCTCACGTAATCCTTGTGATACTTAACAGGAGAGGGAAACTGAGGCTGGAACCCAGACTGTCAGTTGCTCAAGGAGGACAGGAACTCCTTCAGCTGAGTGCCCAGTACATGTGGGTGCCACATTGGACCAACCACAGGTTAGACTCCACAGCACGGAGTTTAGGGGCCTGGGCTGTGCAGCTGACCATCGGGGTTTGACTCTGGGGCCTCTATTCACAATGACGGGGTGGTTGACCTAGCCTCTCTGAGCCTCAGCCCCTCATCTAGAAGGCGGGGAGACGATCGCTCACTTCCCAGGCGTGGAGGGACTGGGAAGCTGGCGGAGGGATTGGCGTGCAGTAGGTGCCCAGTTGGCGGCAGTCCCTGTGGGCACTGGCACCGCCCGATCCCACGAAGGTGGGTGATGCTTCTCCCCGTGCGGCCGATGCATGACCTGAGCCCTCCTCTGTCCGCAGCCGCCCTGGGCACGCTGGACTTCAGCCTCCTGTACGACCAGGAGAACAACGCCCTGCACTGCACCATCAGCAAGGCCAAGGTAGGCCGCGGGCTCGCTGTCCCAGGCGCGGCTCCTGGAGGAGGGGCTGAGGCGGAAGGCCAGTCCTCCCGGTTCCTGTGGGGCCTGGTGGTGTCCGTGCGTGGGAGCAGGGCAGGGAGGGAATGTTTGCCTAAATCATCTCAGCTGCCCTTAAAAGCCCTGCTGAGGGAGGCGTTTGGGGAAGGAGCAGCATCAGAGAGAAGAGAATGAGAGGGCAGAGACCTGGGCGGGGCTTCAGGGGACAGAGGCCCCTAAGCTGGGGAGGGGGCTGTTGGGAGCGGGAAGGGTGCCCCTCTGGGCACTGAGACCACGCCAGGCGGGGGATTAATGTCCTAGCGTCCGCGCCTGGCCCTGTTCTCTGGGTTGGGGCCGTGGGTGGTCCTGCCCCTGGGGCTTGGCTAGCGTCAGCTCTGTTCTCAGCCACGCTGTTCCCTTCACCCCACACACATCGCTCCCTCGGGGAGGAAGGTGCCAACGCTGATGTTCTCTCGCAAGGTAAGGGCGGTAGTGCAGCCTAGTAGGGCCTCCAGTAGAGCCGTGGGAGGGCCTGGGCCTGGCTCAGAGCAAGACGCTGCCTGGGCCCAGGCCCCACCCCTAGTCCCCCACCCTGCCAGCCTTGCTGCCCGCCCTCCCACTCTGCCTGGCTCTGCCCACCCAGAGGGACAGGCTGCCTGCTCCTGCCCCCGCCGTGCCCCACCCGACTCGGGCCACCACACTGGCCTGCCGTGGCAGTGGTGAGTATCGTCCACTTTGGGCCTGGGCCCTCGTTGGGTACCTGGAGGCCTGCTCGCTCCATCCTGAGCCCGTCCTCTGGGGGCTGCGCGGGCAGTGATGCGGGGCAGGCCCAGCCTCCCGTGGCAGGGGCTCCAGACCCGCCCCTGGTACAGAATCTGGTGACCCCCAGCTGTGCCCAGGTGGAGGGCAGACTGCGAAGTTCAAACAGATCCCTCGCTCTCCCTCCACCAGCTTTATGCAGGTGCCCAGGCTTGGGGGCCGAATGGGCACTGGCTGCCAGCCACTCGGCCAGAGCCATCCCTTCTCCCCATCCCAGACACCAGGCCCTCCCGCCCTGTGTGCCCCATCTTCCCAACCTGGCCCAGCGCGGCTGTGCAGGTGTGGTGGGGTATGGACGTGTGTGCACAGGTCTCTGGGCACCTTGTGTGCACACATATGTGTGTTCATTTAGGAGTGTGTCACGCAAGGCATTTGAGGTGGGGGATGGGAGGACCCTGAGCCATGGCAGCTCCCTGGTCTCCAGGTCAATCACCTGCTTAGATCCACGTCTGAAGGGCAGGGGGTGTCATAGGGATGGGAGGAGCTGCGGCTCCGGGTTGTGGTTTGGGGAGGAGGCTGAGGCAGGGCTGACAGGCAGAGCCCCTCAGGGGACGCTGGGAGGAGGCCAGATGTCCTGGCCTGGACCCTAGTCTGGCCACCTTCCCCCTGAGTAAGCACAGCAGCTTCAGTCTGCTCATCTGTAAAATAGGGTTAATCATCCCCACCTGCGTGGTGGGTGAGCTGTCCATGATTAGGTCCATGATTAGTACCTAGTGCCGTCCTGGGGGTGGTGCCAGGGGGAGGCCCCACCCCCATGCATGGACACATGGGCTCATACCCACAGAGGAACTAAGAAAACTGGCAGACCACCAGCCTGGGCACTTCCTGGGAGCAGGCCAGAGGCTGGGAGAGGGCCTTGTGTTTGAAGGACCGCCTGGTTGCCATGGTGCACACAGAGCCTTAGAGCCAGCCTCGGCCCAGAGCCGGCCCGCGGGGCAGGGCAGAGCGCAGATACCCCACCCCGCCCTCAACCCTCCTCTGGCTTCTCCCCAGGGGGGTGGGGGGAGCTAGCATGTAGAGAAAGGGGAGCAGCCCCCTGCTGTCCAGGCCCTTGGTCAGCATTACCTCCTCAACTCTCACTCCCGCCCGGGGAGGTGAGAGCTACTCACCCCTTTCACAGACGCTAAACTGAGGCCCAGGAGACCCAGGAACTCCTCCCCCTTACCCAGGCCATAGTGCAGGAGCTGCCCTCCACAGCCTGTGTGCCCCCTCCCAGAAGCAGAGCAGGCGGTGGGCGTGCCCACCTGGGAGCTCCTTTAACCAAGGTGGGAGCAGGGGCAGAAGAGCGCAGCCCCCCTCAGAGTGGGCCGGGTCATGAGCAACCAACCAGCAGTTCCACTGGGGCTGCCAGCTCGGCCTGCACACGCCACGCCTGCCTCCCTGCTTCCTGCGCACCAGCCCAGAAGGAGAAAATGCAATTTCAGAATCGGGAGCAGGCGTGAGGTCAGCTAAGCCCCGTCTGCTCAGGCCTCATGGTTCCCTGGGCACTGACTGTCCAGCATGAGTGAGGGCTGCCATCTTGTGGAGGGACCCTCTGTGGGCGGCCAGCTAGCTGCATGGCCTCCACAACACGCATGCAGGGAGCTGTGGCAAATCGAGAGAGAGAGAGAGAGAGAGAGAGAGAGAGAGAGAGAGAGAGAAACGCTCCTGGTCTCCAGGACGCACATTTTTCTACAGCCCCGAGGGAAGCATGTGGCTGAGTGGACAGGCAGGCATGTGGATGTAGGGTCAGCGAGGGAAGTTTTGTTTCGGCAGCGGGCAGGGTTGGGGGGCGGGGGTGTTAGGAAGAAGGAAGGGCCTGACCAAAGCAGGGTAATGAGGGCCTCCTGCAGGGAAAGGTGAGTCACCTGGCCTCCATGTTAAGGAGAATGGAAAGAGAAAGGCTGCCCTGGACAGGATGTTGGGGGAGGGGAGATGACACCAGCATCCTCACTGCCCCATCCTCAGAGTGGGGGGGCTGCTGTGAGGCGGGTCATGACTGGACTCAGCCTGGTGCTTAGGGAACAAGGGGTGCCTGCTCACCAGCACCTGGAGGCCTGGCTGCTCTGTGTCCCCAACGCCCGGCTCACAGCCTTTGCTGTTCTCTGCTCAGGGCCTGAAGCCAATGGACCACAACGGGCTGGCAGACCCCTATGTCAAGCTGCACCTGCTGCCGGGAGCCAGTAAGGTAAGGGGGGCTGTCCTAGGCTGCCAACCAGCTCTGCCCGCTGTGGCGGGCCCAGGCCGGCCTTGGGCACCCAGGGAGGTGCACAGCTCTCACACCCTCTCAGAGCCCAGCAGGCTAATGGGACCTCAGCCCTTCACCTCCGCCCAGAGCACCCAGTCAGCCCCATACCCTCCAGGCCTCCAAGGAACGTCGGGTCAGCACTGCCTGCCTGCTGAGCTGGGGAAACCTCTCAGAGAATTTCTAGGCCAGCGTTTTATAACAAGTAGTCTTAGCTGGAGGTTAATATCACGTTAAAAAGGGGGAGGGGGCCTGGCGTGGTTCAGTGGTTGAGCATCGACCTATGAACCAGAAGGTCACAGTTCAATTCCTGGTCAGAGCACATGCCCGGGTTGCGGACTCCATCCCTGGCAGGGGGAGTGCAAAAGGCAGCTGATCAATGATTCTCTCTTACATTGACATTTCTATCTCTCCCCCGCCCCCTTCCTCTCTGAAATTAATTTTAAAAAATTTTTTAAATTACATACGGCGGGCGAGAGTCTGTGGTCAAGTGGAAAACATTGCTGAACAGGTTTCTTTGCTGCGGGACTTATCAGAGCCTTTAATGCGTTGATGGGCTGCTCTGCGATGCTCCACAAAGCGGACTGAGTGGACAGCGTCTGCCCAGGTTTTTTGGCCACAGAGCCCATGTTCCCATGTCAGATGACCCAGCAGCAGACCAAGCACGTGGTGCATCTAGGGAAGGAGAGGGAAAAAATGTTTAGCAAAAATGTGCTTGAAACAGAAGCATCAAGGTGACCCGCAGCACGGGAAGACCAGACCTTTGTCAGACATCCTTACATGTGCCTTGCAGTTCCGTGGTGGTTTATTTTTCATTTCATGGAAGGGAAGGTCACACCATCTTTTCAGATTGGGGTCCTGCCCTGGACCCACAGGCATCTCGAGGTGAGTTGTGCAGACCCCGTGTCACAGGGGACTCGACTAGAGACCAGCGACTTTGCTTCCAAGTGGAGACCAGTGGGAAAGGAGGGGGACACGGGACACAGGCCATGGGAGCGTGAGCAGCACAGCCCCGTGGACTGGGTCCTTGTCCTGGCCTCTCTGAAGCCCTCAGTGGCTTGAGAGGGAGGAAGAGTCATTAGTGGGAGTGCTGGCCCCGCTGAATAGCCACAGGCTGCTGGGGCCCAAGTAGACTCTGTGTACCCCCTCTCTCAGAAGGCGGGGCTGCAAGAGGAGAGGCAGCGGGCTCCCCATGCCAGCCTCCGCATCCTCATGCCGCGGTGAGGACAGCCTGGGCTGAGGGCCATGTGACCAGGGGAATGTGCCCAACTCAAGCTCAATGACCGTAGTCCCTAGACTCCCGGGGCCCGGCACCGGCAGTGCCTGGAGGCTGAGTTGTGGGGACCCCCGCAGGCTTTCCGAATGGGGCCGTGTTTTACAAAGAGAAGTCTCCTGATAAAGAAGTGTCCTGAAAGCGATGCTGAAAGCCAGCTGTCACCGTGCAGCCCTTACAGCGGGGAACCCCACACACGGGGAAGAGCCCGCCGAGCTCATGCAAGTGTGGAGCTGGGATTTGAACCCCGGCCTGACCTGCCTGCCCTCAGCCTGGGCCTGGTGTGGAGAGGTCAAAGGGCTCAGGGTCTGAAGGGGGCCGACAGGTAAGGAGTGTAAGAACCAAAATCAACAGGAGCACAGAGGAAGACGTGGGGCGACATGGCAGCTGGACAGGCGCCCGGCGGGCGTTCCCTAGGGAAGGTGGCGTCCGGGCAGAGGGGCAGCCTGAGCAAAGGCAGGGAGGGGTGAGGGAGGAATCCCATCCACCCCCTCCCGCCCACGCACACACCCACCGGGGACGGGGAGCCTCCTCTTGCCGTGCCCAGGACTGCAGGAACGCATTTACCACCAATGCAAGTTTCTCACCTTCCGGCTCTGTAGCTTAGGTCCCTCTGGGCTAAACCAGGTGTCACAGGGCTGTGGGGCCTCCAGAAGGAGAAGCCATGTCCCAGTCCTTCCCAGTTTATGGAGGCCGCGCCGCCATCCGTCTTCCTTCCTCTGCCCTCTGCCTCCCCTCTCCCCCTGTTTTAAGGACCCTGTGATTTCATTGGACCCACCCAGGTCACCTAGAGAACCTCCCAGTTGTTTTGTTTTTTTTAGGCAATTTTATTTTTTTAATATATTTTTATTGATTTCAGAGAGGGAGAGGGAGATAGAAACATCAGTGATGACAATGATTGATCAGCTGCCACCTGCACACCCCTGACTGGGAAACGAACCATGACCTCCTGGTTCATAGGTTGATGCTCAACCACTGAGCCACACCAGCCAGGCTTTAATGTCAGCTAAGACCTTTAATTCCCTTCGCCATGAAAGAGCAGACTCCCAGGCTCAGGGGCCATCATTCTGCCCACTGCACTCCTTCCTGCTCATAGGATTTCTCTCTCCCTCTCTCTCTCCTCCTCTCTCTCTCCAGGCAAATAAGCTCAGAACAAAAACTCTCCGAAACACTCTGAACCCCACTTGGAATGAGACCCTCACTTACTATGGGATCACAGACGAAGACATGATTCGAAAGACCCTGCGGTGGGTGAGGGCCCCTGGCCGCAGGCTCCCTCCCCACCCACACCTGCCCCAGCCATATCCACCCCCACCCACCGCTTGCAAACCCCCACTGGCTTTGGAACCAAGTGAGAGCACCCAGTGTGTCTGAAGAACTGGCCATGCCCTTGCCCTCCAGGATCTCCGTGTGCGATGAGGACAAGTTCCGCCACAACGAGTTCATCGGGGAGACGCGAGTGCCCCTGAAAAAGCTGAAACCCAACCACACCAAGACGTTCAGCATCTGCCTGGAGAAGCAGCTGCCGGTGAGTGGGCCACAGCGCTCTGCCGGTTGTCGGGGCCTCCCTGCTGTAACTCAGGGCCAGCAGCATTCATTGAGCACCTACTACGTGCCTGGCATCCCTGCACGTGCTGGGGAGACAGACAAAAATCCCTGCCCGCATGAAACTTGAGCAGGAGACAGACCCAAAACAGGATAAGTCGCCCATTTGGATCATATATTCGACAGTGATCAAGGCCAAGGAGGAAAGCATGAGAGGGGGCTGGCGATTAGGATGTGTGCCTGGAGGGGCTCACCAGGCACGCGGGAGTGTTCCAGGCAGAGGGAACAGCAGGTGCAAAGGCTGAATGAAAGTGCCCAGCCTCAGAGGCACAGCCAGCAGCCCACTGAGTGGGCGAGAAAGAGGGGGTTGTCCTAGGAGGTGAGAGCTGAGGCTGGGGTTAGGGAGGGATCAGGCCCTCACTGTGAGTGGATGGGCTACGGGAGGGTGCCAAGCAGGGGCTAGGAGATCTGACTACATTTTAACAGGCTCTCTGGGCTCAGAACAGGGGAGAGAGGGGGTGAGAGTGGGTGAGCAGTGAACAGGAGAAGAGCATGACCCAGGCCTGGGCGGGCAGCAGCCGGGGAGGGGTGCGGGGGCCGGGATGGGGTGCTGGCAGGTCTGCGTTTTGGACACGGGGCCTGAGCACCTGGAAGGATAAAGGGCCGTTAACTGTGATGCAAAGGACCTTGGGAGGAGCAGCTGGGGACACGGGAACTCAACTGGAACGTATTAGGCGTGAGAGTCCCAGAGGAGACAGAAAATAATTCTTTCCTAGAAATTGCAGTTGTTTGAAAATGATGACAAAACCGATTTTGCCCCCTGGCCGCCTGCAACAGCTGAGCCCTCCCAGAGCCTCTCAGCTCTGCCTCCCCTCTGTGGGGGCGGGAGCGTTGGGCCAGGAGGCCCCAGGGTCCTGAGGAATCTTGACCCTCCTACAGCCCAGTGTTCAGGGTACAGTCCCCCCAGGGGTCTGGGCAAGGGGAAAGGTGGAGAGGACAGAGCCGAGTGGCTGTCCCCCTGTGTGGGGCTGGGCCCTGGGACGCAGGCTCCTCAGAGCAGCTGGCCGGGGTCAAGCCCTGGGAACAAATGGCCCTGAGGCCAGAGCTCCCGCCAGAATCGCAGCTCTGCCTTCTTGCATAACTTGATCAAATTGTGTTCCCTTGTCACATTCTCCCACTCACAGACATTTGTGTGATGGATCTGACCTTTTTACTTTATTATTAGTCACTAACCACAGGTAACCCAGTTTTTCCAAATGGTCTCTGTCACTTATAAAAGGCAACATCAAACTCCTACGATAGTTGTGTTCCTGGGATTTGATCCCCGGCATGAATAAGCAACTGTGTGGGGATGTGAGCCTGTGTCTGCACGTGAACGAGTGTGCGGGCGTGGGTGCCTGTGAGTGTGGAATGCAGGTGTGAGCGTGTGTGCACATGGGTGGCGAGTGTGCGTGCCCGTGCATGGGCACCATCGGGTTTTGCTGAGTTTGCTTGAATTCGCTAGCAGCTTGTGAGTCTGGTTTCAGGGATAGAGTGTCCCCACAGGAGTGCAGTTTAGAATTGACCACTCTGGCAATAAAGACACATTTTGATGCTACATTCTAGATTTTACATTGTCCGAGAACTTCTTTGTTCTCAGTAAACACTGAATAATACCCAGTTTAATGGTCTTCCTATGAAAAGACCCAAAGTACTTATACCTCCCCCCCAAAAAAAAAACAGCTGAAAATGTCGACGCTCATTTATATCGTTTAATTTTCACACATCACACAAACTAGCACAGAGCCCTGGGGGAGCGAGGCCCTCGGCCAGAGGCAGACAGTTGACTGGCACACCCCGTCTGGGCCACACCCCTGGCCGCCTGCGCGCTGTATCGAGAAAGATGCCGAGGCTCTGGGCGCTCTGGGTGAATGCTGTGATCGGGGAGCCATGTCTGCTCTGGGCGTGGGCGTGGGGAAGGTGGGTCTTCCTTCACTTCACAGGAGTCCTCGGGGCTCCAGCTGGTGTGCCTGGGTGACAGCAAAGGAGAGGGGCCCATGTGAGCAGCAGCCAGACTGTGGAAACGGGTGGTCTCAAGGGGGTGTGGAGTGGAGCAGCATCAGGCTGGCTGGGGCGGGGAAGCCAGACAGGCCGAGAGTTGAGTGTGATCGCAGAGTGGGGCACAGGCCTGGCAGCCCCACCTGCCTCCCGGCTACCCCGCCCCCGCCCCCGGGGTTAGGAATGTGTCAAAGCTCTTTCCTCTGTGTTCTCCCCAAGGGGGCCGCCCCCTGCACCCCAAGAGGCTCCAGGAAGCACCTTCAAGGGGCTGGAGCCAGGGTGACCCCTCACCATTCACAGGCTCCATTTGTCCTGGGCCCGTGGATGGCCTTGGGGCCTGTGGCTGAGGGGAGGGATGGAAGCGGGTGAGGACGGCTCAGTGACTGCCCGCCCCACAGGTGGACAAGACGGAAGACAAGTCCCTGGAGGAGCGTGGCCGCATCCTCATCTCCCTCAAGTACAGCTCGCAGAAGCAGGGCCTGCTGGTCGGCATCGTGCGCTGTGCACACCTGGCCGCCATGGACGCCAACGGCTACTCGGATCCCTACGTGAAAACGTGAGTGTGCGGCCGGCCGGCCGGCCACCTCCTCCTCCTGTTACCTCGGACGGGAGGTTCAGTGACAAGACCAGTAGCCCGTGTGGCCAGCACAGGGAGCGCCTGCAGCACGGTGGCACGGGGCCTGCAGGCTGAATTCTCTTCTGTGCTCCTTTGGCAGCTTCACGGGTTAAGTCTGGGCAGCCCCATTTCACAGATGAGGAAACGGAGGCCTGTAGAAGTTGAGTGGCTGCCCAGGGTCATGCAGATAGAGAGTAGTTATCTCCCGATGCCCATTCAGGCTTCCGGTGACCATGGGGCCCAGGAGGAGGCGGGAAGGGGTGGCCTGTGTCAAGAAGATGGGTGATCCGGATGAGGAACTCTGCCAGGACATAGTGCTGCCCACATGTGCCCAGCCCTGCGCTGGTGCCATAGGTGCGGATAAGGGTCCACCCAGCCTGTCAGCAGAAGCTCGTGGTGGCGCTGGGGAGAAACACTAACTCAGGGGTCGTGCAAGGTGGCCTGGGTCCCTGAGTCATGAACCTGTGCCCAGAGGGGCTGTGATCTAGCTGTATCCAAGGAGCTGGTGGCCCTGCAGGTGGGGATGAAGCAGGTGTCACATGACCACTATCAGAGCGTTGGGCCCTCCACAGACAAAAGACGGATGTTAGTCTGGGTGCCCATTGAGACTCGTGAAGGGTGGGGTTCAGAGTGGAGTCTGGCTCAGCAGAAAGGTGGTCCCTCTTCAGTCAGAGGTGCTGAGCAGCGGAGAGGGGCCTGGCCTGAGGGACAGAGAGAAGGTCCAGGGACAGAGGCCATGGAAAAGGAGTGGCCCCTGCCCGGTGGGCCCCAGTGGTTTTTGTATATTTACAGAGTTGTGCAACCACCATCACAATTTTATGACCCTCTTATCGCCCCAGAAAGAATCCGGTGCTCACAGCAGTCACTCCCCATTGCCTCTCCTCCCCATAGCCCTGGCAACTACTGACCTGCTTTCTGTCTGTGGATTTGCCTATTGTAGACATGTCATATACATGGGATCATACAAGGTGTGGCCATTTGGGACTGGCTTCTTTCACTTAGTATGTTTTTAAGGTTCATACATGAAGCACAAATCAGTATTTCACTCCTTTTTATGATCAAACTAGGAGCCCAGCGCGTGAAATCGCGCAGCCCCGCCCACCCACCCGCCACCCTGCCTTGACACCCGAACCTCTCCACACAGAGCTCCAGCGCGCCTGGCCCAGCCCCCGACCCCTGTTGCCTTCGCTGGCCGCTTCAAGTCCCGCCCTCAGTCCCTCGAGTCACCTCGGGCTGGTCCTGCCTTTTCCAGGCACCTCCCTGCTTCCGCCCTGTCTCCACAGCAATGCGGTGGCTCCGCCCCATCATGGTGCCGGAGGAGAGCGTGGAAGCCTCCCGCCTGCTGCGCTGTGCTCCTTCCCCCAGGCAGGTGGGCAGCGGGGCGCTCTGAGTGCGACTGGTGGGTGGCGAAGGACTGGTGAGGGGGGCTGTATGGGCTCTCACCTCCACCCTCCCCAGCAAGGGATGGTCCCACCACCTCTGGGCGCCTCCCAGCTTCCGCCCCGTCTCTGGAGCACTACCCCGCCACGCACGCCCAGGCAGCCTCCTGCGATCGGTCATTACGCGTTATGGCATCCCGACCATTAGCATATTAGCTCTTTATTATTATGACTAGAGGCCCAGTGCATGAAAGTTCATGCACTGGAGTGGGGGTCCCTCAGCCCAGCCTGCCCCCTCTCACAGTCCAGGAGCCCTCAGGAGTGGGAGGCGACCCGGCGATCAGGGGAAGGCAATGCCCCCATCACACCTCTGCTGCTGCCACTGCCAGCAGCGCAAGCCTCGGCCGGCCCTGGTTACCTGAGCCTCGGGCGGCCCTAGGCGGCTAGGCAGCCGCCATCCGAGGCTTGCCTGCGCCTCAAGCTGACCCTGCGTGGCTGGGGTGCTGAGGGTACTGGGGGACTCCGGAGGCAGGCAATCCGCTCACCTGCCACCCTGGCAGGGATGAGGGGACTGGGCGCCACCATCTTGTGGCTGTGGGTGCTACCATCTTTGAGGGCGTGGCAGTAATTAGCATATTCCCTCCTTATTGGCTATGGGCGCAACCATCTTTGTGAGGGCATGATGGTCAATTAGCATATCCCCTCTTTATTAGATAGGATAATATTCCATTGTGTGGATAAATCACATTTTGTTTATTCATCAGTTGATGGACATTTATGTTGTTCCTACCTTTTGTCTATGGTGACTAATGTTACTATGGACATTCATATACATGGTTTTGTGGGGACATGCTTTTAGTTCTCTTGGGTATATACCTAGGAGCGGAATTGCTGGGTCAAATGGTAACTCCATGCTTAACCTTTTGAGTAATTGCCAGACTGTTTTTCAAAGTGTCTGCACCATTGTTGTCATTTCATTTAAAAAAGTGACAGAAGTACGATAGTGACCAATGGGAATAGTGGCCCCAGAGTTGTGCCGTGTGGCAGCACAGGCCTCTCTGTGGTGAATTGTATACTTCAAAGGGTGCATTGCACAGCATGTGAATTATATCTCAGTAAAGCTGTTGGTTTTTTAACTCCGATGCAGCCAGGCTCCAGGGCAGCACCAGGTCTAATGGGAAGCTGCCTGGGATCATTGGGGGAAGTCAGGTTCCTGCACATGGGGCAGGAGCGACTCATTTTCCACATAAAACAACAACGAATTGGCCCCCACGCCCACCGCTAGCAAAACAATGATTTGCTGTGGATTAGAGGCCACTGTGAGGGGAAGTGCTGTTCCCGCTCAGAAGACAGTCAGAGACTCTTTCTAACCACTGGGGGGGAAGTCGGCAGTTCCAGTCAAGTAGGAAATTGTGTGCCCTGTGGCTGCATGATTTCCCTTCTTTGTATCCTAGAAACCCTACCTGGGTGGAAAGCTGTTTATTGCAGCATCCCTTGTCACAGCGATAACCTGGAAATAGCCAAGCATTTGTCAGCAGAGGAATAGCTGCATAGAAGGTGGCAAATGTATAGCATAGAGTTCTGTGCAGTTAAATGAGTGAGTTAGGACTGCATGAATGAACATGGACAGCTGTCCCAAACATGCTAAGCCCCAAGCAGTGACAAGCAGACTGCAGGACATGCACACAGGGATGCTGTTTCTGGCCATTCCCTAAACCCTGCAGAGCGCCTTACAGGAGGGGGACAGAGGGGAAGGGGCTGGAAAGGGGAGCAAAGTGCCACCACCTGCACCTGTGACGCTAGGTCTCTTATGGCAGGAAATAGTCTGAAGCCACATGGTGGAGATTTTAAAATCAGGCTCAGTGGCCACTTGCCAGGTTGACAGGAATGCCAGGATTGTGTGCTGGATTATTCAGAAAGCAGGGTCTTTCCTGGTGCACCAGGCAGTCCAGCCAACATGGCCAGGCAGAGGTGGCTGGGCACGACATGCCCACTGCACCTGGGACTCCTCCCTGCCACGGTGTGGAGGCTGCTGGCTCACAGCAGCCGGGTCCCACCACCCAGCCACAGGCCAGGTCAGCGTGGCCTCTCAAAGACAGGCAGATGTGTCCGACTGGTGTGGCTCAGTGGTTGAGCACCACGAGGTCCCGGTTCGATTCCCAGTCAGGGCACATGCCTGTGTTGCAGGCTCGATCCCTGGTGGGAGACATGCAGGAGGCGGCTGATGGATGTCTCTCTCTCTCATCCAGGATTCTATCTCCCTATCCCTCTCCCTTCCTCTCTCTCTAAAAAAATCAAGAAAGACTTTTTTAAAAAGACAGGCAGATGTGTGGGTAGCTCCCTGTGTCAGAGCCACATGACACTTCCCCTGGTGGTCCCACAGCAACCTAGCAACTCCCACATTTGATTAAAATTCCTGGGTGAGACATGGGGCTGCTGCGCAGGCCTCCTTAAGGTTCCCTGTCTCCAAAAGGCCCCTTCCTGGACCATGGGCCTCTTTCTTGCTAAAAGTAGGAGAGATAGAGGGAGAAACCAAGATGGCGGCGTAGGTAAACACCTAAACTGCTGCCTCGCTCAACAATTTCAAAACTACAACTAAAAGACAAAATGTACATCATCCAGAACCACAGGAAGGCTGGCTGAGTGGAAATTCTACAACTAGAAGGAAAGAGAAAAGCACACTGAGACTCAGAGGAGCTGCAGGAGGCAGAGGTACTGAGACGCGCGTGAAGAGGACTGGCAATTGAGTGCGCGGCTGGCTTTCTCAAGCAGGAGGGAGACAAAAGCTCCCTACTGCGCTGAACTCCAGTTCCGGGCAAGACTCTGGGGACCCAGACTCATACGGGGAGAAACTGGACTGTCAGGAAAGAGAAAAGCACACTGACACTCAGAGGAACTGCGGAAGGCAGGGGTACCGAAGCGCGCACGCGGAGAGGGCGGGCAACTGAGTACGTGGCTGGCTTTCTTAAGCGGGAGGAAGACAAAAGCTCCCAACTGCACTGAACTCCAGTTCCGGGCGAGACTCTGGGGACCCAGACTCATTCAGGGAGAAACTGGACTGTCTGGCAGCGGGCGGAACTCGATGGCGGCTTTCTCTGAGGTACTTGCAGTGATTACCACAGGACACTGAGACTCAGGGGCCTATTAGGGCAGGGCTGATGGGAAAGCAATGCTGTCTGCTCCGCCCTGAGACTCCGCCCCATCCAAGCTGAGCACAGAGGCTTTTGCAAGTCTTCTCCCAAAAGGTTGTCTCCAGCACAGAAGTTCTCCAGCATAGACACAGCTGATCCTTACAGCCAATTGGCCTGGAGGTCAATTCCTCCCAGTGATACCAACAACAATCAAGGCTTAACTACAACAAGACTGTGCACACAGTCCACAAAGGGGTGCACCAAGAGTGTCCACCTCAGGTAACTGGGGAGGCTGAGCCACTGGGTCCTATAGGATACCTAGCACACAAAGCCACTCTATCAACTCAGGGAAGCAGCCAAAATGCAGAGACAAAGAAAAAGATCACAAATGAAAGAAATGGAGGAAAGCAAACGACTGGATATAGAGTTCAAAACCATGGTTTTAAGGTTTTTCAAGAATTTTCTAGAAAAGGCCGATAAATTTAGCGAGACCCTCGAGGATATGAAAAAGGACCAACTAGAAATTAAGCATACACTGACTGAAATAAAAAAATATTATACAGAGATCTAACAGCAGACTAGAGGATCGCAAGAATCAAGTCAAAGATTTGAAATACAAAGAAGCAAAAAACAATCAAAAGCAAAAAGAATCCAAAAATATGAAGATTGTGTAAGGAGCCTCTGGGACAACTTCAAGCGTACCAACATCCAAATTATTGGGGTTCCAGAAGAAGAGAGAGAGCAAGATACTGAAAGCATATTTGAAGAAATAATGACAGAAAACTTCCCCCACCTGATAAAAGAAATAGACTTACAAGTCCAGGAAGCGCAGAGAACCCCAAACCAAAGGAATCCAAAGAGGACCACACCAAGACACATCATAATTAAAATGCCAAGAGCAAAAGATAAAGAGAGAATATTAAAAGCAGCAAGAGAAAAACAATTAGTTACCTACAAGGGAGCACCCATACGACTGTCAGCCAATTTCTCAACAGAAACTATTCAGGCCAGACGGGAGTGGCAAGAAATATTCAAAGTGATGAATAGCAAGAACCTACAACCAAGATTACTTTACCCAGCAAAGCTATCATTCAGAATTGAAGGTCAGATAAAGAGCTTCACAGATAAGAAAAAGCTAAAGGAGTTCATCACCGCCAAACCAGTATTATATGAAATGCTGAAAGGTATTCTTTAAGAAGAGGAAGGAGAAGAAAAATGTAAAGATAAAAATTATGAACAACAAATACATATCAACAAGTGAATCTAAAAATCAAGTGAATAAAAAAAATCTGATGAACAGAATAAACTGGTGAATATAATAGAATCGGGCATAGAAAGGGAGTGGACTGACAATTCTCAGGGGGAAAGGGGTGTGGGGGTGAGGGAAGAGACTGGACAAAAATCGTACACCTATGGATAAGGACAGTGGTTGGGGGGTAAGGGCAGAGGGTGGGGTGGGAACTGGGTAGAGGGGAGCTATGGGGGCAAAAAGAGGAACAAGTGTAATAATCTGAACAATAAAGATTTATTAAATTTAAAAATAAATAAATAAAAGTAGGAGAGATAAAAGCAGAGGTAGATTCGGAGCAGGGTGCCCCCGAAGCTATATCCTGTGTCCCGAGGGAGGGCACCTGTGACCTGAGGGGCCAACCTAGATGGGCCAAGGCCTTTTGTCAGCACCCTTGTTTTTATAAACGTCACCCAGATGACGTGTGCCTCAGTTTCCCTAGGCTGAAATTGGACTCTTGGGAGTATCATGGAAAGCCAGGGGGAACCATGATGGTGACTGTCACCACTGACATGTTCTGAGTAACTGCTGTGGCCGGGGCTCTGCTGGGCCTCAGCGAACCCTGCCAATGGCCCTACACACTCACTCCTGTTACTATCTCCATGTTATACTGGGGAACTCAGGCAACTTGCTCTGCCACCCTGGGCGACTCCTTCCCTCTGTGGCCGGCCCTCTGGTTCCTTCTGGGGACCTTCAGCAGCAGCAGTCACTGCGTGGAAGGGACCAGAGGCGACATTACTGGAGACGCTCCATGAGCCCTGCTAACAGCCAGGGAGGGAGGGAGACCACCTGGCAGCCTCGGCCTTGCCGGGACGTGCTCCTGGCTGCACAGTGTCATTTGGGGAGCTCCCCGGCAGGAACGGTGGCCGGGTAGAGGAGACAGTGTGGACAAAGGCCTGGCCTGGAGGCGGGACGGAGGACAATCCCTGGGGAACTGTTTGTGACTGGCGGCCCTGAGGCTGTGGCCGCCATGGGGACCCGGTAGCCTGGTGTGGTCACTAAGTGGACACTGGCTGTGCAGCATTGAGGGGATCCTGGGACGGCTTTCCTTCAAGGATCCTCCAAAGGCAGGAATGGGGGACACTCAGACACTCCCACGGTGCAGGGCTCCCCTGTTC
This sequence comes from Plecotus auritus, assembly GCF_963455305.1. Lineage (NCBI taxonomy): Eukaryota > Metazoa > Chordata > Mammalia > Chiroptera > Vespertilionidae > Plecotus > Plecotus auritus. The sequence goes on from NC_137774.1 coordinate 36,372,994, forward strand.
TTCTCCTCCCACCCAAAGCAAATAGGCAAAGGACAAGTCAGAAAACAAAACCAATAAACAGCAAAATGGTCAGCAAGTAAGTGTATGGAAGCTTGTAAGGAACTGAAGAAATTCACCATATGGGGGGGTTGGTTAAGGGAAACCCCCAACTTGTTTATTTAGTTAATCCTCACATGAGGACATTTTTCCATTGATTTTTAGCGAGAGTGGAAGGGAGAGGGAGAGACAGAGAGAGAAACATCGATGTAAGAAAGATACATTGATTGGTTGCCTCCCACACGAGCCCTATGGGGGATGGAGCCTGTAACCGAGTCATGTGCCCTTGACCGGAATTGAACCCAGGACCCTTCCGTCCGTGGGCCAACTTTCTATCCACTGAGCCAAACCAGCCAGGGCACCCATCTTGTTTTAAAAATCAGATTTATCGAAGTATACTTTACACACTGCGTTTCTCCCCCTTTTGATGTTTGACTGATGTATTCAGTCTTGTTAAGCTACCACCACACTCAGGATATAGACTATCCTCTCACCCCAGAAGGTTCCCCCAGCCTCAGGCAACCACTGACTTGTTTTCTGTCCCAACAGTTTTGCCTTTTTCAGACTTTCTCATCAAAGCAGTCGTACCATGTGTCAGCTTTTGAATCTAGCTTCTTTCCCTTGGCACAGTGCATTGGAGATTCAGCCACGTGGTTGCATGGGCCAGTAGTTAGTGTTTCTTCTTTAATTTCTAAAATTTATTGATGAGGGGGAGGGGGAGAGAAACATCCATTTGTTGTTCCACTTATTTTTGTGTTCATTAGCTGATTCTTATGTGTGCCCTGACCAAGGACCCAACCTATAACCTTGGTGTATCAGGATGATGCTCTGACCAACTGAGCTGCCCAGCCAGGACAGCCAGTCTCCCTTCTTGCTGAGCAGTCACCTGTCATACAGATAAACCACAAGCTGCAGATCAGTTCATGCAGTCGAAGTGCATGCTGTTTGCTTCCAGTTTGGGGTGATTGTATAAAGCTGCTAGAGAACAGGATTTTGTGTGGAGATATGTCTTCATTTCCACCCCCCCACAACTTTTGCCAATACCTATTTTGTAGTGTTTCTATAATTAACCAGTATTATTTATGTAATAAAAATCACAACCAAAAAAATAAGTGCAAAGTAAAGCAACAATGAGATACCACTTTCTACCTTTCAAACTAGCAAGAATTTTTCATTTTTACATTTATTGAAATAACGTTGGTTAATAACATTATATAAATTTCAGGTGTCAACTTTATAATATGGTATCTGTTTACTTTATTGCGTGCTCCCCACCCGAAGTCTAGCCTCCTCCATCACCTTGCACTTAACCCCCTTGATCCTTTGTCCTCCCCGCCCTGTTCCCCTCTGGTAACCACCATTTTGTTGTCTGTATCTATGAGTTTGTATTGTTTGTTCATTTGTTACTTTTTGTTTTGTATCCCACTTATGAGTGAAATCAGACTGTTCTTGTCCTTTTTCATCTGATTTATTTCACTTAGCATAATACTTTCAACAAATGGCAATATTTTATCTTTTTATGGATTAGTATTCCATTTTGTGTGTGTGTGTGTGTGTGTGTGTGTACATGTGTGTGTGTGTCACATCTGCTTTATCCAATCATCCACTGATGGACATTTAGATTGTTTCCTAGTCTTGGCTATTATATAAAACTAGAGGCCCGGTGCACAAAATTCATGCACGGGGGGGTTGTGTCCCTCAGCCCAGACTGCACCCTCTCCAATCTGGGACCCCTCAAGGAATGTCTGACTGCCCGTTTAGGCCCAATCCCGGTGGGATCAGGCCTAAATGGCCAGTCGGACATCCCTCTCACAACCCAGGACTGCTGGCTCCCAACTGCTCACCTGCCTGCCTTCCCGATTGCCCCTAACTGCTTCTGCCTGCCAGCCTGATCACCCCTAACCACTCCCCTGCCAGCCTGATTGATGCCTAACTGCTCCCCTGCCAGCCTGTTTGCCCCTAACTGCCCTCCCCTGCAGGCCTGGTCACCCCTAACTGCCCTCCCCTGCAGGCCTGGTCCCCCCCCAACTGCTCTCCCCTGCAGACCTGGGTCCCCCCCAACTGCCCTTCCCTGCAGGCCTGGTCACCCCCAACTTCCCTCCTCTGCTGGCCTGGTCACCCCTAACTGCCCTCCCCTGCAGGCTTGATCTCCCCCAACTGCCCTCCCTTGCAGGCCTGGTTCCTCCAACTGCCCTCCCCTGCTGGCCATCTTGTTGTGGCCATCTTGTGTCCACATGGGGGCAGCCATCTTGTGTGTTGGAGTGATGGTCAATTTGCATATTACTCTTTTATTAGATAGGACAGAGGCCTGGTGCACGGGTGGGGGGCAGCTGGTTTGCCCTGAAGGGTTTCCTGGATCAGGGTGGAGGTTCCCTTGGGGTGGCCTGGGCGAGGAGCCTGTGGTGGTTTGCAAACCGGCCACACCCCCTGGTGACCCATGCGGAGACCCTGGTATCTGGGATTTATTTATCTTTATTTATCTTCTATAATTGAAACTTGTAGCCTTGAGCGGAGGCCTTGGCCAGCCAGGGTGTGCAGGAAGCTTGGCTTCCTCCATTGCCGGGGAAACCCAAGCCTCCTGCTCACTCCGTGGCCACAGCCATTTTTGTTGGGATTTATTTATCTTCTATAATTGAAACTTTGTAGCCTTGAGTGGAGTCCAGGGCCCACCAGAGTGTGTGGCCGCAGCCATCTTGGTTGGGTTAATTTTCATACTTGCTCCTGATTGGCTGTTGGGCGTGGCTTGTGGGTGTGGTGGAGGTATAGTCAATTTTGCATATTACTCCTTTATTAGATAGGACTAGTGGCCCGGTGCACGGATTCATGCACATTGAAAGCAAGTTAATTAGAAGAAATATTTTAATATTGCTATTCACCCGTTCTCTATAATAGAAGTGTCAACCAAATTCACAATTGACAATGACAGATCGAAACACATACATGCGATTGGCGCCAGTGAGAGCTTTCTATGTATCGTGCATGCGCATGTCAACTTAGCCTTTTATATATATATAGAATAAACTTGCTTAATTGGACCTGCTTTCTGATTTAGCTAAACTTTTTCCAGCCCAGTGAAGCACCCCAACTTCTCTTTCAGGTAATTGTCAGCAACACAGCAGTAAATATCAACACAAAGCACATTATTATTGTAGATCACGCAGGGAAAACAAATGGTAAAATATTTAACTGCAGCAGTGTTTGACTATATTCTGTGCAGTGAGAAAACCTGAAGTCATTTGCAAGGTCTACCATTTCTTCTTTTCAGTCAGATCAAGTTTCTAAGCTTTTTAAATCTCCATTTTCCAGCTAATGAAAAGAAAATAGGATTCCACCGAGTCTCCTATCTACCTACTCCAGGACTTCTGTGAGGATCAAATGAGATGAGGCATGGGAAAACGCTTCATAGACACTTGGTTAAAGTGTAAAATGTTTGCACCTGGTAATAAAGCAAGTCGGGTTCCTGAAGAAACTGCAAGGAGGCTAGTCGCTGGGGAGAGGAAGCTGGACGTTGCTACGTGTCTTCATTACCCGGTGCCCACAGCCACGGTTTCCAGGCTGGGCTGGGCTGTGGGCCGCATTTTGCAGCATGGGGTGTCAGCAGTGTGGGCTGTGATTTGGTGGGCTGTCACTCCGGGGTGGTGGCAGGGCCTGTGTCCCACTTAGGGGAAGCTTTGTGGGTGCCAGGTCTGTGGCGCAGTTTCTCTGTAAATGGCCAGTGCACTTTACGGCAGCTCCTGCATTGAGCATTTGCCCCCTGGTGGTCAGTGAGCATCACTGCGACCCATTGAAGGGACACTTAGCATATTAGCCTTTTATATATACTAGTATACTAGGGGCCCAGTGCACAAATTCGTGTACCTTGAAAGGAACTGTGGGCCGTGAGGCTGCAGTGGGCACAGGGGCAGGTCTCGGCCATCCTCCGTGCCCCCACCTAGCCCCTCCCACTGTGGCCCCTGGTCTGTCTGCCAGCAGCCCCACTCCTGTCGCCACCGCTCCCACGCATTGATGGCGCTGGCCCACTCGCACCCGCTGACGGTGCGGAGCGATTGGGGCCAGTGCCAGCAGTGGGTGTGAGTGGCGGCTGCTCCCCTGCTCACCCCTCAGGAACAGGGGGGAGTGGAGAAGCCCTCAGGGGCAATTGGGGCCGGCAGCCACTGCTTGCACCTGCTGACGGCACCAAGCGATTAGGACCAGCACCAGGTACTGGCAGCGAGTGTAAGCAGTGCCGTCACCAGCAGCAGGTGCAAGAGGCAGCTGCTGGCCCCAGTCGCCCCTCAGGAGCTGGGGGAGGTGGAGAAGCCCTGAGGGGCAATCGGGGCCAGCAGCAGGTACGAGTGGGGCCGGCGCCCACAGCAGGTGCAAGTGCCAGGAGGGACTGCATCGCACAGGAGCAAAGGATTTTCAATAACCACCAGAGGCTTGCCCCAATGACAGTGACTGGCGCCCCACCTTGGTCTGGTGCCCCCGCTCACCTGCTCCACCATCCCACTGCAGCCGACGCCTGCTATGTTCCACACTCTGCTGCCTGCTACCGACACCCACCATATTCAGCACATGCCCCCTGGTGGTCAGCATATGTCATAGCGACCGGTTATTTGGTTGTACAGTTGTTCAGTTGTTCTGCCATTCTGTCTATTTGCATATTAGGGTTTTATACTGTATATATAGACTAGAGGCCCAATGCATGAAAACCATGCAAGAGGTGGCCTTCCTTCCCCTGGCTGCCGGCACCGGCTTCCCTCTGGCACCCGGGACCCAGGCTTCCCTCACAGCCCTGGCTTCATCCGGAAAGTCGTCCAGGACAACATCCGGTCTAATTAGCATATTATGCTTTTGTTATTATAGATAGATGCTGCAATGAACATAGGGGTATTTTTATCTTTATGAATAAGTGTTTTCAAATTTTTCTGGCACATACCCAAAAGAGGGATTGCTGAGTCATACAGTAGCTCTATTCTCTTTTTCTTTTTTAAGTAGCAATATTCTTTAATTTTTTGAGGAACCTCCATACTATTGTCCAAAGTAGCTGCGCCAATTTACATTCCCACCAGCAGTGTACGAGGGCTCCCTTTTCTCTACATCCCCCCAAAAACGTTCTGACAATCACCATTCTGACAGGCATGAGGTGGTATCTCATTGTGGTTTTAATTTTCATTTTCCTAATGATTAGTGATGTTGAGCATGAAAATATATCTCTATGTCTTCCTTGGAGAAATATCTATTCAGGCCCTCTGCCCATTTTTTATTTTTATTTTTTATTTCAGAGAGAGGGAGAGGGAGAGATAGAAACATGCATGAGAGAGAAACATCCATTGGCTGCCTACTGCACATCCCGTACTGGGGATCGATCCCACAACCCTAGAATGGAACCATGACCTCTTGGTTTATGGGACGACGCTCAACCATCTGAGCCAGACCACCTGGGCCCTCTGCCCATTTTTTAATCCAATTGTTTGGTTTTTGTTGTTGAGTTCTATGAGTTCCTTATATATTTTGCAGATTAGCCCCTTATTAGAGGTATCATTTGCAAATATCTTCTCCCATTCAATTGCTTGCCTTTATGTTTTATTGGTGATTTCTTTGCTATGCAGAAGCTTTTTAGTTTGAACTAATCCCATTCATTTTTTCTTTTACTTCCCTTGTCTTTGGGCTCAAGTTCACAAAAACCCTTCTGAGACCAAGGTCCATAAGTTTAGTATGTGTGTTTTATCCTGTCTTTTATTGTTTCTGGACTTGAACTTATTGTTCAAGTCTTTAATCCATTTTGAATTAATTTTTGTGTATGGTGTCATATACAGTCTAGTTTCGTTCTTTTGCAGAAGGTTTTCCAGTTTTTCCAACACCATTTATTGAAGAGACGTTCCTTTGGCTACTTTGTCAAAAATTAGTTACCCATATATGTCGCCTATTTCTGGGCTCTCAATTCTGTTCCATTTTTCTGCCAATAGTATAGTTTTGATTGCTTTTGCTTTGTAGAATAGTTTGAAGTCAGGGAGAGTGATAACTCTGGCTTTATTATTTTTTCTCAAGATTGCTTTGGCTATTCAGGGGCTTTTGTGCTTACATACAGATTTGAAGATCTTTTATTCTATTTTTGTGGAAAATGCCATTGGGATATGGATAGGGATTACATTAAATCTGTAGATTGCTTTAGGTAATATGGCCACTTTAATAATGCTATTCTTCCAATCCATGTACATGAAATACTTTTCCATTTCTTTGTCTTCTTAAGTTTTTTTCAACGGTGCTTTATAATTTTCAGTATATAGGTCCTTCACCACCTCTTTAAAATTTATTCTCAGGCATTTTATTCTTTTTGGTGTGATTGTAAATGAAATTGTTTTCTTCATTTCCTTTTCTAATATTTTGTTGTTATAGAGGAATGCAATAAACTTTTGTATGTTGATTTTGTATTCTTCATTTTATTGTATTTGTTTATTATATCTAATAGTTTTTTGGTGGAGTCTTTAGGGTTTTCTATAAATAGAATCATGTTGTCTGCAAATAATGACAGTTCTACTTCTTCATTCCTAACCTAGGTGCCTTTTATTTCTCTTGCCTAATTGCTCTAGGACTTCCAGTACTACGTTGAATAACAGTATGAGAGTGGGCATCCTTGTCTCATTCCTGATATTAGTGGAAAGGTTTTCAGTATGATGTTACCTGAGAGCTTGTCATATATGGCCTATATCATGTTGAGGTACTTTTCTTCTGTATCCATTTTATGAGTATTTTTATCATAAATGGATGTTGTATCTTGTTAAATGCTTTTTCTGCATCGATTATAAGCATATGATTTTTTAAATTATTGACACTTGATTCAGTGGTTTTCGTCTTTTGTTAATGTAGTTAACAAATTGATAGATTTGTGGATGTTAGATCACCTTTGCATCCCTAGAATAAACTCCACTTGATCATGATGTATGACCTTTTTAATGTATTGCATTTGATTTGCTGGTATTTTGTTTAGAATTTTGCATCTATGTCCATCAGTGATATTGGCCTGTAATTTTCTTTTTGTGTTTGTGTTGTCTAGTTTTGGTATTAGGGTAAAGATTGGCCTCATAAAATGAGTTGGAAAATATTCCCTCTTTCTCAGTTTTTTGGAAGAGGTTGGAAAGGACTGGATTTAAATCTTTTTTGAGTGTTGAGTGAGGCGATCTGGTCTTGGACTTTTGGTTTGGGGAGGTTTTTGATTACTGTTTCAGTATTCTTACTAGTGACCAGTCTATCTAGGTTTTCCATTTTTTCATGATTAGGTCTAGGAAGTTTGCATACTTCTAAGAATTTGTCCATTTCTTCCAGGTCCGTGGTCGGCAAACTGCGGCTCACGAGCCACATGCGGCTCTTTGGCCCCTTGAGTGTGGCTCTTCCACAAAATACCGCAGCCTGGGCGAGTCTATTTTGAAGAAGTGGCGTTAGAAGAAGTTTAAAAAATTTGGCTCTAAAAAGAAATTCCAATTGTTGTACTGTTGATATTTGGCTCTGTTGACTAATGAGTTTGCCGACCACTGTTCCAGGTAATCAAATTTGGAGGCATGTAGCCTTTCACAATATTCTTGTTTAATCCTTTGTGTTTCTGTGATGTCCATTGTAACTTCTCTTTCATTTCTGATTTTACTTTTCTTTTTTCCTTAGTGATATCTTTTTGTTCTCTATTTAATTTATTTCTGCTGTTTTTATTATTTCTTTCTTTCTACTGAACAAATGGGCTTCGTTCATTCTTTTTCTTTATGGTGTAATATTATATTGTCAGTTGGGAGCATTCATTTCTTGAGATAGGCCTGCAAAGCTATAAAGTTCCCTCTCAGTATCACTTTTGCTGCATCCCAAAAACATATTTTCATTTTCATTTGTCTCTATATATCTTTTGGCCTCTTATTTCTTCTTTGACCCAATAGTTCAGTAGCATGTTGTTTAATCTCTACATTACCTGTGGGTTTTCCAGCTTTCTTCTTACAGTTTTTCAGTTTCACAGAATTGTGGTTGGAAAATATGCTTGGTATGATTTCAGTTTAAATTTATTGAGACTGGTATTGTGCCCTCAACATGTGGCCTATCCTTGAGAATGTTCTGTCTGCATTTAAGAAGAATGTGTATTCTGTTGGTTGGGATGGAACACTCTATAAATATCAAGACATTTGTTATAATGTGTCATTTAATGCTGATATTTCCTTATTGACTTTCTGTCTAGATTATCTATTCATTGCTGTCAATGGGGTATTCATGTGCCCTATCTCAATTGTATTTTTGTCAATTTCTCCCTTTTGGTCTGTTAGTAATTGCTTTATATAAGTTGGTGCTCCCAGGTTGGGTGCATATATAGAAATGTGTTATGTCTTGTTGATGAGTTGTCTCCTTTATCATTATAAAATGTTCATTTTTGTCTCTTGTTGCCTTTTTTATCTCGGACCCTATTATGTCTGATAGAAGTACTGCCATACCCTTTTCTCTGGATGCCATGTGCTTGGAGCATCATCTTCCACTCCTTCACTGTCAGCCTATGTTTGTCTTTGGAGCAGAGTCTCCTGGAGGCAACATGTGGCTGAGTCTTGTTTTTAGACCCATCTCTCTACTCTGTGTCTTTTGATTGGTAAGTTCAGTCCATTTACATTTAGGGTGATATTGATATATGAGGACTTGCTTTAGCCATTTATCTTTTATTTTCTTTTTTTAAATATATTTTTATTGATCTCAGAGATAAAGGGAGAGGAAGAGAGAGATAGAAACATCTATGATGAGAGAATCATTGATTGATTGCCTCCTGCACGCCCCCTTTTGGGGATCGAGCTCACAACCCAGGCAGGTGCCCTTGACTGGAATTGAACCTGGAACCCTTCAGGCCACAGGTCGACGCTCTATCCACTGAGCCAAACCAGCCAGGGCTATCTTTTATTTTTTGGTTGCTCTGTATTTCCATTGTTTCTTTTCCATTGTGATTCCATCTGCTATTTTAGTTTGGCAGTTTTCTATGATTTGTTCCTGTTTTCTCATTTATGTTTCACATCTCAGCTCTGGATTTTTGTTTTGTGGTTATCATTAGGTTAGTGTACAGTGTATCATACATACAATAGTCCTTCTAAAGGGAACTCCATTTTTATAATTTTGTTATGTTGTACATTTGTTATAAAATTGCAGCCGTTATAGTTATTATGCCTTTTCCCCTGTAACCTTCATAATTATTTAAAATCCTATTCTGAAGTTGAACTGCTATTTCCTGCTATTAGTACTCAAAATTCTATATACTGATTAAAATGTTTTTATTAATTTTAGAGAGAGGAAGGAAGAGGGAGAGTGAAAAACATCAATGTGAGATAAGAAACATCTATTGGTTGCCTCCTGCACACACCCTGACTGGGGATTGAACCCACAACCCAGGCATGTGCCCTGACCAGGAATTGAACCAGTGACCTTTTGGTGCATGGGAGGATGCTCAACCAATTGAGCAACACAAGCTGGGCTCATTCAATTTTTAAACTTAGTTTTCTCTCTTCATCCTCCTAATTTCTGGGTTTCTGTCTTTGGGCTCACTCTTCCAAGTGATCTACTCTATTTCCAGTGCTCTCTAATGCATTCCTCATCTGAGTTTTGCAGTTCCAAAAATTCAGTTTGGTTCTTTTTATAATTCCTATCTCTTTAGTAAAGTACTCCTTTTGTTCACAGATTTTATACCTAAGCTCATTGAGCTGCCTTTCTGAGTTCTCGTGTGTCTCATTGAGGTTCTTTACAACTTACAACCTAAAATCCTCTGCCATTTAAGTCAGTCTTCCAGGACTTTGAGGGGTTTTTTGGAGACTTTCTGTGTTCCCACGGTACCTTGGTTGCTCATGGTATTTGATGGATTGTTTGTCTGCCCACCCATTTGGGGTAGTGAACTCATTTCTTATCTACTGTTTTGTTCTCAACAATTCAGCAGGTAGGGCACTTTCTTTTGGTCCCCAGTAGATGGTGTTACACGTTTTGTTTTCTGTTACTGACACTGTTTGGGCCTCTGGGATCACTGTAGAGCAGCATCAGTCTGGTTAAGGAAAATACTGCACACCCACTGGGATGGTGGGGGTCACCTCAGTTCCAGAGCACCACCACTGTGGTGGGTTGTGTGAGCTCCCAGCACCACCTCCCTTTTATTAATGTTCACTGGCCCCACTGTGTTTTAGAAGCATCTCCACTGCCTCTACCAGTCTCTGCCAGGACAGGTAGTGTGTGTGTGTGTGTGTGTGTGTGTGTTGAGGGGGGGGAGGGTCGGGGGGAAAGGGGGGAAACAAGTTCACGTTCCACAGCCCCAGTCCCTGCCAACAATGGCTGTTGGCCCTGCTGTGCTGTTTAAGACTTCCCAGCACCTCTACCAGGGTCTGCTCTGATGGGAAGGAACAGAGGAGAGGGGTGCCTCTTCTTGGGAGAACATTGCTTCTGCCCCACTCTGGAGCTGTGGTAGGCACCCAACTGCATCTGTGGCTACCATCCCTGTCCTTCCCCTGCCTACCTCCCTGCTCACTCCAGTATGCCCACCTTCAGATGCATGAATCTCTCAAGCATGTTTGTGTTGAGCAGGGGATCCTTTATTGAGTTACAGTTGTCCAACTTGTTATAAATTTAAGGGAAGAAACCAAAGTCTTCTCACTCTGCCATGATGCTGATTTTAAGGTGATGGTACTTCACTTTGTCAAGGGCACTGCATGTCAACAGTATGGCCTTTCTGGAGGTCAATTTGGCAGAATGAAGGAAGAAGCTTGACACGTGTGTGGCTTTGGGTGGGTAATTTCACTTCTATCCATTCAACAGATGTTCATTGACCTACCCAGTGCCAGGCACTGAGATGGGTGCCAGGAAGCTGGTGGTGGGTGAGATAGATGTGATCCTCACCCCCAGAGTATCTGCAGCAAGGGCAGAGCAATGGTTCCTCAATTATCTATAGAGACAGGGAGAGCGGCTCTGTAAAAGGGAGGTTCTGTGCCTCCTGTCCCGGCTTCTGAACACCAGCCCTATGCTGAGCAGCTTGGTGACCTTGGGCAACTCCCTCTGCCCCCGTGAGCCTCAGATGAAGGCATCAGAGTCTAAGGAGCTAATGTCCATGGAGAAGCTGGTTCACAAGCCGACTGCCCTCTCCCTTAGGAAGCATTGTTGTTGCTGCCCAAAAGGCTTTTTCCTTTCTCAGAGCTCCAGTGAGGTAGCAGCAATGGCTGCACAGCTCTGGGAATATACCAAAGACTGCCATTTTGCACTTTAGAATGATGAAGTTTATAGTATGTGGATTATAGCTCAACAAATCTGCTATTTAAAAAAAAAAGAAAAAAAAGCTCTAACAAGGGATTGACTCTGCTAAAAATGTTTTCCTGGTGAGGAATGTGAGCTTTGTGAACTTTGTGAGCTTTGTGACTTGCAGACACAAGGAACATCCTCTCTCCTAGAGGGATAAGAGGCTCCACGGTCAGCTCCAGGAAAGGGCCTGTGAACAGAGTCCAGGTGCGGAGGGAGCCCCGTGCTGCTTCTGCTGTAGCTGACCGCCCACCTTGGCCACAGAGCAGTGCTGGGGACTCTGAGGATTAGGCTGAAAGGAGAGGCCCTTGAGTATCTCAACAGGGACAAAGTGCTCCTCCAAGCCCTGCTGGCTCCATCTGTGTCCACAGCTTCTCCCCACCCCCTGCCTGCCTATCCATTGGTTATAATTCCAGATACCTGAAGCCAGATGTGGACAAGAAATCCAAACATAAGACAGCAGTCAAAAAGAAGACCCTGAACCCAGAGTTCAACGAGGTACCAGGGGCGGGTGAAGCCTCAGGAGGTCCTCCCCCTCTCTCCCTGGGAGGGACTGGGTTCTCAAAGGTCATAGTAGGAGGGTGGGAAGGGGCTTATGGGAGAGCCCCCAGCCCTGGGGCGCAGGGGAGAGGCTCCGGCCAGGCTGAACCAGGCCCAAGTGATGCACACGGAGGGGAGGGGGCAGCCTAGAAAGAGTTTCAGAGGGTGGAATTGACGGGATTGTGGCTGCATTGGATGTGAAGTTGAAATGGAGTGGGAGGTGTGAGGGAGATGGAGAAGCTCTGGGTGGGACATGATCATGGCAAGGAGTACAGGGCCCTCGGGCAGAGCCTGAGCAATGCAGGGGCAGGCAGAGGCGGCACTTCTAGAGAGCGAGGGGGGCACCAGAGGCAGAGCACCATGGAAGCCAGTGGTCAGCAGAGCCAGACCCAAGAGAAGTCAAAGGACACCAAGGCTGCCAAACATGAGTTGACCTGGCAACAGGAGGCCTTGGGAATCTTGAGAGAGAGGCTTCAGTGACAAAGGGGCAGGTGGGTTGGAGTGAAGGGGACCCCGGCCAGGCTCAGGCATACGTGGATGAGATGGATGAGAATCCACCATTGTCCACCACCAGGCACTGACCACCTCCCATCCCTCCCTCGGTTCATGCTCTCCCCATACCTCAGAGCACTCCTGGCCATGTGGCATTAGCCCTGACTCTCCCCTTCTGACCACCAGGAGTTCTGTTATGAAATTAAGCATGGGGACCTGGCCAAGAAGACCCTGGAGGTCACCGTTTGGGATTATGACATTGGAAAATCCAATGATTTCATTGGTAAGAGGAAATGGCTTCAGCCCGGGGCAGTGGCCCTGAATCAGACCACAGCCCTTCCTTCCTGGCCTCTGGAGCAATCTGGGTTCACAGACCACCTGCCCCCACATGAGGGGCTTCAGACATTATCCAGCCCAGCTCCGTGTGACAGAGGAAGAGATGGGCCAGGAGGGTCACACAGGAGTCCGTGGTGGAGCAGGCATGAGAGGTGGTGATGGTCCACACCTCGGGCTGGACTCTGAGCCCTTGTGGCCCTGAATCCCTGTGGGCTTGGTGACTGCACACAGTAGAGCTGCCCTGGCCCTTTTTGTCTCCCTCCCTTGGTCCTGGGTAGAGGAAGGGCAGGGTCCCGGGCCCTGATCTTGAGGGCCAAGAGTGTGGCATGGCGGTAAGACCAATGTCCACCCTTAAGAGCCCCGTGGGCAAGGTGGAGAGTCCAGCCTTGGGGCATGGAACCTGGGAAGGGGAGGGGGGGCACTGGTTCCAGAAGGATGGGCTTGTGGGAGCACCTGCCCCAGGCCCCTGGCTGCCCCTGAACTTCCCTCCTGCAGGCGGTGTGGTTCTGGGCATCAATGCCAAGGGCGAGCGCCTGAAGCACTGGTTTGACTGCCTGAAGAATAAGGACAAGCGGATCGAACGCTGGCACACGCTCACCAACGAACTCCCTGGGGCTGTGCTCAGCGACTGACTGGCCCCCACCTGCCACCGCACCCAACCTTGCCTGTCACTTGGCCCAACACAGGCCTGGCCGTGGGCTTCCTCAGCTGCCACCAAGGGCCTCGGCCCCCACGATGGGGGAGATCCAGGACACCTGCTCGGACACAGATCCACTGCAGCCCCCTCTTGGAGGCCATGGGAGGTCCCAGCCACCTCGAGGGACAAAGGCAGAGGGCCCGACCTGCTTTCAACCCCTGGGGCCTGATAGGGCCAGAGATAGGCGGAGAGGAGCTTGGCCTCAGCACCTACCCTAGGGACAGGGACGGGGCCGCCCAGGAGGGAGCACCCTACTCGAGGTCAGCAGTAAGTCACAGGGGACCTGGGCTAAGAGAACAGGAGTGCAGGGCACCTTGGTGGGTCCAGTGAGAACTCCTGAGACAAACACTAGGAAGAGGGTGTTGGGGGAGGAGATTGGGGACAGGACTCTGACTATATCCGTTCATCTCTGGCATTACTGGGCAGGTGGGAAAAGGTTAACCTGAGAGCCAGGAGTCTAGTGAATTTCCCAGAAGCTCCTAGTGAACGTGGGCACTTGGCAAATACTTCCCTCAATTATTTCACAAGCCTCTGGGATGGCTGAAACCCAGGGCCTGCCCTCAGGGAGTTTCCCATCTAATCGGGGAGCTGGAAACGAACCAGTACAGTGGGGAGTGAGGAATGCCATGGCCAGCCTGGCCTACCTGTGGGTGCTATGGAATCTGCTGGGAGGGCTTCCTAGAGGAGGTCATGCTGCAGCAAGGCCTTGAAGGGTAGTGGAGTGTCAGGCAGCAAAAGGGAGGGAAGTGCAGGCAGTGGGGATGGTCTGCAAAGACCTGGAGGGGAGAGAATGGTGGTTGGGCCAGGGGCACTATGAGGGACTCAAGGGTTTCTCTGGGGGAAGGGTATGTGAGGACAGGAGTGGGGCCCAGGCACGATGGTGCCCAGCCCTGCTCCCTCCCCATCCCTGGCGGACAGGCCAGCCTGGGCTCCTAGCTGTAGGGAATGACGGAAGCCCTGTGGTGAAACTGATGTTGGAGCAGGGTCAAGTTCAATCCTCAGACTCAATTCACCCACCTTTGATCCCTTTCTCCTCCTGAGGAACCTGGAGGATGGACCCTGCCTCTTGTTCTTCCCAGCATCAGATTAGCTGTAGTCAGAACAGAAAAGGGCCCCTTGTTTTGCATGAAATCCTGTCCACATCCACTTCTCTTCCTCTGCCCCTCCCAGGCCTTAGGACTTGTAGTGGGGGGACCCCAGATGGTTGCCCACGCATCCTGGCCCTACTGTGGCCACTAATGTCCCTCTCAGGAATACTAGGCAGCAGTACAGGGCCTTGTTTCTGGAGAAGCTAAGAGGAAGATACCCTGCCTCTGGCCTGTCTGTACACTGAGTTAGGGTCTCCAAAGAGGGGTTGAAGGGTTGGGGCCCAAGTCTGAAGCCCCAGATTTTTCCTGCCTACCAAGGGGCCTTCAGGAATTCTGGATGAAAAAAATGCATAACCAAGGAATTTCTGTGTTCAATCTATCACTGCACTGATGGGAGAGGGAACCCAGAGAAGGCAAGGCCTTGCAGCCTTACCACACCGAGGGCAGACCAGGCTCCATGGCCCCTGTCCCACCCCTAGCCCAGCGCTCTGGACACCACACTTCAGGGGAAGCAGGATGCTGGGCTCACACATGAGTTCCTGCTAGCTGCCAGCCTAGGGCTCTCCCCTGCCTGCTGCCCACACACACCAACAGTAGCAGCAGGGCTCACAGGGGTTGGACCTTCTGCTGCAAACAAAGCACACCACCATCTGAGGCCTAGGGTAATGATGTGAATCCCCACCAAGTGCCCATCAGCCCTTTCCCAGTTTGCAGGGAACTCGGGACTCCAGCCCCCACACAGTACCTGGCAAGCTTGGCTGGTCATGGAACCTTGGTTTTCCCATCTTTAAGAAGGCTTTGTGCACTGTCTTAATGAACCTTCACAACCCTTGTGTCTGGGTGAGCTCTGGGTATCTTCTTAACTTTGCTTTTTGGAGGGCCTTATTCAGAGAGCAGACTCACAGCCTCTGTGAAAACACAGAAATGCTGAAAGGCAAAGCTAGAAAGGGCAAAGCTAGAAAGGGCCGAGTCCACCTAGTACAACTTCCTTAAGATACATAGGGAAACCTAGGCTCAGCTGGGACAAGAACCCAGGACCCAATCCAGGTCCCTCTACTGTCCCAGGCTGTGCAAGGGTAGGTAGGTTTGGCCCGCAAAGATGGTCCCAGCCGACCACAGGAGGCAAGGCTTCTAGAAGCACAGCCATCCCAAGTGAAGGGTGGGGCCCTTGAGCAGGAGGGTCCCCAGGGAGTGGCCCCTCACAGAACCCTGGCGCTGTTCTCGACCACTTGCAGATTGTATCTCTGTTAAAGAAAAAGCTCTTTGAGAAGCTGCAAAGCTCTGCCTTGGACCCCAAACTGGCATCTTTCCTCTGATCCATCAGATCTACAAAGATGCGAAATTGACACCAAAAAGGAAAAAATGTCATTTCAAAGTTAAGTGTCAGTAACCAGGGGGTCTCCCAATGCGCTGCATCCACCACCACCACCTCCCTTCCTAGCCTCCACCCCACCCAATGCCAGCACTAGCCAATTCCCGACGGGCCAGTCTTCCAACCCTGAAGCGGTAACCTCCTGACCTCTAGGGGTGAGAGCGAGGAACTGCACCTCCCGGCCCGTGCATGTCGTCTTTGTTCCTTCCCAACTGAGAACCTCTCGATGCATGGACTCTGGCTGTCCTCGACACAGACTCTCGTGCACTGCTTAACACTGTTTTGCTACCATGTGATGGCTGCAGAAACCGTCCTTAAATTGCAGCCCCACACACAATTTTTGTACTTTCGTCTGACCTACCCGAAGGTGTCCTTTTTAAGTCTTATTTGTTAATATTTGTAATGACATATAATCCAAAGTAAATGGAAACGTTCATTGCAATCCTATTGGCTTGGGAGATAATTTACTAGATTTGAACGGCTGGGCAGGAAAGAACGAGAAAATGGCAACTGGGGCTTATTCAGCACATTCTCTCATTTACTCTTCACCAAGAATTCATTTGAGGTAGGTTCCCATGTTACATATGAGAAAACAGGTTCAGAGAGGCTGAACCTCTGGTAAGTGACAAAACCAAATTCAACTCATGCTTCCCAAGATTTTTATACCAGGAACAGCATGCCACACTGTCAACCACCCATTCAGCAAACAGCTGTGGAGTATTAACTTTAATGCCAGGCACTAGACTAGTCTAGATCCTAGGTCTAGGCTCCTAGAGCAGATTCATCAAGAAGACAAACAGTAAGTATAATAATGATTATGGTAAAAGATTTTTTTAAATGGGCATGTGGGCTAGATTGGTTGGACTTACATAGGGAGATCAGAAGGGCCTCTGGTGAAATGACTTATAAGTTAAGACTTGGAGAGGGTGAGGTAGGGAGCAATGGGTATACTTGGGGAAGGGTATTCTAAGTGAAGGGAATAGCCCATGTGACTGGAGCAGGGTGGGGCAAGGGAAGAGCAATAGATGAGGGTACAGGAGACCAAACCAAGTAGGACTTTATAAAGACTAGCTTTCACTCTACATGAGAGGGAAGCTGACTTCATTTCTAACAGGCCACCCAGTAGAGAACAAACCTGTGTCGGGCAGGTGATCAGTCCCTTTTGGGAGGTCTCCCAGGGTGGCATGCCAGTGAGTCCAGGGTTCCAAGTCTAACTGGTGTCTGGTCTCCAGAGCAGTGGCAGCCGGGTCCTGACCAAGCCTGCTGAGACATGACTCTGGTCAAGGTTCTGGCTACCAGCCTCCCTTAGCAACCGCCTCTGTGCCGTCCTAATTTTCCAGGCCTCCCACCCATTCTCTGAACTACCTGATACCCTTTCCAGTGCATTCCTTTTCTGCTCACGTTAACCAGAGTCAGAACCTATTGTTTTTGACAAAGAACACTGCCTGGTCCTCTGATGCAATCTGATCATCTAGGTCTCACTCAAGTGTTACCTCTTTGTGAGGCTCTAACAACCTCTGTCACATCACCCTGCTCTTTTTTCTTCATGGTACTTATCAACAAAATCATCTTGTGTATTTGCTCATCCCTTTCTCCCCTCACTAACCTTCATGAGACTGGGGCCACATCTTTCTTATTCACCCCAGTTACTCCATACCAGGACTTAGCATGGAGTAGCCCTCTCTTTGCTGGATGAATGGGTGAAAGCTGCCACCATAAACACTGTTTGAAAGGAACCAAATCCATGTGTCTGGAGCATGTGATTATGATATGTTGGGAAGAGTATTCTAAGTGAAGGGAACAGCCAGTGCCCCTCTAGGTGGGGCAGGCTTGGAGTGACTGAGGAATAACCCATGTGACTGGAGCAGGGTGGGGCAAGGGAAGAGCTATAGATGAGGTGTTTGGTCAGGAGACCGAACCAAGTAGGACTTTATAAAGACTGGCTTTCACTCTATACGAGAGGGAAGCTGACTTCATTAAGCCCAACAGATAAGTGCACAAGACTCCTGTTAACCCCAGAGACTCCTGGAGTACAGATGAGAAAGGAATCCAGGGACCACAGGGTTATCCTGAGTAGATCAAGAGAGAGAATGAGAAGAGAGGGAGAAAGAAAGCCTGTTGGGGCTTAGGATGAAAGAAAAGGAATGGTGGGAATGGGCCTGGGAAAAGCTGCAGAGGCAGGTGGGGGTCAGGAAAGCCAGCTACTGCACTCAGGGCCCCAGGAGAAGGGAGAGCTCAGGATGGCCAAAGATATGGTTTTCCTAGTGTCCAGTCCCCAGGAAGAGTGCTCCAGACAAGGGCTGAAGAGAGGTCTAGAAACAAATTACACCAGGAGGGGCATGTCCCCAACACCCAGGGCCAGCAGCAATGGAGATGGGGAAGCAGACTCACTGTCTGGTGGAGCCAGTGCTGCAGTATTAATCCTGATGGCTAAGATTCGTTGGTGCATAAACAAGCACTGTGCTAGACTCTATGATACTGTTAGATGGATCATCTCCCAGCCAAGAAAACTGTACAGAACAAGTCTAAAGATGGGTGCAAAATGAGGTGGTGCACTTAGGGCAAGACTGACAGAAGGCTGAGTTCAGCCTGGGCTGTGTGAGGCAGGAACAGGTGAGGAGCAGCACAGGCACGTGTCGTTTCCAGGAGCAGCACCGCCCTCTATAGACACTGCGACCTGGACGGGGCACTGCTTGTCCCTGACTCCCCAGGGTGCTCCAGCACAAGCTATGGCAGGCAGCCTCCTTCAGAGACTCTGCTTTCCCCCTAAATATTCCACCACAATGAAGGCAGCAACCCCACATGTCTGTCTGTGAGCACAAGTCCTGAGCAGAGAGAGAGAACAGGACCACTTTGGGGCAGGCAATTTGTTCCTGTGCTATTTCAGTGGGGAGTCCTTAAAGACTCTTAAGAAAATAAAAAGGACCTGAGAGAAGGTGCCAGAGTTACATTAGTGGCAATAACACACAGAGACCTTCGGTAAGACATGTAGACTGCTCTAAATGTCGTACTCACTTAATCCTCATCATTATGAAATACTGTTTTAATCCCCTTTACAAGTGGGAAAATTGAGGTATCATGCTCAAGGATAATTAAGGGCTGATCTGGGAGTTGAACCCAAGCCTTATGGCTCCAGAATCCATTAATTTCCACAATACGATGCTGGATGAAGTAGTTGGTGTTGCCAGGCCTAGTAGAACACTCCCGGGTCCTACCAGGTCCCTTACAGATTCTGCCCCACTTGCCTCCACACTCCCAGAACTAGTAATAGCCTGCTCTGCCAGGAAAGATTTCCCAGGGCTCACCCTCGGGGTCCTTATTGTAAGTTTTGACCCAATGCAGCGCTCAATGGGCTCCCATCTGTCACAGCCCCAATATCCTTTGTTGTGTGTCCCCTGGCCCCAGCAAGGCAAGATCTGGAGATGTGGAACTGGGGAGCACTTGTGTGGTTTCCCAGGGGCCAGGTGTGAGCCAGTGTAAAAACACAGCATTATAGGAATCAGAAAACTGAGAAACCAAGATCTCTCAGAGCTTCCTGGGTTCTCCTCTCCACTGCCCTGCACCCTTCTCCATCCTCTTGCCTCTCTCGGCACTCACTTTCGATCCAAAATGGCATGGCCTCAAGCCTAAGTCTGGGTGTCTTTCAGCTTGGCTCCCCACACCTACCTGGGAATATCTTCTGACTTGACTCTTAGTTTAGCTTCTCCAGAGAGAAATGGCTTGCTCCAGGTTACTACTCATTGCCTCAAGTAGAAGGGCCAGGGGGGAGGTCACGTGGTAAAACCATGGCTGTGGGCAAAGCACACAGGGTCAAATACGTCTTTCACAATAAGTCCCTGAGCCAGTGGGAGAGGAGAGGTGCCAGCCAAGGGAAAGAAGGGGCAGAAGCCAAAGACCAGTGCTGCAGAATGCTAGGGCAGAAACGATTCAAAAAGCAAAGGCTAGCCCAGCCCACGTGGCTCAGTGGTTGAGTGTTGACCTATGAACCAGGAGGTCACGGTTTCTCGTTCTGGGCACATGCCTGGGTTTTGAACAGGAGGCAGCTGATCAATGATTCTCATCACTGATGTTTCTCTCTTCCTCTCCCTGAAGTCATTAAAAACGTATTTTAAAAAGTACTTTCTTCGGTCTTCCCTACTGTGAAATCTGCACACATTTAGTTTTATCTAAAAACTAGAGGCCTAGTACATGAATCCTCTAGTATGCATGTAAGATCTTTCATTAATCTCTTCCCACTCTCCCCTCCCCCGAGATTCATCAGTCTGTTCCATGTTTCCATGCCTGTGCATTGAGAGTCTGCCCCCTGGTGGTCAGTGCACATCATAGCTACTGGTCGAACTGTCACTTAGGCTTTTATATATATCTATATCTATATCTATATATTTCACTTTCATTCTTTTTTTTTTTTTAAATATATTTTATTGATTTTTTACAGAGAGGAAGGAAGAGGGATAGAGAGCTAGAAACATCGATGAGAGAGAAACATCGATCAGCTGCCTCCTGCACACCTCCCACTGGGGATGTGCCCGCAACCAAGGTACATGCCCTTGACCGGAATCGAACCCGGGACCCTTCAGTCCACAGGCTGACGCTCTATCCACTGAGCCAAACCGGTTTCGGCTCACTTTCATTCTTGATGGATGTTTTCACTAGATATACAATTCTGGGTTAGCTTTCTCTGAGCACTTTAATGTTGTTGTTCTATTGTCTTCTGCCTGTTATTCTAATTAAGTCAGTGATTTGAATTATTCCCTTGTATATAATTGGTCTATTTGTCACTATGTATGCATGCTGTTTTCAATGTGTTTTTCCTTTGATGTACAGCAGTTTGATTATAATGTGCTAAAATGTTCATTTTCATTGTTTATTTTACTTAATTTTCACTGGGCTTCTTGAATTGTCAATTTGCCTTACACAAAATGTGAGAAAATTTTAGTCATTCTTAAGTTTTCCATCCCTTTTTTCTCTTCTCTCCTTCTGGAACTACACAGTTCCAGTATGCTAGAACTTTTTTATCTCACAGGTCCCGTGAGGCTATGCTCATTGCTAAAAATACATACCTTTCTCTTTCTCCTACAGATTGGATATCTTCCGAGTTAACTTCAAGTTCACTGATCCCTAAAACTTTTCTTATTCAGCATTTGCCCATCCAACGAATTATTTCAGATAATTGTATTTTTAAGATCCAAAATGCCTGCTTGGTTTTTTATTATAGTTTCAATATCTCTGCTAAAATGTCCTCTTTCCATTTGTCATAGACATATTTTCCCTTCATCCTTGGACAGTTATAATAGCAGCTTTAAAATCCTTGTCTACTGTTGTGGAAAAACAAGAATAAAAATTTTTATCTGCTAATTTACATGCCTGGGTCCATCTTAGGGACATCCTTCATTGATAGTCTCTTGACTATAGATCATGTTTTCACATTTCTTCTGATGCGTAGGTTATTGTAAATAAGATCTAAATTTTGCTATGTTCCTCTGAAGACAATTTATATCAGGCAGTTACTAATTGCTGAAACCAAACTGAAAATTCTATCTCACTGGCAATGGATGGCAGCTAAAATGTATCAGTTCACTCAGCAAAAGATTTTTGAGGAAATTGTTTGGCATATTTTTAAATGTTGACTTTAATGTTTCAAAGCACAATGGCATAATCTGCTGAACAAGTCTATGAATTCTTATTCTTTTCTAAATGGCAGCCATAAAAGTTCCCAACTGTCAAAATTAGGTCTTACTGAGCTTTAAAGCTCCTTGAAAGATTTGGCAGCACAAATGATCTTGTCCTCTCTTGCCTTCTTTTGGATTAAATATTTCTTAGATACAGGTTTTTAGCTATACCTCTTAGCATTATTTTTATATAGTCTTGTCCTAAGTATTAATTACCATATATCCTTAGTCTCTCAAGGTCTTCTTAGAGTTAATATTACATCAAGTAATATTTAAGAAACTTGCAATCAAATGGATCCACTTACCACCCACTGGCTACCTCTTATGCTAGTTAGCATATAAATGATGTGCCTACATATTAACAATACAGACCTAATATTTCCTTTAAACACAAGATTTTTAAAGCGGGAGAGAAATAAGTCTTTTATGTTTACCTTCATATTTACCATTCCAGTGTTCTTCCATTCCTTCATGAAGATCTATTATGAATGTCAATTGTTGTATCTTGTTCTTAGTGCCATAGAAGAAAAACATTTGGTATTATTAACAAACATTTCATCACCCCAGAAATGGCAGGAAGGCTCATGAACATAAATGTAAAAATTTTTTTTTTAAATTTTAGTAAATCAAATCCAAACATAATTTAAAGGATAATACATAACTGGGGTTTATCCCAGGAATGCAGGATTGGTTTTAATCTTCAAAAGGCAATCAATGTAATTCATTATACTAACAAACTAAAAACCAAAACCCATACTACCATCTCATTAGATGCAAAACAGGCATTGATAAATCCAACTTCCATTCCTGATAAAAACTCTTAGCAAACTAAAAATCCTCAACCTGGTAATGGGCATCAATGAAAAACTTTCAGCTAACATCATTATTAAGAGTGAAAGAAAATGCTTTCCTCCATATGATCAGGAACAATACAAGGATGTCTGCTCTTACCACTTGTATTCAACTGACCATAGCAAGTACTGGAGGTTCCAGGTAGTGCAATCAGGCAAGATAAAACAAAAATTCTCCAGACTTAAGAAAAAGTTAAATCTCTATATTCACAAGCAGTATGATTCTCTATGAAGAAAATCTGATGAAATCTACAAAACACCACTATTAGAACTAAGAAGTGAGTTTAGCAAGGTTGCAGGATACAAGATTAATATGCAAATATCAATTTTATTTCTATATGCTATCAATAAGCAATCAAAAATTGAATTTTAAAAAGCAGTAATTTTACACAAACATAACAAATTATTAAATATTTATGAATAAATCTAACAAAACTTAAAGAGAGTAAAATATATTGCTGAGCCCTGGCCGGCTTGGTTCAGTGGTTAGTGTCAGCCTGCAGACTGAAAGGTACCTCAGTTGCAAGCTTGATCCCCCGCCCCCAGATCAGGGCACATGCGGGAGACAATCAATCAATGTCTCTCTCTCACATGTTTCTCTCTCCCCCGCCTCCACTTTCTCTAAAAATCAATAGAAAAATATCCTCGGTGAAGATTAACACAATATATATATATATATATATATATATATTGCTGAAATTAAAGAAGGCCTAAACGGTTAGATACCTTGTTCATGAATCAAAAGACTCATTATTATCACACTTCACAAAGTAAGATAGAGAGAAGGCAAATCAGCACATAAAAAGATACTCATCATTGGTCATTATGAAATACAAATTAAGCCTTAACTGGTTTGGTTCAGTGGATAGAGTGTGGGCCTGCAAACTAAAAGGTCTCGGGGTTTGATTCCAGTCAAGGGCACATGCCCGGGTTGCAGGCTCGATACCCTGTAGGGGGGATGCAGGAAGAAGGCAATCAATGATCCTCTTTCATCCTGGATGTTTCTCTCTCTCTCTCCCTTCCTGAAATCAATAAAAAATATACTTTAAAAAGAAATACAAATTAAAGCCACTATACACCTATTAGAATGGAAAATTTTAAAGGACTGACCATAGCGAGTGCTGGAGAACATGTGGAGGAATGGGAGCTTCAGACACTACTGATGGAATGTTAAATGGTACAATCACTTTGTCAAGCAATTTGACAGTATCTTAAAAAACTAAATATACACCTACCACATTACCCAACCATTCCACTCCTACTTATCCACACAAAAAAGTAAATATATGCCCACATAAAGACTTGTACACAAACATTCATAGCAGCTTTATTTATAACAGACAAAAACTGGAAACCCAAATGTTCATCAGCAGGTGAATAAACAAATTGTGGTATATCATAACAATGGAATACTTCTCAACAATAAAGAGAATGAACTATTGATACACACAAGATGAATGAACCTCAAGACAATTATGTTGAGTGAAAGGAGCCAGACACCACACCTAAAAAGAATATACTGTGCGCCATATATATAAAACTCCAGAAAATGCAAAACTAAGGTAAAGTACAGAAAACTGATTAGTGGGTTGCTTGGGGGCTGAGGGAGGAAATTACAAAGTACAACAAGGAAACTTTTGATGGTGAATGCTGTCGTGATTATAATGGTTTTAAAGGTGTATATACATTCCAAAATTTAAACTGTATAGTTTGTATACGTGCACTTTGTCAATTATGCCTCAATAAAGCTGTTTTTAATGAAAAAAACTTGTATCTTTCTGAAGTTTTCTAAGGATAGGCAAGTATGCATACAGAATATTTTTCCTATTTTACACATAATACGTTATGTATTTTGCTTTTCTCATTTAACATATGCAGACATCTTTCTGTATTAGCAGAAATGATTTACCCCATTTTTTTTTTTATAACAGCAACATAGTATACATAGTAAGGATGTACCATGATTGATGGGCATTTAGGTTATTTCTAATTTGCTACTGTAATACTAAAATGAAAATATTTTGCATATATTTCTATGCATACACACATAAGCAAGGGGTGCCTGCATTTAAAACTTTCATTTATATCAGGGGTCCTCAAACTACGGCCCGCGCCGAGGACATTTATCCAGCCCGCCCACCGGGTGCCACTGCCTGTCCTGCCTGTCCTGCCTGTCCTACTTAGCAGCCGACTCGTCCCGGGCCCGCAGTGTGCATAGGAATTTGTTCATAGTTTTTTTTTTTAAACTATAGTCCAGCCCTCCAACGGTCTGAGGGGCAGTGAACTGGCCCCCCGTTTAAAAAGTTTGAGGACCCCTGATTTATATTGTCAAATAATCCTCTTAAAAAGCCTCTCTCAGAACCTACATGAAACTTAGAATAAAGTAATTTAGCAAGGTCATGAAATATAAGTAGCAACAATTTGAAAAATTTAAAAAAAATAACTATTTAAAATAACACCAAAGCTCAGCCAGCATGACTCCGTGGCTGAGCGTCAACCTATGAACCAGGAGGTTAGGGTTTGCATCCAGGTCAGAGTGCACATGCCCAAGTTGTGGGCTCTCTCATCATTGGTTCTGTCTCTCTCTCCTCTCTCTCTCTCTCTCTCCCCCCACCCTTCCTCTCTGAAAGCCATAAAAATGTATTTAAATAAACTTTTTAAAATCAAGTAACTAGAAATAATCCCAAAAAAAGGTACCAGACCTCTACAGAGAAAACTACAAAACATTATTGAAAAAAAAATTAGATCTAAATAAGTGGAGGGGTATACAATGTTCATGAATTAAAGGACATAATTATATAGATGTTAATTCTCAAATTTAGTATAGTCAATAAAATCCTAATCAAAATACTTTTGTTGTTACTGTCCTTTTATTGACATTGACAAGTTGATTCTAAAATGTATATTAAAAAAGCAAAGTGGCAAGAATAACCAATACAATCTTGAACAACAACAACGAACTGGAGGACTCACACTACCATATATTGAATTATTTCAAACCTACAGTACTGCAATGGCACTATGACGAATAGACCAATGGAACAATAAATGGTGCTGGATCAATTTGAAACCTATAGAGAAAACTATTATTTTTAACAATTCCCTATTATCATGAACAAAACTCTAGATGATTCTAGATCAAGATATGAGGTCAAGCAATACTTTAAAAAAACAACATAAAAGACTAATGATCTTAGGGTAGGCAAGTATTTCTTAAATAGAACATATAAAGCACTTACCTTAAAGGAAAATATGGATAAACTGGACTATTTCAAAATTAAGTACTGTTCATCAAAAGATATTATGAAAACAAAAAAGCAGGGCAAAGAATGGGAGATTATTGCAACAACTCCAAAGATATACTTTATAAATACTTCCTAAAAACCATTAAGAAAAAGACAACCCAACAGAAAAACAGGCAAAATTGGGTATTTAACAAAATCTCCAGATATCCAATAAACCTATTAAAAAGTGCTATCTCATTAATCACCAGAAAAATGCAAAAATCAGAATACTACTATACATACCCACCAGAATGCTACAGCTAAAAAGAGTGACCATATCAAATGCCAGTGAGGATGTGGAAGAAACGGGATTCTCGTACACTAGGTAGGACTGTAAAACAGTAGCACTTTGGAAAACTGTTTTTGCAGCATCTACTAAAGCTGAACAAATGTATTCCCCATGAGCCAGTATAATTCCATTTTTAGGGATATGCAACGTTAATGCATACATGAATATACCAAAAGACATGTACAGGAATGTCCGTAACATTATTTGTAACATCCAACAATTGAAATAACGCAGTGCCCATCCGCAGAATACATAGTGGTTGTATACTAACACAAAAGAATACTATAGTCATGAAACCCCACAAACACAATGTTGAGAAAGTTGTATGATTCCATTAATATCAAGTTCAAAAACAGGCAAAACTAATCAACAACGAACAAGATACTAGTTTAGTTGCCGGGGTCACCACCAAGAGAAAGCATGAGGAAGTCTTCTAGATACTGGTCCCATTCTATTTTTTTTTTATGTGAGTGGTAGCTAAATGTTATGTTCACTTTGTTAAAATTCATTAATTGTACACTTTTAATGTATTTTTTATACTTTAAAAAAAACTTACTTAAAAAAAAATCCCAACAGTGCACGTTTCTCTACATCCTCACAACAGTATAACCTAATCTTTGCCAAGGTGAAACTAGCATCTCATTTTAGCTTATAGCTCTTTAACGCAAATGAAGTTTTGTTTTTAAAGGTTGTTTGTTCCTGTAATTCTCTTGAAAGCAAATTGTGTTCAACAGGTATTATGGCCTGTTTAGCATAGCCACAAGTGTGTAAATTAATGGGAAAGAAGTCTAAGGTGCTGAAATAAGCCCTATCCGCTATAGCACCAGAATTTTAAGTGGCAAAAAGTTTTTGTAGAAGACCCAAAACCAAGCAAAATGGGATGGAAGCTTGAGTGACAAGTGAGTACCAGAAGTTTAGATATAACTGGAAAAATGGCAAATGATAGCTTTAGACAGGAGAAGCCCCTGGACATAATTCGTACTGTTCAGATTGTACAAGTACACATTCGTCATTTCAATTAAGATACAAAAGTCTAAAATGCAAGGAACTTTGCCCTGACTGGTTTGGCTCAGTGGATGGAGCGTCAGCCTGCGGACTGAAGGGTCCCGGGTTCGATTCCGGTCAAGGGCATGTACCTTGGTTGCGGGCACATCTCCAGTAGGAGGTGTGCAGGAGGCAGCTGATCGATGTTTCTCTCTCATCGATGTTTCTAACTCTCTATCCCTCTCCCTTCCTCTCTGTAAAATATCAATAAAATATATTTAAAAAAAAAAAAAAGCTACAGATAAAAAACAAATTGCCAAAAAATTAATCTAGGTAGTAAGCCTTCCTGACTCTTCCTTTTTTAGACAGTAGCCACCTCAGAACCCTTTATAGTTTACATTCTATTGTAATTCTAATGATTAAAGATTATAGCTTTTGAAGGAATATCTCAATTGTAAATCTTTTGAAGGGATATCTCAATTGTAAAACATATATGCTTACCTCAGAAATGTTAAAATATACCTATCTTAAATGATCACTTTAGGATAGAGAAAATAGTTTCAATAAAACACTGTTTTAATACAGAAAAAGGTAGAATGGCTTAACGATTAAGAGCATGGGCTCTTTAGTCATAAGAACCTACCTGTGAATCCTGCTTGATTACTACCAGCTCTGTGGCTTTGGGCAAGTTCAACTTTTCCCCATTTCAGTTTTCCTACTTGCAAGATGCAAGTGACAGCTCACCTAAGTATTACCACCTATGTGCTACACTGCAAATACAACTTAATGTAGCACCGTACCCACTCTATAGTTAATAATCAATGTTAGCTAATTATTGTCAATATCAATATAAGCCTAGTAACTCTTAGATATAAAACAAGATAGGGTTGAATTTGGCTCATCCAGGTTGCATTCAGAATCACCACCTGTAAAAGATCACAATTCCTTTAATCGTCCATCTCAGAATTTTACCAGGAATCTCTGTGAACTATAACTTGTAACAACCTTCAAAACAAAGATCTTTATGTCAGTTTTTCAGCGTTCTCTCTTCTCAATTTATTTGTCCTAGGATCAACAGCATAGCAGCGGATTTATAAACTCTTACGTGGCATTTTTCTGGGGCAGGAGCCAAGTTAGAAGTTACTCCAGAACTTCCCCTTAGAATGACCTAAGTTCATTCTCATCTTCCTAAAAGCAAAATATAACATTGGAGATTTGCTTTTCTGGCCAGCCATCCCAGAACTCAAGCATAGGTATCAACCAATTACTGGCACTAACTAACATTTTAGAAAACATGTGTCTAAAATTTTTTTCAAATCAACCCTGGTTGGTGTGGCTCATTTGGTTGGAGCGTCGCCTGTACAACAAACAAAACAAAGTGGTGGGTTCAATTCTGTCAAGGCACATACCCAGGTTGCAGGTTCGAACCACAGTTGGGGCATGTGCAGGAAGCAGTCAATCAATCGATGTTTCTCTCTAAAATCAATAAATATCCCTAGCTGGTTTGGCTCAGTGGACAAAGCGTCGGCCTGCAGACTGAAGTGGCCCAGGTTTCATTCTGGTCAAGGGCACATGCCCAGCCCAGGGTTGCAAGCTCAATCCCCAGTAGAGGGGGGTGCAGGAGACAGCCGATCAATGACTCATTACTAATGATTCTCTCTGCCACTCTGAAATCAGTAAAAAAAACTTTAAATAAATAAAACTTTTTACAGATCAAAACACTAAGAGTATTTAAAACACAAATTAACTGCCTTCAAGTTACAAATGGTAACTCGAGTTTCTCTAGAAATCAATTGATCCTCAAAGGTGACTAAAACTAGAGCTGAAAAACTCCACCTTTCCTAACCAGCTATAGGACAGTGTCCCCTTTCTGCAATCTTCCCATCTGTTCCATGGGTCTTTCTAAAGACCTGTACCAGTAATCGCTCTTAACTACCTCAATGTTTTCCTTGGGTGGCAGGTTTCTCTCAATACCAAGACTGCCACATCCTTAAAGACAGGATAGGTAATGAATTAATTTGGACTACTTAAATGTTCTTCACAGCCAGGTTACAGGTCTTTTTCTTCCCAAAAAATATACATCATTTTTTTAGAAACAGACAAGTGATTTATGAAAGAAAAAGAGAACTTTTCACCTTCAGGCAAGTAATATCATTGTGTTTAGGCTAGAGATTTTATTTTAAAAAGATAAAAGATGGAGGCGCAATAATATTTGGCATTTTTAATTTAGGTTTGTTTTATTTAAGTTTAATGTTAATTCCATGCTGTGTTTCAGTAAGAACAATACAGATTCTGTATCTGTGGCTCCAGTCAGATATCCAGTAGTACAAATTAGCTTCAAGTTACACATACTGAACAAAAGAGGTTGAGCGAGCGAAGGAGGGGGAGGCCAGGGAGAGGGAAGGAGAAGAAACAAAGAATTGAACACGCATGCAGGCTTTTCCATACCACCTTCAACGCTAACCTGCTTCAGAGGGAGAGTAAAAGTAGGCAAGAATGAGCAGCCACGGATTGTTGAACTGTTACCAGCACCATGCTTTTCAGCAGAGTTTGAATACTTTTTACAGCAAAACCATTACAACAAACTCCCCAAACAACCTTTAACCACCTCAAGCTAACACCCAATTAATCTTAAACATTGGTATAAAATTCAATTTAAACAATTAGAAAAAGGAAAAATGATACCACATATGCCACTATAGTGTGATTAACCTCTCTCTTAGATGCTTGCTTCACCTAGAAGTCTAATGGCTTTCAAATGTAATTTCCATTTCTAATGGTGACCTTGCCACATCTGGCAGGAGACAATACAGTAATGCTGAAAAAGCCT
Organism: Plecotus auritus; assembly: GCF_963455305.1. NCBI lineage: Eukaryota > Metazoa > Chordata > Mammalia > Chiroptera > Vespertilionidae > Plecotus > Plecotus auritus. The sequence continues at coordinate 36,402,718 of NC_137774.1, forward strand.
CTATGCAGTCCTGTTAGTGTCTTAAAGAACCTAAAAGCTGGGACCAGTAAAATCCACAGAAATTCACTCTTGCCTTTAAGAACTTTTGAAAACTGTTTTTTAAAAAAAACCAACAGGGCAGGAACCTAAATTCTGAGACCAAATGTAAAAGTCAGATTTGGTGGTTCTCAGTGACAATGGGGGAATTTCCAAGAGGGGGTGGGATGGGAAGGAGTGGGGTGGTCAGAGATGGTTTCTCTTGTTGGCTTTTATGTCTCACTGATTTTCATCTTCCACATCCTGCAGCGCTTCTTTATTCTGCTCTTCACCTGCAAAGAATAACAGTTACTTATTTCATACTGACTAAATTAGGCTGTCAAGGTCACAAACAAAGGTATCATTCCAAACATAAAGAGACCCCTTACATTTGCTACAATTGGTATTAAACACACAGACAAGCAAAGAACTTCTACCATCCTTGATACCTGAGATGCCTAAGCCAAGAGGTGCTGCTGGATCAAAATCTTAAATGGTCAATAGTTAGGAACAAAAAAATAACTGACACACAGTAAAAATCAATGTTTTTACCCTCAATAAGCTCTTGTAGACAGCCATGGTACCATATTATTAAAATGATTTTCAAGCTTTCATGTATATTGTGTCAAAATACCCTTTTCTCAATAACCTCACTTCATCATGAATCAGGAGTATTTTACAATTTTTTGCAAAAATCTAATTTACCCACAAGCTTCATATCAGAAATGCTTCAAAAAAGAAAACCGAGCAGTAAAATGCTCCAAAGGCCTTCTACAGTTTGAGAGAGAGGGTTCTGCTTTTGTAAATGTTTTCTATTTTGTATCTTGGCCAATCATATACCAAACCATAACCAGATTTCTCACTTCAGAGTGAAATAGCACTCAAACCAAACCACTGAGATTAAAGAAGGGTATTTGGACCAGTTCTCTCATGCCATTTTTCTTTCCCCCTTGAACATGACAATTAGCCTGAAGAGTTTCAACTGCACTATGACATGCAATAGAAAGCCAGCCTATTCATCTATCTATAATAAGCATTAAACAAGTCAGCCATAATAAAGAAGCATGCACACTTTAGCTAAAAAATAAAACAGGTAAAAGTTACATTATTTTGTGCTTTAACAAATCATTTATAATTCTTACATATTACTAATCTGAATCAAAATAATTGAAAAATCAATGAATTGATCCAACAATCATAATATGACAGTTCAGACCATCCATTCATACTGCTTGTTAAATGAATTAGGATGGACAATGACACTAACTCTGATTGCCTACAGACATAAAGCATTTACCCTTAGGAATTTTTTAAAACAGTCTTAAAGACATTGATATGATAAACGAGCAATAAGGATTAATTAAAGATTAGTTTGTCATTTAAATTTTCCTTTGTGATAAAAATCTTTAACATAGATATGTGACTCTAAAAAGTACTTGAGATACATAAAGATTTTTTACTTATATACAGAAAAAGACATGCAAAAGAAAAGACAAAAATATCCATTTACTGAGGAAAGAAATGATGGACCACCCAGGTATTTTTCCCCCAAGAACAATAATGTATTCAAACTTATGAAATGATAGGAACATTCACTCACATTTTTTAAACAGCAATATACTGCGCCAAAATATGGTTAACATACAACAATAGAGCACACTCTAATTCACTCATAAGCAAACATTAGATTTGCCAAAAGTTCCAAGTAACTTTGGCACAAAAATACTGTCAGATAAATCACACCCAACCAAAGGTGATAGGGAGTAGCAGATCATAAATATCTTAGAAGGTTTTGCATCCTGGAATGTAAAACAGGCAGTTTTGTAAGCAACAGGATGATGATATGCAAGCATGATTAGTGAAGAACCAAAACTTAAAAGCAGAATTCACTGTGCCATGATAATGACTTACAAAGTAGTTTTTAGGAAAGGAAGAGTTGGATTTTCCTTTAGGAATCTATATTGCAAGGAGAAAGGGAGGGAGAACAATCACATGAAAGCAACATTACAAGAAAAATAAACCAAGAGCAGGACAAAGGAAAAACATCAATGATTTTTAGGGAGAGTCAGATTTTGGTCTTTTTACTTTATATAAACTTCCGTCTAAGAAATACTGCTCCTTTTCTTTTACCTTTAAAGAGGATGAAATATCCTTTTAAAAGGTATACAGAAGAAAAGTTTTCCTTGTATGTATTTCTTTGCCCATTGTTACTAGATTTTGGAGGAGGAATGGGGCGGGGGGAGGGGGGCAGAGAAAACACACATTTCCTTCCTGTGGGTTTGCATATAAAACAGTCCTCTCTGATCACAGATTAAGAAAAAAAGGACTGAAATGGCCTCATGAGGAAAAAGTTGTGATCCCTTTAAAGAATTATGTTGCAACACATTCAGACAGACATATTCTGCAATCATAAAACATAAAAGCGTATAAAAATTAAAGCTTGTGAACCACATATTTTTCCTTTAGAAACCCTCAATTCAAATGTTTGGCACAATATTTCCTCGTTAGTAAAGTAAAAAGGAGAAAACCATCTATATAATCCTTAAACTAAATTCAAGTAACATCCTGGAAAACTACCAATTCTATGACCACAATTCTTCTATCTTCGGCATTGATTCTAAGTCATAAAACCAATTTAATAAATCGTATGTAATGCTATACCTTTTAGCAAAACTAGCAAACAAGCCCTAACCGGTTTGGCTCAGTGGATAGAGTGTCAGCCTGCGGACTGAAGGGTCCCAGGTTCGATTCCAGTCAAGGGCATGTACCTTGGTTGCGGGCACATCCCCAGTAGGGGGTGTGCAGGAGGTAGCTGATTGATGTTTCTCTCTCATTGATGTTTCTTTTTTTTTTTTTTTTTTTTTTTAATATATTTTATTGATTTTTTACAGAGAGGAAGGGAGAGGGATAGAGAGCTAGAAACATCGATGAGAGAGAGACATCGATCAGCTGCCTCCTGCACACCTCCCACTGGAGATGTGCCTGCAACCAAGGTACATGCCCCCGACCGGAATCGAACCCGGGACCCTTCAGTCCGCAGGCTGACGCTCTATCCACTGAGCCAAACCGGTTTCGACTCTCATTGATGTTTCTAACTCTCTATCCCTCTCCCTTCCTCTCTGTAAAAACATCAATAAAATATATTAAAAACAAAAAACTAGCAAACCATTTCCTAGTACCCACAACAATTTATAACTTCACATAGTTTGTTAATTTTAATAAAAGGTCAAGATACTACTTGAATTTTCCAGTGTTTAACTAGCATGTTTCATAATTCCAAGTATTTTATAATAAAGCGAAAATTGGTTTCAAACAAATTTAACGAACCATTCAATTTACAAAATAAAAAGGATTTGAGGCAACTAGATTTCACTAGATTTAAAAAAAAACTTTTAAGATTAATCTTATGCCACCCTAGCTAGTTTTGCTCAGTGGATAGAGCATCGGCCTGTGGACTAAAGGGTCCCAGGTTCAACTCCAGCTAAGGGCACATGCCCGGGTTGTGGGCTCGATCCCCAGTAGGGGACGTGCAGGAGGCAGCTGATCCATAATTCTCTTTCATCATTAATGTTTCTATCTCTCCCTCTCCCTTCCTCTCGAAAATCAATAAAAATATAATTTTTAAAAAGATTAATCTTATCCTAAAAACCTTCCCAACTATGAAAACATAGTTTAAAGAAAATATTCTATTAGATTAATCTTATGTTAATAAAAACCTTCCCAACTATGAAAACGTAAGTAGTTTAAAGAAAATATCCTATTTTAGCCCGGCTGGTGTGGCTCAGAGGTTGAGCATCAGCCTAGGAACCAAGAGTCACACATGCCCAGGTTGAGGGCTCAATCCCCAGTAGGGGATGTGCAGGAAGCAGCCAATCAATGATGTGCCTCTCTCATTGATGTTTCTGTATCTCTCTATCCCTCTCACTTCGTGCGTACATGCGTGCGTGCGTGTGTGCCTCCTATTTTTAAATGATTCATTTTGTAAGATGACACCCAGTAACAAAGAAGCAGAGTATCTTTGGTTCTGTATAAAAACGGAGTGACATACAGTCTACTATCAATCAATTCTTGGTTATCAGTGATAATGAACAAGAGTAGCACTAGAAAATATAAGCTTTATTTCTATCTAACATTGTAATTTAATAACTTATGAGTTGGCATCAAATGTCTAAAATAAATAAATAAATAACATTTCAACCCAGGTCATCTTTGTTATTTTTAGCCTCAAATAAATGTTCCCCGGGTCAGAGGTGTATAGTTTATTCATTAGGTCAATACGGCTTAACCAAATCATAAGTTCAAAGATGGTAAATTGGTCTTGAATCCCAGATTCATGGTAGTGGTTGCCTGAAGTGCTGTGTTGAAAAGTAACCGATGGCTACATCTGGCTTTGTTGGAAAAGTGTGCAAGTAGGTCACATGTGCTACATTTCTCAAGCCAATCCTTGTCACATATCTAAATACTTTATAGAGTTAGTGAGCTCTAGAAGCTGAATCACCTAATTCTCACTTTAGCACTAAAACCTGACTTTCTAGTAAGGAAAGTGACAATTTATATGCCTTGATACCCATTTTCAGATACACCTTTACAAAGTAGAATACTTTTAAAGACAGTACAGTATGTTGATCCAAGAGACTACAGCTAGCCTCAAGCAATGAAACATGCTTCAATTTGGGGAACATACCCTTAAAGAATCTGCAGCTAAAACTGACAGCAAACCTTTTGTTTCCATTCTACATCACCACCAACAAATGTAAAACTATCTATGGTCAATCACACTAGTTTGTCCTCCCCTACTGTGTATGAAAATGATTCTTTGGAAATAGGCAGAATAAAATCTCCTTTAAAATAAAAAATAAAAAAGTGAAATCTGGGCTTTTACTACATTTAGAACAGTAAATCCTCCACCTCACCATAAGATTAAGTTCTATAAATTACTCTAGTAATTGTTTACTACTAAAAACTCTAAAAAAAAATAAAAACAGCCCTAGCTGGGTTAGCTCAGTGGATAGAGCATTGGCCTGTGGACTGGAGGGTCCTGGGTTCGATTCCAGTCAAGGGCACATGTCGGGGTTGCGAGCTTGATCCCCAGTGGGGGGCATACAGGAGGCAGCTGATCAATGATCCTCCCTCATCATTGATATTTCAATCTCTCTTTCCCTCTCCCTTCCTCTTTCTGAAATCAATAAAAATATGTTTAAATAAATAAATAAATATTTAAAAAAATAAAAACAAACACCAGACCTCTTATTAAATAGGACCTGAGGGCAGGACATTGCATTTGCTGTACAGAATCCAGATGGGAAAAATTCTTTTTTGGATGAAAGATTTCCAGAAGATGCTTCATAAATAAATATCTACTGATACCATCTAGTTTAATCTGAGGACACAACTCAAAGCAGTGATTATGACACTCAAAAATACAATGAACTCCAGACCCCTAAAATTGAATCTGAGTAAGATATAATATTCTTCCTCTCCATCTTTCAAAACACAGTGTGAGGGAAGAAGTAAACTAAGTTTAGCAAACATTAATTAGAGGTAAAATTTTTAAATCTTCAAATATTAAGATTCTCCTTTATCATCTTACTAGAGGCCCAGTGCACGAAATTCATGCATGGGGCGGGGCGGGGGGGGAGGGTGTCCCTCGGCCCGGCCTGCACCCTCTCGCAATCCGGGACCACTGGCTCCTAAACTACTCGCCTGCCTGCCTGCCTGATCGCCCCTAACCACTCACCTGCCTGCCTGATTACCCCTAACCACTCTCCTGCCAGCCTGATTGCCCCTAACCACCTGTGCCTCAGCCTCCATTGCAGCGGCTTTGTCCAGAAGGATATCCAGAATGACATCCGGAAGGTCGTTTGGCTGTCCAGTCTAATTAGCATATTATGCTTTTATTATTGTAGATTACATTTTAATTGGTTGGACAGTCGACCAGTCACCAGACGACCAGACACTCAGCATATTAGGCTTTTATTATATAGGATAGCCCAGAGTGGAAGAATGTACTCTGATATCTTTTTATGAAAATGTAGTAATTAAACTTGGATAGTTTAGAGGAAATTATAACTTGATGTAAAGAAATACCAAGGAGCCCTAACTGGTTTGGCTCAGTGGATAGAGCGTCAGCCTGCGGACTGAGGGGTCCCAGGTTCGATTCCGGTCAAGGGCATGTACCTTGGTTGCGGGCATATCCCCAGTGGTGGGTGTGCAGGAGGCAGCTGATCAATGTTTCTCTCTCATTGATGTTTCTAACTCTCTATCCCTCTCCCTTCCTCTCTGTAAAAAATCAATAAAATATATTTAAAAAAAAAAAAAGAAAAAAGAAATACCAAGGAGCCCTAGCCAGTTTGGCTTAGTGGAGAGAGTGTCAGCCTGCAGAGTGAAGGGTCCCAGATTCCATTCCAGCCAAGGGCACATGCCCAGATTGAGGGCTTGGTCCCCAGTAGGGGGCATGCAGGAGGCAGCTGATAAATGATTCTCTCTCATCACTGATGTTTCTCTCTATCCCTCTCCCTTCCTCTCTGAAATCAATAAAAATATATTTTAAAAAAATACCAAGGAATTTCTAAGACTAAAAAGATCCAACTACAGAGAGACATTTAACTTCAGCTTCCTTACCATCACCCTGCATGTCTGAAGTCCATAGTGTCAGATTATCACGTAACAACTGCATGATAAGTGTAGAGTCCTTATAGCTTTCTTCACTCAGCGTATCCAGTTCTGCAATTGCATCATCAAAAGCTGCTTTTGCCAACCTACAAGTATATACATAAATGTATTACAAAAATAAAGTTCAAACACAGAATTAGAAATGATGTTAGATGTCACTCTTTTCTTCAATTATCTCACAATATGTAATAGTGACACTGAGTACTTGGGTTTAGGCATTGAAATAAAGGAAAAGCACATGGAAGTGATGAAAATTAACTTTCTACTTAACACATTGTGGGAAGATCACGAGCATTCTTGTGTTTTCATATTACACAGTGTTTTACATAAATGTTAAAGGAACACCTTAAAATTAAATACCCATTGCATTCTCTTTCATAGAATTTAATGTTAATGAAAGTTAATGTTTGCTTGTTTGTTTCCCAAAACAAACAAACAAAAAGGGCAATACAGAACCACCTATGGAAATGTAATCATAAAACTCATTTACTATTAGTTTAAAATAAACAAAATCCACATTTATTAAGTGCTGTGTACTATGTACACCAAGTGATGTTAGACATAAATGGCGAAACAGAAAAGAGGAAAAGGAGTCATAGCTGGTTTTGCTCAGTGGATAGACTGTCGGCCTGCAGACTGAAGGGTCCCAGGTTCGATTCCCAATCAGGGCACATGCCCGGGTTGTGGGCTCAGTCCCCAGTGGGGAGCATGAAGGAAGCAGCCAATCAATTATTCTCTTTCATCATTGATGTTTTTCTCTCCCCCACCCTCCTTCCTCTCTGAAATCAATAAAAAATAGAAAATAGAATAGTATATATAGAGAGCATAAGCATGCCTATATTAAAAATATACCTAACCAAGACTGAAAGCTAATATATAAAAATATATTATTATAACTCCTCTCCTTCCTTTTTCCCACTCTCTTAAGTTAGAGATTCTTTTTAATCTACCAACAAAAATTTTCCCCGTCAACGTAATTATTCTAACTGCTCTCCTAATGAAATGAGGTAGGTTTGTCTTGAATTGAGATACCTGTGGCTTTATAGCATACAAAGCAAACAAAGCATTTTCACTGAGAGCCCAAAGAATGCTTATTACATGGCCAGCCTTACAAAGTCAGTCCACAGGGCACAAGACAGAAAATCAAATAGCTATTCTCCTTTGTAACCTTCTTGCCTTTCATAGTGAGCGTTTTTGTTCTCCTCCATAACTCACCTGCAGGCACGGTCAGGGGAATTAAGAATTTCATAGTAGAATACGGAGAAATTGAGAGCAAGACCTAAGCGAATAGGATGTGTTGGTGGAAGTTCTGTCATTGCAATATCACTAGCAGCTTTGTAAGCCACTAGGCTGTTCTCTGCAGCCTCCTTCCTGTCATTTCCTGTAGCAAATTCAGCCAGATACCTGTGGTAGTCCCCTTTCCTAAAACAAAACAAAACAAAAACCAGAATTAGAAAAATGCTTTTTAAATGAAAAATAACTGTTAAAATTTCTATGTAAAAAATATATTAAACAATTAACTGGTATACTTCAGTAATTTTTAAATAGTCTCTTTCAGGAATGACTAACTCATCTATTTAATTTTCCTCCTTAGAGATTTCCTGTCAAATATAAGCAAAATCCTAGAAAAATTAACTAAAAACCTCAAAAAATATATCAAAAAATGTATCACTTGATAGGCTAGATTAAATAACAAAAACTATTCCAAAGAATGTCACAACAGTTTGTTAATCATGAAATAAAATTTTCATATAAAAATGTTAAGATTGAGCTACATAATGCTTTGCTGTCACTAGTGGGAAAACCTCACACAGGCAAACAAATGTAAGCAGATAAAGCAAAACCTAGTACATTTTTACAGTAATAGCCTGACCATCTTTAAGTGCTGTAATGTTAATATTTCATTAGCAGTGAATTTGCAAATGAGATTTCAAAAATTAAGTTTTGAGAATCACTCCTCCCCATGTAACTATCCTTTCAACATTAAAGAACTATTCTTATGTAAAAACTGAAAGCTTATATAGAAAAAGTGATTATTCTAAGAGGGCCAACATTTAATCTGACATTTTCCCTTCTAGTATAGAACCTACATTTTATAATAGAAAACCTTGGACTCGCCAGTGTTAGCTGCCGGAATGAGGTGTTTGTCCAGTACATCCAGAATGTCACAACAGATTAACTTTAGTTCAGTCTCAACCTGGGGGAAAAAAGTCAAAAAATTGTTTCAGTTTAAGAAATTATAAATGATCACGTCTGGTTTTGAAGAGAGACATATTAAACCAAAAAGCAGAGAAAGTTATCTCCAGGTTACAGAGATTATCTTATTTCTATGTGCTATTAGTCAAGGGCTTTTTAAAAATTATTTACTTTATTGATTTTTTTAAGAGGGAGTGGGGGACTGATCGGGTGAACAAGTGAGGGAGAGAGGAAGAGGAAGAGGAAGAGAGGGAGGGGGAGAGGGAGAGATAAACATAAATTAGTTGCCTCCCGCATGCATGTGGAGCGGGAAACGAACCCACAACCTAGGAATGTGCCCTGACTGGGAATCAAACCCACCATCTTTTGATGTACGGGGTGACCTCCAACCTGAGTCACATAGGCAAGAGCTTTTAAAAAAATGAACTCATAGTTCAGATACAGAAGAGTAACACTGACTACTACTTACTAAGTGCTGCACATTTTTATTAATTAAATTTTCTAATGAGATACTATACTCAGAACCTCAGTTTTTCCATCTATAAATTGAAATACTACCTACTCTTTACAGGGTATCATTTAAAGATGAAATAAATACAGTATCTTACACAATTATATATCAGAACAGTACCCAGGAGAGCTGGAAAGTCTATAAAAGTGGATTCCCCTTTCCTCCTCTTAACTCGCTTCCTATGCTACTTTGTGTCTGCTTCTGTAATTTCTCTCACTGTACTCTGTGTAATATGCCTATCTCTTCCAGTAGGATCAGTTTCTTTTCTTTTTTTTAATATACCCTTTATTGATGTCATAGGAAGGGAGAGGGAAAGAGAGAGAAACATCAATAATGAGAATCATTGATGGGCTGCCTCCCTGCTAATTCCCAGGAGGGAAATCAAACCTCCTGGTCCATAGGCCCACATTCAACCACTGAGCCACACAAGTTGGGCCCACTAGGATCAGTTTCTTAACAGTAGCACTACTGACATCTTGGGCTAGATATGTTGTGGGAGATAGTCCTAAGTACAGCACTTATGATTAGCAGCATTCTTATCTCTACCCATATATGCCAGTAGCACCCTCAAAATTGTGACAACCAAAAATGTCTCTAGACACTGCTAAATGTCCTCTGAGGCCCTAGCTGGTTTGGCTCGGTGGATGGAGTGTCGGCCTGCGGACTGAAGGGTCCCAGGTTCGATTCCAGTCAAGGGCATGTATGTACCTTGGTTGCGGGCACATCCCCAATAGGGGGTGTGCAGGAGGCAGCTGATCGATGTTTCTAGCTCTCTATCCCTCTCCCTTCCTCTCTGTAAAAAAAAAAAAAAAAATCAATAAAAATATATTTTAAGAATAAAAAATAAATGTCCTCTGAGGAGCAAAATCACCCTCTGGATGAAAACCACTACATCAAAAGCTATTAAACTTTTTTTTACCAAAACTCACAGTAAAAAAGTATTACATAAGTGTATATACACATATATATGAAACAATACCTCATGGAATGTCTAATGCCCTCTGATATTTTTCTATTAAAAAAATAACTAGACTGACAATCCATAAAGATAGTCTCATCTTTGCACCCATAGTACCCAGCAAATTACGTGGTGCGGAAGAGGCACACAAGTATCTGTTAAATACCACTAGGTGGTAATTTCAAGTCACTCTATAAAGTATCTTGCAGTTACCACAATAAAAATGATTAAATTAATTATCTTCTTGTGTGGTTCTCAAAATTGAACACCACCCTCTGCAGCTTTCAAAGAAAAAAGTTCTTCACTTTTGCCCTAAAATACTGTATAGCCTATTATTCCTAATTCAGGTAAGCAAAAGATGCAAATCCACTAAAATATAAAATGTACATTATATATGTGTACAACAAATGTACTAGGCTGTGATCTGAAATCCCCAACACAAGTGGCCCTGTTGGCGCAGTGGCAGCGTGTCAGTCTCATAAAATATTCAACACCTAGGGCAGTGGTCGGCAAACTCATTAGTCAACAGAGCCAAATATCAACAGTACAACGATTGAAATTTCTTTTGAGAGCCGAAAACCGACTTCTGCACATGGGCCACAAAGTTTCAATCGCACTGTACGTGCGCGACCGCACGTGGTATTTTGTGGAAGAGCCACACTCAAGGGGCCAAAGAGCCACATGTGGCTTGCGAGCCGCAGTTTGCTGACCACTGCCCTAGGGCACCTTTCTTTAAAGATATCTTATATATAACAATCTCACCATTTGCCGATATTCCCGAATCATTTTTAGTTTGTCTTCTCCTCCCTTGTTTTCTTCTTTCTGTTCAATGCTGCTGATTATTCTCCAGGAAGCTCTTCTAGCTCCAATCACATTTTTATATGCAACAGATAGGAGGTTTCTTTCTTCAACTGTCAACTCCACATCCATCCCTGCTACTTTCTTCATTGATTCCACCATTTCTATAACAGAAAAGTGAAAATCAGACCTTACAAAATTTTGTTAATACATCCCTTCACAGTAGGTCTTTTTTCTATCAAACTAATGTAAAACAAAACATAAAAATTAACCAAAAAAAAAAAAATTTTTGCAATCATCAAAATGTGAGTAAAACACTAAAAGCATGTAAAATAACTAAGAGCCTAGAGCAAGAGAATCTGTTGTATGGAGTCAGAACAATGTCAAACAGTACCTAGTATAGTATGGTTTGGAAGAATCTCTCTCATATTAAATAAGGTAACTAGAAATGCATACCTATTCATTTCCCAGTAAAACTAAGCTAGCAGTTTAAGATAAAGATTAAAAATGTACAGTCTCTAAAATGTATTTTCTGCCCTAGCTGGTTTGGCTCAATGGATAGAGCGTCGGCCTGTGGACTGAAAGGTCCCAGGTTTGATTCCAGCCAAGGGCACGTGCCCGGGTTGCGGGCTCGATCCCCAGTGTGGGGCGTGCAGGAGGCAGCCGATGGGTGATTCTCTCACATCATTGATGTTTCTATCTCTCTCCCCCTCTCCCTTCCTCTCTGAAATCAATAAAATATATTTTTAAAAAATGTATTTTCTTACAAATAAATTATTTCTAAATACAAAATTTCCCAAATAACAGTCATAGGACAAAGGGGAACTCATTAATAAAGCAACCATCATTGAATGCTCCATTCTTCCTTCTTTAAGGACACGGTCCACCTCATGAATTCATTCATGGGCAAAACTTTTGTTGGTTCCTATTTTTTTTTTTAATATATTTTATTGATTTTTTACAGAGAGGAAGGGAGAGGGATAGAGAGCTAGAAACATCGATGAGAGAGAGACATCGATCAGCTGCCTCCTGCACACCTCCCACTGGAGATGTGCCCGCAACCAAGGTACATGCCCCCGACCGGAATAGAACCCAGGACCCTTCAGTCTGACGCTCTATCCACTGAGCCAAACCGGTTTCGGCTGTTGGTTCCTATTTATCACCACTAGATGGCGAGCAAATAAAGGGGCCCAGATAAGCCTTGGGAGATTCCAAGTAGTACTACAGGAAAAAATAGGTAATAACATGGTGAGTGCAAAGGAAGAACCAGAAACAGCTCAATCAACACTTAATATATTAATGAAAACTACAGTACTAGGAAAAAAAACACACACCTAAATGCCATATTACCATGTGGCTCTCCAACTTTACTGATTCAGAATGTTGGTGATGAGACCCAAGGATCTACATTTTAATAAGCACCTCTAGTATATATTAACATTCTAAGCATAAGCATACCTTAAGGAACGATGCTTAATGCTATGTTAAATTAGGTGTAATCCCAGAAAAATATGTCTCAAAAAGTTATCCATTCAGGAATATTAGTAATTAGGAATATTAAGATGGTAAGGTCTTTGAAAACAGTTCAGTAGTTTTCATTTACAGTTAACCATCGTTAAGAACTCAGCAATTCCACTCCTAGGTATTACCCAAGAGAAATAAAATTTTATCTTCACAAAGACTTTTACACAAATGTTCACAGTATCTTTATTCATAATAGCCAAGTGATAAAAACAACCCAAATGCCCATCTATACAATGGACTACTACACAAGAATAAAAAAGAATAGCTCTGGCCTGTGTAGCTCAGTTGGTTGAGCATGGTTCTCTCGCCCCGCCCCCCGACTTCCTCTCCCTAAAAAAAAGCCAATAAAAACATTTTTAAAGAATAAACTACTGCCCTGACCGGTTTGGCTCAGTGGATAGAGCGTCAGCCTGCGGACTGAAGGGTCCCAGGTTCGATTCCGGTCAAGGGCATGTACCTTGGTTGCGGGCACATCCCCAGTGGGGGGTGTGCAGGAGGCAGCTGATCGATGTTACTCTCTCATCGATGTTTCTGACTCTCTCTATCCCTCTCCCTTCCTCTCTGTAAAAATCAATAAAATATATTTAAAAAAAAAAAAAGAATAAACTACTGCCCTATCCAGTTTGCTCAGTGGTTAGAGTGAGTAGTTAGAGCGTTGGCCCTCAGGACTGAAGGGCTGCAGGCTCGATTCCTGGTCTAGGTCAGGGCACATGCGGGAGGCAACCAATGGATGTATCTCTCTTACATCGATGCTTTTCTCTCTGTCTCTCCCCCTCCCTTCTACTCTCTCTAAAATCAATGGGAAAAATATCCTCAGGTGAGGATTAACCAAAACAATAAAATAAAAAATGAATAAATTACTGATACTCAAAAGCAACATGGATGAATTTCAAAATCATCATACTACCTTTTAAAAAGCCAGACCAAAAAAGACAGTATGGTTCAACTTAAATCAAGTTACAGGAAATACACAACTATAGACAGAAAGCAAATTAAGTGCTTACCAGAGTATGGGAGTGAAGTGTGGGGCTTGTGTGCAAAGGAATAAGAGAGAAAATTTGGTGGGGAGGAGGGTAGAATTAAATGTTCTGTGGTGTTTACACAACTTAATACATTTATCAAAACTTACCAAACTGTATATTTCAGTAAGTGGTATATGTTATATATACATTATACCTCAATAAACTAGTATTTTTAAATGCAGTTCTAAAGCATTAAAAAAGAATATTGCGAGTATGGTAATAAGACTACTAAATTTGTGGGAGAAGAACCTGAAAGCATTCATTTAAAACATCCAATTTTTTTAAACCCTAGTCATGGAAGGAAGAGCAAATTTAGGGGCAGCGAAGTAAAAGAGTGTATTTCAAGCTCACTTCTATCCTTAATAGTTCATCATAAAAAACTAACAAATCAAACATGCCTTAAAAGTGAAACAAGAGCCAAAACCGGTTTGGCTCAGTGGATAGAGCGTCAGCCTGCGGACTGACGGGTCCCAGGTTCGATTCCGGTCAAGGGCATATAACTTGGTTGCGGGCACATCCCCAGTAGGAGGTGTGCAAGAGGCAGCTGATCGATGTTTCTCTCTCATCGATGTTTCTGACTCTCTATCCCTCTTCCTTCCTCTCTGTAAAAAAGCAATAAAATATATTTTTTTTAAAAAAAAAGTGAAACAAGAATTGTGTTCGTGCCCTAGCTGGTTTGGCTCAGTGGATAGAGTGTTAGCCTGCAGACCAAAGGGTCCCTGGTTCGATTCCAGTCAAGGACACGTACGTGGGTTGCAGGCTCCTCCCCGGCCCAGGCCCTAGTGGGGGCATGTGCTGGAGGCAACCAATTGATGTGTTTCTTTCACATCGATGTTTCTCTCTGTCACTCCCTCTCTCCTCCAATCTCCCTGAAAATCAATGGAAGAAATATCCTTAGGTGAGGATTAACAACAACTAAAAAAAAAAAAAAAAAAAAAAAAAAAAAAAAAAAAAAAAAAAAAAAAAAAATTAAAAATAAATAAAAACACTTAAAAAAGAATTGTGTTCGCAGCCGCTGTCACTCTCCAACGCCTGCACCGCCTCCAGTTCGCCGATCTCCAGCCGAAGGAAAAGGGGGATAAGTAAAGAGGTCTCGCTCTAGCTGGTTTGGCTCAGTGGATAGAGCGTCGGCCTGCGGACTGAAGGGTCCCAGGTTCGATTCCAGTCAAGGGCATGTACCTTGGTTGCGGGCACATCCCCAGTAGGGGGTGTGCAGGAGGCAGCTGATCGATGTTTCTCTCTCATCGATGTTTCTAACTTTCTATCCCTCTCCCTTCCTGTCTGTAAAAATCAATAAAATATATTTAAAAAAAAAAAAAAAGAGGTCTCTGTACCATTGCTCGCACCAAGCAGACTGCCCGCAAATCAACCGGGGGCAAAGGAAGCAGCTGGCTACCAAAGCCGCTCGAAGGAGTGCGCCCTCCACTAGAGGGGTGAAGAAACCTCATCGTTACAGGCCCAGTACTGTGGCACTTCGTGAAATTAGACTTTATCTTAAGTCCACTGAACTTCTGATTCCCAAACTTCCCTTCCAGCGTCTGGTGCGAGAAATTGCTCAGGACTTCAAAACAGACCTGCGCTTCCAAAGTGCAGCGATTGGTGCTTTTTGCAGGAGGCAAGTGAGGCCTGTCTGGTTGGCCTTTTTGAAGACACCAACCTGTGTGCTATCCATGCCAAACGTGTAACAATTACACCAAAAGACATCCAGCTAGCACGCCACATACGTGGAGAACATGCTTAAGAATCCACTATGATGGAAAACATTTCATTCTTTTAAAAAATTTCTCTTCTTCCTGTTATTGGTAGTTCTGAACGTTAGGTTTTTTTTTCCCATGGGGTCAAAAGGTACCTAAGTATATGACTGCAAGTTGAAAATAGGGGACAGAAATCAGGTATTGGCAGTTTTTCCCATTTTCATTTGTGTGAATTTTTTAAAAATAAATGCGGGGACATAAAGCATTAATGCAAGTCAAATGTTTCAGTGAACAAGTTTCAGCAATTCAACTTTATAACAATATAAATAAACCTGTTAAATTTTTCTGGAAAAAAAAAAGTGAAACAAACTCATAGATACAGAGGACTGTTGCCAGATGGGTGGAGGTTTGGGGACTGGGGGATAAAAGGGGTATGGGATTAAGAAGTACAAATTGGCAGTTACAAAATAGTCACTGGGATGTAAAGTATAGCATAGAGAATAGTCAATAATCCTAAGTAATAAAAGATATAATAAAAGCCTAATATGCTAAGTGTCTGGTTGTCCATTCAACCAATCAAAGCATAGTATGCTGATATGCTAAGGCCGCTCAACCTTTGATGTGCACTGACCACCAGGGAGCAGACAGTCGACCCATCGACCAGTCGACCAGTCGCTATGACGTGCACTTACCATCAGGGGGCAGACGCTTCAACCAGTAGGTTAGCTTGCTGCTGGAGTCCAGCTGATCAGGACTGATCAGGACTGAGCAAGACGGGCCAGACACGCCCTGGAGCCCTCACAGGGTCCCTCCCCAACCCCGATTGTGCACCAGTGGGGTCCCTCAGCCTAGCCTGCACCGTCTCACAATCTGGCACCCCTTGGGGGATGTCGGAGAGCCGCTTTCGGCCCGATCCCACAGGCCAGGCCGAGGGATCCCCAGGCCTCTGGTATTGCAATAACTATATATGGTGCCAGGTGGGCGGTGGTACTACTAGGCTTATTGGGGGGGGGGGGGGGGGGAGCGGGGCTCACTTTGTAAGTTACTTAAATGTCTAACCACTACATTGTACACCTAAAACTAATATTGAATGTCAACTATAATCGAAAAATTTTTTAGAAGTCAACCAATAATTCGCTTTTCTAAATTATTCCAAAGCAATGAAAAAAAATAACCTAGCTACACCAAAAATAGCATTAATTCTTGGTTTTAATATTGTACTTTGTTTACCTATTTTTATAAATTGATTTGAGAGGAAAGAAGAGACAAACAGCAGACATCGATGTGAGAGAAATATCGGTTGCCTCCCACATGCACCCTGAACAGGACTCAAGCCAGCAACCTGGGTATGTATGTGTCTGACCAGGAATCAGGATGATGCTCCATCCAACTGAGCCACACCAGCCAGGCCAAGAACATTAATTATTTAAAATTGTAAGGCTTTGCAACATTACCTGTGGAAAAACTATATACAAATATCTAAAACCATCAAGCAGTTAACAATGTTATGTATCTGGGAACTAAACCACATTATTTAGATCTTCATTTTTTTAATTAATCTTTATTGTTGAATTATTACAGATGTCCCTTTTTTCCCTCCCATAGCTCCCCTCCACCCAGTTCCAACCCCACCCCAGGCCCCTACAACCCTATTGTCTGTGTCCATAGGTAATTCCTACATGCATATAAGATCTTTGTCTAATCTCTTCCTGCACCCCCCCACACCCTTTTCCCTCCAAGAATTGTCAGTCTGTTCCATTTCCATGCCCGATTCTATTCCATTCACCAGTTTATTATTCTGTTCATCAGATTTTTTTATTCGTTAGATTTTTAGATTCAATTGCTTATAAGATATGTATTTGTTGTCACTTTGTTGTTCATATTTTTTATCTTTACTTTTTCTTCTTAAAGAACACCATTTAGCATTTCATATAATACTAGTTTGGTGGTGATGAACTCCTTAGATTTTTGTCTGTGAAGCTCTTTATCTGACCTTCAATTCTAAATGACAGCTTTGCTGGGTAGAGTAATCTTGGTTGTAGGTTCTTGCTATTCATCACTTTGAATATTTCTTGCCACTCCCTTCTGGCCTGCATAGTTTCTGTTGAGAAATCAGCTAACAGTCGTATGGGTACTCCCTTGTACTTAACAGTTTTTCTCTTGTTGCTTGTAAGATTCTCTCTTTGGCTCTAGCTGGTTTGGCTCAAGTGGATAGAGCATCAGCCTGTGAACTGAAGGGTCCCAGGTTTGATTCCAGTCAAGGGCACATGCCCAGGTTGTGGGCTCGTACCCAGTGGGGGACTTGCATGAGGCAGCCGATCCATGATTCTCTCTCATCATGGATGTTTCTCTCTCTCTCTCTCCCTCTTCCTTCCTCTCTGAAATCAATAAAAATACATTTTAAAAAAAGATTGTCTTTTGACCTTGGCATTTTAAATTATGATGTGTCTTAGTGTGGTCCTCTTTGGATTCCTCTTGTTTGGGGTTCTCTGTGCTTTCTGGACTTGTAGGTCTATTTCTTTCACCAGGCAGGGGTAGTTTTCTGTCATTATTTCTTCAAATAGATTTTTAATATCTTGCTCTCTCTCTTCTTCTGGCACCCCCTTAGTTTGGATGTTGGTACACTTGAAGTTGTCCCAGAGGCTCTTTACACTATCTTCCTATTTTTGGATTCCTTTTTTCTTTTTGCTCTTTGGTTGGATGTTTTTTGCTTCCCTGTATTTCCAATCATTGATTTGATTCTTGGGATCCTCTAGTCTACTGTTGAGTCCCTGCATATAATTCTTTATTTCAATCAGTGTATGCTTAATTTCTGACTGGTCTTTTTCCATTTTTTTGGCATTCTCACCAAGATCCTTGAAAGTCTCACTAAATTCCTCAGAGGTTTCTAGAAGATTCTTGAGTAACCTTATAAACTGTGGTTTTGAACTCTATGTCCAGTAGTTTGCTTTCTTCCATTTCTTTCATTTGTGACATGTTTGTCTCCGCATTTTAGTTGCTTCCTAAAAGCATATTAGGCTTTTATTATATCTTTTATTATTTAGGACTATTGACTATTCTCTATGCTATACTTTTCTTATATTTGTTTCTATGTATTGGGTTGCTGCTAAGTCTCCTCGAGTTGATAAGAGTGGCCTTGTGCAGTATGTGTCCTATAGGGCCCAGTGGCTCAGCCTCCCCAATCACCTGAGGTGGACACTCTTGGTGTATCTCTTTGTGAGCTATGTGCAGTTTTGTTGTAGTTGAGCCTTGATTGCTGTTGGTACCACTGGGAGGAATTGACCTCCAGGCCAATTGGCTGTGGGGACTACAGTGGGAGAGCTGCTGTGCAAAGACACCCTTTATGGAGCAGGACTTGCTTCATTGGGGCTTTGGTGCTCAGAGTCTGCCCATTGTGTGTGTTGCTTATGGATGTGAGGAGTTGTAATCTAGTATGGTCTCACACTGACCACTGGATACACTGGCTCTTGGGTCTCCAGGGAGGTGCAGAGTCAGCCACTGTCTGGGTCCATCCAGCAGGAGCTACAGAGAGATCTACAGATTCCTGCTCTTTGTATGGGGTTTGGAAGTGCCCAGACAAGGCCCAAATGTGAAGCAAGGCAGGCTGTTGCCGGGTCTTGGGCCTTTTATTGATAGGTTTGGGGCTCCCTGACCCAGCTGCAGCTTGTTAGACAGATTTTTAGCCTGAGAAAGAAACGACCATTCATATGCAAAGCCACTGCGTACAGCTTGGGTGGGGTTGTAAATTGGGTGGGGCGGGGTCTCAGAGAATCACAAGGGTGGAACAAACAGAAATGGCTGCCAGTCAGCCCTGTACCCAGGAGGTCCCAGCACTGGAACGACGACCACTGTGAGCACCTCCATCTGGGAGAAAGATGCCCGAGTTCCTGCCCCAATGCCAGACAGTCCAGTTTCTCCCCATATGTGTCTGGGTCCCCCCAGAGCCTCGCCCAGCACTGGAGCTCAGAGGAAACGGGAGCTTGTAAGTTAATTCCACGGTGCCAGCCTTTTAAGAGGAGCAGCTGGGTCTCCAGCAGCCTGTGTATTAGTCTGGAGTTCTTACTGCCCTTAGGGACTTCTTTCCCCAGCTCTGGAACCCTGGGCTGGGGATCTGGTGTGGGGCTGGGACCCCTTGCTCCTCCAGGCGGCTTCCGCAGAGGCAATCTCCCTCCCAATTAAAAAAGCAGCACACATAGGTTCCAGAAGAGCCTGTTCCGCATCTCTGCACCCCTTCCAGTCTCAGTGTGGTTTCTTCTTTACTTCTCTAGTTGTAGTACTTCCATTCAGCCAGCTTTCCAGCGGTTCTGAACGGTATTTGTTTTGTATGTTAGTTATAATTTTGATGTGGTTGTGGGAGCCATCTTGGTTCTCTCTTCACATTTTTATGCTTTGAAATTTTAATAATGTACATTCAATATTTTTTAAAATGTTGAGGGGGAAAATATGTTTATAACATTCAATGATATTCTACTATCCCAGATTCAATATCAGGGGTCCTCAAACTACGGCCCACGGGCCACATGCTGCCCACTGAGGACATTTATCCGGCCCACCGGGTGCCGCTGCCTGACCTGCTTAGCAGCCGACTCGTCCTGGGCCCACAGTTGCGCATAGGAATTTGTTCATAGTTTTTTTTTAAAACTATAGTCCGGCCCTCAGACGGTCTGAGGGACAGTGAACTGGCCCCCTGTTTAAAAAGTTCGAGGACCCCTGAAATCCCCTTCATTTAGAAAGCCACAAAACAATGCACAAAAGACTGTGATACAACTACAGAAGCAGAAGCTATCCACTTTTATTAAATAACAGCTTTATTGATCTGTAATTCACATATCATACAACTCACCCATTTAAAGTATACAATTCAACAGTTTTAATATATTCACAGAACTGTGTAACCATCACCACAATCAATTTTACAACGTTTTCATCACTTGATAAAGTAAAGCTCTAGCTCATTTCAGCCAGCACCGAGCCATCAGCATCAAGACAACTGGCACAAGACCGAGGGCAAGAAATGAAAATATAAGCTGGGCTACCCTGCTGCCAACACTAAGATTGGCCCCCTCAAGGAAGGAGGCATAAGTACATACGTGTCTTGAGGATGGATGTAGGGAACTTCGTGGTTCCAAATATTGTGCAGTAAAATATAAGAGGCTAATTCGGAAGAGGGGGTGTCCGTTAAAGCTGAAAATCAGTTGTAAGATAAAGTAGGGCCCTAACCGGTTTGGCTCAATGGGTAGAGCGTCGGCCTGCGGACTGAAGTGTCCCAGGTTCGATTCCGGTCAAGGGCATGTACCTTGGTTGAGAGCGCATCCCCAGTGGGGAGTGTGCAGGAGGCAGCTGATTGATGTTTCTCTCTCATCGATGTTTCTAGCTCTCTATCCCTCTCCCTTCCTCTCTGTAGGAAGGTCAATAAAATATTTTTTTTTAAAAAAAAAAGATAAAGTAGGATTTCCTAATGTATGTTTAAAATTTTGACAAATTAGTTAGTTAACCTGTTTTTACTTATGTAGACACATTTGTGCAATTAAAAGTATGCACCAAGACCCTAGTAAAGAACTGCATCATGCTCAATGACAGTTCTTTGAGTCCCACTATCCACTGCCACTAAGACACAAAAAGGTAACTCCTAAAGGAAGAACAGATTTTAAACAAAAACTATCAAAGAAAATTCAGAAGAAAATATGAAAGGAAAAAGAATGCCAACATCAAAGGCAAACTTCTTGCACACATCATTCTAAAACCAGCCAACGTGGCTGAATGTGCTACAAGGCAAGAAACTTGAGTTCTGCCTGGCTGGTGTGGCTCAGTGGTTGAGCGACAATCTATGAACAATGAGATCACCGCTCGATTCCCAGTCAGGGCACGTGCCCGGGGTTAAAATATATTTAGAAAATAAAAATAGGCATCCAAGTGGGTGTAAAAGTGGTATCTCATGATTTTGATTTGCATTTCCTTGATGGCTAATGATGGTGAGCATCTTTTCAGGTGCTTTAGGCCATTTGTGTATATTCTTTAGAAAATATTCATATGCTTTTCCAATTTTAAAATTTATTTATTTGCCCTTTTATTACTGAGTTATAAGAATTATTTACTTTTAAAACCTCAAATACTCAACCTCTCATCTTCAGGAATTTCTTCATTGCAGAAGACAGTAATAGATTAAGGGATAGTACCGTGTTTCCCTGAAAATAACACATCCTCCGAAAATAAGACCTACTTACAGGTTTCCTTCTGAGTGAAATATAAGGCATCCCCCGAAAATAAGGCCCAGGCTCTGTCTCAGAATGAAAATTAATTTACCGTAAACTGGTCGCTAGGGCCGCCCCGACTGGCGTCTAGCAACCAGTGACGTTACGCGGAGTCCTGACGTCACTGCTGTGTGGAGGCGGAGCGGAGGTCGGAGTGAGCGTTGAGTGCGGGGGCAGGAGAGAGGAGGAGACTTTCGCAGATGTGTGTAGAAGAACAGGAGGATTAGAGCGGATGGGACGCGGCAAAGGTGGTGAGTGCTGGTCTGTCTCTGATGACACTACCTGATGCTCGCGGCCGCCTTCATGATGACTGAAGGTTCTCAGTCAGTGGCAGACCCTGCTCCAGTCCAGATCCAGGCCCCAGCAAGCCCAGTGACAGTCCCCAGGCAGGCCCCAGGGGGTAAATGTCTGATAAAGGGGTAGGGGGGATGTCTGGTGAAGGTGTTCAGTGGCACAGGGGTGGGGGGAGGGGGATCACTTAAAATGACACAGGAGGATCAGAGGGGGCAATCAAAATGACACAGGAGGCGCCGAAACCGGTCTGGCTCAGTGGATAGAGCTTCGGCCTGCGGACTGAGGGGTCCCGGGTTCGATTCCGGTCGGGGGCATGTGCCTTGGTTGCGGGCACATCTCCAGTGGGAGGTGTGCAGGAGGCAGCTGATCGATGTCTCTCTCTCATCGATGTTTCTAGCTCTCTATCCCTCTCCCTTCCTCTCTGTAAAAAATCAATAAAAAAAATAAATAAAAAATAAAAAAAATGACACAGGAGGCTCAAAAGGTGTTACTAAAATGGTAATCTCCCCTCTGATTCTCCTGTGCCATTTTGATTCCCCCCCCTGATCCCCCCTGTCATTTTGAGTGATCCCCCTCCCCCAACCTTGATACCACAATTCCTTTTTTTTTACCCCTAGAAATGAGCGCAAAAAGAAAAAGCTACTCCATGGAGTACAAGAAAGGAATCGTGGAAGACTCTTGGGGCCAAAATCTTACTGCTTTCTGCAAAGAGAAGATGTTGAGTATCCGACTGGTCCGAAAATGGCGAGCAGAGTATAGTAACCTCATTGAACAAGTGGACAAGGGAAATGCTAAAAAGCGCAAGTGTGGATCAGGTCGGCAACCATTATTTTCCCAGCTGGAAGACCTGATCTGTGAATGGGTTGCTGACAGAAGAGCAAAGGCTTTGGTTGTGAATAGGGCTCAGATTCAAGAATTTGCCCTTGCAATGGCACCACAGTTTGACATAGCCCCCGAAGACTTCAAAGCATCACAACACTGGCTGGATAATTTCCTTCAGCGAAGTGAACTGTCTTTAAGAAGATCTACAACATTGTTTAGGTTGGAAGATACTCAAGTTATTAAGCGAGCACTTGCATTCAAGTCTTTTATTGATGATGCTGACTTCTCTAAATACATTCTTTCCAACATGATTGCTATGGATGAAACTGCAGTGTTTATGGGCCAATCATCTCAAACAACAATTGAACAGCGGGGTGCCTCCTTAGCGTACATTCCTTCCACTGCTTACGAAAGTGTGCGTGTTTCCTGTATTTTGGCAATTCGTCTGGATGGCACTAAAATCCCACCTTTAATCATTTCTAAGGGCAAGAAGGAAAAGATTGAACGCATTTTGGGCGTTTTTGTTCCTGAAACTGAAAAAGCCTGGGCCACACAAGAGTTATAAGGAAGTGGGTCGATTTAATGCTGCAGCTTGTTATGTGAGGGAGCCAAAGAGGTCTGCTAGTCTGGGATGCAGCCAGCACTCACCACGCTAAAGACATGAAGACATTTCTTCACAAAAGAAAAATAGATCAGATAATGATTCCTGCGGGAATGACGGCCTATCTCCAGACTCTTGACATTGCAATAAACAAGCCATTCAAAGACAATTTGCGCATGGAAATTAATGACTACATTGAAAATAGAATGGAGAGAAATCAGCGTGGAAACTTTGTGAAACCTAAACTGCAAGAAGTTGTGACTTGGGTGAAGAATTCATGGGAGAAAATCACTGACAGTTGCATTGCAAATGCACTGCGAGCAGGCTACCTTGACAAGAAGTACTCATTTAAAGACAGTGCTATTGCTAAACATGAGAGATTTGGTCCACTGATTCTGAAAGAAATGGAGTCACAAGAAATTCACCAGGAAATTCAGGAATTGGATTGTTATGATGATGTTCCAGAAGATGATGACATGATTGTCATTGAATAAATGAGTAAATTCTTGATACTGTAGGATTCAGTTTGTCTGGTTTGTGTTGACAACTACCGTACTACCATACCGTATACAGGTAATAAATTTCCTTTATTTTCACTTAACAATAAATGTGTACCGTATTCTTCTTCATGGAAAAAAAATCATACATCCGCTGAAAATAAGACCTAGCGTGTCTTTGGGGGCAAAAATTAATATAAGACTGTCTTATTTTCAGGGAAACACGGTAGTAGCATGAGTCAGAAGAGAAAAGAGCCTTCCTACTACCCCTAAAAGTTCTATAATCAGTACTTTGTACCAATTATGACTATAATGAAGCTATTATAACATTAGTGTCATCCCTATCTTTTTTTAACACCCCAAAACTATGTGAAAGCTGACTTATCCAAAAGTCTACACTGACCACACTCTCAAAACCTCCATCAGCAAAGAGTTAACACCAACTTTATTCACATAAATTTCACAACACAACTATTATTTCATGATAATATCTTAGCTGCAATTATTTCATCAATGTGATCCAAGCATTTCTGAGATGCAGAAGACTGTCAAACTTGTTCACAGCAGGTATGATAATAACTTATAAACCAGAGAATTGAGACTCATGGTCAAATCACTACTTATGGATGCACAGGCAGTTTGGTACATGAAGTCTGGGCAATAAAATACAATTTCTGGAACTTCTGATAGTTTGGCGCCAATGGGTAGCTGACTGACAATCACCACTGTTACTGATAGGCCTGTTTGGTTCCAAGTCATTTCTCTTTCATTGTGAGATAATAGCCTAGTGACACATTCATTACATTAAATCAGCTTGCCTCTATTTGTTAGTGGACTGCCAAAAAGAGAATCAAATGTTTTTCACCTTGATTTTAATTTAGCTTTGGTTCCTGTTTTTGCTCTTTGAAGTAGTCACACACTCATTCAATAAACTCATTCACAAATAAAATACCTCATGCCAGGCATTGTTCCAAATGCTTTGCATGTTCCAGTGCATTTAATCTTCTCAACAGAGCTTGAAGCAGGTACTAAAATTATCCCCATTTTATAAAAGGAAACTAATGAATGTGAAGGTTAAACTGGCTCAAACGTCACAAATTCAGTAGAGTAAAACTCAAGCAAACTGACTCCAGAGTTGTGCTTTGATTTAATCATATTGCCTCAGATTTGAATTCATCTTTATGGGGATCCCTTTGTTTGCCTATATAAGAACAGATGCAAGATAAATGGTTTCAATGACAACAGACACAAAAGCTTAATGCATTAAAATGTGGTTTGTGCTTAGAACACATTTTTTCCACCTACAAAGTTAACACCCCCAACATCATCTCCAATAAACTTACTGCCAATGCCTAGTAGAGAATACAAACTCTCATGCCACTAATATATCTACATCAACAACCCAGTAAACTTAATTCTCCCAAGATTTTAAAACAAGTCTCTGCTGAGTTTCAAAGGATAGAGTACAAGATCTAAAAAAGGGCCCATGTCCACCTATCAGACTGTCCAGAAGTTACCACAAGGCCCAATTCTATAGTTCATAATAAGATCCAGGGTCAGGATGAAAGCAAAATGTTAAGAATCAGCCATGGGAAAACAAGCAGGCCCTGTGTACTGGCTGACATAATTAATGTGCCTCATACCAAAGCAAACCAGGTCATAATTTCTCCCAACATGGAAAATAATGTTTGGCAACTGTTACAACATGTAATCCTGACTTTAAAAGACAGAAAACTGAAACTATGAGTAACTTGCCTGAAGTCACACAGCTAATGTGTGGTAAAACCAGAATTCAAATCCAGACAATCAAACTTAAGTGCCTGAGCTCTTAACCACATTCAACTAACTTTCCAAGTAAAGTGCTCACAGAAACAAATTCTGAAATCCAAGAATACTGAAGGTAATTGCCCCATGGAAAGAAAAAGTCCTCAGCATCACACATTGCCTTAAAAAGGTTCAGTCATTCAAGGTTCTGTAAAGATCTTGATCAATCAGTTGGCCACTGACCTTTCCTCTTTGCCTAGTAAACTATTCACCCCTCTAAATCAACTCAAAACCCTTATTCTGTGAAGGAAGCCTTCCTGCGCTCTCAAATCTATGTTTGTATTTCTCTGTAGTAAGGATCAGTGTTTTCCTTCCGGTCAAATATTACCTTCCTAAAAGACCATAAATGGCGTCTTTATATTCCCAAAAGAGCACAGTATTTAATGCCACAAAGGGCCCACAAACACTTGATGAAAGAATTAAGAGCGTAGACCAAACTATGTTAAATAGAGAAATAAATTCTGGCAGGCTTGACTGTCTAAGTAAACAAAAACTGTTTTAACCATGCCCTCTATATAGAACCAGAGATTCTAATGTCCTTTCTCAGCACTTTCAATAGGCCCTTTTGCTGCAGAACCGTTAAAAATTTCATTTTACCTGTCCCTAAGTAACTCTTCAGACTCAGAATCATCCTAAAGGTCTGAGCTATGTTCATTAAATATATAGAGAATTTACCATAGGTGTTCTATGTCATCACACTTTAGCAAAGTGCCCATAAATTAACATAATATTCCCAACTAATAAGACTACGGCAACTACAGACTTAAAATATGAAGTACCTAGTATTATATGATCTGAGATTGAATCCTGTAAATGAAATTACTTAAAGGAGAACCTACACAATCTCATAATACAGTACAGGAGTCAAGGCATTTGGGGATATTCTGAGAATCTAGTATACTAAAATCTTACTGATCCATCTGCTATAGATTATCAATAAAGGACAGTTAGAAAGTGTAGGGTTATAATTTGTCTTCTTTTATATAAAAAAAAGTGACTAGCTGGTACAAAAAAGAAAGAGGCAGAACAAGCCCATCAAAGCAATCTATACAAAGGATAGAAAAATGCCACTTTATACAACAACCAGATTTGATCAAGAGCTATGGCTCATTTAGAGGAAAACAGTTAAGGAAAAAAAACAAGCTCTTTCCTTTATCTATCTAAAACATTAAGATGATCTATCACCTCACATCCATTAAAGATGGCGACTATAAAAAAAAAAAAAACACTAAGTGTTAGTGAGGATGTACAGAAAAAAAAAAAAAGTGCCCTGTTGGTGGGCATGTAAAATAGTGCCTCTGTGTGTAAAACAGCATAGTGGTTCCTCAAAAATTTTTAAAAACTCAACACCATGTGACCCAGCAATTATACTTCTGGATATATACACATATATATACACCAAAAAGAATTGAAAGCAGGGTCTTGAAGAGATATTTATACACTCATATTCACAGCAGCATTATTCATAATAGCTAAAAGGTGGACAACAACCAGTGTCCATTGACGGATAAATGGGTAAGCAAAATCACACACACACACACACACACACACACACACACACACACACACACACACACACACACACACACACACACACCATGCTTCTCTCTCTCCCTCCTTCCCTCGCTCTCCCTCTCTCCTTCCCTCCCACCTTTCCTTTCTATCCCTCTAAAAATCAATTTCTAAGTCTTTTAAAAAAAGGAAATTCTGCCCGAACCGGTTTGGCTCAGTGGACAGAGCGTCGGCCTGCAGACTCAAGGGTCCCAGGTTCAATTCCGGTCAAGGGCATGTACCTTGGTTGCGGGCCCATACCCAGTGGGGAGTGTGCAGGAGGCAGCTGATCGATGTTCTAACTCTCTATCACTCTCCCTTCCTCTCTGTAAAAAATCAATAAAATATATTTTAAAAAAAAAAAAAAGGAAATTCTGCAATATGCCACAACAGGAACTGCCCTTGAGGACACTGTGCTAAGTGAAAGATACTCACAAAAAAAAAACAAATACTGTATGATTCCACTTACATGAGGTATTCTTAGTTAAAAAACATAGACAGGCCCTAACCCGTTTGACTCAGTGGATAGAGCGTCAGCCTGCGGACTCAAGGGTCCCAGGTTCGATTCCAGTCAAGGGCATGTACCCTGGTTGCGGGTACATCCCCAGTAGGAGGTGTGCAGGAGGCAGCTGGTCGATGTTTCTCTCTCATCGATGTTTCTGGCTATCTCTTTCCCTTCCTCTCTGTAAAAAATCAATAAAATATATTTTTTTTAAAAAATCATAGACAGAAAGTATAATGGTGGTTGGCAGGGGGTGAGAGGAGGGGAGAATGGAGTTATTGTTTTATGAGTATAGTTTCAGATTTATAAGATGAAAAGTGTTATGGGGATGGACAGTGGTGATGGCTGCACAAAAATACCACTGAACTGTACACTTAAAAATTGTTAAGATGGGCCCAGCCAGTGTGGCTCAATGGTTGAGCATCAACTCATACATCAAGAGGTCTCCCTGTCGCCGAAACCGGTTTGGCTCAATGGATAGAGCGTCAGCCTGCGGACTGAAAGGTCCCAGGTTCGATTCTGGTCAAGGGCATGTACCTTGGTTGCGGGCACGTCCCCAGTAGGGGGTGTGCAGGAGGCAGCTGATTGATGTTTCTCTCTCATCGATGTTTCTAACTCTCTATCCCTCTCCCTTCCTCTCTGTAAAAAATCAATAAAATATGTTTAAAAAAAAAAAAAAAAAAAGGTCTCCCTGTCAGGGCACATACCCCAGTTGCTGACTTAATCCCCAGTAGGAGGTGTACAGGAGGCAGCAGCAAGCAGATCGATGTTTCTCTCTCATTGATATTTCTAGCTATCTCCCTTCCCCTTCCTCTCTAAAATCAATAAAAACATTTTTTTAAAATGGTTAAGATGGTAAATTATGTGTATTTAAACACAATGTTTTTTAAAGACTAAGATGAACTAAGTGTGTAGTTCTGAAGTCCCCTTTCTCAATGAAAAGTAATCCAGATGACAGACATGAAAATGATAACAATGGAATCTTCAGCTGACCGGGGACTATTGAAAACTTCTTCAAAGACCCAACATGAGGAGAAACTTAAAACAAATTTATTTCTGGCTTGCATGAAGGCAAGCTTCTCAAATCACTATGTCAAATGGAAAGAATGCAAAGTTATCTTAGGGGTAACACAACACTATCATGAAGTCAGGGGAGAAAAAGCAAGGGTATCTCTGTAAATTGTAAAACTCTCTCTATAAATTTCACCTTGTAATTATAAAATTCACCCCAGTAAAAATCTCTCTAGACCAATTATTAGTTATCAGACATCGTTAAGTCTGGGATCTATCAGAATATATTTTATATGCATACAACTGGACTGACATAGAGAAATCTTTACCCCGTAAGATAAATTAATGTAATAGTTCTATTAAACGAGAGCACATCTTCAAAACAGGAAGACCTGAGTAAGACATGTACTTTTCAATAAAATGCCATCTTTCCCTCACATTGAGTTTTTCTCTATCACATGACTATTACCTTATAGACTTTTCACAAAGTAACTAAAACTTGAATACAACGAATACAAAAGATTCAGCATCACAAAGCGCCATCTGCACTGGAAGAGAACAGCAAGCAGAAGAGAATATATTGAAGCATTTGCTGATGTGTTGAGGGAAAAAGTACTTTATCCTTTGATGATAAAAGGTGAACTTAGAAGGGGAGTGTCAATTGCTTCGATTTCAGGAATATTCCAATTTTATGATTATCAAAAGACCGTTAATACCAAGAGCTAGGATCCCTGTGTAAAGATGAATGGCTCTTGGCATGCCCTCCTTGGGGTACCACTCAAATCTCCTTTTCGAGTTTATTTTCTTTCTCCTAAACTCTAAGGGTCCCCATGAGACTTACACACCCAAGGGAGCAATGGGCAGCGGCAGCTTGCCCTGGGCTAACCCCCTGAACTTATCTCCAAGGCCCCCTTTTCTCTGACTTTCCAGTAAGCTGACAGCAGACCCACCTTGGCTCACATTTCTTTCCCATTACGTCTCTACAGAGCCAAAGCAGCCCCTCCTACCTAGGCTCTCTCCTGTTGCTTCTTCTATCCTAGGCCCTTCCTTGTTTCATTATCCCAAGCTTTAATAAATGTACCCTCAAAATAAAAAATAAAAAGATGAATGGCTCTTGCGCACTGTATGTAGTAAAAATGTGTTTGGTGTCTTCTGGGCTGAAAGGGAAATAGAGAAGTACAGCAGGCAAAGGAAAACCTGATGTCTGCATTTGGGGGGTGGGGTCCCCAATAAAAAACTGAAACCCAGACCTATGCCAGCAATAGTACTGAGAGAAAGCTAGATTGAAGACCAAAGGGAGAACTAAAAACCTAAGATAAAAGAGCTCAAGATAGCCAGAGAACTTAATGAAATAAATGTCTCCCTTAAAATCTCAATACTTAGTTCTCAAGAGATGTAGTTTAGAATTCAGGAAAATTTGCGCAGAGGAGCGAAGTGTTATGATTCGCTCCTATTCGAAGGCATGTCATGAAAGCAAAATGTTCTTAATATGGCATGTACATATTTAACATACCAGCCAAAGGATGAGTTTATTCATCTTTAGAGAAACCAATTAATTTTGAAGCAACATGTGCCTTGCCTGATTCTGGAAAGCAGAAAAATCTAAATATAATCTACTTAGCATCTCAAAATTGAAAGCACAAGACAGTAAACATGTTTTAAACCTCTTCTAAAGAATCACTAGCCATGAATTGTGATAGATAACTCTGTATCCCCAAAGGATAAGTGTGCTTGGAAAGTAAAAAACT
This sequence comes from Plecotus auritus, assembly GCF_963455305.1. NCBI lineage: Eukaryota > Metazoa > Chordata > Mammalia > Chiroptera > Vespertilionidae > Plecotus > Plecotus auritus. The sequence goes on from NC_137774.1 coordinate 36,433,209, forward strand.
CCCCCAAATCTCAGAGGATTGACACAACAAAGCTTTCTTTCTCACTCAAATGTTTAAGTGAGGGTCCACCATCAAGAAGTTGGACCATTTAACACTTAAGGCTTCCCTTGTCAAAAAAAGCAAGGAAAGAAACATAGAACCAGGAAAGGGTTTTCACTGCCTCTACAGTTAGTTACACATATTCTTAGACATAATTTCTGCTCACACTGCACTAGCCAAAATAGTTCACTTAATACGGATGCCTAAGTACAAGAAGTTGGGAAACAGGGCGGAAACACTAGTGTCTCAACATATTAAAATGTTTTTTCTTAAACTCAATAAAATTACACTAAAAAAGGCTGTCAAGTAAAATCAAACATTATTTAAAAGAGCAGAGATACACATAGAACTATGGGCAAATAATGCATACCACAAATTTTGTCTATGGTTAATGGCATCAAAGCAATACCTTAAAATGTCCCAAGTTAAATTGTGTGTGTTTTTTAAATATATTTTATTGATTTTTCACAGAGAGGAAGGGAGAGGGATAGAGAGCTAGAAACATCGATGAGAGAGAAACATCGATCAGCTGCCTCCTGCACGCCCCCTCCTGGGGATGTGCCCGCAACCAAGGTACATGCCCTTGACTGGAATCGAACCTGGGACCCTCAGTCCGCAGGCCGACGCTCTATCCACTGAGCCAAACCAGTCAGGGCCCAAGTTAAACTGTTTTTTATTGTTTGATTAAAAAGTATGAAAGTTTGTTAGGGAAAAATATTCCAAGGTACTAAACTTAAGGAATTTACCAGATGGATCTTTACTTAAGAAGGAATAGTCAAAAAATGTTTGACTAGATGTACACAAGAGAAGCAGTCTTCACTTGGTTGGATACTTCTGATCTAATGTAATGATACCATTAAGGGCATTTCTGTAGAAAGTTCTGTATGTCAGTGTCCAAGTGGCATGTTGCTTTCAAATGATCTGGTGGACTTAAGAAATGTCCAAGAAATGAGTGAATTATTAGCTAAGCAAAATTTGGATATTCACTAAACATAATTCAACATAATTCAACGACAATGCAGTGACAATCAATATTCTGTTTTATAGATTTCTAGAAGATCCAAATATCTCGGTAATAAAGACTCTACTGTTAGCATTTAGGAATATATATATATGAACTAAATTCCTTCTAAAGAAAGTACCATACACTTTATCACACTAACAAATTACTGGAGACATGAGTTTTGTAGCATAAAGCATGGAAAAGAATTTGACATGAACAGTTTTAAGGGCAGGTATTATCAGTTAATCATAAAAGAAATTCAGTAGGATCCCTATGGAACATAATTTCTGAAAGAGCTACTCTAATAAACCCACTGGATTAAGCTGGTTACCAAACATTCTCAGCTAAACTGACTTTATTATCTTGGTAGTGAAACATTAAATCCCTGCCAAATTTGACAATTTTAATTTTATAATAAATAATTCAGCTGCTTAAGTCTGCTCAAAGTTTGCGATGCCATCACTTTAAAAGGCTATTTGCACTTCTGTGGGTATGCTTCCAAATCTCTTAAGAGCTCTATGAGATGCTAAAACCAGATTTTACTTTACTCAAAATTCTAATTCAACCTATTAAATTATTTACTTTAACTCCAATAGTAACTAATGTGGCAAGGACCTAAGGATGCAATAAAAAACTGAGATTTGTAGCTTTAAGAAAAATATATGCCCTGGCTAGGTAGCTCAGTTGGTTAGAGCGTTGTCCACATACTTCAAGGTTACCAGTTCAAGCCCGGTCAGGGCACATTCAAGAATCAACTAATGAATGCATAAATAAGTGGAACAACAAATCAATGTGTTTCTCTCTCTCTCTCTCCCTCTTTCTCAAATCGATTTTTAAAAATCTATTTTAAAAAAGAGAGAAATGGCCCTGGCTGGCACCAGTCAGTGGTCATTGGCCCATGCACCAAAGGGTCATAAGCAGGTCACAGGCAGATACCTCAGTTGCAGCTTCAATCCCTGGGCCCAGTTGGGGCGCCTTTCTTTCCCTCCCCAACTCCACAATCTCCCCCTTTTTCTCCCCCTCACCCGCTACCACTCTCGCTAAAAAATAATAATAAAAATAAATGGAAAAACTATCCTCGGGTGGATTAACAAAGAGAGAAATGTATCACTTTTACTTCCCTATGGAGATAAAACGCTTTAGTAGTTATCACTACTATATTTAGGTAAAACCAGCAAAATGTTATGAGATGCATCTTAAGTGTGTGTTAAAAAAAGAATTTTAAAGGAATTACTTGAAGTAAACAGTTTGGTAAAGATTTGGAAGCCACTAATGGGATTTTTCTTTAAGCAAAGGTTTAAATGGCTTAAAATGAACAGGATTAATAAATTAGTATCTAGCCCTGGCCGGTTTGGCTCGGTGGATAGAGCGTCGGCCTGCAGACAGAAAGGTCCCAGGTTTGATTCCGGTCAGGGGCATGTGCCTTGGTTGCGGGCACATCCCCAGTGGAGGGCGTGCAGGAGGCAGCTGATCAATGTTTCTCCTCTCATCGATGTTTCTAACTCTCTATCCCTCTCCCTTCCTCTCTGTAAAAAAATCAATATATTAAAAAAATAAATAAATAAAATAAATTAGTATCTAAATATATTTTGTGCTACTATGAAAGAAACAAACAAGATGCTGAAATAAAATAGGTTTGGGAAGTCTCTCTAAAGAGATTCTATTCTAGCCCTAGCTGGTTTGGCTCAGTGGATAGACCATCTGCATGTGCATTGAAGGGTCCCAGGTTCAATCCCAGCCAAGGGCACATGACCGGGTTGCAGGCTGGATTCCTAGTGGGGGCGTGCAGGAGGCAGCAGATCAATGTTTCTCTCTCATCATTGATGTTTCTATCTCTCTCCCCCTCTCCCTTCCTCTCTGAAATCAATAAAAACAGATATTTAAAAAAAAAAATAAAGAGGTTCTATGCTAGCAACACTTTCACTATTCTTGTCATATCTACCTAATACTTGCACTCTTCTTAGACCAAAACACACATACTTCGTGAAATATAGCATGGTAAAAAAACACTATCTTTATAACCAGGACAATTCAGATTAGATTTTCATTCCGGCTTATGTATTTAAGTACATACTACTTGACGTATGTCACTTAAGCTATATGAGCTTCTTTCCTCACCTAAAACTTGGGAGTTACCTCACTGAGTTATGAAAAATGAGAATGCATATAGTAAATTCTCTGGCACACAACAGGAAGTCAACAATGTGTAAAAATCCTTTTCTTTGCTTGCCTGTCTTCCAAAATTAAACATACATGCACAGCCCTGGCAGGTAGCTTTGTTGGTTTAGAGCCATGGTCAGCAAACTGCGGCTCGCAAGCCACATGCGGCTCTTTGGCCCCTTGAGTGTGGCTCTTCCACAAAATACCACGGCCTGGGCGAGTCTATTTTGAAGAAGTGGCGTTAGAAGAAGTTTAAGTTTCAAAAATTTGGCTCTCAAAAGAAATTTCAATCGTTGTACTGTTGATATTTGGCTCTGTTGACTAATGAGTTTGCCGACCACTGGTTTAGAGCCTTGTCCCAATAGGTTCAATCCCTGGGTCAGGGCACATACAGGAATCAACCAACAAATGCATAAATGAGTAGAACACCAAATCAGTGTCTCTCTCTCTCTCTAAAATAAATAACACACACACACACACACACACACACACACACACACACACACACACAAATTCAAAAGGATACAGGACAGTTTTCCCTGACAGCTTTAGTCCATAATGCCCTTGTTTCTCCTTCTCTAAAATTCCTATTATCACATAATTGGTAAGAATAATCCTTATTTTAATCATAATTCTCCTTAAACTAGACTGCAAACTCCTCTCTTAGGTGTTGATCGTAAATTCTTTTATCATTCACAAAGAGAAACTCATTCCCAAGACATTCTAAATAAATACCTTTTGATTAAAAAGTCCAAGAATGGCCCTGACCGGTTTGGCTCAGTGGATAGAGCATCGGCCTGTGGACTGAAAGGTCCCAGGTTCGATTCCAGTCAAGGGCATGTACCTTGGTTGTGAGCACATCCGCAGTAGGAGGTGTGCAAGAGGCAGCTGATCAATGTTTCTCTCTCATCGATGTTTCTAACTCTCTATCCCTCTCCCTTCCTCTCTGTAAAAAAATCAATAAAATATATTTAAAAAAAAAAAAAGTCCAAGAATGGCACTGGCCAGTGTGGCTCAGTTGGTTGAGAGTGGACCCCTGCACCAAAAAGTCGTCTGGTCAGGGCACATGTCCAGGTTGTAGGTTAAACCACCAGTAATGGTGCGTGCAACCGATGGGTGTTTCTCTCTCTCCCTCCCCTCTAAAAAATCAATAAAAACATATTAATAAAAAAGAATTCAAGAATGGGCTCACAGGAGAAATGCTTAAGAATGCTTCTGAAGGGAGGAAGGAGAATTCCTAATATCAACTAATCAAAATAAAACATTAAAATATAGAGGCAGATACAAGGAAAAGTGATAGGAATAAACAAGTTACAGTAAACAAAGGAAAAAATCACTAAGAAATCCATAAGGTATGCAGTACAACTCTAAACCAAGGCAGTTACTGATGTTTTTAAAAATCAGGTTAAATCTGATTAGTATTTATAAGTTAAACCTAGTTATGTTAAATATTTAATTATCTGCAAAACAGTAGTAACCCTCTAATACTACACTTGGTCAAATATATACACATAATCATTAATCATTATTTGTTAAAAAGTTTAACAGACAAAATCAGAAAAAAAATATGTAGTATTACCATACAGATTCAAATATTCTCAAAATCAGGATCCTTGGCCACTGGAAAAAAAAAAAACCGCTGAGATGGCCTCTAGATAGGAGTTTTACAAGGTCAGCTAGTCAAACTCGCCTGTATACCCAGAGACATGCATTAAATGTAGAGCACCAGACCAAAAGCCTAAATTTTTAATAAGCACTCACATTAACTCTAATTCAGTCGGGCATATCTATTCCAGAGGTTCTCAACCCTAACTGCACACTAAAATCCCTTGGGAAGGTTTTTTGTGTGCATGTTTGTTTGTTTTTAATTTTTTTTAATATATTTTATTGATATTTCACAGAGAGGAAGGGAGAAGGATAGAGAGCTAGAAACATCGATGAGAGAGAAACATCGATCAGCTGCCTCCTGCACGCCCCCCTCCTGGGGATGTGCCCGCAACCAAGGTACATGCCCTTGACTGGAATCGAACCTGGGACCCTTCAGTCCACAGGCCAACGCTCTATCCACTGAGCCAAACCGGTTTCGGCTTTAATTTTTTTTTTTAATATGTTTCTTCTATTGATTTCAGAGAGGAAGCGAGAGGGAGAGATAGAAACATCAATGATGAGAGAATCACTGATCGGCTGCCACCCACAAACCCCCTACTGGGGATCGAGCCTACAACCCGGGCATGTGCCCTTGGCCAGATTTGAGCCGGGACCCTTCAGTCCGCAGGCTGACGCTCATAACACTGAGCCAAACCAGCTAGGGCAGTGTGTATGTGTTTTTCAATATATTCTTACTAGAGGCATGGTGCACAACATTCATGCACTGTGGGGGTGGGAGGGGTCCCTCAGTTCGGCCTACACCCTCTCGTCTCGCAGTCCAGGACCCCAAGGGGTCCTTAGCACCGCTGCAGAGGCGGGAGAGGCTCCCGCCACCACTGCTGCGCTCGCCAGCCGTGAGCCGGACTTCAGGCTAAGCAGCGCTCCCCCTGTGGGAATGCACTGACCACCAGGGGGCAGCTCCTGCATTGAGTGTCTGCCCCTGGTGGTCAGTGCGCATCATAGCAACCAGTCGTTCCGCTATTCAGTCAATTTGCATATTAGCCTTTTACTATATAAGACTAGTGACCTGGTGCACGAAATTCGTGCACATTAAAAGGGGGGATTAATTAGAGGAAATAATTTAATATTGCTATTTGCCCTTTCTCTATAATGGAAGTGTCAGAGATGAAAGAAAATTAGTACAATGTATATGAAAACCTTCCTCCTGTCAGAGTCTGGGGCTCACCACGGGACCCAGAGTCAAGTCCCTGCCCACCCACATGCACCTCAAAATCGCGTGAGACCCAGACCCTGCTGGCCCCCCACATTGGGCTAGATCCAGACCTGGCCAGTCCCACCCTTGTCAAGCCTTGCTGGGCAGGAGGCATAGCCTCAGGTCCCCTGGCCCGGCACCAGAACAGGAAGCGCACCCTTGAGGTCCCCTGTCAAGCCCTGCCAGGTGGGAGGCATGGCCTGAAGTCCCCTAGCCCAGCACCAGGACGGGAAGCGCACCTTGAGGTCCCCCAGCCCAGCACCAGGATGGGAAGTGCACCTTGAGGTCCCCCATCAAGCCTCGCCAGGTGGGGGGCTCAGCCTGAGATCCCCTGTCAAGCCCTGCCAGGTGGGGGACACAGCCTAAGGTCCCCTAACAAGCCCCACGGGGGCTGGGGAGGGCATAGCCTCAGGTCCCTGCTGATTGCTCATTAAGGCTCTTTATGGGAACTTGGCCTCAGCTGTGGGTGCAGCCATCTTTTGTGATGGAGTGATGGCATATTTCCTCTTTCTTAGATAGGATTGATTTCTGAGAGGAAGGGAGAGGGAGAGTGATAGAAACATCAATGATGATTGCCCAGACTGGGAATCGAAGCATGACCTTCTGATTCATAAGTCAACACTCAACCACTGAGCCACACTATTGTCAGACAAAGGTGTGTTTTTTTTAAAGGTAGACTGACCCAGATGAACAAACCACACAATTTTTAAAGTTTTTCATGTTAGTCTGGCTACAACGGTCCAATTTTGTTTTTAAAGGTTTTTTTGTGTGTGTTTTTAACATTCACAAATGTTAAGAGAAAAAGGCATGTTGTTGAATAATATGTATTATTTCTATTGAAGAATACAGTATATAATAACCATATTAGGACAATGTTTTCATAACATCTCTAAAATCCAATTTTTTTTTAATTTTATTTTTTCTTTATTACGGTATTACATGTGTGTCCTTATCTCCCCTATTGCCCCCCACACCCCCACTCATGCCCTCACCCTCCCCCAATTTTTAAGTCAATGGTGCGTCATAGTGCAACTGGCAGAATTTATCTTAGTGTTATGTAAAATAATGCTGCATGTTATACTGATAGCATATTGGAGTCAATAATATGAGGTATGTTTTTGTTTATAAATGCATTGGAACTTGAGCAAAGAGAAGTTTCTGAGGCCTGGCCGGTACGCTTAGTGGTTAGCGCCCTAAGGGTCGTGAGTTCGATTCCCTGTCAAGGGAATCATAGCTGGGTTGCAGGTTCTTTCCCCTGCCCCTTGTCAGGGCACATTTAGGAGGCAATCAATCCATGTGTGTGTGTCTTTCCCCCTCTTCTAACCCCCCTTCCACTCTCTAAAAATCAATGGAAAAAATACCTTCCGGTGAATTAGAATTAACAAAAAAGGAGGGAAAAATACCTTTTTGAATTTGATAGTACGTACCACTTTACACTAGTAGTCAATGAAGAGAGGACAGAGCTTTCCATAGTCTTTGATATGAGACAGGCACTAGCACCAGATATATATAATGCCCTACTTTATAGCAAGCTCCACTGTTATTGCTAATTCAAATTAACTCTTATTTGCACATACTAACAGAATTATCATTTGGAAGCATTTATACAGTCATACAATATAAGCTCCTTGAAGAGATCTTTTGTCTATTTTATTTAATGATAAATCCCAAGTTTCTAGAATGGTGCCCCTGGTACATAGTTGGCACTCAATATGTTATCTGTCAAATGCCTTTGGAACTCACTTTTGATAGTATGAATACTGAGGCTTTTCAGAAGACAGTAATCTTGACACTCAAACAGATATAACTTTTCCATGTTTCAACCTAAACAGAGGAGACGCTCTAAAATCAACTTCTACCTTCCCTAGAAAGAGGAAAAAACAAATTGCTTAGCCTTCTACAGGAATTTAAAACCTTCCCAATTAGCTTCTGCTAGATGGAAAAACAAGACAACCTTTTACCCATATTCTACAACTTTGAGTGCAGGAAAGTATCTTCCCCATGAGTCTCAAAATGGCAGGAAAGGGGTAAATTCCCCTTACTCCATCAAAACTAAGAGATTTCTCTTAGAATTTAAGAAGATATTCCCTCAGGCAGCTATCTACACTAATAAAAGAGAAAGATGCAAATTGACCGTACCTTTGCAACACCCACCAGCCAATCAGGAGTATGCAAATTAACCCAACAAAGATGGTGGGTTCATTTGCATATGCAGGCATTCCGCACCGCCTCCGCCCACTCCGGGCCGCTGGGCAGCGTGGGAAGGCAGAAGCGGGAAGGCGGCTCCAGCCAGAGCGAAGGCAGTGCCGGCAGCCAGGGGAAGGAAGGCCCATTCTTGCACAAATCTTCGTGCATCGGGCCTCTAGTACAGTGATCGGCAAACTGTGGCTCTCAAGCCACATGCGGCTTGCGAGCCACGGTTTGCCTCTCTGTTGACTAATGAGTTTGCCTACCACTGAGATAGGGGCTTTCTCACAAGGAACAACAACAGCCTGTAATTATTGGAATTGAGAGTCTAGGTCAGTGGTCGGCAAACTCATTAGTCAACAGAGTGGCAAACCGCGGCTCAAGAGCCACAGTTTGCCGACCACTGCTCTAGTAGAACCAACAATGATGAGATAGAGAGGAAGTAGAGCTAGAAAGTAAGAGGTTGGGGGGGAGAGGAGGGGAAGTGACCTAAGACACTGATGGGAGGGGGGGTACAGCTTGAAGTCTAAATCTCTTAATTTTTGTAGAATTAGAAAAATAAATCTTAGAATTTTGTTTCAGAATACATCAGAAAAAATGACCTTATACTGATATAATTCAGGAGTATAACCTATACAGATATATTATTAATTTATTTCCCTAAGTCTTTAAACAGCTAAGAAACCACCATCAAAATTTCAGCATTTCCATAGTAACATTTAAAAATTGTAAGGAAAAAAGTTTATTCCACACAGAAAAACATTTTGTAATTAATAAATACGTTTTGAAAAAAAATCTGTAAAAACAAAAGCACAACTGTTGTGGTATTTTCTAATAAAGAGCTCACAAATGTTTTCAAATTCCCATGGTAATACTATTATAAATTTTTACTAATTTGTTTATAATTTAACTTATTTTTATCAATTAATCACACGAATTCTTTAAGAATATTTTTTACTGATTTTAGAGAAAGGAAGGGAGAGGAAGGCAGACATCAATGAGAGAGAAAATATTGATTGTTTGACTCCTACACACATCCTACTAGAGATTTGAGCCTGAAACTCGGGCATGTGCCCTGACCAGGTATCAAACTGGCGACCTCTTGGTGTAGGGAACGATGTTCAACCAACTGAGCCACACAAGCCAGAACATCACACAAATTAAGTATGGATACTTAACATTTTTACAACACAAAGATGTTCACAATTCCAAGTTATTCCAATGTCCTTAAATGACTAATCACCAAGGACACAACATTTCTACAACACAGTATTCACAACAACCATTCCAGGGTCCTAGAAAATCCCTAAATGACTAAGGACTAAGTATTAATTGGTAGCTTTCTATTAATCACAGCCCATTCACTGCCCAGGGCTTCACTAAGCCTTTAGAATCACATTTCACAAAATTGGTTATGTGTACAGGTATCCCTCATTTCTCAAAAGTTCAAATTAACGCCAAAGAGACCTACATTACTACCTGTTTTCACTAAACGAAAGAAATTTAAGATTTTTGCTTTTATGAAAAAGAGAAAAAACAAAAATAGCATTCAGCATTTGCTGTTATAAAGGCAGTACACACCCAGAGCAGGGAGAGTGGCACCAACAAGCTTCTTCCTTCGAACTATATTCAGCATCAAATAACCACAACCTTGAGGCTTGTCTATGAACTAAGTGCTTTAATTCTATTCATTATTTTCCTACTCAGTAATATGAGACTGCTAATATGCAAATATTTTAACACTGATTTACTTTTGCATTTTCATACTATGGAACTTTTCACCCCAAATCCATAGGCAATAAGTATAATATGCTGGTGAATATTAACCTGGAATTATTATCTAAAGAACTACACCCCTGCCTAGCCGATTTGGCTCAATGTACAGAGCGTTGGCCAGGTCCCAAGTTGATTCCAGTCAAGGGCACATACCTTGTTGCAGGCTCCTCCCCAGCCCGGGCCCTGGTTGGGGTGCATGCAGGAGGCAACCGATCAATATATTTCTCTCACATCAATGTTTCTCTCTCTTTCCCTCTCTCTTCCTAAAAATCAATGGAAAAATATCCTCAGGTGGGGATTAACAACAACAAAAATATCGAGAGAAATACATACCAGCTCAACATGGCCAAAGTATAGATTATATTGCTTGGGAATAAATTTAAACAACCTTCACTTTCTAGATATGCAAGTTTCCAAATATGAGTTAAGATTGAGAATTCTATCTTGAAAAAATCTTGTATATTTATGTAAATGTAACTTAAGAGATTAAACCCATGAGAATATACTTGCTAAGAATAACTCAAAAACGGTAGATTACCTTAATAGATCAGTAGCAAAGACATTTACTTCATCATTCACACTGAATGACAATTTCTCATAAATAATACTACCTGCCGAGTATTACTCTTTGCAATTTACAAAACGTCAAATTTCATGGCATCATTAATCCCCATTCTACAGACAAGGAATTCAGATGATTCCAAGGCCTTTGCACTACACATCTTACAAAATATTAAATAGTCATAACTCTTATTCATAGTGTAACATGTCTCCTTTAAATGAAGAGTTAAACACATTTTATATTGCTTTAGCTAGATAAAATCTTGACATCCTCACAATCAATTCTAACAATGACAGATCTGCCCAGCTATTGTGATGGATCATTGGAAGAAAGGCAATAAAGTCAAGATTAAATTTCAAAACGGATAAACCAGCATCATGGTCATTTGTTTTCTAAACTACACAGGATTTGGGTGTTGTAAACAGAATGGTCATAACAAGGTGTGGGTGAGAGTATAAAAATGAATTTGGGGGGAAAGTTCTGTGCTTTTAGGATAGACATTTGCTAGACTAAGTCAAGTATTTTTAAACACAGATCTAGCTCAAGGTACACATACATAAAACCAACATACTTGGCTTTGACACTATCACTCAGATTGACTAGTTCATTTGCTAGCAAGTTCTATTTTCAGCAACTACCATATCCGTGGCTTTTCCAGTTCCCATTTGGAGGAATGGGAGGCGGGAATCTTTCACTTTCCCTTTATTTTATGTTCTGCTGAAAGTTGACTTCATCTGAGAAAGAAGAATCCCAATCTGAGGATTCAGATCTAAGATCTCTATGGTAGAGGGATGCACAAAGCTTAGAAAACTTTTGTTATCAAAATGAAACAACTAGTAACAAATGGTTTTAAAGTAGGTAAGACTAAAGGAGCAAATTTGCAGTTCAAGACAATCCCAGTTTAGCATACAGCACAATTATAAATTGGTTCCTCTTCAGTTCAAGGTGTCCTGATTTAGATGATACCCTTGCCCAGCCGGTATGGCTCAGTAGTTGAGTGTCAACCAATGAACCAAGAGGTTCAATTCCAGTCAGTGCACATGCCTGGGTTGCGGGCTCCATCCCCAGTAGGGGATGTGCAGGAGGCAGCCAATCAATGTCTCTCATCTATGTTTCTATTTCTATCTCCCCCTCTCCCTTCCTCTCTGAAATCAATAAAAAATATTTTTAAAAATTAAATTATGACACTTTTATTAAGGCAGTTGTTATTACAACTTGATAAATTTAAATGAGCTCCTGAAATTGTTCAAGGAATGTGACTAGCATGAATTATTAATGAGTTCAAGCCATAAAATTATGTTGACAAACTAATTTGACAACTTGGATATGTATTAAGCTGTATCAAACTGTTAACTGACCATTTCAAAAAAAAGTAAACATAACTACTTAACGTTGCTATTCCCCACTATCCCCTATCCCTTAATACATTGTTTGACAGCTATCTTAGAACATTTGTGAATCATTCACCAATCTTTCTCCTCCTTCTAAAAGTTTTACAATTACATCAGTAACTTAGGGGCTACATCCATTAGAACAAAAGTGAAGGGGAAAACAAAAGTACTTTACAGATAGATATACATGGCCATATCCTGGCTGGATAGCTCAGTTGTTTAGAATGTCATCCCAATTCACCAAGTTTTCGGGTTGGATCCCAGGTCAGAGCACATAGAAGAATCAACCAAGGAATTCAAAAACAGGTGGAGTGGCGAATCAATGTTTGTGTTTCTCTCTCCCACTACCTATGTCAATGTTATATGAAATAAGTAAAAAATTTTGTGAAAACTGTCTGTGAAAAGTAAAGCTCCATATCTACGGCATTATTTAATTAAAATTTTTTTAATTTTTCTTTTCCTATGACCGACATTACTATTTAAATTCACACTCTTGCCCTGGATTGTGGTTCAGGTGGTTAGTGTCATCCCATGCACAGAAGGGTCACAGATTCAAATCCTGGTCAGGGAACATATCAGGTTGCAGGTTCGATCCCCAGTCAGGGCAATCATGAGAGGCAACTGATCGATATTTTCCTCTCTCCCCTAAAAAAATCTATAAAAACATGTCCTCAGGTGAGGATTAAATACACTCTTTTCTTAAATATAAGGTAAAAGTCTAGCAAAATCAGCCTTACAGCCTTCCTTTAAAAAAAAATTATTTTTGGCCTGAACTGGTTTGGCTCAGAGCGTTGGCCTGCAGACTGAAGGGGTCCCAGGTTCGATTTCAGTCAAGGGCATGTACCTTGGTTGCGGGCACATCCCCAGTGGGGAGTGTGCAGGAGGCAGCTGATTGACGTTTCTCTCTCATTGATGTTGCTAACTCTCTATCCCTCTCCCATCTTCTCTGTAAAAAATCAATAAAAAATATTTTAAATAATTATTTTTGATGTTTTTATCTCTCCCTGTCTCTTCTCTGAAATTTCACTTGCTATATATCAGGTTATAGAAATTTACACATTTCACATTCTCTTGACCAAGCTATGAAACAATTATGAGAAGCCTGTTTGTATAGATTTTCAATGTGTTTGCTTGTACTTACTGAATCCAAAATTTGCTGTTTAATACTTGCCATTAAGTGTTCTTCCACTACCAGAATTCAAATTAAGGTATTTTCATATAGCCCTAGCCCCGTGGTCGGCAAACCGCAGCTCGCGAGCCACATGCGGCTCTTTGGCCCCTTGAGTGTGGCTTTCCACAAAATACCATGGCCTGGGCGAGTCTATTTTGAGGAAGTGGCGTCAGAAGAAGTTTAAGTTTAAAAAATTTGGCTCTCAAAAGAAATTTCAATCGTTGTACTCTTGATATTTGGCTCTGTTGACTAATGAATTTGCTGACCACTGCCCTAGCCAGTTTGGTTCAGTGGCTAGAGTGTCAGCCTGTGGACTGTCCCAAGTTCGAGTCAGGTCAAGGGCACATGCCCGGGTTTTGGGCTCAATCTCCAGTAGGGGGTGTGCAGGAGGCAGCCAATCAATGATTCTCTCTCATCATTGATGTTCCTATCTCTCCCTCTCCCTTCCTCTCTGAAATAAAAATTTTTTAAAAACATATCTATCTATATAATAAAAGCCTAAGCAACCATTAAGGCAGAATGACCAGTCGCTATGATGTGCACTGACCACCAGGGGGCAGACGCTCAACGCAGGAGCTGCCCCCTGGTGGTCAGTGCCCTCCCACAGGGAAGCACTGATCAGCCAGAAGCTGGGCTCACAGCTGGCAAGCGCAGCAGAGGTGGAGGGAGCCTCTCCCGCCTCCACGGCAGTGCTAAGGAGCAGGAAGCCAGGTGGTAAGGAGCATCGGGCCTAAGACAGCAGTCAGACATCCCCCGAGGGATCCTGGACTGCAAGGACTGCAAGGAGAAAGAAAATTAATACCTGGTGCATTAGAGGGAAACTACAAAAAAAAAAAAGGCAGAGAACATCTTAAAAGTAGTCAGAAGAAAACCGGCAGGCGGACACCCCCCAAGGGGTCCTGGACTGAGAGAGGGCACAGGCTGGGCTGAGGGACACCCCTCCCTCTCCCCCCAGTGCATGAATGTCTTATACTGGGCCTCTAGTTTTCATATAAAGGTGAAAGGAGTGCCTAAGAATGTCCACAGTAGTTAGTAAGAATTTACCCCATCACCTCAAATTGCAATGATTCATGATTTCATTATATTCCAGTGTTGAAGGCTAACAGAATAGATTGATGTACATTACTATACAAGTCTAAAATATACACAAAAGAGCATCTGCTTTAAATATGAAGACTAAACGCTACCAGTAGGAGGTATTTTAAAAGTTGCATTATCCAATTCTGCTTATATATAGGATATATAGGAAGAAGAGAAAAATATTGCACTCAATAAAGTTAACTCCATTAACTGAAATAGCAATAAAAATTATTACTGGCCTACAGTCTAGAATTGATAATCTGTTTTATTTTTTTTTAAGTATAAAGTTAAACATAAGTTGTTTTTTTTTTGTTTTTGTTTTTTGTTGTTTTTTTTTAATATATTTTATTGATATTTCACAGAGAGGAAGGGAGAGGGATAGAGAGCTAGAAACATCGATGAGAGAGAAACATCGATCAGCCGCCTCCTGCACACCTCCCACCGGGGATGTGCCCGCAACCAAGGCACATGCCCTTGACCGGAATCGAACCCGGGACCCTCCAGTCCGCAGGCCGACGCTCTATCCACTGAGCCAAACCGGTTTCGGCAACATAAGTTGTTTTTTAATCCTCACCCCAGAACATATTTTCATTGATTTAGATAGAGAGGAAGGGAGGAGAGAGACAGACATTGACCAGCCAGCCACCTGTGGTAAGCGCCCCAACTGGGCATTGAACTCGGGACCCTTTGGTGCATGGAACGAAGCTCCAACCAACTGAGTCACACCAGCCAGGACTAACCTGTTTTTTAACTCATTACTAAAATTAATTTACTATTACCCTTTTTTTTTTCCCTAACAAGGCATATATTAAGGAATTAATTCAGAACCCCTCACTGACTACCAGAATAAGTTAGAGATGAGGTGCTGGTATTTTAAAGGGACAGCTCTCTAAGTAGTAATGCAGAACAGATGTATTCCTGGTGTTGTATTCACACAGAATGAACTGAAGGTGACCATCAAAACTTTACCCTGTCAGATGGAGCCAGTCATCACAGGGAGAAGGTGGAAAGACAAAGCCAGAAACTACCCCATGAACTTAAGTGTAGTGTATGCTGGCGACCCTCTAACTCTCAGAAAATGTGAAAGTACTCACTTCCCCCCCACACACACACTTTTCTATAGTATTGTGGTTCATACAGATAGGACAGTAAAACTTAGTTCGGGAAGGCTAAGTGTTTTGTTTTGTTTTTAATATGTTCCTATTGATTCGGGGAGGGGGGAAGGGGAGAGAGACATCAATGATAAGAGAGATAGATCATTATCAGCGGCCTCCTGCATGGGGATCGGGATGGAGCCTGCAACTGGAATTGAAGCATGTGCCCTGAGCGGAATGAAACTGGGACACCCCCCACACCCCTGGTTCATAGGCCTGCGCTCAACCACTGAGCCAAGCCGGCGGGGCAGGACTTCCTTAATATGGCCACAAATCACATAAAAACTATTCCTTAGACTGACTTAAGTTAGGATGCTAAATTTAATTTTCAAGATGAGCAGTCCTAGTCCCAAACCTCAGTATTTCCTATCAGCAACCCGAAATTGTTCTTTTTCTGAACCCATCTTAGCTCTCCCTCCAGTACCTTTAAATAAACCATATAAATTGATTCCAATTCCCCAGGATAGAATTAAGTGATGCTACAAAGAAGTTTTAATACCTATTAGATTCAACACAACATGCAAAATAAAAGATGAAGGTACTGCAGGAACGAGAAAAAACAGTATTTATATCCAAATACCCAAAACCAAATCATTCAAATGCACTCTCACCTTCTTCCACTCCCCAAGCTGAATAAATTGGTGACTAAAACTATGGCATCAATTTTTGTCACCACAAACAACACTAAATTATTGTGCCAAATAAAGTAGACACAGGTAGAGTAGGATTCCTGATAATTGTCTTCCTCTTCTTCCTTTCCAATGAATCCCTAACCTTGTGCCCAACAGTTTCAAGACTTTCTCTCCATCTGATAGACCCTATTTCCTTCCCCCTTTAGATTCTGAAGGAGACACCAAAAGTGTACATGTAATGATGTGGCTCTATCTGGAGAGTACTATGTTGAATAACTAGATTTGGTCAAAAATCCTCAGCACTCAACTCCAAAATATGATTAACACTCAACTGTCAACTTAGAAATCACAATCATGAGCTTCCAAATCAGTTCTTAAAACAAGTTTAAAAAAAAGCCTTCCACTATGTCCTTTTGGTAATCACAAGTTTACTCGGAACCTAAAATCCCTACAGAACAGAAAGCATTCAAATATAATTTCAAGTTTCCTGCCAAGGGCACTGGTAGATTAAAAGGGGAACCTATTTGGAGCATGGGGGAGGGGGTAACACTTCCATTACAAGCACACCTTCCATTACAAGCACACAAATCAAGTGTTTGACTTTTAAACACTGAAATAAAGGCATATCTGACCTTGAGCTGTACTTCCCATCTTATTCCCCTCCCCCTCCTAACAGGAACCTTATTTAATAGAAATAGCAATTTAAGGATTTACAAGATGAAATTTAGTGTAGTATCTTCCCTAAGTTTCAGTTCAAAGCCTTTTCTCCTAATTTTCAAATTCCTGAATCCTAATGTATGATATCTAGCCCTGAGGCTATTCACATGACAAATAGGTATCAAGGAAAGCAATGGTCCTACATGACACTTTGAAAAATAAATGGTTCAGTAATTAAGAAAAACCTCAAGATCAATGGCACTTGATAACAACTATGTCTCACCCCTCAACAGCATTAAAACCACATATATGATTGTTTTCATAATACTACATTTTAACAGATGTGGGGGTATTCAAATACCTACGTCCAAAATTGAGCGAGGGGCAATTTTTTAAAAGCAGCAACCTGGAACTGACTAAAAAGACACAATGGACAATTCCATAAAGTTCTAGAAAATGACGAAAGGACCTTTATGGGCAAAGGACCAAGGAACAAAGGAAAACTGTTCAAATCTGTACATAAAACCATAAAACAGAGAAATCTGTACATAAAACACAGAAAAGAACATAGGATCTGCTAGGACTCACTATGTTCACAATCCCAAAACTCATACCTGATTGGGGTAAATTAAAATCCCCAATGAGGTACGAACCACGCATTCCAAGCCCGGGCAGTCAACCAAAATGCAGTTACTAAACATTATTTGACATAACTTTATTTTTCAACAGGTCTTTCTCCGTTTGTCATAATAGTGCAGGTAAACAGCAAAGTCACTATTCTTACAAACTGGTAGACAGACACAGGCACTGGCAAGGGACTAAGACTCATGGTTTTCTTGTTTCCCGTTCAATGTTCTAACCACCAGAACCCACAGCGTACGGAGACAGAAAATAACTACAGGAACTTCGAGCACTCCGGTTTAAGTCCGAGGAAAGGGAGCGCGAGGGAAGAAGGCGAAGTTGAAGATAAAGCCTAAAAAACCCTCACTACAAGGTGTGCCGGCCTGCGGGGAAGAAATGATCGCAGCATCTCAGCTGGCCTCCGCCCAAGGATGAACAGCAGTGACTCCCACCCTCTCCCCATCCCCCGCCTCATTCACGACTGCCCCCGCACCGCCACCACCACAGCCCGAAGACCTCTTCTCGCTAAGCTTCTCCTTTGTGAGACTCACAGCCGCCGCCCCACATTGGGCCTCCGGGGAAAAGCCACCGCCCCCACCCGCCATATTTCCCTGAAAGGCGCCCGCGCTACACCTCCTGGTCGCCACTCTCCCCCATGTGGCGGATGTTTCTTCCCCATCACTCCACTCAATTGTTCTCCACATCCCAAGACTAGCCAGAAGTTCCCCGGAGGATCGCTCGCTCGGAGACAGCACCCGCCATCTCCTCCTCCCCCGCCCCGGGAATCGCCCTCCCCCCAGCCGCCATTTTACAACCAACTCCTCCACCCCATCGCCGTGGCCTCTCGCTTGGCAAGTGTCTGCAGCTGAGGACACTGAAAGGGTCAAATTCCTAGGCCTGGGGCCTCCCACCGCTCCAGGAGACCACAGGCCATTTCCTGCTTCCAGAATCCACGTCCCGCGGCCAGGCTCGGAGACGATGCCGCCATTTTGTCTCCAGCTCCCGGCCTCTGTGGGCGGCGGCAGAGGGTCCGAGAATTCCAGCCCCCGGTTGACCCCCCAACTCACCGTCGTATCGCTCAGCCTGCTCGGCCAGCTTCGCCTGGTACACCAGATCCTCCCGATCATCCATAGCGGCAGCGGCTCCGGCAGGGTCTGCGCGACGGATGGAAGCGGATAGCGTCTCCGACTCTCTCAGCCTCTCGCTACGCGTCCGAGCAGCAAAAATGGCGGCGCCTCAATCCGGGACTTCCGCCTGCGCACGCGGACAACTGCTCAGCTCTATGGCAACCGCTCCCTGGCAACTGGCGCGGGGGGCGGTCCGGGAGCTCGGCGCCCGAAGAGGCTGGAACTACCGTAGCAGACGCCCCTCCTCCGTGAGCTCAGCTGGCGCGGGAGCCCCGAGGCGGGAACTGCGACTTCGGGAAGAGCGACCCGAGGAAAGCTTGAGGTGAGGCCGGCCTAGGTTGCCCCTGAAGAGAGGGAGCGAGAGAAAGCAAAGGCTGTAACCGTTTGTTAATGGCCGGCCCTCCTCACGGAAACCAGCTTCTCCCCTACCTATCCTGTTTCCTCAGCCAAGCCCACTCCTGGGCCTTCTCCCGGCTTTTTTAACCCTGGAGTAAAGAGTTGGGCCCTGCAATAGTTGGAAGGGGAAGAGGAACCCCAATTTTCACACCTCAACTTCACTTGGCAGCCTTTTGCTTCTCTTGCGCATTAGCCTTCTTTTTCCGTTTAGACCCACCATGGATGGGAACCAGGGTCGTGGTCAGAGGAGCCCGGCCAGCCTGGAGTGCAAGGTGCAGAAGACGGGGCCAGGCTGCCATTGACACTGAGGAAGCAAGGATGGGAAAGGAGTTGGTCGCTCTTTTGCTGCCCGGTGGGTTCCCAGCACCTTGTCCTCAATATAAAATCAGTTCCAAGACCTACGTTCTGGTAACTAGAACATGAGCTGTGTGGTGAGACCTGCAATAAATGTGAAATAAAAAGGTTGGAACCAAATTATGAAGAGCCTTGGATGGCAAGCTAAGAAGTTTGCACTTTATTCAGTGGGCACAAGAAAGCTATGATTTTTGCAGAGAGGATAATATCGTTTATCTAACAACCTATACTTTAAAAAGTATAATAGTGATTGATTAGCAGGCTATTACACTAATGCAGGCAAGAGGTAATCGATGGTAGCAGTGAAAATAGGAAGGAAAGGACAAATAAGATTAGTACTACAGAGAAAAGCCTAAAGAGTTTGTTCTGATCAGATGTAGAGATCTTGTGATGGGAAAAAATTGACTTTCCATCTTCCCACCCTGAGTCACTGGAATAATGAGTGGCAGTACCATTAACAACAACAACAACAAAAATAGGAATGCTAGGGAAATTGCTGATAGAATGCAGAGAGGACAATTCCTTTTAGCACATGCTGGTTCTAAGATTCTCAAAGATCACCCAGGTAGAAGTAACCATCATGGAACTGGAAAAAAAGGGAAGCAGGAGAATACCTACTTTTAAGGGAGGTAAAAGCAGAAGACCCAACAAAGGAAACTGGGTGGCTCCTTACTCCATTACAGATTAAGCCCCTTCCACTCTAAACAAACTTATCAAATTTCAATGGTAAAAGACAGAATCAAAATATGGAATTCTGTAACTATATAAATACACATTTACTTATTTATACCTCCAGCAAGTCATTTCACCTCTGAAGCTTCAAGTTCATCGGTAGAGAAACTGGAGACCATATGTTAAGCCATGAAACAAGCCTTAATACATGTAAAAGACTGAAATCATACAAAGTATCTTTTCCTATCACAATGGAATAAAACTTGAAATTAGCATTGGCCAGGTATCTCAGTTGGTTAGAGCACGATATACCAAGGTTGTGGGTTTGATCCCTAGTCAGCGCATATACAAGTAGCAACCAGTGAATGCATAAATAAGTACAACAAATCGCTGTTTCTCTCTCGCACTCCTCCTCCCCTCTCTCTAAAATCAATAAAAATTGCCCTGGCTGGTGTGGCTCAGTTGGTAAAAACTGTCTCAGGGTGTGTACAGGAGGCAACTGATTGATCTCTCTCTCTCCCCTTCCTCCCCCCCTTCCACTCTAAAAATCATTGGAGGAGCCGAAACCGGTTTGGCTCAGTGGATAGAGCGTCGGCCTGCGGACTGGAGGGTCCCGGGTTCGATTCCGGTCAAGGGCATGTACCTTGGTTGCGGGCACATCCCCAGTGGGAGGTGTGCAGGAGGCAGCTGATCGATGTTTCTCTCTCATCGATGTTTCTAGCTCTCTATCCCTCTTCCTTCCTCTCTGTAAAAATTCAATAAAATATATTTAAAAAAAAAAGAAAAAAAAGAAAAAATAAATAAATAAAAATCATTGGAGGACTGGCCTGCATGGCTCAGTGGTTGAGCACTGACGTATGAACCAAGAGTTTAAGGTTCGATTCCCAGTCAGGGCACATGCTGGGGTTGTGGGCTCGATCCCCAGTGTGTGGCTTGCTGGAGGCAGAAGCTCAATGATTCTCATCACTGATGTTTCTATCTCTCCCTCTCCCTTCCTCTCTGAAATCAATAAAAAAATATAAAAAATTTTTTAAAATAAAATCCAGTGGGAGTCTACTTATGGGCTCAATTTCCTTAAAAAAAAAAAAAAGAGGCCCTAACCGGTTTGGCTCAGTGGATAGAGCGTCGGCCTGCAGACTGAAGGGTCCCCGGTTCGATTCCAGTCAAGAGCATGTACCTTGGTTGCTGGCACATCCCCAGTAGGGGGTGTGCAGGAGGCAGCTGATTGATGTTTCTCATCGATGTTTCTAACTCTCTATCCCTCTCCCTTCCTCTCTGTAAAAAATCAATAAAATATATTTTAAAAAAGGGAGAGAGAATAACTTATTTGGTTACTTTGGTTCAGATTACTGAAATGTAACCACGTGACTGACATTTATAGGATCTGTTATTCTATATTTAATAAAATGAAGCCACAAAAGCTATAAGGATTATATTGACCTTTGTTCAAATCAGTGATAATATATTTGATACAGGTAAACACAGAAATTACACACTCCAGTACTTATTGCCCAGATAAAAAGTTTGTCACATCTGCTTCAGGTACCTTCTATTAAGACACTAGAGGCCCAGTGCACGAATTCATGCACATTCCAAATTAGAAGAAATTAGAAGAAATATTTTAGAGGCCAGGAAGGGACCATAGGAGGGCTCCAGGGCATGTCCAGCCCGTTTCACTCAGTCCTGATTGGCCAGATCCCAGCACCAAGCTAATCTACTGGAGTGTCTGCCCACTGGTGGTCAGTGCACATCGTAGTGAATGGTTGAGCAGTCAACCGTTTGTTCGACCCATCGGTTGGACACTTAGCATATTAGGTTTATATATATATAAAGCCCTAGCCCAGGGGTCCTCAAACTACAGCCCGCGGGCCACATGCAGCCCGCCGGGTGCCGCTGCCTGTCCTGCTTAGCAGCCGACTCGTCCCGGGCCCGCAGTGCGCATAGGAATTTGTTCATAGTTTTTTTTTTAAACTAAAATCCGGCCCTCCAATGGTCTGAGGGACAGTGAACTGGCCCCCTGTTTAAAAAGTTTGAGAACCCCTGCCCTAGCCAGTTTGGCTCAATGGGTAGATTGTCGGCCTGCAGACTGAAGAATCCTAGGTTTGATTCCGGTCAAGGGCACGTCTGGTTGCAGGCTCAATCCCCAGTGGGGGGTGTGCAGGGGGCAGCAAATCAATGATTCTCTCTCATCATTGATGTTTCTCTCTCTCCCTCACCCTTCCTCTCTGAAATCAACAAAAAATATATTAATAAAAAATAAAAATAAAAAAAAAGACAGTCCTAGCCGGTTTGGCTCAGTGGATAGAGTGTCAGCCTACAGACTTAAAGGTCCCAGGTTCAATTCCGGTCAAGGGCACATGCCTGGGTTGCAGGCTCAATCCCCAGTCGGGGGTGTGCAGGAGGCAGCCAATTGGTGATTCTCTCTCATCATTGATGTTTCTATCTCTCCCTCTCCCTTCCTCTCTGAAATCAATAAAAATATTTTAAAAAATAAAAGACATTAAATGCTTTCTCCTAACCGGTTTCTCAGTGGTTAGAGCATCAGCCTGCAGACTGCAGGGTTGCAGGTTCCATTACCAGTCAAGGCCACGTACCTTGGTTGCAGGTTACTCAGCCCCTTAAAGGTGCATGTGGGAGGCAACCAATCCATGTGTTTCTCTCATACAGATGTTTCTCTTCCCCTGCCACCTCCCTCCCTTCCACTCTCTGGAAATCAATGGAAAAAATATCCTCTGGTGAGGATTAAAAAAAGAAAAAAAAGACAACAAATGCTATCGAGGTATTAATATACTGCTTGTCCCTCAATCTCTCCCTCCCTGGCATTAACTATTATCCTGAGTCCAGTGTGAATTCTTGATATTCCTACTTAAAATTTTTTTATACATATGGCTGTATCCATAAAAATATGTGAGTCCCAGCCAGTGTGGCTCAGTGGTTGAGTGCCAACCTATGAACCAAGAGATCCTGGTTTGGTTCCAATCACATTCCCACGCTCAAACATGCCTGGGTTGCAAGTTCGGTCCCTAGTAAGGGGTGTGCAGGAGGCAGCTGATCAGTGATTCTCTCTCATCATTGATGTTTCTATCTCTCCCTCTCCCTCTCTGAAATCAATATAAATATGTTACAATAATAATAGCAAACAAAATTCAGCAGAATATGAAAAGGATTATACATCATATCCAAGTGAGATTTAATCCAGGAATAGAGGGATGATTCAAGAAAATCAATATAATATCCTATATTAATAAAAGGAGAGGAGGAAAACAACATGACTAGCTCAAGTGATGTAAAAAAAAACCAAAAAGCATTTAACAAAATCTAAGGCTCTGGCCAGGTAGCTCCATTGATTAGAGTGTTGTCCTTATATGCCAAAGTTTTGGGTTTGATCCCTGGTCAGGGCACATAGAAGTATCAGCCAATGAATGGATCAATAACGGAAATAACAAATCAATGTTTCTCTTTCTGTCTCTCTTTTTCTCTCTCTTCCCCTCTCTAAAATCAAGTAATAAATAACATTTTTTAAAACTCCCACACCCTTTCATAATGAAAATAATAAATTAAAAATAGAAGGGAACTGCATCCACATAATAAAGGCTATATATGAAAAACACACAGCTAACATCATACAAGCTTTCTCCCTAAGATCATGAACAAAATAAGATGCCCCCTTTCTATTCAACATAGTACTAAAAGCAAAGGCATCCAAATTATAAAGAAAGAGGTAAAAGTATGCCTGTTCTCAGACATGACCTTATATATAGAAAACCCTAAAGATTTTCACCAAAAATAAAAACGTTAGAACTAAAAAATAAATTCAGCCCTAACTGGTTTGGCTCAATGGATAGAGCGTCGGCCTGCGGACTCAAGGGTCCCAGGTTCGATTCCGGTCAAGGGCATGTACCCTGGTTGCGGGCACATCCCCAGTAGGGGGTGTGCAAGAGGCAACTGATCGATGTTTCTCTCTCATCGATGTTTCTGGCTCTCTGTCCCTCTCCCTTCCTCTCTGTAAAAAAATCAATAAAATATATTTAAAAATAAAATAAAATAAAATAAAAAATAAATTCAACAGAACTGGTGGTTACAAAATCAACATACAAAAATCAGTTGGGTTTTATATACAACTAGTGGCCCAGTGCACGAAATTCGTGCACATTAAAAGGGGATTAATTAGAGGAAATAATTTAATATTGCTATTTGCCCTTTATAATAGAAGTGTCAGAGATGGAAGAAAATTAGTAAAATGTATATGAAAACCTTCCTCCTGTCAGAGTCTGTGGCATACCATGGGACCCAGAGTCAAGTCCCTGCCCACCCACATGTGCCTCAAAATCGCATGAGACCCAGACCTGGCCGGCCCCCCACCCCTCATTGGGATAGATCCAGACCTGGCTAGTCCCACCCTTGTCAAGCCCCGCTGGGCAGGGAACATAACCTCAGGTCCCCTGGCCTGGCGCCAGGATGGGGGGGCGTGGCCTGAGGTCCCCCAGCCCAGACCGGGAGGAGGGGGGGCGCATGCCTTGAGGTTCCCCGTCAAGCCCCGCCAGGTGTGGGACATGGCCTGAGATCCCCTGTCAAGCCCCACCAGGCGCAACCTCAGGTCCCCCGGCCCGGCACTGGGAGGGGGGAACACCCTCAGGTCCCCTGTTAAGCCCCATCGGCAGGGGGCATAGCCTCAGGTCCCCTGGCTCGGTGCTGGGGCAGGGGGTGCGGCCTGAGGTCCCCTGTCAAGCCCCACCTGGTGGGGGGCTTGGCCTGAGGTCCCCTGTCAAGCCCTGGAGGTGGGGGTGTGTGGCCTGAGGTCCCCTGGCCTAGCACTGGGGCGGGGGGAGCAGCCTGAGGTCCCCTAGCCCAGCACCAGGATGGGAAGCTCACCTTGAGGTCCCTTGTGAAGCCCTGCCGGGTGGGGGATGTGGCCTGAAGTCCCCTGTCAGGCCCCACCTGGTGGGGGGCGTGGCCTGAGGTCCCCTGACCTGGCACTGGGGCGGGAGAAGCAGCCTGAGGTCCCCTAGCCCAGCACCAGGACGGGAAGCGCACCTTGAGGTCCCCTGTCAAGCCCTGCCAGCCTGAGGTCCCCTGTCAAGCTTCATGGGGATGGGGAGGGTGTAGCCTCAGGTCCCTGCTGATTGCTTGTTAAGGCTCCTTATGGGAACTTGGCCTCAGCTGTGGTTGCAGCCATCTTTGTGACAGAGTGATGGTTAATTAGCATATTCCCTCTTTATTACATAGGATACAAAAGAAAATTGAGAAAACATTTCAACCGAACTGGTTTGGCTCAGTGGATAGAGCGTTGGCCTGCGGATTCAAGGTTCCCAGGTTCGATTCTGGTCAAGGGCATGTACCTTGATTGCGGGCACATACCAAGTAGGGAGTATGCAGGAGGCAGCTGATCGATGTTTCTCTCTCATCGATGTTTCTAACTCTCTATCCCTCTCCCTTCCTCCCTGTAAAAAATCAATAAAATATATTTTAAAAAAATAAAACATTTTCATTTGCAATAGCATCAAAAAGAATAAAATTTCAAAAAAATTTTCTAGGAATAAACTAACCAAGAAGGTGAAAGACTTACACATAAAAAACTATAAAACACTGCTGAAAGAAATTAAAAGAATGAATGAAAATGAATGGAAAGGCTTTGTGTTCTTGGATTAGAAGAGTCAGTATTGTTAAGATAACAATACTATGCAAAGTGACCTACAGATTGAATGCAATTCCTATCAAAATCCCAATAGCACCCTAGCTGGTTTGGCTCAGTGGATAGAGTGTCGGCCTGTGGACTGAAGGGTCTCAGGTTCGATTCCGGCCAAGGGCACATGCCTGGATTACAGGCTCAATCCCCTGTGGGGGGCATGCAGGAGGCAGCCAATCAATGATTCCCTCTTATCATTGATGTTTCTATCTCTCTCTCCCTCTCCCTTTCTGAAATCAATAAAATATATATTACAAAAAAAACCCAATAGCAAATTCTGCAGAAATAAAGTGAAGCAGTTGAATTTCCTGACCTCTAGAAATACCTTCCAACTGCATCAGACACATCATAACAGTTAAGGTCATGGACTCTGCTCTTGGACTCCATCAACCATGCAATGAAGCAAATTACTCAACTTCTTTAAACCTTAGTTTTCTATAAAAGGGGAATGATATTTTCCTCATACAAAAGAGAATTAATGTAAAGAACCTGATACTCAATGAATATTAGCTATATTTATTAATGTTACTATGGTTCCTGCTTGAGTGAGAATAAGAAGTTCGTGCCATAGCCCTAACCGGTTTGGCTCAGTGGATAGAGCATCGGCCTGTGGACTCAAGGGTCCCAGGTTCGATTCTGGTCAAGGGCATGTACCTTGGTGTGGGCACATCCCTAGTAGGGGGTGTGCAGGAGGCAGCTGATTGATGTTTCTCTCACATCAATGTTTCTAACTCTCCCTCTCCCTTCCTCTCTGTAAAAAATCAATAAAATATTTTTTAATTAAAAAAAAAAGAAGTTTGTGCCATAAAGTACAAGTAAGAAGAGTTTTGTTTTTGTTTTTGTTTTAATATATTTTATTGATATTTCACAGAGAGGAAGGGAGAGGGATAGAGAGCTAGAAACATCGATGAGAGAGAAACATCGATCAGCTGCCTCCTGCACACCTCCCACTGGGGATGTGCCCGCAACCAAGGTACATGCCCTTGACGGGAATCGAAACCGGGACCTTTCAGTCCGCAGGCCAACGCTCTATCCACTGAGCCAAACCGGTTTCGGCAGTAAGAAGAGTTTTTAAAAAGTAGTTTTAAATTCTGCAGAGATGTTGATTAACACTGAGGAACAGTCATTGGATATAGCAACTAGGTCATTAGTGACCTTCAAGAGCAGTTTCAAAAGCATGTTGGAAGCCAGACAGCATTTGGTTGAAGCACAAAGGTAGTGAGAAAGTGGAAGTGGTAAGTGTGGGATTTTCTTGAGAAGAATAGCAGTGAAAAGGTAGAAAGTGACCATTTAAGAGAAGTGAGTGGCCAATCAGGGTAGCCAAACAATAACTGGTCCACATGTTCACAAAACCCGCCCCACTCTATAAAGCCGGTTCTGGTGCCAGGATGAGTACAGGGCTGTCACAGACAGGCAGATATTAGGGGTAACCTCCTTATTACTACTGGGTCTTCTCTCCTGAATAGTGTCTGTCAAGACTGGCTGAAGCCTATCCAAGGTGCCTATTCCTAAGAAATGGCGGATGAGGCAGAAATCTTTTTTTTTTTAATATATTTTATTGATATTTTACAGAGAGGAAGGGAGAGGGATAGAGAGCTAGAAACATCGATGAGAGAGAAACATCGATCAGCTGCCTCCTGCACACCTCCTACTGGGGATGTGCCCGCAACCAAGGTACATGCCCTTGACCGGAATCGAACCCGGGACCCCTCAGTCCGCAGGCCGACGCTCTATCCACTGAGCCAAACCGGTTTCGGCAGAAATCTTAAACCTAGATTGATTCTCTGACTCTACTGCCTGTTCTCTCAACAAACAGAATTAAAAGGGATAAAAATCACTGATAGGGCAACAGAAATATAACCAGAAACATTTCGATATAGCAAATCTACATATATAAAAGCCAAGCGACCTGAACACCAGAATGACTGGAACGACCAGTTGCTTTGACCCTCACTGCGGCCCCGATCGCCCCCCTGCCCTGATCAGGAGCAGGGCCAGCCGGCCAACTGCCCACGGCTCCTCCCCCGATCTGGCCCTGCCCCAATTGGGCCCAATCCGGGTGGGCTGGCTGGACCCCACCTGTGCATGAATTCGAGCACCAGGCCTCTAATAGGATTATAAGCAGATATAAAAAATCACAGTGCTGCCCTGGCTGGTTTGGCTCAGTGGATAGAGCGTCGGCCTGCGGAATGAAGGGTACCAGGTCCGATTCCAGCCAAGGGCATGTGCCCAGGTTGCAGGCTCAATCCCCAGTGGGGGCATGCGGGAGGTGGCTGACCAATGATTCTCTCTCATTGTTGATGTTTCTATCTCTCTCTCTCCCTCTCCCTTCCTCTCTGAAATCAATAAAGAAATATACATTTTTTTTTTTTTTTTAAATCACAGTGCTGTACTGAGGTGGCTCTCACGGTTTGGTACTATACTTCTCACCACTGCTGTGTTATTGGATATTTCACATCCCATTGAAAACCTTTTAAAACAAGCACCATGTCTCCAAACTTTATTTAAAAATTTGCTTTAAGCCTAGTCCGTTTGGCTCAGTTGTCAGAGCATCAGATTGAAGGGACCCAGATTCGATTCCAAACAAGCACACATATCTCAGCTGCAGGCTCAATCCCTGGTCCTGGTTGGGGCATATGTTGGGGGCAATCAATTGATGTCTCTCTCACATCGATGTTTCTCTCTGTCTCTCCCCATCCCTTCCACTCTCTTTAAAAATCAATGGAGCCGAGGCCGGTTTGGCTCAGTGGATGGAGCGTCGGCCTGCGGACTGAAGGGTCCCGGGTTCGATTCTGGTCAGGGGCATGTGCCTTGGTTGCGGGCACAGCCCCGGTGGGGGGTGTGCAGGAGGCAGCTGATCGATGTTTCTCTCTCATCGATGTTTCTAGCTTTCTGTCCCTCTCCTTTCCTCTCTGTAAAATATCAATAAAATATATTTTTTAAAAAAAATCAATGGAAAAAATATCATCCAGTGAGGATTAAAAAAGAAAGAAAGAGGAGAAACCAAGATGGTGGCATAGGTAAACACCTAAACTGCTGCCTCGCACAACAATTTCAAAACTACAACTAAAGGACAAAACGGACATCATCCAGAACCACAGGAAGGCTGGCTGAGTGGAAATTCTACAGCTGGAAGAAAAGCACACTGAGACTCACAGGAGCTTTGCAGGGCAAAAGTACGGAGGCGCGTGCGGGGAGAGAGCTGGCAACTGAGTACACGGCTGGCTTTCGCAATCAGGAGGGAGACAAAAGCTCCCGAATGCTCTGAACTCCAGTTCCGGGCGAGACTCTGGGGACCCAGAGTCGTACAGGAAGGAACTGGACTGTCTGGCAGCGGGCAAAAACAGTTAGTTACCTACAAGGAGCACCCATAGGATTGTCAGCGATTTCTCAACAGAAACTATGCAGGCCAGAAGGGAGTGGCAAGAAATATTCAAAGTGATGAATAGCAAGAACCTACAACCAAGATTACTCTACCCAGCAAAGCTATCATTCAGAATTGAAGGTCAGATAAAGAGCTTCACAGATAAGAAAAAGCTAAAGGAGTTCATCACCACCAAACCAGTATTATATGAAATGCTGAAAGGTATTCTTTAAAAAGAGGAAGAAAAAGAAAAAGGTAAAGATAAAAATTATGAACAATAAATACATGTCTATCAACAAGTGAATCTAAAAATCAAGTGAATAAAAAATCTGATGAACAGAATAAACTGGTGAATATAATAGAATCAGGGGCATAGAAAGGGAGTGGATTGACAATTCTCGGGGGAAAGGAGTGTGGGGGGTGCGGGAAGAGACTGGACAAAAATCGTACACCTATGGATGAGGATGGCGGGGATGGTAAAGGTAGAGGGTGAGTTGGGAACCAAGTGGAGGGGAGCTATGGGGGGAAAAAAGAGGAACAATTGTAATAATCTGAACAATAATGATTTATTAAAAATGAAAAAAAATAAAATAAATAAAATACTTAAAGATGGTAAAAAAAAAAAAAAGAATTTGCTTTAAAAGAAATAAGAACTGGGGATAGGTGGAGGTATAGGGGAGATAAATGGTGATGAAAAAAAATAGAAGAAAAGAAGAACTCACATGACCTGTCTTGAGTAGAATATCCACAGATACATGAGAGTATACTAAGCACTACAAGAAGGAAATAAGACATTAAAAAATATGATTAGTCATTGCCTCCAGGATCTTGCAGTTTAGTAGTTATTTTTTTAAAATATATTTTACTGATATTTCACAGAGAGGAAGGGAGAGGGATAGAGAGCTAGAAACATCGATGAGAGAGAAACATCGATCAGCTGCCTCCTGCACACCTCCCACTGGGGATGTGCCCGCAACCAAGGTACATGCCCTTGACCGGAATCGAACCCGGAACCTTTCAGTCCGCAGGCCGACGCTCTATCCACTGAGCCAAACCGGTTTCGGCATTATTTGAGGGAAAAAAGTTATTGCAAATTTATTTGTAAAAATAGGCTAATTATTTTTTATTTTATACCTTTTTGAATTCGTTTTATTTTTTACTACATACTATCTTTACAATTCAAATGTATTTATGAAGATACGTCCAAAATTCTCACAATGTATGTATGATTAAGTGTAAAAACCAAGAAATAAAATCACATTTCAGTATTATTGCATTGTTAAAAATACAATTATAACCCTAGCCGGCTTGGCTCAGTGGATAGAGCATCAGTCTGCGGACCGAAGGGTCCCAGGTTCGATTCCAGCCAAGGGCACATGCCTGGGTTGTGGGCTCGATCCCCAGTGGGGGGCGTGCAGGAGGCAGCCGATCGATGATTCTCTCTCATCATTGATGTTTCTATCTCTCTCTCCTTCTCCCTTCCTCTCTGAAATCAATAAATATATTTTTAAAAAAATACAATTATACTTAGAAAAAAAATACATCAAATACATCAAAAAGTTAAATAGCCCAGCCGGCGTGGTTCAGTCGTTGAGCGTCAGCCTATGAACCAGGAGGTCACGGTTTGATTGCTGGTCAGGGCACATGCCCAGTGTGGGGCATGCAGGAGGCAACCAATCCATGATTCTCTCTCATCATGGATGTTTCTATCTCTCTCCCTCTCCCTTCCTGTCTGAAATCAATAAAAATATATACTTTTTAAAAAGGTTAAGTTTTGCTAAGGGGCTATGGGTGTTTTCAACTTTTTGTATGTGTTCATAAATATCTTTCATTACATATTACTTTTAGAGTCTAAAAAGGTGAACTAAAAGAAAAAGAATAACTTCCTGATACAATATTGCTCTTCAGATTGCTTTTTCTACTTAATATATCATGAATATCTTTCCAATACAATAGTACATATAAAGCTACTTTAGTCTTTTTAATAGGTATGCTATTGTCTTTATATGAATTTTACATCATTTAATCAATCCTCTATTGATAAACATTTAAGGTCTTTAAAATGTTTTTCCATTTAAATAATACTGCAACAAATCCCTTTACATCTTTTTTAAAATGTTTAAAAAATATTTTTATTATTTTATTTTTTTAAAGAGGGAGGGGGAGAGAGATATAAGACAGATATATTGGTTGATCGCTTCCTATACATGCCCGATCAGGGACGGAACCTGCAACCTAGGTATGGAATCAAACTTGCGACCTTCAGTGCATGGGACAACGCTTCAACCAACTGAGCCACACTGGCCAGGGCCTCTTTACATCTTTACACATATAAAGGAATTTCCAGAAGAGAAATTATTAGGTCAGAGAGTATGCACACTTTTTTGTTAAATTTTATATTGAATTATAACATACAAACAAAAAAGTGTACAAATCAGAAGTGCACAGCTGAAGGATTTTTTTTTTATTTTAATCTTCAGGTATTCAGAGTATGCATTTTATTTTATTTTTTTTTAAAGAATTTTTTAAATATATTTTATTGATATTTTACAGAGAAGAAAGGAGAGGGATAGAGAGTTAGAAACATCGATGAGAGAGAAACATCGATCAGCTGCCTCCTGCACACCTCCCACTGGAGATGTGCCCGCAACCAAGGTACATGCCCTCGACCAGAATCGAACCTGGGACCCTTCAGTCTGCAGGCCGACGCTCTATCCACTGAGCCAAACCGGTTTTGGCCAGAGTATGCATTTTAAACAAAATAATAAAAAACATAGGATAGGTGGGCTAGAGGCCATCAAAAGTAAAGTGTGAGCCCTAACCGGTTGCGGGCACATCCCCAGTGGGGAGTGTGCAGGAGGCAGCTGATCGATGTTTCTCTCTCATCGATGTTTCTGGCTCTCTATCCCTCTCCCTTCCTCTCTGTAAAAGATCAATAAAATATATTTTTTAAAAAATATGTATATATTTATTATTATTATTATTGATTTTAGATAGGGAGAGGGAGAGAGGCATAGAAACATCAATGATGAGAGAGAATCACTTATCGGCTGCCTCCTGCACGCCCTCTTACTGAGGATCAAGCCTGCAACCTGGACATTTGTCCTGACCAGGAATCGAACTGTGACCTCCTGGTCCCGTGGTCGGCAAACTGCACTCACGAGCCACATGCAGCTCTTTGGCCCCTTGAGTGTGGCTCTTCCACAAAATACCACGGCCTGGGCGAGACTATTTTGAAGAAGTGGCATTAGAAGAAGTTTAAGTTTAAAAAATTTGGCTCTCAAAAGAAATTTCAATCATTGGTACTGTTGATATTTGGCTCTGTTGACTAATGAGTTTGCCGACCACTGTACCTGGTCCATGGGTCAATACTCAATCACTGAACCACACTGGCTGTATTTTTTTTCTCCTTTCTTCAACAGGTGGAGTCTATTTCCTTACTCCTTGAATCTGGGCTGGCCCTGTGACTTGATTGATCAAAAGAATGCAGTGGATTGCTTTAACCCAGAGGTTGGCAAACTCATTAGTCAACAGAGCGGGCAAACTGTGGCTCGCAAGCCGCATGTGGCTTGTGAGCCGCAGTTTGCCGACCACTGCCCTAACCAGTTTGGCTCAGTTGATAGAGCATCGGCCTGCGGACTCAAGGGTCCTGGGTTCGATTCCAGTCAATGGCATGTACCTTGGTTGCAGGCACATCCCCCCAGTGGGGCGTGTGCAGGAGGCAGCTGATTGATGTTTCTCTCTCATCGATGTTTCTAACTCTCTCTCCCTCTCCCTTCCTCTCTGTAAAAAAATCAATATGTTAAAAAAAAAAAAAAAGAATGCAGTGAAATTTAGTGTGTCATTTCTAAGGCTAGGCCTTGTGTGATTCTGCCTGTTTTCTTGGAATTCTGTCAATAGCCATGAGAACCAATCCAGGCTACTCTGTTGGATGATGGGAGATCTCGGGAAACAGAGATAAACGGTACCAGCTGAGGGCCATCCAAGACCAGCCAGACCCCAGACAATCTGAAGCTGACCTAAACTTAGGAGACTAGCCCAGACCAGAACTACCCAGCTGAGCCTAATCCAAAGTGCTGAACTGCAGAATTGTAAAATAATAAATAATTATTGTTTTAAGCCACTAAGTATTAGCCTGGTTTATTTTGTAGCAAAAGCTAACTGATCAGCCCTAGCTGGTTTGGCTTAGTGGATAGAGGGTTGGCCTGCGGACTAAAGGGTCCCAGGTTCGATTTTGGTCAAGGGCTAAATGCCTGAGTTGTGGGCTTGATCCTCAGTAGAGGGCGTGTAGGAGGCAGCCAATCAATGATTCTCTCTCCTCCTTGATATTTCTATTTCCTCTCTCCCTCTCTTTTCCTCTCTGAAATCAATAAAAATATATATGAAAAAAGAAAAAATATTTTTATTGATTTCAGAGAGGAAGGGAGAGGGCGAGAAACATCAAGGATGAGAATCATTGATCGGCTGCCTCCTGCATGCCCCCTACTGGGGACCTTGCTGCAATCCAGGCATGTGTCCTTGGCCGGAATCAAACCTGAGACCCTTCAGTATGCAGGTCAACACTCTATCCACTGAGCCAAACCAGCTAGGGCTAGAGTAATTTTTTTAAGTTCCTAGGATTATTACTACCCACAGCTCACACTTTACTTTTGATGACCTCTAGCCCATCTATCCTATGTTTTTTATTATTTTGTTTAAAATGCATACTCTGGATACCTGCTGTGCGTCAAGCAGGGCTGGGTATTGGAAATACAATGAGCAGTCTCAGTCTTGTGACAGACACATGCACAAGTAATTTCAGTTTAGTGTGATGTTATAACTATAAACACACTGCCAATAGGGGATATGGGCCAGGTAATACAAGTTAGAGTGTCATCAGGCTGGTATTTGAAGGTGAGGGAGAAGGTGAGCCAGAAAGAGGTTTAGACTGTACAAAAGCCTGAAGGGGAGAGTAGGTGAGTCAGGTAAATAAAAAGACAAGAAATTCTGTATGGCTAGAGTCCAGAGTACAGGAGGGAGAGTGAGGAGAGGTGAGGCTGGATAGAGAAACTGGAACTTGAATATAAAGAGCTCTGTATCCCTTTGGGAGAATCTACCTAATACATATTATAGGAAGCTCACTAGGGCTTCAATTTGTCAGAAAAATTAGAGGGGGATAAAACTAGAGATAGGGGAACAGTTATGGTATTCAACAGTTGTTGAGATCATCCAGATGAGAGACACATCAATTGGTTGCCTCCTGCACATCCCCCAACCTGGGGCCAGGGATTGAGCCTGCAACCGAGGTAGATACCCCTGACCAGAATCGAACCTGGGACCCTTGTGTCTGAGAGCCGATGCTCTATCCACTGAGCCAAACTGGCTAGGGCGACCTGACATTTTATATATATATGTTTATTATCAACATAAAAAAAAGGCAGAGCCCTAACCGGTTTGGCTCAGTGGATAGAGCGTCGGGCCTGCGGACTGAAAGGTCCCAAGTTCGATTCCAGTCAAGGGCATGTACCTTGGTTGTGGGCACATCCCCAGTAGGGGGTGTGCAGGCGGCAGCTAATAGATGTTTCTCATCGATGATTCTAACTCTCTATTCCTCTCCCTTCCTCTCTGTAAAAAAAAAATCAATAAAATATATTTTTTTTAAAAAAAAGGAAGAATAGAAGGTGGCTGATTGTTGAGGAATTTAGGAACTAGAAGGTTCCTTGAGATGGAGGAATTGGGCTTTGGGAAAACAGTGACAGAACTGAAGACTAGAAGTTAATGGTCAGAAAATAAGATGTTTAAGATTCCAAGTATGCAACAGTGCTAGACAATGGAGCTGAGATGCTCAAAAAAATGAGGCCAAGCTGACAGATGGGTCACCCCAGATGAGAGCAGATATTGGGTAAAGAAACACTGTGAACCAGATGTCAAAATCCTATATAATAAAAGACTAATATACAAATTGTCCCCTCAACTGGGAGTTCAACCGGGAGTTCGACCAGGGGGTGGGGCCGGCCAACCGCCCGCAGCCCCTCCCCCTGCCCAGCCTGATCAGCCCCAATCAGGTGGGCCAAACCACATCCATACACAAATTCGTACACCAGCCTCTAGTCTTTAATAAATGAGATGAAGATTGGTTGATAACTACAGAGGGTAGGGAGCCTGACAGGATAGATGGCATGAGCTACAAAGATGGAGTAGAGTCCAAAAATGAGGGTATGTATGGTCAGGGAAGAGAAGACTCAGAACAGCTTGAAGATGCCAGTAACAAAATGAGACTCGGGGCAATTATCAAAGATGACAGGAATGTGAGCTATGGAATGAGCTGGTTGGCCCCAACTGTCCTGGTATGGATTATTTATGCTTCAGAAGGGAATTAATTCCACTGGAGGAAAGAGCAATAGCCCTGCAGCAGTGCTTCTCAGAAGGACAGGCCAGGAATAAAGTTGCCAGATTTAGCAAATGGAAATACAGAATGTCCAGTTAAATTTCAATTTCAGGTATTACATGGGACATGCTTATACTAAAAAAAAAATGGTTATCTGAGGTGCATAATGCAACTTACTGATTTCTACAAAGCTTTGGCATCGTGTGGTCCTAACAACCTGCTAGTTGGTTAACATCTCACCTCCCCAATTCAACTTCCTATATAAGTCAGAGTAGGCTAACTGTTGTTAATCTTAAGACCTTAAAACATAAAATGGTTGAACAGAAGTTTATTTTTTGCTAACTAAATCAGAGGCCCTTCTCCATGCAGTCATTTAGGGCTCTAGTGGATGAAGGCCCTGCCCTGGGTGTCATCTTTATTCCAGCCAGATGGAAAGAAAGAGCATGTAGAAGCACCTACGGAATGTTTCTATAGGCCAGGCCTGAGAGTGGCATAGACATTCTGCACAATCCACTGGCTGAACTCAGTCACATAGCAAGGGGGCCTGGGAAATATAGTCGAGCAGTGTGCACAGGACCAAGACAACAGGGAATTGAGTGAGCAATCTCTGCCACATCCTTTATGACATCTATCTGTGGGTTCCATAAGGTTCAAAAGACTCTGTATCAATAACCTTTGCTTTAGAACAGACACACATTAACACACACACACCACATCCTAATTGCTACAGAAAATGTGATTAAGAATAGAATTAGCCCTAGCTGGTTTGGCTCAGTGGATAGAGCGTCAGCCTGGGGACTGAAGGGTCCCGGGTTCAATTCCAGTCAAGGGCACATTCCCCGGGTTGTGGGCTTGATCCCCAGCAGGGGACGTGCAGGAGGCAGCCAATCAATGATTCTCTCTCAACATTGATGTTTCTCTCTCTCTCTCCCTTCCTCTCTGAAATCAATAAAATTAAAAAACAGAAATAAAGATCATAACAGTCATTCCTTTTGTTCTAGGTATTGCACGTTTTTTGATAGCTAAAGATGGTACCCATCAAATAGATCTCATTAAAAGGAATAGGAAAAGTCCATTCTGTTGTTCCAATTTTAGCTGCTAGCCCATTGAGTTGTTGTTTTATCTTTCCATTACCACAAATAAAATTTACCACAAATCATTCCAAAATAAATGTTTCCCCTCAGTTTTTGCTTATGTGTCAGTCGCCATGACAACAACAAAAAAAGATTGCCCTTGATCATATGCAGAGTTTGCTAAGGAACAAGAAGTAACTAGCTAGTTCAGTCATAAACCTAGCCCCACAGGCATGCCTAACAAGGGAAATGAGAAACTGGGGCAATTTTGTATTCAAAGAAAAAGTGAAAGTAGAGGAAGGACTTGATTCTAGTGGGAGAAAAGATGTGGCCAAAAATTTTAAATAAACCACTTCCTCTTGTTACATTCTTTTTTTGGGAATGGAATCTGGGTTTCTCCTTTTTCTTGTTATATCACGAGACTCCTAAAAGAATTTGGGCCCAAGACTCAGGCCAATTCTCTTTGCTTCCAACCTACCTTGACATTAGGATGGGTCATGCCCTTCACCATAATGCAGAGAGAGAATGCACAAGGACCTTGCTCCTGTTGGTTGCCTTCTTGACTTGCTGCCTCTGAAATCTATATTATGAAAGACCTAAATAATAACAGGATGAGTAATTACTTTGAATAGTGTGTAGGATATATTAAGCTACTTTCATTACAATTGGCATTTTAGGTCATGGAATTCAGCTAAAGTTAGAAATTAAAAATAAAATCCAAGTGAATAATCTTCATTGTTGGAATATAGCTCCCTTCTAAGTAATCCAGACACCTCCCCTTCTATGGAAAAGGAAAAGGGACATGGCCACAGGGAAGCACCTAAATCCTTGAGAGTGGGCTTTGAAAAGCATCTCAGTTTCTGCAATGGAAGGGCCTTTCTAATTGGGTTTTCCTCTGACCAATATTAAAATGAACCTACACTCACTCAGGCAGGGAAGCTCAGCTGGTTAGTGTCATTCCTATGCACCAAGGTTGCCGGTTTGATTTCCAGTCAGAGCACATTCAAGAATCAACTAATGAATGCATAAATAAGTGGAACAAATCTCTCTGTCTCTCTCTCCCTTCTCCACTCTCTAAATCAATAAAATAAAATAAAATAAACCTACACTCTTTAAGCATACACAGGACCAAGGATGCAGGATGGGGAATGGGGAGGAGGGAGCAGCTGAGAGGTAACCAGCTAGGTCCCTGTTACTATCCAGCATTCAGTCCTGAGGAAAACATTGATTTAGCAAATATGTATTGTCTATTGCAAGCCAGGTTCTGTGCTGGGCTCTGGAGATGTGATGATGACCAAATCAGATGTAGCTCCTGTCCTGCTGGAGCTGATTTTACAGTCTGAGAAGATGGAATGTGATCATCAGAGAAATATATAATTACAATCTGAGAGGAGTGCTATGAAGGCAAATGATGTAATGATTTTAAATGGGATTTGGGGCTTCAAGGAAGATATCTCTGCAGGAGGGACATTTAAACCGGAATCAAGAGATAAGTAAAAATTGTGGGAGGGAAGGTTCTTAGAATGTGGAAGGGCTTGCCCATCTGAGAAGCTAAAAGGAAAGCCTGCCAGCAGCACGGAGGTCTAGATAGATGGCAGAAAGGCCATCACTTCTTTGTAGGCCATCCTCTGGAATGCAGATTATGATTAAGAGGAAACCATTAGAAAGCTTTTTTTAAAAAATTGATTTCAGAGAGGGAGAGAAACATCAATGAATCATTGATCAGCTGCCTCCTGTACGCCCGCCCACAGGCATGTGCCCTTGACCAGAAACCAACCTGGGAACCTTCAGACGACAGGCCAACCCTCTACCACTGAGCCAAACTGGCTAGAGCCCATTAGAAAGCTTTTTAAGCAAGAAAGTTCATGATCAAGTTTATCTCGTGGGAAGATCATCCTGGTTGCTTTGTTATGAGCAGATTGGGGAAAGTGAACAAAGAGGAAGGTTTATTGTAGAGGTCCACAGGAGAGATGGTAGCTACTTGGGTGGTAGTGGTGAAGATCTACAAATATGAAATAGGGAATATTTTGGAGGTGGAGCTGACTGGACTTGGTGATGAATTGGTTGTAGGAGGAGAGGGATGTCTATAAATGGGCTGCCAACTTTAACATTAAGCACAATAATCAAAGCTAATGTTTACTTAATACCAGGTATAATTAGGCAACAAACAGGGACATTCAGTTGAGGTAGCAAGAGGGGCTATAATTCACACCACACTCTTGTCTGCACGTTTCAAGCTGTGGGGTTGGCAAGGGCTGTGTCCACACAGAAGGGTGCCTTTTTTCTACTGGTTACTCACAAAATGGTGCAGCCTATTCACCAAGCTTTGTGACCTTGACCACAACACTTACATTCAGAAAGCCACCAGGGGCCCCAGTCATGGTTATGGATATGGTTTTTGTCCTGATACTTGTAGAATGCAAGATTCACAAAGGCAGTCTATTCCACGGGAGCTACCACACAGAACTACTGTAATCTGATCAAAATTTTTAATAATTGAAGCACCCACACCCTAACTGGTTTGGCTCAGTGGATAGAGCGTCGGCCTGCAGACTCAAGGGTCCGGGTTTGGTTCCGGCCAAGGGCATGTACCTTGGTTGCAGGCACCTACCCAGTGGGGAGTGTGCAGGAGGCAGCTGATCGATGTTTCTCTCTCATCGATGTTTCTAACTCTCTATCCTTCTCCCTTCCTCTCTGTTAAAAATCAATAAAATATATATATATATTTTTTTTTTAAATATATTTTATTGATTTTTTACAGAGAGGAAGAGAGGGATAGAGAGTTAGAAACATCGATGACAGAGAGACATCGATCAGCTGCCTCCTGCACGCCCCCTACTGGGGATGTGCCCGCAACCCAGGTACATGCCCTTGACCGGAATCGAACCTGGGACCCTTCAGTCCGTAGGCCGACGCTCTATCCACTCAATAAAATATATATATTTTTAAATATATTTTATTGATTTTTTTACAGAGAGGGAGAGGGAGAGAGAGTTAGAAACATCGATGAGAGAGAAACATCCATCAGCTGCCTCCTGCACACCTCCCACTGGGGATGTGCCCGCAACCAAGGTACATGCCCTTGACTGGAATCGAACCTGGGACCCTTCAGTCCGCAGGCCGACGCTCTATCCACTGAGCCAAACCAGTTAGGGCTAAAATATATTTTTAAAAAAGTAATAATTGAAGCACCCACATAGCCAACAAAATATGGAGTCAACCACCCCCTCCCCTTTGGTGATAATGGATAAAAGGGTAACTCCTTTCTGTGGCAGTAGGTATTCTTGAATTCATATGATGCTTTCTTAAAACAAATTACAAAATGATGAGGTTAAAACTGCTGTCACCCCAGTGTTGGTAAGCTCTGGACACTGTGGCAACACAGTCAAGGCATTGTTAAAGAGCCCCCAGCTATAAAGGGCTCATGGGAACCCATAGTTAGGCCTGAAGCCTAGAATACGCAAAGGAACCTGCACAAAAAGGCAGAGTGCATTGTACAAAACACTAGGGTGTTTCCAACTAGCAGTTATTACTCTTATGTAGTAGCAAATTCATTTTCACTCTCAGAATATACTTCCCAAGCATAAAGGAAAAAGGAGGGAATGGTCTGTGACCTCACTTGTGCTCCACTTTCCTAGTTTCCTGCTGGTACTCAACCTTGGAGAAGCCCATATACTCCACCACCAGCTTGAAATGAGGCTAGAAACTCCATTAAGTTCTAAAGCGAACAGGAGGCTTTGAACTGGTCAGCCTCCACATGGCTAATCACTCCTTCCCACTCGCAAAAGACAAAAATGTCTATACTCTCTCCCATTTGAAGTGGGAAGACAAAAAAGGTCTGCCCAAGCCAGTTAACTTTTGAACATCTAGTCAATATTTGAGTGCCCACTTTGCTAGGGTTCAATTAAGGTCTAAAATCTAAGTAAACCAGGCCAACCACAAATATTGGAGGCAACCCCTTGACAAAAAGCAAGCCTAGCAGCTCATTTATTTCTGCTTGCTTTTGTTCTGTATTCATAGACGATCCACAAACACTGCTTTCCTTTCTTTTTGAACCTCACCTCTTCTTTAAAAACGTATTTTTATTGATTTTCAGAGAGGGAGAGGGAAATATTGATGTGAGAGTGAAATATTGACCAGCTGCCTCCTGCACACTCCCCACCGTGGATTGAGCCTGAAACCCTGGCATGTGCCCTTGACCGGAATCGAACGCAGGACCCTTCAGTTCGCAGGCTAACACTATCCACTGAGCCAAACCAGCTAGGGCTGAATCTCGCTTCTTGATAACTAGTTCTTTTATGCCCCCTCACCTTATTTCCCCATTTCTTTTTCTTCAGGATATGTGTGGCAGCCAAGCTCCAAACTCTTACCCTCCTCCTGGCAAACTTAGAACTATTTTAATGTTTTCTTTTATGGAAGGGCCTCTTCTCTCTTCATATCTGTAAGAGGAACAGAACTTAATCTGAAGATCAGGGTCACAAAATATAAGAGCTGGTATGAGCACTCCAGGCTATGTAAAGGAACCCAACACTCAACATATTTTTTAAAACAAGATTTTGGTAGTTTATTTTTTTTGACAAAACATTGAAACATTCTTAAATCACCTTGCAGTTAAGCTTGTGTATGCCAAAGTTGACTCTCTTTGGTGTAGGTTCCTTTATTTAACTCTGGGTTAACACTCTGCTATCTATAGCAATAACTGTATGTGTTCTGTGTCCGAGGCAGAACACAGTATAAGTAACTGGCAAAGACTATCCTTTTCATTTTAAAACTTCAGCACCCATACACAATATAAAACTATTTTAGAGTATTATATCAATTTTAGGTATATGTATTCACACACTGTGTGTTTATAATTATCTACCCTGAAAATGTGCTACTTAAATAAAAATGTCTGGATATTTACACTAACATTCTAAAAACCTATTGTAGAACATCCAAACCTTCTTTTCTTTATACCCACATATAAACCATTGATGTTCTCTGTCCAGGTCATTCCAAATTTCCAATCTTTATATAATAATCTTCTTACATTCCCCTCAAATCAGTATTTCATGACTTTTGGAGACCCTTTAAAACATCACCAGTGATTAATCCCAGCTTTAATGAGTATCCACGGAACAATTATTTCTCAATACATGATTGTAGGCTGAGTGCACACACCTCTTATTCCCTAAGCATAACAGATTTAGCTCTTTTGTGAAAAATATTCAAACATTACTTTCTTCAAAAGATCACCAAGCCAAATATTTGGCCATATTTTTATTTACTACATATACTATAAACATATACAATACATGCTACAAAAAACATTTTTTCAAAATCTTACTGTCAAGAAAGTGTATAGTGTTATAATACAATGGCACATGTTCGTATTTTTATTTCAAATTGGTTTGCTTGTCACCCATTTCAAACCATTAATAATGAAATGTTACTTAAGGATAATTAAAAATTATCTATTTGCATTATTAACAATAAACAATTCCAACAAATTAATAAGAATTAACCATGTCAAATATTAGTATCCAAAAATTGGGCTTTTGCAGAAATGATTATATTATATAAAATATAGCAGCCAATTTCAGTTTACTTTGCTTTGTGACAATGTACATATGCAATTGAATAGGATTCTAGTATTTGTTTTTGGAAGATATTTTTAAGAAGTCCTTTGATTTCTCAAGGTCCAACAACTACCACATCCAGCCAAATCCAACCCAACAGTTCATATAATGGCTTTGGACAAGCCATCATTGAGAAATTATTATGGGTAGAGGTGCATGTTGCACTAATATTCCATAAGATGAAAAAGAGACATTACAAGCCAATATCATAATGTCAAAGGCAAAAGAAAATACAAATATTCAAAGCAGTTGTGACAAGGTTTCTCTACAAATATTTTAGATGTCATACTTTCAGAAAAACAAGACTTAATGTGTACTTATTTGGATTTTACAGTATCTATGCTCTAAATGAAAATTTAACAGGTGGAATTAAGTCTAGTATTGCAAATTTGTTCATTCAACATTGAGCACCCACTGTGTGCATAGCACTATGCTAGCATTTAAAAAGTCGAGTATTGATGTCTTTATCAAGCATTACCTTAGTGTGAGGTAAAAATACATTAAATTAGCGTCAATGCATTAGTTTACTTGTGGTAATGTATGTAATCCTGTGCCAGTTGGCTTCCCTGCGCCATATAATGAGCTTCTGCATTCCTCTCATTCACTCACACAAACATCTACACATCAACTGTGCCAGACATTGTGCTAGTCACTGGGATATCATGATTTGGTGCATGCCAAAAAATGCAAATTAATCATTACCTACGCAAAAGAATTAGAAAGATACGTTTTTTTCCTAAAATGAGGCCCTAAGCAAAATATAGTGTGTTTCTATTGGTTGTATCATACCATATACTAGTTAGTGCCTTCCTAGACTGGAAGCTAGCTTTGAAAGTTTCATATTATAGTCTATATAGCCTAGATCATTTTTGGTCTCAGAAATCTATTTTTTGGAGCACCTGACCCCATATAAACCATTCTGTACTTAAAAGGATTTGTAAACTAAACTTCAACATAAAGACCCAAAACTGAAAGCAGTTTATAATATAATGTACTTCATGCACTATTCTGGCAATGTGAAATGAATAATACCTAAGTAATTCATGATTGGTTCAAGCATTTTTCAAAGTGCGAAACCTATCCCCAAACTCATGTAATTTTAACTTGACTTATACAAGTTGTACATAAAGCAAAGGGCAGAATTTGGCCACACAACCCTCTATGGAATATTCTAAGTGATTGGTCCTTCCACTCCAAGTAGAAGCTAAGAATTCCAAAGAATCCCCTAATAGGATACTGGCTCTCAGGAGAAATGTCCCTGCTGGATCCCATTAGTCAGGAATCTATTTAGCTTCGATAGCAGTGTGAACCTACTATGACCCCTTGAAGAAAGGCAGAGAGCTGAGTGTGGCTGTCCACTCAGTGAATCCAATACTGGCTTAAAGCTATGCACTGAATAAAGTGCCCTGCACATCCTGCTTGTCATCTGGAATGAAAATAAACACTTTTCACGAGAATTAACCTATCTGCGGAAAAGGATGACAAGGGCTCAAAGAATCCCAAGAAAAAGTATGAAGCATTGACTTAGAAGGAAGAAAATGCCTTTAGTAGTGTCCTCAGAAATCTTAGGATTTGAACTGTCAGAATGAGTCATACAATGGTCATGTTCTATAAATGAAAAAGCAATCCCACTGGGTATAATTCACATGGTACATGATTACTTTCTGGGGGTGAAAGGGAACAGTCTATTGCCATTTGATAGGATGGTTTCAGAAGGAAAAA
This sequence comes from Plecotus auritus, assembly GCF_963455305.1. Taxonomy (NCBI): domain Eukaryota; kingdom Metazoa; phylum Chordata; class Mammalia; order Chiroptera; family Vespertilionidae; genus Plecotus; species Plecotus auritus. The sequence goes on from NC_137774.1 coordinate 36,476,884, forward strand.
AAACAACCATTGGATAAATCAGGGTAGGTAGTGTGCAACACTTCTCTCCTGTCCATCAGTTTTCCACAGGTTGACTTGCATTGCCTGAGAGAAAGGAGGCAAGATACCTATCTATCCCTCTGATACACTCAGGCATGGCAGCTACCACCTAAAACGTCCAATTCAGAAGTTAACACACAAAGCCCTCCAGTTTTGTACCCTGAACGTGGTAAATGGAACTAGGGATGTAGTAGTTCAGTCTAAAAATGATCACAGGTAACAGAACACGTATATAAACTAGACTGTGTTTGACATCTGTAAAAAAAAAAAAAAAAAAATGTATAGATGGCAACTGAAAAGGAAAAAAATAAAAAAGGATTGTTCCCATCTGTCAGCAAAACTGTTGAGCTATACTCAGCTGAAGTCCTCATCAGGATTCTGTTGATCCAGCAGACGAACATGTGTGAATGGGAAGTGACCTCGTTTGCCATTACACTCCCCTTCCCACTGACCACTGACATTAATCTTCGTAACCTTTACCAGCTCACCGACCTGCAAGAGGAGAATAAGGAGAGCAATTTATTTCCAGTTATGAATGAAAGCTGAAACTCTTAATCTCTGATTAGGCCTACCCTGCCCACGATTGCTCTAGGGCTGACATTACAGAAATGGCTATTTGCTGCCTCCCAAGCCCCAGCCATCAGACTGATTACTTGTGGTTAATGCAGGCAGAAAGAAGTGATGTTAGCAGTGCAGAAAGACACACAGAATACAGAATAGAAAGGATCCTAGAAAACGATACTTTTTGGAAATATCAAGTGTCTTCTGATGAGCAAGCCCAACTAGAGTGACCTACTATTCCTTTTCTTTGTACCCACTATCTTTAGCTTCCAGCCTGCCCCACAAGTTCTGGCCTAGGAAAAGAAATCCATGTCCTCCCCTAACTTCCCACCCCGGTATATAGCAGCAGCACAATCTCCCAACCCACTCTCATACACATATTCTGGCCTATTACTACTTACAGAGCAGAGGGCAATCATAGGAAGCATACTTCACTTGGTCCCAGAAAATGAAGTGTTCCCACCACTTTCCTATCAAGGCAAGGCTTTCCCCATTTGAGCAGATATCGGCCAATATTCCAAATTCCATCAGCTCCCTGCAAAGTCCCTACCTCTTCACCAACCTCACCCTTACCCCACCATATACTGACAGACTTTGTTGCTTCCTCAATGCCACTTGGTACCTGTTCGTTAATAAGGGAACATTAATAAGAGGACATCTTGTTTTTGTTTCTGTTATAAAAAGTTTTCTGTTGCAACATCAGATATAAAATTTTGACAATCTAGGATATACTAGTACCTCTATCCTGCTATGAAACTAAGACAAGGTAAAAAAAAAAAAAAAAAGAACACAAGGGCCCTCGCCGGTTTGGCTCAGTGGATAGAGCGTCGGCCTGCGGACTGAAGGGTCCCAGGTTCGATTCCCGTCAAGGGCACGTACCTTGGTTGCAGGCACATCCCCAGTGGGGGGTGTGCAGGAGTCAGCTAATCGATGTTACTCTCTCATCAATGTTTCTAACTCTATACCTCTCCCTTCCTCTCTGTAAAAAATCAATAAAATATATTTAAAAAAAAAAAAAAAAAGAACACAAGGTCAGTCTGACAAATAGATTCATCCCGTGGCAAAATAATAAACGTTTTGTTTAATATTTGGAGATAAGGCCCCAGATGTCACTGGACTAAATAACTTATAACTATCTTTTGCCCTGGCCAGTGTGGCTCAGTTGGCTGACCTTCATTCTGTGCATCAAAAGGTTGCTGGTTTGATTCCCAGTGAGGGCACATTCTGATTACAGGCTCAATCCTCAGTACAGGGTATGCAGGAGGCAACTGATGGATATTCTACTCTTACATCGATGTTTCTCTCTCTCTAAAAATCAATTTTTTTAAAAAAAGAGAGAGAGCTTATAACTATCTTTTATCAATATCTGAGTTCTGACCATACAAGTGGTTTCTAAGTATAACTGTTCATTTGGTTTTACTAAGTTAATAACTACTATTTATTTAACGTTCATAAAGTATTGTGGAGGGTGTTTTATATTAATTATTTTCTAATCATTGTAATAACCCTATAAGACAGGAACTGTTTTCATATTACAGGTGAAAAAAACTGAGATTTAGAAAAATTACATGATATACACCTTAGGTCAGAGGTCACCAACCGGTGGTCCGCGGACCACTGGTGGTCCATGAGGTCCGAAAGGTTGGCGACCGCTGCCTTAGGTCATACAGCCAGTGGCAGGGCTGGGATCTAAGCCCAGAAGTATCTGGCTCTAAAGCCAATTTATTCTCTTTTTACCATACCAGGAACTTTCCAATTATGCTCCCAGGGCCCTAGGGGTTCTCTAAGAATGTCTGTAGGCCAGCTACTGGCAAAGCCAACTCAGGTCTAGGTCCAGGCCTTCTCTAGAACCAGCTTGATCTCACTCACAAAGGAAACAGCTGCCCTACAAGCCTGTCTGTAATTTCCTAAAGAACTATCTTGAAACCACAGAGGCCTAAAGCTGTTGCGGGAAAAGTAAAAAGAAACCAGGAATATTAAAGACTCTATTTGGGATAAGACAAAAAGGTGAGAAAAAGCAGCAGCTCAGTTTGCTAATACTGTAAAGATTAAGGCTAAATGGTGTAAGGGGAGGAAGGGGAACATACTGCATGCCCATCCTTGCAAGCAGATCTGATCCCTATAGGCTGCCAGCACCAGGGTTCCGTTTATTCCCAGCAATCTTCCAATTCAACATTCCTGACATCTGAGCAGGCCAACTGTGACAAGTAAAGATTTTCTTACAGTTTTTGGGAAGAGGAAGGCCAGACATCAAGGGATAATTTCCTTGCTAGTAAAATTAGTTTGAAAGATTTCTTCCTTTATCCCCAATTCTAATTCTCAGACTTTATCTCACTTGTTACCTTATTTTAAAAACTCTTGCAGTGTTGCAAGAAGGTAGGCACACACAAAAAAGAAAAATAAGCTAGGCACACAGCATCAGTTCCATAACATTTGACTATACCTTAATGAATTTTCCTTGTGCTTGACCTGTCAGCGGCGACCCTTGACTCCCCACCCTTTACACACACACACCACGTTACTAAAATTAATGCCCGTGCTGCTAGCCCCTTGCTACGTTAAAGTCAATTATATCATGTGCAGCACTTCTTTCCTCCATTTTAAATATTTATTTGTATTACCTGTCAAAACACTCATGTCATACTAAGTGCTATTTTTGTAGCTGAACCCAGAATAATACAAGTCCGCCACTTAAGAAAAATATTTGAGCCCTGGCTGGTGTGGCTCAGTTAGTTGGGCGTGGTTCTGTGCATCTAATGGCGGCTGGTTCGATTTCCAGTCAGAGCACATATCTGGCTTTTTGGTTGATCGCGCGCGCGTGTGTGTGTGTGTGTGTGTGCGCGCGTGCGCGCATGCAGGAGGCAGCCTATGTTTCTCTCTCACATCTGTGTTTTTCTCTCTCCCTCTACCTTCCTCGCTCTATAAAAATCAATAAAAATATTTAAAAAGAAAAATATTTGGGGCGATGTGTACGCTCATGTCAAAAATCTAAATGGCCACTCATGTTAGGTTCCCTTCCATATGGAGTCAATGTGGCCAATTTCTTTTTAGTTTGATGACATGCCAGCTAATATCCCTAATTTGTGTCATATCTGAATCCATCATTTTATTGATATTAAGGAACATACACAAGGGATATGAAGGAACATTCTGGAGTGCTGGAAAGGTTTTATACTTTCATCTAGGTGATTATCAGTAGGTGCATATACATGTAAACTGTGAACTGAATACTTATGATTAGTACATTTTACCAAATGATTTCAAATCTAAATAAAAAGGTGTCAAGAAAAGGATGTCTATTATATTTAATTCAGCTTTTCTAGGTGTTTTGTAGAAGATGGTTCTTCAGAGTACATCCTTAAGCCCACCATTCTACTTGATACCAAAATCTAGGCTTTAATACCCCTCTTCTCTGTGTTATACTGTATTTATTTATTTATAAGCAAGATTAGCAGTATTTGATTTTTTAAAAATATGTTTTTACTGATCTTTAGAGAGAGGAAGGGAGAAAGATAGAGAGATAAAAACATCAATGAGAGAGAAACATCGATAGGCTGCCTACTGCACACCCCCCACTAGGCATTGAGCCTGCAACCCAGGCATGTGTCCTGACCAGAATGGAACCAGTAACCTCTTGGTTTCTGGGTTAATGCTCAACCACTGAGCCACACCAACAAGGCATACAGTCTTTATTTTTAGAAATTCAAAGTGCCATCTCAAATCACATCCCCCAGAGCTCTAAGTAAAAGGCAGGTTGAAATGTGGACCAACCCAGTCCCTTGCTGTCAGTACCACAGAACTACACCAGCTTCTTCACAAGTAAGGCAACAAAACCTGCTGGTTTCAAGTTTTAAGCAGTCAACTGAGCTAATTAAGCTATCCATTGTGACCTTGAAGTACAAATACTTTGAGAAAGACCTTAATAAAATTAAATAACCCTTTGTACCATATGGGGTCTTCCTCCTCAAACATTCAAAGCATATGGGGACTCCTGGAGTCAAAAACAATAAACCCCAAAGGCAATATGACTATCCACATGAGGCCCTACTGCTTCAACAGTTTGGAAGAAAGGGTGATTGACACCCTAGGGGGATTAGGTGGGCGTAGTCTAGGAGGGGACAGAGCAGTCTAAGAAAATGGTGCTAAACTTTTTTTGGCTTCTGTAACTTGTTTCCTGAGCCCATTTTTTCTGCAACTCACTTCTACCTCTGTGACTTTCTAAATAAACTTTCTCTTATAATTTGGGAAGAAAAAAAACAACAGAAAATGTTGTTATACTAAAAGCAGTTCTTCAAGTCAGAAACATGACATGTTTCTGAATGCATGCTCCTCTTCCTGTTAGGCAACAATTTACTAAAGCCAAATTCCCGAAGGTCAGACTAGAGAGGATGAGGGGGATGCAGAAGAGTTTGAAGCTTGATATACTATATCAAAGACAAAGAAAGCAAAACTGAACACTTGCCCCAGATATGTTACAATCCCAAGATACAGACCTAGCTGGTTTGGCTAAGTGGATAGAGTGTCAGCCTGCAGACTGAAGGATTCTGGGTTCAATTCTGGTCAATGGCACATGCCTGGGTTGCAGGCTCGATCCCCAGAAGGGGGTGTGCAGGAGACAGCCTATCAATGGTTCTCTCTCATCATTGATGTTTCTCTCTTCCTCTTTGAAACAGGATAGAAGAAAGAGGGACAGTAGACACTTGTCTTAATGAACAATACAGAAATTTAGACTTACAATGCCAGAAAAAGACAAACTAGATACAGCAAGGACATGCCACTCATGTTCTTGTAACTCCCACCTCATTTTTTCTGTTAACAAAGGGGAAATTGGGGTCTTCACTCTTATTTTCCATTTCACAGAGTTCTATGCAGGGAAATGTAGAGTTCAAGTAATCACTGTCAGATATTATCAGGGACCCAAAGCACTTTACAACTTCCCTATCTGTGCCCTGAAGAACAAGCCCAAAACGAAAAATAAAAATAAAATGAAAAAAAAAAAAAAGACTAAGTCCAAGCCTAAGAACACCAGAGAAGCTAGCTCCTTGGTTACTCTGAAATGTTATCATCTATCAAAGGCAAAATGCAAGGCTGAATCAGAGAATGGGAGTTATATAATCAGTACATTTAAAGATATTGTGATGGTTTTGAACAGTCTACAGAGGCATAAAGTAAATTTTAGCACCTGCAATTTACAAGATTCGTTACTACGCCAGCTTCCAAAAAGCCATGAAACAAAAATCTAAGATCAAAATCTTAGCTCAAATCTAAGATAAAAAAATGAAAGCTGCCTCTACACAACTCTGGTGTTATTTCCAGAATTTCTTCTTCAAAACATGCAGCATATCTGCATTGTTTAAAATCTGTCTTAATCAGGATAAATTGGATGGAAAAGATAGAATCTGTCTGATTCAGTTACATTCCCCAGGATACAAGTACCTGACTGACTCACAAATTTATAATATGCAGAGGAATACCCATACTTTGGTTAACTAGAATTAACCTCTTCTTTCCAGACTCTTCGTCTCTACTAGAGAAATCTGGTGGGTGGAAAAGAGGAAGTATCTAATAATTTATATTCCAGTGGGGGACTCTGGTCACAGCAAATATACCATGCAGGGAATATCCATCTGCAAGACAAAGGCAGGTGGTTCTTCAGCACTGTTTTTTTTGTGTGGTTTTATATTGATTTTTTTTTTTTTAAAAAGAGAGGAAGGGAGAGGGAGAGAGAGAGAGAAACATCGATGAGAGAGAAACATCAATCAGCTGCCTCTTGCACACCCCCCACTGGGGATGGGCCCACAACCAAGGTACATGCCCTTGACCGGAATCGAACCTGGGACCCTGGAGTCTGCAGGCCAATGCTCTATCCACTGAGCCAAACCAGTTAGTTGCAGCACTGTTTTTTAATTTACTGTTTTAAAATACAGAAACCTGAGGAATAACCAAGATGGTAGCATAGGTAAACACCTGAAATTGCTGCCTCACACAACCACTTCAAAACTACAACTAAAAGACAAAACGGACATCATCCAGAACCACAGGAAGGCTGGCTGAGTGGAAATTCTACAACTTGAAGGAAAGAGAAAAGCACACTGAGACTCAGAGAAGGTGCGGAAGTAAATTACAGAGGTACGGTGGCATGAGCAAGCGCAGAAAGGGCTGGCAACTGAGGACTCGGTTGTCTTTTTCCATCAGGAGGGAGACACAAGCTCCCGACTGCTCTGAACTCCAGTTCCAGGCGAGACTCGGGACCCAGACTCATACGGGGAGAAACTGGACTGTCTGGCATTGGATGGAACTCGAGGCTTTCTCTCAGAGGTGCTTGCAGCGATCACCAAGGACAAAGAGGGCCTCTTAAGGCAGGGCTGAGGATCAGCCATAGCTGTTTGCTCTGCCCTGTTAATTCCCTGAGACCCTGCCCCACCCAAGCTGTGTGCAGAGGCTTTTGCATATGAATGGCCTGGTCCTTTGCAATCTAAAATTACCTAACAAACTGCAGCTGGGTCAGAGAGACCTAGAACATCCAAAAGAAGGCCCAAGGCCCCACAGCAGCTTGCATTGCTTCACAGCTGGGCCTCATCTGGGCACCTCCAAACCCCAAACAAAGTAAAGGAATCTGCAGATCTCTCCGTAGCTCCTGCTGAGTGGCCTCAGGCAGAGGCTAAATTAGCACCTCCTTGGAGATCCAAGAGCCAGTGTACCCAGGGGTCAGAGTGGGACCATCCAGATTACAACTCCTCAGATCCATAAGGGACACACTCAGGGGGAAGACTCAGTGAGCACCAAAGCCCCACTGAAGCAAGTCTTATCCCATAAGGGAGTCTCCAGCACAGAAGTTCTTGCAGTGTAGACACAACTGATCCTCACAGCCAATTGGCCTGGAGGTCAATTCCTCCCAGTGATACCAACAACAATCAAGGCTTAACTACAACAAGACTGTGCACACAGCCCACAAAGGGGTGCACCAAGAGTGTCCACCTCAGGTAACTGGGGAGGCTGAGTCACTGGGCCCTATAGGACACCTAGCATACAAAGCCACTCTATCAACTTCAGGGAAGCAGCCAAAATGCGGAGACAAAGAAACAGGTCACAAATGACAGAAATGGAGGAAAGCAAACAACTGGATATAGAGTTCAAAACCACAGTTTTAAGGTTTTTCAAGAATTTTCTAGAAAAAGCCAATAAATTTAGTGAGACCCTGAATAATATGAAAAAGGACCAATTAGAAATTAAGCATACACTGACTGAAATAAAGAATAATATACAGAGATCCAACAGCAGACTAGAGGATCACAAGAATCAAGTCAAAGATTTGAAACACAAAAAAGAAAAAATCACCCAACCGGAAAAGAAAAAAGAAAAAAGAATCCAAAAATATGAAGATAGTGTAAGGAGCCTCTGGGACAACTTCAAGCGTACCAACATCTGAATTATTGGGGTGCCAGAAGAAGAGAGAGAGCAAGATACTGAAAACCTATTTGAAGAAATAATGACAGAAAACTTCCCCCACCTGGTGAAAGAAATAGACTTACAAGTCCAGGAAGCTCAGAGAACCCCAAACAAAAGGAACCCAAAGAGGACCACACCAAGACACATCATAATTAAAATGCCAAGAGCAAAAGACAAAGAGAGAATATTAAAAGCAGCACGAGAAAAACAGTTAGCTAGCTACAAGGGAGTACCCATACGATTGTCAGCTGATTTCTCAACAGAAACTATGCAGGCCAGAAGGCAGTGGCAAGAAATATTCAAAGTGATGAATAGCAAGAACCTACAACCAAGATTATTCTACCCAGCAAAGCTATCATTCAGAATTGAAGGGCAGATAAAGAGCTTCACAGATAAGAAAAAGCTAAAGGAGTTCATCACCGCCAAACCAGTATTATATGAAATGCTGAAAGGTATTCTTAAAGAAGAGGAAGAAGAAAAAAGTAAAGATAAAAATTATGAACAACAAATACATATCTATCAACAAGTGAACCTAAAAATCAAGTGAATTAAAAACCTGAGGAACAGAATAATCTGGTGAATATAATAGAATCAGGGGCATAGAAAGGGAGTGGACTGATAATTCTCAGGGGGAAAGGGGTATGGGGGGTTCATGAAGAGACTGGACAAAAATCATACACCTATGGATGAGGACAGTGGGGGGGAGGTAAGGGCAGAAGGTGGGGTGGGAACTGGGCGGAGGGGAGCTATGGGGGGAAAAAGGAGAAACAATTGTAATAATCTGAATAAAGATTTATTAAAATAAAAATAAAAAATAAAAAGAAGAGGAAGAGCCCTGACTGGTTTGGCTCAGTGGATAGAGCGTCGGCCTGCGGACTGAAGGGTCCCAGGTTCGATTCCAGTCAAGGGCATGTACCTTGGTTGCGGGCACATCCCAAGTGGGGGGGTGTGCAGGAGGCAACTGATCGATGTTTCTAACTCTCTATCCCTTTCCCTTCCTCTCTGTAAAAAATCAATAAAATATATTAAAAAAAAAAAAAAAGAAGCCCTAACCGGTTTGGCTCAGTGGATAGAGCGTTGGCCTGCGGACTGAAGGGTCCTAGGTTCGATTCCGATCAAGGGCATGTACCTTGGTTGCGGGCACATACCCAGTGAGGGGTGTGCAGGAGGCAGCTGATCGATGTTCCTCTCTCATCGATGTTTCTAACTCTCTATCCCTCTCCTTTCCTCTCTGTAAAAATCAATAAAATATATATTTAAAAAAAAAAAAGAAGAGGAAGAAAAAGAAAAAGGTAAAGATAAAAATTATGAACAACAAATACATATCTATCAACAAGTGAACCTAAAAATCAAGTGAATAAAAAATCTGATGAACAGAATAAACTGGTGAATATAAATAGAATCAGGGGCATAGAAAGGGAGGGGACTGACAATTCTCAGGGGGAAAGGGCTGTGGGGGGTGGGGGAAGAGACTGAACAAAAATCATACACCTATGGATGAGGACAGTGTGTGGCGGGGTAAGGGCAGAGGGTGGGGGTGTGAACTGGGTGGAGGGGAGATATGGGGCCAAAAAGAGGAACAACTGTAATAATCTGAACAATACAGATTATTTAAAAAAAAACAGCCCTAACCGGTTTGGCTCAGTGGATAGAGCTTCACCCTGTGGACTGAAGGGTCCCAGGTTCGGTTCCCGTCAAGGGCATGTACCTTGGTTGCGTGCACATCCCCAGTAGGGGGTGTGCAGGAGGCAGCTGATCAATGTTTCTCTCTCATCGATGTTTCTAATTCTCTATCCCTCTCCCTTCCTTTCTGTAAAAAAATCAATAAAATATATTTTTAAAAAACAATAAAAAATAAAGCAAAAACAACAAAAAAAGATTCTTTGTCTTTAATTTTTGGCATTTAAAAATAAAATAAAATACAGAAAACCCTTTCTTAAAAAAAAAATCAATCTGTCCTAGCCGGTTTGGCTCAGTGGATAGAACATCAGCCTGTGCGCCGAAGTGTTCCTGATTGCATTCCAGTCAGGGGCATGTACCTCGGTTGCAGGCTCCTTCCTGGCCTGGGCCGTGGTCGGGCAGGTATAGAAGGCAACCAATCGATGTGTTTCTCTCACATCAATATTTCTCTCTATCTTTCCCCCTCTCTCCTACTCTCTCTAAAAATCAATGGAAAGCCCTGGCTGGTTTGGCTCAGTGGATAGAGTGTCCGCCTGGGGACTGAGGGATCCCGGGTTCGATTCCTGTCGAGGGCACATGCCCGGGTTGTGGGCTCAACCCCCAGTGGGGGGCGTGCAGGAGGCAGCCAATCAATGATTCTCTCTCATCACTGATGTTTCTCTCTCCCTCTCCCTTCCTCTCTGAAATTAAAAAAAAAAAAAAAAAAAAAAAAATTAATGGAAAATATCCTTGGGTGAGAATTAAAAATATAATAATCTTAGAGAGTCCCTAATATATAACGAAGATAAAAAGTTACTTTAGCCCTGACTGGTTTGGCTCAGAGGATAGAGCATTGGCCTGCGGACTGAAGGGTCCTGGGTTCGATTCCCGTCAAGGGCACATGCCCAGGTTGCAGGCTTAATCCCCAGTTGGGGGCATGCAGGAGGCAGTGATTCCCTCTCATTGATGTTTCTCTCTCTCCTTCTCCCTTCCTCCTGAAATCAATAAATAATGTATTAAAAAGAAAAAGAATCACAGACTGAATTTGGGTATGGTAGAAAAAGCACCAAGGGTTGATTATATCTCCACTTCCACATCATTTGAACAATCCATTCAATCTATCTAAACATCAGGATATCTAAGGTCCTTTCCAACTATTGAGTTCTATGATGGTAAACTAACACCATGTTTTTAATCACATAAATTGTTTTAAAGGTGTAACTTGGGGTATTTGTTCTAACTCAAAAAAGACCATCTTTAGCAATCAACATATGTGGCTCAAAACCAATATCCAATCAAAAAAGAAAACTTACTAAAATCATAAACTAGTTTTCTACTTAAATCTCTATTTCACTAGATTGTGTTTCACAGCAGGGCAAGCAGCTCAACCATTTTTGAGCACTAAAGCCTCTAATCAAGGCAGGCATCATTAAAACAATTCTGTTTCAGAAAGCAAATGCAGCACTGGCTGGCACCAGTGTCCCATGCACCAAAAGGTAGGTGGTTCGATTCCCAGTCAGAGCACATGCCCAGGTTGCGGGTTTGGCCCCCGGTTGGGTTGCATAGGGAAGGCAGCTGATCAATGTTTCTCTCTCACATCAATTTTTCTCTCTTCCTCTCCCATCATCTCTCTCTAAAAATCAATAAAAACATATTTTTGAAGAAAGAACATGAAAATGGAAGGAAAATTAATGTGATATATATTCTCTCCTGGTGTTAGCTGACTTATCCCATGAGTGCTATTCCCACACTCCAGTCTAGTGCTAACAAAGTCTACAATGACTGTCAAGTGTCACATCTGTTGCCCAGTCAGTGTGGCTCGGTGGTTGAGTGTTGACCTATGAACCAGGAGGTCATGGCTTGATTCCCATCAGAGCACATGCCAGGGTTGCAGGCTGGATCCCCAGTAGAGGGTATGCAGGAGGCAGTCGATCAATGATTCTCCCTCATCATTGATGTTTCTCTCTTTCTCTCCCCATCTCCCTTCCTCTCTGAAATCATTAAAAATATATTTTTTTAAAAAGAGCCACACCTGTCATGTGCACAGCACCATGTTGGATGATCATCTGAATTGAAATAAAAACATGAGGCTAGAAACTTGTTTTCTTCATTCTCCGAACTCTAAGTGGGAAAAAGTGGTGTGGCCTAGACAACATATTTCATTTTTCTTCAAAGCAGGGACACAATACTTTTAAGTCATAACATGATCTCAAAGAATACACACTTCAAAAACACACATTTTCCAGTCAAACCTGTAAGACTCAAGATACACTATCCAAAATGTAAAAGAAAAATTTCAAATCCAGTAATATCAGAGACTAGTACAAATAAATTCTGGCTTATTCTGTGGGTTAACACTCCCCCATTTAGACACAGGGCAGCTCTTACTCTTTAGTGTATGAACATGACCAAAGAAAACAAAATTTAGAGAAGATGTCAGTTTATAAGAATACACGTTTGCTCCTTCTCAGCTAATATGTGCTTATAACTACAGCCTGTGCTTATGAAAGCTACTTCCTTATACTCAAGTTATAATATCAGGAGGCTCTGAAAGATGGGATAGCATGCCACTCCTGTACAAGCTTTTATACTGAACCACTAGCTCTGCATAACTCAGAAAGGGGGAGATGTAAAGGGGGAGGTAGGGAGAAAGGGAAAGGGAGGGAGGAAAGAGACAAAGCTGTGAATGCTAAAGAGAGGAATAAACACAATGGTTGGCCAGAGAAGAGGGGCTACCAAGGATAACTATTTATCAGTAAAAGGTAATTTATTCCTCAAGAGGAACTAGCTTTTTGCCTGCAAAATGCATTATACAACAAAGACCAAGTAAACCTGCTGCTCCTTGGAATTAATATTTGAGTATATCTCTTCACATCTGTACTACACTTTACTTTTCCTCCTGAATTATTACTTGAACACAATCAATCAACAGTAAGAATCCCCATGCCCCAAAAGTAAAAACATGAAGTTTCTGTGGAAAAATTCCATGTAAGTGCTGACAGGAACCACTTATTATTACTCAAATCTTTGTAAGCCCACCTTATTTCAGACGATAAAAAGAAAGGAAGGAACAGGTTAGAATATAGATGAGAAATAATATTTTAGGTTAATTCCTGTGAATTCAGGTGGTGTTATTGACCAAAGTATGTTTAGTAGACCAATCAGAACATTCAGTTATACAGTTTTAAGCTTATTCATTCCAAAATAGGTTTTCTATAAAAAAAGAGAAAACCCAATTAAATGCCCAAATCAGTACTTAATGGTTCAACATCTACAACATCACAATGCTGGAGCTTGTATTCAGCATTCCTACAAAGCTCTAAGAGGTCTAAAAGGGAGATCCTATAGCAGATCTCTTCTTTCTATATTTTGCACATTATGTACCTCCAAAGCCAAGGCTGTCTTGTCGTAGGCATTAGGGACTCGCTTCTGGATTACCCTGGCATAAATGGGCCCATTCTGGAGGTTAGGGAGCGGAGTGTTGACGCTGGGTTGGGCATAGGGCCCAGGCTCCGGCCCACCCAGTGGCTGTGGGTGGGAACCCTCCTGGTTACCTCCAATCATAGCCGATACTGAGGCGGGGCCAGGTCTATACTTCTCCACGTAAGGGACTGGAATCATCCCCCTCTTGCCTTCCATGTCCTCTGCATTCCACCACTGCTCTTCAGGCTTATCCCGGATTTTCAGGATGTCTCCTTTCTTAAAGGGAAGATCTTCTTCATCATTCCCATTAAAGTCAAAGAGGGCTCGCACATACTCTGTCTCCTCCTGCCTGAGATTCACTCCACTACCCTGCCTGGATCTGGAAACTGGTTCTATCAACGTTGTAGTGTCCAAATAGTGTATTTTGTAGAATTCCAGTAAAGCAGGCAATGAATCAAACTCTTGATCTCCTATTCGGAGCCTGGAGGGACTCACCCCTGGAAAAAAATAGAGCAGGGTATTATTTAAAGATGTATTACACTGGTGATAAAAACACAGATTTTAAATATTTCCCACACACATTTAGTCAATATTTTATTAGAAAGAAAAATAAATACTGTCTAAAAAATAACCCCTTCTCTTCATAGCAAACAAATCATATTTTGTAGCTGAAACATTCCCTGGGAAAAAAGATTCCCACCACCACCTGCAGCAGAGAAGGAACAGATCATGGTAGACCAAGCCTCTCAGGACAGGCTCTCATACTGGATCAAAGACAGCAACATGGAGACCTATTGTTCATTCTCCCATAATGTTATTATCCCATTTACACAATAGCACAATGTTCAAGGTTTTGTTGCAATATTTTCTTCAACCTCAGGGAATGTAGCAAGCTCTCCTTTCTCATAGGTCCCAGCAGCTATTCTAGGAAGAGGTGGGGAGAACTTGGTATTTATCTACACTAAACTCATACATTTGTTCTCTTCACATCTAAAATGTACAATTTGAAAGAGAAACAGTTTTAAGATTGATTGCTGCCCTAACAGGTTTGGCTCATTGGCTCAGCGGATAGAGCTTCGGCCTGCAGACTCAAGGATCCCAGGTTTGATTCCGGTCAAGGGCATGTACCTTGGTTGCGGGCACATCCCCAGTAGGAGGTGTGCAGGAGGCAGCTGATTGATGTCTCTCTCTCCCTCTCCCTTCCTCTCAGTAAAAAAAAAATCAATTATATTTTTTTAAAAGAAAAAAAGACTGATTGCTGAGATGTCCGGGTAAGTCAGTTGGTTAGTGTTGTCTGCAGAACTGATTCCAGGTCAGGACAACAGAGAAGAATCAACCAATGAGCCCTAGCCACTTTGGCTCAGTGGACAGAGCATAGGCCCTCGGACTGAAGGGTCCTGGGTTCCATTCAAGTCAAGGGCACGTACCTTGGTTGCAGGCTTGATCTGAGGCCTTGGTCGGGACATGTGAGGGAGGCAACCAATCGATGTGTTTCTCACTTGGATGTTTCTTCCTGTTTCTCCCCCTCCCTTCCACTCTCTCTAAAAATCAATGGAAAAAAATATCCTCAGGTGAGGATTAATGAAAGTAAACAAATGAATAAATAAAAATCCCTTTTAAAAAATCAACCAATGAATGCATGGATGGGTGGAACAATGAACCATTATTTCTCTCTCTCTTCTTTCCTCTCTAAAATCAATTTTTTTAAGAAACTGATTGCTGATATCAATGTCATTTATGATAGCCAAAAAAAAGCTTTATTTGGCAAAAAAAAAAAAAGGAGTCTAAACAAAAACTAAGAAACTGCCTAAAAATCAATACCTAAGGGGCCTTTGCTTAAATATAACATGGAAACTGGATTGTTCCCTTGGAAGAAACAGGTCATAAAAAAGGTAAACAAGGATGCTTGGAGGGGGGAGGGAGATAAAGAGATGTTAAAATCCTCAACCTCTGATGACACACTGAGGATCCAAGACAAAGGACATATTAGAAATGCTTAAAATTTGCAATATGCAAAGGTGTGTGTGGCCTTAGACACAGGGCCTACTTCAGAATGTATTCCCTCTCTATCAAGTTCTAGAATTGAAGAATAAATAAACATATATCAGTTCAAATAAGAAACAGTTTTGTGTGTTTTAATACTCACCTGAGGATATATTTTCACTAAGCTTAGAGAGAGGGAGGGAGAAACATTGATGGATTGCTTTCCACATGTACCCCGGCCAGGAATCCAACCCACAACCCTTCAGTGCATATGACAATGTTCCAATCACTGAGCTACACCAGCCAGGGTGAAAGAGTTTTCTTTTTCTTATTTTAAAATATATTTTTATTGACTTCGAGAGGAAAGAAGAGGGCAAGAGAAACATCAATGATGAGAGAGAATCACTGATAGGCTGCCTCCTGCACACCCCACATTGGGGATTGAGTCCACAACCTTGGCATGTACAGTGACCAGGAATCGAACCGTGACCTGCTGGTTCATAGGCCCATGCTCAACCACTGAGCCACACTGGCTGGGCTTCTTTTTTTCTTAAGATTTTTAGACAGAATGGAAGGGAGGGAGAGAGGGAAACATCCATCAGAGAGGCATATCGATTGGTTGCCTACCACTCTCGCCCGGGCCTAGGATCGAACCTGCAACCGAGATACCTGCCCATGATAGGGAATGGAACCCATGACACTTTGGTCCGAGGGCTGATGCTCTAACCATTGAAGAACCCAGGTAGGGCAGAGAAACAGTTTTCTAATGAGGAATACAATCCTTTAGCTTACACTCTGCTGAGCACCAAAATATCAAATCATCTTTATTAGATTTAAACATTTTAAAAATATATTGATTCCAGAAAGAAAAGGGAAAGAGAAACATCAATTTGTTGTTCCACTTATTTTTAAGTTTTCTTAGTGCAGTTTGGTGGATTATTTTTATTGTGTTGAGATACACATAACAGTTACCATTTTAACCATTAAAAAATTTTTTTATTGATTTTTTTTAGAGGGAGAGGAAGAAACATCAAAGTGAGAAACATCCATCTGTTGCCTTCCATATGCATCCTGACCTGGAATCAAACCTGCAACCTGGGCATGTGCCCTAACCGGGAATTGAAACAGCAATCTTTTGGTGCATGGATGAGCCACACTGACCAGGATCCCATTTTTCTTTTTTTTTTAAGAGAGACAGACAGACATGATTTGTTGTTCCACTTATTTATGCATCCACTGGTTGCTTATTGTATGTACCCTGACTGGAGATCAAACCTGCAACCTTGACTTATCAGGACACTCTAACCAACTGAGCTTACCCAGCCAGGGCACTTGACTGGATTTTTTGCTTTTGGTTTCCTGATAATAGCTCCATAGACGATTGTTTTTTGATTTTTATAATTTCCCATATTCTTCAAGAACATGATTTTTTAAAATTGATCTTACAGAGAGGGAGGGAAGAAGGGAGGGAGGGAAAGAAAGATGGAGGAAGGAAGAAAAATCGGTTGCCTCCCACATGCACCCCAACTAGGGATCAAACCCACAACCTGGGCATGTGCCCTTATCAGGAATCGAACCTGCAACCTTGGTGTACAGGATAAAGTTCCAACCAACAGAGTCACACCAGCCAGGGCAAGAACATGACTTTTAATTGATATAAAGTATTCCCAACGTTTCACTAGTGCAAATGATGCTGTTATTAGCATTTTTGTTCTTATTAATGACTATTTTATTACTTCCTTAGGATACAACAACTTAAAACGCAAATTACTCCCTTAGGATAAACAACTTAAAATGCAACTGTGGGATCAAATGGTAAGAACATTACAGTTTGCCCGGCTGGCTTGGCTCAGGTTGCTGAGCGTTGACCTATGAACCAGGAAGTTGCAGTTCAATTCCCAGTCAGGGCACATACCCAGGTTTTGGGCTCAATCCCGTGAGGGGTGTGTAGGAGGTGGTGGATCAATGACTATCATCCTTGATTTTTCTATCTCCCTCTCCCTTCCTCTCTTGAGATCAATAAAAAATATTTTAAAAAATTAAGGTTTATGTTGCCAAATTGCCCTCCGAAAATTTGCATGATTTTACACTCCCACAGGTGGTTTATATGTTCCCATTTTCCAATGTCCTTATCAAAACTGCATTTTAAAAATCACTGCCAATTTAATAAGAGAAATATTATCTTTTGAAATATCATTAGTTGTTTGCTTTTCACATTTTTTGACTTATTTGTACCTCTTTCGTGAAAGTTACTTAAGTCCTTTTTAAGGAAAATTGGACAATCTACCCTCTCCACTTGTATTAACAATGACCCACCCATCCAAAAGCCATGGCGATTAATGCTGTGAAATAGGAACACTGTGGTAGTCCAGATGTCTAAAATTAATTCACCACTCTAAAAATGAGACCCAATTGTTTTGTTCAATGTTAGAAAATATTTCTTCCAGAATGACCAGAAAAACTACACTTAACATTCTCTACTGGGGAGAGGTGAAAAGACAACCTTTGGAAGTTAGTCAAAAGTCGTCAATACAGAATGAATTCTGATGAGTGCTTTCTCTTTTCATCCAAAAGAATGATAAGACCAATACATAATTTAAAGTTGCACATTTCTTACAAAAGTCCACCTGTGGAATTCATGGCTGCAGGCTAACACAAGTTAATAGCCCACAGTAATGCTGGCTGTCTTACTAAGAGGATGAAATACATGCCCAGACCCAGGACTGTCCATCTATGATAAACACAGGCACTAGCAGAATCTGGACTGCCACAGTAATCACAATAGTTCCAAGTGCAGGACTGGAGACATGATTTGGTTATGAACATACCAGAGCATGGTGGTGGTGCTGCATTCTGGAGTTTCTCATCACTGAAGTAGATCACCAATGAGAAATTACTGCCATTCAAATTGGGCAGGCAAGGAGATGCATGGCTACCTTGCCTATCATCACTAGGCTAATTCAGTGATTCTTCAGGCCAAATGAACTACGTAAGGACAAGGTCAGTTATGAGTTCCAAGGAGACCTACTTAGCACTGCTGGACAAAGAAAGCCTCCAGGGCAGAGTGGTAGGGAGAACCCTCACAACAGCAAAGGGCCCATGGTCTACGAAAATGGTCCTAATAACACCTGGGGAGAAAAGCTCCCTTGCTAGAGTAGAGTAGAGCAACAGCCAAATGGTTTTCACTAGTTGTCTTTTTGGGACAGTAGTTGGCAGACAGTAAGTGCTCAGTAAGTGTGAGATTTTTTTTTTTTAAATCCTCACCTGAGGATACACTTTTATTGATTTTTAGAGGTGGGGGGAGAAAAAAACACGATCCACTGTGTCCCCATCCCCTGTACACCCAGACTGGGGAACACCCTGAAACCCAGGCACGTGCCTTGACCAAGAATCAAACCTGCAACCTTTTGGTGTATGGGACAACGATCCAACCAACTGAGACACTCGGCCAGAACAATAAGTGTTAGAGATATTATTCTTAATGAACATAACTTTAAAGTGAGGGAAAGAAGTTAAATGAAAATCTGTTCCCAGCTTTAAGCTCACAGCATAGCTGGGGATACATAAAAGTATAAGTGTGATTGGTGAGCAAGAAGCAAAGCAGGACGTCTTAGGAAGACATGCTTTTTCACCCCTGTAGCTTTCACTTTCAACTGGAGATGTGTTCTTACAAAAATAAAATTTTGCCCCTAGCTGGTGTTCTCAGTGGTTCAAGCGTCAGCTCATGGACTGAAGGGTCCCAGATTCAATTCTGGTGAAGGACACATACCTTGGTTGCGGGCTTTATCCCTAACCCAGTTGGAGCATGTGTGAGAGGCAACCAATTGATTTCACATCGATGTTTCATTGTTTCTATCCCTCCCTTCCACTGTCTGAAAAATCAATGGAAAAATATCCTCAGGTGAGGAATAACAACAAACCAGGTTCTCAGATACAACAAAATCACAATGAAAAAGCAGCTCTGGCCCTAACCGGTTTGGCTCAGTGGATAGAGCATAGACCTGCGGACTGAAAGGTCCCAGGTTCGATTCCGGTCAAGGGCATGTACCTTGGTTGTGGGCACATCCCCAGGAGGAGCTGTGCAGGAGGCGGCTGATCGATGTTTCTCTCTCATCGATGTTTCTACCTCTCTATTCCTCTCTGTAAAAAATCAATAAAATATATATATATTTTTTAAAAAAGCGGCTCTGGCCACTATTAAATATTTGCAAGGTACCCTTTTAACTCTAAGAAGGAAAGCAACTACTCCCTGTCATCCATTATTATGGCTCCAACTAGAGACCTGGTGCACCAATCAGTGCATGGGTGGGGGCTGGCAGGAGGTTGGCCAGCTGCCCCCCCACACACACCTTCGAACTCCGGGTCAAACTCCCAGTCGGAAGGACAATTTGCATATTAGGTTTTTATTAAATAGGATATTGCACTAGCCCAAGTGAAATTTGTGTGTGTATGTTGTTGATTTTTTTTTCTGGGGGGACAAGGGGGCAGGGTTTAGAACAAATAAGACCACTAAGCCAAGTCCCTTATAAAGATCAGTGTGAGAATTATGAAAAGAAAAACTGGAAGCTCATCTTCCATAAAGGTAGGAAGTTGGTTCAATTAATTTCTTGTTCAAATGCTTCACGGTGTAAACTGGGTCCAATATGTGTGTTTTGTTTTTTTCAGCTTGACAATCCCAGTGGTCACAGAAATGCAAGTTAAGCACCAAGGGAAATCTTTCACATTACCTATAAATTATTTATCTATTCTAATTCCACAGAGAAGTACCTGTTTTTGTGTACTTCCGAAGCAGTTAGATATATGTGAAATCAAGCTTTGTTGGTCCAAACTCCAGAAGAAGGGAAGGGAGGGGAACAGAATATACATAAGTCATAGAAAAGCTCAAACCTCACCACAACTATGTGTCCAGCTCCCTTTCTTTTGTTTTTGTTTTTGTTTTTTTTTGGGGGGGGAGGGTAAGGAAAAGTTTATTGATCAAGAAGATGGGAGAACTAATTCTCAGATCCATCTTAAGAGAGTCTGGAAATCAAGCATCATGTTATTCTCAAGGGGAGGAGGGGGGAGGCAAGGGGTAGGCACTGCCTTAGACTTAGGTAGGCAGGGAAAAGGATGAAGAGCTCAAACTCTCTAAATTCCTTTGTTACGGGTCAACCCCACCTGAGTCCTGACAAAGGGACTGCTCAGCCTCAAGCAGAATTCCTTCATGTAATTAGCATGTCTATAGCTGGAGCACTTAGCAAGGCCAGAGAGAGGGAGCACCTCACGGTTACTTCCCCCTCTATGTTGATCCCTCAATCCTGAGGGGTATAGGGTAACTGGGTTCAGGTTCAAGAGGGAAGATTCACTTGTAGTTTGGAATCTGGTTTGCCTGCCCATTGTGACCCTCTTCTCTGGCTCTTACAATCTCACACATATCTACCTCGATCGCTGAGCCTTAGAGGGGCATTTTGGGTGTTCAATTTTAAAAGTAGAGAACACTGCAACGGCAGAAGCAGCAGGCCAGGATACCTGTACCCTAAGTAATGACAAGGCACTCTGAATCTGTAAGGGTGCCAGTGAGAAAGACTAGATGAAATGACGGGCTGAGAGCTTCATTTTTGCTAGAATGAAGACAGGCAGTGACACTCTAACAGATTCCTGGGTCCTCAGTCCAAACGTCCCTGATGATGTCATCAGATGCTCAAGCAGGCTCTGTGTGGCTTACACAGCATCAGTCACCAAAACAGCCCAAGCATGAGCTGTTGTGCTCTAAGTTTACATTGTGTGGTCTAACTGGAAAGACTGCTGGGGCTCTAGCTGGCTTGGCTCAGTGGATAGAGCGTCAGTCTGCGGACCAAAGGGTCCCGGGTTCGATTCCGGCCAAGGGCACATGCCTGGGTTGTGGGCTCGATCCCCAGTGGGGGGCGTGCAGGAGGCAGCCAATCAATGATTCTCTTTCATCATTGATGTTTCTATCTCTCTCTCCTTCTCCCTTCCTCTCTGAAATCAATAAAGAAATATATATATATTAAAAAAAAAAAAGACTGCTGGGAACCATGTACTAGTAAACAAAGTGATATTCTGTTTTATCAGCCTCCAAAGTCAATCTTCATTTGTTAGATTTCTGGTGACATCCAGAGTTCTGCATGTCTCTCTCAGACATGACATTGCTGTCAAAGCCTCATCAAGTATTTCCAATTGTGTCCCTTCTTACAAATTGAGCCTTGGCTCACAGAGAAACAGCAAACAAAATGGGTAGAGCCCAACATCCTGGCCCTACGGAGGCCCCCAAAATGCAGATGGCTTTGGCCCAAGTGAGAGAAAGCCCTTGATTGAACCTGAACCCAGTTGCCCTATATTCCTCAAGACTGGGGAATCAATAGAAAAGGGGGATCAACAGTGAAATGCTCCCTCTCTGGTGGCCTTCAAGCTAACCACTCCTGCTATATCCAGCTCCTTTCCCTTAGTTATCTTCTTCCAACCACAAACAGACAAAGGCAGGAAATAGAAAGGTGGGAAAGGAAAAGAGATAGATAGTCTAGAGAACAGAACCAAGGACAGGGCTCTCATTGCCAAGACTTGGAAAACCTCACTGACTTGTTCTACATCAAACTTAGGCTGGATTCTGAACATACAGTTTAAACTGACACATTCAGAAATCAAAATCAACACATTATTGCTCTGGTTTCTATACATGCTCAACTTACTACTTTAAAGCATTTTTAGCCCTCGGTTTACATCAGTTTTTATGATACCACTTCCTGAAAGTTTTATGAAGAACACCCAAGAGCTGGGCATGGGTACTACCACAACCTTTTTGATCTCACAGCATCTCCTTTTTCCTTTCCTCTTTCCTAATTCCCACTCCCTCTCTTACCTCTCCTTAGCTTATGGTATTTACAGAGGTTGTTTAAACAACCCCAACTACCTGTCCAACACAAAGGGCTAAAAAGACCACTGACTTCCATTTGTGAAGGTATCTTTAAGAGGTATCAAGATGTATGGTCTCCTAAGCCAGAGGTCGGCAAACTCATTAGTCCACAGAGCCAAATATCAACAGTACAATGATTGAAATTTCTTTTGAGAGCCAAATTTTTTAAACTTAAAACTTCTTCTAACGCCACTTCTCCAAAATAGACTCACCCAAGCCGTGGTATTTTGTGGAAGAGCCACACTCAAGGGGCCAAAGAGCCGCATGTGGCTCGCGAGCCGCAGTTCGCCGACCACTGTCCTAAGCAAATAGAATTTCTATAAATGGATATCAGCATGGTGCTTTGCAGATTCAGAATGATTGCGTTTGATGAATTCTGTCATTTACTAGCTGTATGAGCTGTTTTTTAACATTTCATGGGGCCAAATACCTACCTAATAAAGTTCCTAAAAGTAGCCAGTATATTATGGGTGCTCAACAAAAGAAAATTCATGCCCTGGCCAGGAAACCCAATATACCAAGGTTGCAGATTCGATCTCTGATCAGGGCACATACAAGAAGCAACCAATGAATGCATAAATAAGTTGAACAATAAATCAATGTTTCTCTCGCCCTTCCTCTCTCTAGAATCAATTAAAAAAAAAAAAAATTGTGGGGTTTTTTTGCCCTAACCCGTTTGGCTCAGTGGATAGAGCATCGGCCTGCGAACTGAAAGGTCCCAGGTTCGATTCCAGTCAAGAGCATGTACCTGGGTTGCAGGCACATCCTCAGTAGGATGTGTGCAGGAGGCAGCTGATCAATGTTTCTCATCAATGTTTCTAACTCTCTATCCCTCTCCCTTCCTCTCTGTAAAAAAAAAAAAATCAATGAAAAAAATTTTTTAATTGTTTTTTTTTTTTTAACAAGCCCTGGCCAGTGTGGCTTTTGGTTGAGTGTTTCCCATGCACCTCAAGGTCGCCAGTTCAATTCCTGGTCAGCGAAAATGCCCAGTTGCAGGTTCAATCCCCGGTTAAGGAGGCAACTGATCAATGTTTCCCTCTCACATTAATGTTTCTCTCTCTCCTTCTCTCTTCCCCTCCCTCTAATATATATATGGAAATTCAGCTTAATACGACCCAACCTCTAAATTTCTTTAGAAATTTTCCATTTATCCCCAAATCCAGTCTGCTGTTTCCAAGATTCCACAGAATCTCAAGCTGCTTCTCAAAAAATTCTGTAGTCAAATAAGTTTGAATAAAACCCAGTATCCAATACCTGCCTCTCTTGGAGGGTCGTAATTTCACAAGGGCATAGTAAAGGCTTAGAGAAGTCCTCTAACAAACAACCCTACTTGCTTTTACCAGGGGATCTTTCAGGGGTAAGAACTTTTCCAGAACCACTAAATGGAGGGATACTCTAATGTTAAGGAGTAAAACATGAGGACCAGGTTTGAAAACTGCAAAGATGAGATAAACAAATGAAACAGAGATGCTGAAAGTACAAAGAGGTGGCAGTGGGCAATCAGCAGTCCCACAGGATCTCCAGAAAAGTGGCTTCAGCAGCACAATTACCACCCTGGCTTCTGCCCCCCAATACCCAAAATTAGGCAAGTTTTTATGCTCCCTTCACCCACTACAGTAATAGGTGGGGAGCTCTCAGTTGAGCAGGTAATAGCAGGCACCATTCTATTTCCACATACTGGATCCAAGGTACTTTCACAGCACTATATCCCCCTCCACTCCAGCACATACATCCTAAGACATGCTGTTTCAGCATTGCTCACCAAACCACCATGCATTCTAAGACCCTTTCAAAGCTAAGGTTTCCATTTGTTTCAATTCCTCCCTCGCAACTTCATAGTTATGTTCATAAGATTAACATATCTAATACTTAATTTGTACTTACTATACTCCAACCCCATTTCTAAGCATTTAATACACTAAAACTCATTTAATCCTCCCAACGACCCTATGATGTCCTCTTTCACACATGAAGAACCAAGGCAGAGAAAGTTAAAGAACATGCCCAAAGTTACATTAAGCAGTAAGTGTCAGGTAAGATTCAAACCCAGGCTCTAGATCTCAAGCTTCTAACAACTTTCCCAACTTACACTTACTCAGGTTTGTCAATTATCTACTTGTTAAGGTTAGTAATATCACATTGTTTCAAGAGAAAAAAACTAGCAAATCAATGATTGCAAAGCTTTCCCAAGAAGTATACTTGACAGAGCATGACCCATAGATTTGACCAAGTCCTGCCCTATGGCACTGGAGCACAGCCAGGGCACTCCCAGGCTACAGCCACAACCAGAGTCTACAGGAGTTGAGCACCCAAGTTAAAAATAGGTTCACTGGAAAGGTTGAGAACTCCTGGTCTATTTTATCCCTAAGCCTCTAAAAACTATATCTACGCCATTCCATATAAATTTTACCTGTATCTTATGTCTATAAAATACACTGTATTATCCTAAGCAAAAAGTTCATTTTCCATATTCAATTTGCCAAATAAGGAATTTAAAAGTCTCTTCATCATTGACTTTAGATAGCAAATGAGTACTGTCTGAACACTAAAGCCAATTTTTCTTTTTGCCAATTTCTTCTTGTCATCCTTTCCTTTTGGTCTTTAAACAGAATCTGGGACCCCAAGACAGAGCCAAAAGTGAGCACTGCTGGGATCTCAATAGGAAACTGGCTTTGACAGAAAAGTTTAATAGTGTCAGCTCTCAAGTCAAAATTCCTAGGTTCAAATTCTGGCTCAGTATTTACAAGCTGTATGACCTTGGGCAAGTTACTGACTCTCTGATTCTGTTTCCTCATCCATAAAATGGAAATATTTTAATAAATGGAGATCAGCCCTAACCGGTTTGGCTCAGTGGATAGAGCATCAGCCTGAGGACTCAAGGTTCCCAGGTTCGATTCCGGTCAAGGGCATGTACCTTGGTTTGGGGCACATACCCAGTGGGGGGTGTGCAGGAGGCAGCTGATCGATGTTTCTCTCTCATCAATGTTTCTAACTCTCTATCCCTCTCCCTTCCTCTCTGTAAAAAATCAATAAAATATATTTTAAAAAAATAAATAAATGGAGATCATAGTCTATTCCTTACTAAATTGTTATAGATAGTAAATGAGATGAGGCATATATTAAGTACTCAGCAAAGTACCTGGCACAGAATAGACAGTCAATAAATGTTAGCTATTAATATTGTGTATGTCTTTCTAAAATTCAGAGGTTTCAAAATGAAAAGAGCTTGATGTGGTATAGTGAAAACAAAGATTAAGAATTCTTTACAAAGGGAACTGAATCAATTACCCTACATGGAAAATATAGAGTATATAGCAAAAATTATTACCACAATGTCCATGAATTTTCCACACCCCATCGACAAACTTTGGCAATCTTCACTTTCTCTTTTGTGCCAAGGGATCTGAACACATATATGTTATGAAAAGGTGGAACTCAATATCAAGGTAAGCAGAGATATAAAGTCATAATGCCAAGGTGTGGAGAAAGCTCAAACTAAGAAACCTGCCAGCTGCCATTTCCAAAATGTGCAACCAATAAAACACATACACAAACAAAATATTGAGAATTGAGTCTCAGTGACAGTTTACCGTCATGTCACTGCATGAACAAAAAATCCTAGACACCATGCAGATGGCAAAAAGTAGACTATATCTGGTATAGGGCAAATACATGTCACATTGATATTCCCATTTCATGTTATAATACTATTAAGCCAACCAGACTGAGAAAGACCTAGGATAATTTATAGACTTAATGATCCCACACTCTTTTTGAAACTGCTGTGTATTAACAACAAAGAGACTGACTACCTTGTCTTCCCATTTCTGGCCAGAGTAAATAAATCTAAATTGGGACTATTCTAAAACGTTAAGTCTGCAAAGGCTGAATCAGGAGCT
Source organism: Plecotus auritus (assembly GCF_963455305.1). Classification (NCBI taxonomy): domain Eukaryota; kingdom Metazoa; phylum Chordata; class Mammalia; order Chiroptera; family Vespertilionidae; genus Plecotus; species Plecotus auritus. Next base: position 36,502,807 of record NC_137774.1, read on the forward strand.
TCCTGATTCACTTGAGGCTAGCCTGTATCTAGTCTCAGCTGGTCAGAAGGAAAATGCTTCAATTTGGGAACAATGAGAAGGCACTAGGACTCTTGGTGCTGTCACACAAATAATGATCACCTCAAAATTACTATGTATCCCACAAATCTCAAGTACTAAGTACATAAATCTCCTTCATATTTCCCAACAACTCCAATGGCATGGGTAAGACAGGCATAGCTCAATGATTCTTGACAAGGAAGACCCAGTTCAGATCATTTAAATTCTCAGAGAATCTGCCCAGCAGAGGTCTGTTCCCAGACTCAGGCCACAGCCCCAACTGAGTAAGAAGAGGCCCTGGACCACAAGACTGACAATGTTTAAGCCCAGGAAAAATGAAGTTCCTTTCATTCACTTTCAGAGAAGGGATTGTTTTCATTGGCTTATTTCTGGTTTGTTTCCTGAAAAGTAATGTTCCCTCCACTAAACACTTTGAAAACTAAGACCCCACCCCCACCCCTCCCCCAACTGTGGAGAACAGTTTTCTGGGCACTAAGATCTCTTAGACACAGTCCGCCCGGCATCGACTTACTCTGAGCTGGCCACAAAGGGCTTTCCTTCTATCCCCAAGGCACTGAGCTCACCTCCGCGGAGGAAGAGGACCGTAAAAAGTATTTTGGAAAAATGCCCAAGAAAGGAAAAAGCTGGCCGGTTTCCTGAAGGGTGTCTCCATCCCTCCCGGCCTGTATGTGGTGACTTCCTACCAAAGGCCATCAGTGGAGTATGGCCAAACTCGGCTCTCCAACATTGCAGAAAATGTTTGAAGGCGAAAAAGCCACTTGTAGGATTATCGGATTCATTCTCGACACTGCTGCCAAGTGATGCCCCCGCAGTGCCAACATCCCCCTCAGCGCTTTGTCCCCACGATGCCCGGCCCAGCCCTGGTGCCTGGACCGGCGCTAGCCCCACCCTGGAGCAAAGCAGTTCCCCTTCCCCGGGGCTGTCCTCCCAAGTCACACCCAGAGGCCTGGGTCAGCGGTTCCTCCTCCCCCACGCACGCCCGCGGGTCTGTGGGAACCAGCGCCGGCAGCACTCCGCCCCCTGCCACGGTCACTCCAGCCCTCTGCCCACGTGGGGGTCAGCTCGCGAGGAGCAGCCGGCCAGTCTGGGGAGTTCCGCGGCCCTCACCCCCGCCCGGGCCTCCCGTCCTGTCCGTCCCTCACCGGGCGGAGGCTGGGCGGGCGACGGTGGCACCGGTGGGCGCGGGCCGCTGCTGTTGATGATGTAGTGGGAGACGCGCGAGTTCTCGGAGACGCTGAGCACATAGTCCCCAGGGCTGGTGCTCGAGTCCCGCACCAGGAACACCCCGTGCCGCTGGCCCTGCAACATCGACACCGCATCCTGCCGGCTCAACCGTCCCCAGTACCAGCTACTCCTCTCCTCCGAGTCGAAGTTGCCCGCCATGGCCGCCTCGGTGCCTACACGCAGGGCCGCCGCCGCCGCGCGTGCCCCTCCAGCCCGTCGCCCGCCGCCCAGCGGACCGGCTCGGATCTCAGCCTAACAGCAGCGCCCGAAATGGCGGCGGAGGCCGCGGGCCTCCCGACCGGAAATGACGCGCTCCTTGCCCCAGAGGATGCCGGGAAAGGGACCTCCGCCCGCCATTGGGAGAAGGGCAAAGGACGGGTCGCGCATGCACTGCGCATGCGGCCTCATGGGCGTCGCCGCCTGGCGGGAACCGGGACTGCAGACGATGGAGGGGCAGAGTATAGAATCATGGGCGGGGCCTCAGCCAGCAGTCGGCAGTGGTTTTTATCTGCGCCGTTGACCGCACGTTTCTTCACTCCACCAGGCTTCAGGTTCCTGGATGGCCCAGGACTTCAAGGCAAGAACTCCGAGACAAAATTGGAATAGGAAAGATGATATGGCTTGAAGGCCTAAGCTACCTGAGACGGTCTTTTTCTGACGGTTCCTCCAGCTCCTCCCTCCCCGGGCCACCTACAGCTCTTGTTTTCATTGATTCATTCAGCAAACAGTTATTGACACATTTGCCCTGCGGGTGCAAAGGTGAGCCCTTTCGTCACCGAATTCCCAGACTAGTGGGAGGAACCAGGAAACAGTCCAAAGGAATGGCAAATACTAATGAACAGGTAATAGACAGGGGTTCTCGGAACATAGAACAGGGCCCCCTAATTCAGTCTGGAAAGGGATGCAAGATGGCTTCCCAGCTGAGGTGGCATGTGCTGAATGAATGTTGAATGGCAAGGGGGGAAGGGTATTCAAGACAAAGGGGGTGCCAAGCCAGGTAGAAGTATGGAGTTCTCTGTATTGAGGCTCTCAAGTAAGTCATCTGCCCAGATTCTTCTAAGCCCTAATTGTAGCCATAGGTCACCTCTCCTCTCCCTACCTTCATGATCATCTCTATCTCTGTATTCCACATCTTTGTCTGTATTCCCGGAACAGACTGCTCAGTGGTGCTGGATTGTCTTGCTACCCCTAATTGCATTGCACACATCTGTCAGTGTGCTGTTTCTAAATTACAACTCGGAAACTGTGGCTACCCTGTGTAAAACTTTTAACAGTCTCCAGGTGTTAAAACTACCAGTTCAGTTCACAGAATTAAATTGGACCACAGTCTCATCTTAACTGCTTCTACACAAAACTTGTGTTTCTGCTTTCTGGAATGCCCTTCCACTCCTTTTGGGATCTCCACTCAAATGCCTCCCTTTCCTGACCACCACATCACACCCACTCTGCATGGACAGCACTGTGTTTATATTCCCTCCCCATTACAGTCCTTATCCAATGTACTGTAATCTTTCATTTATAGGTCTGTGTCCCATACTAGAGCTCCTCAAAGGCCAAGCTTCTTGTGTAGGAGGCTCCTCATAAATGTTTCATAATGACGGCTAACATTTACTCAGGGAATACTGTCTTCCAGGAATAATGCTGCCTTTATGTGGATCATCTTATTTAATAGTCCTCTCAACAACTTTATGGATTGGTATTTTACAACTATCCCCATTAGCAGATGAAGCTCAGAGAGCTTAAGTAACTTGTCCAAAGACACAAGTGGGGAGGTGACATTCAAATCCTGGAAGGAAAAGAAAGCTGTGGTCACTGCTATATTCTCAGGCATCTGAGATAGGAATGGTGGAGGTGACAGGGAGAAGATGGCAGAAACAGACTTTATTTATGTATGTAATTATTTTAGAAAAGCAAGCAATAATGTATTGACCACAGCAAAAACATACTTAGGACAGTGAAACAAGGAAGGGCATAGAAGAAGCAATAGGAGAGCCCAGACTGGGCTGCTTTGGCTCACGGAGGAGTCAGAGAAAAGGGGGCCTTGGAGACAGGTTCAGGGGTTGGCCTGGGACAAGCTGCTGCTGCCCATTGCTCCCCTGGTTGCAAGTCTTGTGAAGTCCCTTGGAGTTTAGGAAATAAGTGCCTGTGGGGGAAGAAAATGGAGAAGGGAATGGCATGGGCATGCTCCCTGGAGGGAGAGTGCCAGAAATAGTCATTTTTCTTTTAAATCAGTTAGGAGCTTGGTGCCCTGGTGGGGAGCACAAGGAAATGGCCACGGGACAGACCAGGTGGTGGGGCTCGGCCTCATTGCTGAGCCTCTTCACCTACTACACTGCCTGGGCGATTCCCTTACCATTCATCAGCAGCCACCATGTCATCCACAAGTATTTCCTGACCTGAGCCTATGCCATTGCCATCCCACTTGCTGCTGGCCTCCTGCTCCTCCTGATTGTGGGCATGTTCGTCACCTATGTGATGCTGAATGACCTGAAGGTGACCAAAAAAGCCCAGTGAGGGCCCAATGGGGATGAGGCTGCCTAACTCTTCTCTGCCTCCCCTCCAGGGCATACCATGGGTGGGGGTACAGGACCTGTCCAGGCACTGCAGCCCTTCAAGCATGTGCCCTGCAGACACCCGGAGTGGGGGTGTGGAGCTGCTGTTCAGGACTCACCCTGACTGGCCAGACCTCCCACACTTCCCCTGCTCACTCTTCTAGTGCCAGGAAGAAGTACATGGAAGTCTCCCTCTCTCCCCCTTCTGGCTCAGGCCTGAAAGATGCTGGTCCTCCCTATCTCACCTTCAGACCCCCGTCACTTTTTCCTCTGAGTTTTACCCTCTTGCCTCAGTTTCCCTCCTGTCACAGGCTGATGTTGGAATTGGCAGGTTCTGAGACATCACATGGCCTCCCCGCACATGTCCTTTTCCTCCATGAAGGCAGCTTTCCCAAATCTGACAGCCTGGGACCCCCACAGGACTTGCAGACCTGGAAAGCTTAGGGGGATGACTGACAGGCCCTAGGGCACATTATGATGGTCACACAGGGTCCCCAGACCTACTTCTCATTTAGGCCCAGCCCTTTAGCCCTAGCACTGGCCTATTGAGGGAAGCTGAACAATAAATATTGATAGTGTGAAAAATAAATAAATATGCCGAAACCGGTTTGGCTCAGTGGATAGAGCGTCGGCCTGCGGACTGAAGGGTCCCAGGTTCGATTCCGGTCAAGGGCATGTACCTTGGTTGCGGGCACATCCCCAGTAGGGGGCGTGCAGGAGGCAGCTGATCGATGTTTCTCTCTCATCGATGTTTCTAGCTCTCTATCCCTCTCCCTTCCTCTCTGTGAAAAATCAATAAAATATATTTTAAAAAAAAAATTAATAAATAAATAAATAATCAGTCAGCCCTGGGTTATGGTCCTACATGAATAACATGCCTCTTCCAGACCTATTTCACACACCCCTGGGCCTGCTCTGGGAAGAAGGGAGCAAGGGCACCTTCCCTGCTGTGGATGACTCATCATGGTGATCTTGGCTTAGTCACAGCATGTTACCACAAACCAGCAGCAAAGGCCACTCCAGTGTGAATTCTGCCCTCTGGGAAAGAAGCCCCTACCCCCCATTTCCCCAGGATGGCACAGCTTTGAGGCAGGACCTTACCAGAGACTGGGGTGTGTGTGTGTGTGTGTGTGTGTGTGTGTGTGCGTCTGAAGCCATGCCTTTAAGCACATCATTAAGGCATATGGGCATAAGCGGGGAGGGAATATTTTGAAAGAAGAAAAAGAAGGAAAGAGAGACAGACATAGAGAAAGAAGGAAGGAAGGAAGGAAGGAAGGAAGGAAGGAAGGAAGGAAGGAAGGAAGAAAGGAGGGAAGGAAGGAAGGACACCCGTGGGGGTGGAGCGGTAGCTGTTCAGGACTCACCCTGACTGACCAGACCTCCCACACCTGGAAGGGAGAGAGAGAGAACAAATCATAACAGAGCTGGAAAATAAGCGAGGAGATTGGCAAGCGGGGAAGGCTCAGGCCCAGGCAGCTACTCGAGTGTGTTCCTCCTTGGAGCACAGAGAATCTACTAATTCAGAGGACAACAAAATAGGAACAGAAGTGGCCTTGGGACAAGAAGAAGGCAAGCCCACCCTCCTTTCTCTTTTCTTCTTCCTCCTCTCCCCTTCATACATCAGGATTTGCATCTATAATGGTGGCTTTTGCCCCACCCCACCCAACTTCCCAAATAAACCTGAGACCTGCCCTACAAGGCATGTGTCATTCCTTGGCCAGGTAGCTCAGGTAGCTCAGGTTAGAGTGTTGTCCTGAAACTCCAAGGATGCAGGTTCGATCCCTGGTTGGGTCAGGACACATACAAGAATCAACCAATGAATGCATAAATAGAGCAACAAATGATATCTCCCTCTCCCTCTCCCCCTTCTCTCCCCCTCCTCTCCCCCTCCTCTCCCTTCCGCCCCCCCACAATCAAAGAATGTGATTTTCCTCCTTAGGAAGGGCTCCTGGTGTTGGGGGTGGGGATGGGAAAGTTACCTAAAGTGGAAGCAAAGATGAAAGAGGGTGAAAAAGGGAAGGCTGCCCTGTTCGACAGAAAAACACACCAAAGTTCTTTACTCCCTAAAGGACCAGCGCTTCCTCATTCAGTGGTTCAGGTTGTGTCCTACACAACTTCTGGGTACTACATAAATGGAACCCTTGGGAACTGGGCTACTCATACCCGCTTTTAATTTAAAAAAAAAAAAAAAAAAGGCAAACAGATTTTTTGGTATTAAGATGACAAAAATTGTTATTTAGAAAGAAAACTGACAGTATTACCTTCCAAAGTGTGTGTGAGGAGAGAGACAAGGTGGGTGAGTGTGTGTAGGCAGTGTGTACTTGTGGAAGACATGTCTGCCCTGTTCTCATTCACGTCTGGAAATGGAGAAAGAGAGAAAGGAGACAGAAATTTCCAAGTCTCTGCTGGAGCTCCTGGGCTCTGAAAAAGGGAGATGCCCCACCTTCAGTGGGTAGTCCTTAGTTTTGCAGAGACAAGGACCAGTCTTAAAATGTGCAAAGAGCCCTAACCGGTTTGGCTCAGTAGATAGAGCATCGGCCTGCGGACTCAAGGGTCCCAGGTTCGATTCCAGTCAAGGGCATGTACCTTGGTTGCCGGCACATCCCCAGTAGGAGGTGTGCAGGAGGCAGCTGATTGATGTTTCTCTCTCATCGATGTTTCTAACTCTCTATCCCTCTCCTTTCCTCTCTGTGAACAATCAATAAAATATATTTTTTTAAAAAAATGTGCAAAGAAAGGATCTGGAGGCAGACACTGGGGGAACGCTCCGGAGAGAACTGTGAGAGGACGCCAAGGAGGGTCTCGGAGAGGAGAGTGTGCTGGGAATCGAGGCAAGAGGCTGGACCTGCCAGGAAAGGGTCTGAGATATTCCCAGCAGTGACATGCTGTAGGACTGTTGAGACGGAGTTGTCTGCTTTGCTGCAAAGTAAACCCCCCTCATTGCCCCCATCCTTAGGAGAGCTGCTCACACAGATGCTTTTATGGTAAGGAATCCAGGAGCAGGTGCCAACTTTCATGATTCCATCCTCAAGGAGCTGAGAAAATCAAGAACATCTGAAGGAAGTGAGATGCAAATCCACCTATCTTCTCTCCCCATCTCTTTCTCTGCTCACTCCTCTCTGACCTTCCTCTTTCTCTAACAAGGATCCATGCTTTGCACTTGCTGTTCCCTCTGCTGGATAGCCACAGTCATCCCCTCACCCCTTCTGTTCCAGTATTGTCTCCCACAGGGAGGCCTTCCCTCACAGTCCATTTAAAACTTCAAAGTGCAGACCCAACTCTTTCTCTCCCCCTTCTCTGCTTTATTTTGTTTCTTTTTTTTTTTTTAATCCTCATCCAAGGATATTTTTTCCATGGATTTTTTTTTTTTTTTTTTTTTTTAGAAGGAGTGGAAGGGAGGGAGAGAGAGAGAAAGAGAGAGAGAGAAGGAGATGGGTGTGAGAGAGAGAGATTGGTTGGTTGACTCCTGCATGTGCCCCAACCAGGGCCAGGGAAGGAACCTGCAACCCAGGTACATGCCCTTGACTGGGGAATTGAACCCTTGACCTTTGACGCACAGGCTGATGCTCTACCACTGAGCCACACCGGTCAGGCTCTTTTTGTTTTTTAATAAGAGGAAGTTCATTTAGGAAGTCACAGAGGTGGAAGAAGTGAGCAGTAGAAGAAATGGGCTCAGGAGGTGACAAGCCTGGTGGATGGGGCAGGGAGAAGGGGAAACGCGTGAGTGTAGTCCTGGGAGGGAGAGCGCGCTGCTTTACTTACTTTCCTAACACTTACCTCTTTTTAAATCTCTTTTTTGCACTGATCCCCTTTTAATCCATTACATATTTTATATATTAGTTTTACGTATTGTCCTCTCTGCCCTCTAGAATGTAAGCTCCATAAAAGCAAGGATTTGGGTCTTTTTTTTTGTTCCTGCAATATCCCATGTATCAAGGCTAACCAAGAGAGCCTGGCACATTAAGTAAATGTTGGTTGAATGAATGAATGTAGAGTTGGGTGGATGCCCTTGTCCAGAGCCAAAATTGGCTTCCTACTGATACCGTTGTGATTTAACCCAGTTATTTTTTTTTAAATATATTTTATTGATTTTTTACAGAGAGAAAGGGAAAGGGATAGAGAGTTAGAAACATTGATCAGCTGCCTCCTGCACACTCCCCACTGGGGATGTGCCCGCAACCAAGGTACATGCCCTTGACCGGAATCGAACCTGGGACCCTTCAGTCCGCAGGCCGATGCTCTATCCACTGAGCCAAACCAGCTAGGGCTAACCCAGTTATTAATTAACAGGAAAGAAGCATATAGGAATGCCATTTCTGCAGCTTTGCCTGGAAGCTGCAGTGTAGACGCCCCAGGTCAGTGGTCGGCAAACTCATTAGTAAACAGAGCGGCAAACTGCGGCGCAGTTTGCCGACCACTGTCCCAGGTCTATTCCCCTCCAGCAGAGAGCTGGGGGAAGGGACTGAACAGGGAGGGTAGATGCATGCCCAGTAAAGTCTGGGTGACAGGGAGGGTGCTTATCTGTCGGTCACACCTGGAAACAGGTCATTAGCCAGAGTAGGTGTGGCCACTACAAGGGTGGGGAGATTTGAGATAGCTAATCTCCCAGACGAAGGAGGTCGCTCTCTTGGTGCTCTTGCTCTCTTGGTCCACGCTCTTGTGCTTTTGTTTTCGGGACTCTAGAGACTCCTGTTGCAGGGGCGCACTCTCTTGGCTCCCCTGCATTTGCCCACATGGCCCACAGCAATGTGGACCCCACACAAGGGACTGATGGACTACAACTAGCCGAATGCTCTCCCGGACCCTGCTCCACCACAGGATGGAAGCTTTGGACACTGGCTTTGTTTCTAACTCGACTGAGTCCCCAGCTGCACATCTTCCAGGACTGGATTAAGAAAACTGGAACTTTAAAACCCAAGGATGTAATTCCATGAAAATAAAACTTTACCACATCTCCAGAAATGCTTATCTCAGCAGTACCCAAAGAACCCCACTCCCACTAGCAAAGGAGAAAGGCAATCCACACATTTCTCCGCTAATACGACAATTGGCAGATATCTCCTGGAGGGCATTGCACTTCCTGCAGGATGTGAGCAAACCATCCCTAGTTACCCCTCAAAAGGACAGGGTACTCAGTGGCATCTGGGTACACATGCTCCCATGTGTACCAACTGGCTAGAGAAAGGAATGTGGTTACAGTTGTAAACCTGGTCATTGAACCTAACACTAACTTATCTGTTGGCTTCTTGGAGCCACTGTTACTACTGATAGACAAGTTATTGTGGCGCGTTCGTTTTCCTATACATTAATTTGGAGGGCAGTGTCAAAATCTAGGTGTGTTCACAGGGTTGTGTCAAGCTCAAGATAGTCATACCACGCATGGTATCTCACTCATTGAGAACTTTTGCCCTAGGTGATGAATCTAAACTCAGCAGGTAGCCTGGCCCTAAAGGAAACTTTCCTTGCCTTTAAGGCCTGCCATTCCCTCTTTCCGCAGTGCCCCTCCCACCTGGGAAGACTTAGTAACTTGCTGATGAGTTCTGTGGTGCAGCTTGCCACACTCATTCCCTTTCTTCTGGAGGCAACACTGATTTTCTTTTGGGAAGTCATCTACCCCCACTCGTGGTCCTTGCGGTCACGTGTGGTACATGCTACTTGTTTTAGGGGTGTAGACACATGACCCAGGCCTGGCACGCACACGTCGGAATAAGCTGTTCTTCCTCACTACAATGAATGGGGCAGGAAAGCACCGCCTTCAAGCTGTCCACTGAGAATTGGCTCTAAGACTTGAGTTACTTAGCAAGAGGCGCCTTTTCTCTCTGCCTTCGATGCCAACTTCATGGAATGCAAGTCCGGAGCTGTTGGTGGCTGTTGCTGCCACCACATCACCAGAGAGGCTGAGCCAAGAAATGGTTCCAGACAGATGTGAGCGCCTGGGAGCAGCCCAACCTGGGGGCTGCTAGATTGTGAATGCTATTGAACGTCCTTTGCTTCCCAAGCCAGTTTAGATTGGGTTGGTCACTTGCAACCCGATCCAAATTTGGAGACTATCCTCTGAAGCCTACTCAAATGTCATCTTCTTTGTGAAGTGTTGGCAACCCTTCATCCCCACCCCACCCCCCAAGTCAGGAGTCAGTCTCTTGCAGGTCTGCCCCTAGGCTCCTGCACTTTCCACACGGGGCTGCGCTTCAGCGCACCAGCCTTCCAGCATAGGCTGAGGTCGCAGGGAAGGGGCTGTGTGTGATGCTTGCTGCCTCCCAGCCCGAAGCGCTGGGCCAGGCTGAGCAGCCCTTCTCAAGAGTCAGTGTTGCGGCTATTGGTCACACCTGCTCTTCTCCCTGGGAAGGGAGCGCTGCCTCCTTCCTTCTGGGGACAAGTCAAAAATTCTAACACAAGACCCCTGGCTGCCTTCTAGGGGGTCCTCTCCCTTTCTTAACATTCACAAGGAGACCATTGTTGGCAAACATGTATTGCTTTATTTAGTGTTTCTCTGGATTGCAGAAGTGTCAGCAGTGGGCCGAGACCCCAGGAGGCAGAGGCAGCTGGGCAGCCCAGGCTCTCTGGGGAGGTGTGAGGGGAGAAGCAGCAGAAAGAGGTGATGCCCCTGCAGCTCCTCCCAAGGCCGGCCCCTTCCCCAGGTTCCCAGGACAGGGGCAGCTTGGGGCACAGGAAAGGCCTCACATCCTTGAAATAGGACCAATTATGGTGAGCAGGGTATTTGTCATCATAAGGTATGGACTCAGGCAGAAGGGCTTCTACCTTGTGGCCCCCAAGGGTGATTGCTGGTCAGGGAGCCACATGCACCCTAAGACATGTGCCTGTTTTCTGGGGCCCCTGTTCCTGAATGAGGCAGTGAGGTGTACTGAGAGGACAGGGCTACAGTCCCGGTTCTGCCCCAACCTGCTGGATGAAGGAAGGGCAAGTCCCGTCCCCTCTTTGGGCTACTGTCTCCTGCTCTGTCACACCAGGAAGATGGACTAGCTGATCTCAGTCTTGCACATTTTGTGGTCTGAGATGCCTTCCCCCATTCCAGGACAGCCTCAGGCTAGGCTGATATTGAAAGGACATTGTTAAGGCAGGAAAAGGGGGCAGGCCAGGGTGGTCTCAGCCCCCAAAAGGATGTCGGAGCAGGCTGCAGAGGATCTAGATGGGGAGACAGGCAGGCAGACAAGGCGCCAAGGGAACAAGGAGGACAGAGTGGCCTGAGCAGGAAAGAGGGCACCAGGCCCAGACCGCTCCACCTCTGAGCTACATTCCCTGCCCGGCTGGAGTCAGGGAAAACACATCCAGTGTGTCTTGGGGTGGGAAATGGCTAAAAAAAATAGTTTCCTATAAAGCATCAAAAAATCTCAGAGAAAACCTTAGCAAAAGTTCCCTTCTCTCAAATATTTGGCATCAACAGTGGGGCTGGCGTGTCTGCCTCTGGCCCCGGCTTTCCTATTGCTGTGGCCCGGCCTGGCCCACTCCTGGGGCAGCTCCCTAACCCCTCCCTGCAGCGCCCTCAAGAGAGGGGAGAGTAGGAGGCAGGAGTTTGTCTGTGGGCTTCGAGGTGTCCCTGGGTCCCTGTCTGGAAGCTCGAGTCTTTGGTAATGGGAGGGGAAGAGAGGATAAGCAAAGCGTTGGGAGGTGGGAGGGTCCAGTGGGCACCTTCATCACCGAGAGTTCAGCCGTGGGGCCACCTGTGGGGAAGGGAGAAGCCCAAGTGTGAGCGGGAAGCAGACAGAGGCGCATTGGGCACTTGTCTTCATGGGTTAGGAGCCTGCAGCGGCAGCCTGGTCCTGCAGACTCTGATCCTACTCCCTAGCCGGAGAGGGCCTCTCTTCCCACCCAGCACACCCCAGGCCCCCAGGTCTTTCCCCTCCCCATGCTGCCATCTTTATGACCCTCTGCACTACAGGGGCTCAAAAGGCCCCTCACTCTGGCCCCAAATGGGCAACAGGATGACAGAGGTGGTATGGTACCCAAGCACTGCCAAGACGCCGTGGTCACCGGAGGTTCCACCCCAGTCCTAGGGCCACCCCAGTCCCAGGTCCCACTCACCACAGCCAGGTGACCGTTCTTGGCCTTAGTGATGAGCAGCTCTGAGCCAGGTGTGAAGTCGATAATGCCGTCCCTGCCAGGGCCCCCTGCATATGTGATGCTGGAGGGAAGGGTGTGTGTGAGGACTGCCCCAATGTGTACACTCGGCCCCCTTGCCATGCCTACCTGCCTTACCTGCCCTGGTTGATGTTGATGTTGTTCACACGGTCAGCGCTAAGGGCCGTCTTGGTCAGTGTCTCAATCACATGATCACTCTGCAGCACCACATCCCCCTGGGGGCCCAATAAGGGGAGGGGTTAGGCTCTGCCCTGACCTACAGAACCCACCCCACCCTGCCTCCCCGTCCCCAAAGGGCACCTTCTGCTTATTGTCCTCGCGCTGCACATGCAGCACAAAGAGGCTGTCGCTCAGGCTGCTGACGGAGATTCCTGAGGGGGAAGGGCAGAGGTCAGGGATCAAGGTCAGAGCAGGGGCCTCCCTACGCAGCCCTGGACTCTGGCTCACCCGTCAGGTTGGTGTAATCAATCCTCTGCTTGACTTTGGCATCCTCCACGATGACCACAGCGTTGGGCGTCAGTAACAGTTGCCGGGGTCGGGGTTTGTAGCCCTTTCGGTCATATTTCACTACAGGCACTGCGTACTGAGGACAGAAGGTAGGATGAGGGGCAGGGGAGGGGCTGAGGGGGCTCCAGGGATAACCCCCTCACCCTCTGCCCAGGCCCCGATGCCTCCATCCCTGATGTCTCACCTGGATGGGCTCAGTGCCAAGGGCCTGCAGCACTTTGGGGCTGATCTCGTCTGCACCTGCACCAGGTGGGGAAGAGAGAAGTCAGAGGAGGAGAGAGGGGACTAAGACAGTGATGGAGGGTTTGACACTGGAAAGTCAGGGGCTCACCAAGCCGTGTGCTGATGAAGAGCCTGGGGACACTCTGGGGGTAATTGTCCTTCTTCCCCTTGAAGATCTCACTGGCCACGGCTTTCTGATGCAGCTGAGGAGACAAGGGCCAGGAGGAGGGATTTCAGAGAGTGGGGCCTATCAGAGCTTCATAAGCTGAGAAAGCCTCCCTCACCCTCTTTCCGGCCCCAACAGCAGGAGGCTAAGCCCTGCCACCAACACTCCCATGAACCCCTCCCTCTACCGCACCCCCGGCTCCACCAACGAAGGCAGAGAGTTCCCTAGAAGGGTCCTGACAGCATTGTCAGGGTGCAGGCCCTAGGACCCCCAATATTCAGCTTCAACATGGGATCTTGAAGCTGACCGATTGCTAACACTCAAAACTACTACAGGTTACCTGCGTGGGGCAGGTCCTTAGCATCACCCAGTATTGAGTTGGCAAATACAAGGCACATTGGCAGCCAATGTCTGTCTCCAAAACCACGGCAGACATTACCAACCGATTAGACTGAAGCTGCAGCCTTTAAAACACAGGGCTCTGGGAAGCCTCTACTGTCCAGTGGAGTTGGCCCAGGTGAACCCTGCTTTCCACCCACAATCTACTCCAGCTTCTGCTTCATGTGTGAGGCCAAAGAGGGGCTGGGGTCCATTTGAGGTCATGTGGTAAATCAGGAGTAAGGTGCTCCCCCAGGCTGGCACTCCCCCTGGCCAGTCCACACCTGCCTCTTTGCTCTCCATACCTGCTGCTTCCACTCAGGGCTGATGCTCCGGCAGTACTTCCACACCATGTTCTTCATACACAACTCCCGCAGAAGCTCTGAGGCCTGTGGGCACGACACGAGCAGCATCAGGGCACCCAGACAGCTGGCTCCCTTCCCTCTGAGGACAACAGGCATATGCCCACCACCGGGCTCTGGCCTAAGCGACATCCCCTCAATCTGGACAACCCCTTCCATTCCCGAAGGGGTTTCTCTCAAAACAACTAGCCCCAGTTCCACTCCCTTGGGGAGCCCTCCTGACTGCTCCTCTGGCCACATGCTAATTGGGCCCCTCCAGAGTGCTTTAAAAGTCCCCAAGTCCGCAGGGAGGGCCCGCAGACCTCACGCAGGGCAGGTGGTGGTGTGGGCCAGGAAGTGTCCAGGACATTCCGGGGCAGCTGCCGCCGCAGGTTGAGCAAAAAAGAGGTGCGCACGTGGTCCAGGAAGAAGGCGTTCTCGGGGCAACGGGGTGCATGGCGTAGGATGAAGCCTCGAATGAGCCTGGGGGTGGGGAGCCCAACAGGGATTGGAGTGAGAAGTCTGCAACAGACCCCTACACACGTCCGGTTCTGCACCCCCTCGTGGTGCCTCAGTGCTCACCGCCGGATAGTCTGTGCTGCCCACTTCCTCTTGGCCGCCTTCCTCCGTCCCAGTGTTCCCCGCCACCAGGACTGGATGCAGATGGCTGCAGAGACCACAGATGGCTGATCTCTACCCCCTCACCAGGGTGGCCCACCCTGGCCCCAGACCCTGCCCCCTGGAGACCGCTGGGCCCCGAACCTGATCGCTTCGCCCGGAGGAATTTCTGCCGCCAGTGGAAGCCCCGCCAGGAGGCCTGGATCTTTGTGGCTGTAGGTGGGAAAGAAAGTCAATGGGCCAGAGCTCAGGGACCACTGAGGCCTGGCTGCCAAAGCTCACTGAGTGGCATGGATGAGGGATGGCTGAAGGAGCTACTGAGTGAGAGGATAAATAAGAAGGGAGAGTAAGTGAAAGCAAGTAGGAGGCAGCAAAGGAATGTGGGAACATGCTCAGTGTTTGTACCAAGGGCAGGACAGATGGTGGGGGCTGAGGCTGGGGGTGGTAAGGAGGAGGGCAGCTGATTGTGGGCGAGGCGGACTTCCTGAAAAGGGAGCCCAAATGCAGTGATTTATTTCCTGCTCCCCAGAACGGACCCCACTGGGACAGGAAAGGTGGGGCTCTCTCACCCAGGCTCTGCCTCCGGACCTCCAGCGCATCCTCTGTGGCAAACAGCGTCTTGGGAAAGCGGATGAAGATCTTGGTCCTGGGAGGGCAGCAGTGATCAGCCCCTGGTTGCCATCCCCATGCCCTCTAGACCCCAGGAGCGAGCACCACTCACCTGCCCATCTTATACTCTTCTGGCCTATAGCCGAGGTGCCTGACCAGCACAGCCACCCCGTCCTGAGGCCGTCCTGCCCAGGTGGGCCATGTCTCCAGGCATAGCGACTTGTACCTGGGGGGCAGGAGCAGAATGAACCAGCTCCCACCTCGGCCACCACCCTGCCCTGGGGACCCAAACCAGCTTTTCTGGGCACCTGCTGGGAGGTTCCCCTAACTGGCAGCTCACAGAAAGCATGAGAGGTGGCTCTGTTGTCCTCATTATAACAATAAGGCAATTAATATTCTCATCTGCCTAAGGCCACAGGGCTGGAAAGTAACAGAGATGGAATTCACACCTGAGTCCCCAGACCCTAAGTCAGGATAACCACAAAACTGCTCTCTCCTTTCTGAGCTGACAGAAACTCTGTCCTCATAAGCTTTTACCATTTCTCCTGGTGACAGATATGTGGATGCCTGCCTCATGCCACGTGCTCTGTGAAGGCCAGGCCTGGGGGGAGGTGTTCTACCAAGCCTGACATTAGGCCTGCAGCATGGAAAGGCAGCTCAGAGCCTCAGCATCCTGGCTTTGCAATGGGGCTGAGAACCCCTGTCTTCCCTCCCAGGATCTACCACGCTCCTACCCTCTGGACCCCTTGTCCTGGCACTGAGCCAGGCCCCGCCCCACCTCTGCAGGAAAGCCTCGTATTTGCGGCGATAGGCAAAGCCGGCTCTGCGCACTCGCAGGTTCTCCATCAGTCCCAGGTACTTCACCTGGTGCCGGATCAGCACCTCATCAAAGCGGCCTGGAGGAGGGGTGACGGGGTAATCAGTGGGCTCGCCTGGACAGCGGGCCGTGGCCCTAGCCGAGGCCCAGCCCACAGGCCCATGGGCGGGAGGGCCTACCTGGCTGTTTGGCGTCGTTGGGCTTGATGCAGCGGATGTAGGCGGGCTCCTTAGACTGCAGGATCTCCACCAGCCGCAGGAGGCTCATCTTGAACTGGGTGGCCACCTGGTGAGCCAAGGTGGATGGGCGGTTGGCTGGAGCTGGGCTAATGCCTCTGACTCCTAGCACAGCCCACCCCTGGGGCAAAGCAGCAATTCCCACAACTACCCCTACCCTGCTGGGGCCCTTCCTTCCTCACAGGGGACAGGCTAGGCCCACCTGCATCACCACAGTGGCTTGGCTAGAGACCTCAGTTTAGGAACCTCACTGGGGTCTAAAACCCTGCTCAGGCCTCAGCACAACCTCTATCCTTTGGCAAGCACTCTTTCTCTCCTAGAATTTCAAGGCCACTTTCCTCAACAATGTGTCCTACACCTATACATTCAACCATTATCCCTGTACACTGCTAGGGAGAACCTTCAAGCAGACTCCAGCAGACTCGCAATCTATCGAGGCCCCATTAGTAACAGGGGTGTATGCCTGTGGTTCTGGGAGCACCAAGAAGGGGCATCTAATCCCGTTTATGGGGGAGTGGGTGTCAGGAAAGGCCTCCTGAACATGCCCCTTCACCTAAGTTTTAAAGGATATGTAGGAGCCTAGCAGATGTGTCTCAGTGGTTGAGCATCGATCTATGAACCAGGAGGTCACGGTTTGACTCCTAGTCAGGGCACTAGTCAGGGCACATGCCCGGCTGCAGGTTCAATCCTCAGTGTGGGGTGTGCAGGAGGCAGCCGATCAATGATTCTCTCTTATTGATGTTTCTATCTCTCTCCCCCTCTCCCTTCCTCTATTAAAAAAAGAAAAGGAAAAAAAAAGGGTGGGGGCACTGAGGGGATAAGGACACATATGTAATACCTTAATCAATAAAGGAAAAAGAAAGGATATGTTCAGTGGTTAAAGCATCATCCCGATACACCAAGGTTGTGGGTTCGATCCCCGGTCAGAGCACATATAAGAACCAACCAACAAATGCATCAGTAAGTGGAACAACATATCAATGTTTTTCTCTCTGGCTAGAAATAAATAAATTAAAACAAAAAGAAGACAGGAGACAGCCAGCCAGAAGACAGAGAGGCGAGAAAGGCATTCCAGGCAGAGGGCAGTCTGAGCAAAGGCTTGATGGACACAGTGAGCTACAAACGGGACAAGTAGAAAAGGGGGTTAGAGGCAGGCAGAGGCAGGATCGGAGCAGGACTCAAGAGTCACACCAGGGAGCGTGAATTTAAACGTGAGGGAACAAGGGAGCCACAGAGGAATTTGGAGTGAGGAAATGATAGAAACTGATCTGCAATTTGGAATATCCCCACAGCAGTTATGTGGGGGATGCTTGGTAAGGGCAGGTGAGCAGCCAGGAGACCAGGGAGGAGGCTGGCTGGCTCAGAGGAGAGAGAACAAGGGCGGACATGGAGCAGTGGTTGTGTACATGCACAGACATAGAGCACACACAGAAGTAGGCACAGACACACACCCACAGGAACCAACACACACAGAAGCTCGTGTGCACAGAGCCAATTCCCAGGCTCCTGCAGGCACTCATCCACGTGCACACACACGCCTTGGGCCCCACAGCCTCCACACCGTCTCTGGGCGCTTCTTGTCACTGAGCTCACTCCGGTCGAAGCACTGGCTCATAATGGGATTCTCCGAGCTGCACATGGTCTGTGAGGGCAGAGCAAGGGGTCAAGGTTGTAGTAGGACAGATTCCTGGCACACTGGTCATTCGGGGCCAAACCTGGAGTCCTCCCCCGAGTCCTCCTCACCTCCTTCAGGTTCCGGAAGAGAAGGTCATTGTTTTTATCCAGAAACCCTGGGAGGAGAGAGCACATGTGAGCTGAGGAAGAGTCCCCCCTCCCTGCCCACTGGGGGGACCCAGCCCCAGAATCCTCACCGGTCACGCTGTAGGTTACTTCCCCAGCGTAGTGCAGAAGGCGGAACTCCCCGCGGCCCAGAGATTTCCTGGTCCGCTGGTCAGCCAGCTTGTGCCTGGGGGTGACAGAGAGAGGAAGCTACAGCTTGCTGCCTGAGCCATGCTCCCTGCCTGCTGAAGAGTCTTAGAGAGGAAACAGACCTCCAGGAAGGAGCAGGCATGCCCAGCCCACCCACAGCCCACCCTGCCTCCCTGCACAGAGGTGGCCACGGAGTCCAAGGGAGGTAGGTGGCCTTGCCCAGGGTCACACTGTGCCAGGCCCGGGATCTGGCCCCCGCTCTGCAGGGCACACTGGGCAGAGGGCTCCTCTCAGTGCCTCTGGCTGCTGCATGACTGCTCAGAGGGTTGAGCATGGCCCGCTACATTTTAAGAATAGAATCTGCCCCAAGAGATTACTTACTAGTACGTCTTAAGCATGTGTATACCCTTTAGCCCATTTTCTATATTTAAAAAACAATCCTCACTAGAGGATACGTATTTTCTAAAATTATATTTTATGTTATTATTAGAGGCCTGATGCACAAAAATTCGTGCAAGAGTAGGCCTTCCTCCCCGCTGGCTGCCGACACCGGGGACCCAGGCTGGCTTCCCTCAGGCTGCCCACAGGCACTCGGGATCCAGGCTGCTTCCCTCCTCAGGCCGCCCGCAGGCACCTGGGACCCGGGCTGGTTTCCCTCCAGCCCAGGCTTCGTCAGGAAGGACGTATGGTCTAATTAGCATGTTACCCTTTTATTATTATAGAATATTATTTTTTAAGCTTCACCCGAGGGCATGCTTAGAGAGAGAAGAGAGGGAGAGACACACACACACAGAGAGAGAGAGAGAGAGAGAGAGAGAGAGAGAGAGAGAGAGAGAGAGAGAGAGAGAGAGAGAGGACCATCGATGTGAGAGAGAAACATCTCCCAACGGGGGTTTGAATCTGCAACCCAGATATGTGCTTCGACTGGGAATTGAACTGGCAACCTTTTGGTGCACAGACCAAAGCTACGTTTTGTCTTTAATTATTATTTAGAGAGAGGGGAAGGGAGAAGAAGAAGGAAAGGGAGGAAGGGAAGGAGGGAGAGGGAGAAGGAGGGAGGAGAGAAAGAAACATCTATTGGTTGCCTCACATACATGCCCTGACTGGGATCAAACCCACAACCTAGGTATGTGCCTTAACTGGGAATCGAACCCACAAACTTTCAGTGCACAGGATGACACTCCAACCACTGAGCCACTCCATCCTGGGCCCATTTTCTACTTTTAAGAACTATTTCAAGCAACTAACCAGAGACACAGGCAGAGGTTAAGGCAGAAAGATGTCTGTGGCAGCCTTGTTATCTAGCAGAAGCCGGAGGCTGGCCAGGGCCCCCAGAGGCTGGGTAAGAGCCATGGGGTGTCTGTGGATTAGAGCCATTAGAGCAAGCATTTTGAGGAACTCTCTCTGATGATACAGGAAAATTCTGAAAGATAGAACACTACCCTAAGCCTTCTACAGTAAGTCCTCACTTAGTGTCGTTAATGGGTTCTGTGACTTTAAGTGAAACGATATATAACAAAAGCAATTTTACCCAGAGGCTAATTGATATAAACAAGAATGAAGTTCCCACAACATCTCATCAATGGTATAACAAAACAACACTGAATGAAACATTATCTGAGGACCTGTTCTACACAGTAAGTTCTCAACCACGGGGAAAAAAAAAAAAAAAAAAGGTATAGAAAAAGGCAGGAAGGCCCTGACTGGTTTGGCTCAGTGGATAGAGCATCATCTTGCGGACTCGAGGGTCCCGGGTTTGATTCCGGTCAAGGGCATGTACCTTGGTTGTGGGCACATCCCCAGTGGGGGATGTGCAGAAGGCAGCTGATGTTTCTAACTCTCTATCCCTCTACCTTCCTGTCTGTAAAAAATCAATAAAATATATTTAAAAAAAAAAAAAAAAAGGCAGGAAGGAAATGCCTCGAATTGTTAACAGTGATGGCCTCTGGGTGACAGGACTACAAGTGGCGTTTGCACACATTCCAGCATTTCTCTAAGGAGCAACGTTATTTTTACAACCAGGAAAAGGGTTTTAACGTACTATTAAGCAAAAATGCATAGGGCTTTGGCATTTGTAGCCCTAGGACTGAGTCCCAGCTCGGTAACTTACTAGATGGGAGATAACCTTGGGCAAAGGACTTCTCTTTGAACCTCAGTAAAACGGAGCCAGCACCAGGAACACCTCCTCGGATGGCTTCAGGTTAGAGGAGATGATGGGAACAGACGATGCAGGACAGAGCTGGGACAGAGGGGCTTGCTTCTTCTCCCTCGCCCCACTTTAAGGGATGAGTTAAATAAAAAGCAACTTGCAAATAAAGGAAGCTAAACAATCTCAGCAAGTTTCCTTTTTTTTTTTTTTTTTTTAATATGTTTTTACTGATTTCAGAGAGGAAGGGAGAGGGAGCGAGAGACTGAAATATCAATGATGAAAGAGTATCACTGATCGGCTGCCTCCTGCACGTCCCACACTGGGAATCGAGCCCGCAACCCGGGCATGTGCCCTGACAGGGAATCGAAGTGTGACCTCCTGGTTCATAGGTCAATGCTCAACCCCTGAGCCATGCCCGCTGGGCCTTCGCAAGTTTCATTCTCAGAAAAGAATAAGGAGGAAGCCATGATCCTGTGGATGTAAGGTGAGCTGCGGCTCTGTGCGCCTGTCCTTGAATCAGCCCCTCCTCCGGTCATCTCCTCGTGGCTGATGTTTTAATTGTAGGGGGGATCCCAGGCTTCCACAGGTTCTACCCAAGTAAGCCCTGCAACCCCACTCACGTCAGGAAGTGCGGATGGTGCTTGATGGTGTCCTCCAACTTCTCCAGGAAGGTCAGATCTGTGGCCTCCCCAGGGCGCAAACATTCCTCGTCCTGGGGGGTGTGGCATAGAGTGATGGATGTGTCAAGGGAGGGGCAGGAGAGCACAGGTAATTTAGGGGCACCATGCAGGAGGCAGAGACACGGGGAAAATGGGCAGATCAAAAGGACTTCCTAGGGACAGCTTCCAGATGCAGCCAGCACCTCACCTCACCCTCCATGCAGAGCCCTGCCCTGTCCCTGCTCAGCCCCAAACTCAGGCCCTCCGTGGACTGGCCTGGAGAGAAAGGGGAAGGAGTGATGTCCTCCCACCCAGGCCCCACACGAGGCTTTAGAGGAAAAGACGACTCACCAAAATGGAAATGATGCCCTTGAATTTCTCCTCTACCAGATCACAGATGATCTTGTTGTTGAAATACTGGACAGGCTCCCACTGAGGGGGAAGGGGAAGGAGGGCATCATCATGGGTCCAGGTGCCGCCCCTGGGGACGGACACCTGGGCTTCCTGTGACACCTGCAGGCCTGCACTTACCGCGATGCCCTCTGCCTCGTACTCCTCCTGCTCTGACTTGAGGGTGAGTTCGATGAACAGTTGCTGCAGCTTCTCGTTGCAGTAATTGATGCAGAACTGCTCGAAGCTGTGAGGAAAGCAGGAGAGACCACAGGAGCTCAAGGTGGCCACAGGACCGGGGTAAGGGGAGGATGGGCCAGGCCCCTGAGCAGCTATGAGAAGAAACACTGATCAGGACCCAGGATGGCTGGGAAATCACTGACAGGAATTCGAGAGGTGGGTGGACAGAGGAGAAGGACCGGGACAGAGAGACAGGAGGAGAGACAGGCAGGAGGAAGAGGGCACTGACCTGTTGTGCTGAAAGACTTCGAAGCCATAAATGTCCAGGAGCCCAAGGACTGTGGTGCTCCGCCAGCTGGGGCTCTGGGCATCCTAGGGTCATTCAACCAAGAGCATAGGTCCCCAAGCCTGCCAGCCCCCAGTGCCCAGGCCCAGGCCTCCCTGGACTGCCTTCCCTACTACCTTGGGAGCAGCCTGGACCACACCCTCACCTTGGAGGCTAATGACCTGTTGATCTTCCCAACTAGCCAGGTAAAAGTTCGACTATACACGGCCTTGGCAAGAGCATCTCGAGCATACGCAGCCTGCTCCAGGTTCAGTGGGCTCAGGAGCTGCACGTGTGGCGTGAGACAGGGAGATGAATGCTGAAGACCCCCCTCCACCCACTCCCCTCTGGGTTCAGGTCCAACACCAGGAAACTATGTCTACTCGCACTCCTGCTTGGGGGGGAGGGGGGAGGGACGGGCACAGGAGAGGACACAGTGACCCCACCAGAGGGAAGGAGGTATATGGACAAGAGGCCCCATTCCTAGAGGTTGGAGTCTTGGTTCCAGCCTGACTCCCTCACCCTCTTCCTGTGTGACCTTGGCCCACTCCCTGTGCCTCTCTGAGCCAGCTGCCTTATGTCCTTCCAGCATTGCTGAGAGGACCAGCTAGCGGACCAGGGGAAGGGGCAATGATGGCTGGGAGCTACCTTATACCTGCATCCCTCACCCCATCTCCTGAGGCAAAGGCTTGGCCTCACCTCTTCTCCCTTGGCGATGATCTTCCTGTGTGTCAGGGCTTCCCGAAATGTTGAGCCGTCCACACCAAGAAGCTGTCAAGGGGGTGGGGGGCATGGTGAGGGTGCCCTTCCCCTCACCCAGCTGCTCTGCCTTTGCCCTCTGCGCACCCCGCTTACCCTGGTTAGATACTTGAACTGATTCTCACTGGTGACCTGGGCGTTGCTCTCCTCATCGGCAGCAAAGTGGAGGTTGCCCAAATGCAGGACACTGGCCACGATGCTCAGCAGGTCCTGGGGGACAGGCAGGGGCAGATGGGAATCACAGGATGGGCTGAGAGTTCCATGAGGGCAACCGGGGTGGTCGGATGGAGCAGGGACTGGGAGGTGACGTGTTTGAGAGGAGAAGGGGGATCTAAGTAGATACGGGCTGTAAAAGTGGGTTGAGATTTTCAGGGGGTGACAAGAGAAAAGAGGGTCCCCAGCAGAG
Source organism: Plecotus auritus (assembly GCF_963455305.1). Lineage (NCBI taxonomy): Eukaryota > Metazoa > Chordata > Mammalia > Chiroptera > Vespertilionidae > Plecotus > Plecotus auritus. Next base: position 36,525,431 of record NC_137774.1, read on the forward strand.
GCCTCACCTCCACTTCATCTTCAGTGAAGTTGATGACCGTGAGAGCCTTCCTGACGACCTTCCAGTCGTTCTTGTCGTTGATGGAGGAGACTTTGGCACACTGGCCCTGGAGGAGGGGCAAAGCTGGGTTGCCAGCCCTGGCGCCCTGCTGCTCCCCGGGTGGCACCTGCCCTGCCCACCAGCTACTCACCTTCACCAGGTACAGGTAGCTCTGGGGATTGCGTTCCAAGCCCAGCCTGCGCAGTGTCTCCTCTTCGCCCCCCTCCAGCAGCTGATAGAAAATGTGGAAGTTCCTCTCCCCGTGATTCTGGTGGACCACGCGGGACTTCTCCAGGAGGTAACTGAGAATGTGGCCACCCACAGGGGCACCCTGTGGGCAAGACAGAACATGGGGACCACTCAGGGGGATGGAAAGTGGGGCCCATCTTCCCTTCTCTCCCCTGCCGTCTTGGTTCTAATCCCAGTTCTGCCTCTAAGTGCATGGGATCCGGCAAGTCACCGGCTGCCTCAGCTTCTTCATCTAAGAAATGAGGACACTGAACCCCATCTACATGTCAGCTCCATGCGGACGTACAACAGGCACCTCAAACTCAACAGCCCTGAAAATGAACTGCTCTCCCGCTCCTCAGGCTAGCTCCTGTCTTCCATCTTGATCAGTGGTTATTCCATCCTTCCAGGTGCTCAGGCGAAGGAGTCTGCAGGCCTCCTCTCATCCCATCAGTCCATCAATCCTGCTGCCTTAACCTTCAGAATCCCAGCGCCCAGCTGCCGCTCACCACCTCCACTGCCCCCGCGCTGGTTCCAGCCATGTCACCTGCCATCTAGATTATCCTATCAGCTTCCTTACTGGTCTCTCTGGGTGGCCTGCTTCTCTGACACCTAGTCTCAGCAAAGCAGCCAGAACGGTCCTTTTAAGAGGAAAGTCAGATCCTCACACATTTCTGTTCCAAATCTTCTGATGGCCCCCTTCCACTTGGGGGTTCCCCAATTCCCATCCTCAAGGGTAAAAGCAGCTCCCACCCACAAGAGAACTTCCACTTGAGGGTTCCGTATTTAAAGAGCAACTGCCCCCACCCCTTACCTTGTTTTATTTTTTGCCATGGCACTTGTCACCTACATTACATTTCTCTGCTTACTGTCTGTCTCCCCTAAAGGCAGGATTTTTGTCTGTTCTGTTTCAATGCTGCAGTACCAGCATCTGGCACAGTGCCTGGCACACAGCAGGAGCTCAATAAATGTTTACTGGTGCCTACTGAATGGGAATCCCACCCCCTGCCCTGGCACACCACAGGTACCTTGAAATCAAACTGCACGTCCATGTACTTCCCAAACCTGCTGGAGTTATCGTTCCGGAGGGTCTTGGCATTTCCGAAGGCCTAGGAGCAGATGGGGGTATGAGGGATGCCGGCCTTCTCTCCCTGCCTCTCCCTCCTCTCAGATGCTACAGGACCCTCACCTCCAGCACAGGGTTGCTCTGTAGCAGCCTGTCACGCACAGCACCACCCCGCTCAGGGGCTGGGCAGGTCTCAGCATAGAACTGCAGCAGCCGCTTGGTGGCCTCCGTCTTGCCTGCCCCGCTCTCCCCAGAGATCATCACTGCCTGGTCCCGGCGCTCCGTGCGCAGTGCCCGGTACACAGTGTCAGCCACCGCGAACCTGGGGCAGAAGCTGGTCAGGAGCTCAGGGGGTAGAGTTGGAGCAGCTGCAGCTGGTGGGAGTCTAGCAGGTGGGCTGGGAGAGGGCACTTACATATCTGGCTGGAGTTCTCTTGTGGGTGGGAGCTGCTTTTACCCTTGAGGATGGGAATTGGGGAACCCTCAAGGGTGTGGGTAGAGGGAGATTCTTCACAGCTGTGGAGGGGGTCCCTTTCAATTTTAGTGTATGTGCTGCCGAAGCGAGCACTGGACACGGTCACTTTCAGAGGGAAGATGGAGAGGATCACTCAGGAGTGGGGGTGTTACAGGTCATTCAGGTAGAGGCTGGGGTCCCTCATAGGTAGGGCTGGAGGTCCCCAGAGGTAGGGGTCAGAGGGTCACTAAGGTTGGGGGCCATGCCAGGTACAGTTGGGCAAATAAGTCATGAGTGAGAATGAGTTGGGTGGGGGCTGGGGAGGTCCCAACCAGATGGAGCTGATTCATCTCAGGTGGGGATGGAGTCGGTCCAGGGTGAGGAACTGTGGGATTTCTCACAGCTGTGAACAGTGCTTCATCCAAAATGGGGAGTCAGGGGTCATTTTAGAATGAGGGCCGGGTGGGGTCATCTCAGATGGGGATGGGGGTGTCACTCACAGGTGGGGTGGCACCTCGTAGAAGCTGACGCCACGGTAACGCTCCATGTGCTGCCGGCTGTAGATTTGGAGGTCCCGGTAGGGATTGACAGAGACCAGGACCGGGCCAATGTAGGTCTGGGGGTTGGAGGAGGAGGGTCAGAATTTTCTCCCAGAGGCCCCTGGTGCCTCTTTCACCCTCAGTCCTGCCTCTGAACCCCCAGCAGCCCCACTGTCTTCCCACTCGGGCCTCACGTAAATGAGGTTCTCCCGGAACCTTCGCCGCAGGTTCTCGATGAAGGCGGCCTCACTGGTGAAGTTCTCCAGCAGCACGAAGTCCTGCACCCCCACCCGGTCACGGGCGGTCAGGGCGCTCTCCATGGTCACCCGTACCCCGTCGCTGCCCAGGGCCTGTTGGGAATGAGCCACGGGGAAGGGTCAGGGCCAGTAGGGTAAGGTAAGGCCACTTTTCTCTCCACCACAGCCTGTGGGATTGAGTGGGCAGCCAGGGGCAGGTGGACACGGGAGGCCTGGACACAGGACACAGGAGAAGGGCTACGCTGTGTACACGGGGCCTGGGTCACAGGAAGCCGGCACATGGAACATTGAGGACACAGGCAGGTCACCCAGAACAGAGACCTCATGGGTGCATGGACCTGGACACAGACCCTGGAGCACAGAGGACCCAGAGGACGGAGGCGCAAGGCCACCGAATCCGGGGAGGTGCTAATTTTGTGTAGAGGAAGGGGGGTCACGAGAAGGAACTCCTGGAATCACAGAAGAAAAGCTCTGTTGACCTTGGACAAATCCCCTCCCCTCTTAGGGTTGCTTCCGCCTCAAGGAGGAGGAGTTGAGTAAGACCAGGTGACTTTAGGTCTCCACTCTGAGCCACAGGTGGCAGGTGTTGTTGGAGGACAGATGGCTCAGAGTGAATTCTGGCAGGGTAGGAGCACCTCTCCCACCCCACCCGCCAAAATCTCCAGGGGGAGAGTGTCTGGAGACTAAGCAAGAGACCACCCTCAGACCCAATATAGGAGCGGACTGCCCAGGGGCCTCCCGTCCAGCTGGACTCAACCCTCACCCCATAAGGGGGGCCACCCTCCCATAGCTGGGCCACACCCTCTCCATCAGCTGCCAGGCTCCCCAGACACCCTCCTCCACTGGGAGCCCGGAGAGGCCTCAAGGGGGTGGGGGTTTTACCACGGAAAGCCCAGCTGCTGCCTCCAGCTGCCTGGGGCCCACCAGGGGGGAGGGAGAGGGGCAGGCTCCAGGCGGCCATCCCCCCATGACACACTCTTTGAAAAGGGCCTGGGGCGCTAGGAAAATGACACCCAAAGTGTCAGGGGTCCGAGAAGAGCAAGGTGGCAGTGGTGGTGGTGGGTTTATATCCCAAAGCTGGCAACAGGTCGTCTCCAACCACAGACGCCCCCAGACCTCTCGCCAGGGGGACCCTCTGGGTCTGACCAGGGGCCTGCCTCGCCCCGGCCTGTCCCTCCCTCCTCCGCCCCATTCTGCCCCGAAGCTGCCAGCAAATCTGGCCGGAGCCCCCGCCCCCTCTGCCCCCTCCGCCCCCAGGGTGCCGGGTCCGAGCTCTCAGCCTCCCCCGCGAGCTAAGAGCCGGGGCCCAGGTCCGCGCGCCCCGCGGCCCTCCCCGCCTCGGCCTCCTCCCCCTGCAACTTCCCGGGACGTTTTTCCACCCGAAATTCCTGCGCCGCGCCCGCTTCCTGGCGGTGCCGAGGCGGCGCCGCCCGGGACCCCCGCCCCGCCCCGCTCACCGACGCCCGGTAGCGCATCCTGCCCGCCGCCAGCGCCCCCTCCGCCGCCGGTGCTCTCGGCCCGGGCTCCGCGGCGGCGGCGGCGGCGGCGTCAACGAGGGAGGGGCCGCCCCGCCCCCGCGCCGCCCCCTCCGCGAGCCCTTGGAGCGCGGGGCTCCCCCCGCCCCCGCCCCCGCCCCCGCCTCCGCCTCCCTGGGGCTCGGACCCCGGGGTCCCTCTCGGTGGGGGGCTGGGGAGGGACTGAGGGTACTCTCGGGGCGAGGGTGGGGCGGCGGGGCGGCCCCGCCGGGCAGGGGCGCCGCCTGAGTCAGGTTTTCCAGGAGGGACGTCGTTGGCTCCAGGGTGGGGCCCGGAACCCGCGCGGCCGCCGCGTCTACACCGGCCCGGAACTCACTTCCGGGCTGGGGTCTACACGGCGCCTCCGGCCGGGCGCGGGAACAGGGTTGCGGCCGGTGGGTCGCGGAGGAAGCAGGATTTCCCTCTCCCTTCCCCCTAACCTCAAGTCCCGGCAAAGTTAAAAATAGAACGAAATGTCCAAATACGGCCGGCGCGCCCCGGCGGGCGGAGCTCCGAGCGGCCCGGGCCACCCCCGGACCCTCGCTGGGGGGTGGCCGCGTCGTTACGCCTGAAGAAGCACTTTAGGTTCCCGCGTCCACACAGGCTGGTGCCCGAAGGACAGGGAAAGCCACGGGGCGCCTTGGCCCGGAGCCGCGTGCCGGCCTCTAGGGAGGTCCGTTTCCCATCGGGAAACCCAGCCGCCTTCCAGCACGGGGCCAGAACCCTTCTTCTCTACCCTGGACGCCACAACTAGGGCTTTGTGCCCCTTCCCTCCCTCCCTGCCTCCTCTGGAAGGGGCCTCCCCTCTGAACCCCTCGAAATACGTCCACACGTTCTGCCTGGGACACCCTCCTTCTCCCACACCAGCTGGACTCTGGGGAGCACCACCCTGAGAAGCGAACTGTAGCTCAGTCCCACCGCTGGTGGGGGCGATGGCTAGTGCTTGCAAAAGGCTGTAGCATTCATTACAGGCTGTTTGCTGGCAAGTCACTTTTTCACCCTAAAAATGAGGCCAGTACCTGCCTGAAGAGTGCGGAGAGGCTAAGACGCAGCCCTAAAGCACCTCGCAGGCCTCGGTAAGCACCACTCCCCTCCCTCGGCCAGACATTCATTCCACGCGAGCTTGGGGCAGACTCTTACCTGCTGGGGAAGCCCCTCAGACCTGCCCCCCAGTTATCACAAGGGACTCTCAAGAGCATCACCTGCTTCCTCTCACCCTGGCAGACAAGGAACCTGGGGCGCAATACCGGGGCACTGGCTTATCCTTGCGGGGAGAAGGCAGCCCGGACCCAAAACCCCAGTGCACCTCACCTCGGACCCGGGCTCCCGGGGTGGCGGGGTGGGGGGGGAGGAGAGGGGAGGCTGCGGCAGGTGCGGGCTCCAGCCTCGTGGGGAAGGCTCGTTACCTCGAGAACAACAGCGCGGCCGGAGCCGCGACCCGAGGGAACCCGCGGGGCGGGCGCCAGCTGGGAGATGGGGACCTCAGGAAGGAGCGAGGGGACAGGGTGCCACCGCGCGCAGCTGGGAAATGGTGGGAGCGGAGGGGGATATGAAACGCCACCGCAGGCCGGGCTCAGGGCGGGAGGGGGCGCCCCAAGGTTAAACTCCAGAGCTAGCGGGAGCGGAGAAGGGACTCAGCCTCCAGCCCACCTGGGCTAGGGGAAGGGGGCCAGGCAGGCTCCACCTGGAGCAGGGCTCCCAGCGGAGAGCCGGGACGGGCTCGGGGACCCCAGGGGAGGAGCCGGAGAGGGGGCGGAGCCTCGCGGTGGCAGTGTCCGCCCCGCCCGCAACCGCGTCAGGCAGCTGGAATGAGGGGAATCCGCGTGCGGAGGGGTCCGGCCGGCCATCCCCCACCCGGAGCCGCGCCGCCGCATTCCCGGGATGCCCTCTGGCGCCCCGGTAGCCGCCGCCCGGCGGCGGAAGGAGGGGGTGTCTCCACTGCTGCGTGGGCATGAGGGCCGGCTCCGGCCCCAGACCAGCCCCACCAGCCCGCCCGCCTCCCTGGACGGAAGCGCTAGCCTGGGAGAGGTGTTAGAGGCAGGGAACCAAGGGTGTGAGAGCCAGGGGCATCCTGCGTTCTGAGCGCTGTCTTATGGTACTCTCTTCAAAGCCCCCAGCCAAGCCATGAGTCTGTATCGTTATTCCCATTCTACAGACAGGGAAACTGAGGCTGGGCAGATGAATGTCTTGTTTAAGATTTCAGGACTAGGCCCTGACCGGTTTGGCTCAGTGGATAGAGCGTCGGCCTGCGGACTGAAGGGTCCCAGGTTCGATTCCAGTCAAGGGCATGTACCTTGGTTGCGGGCACATCCTCAGTGGGGGGTGTGCAGGAGGCACATCCTCAGTGGGGGGTGTGCAGGAGGCAGCTGATCGATGTTTCTCTCTCGTCCATGTTTCTAACTCTCTATCATCCCTCTCCCTTCCTCTCTGTAAAAAATCAATAAAATATATTTAAAAAAAAAAAAAGATTTCAGGACTAGTAAAAGGAGGAGTGGGATTGGAACCAGGACCTCTAGCACTCAACTAGTCACCCGGGGCTGCCCTGGAAGAGTGAGACAGGTTTAGGGCTGGCAGATTTCCAAACTTATTTGTAAGGGTTAATAGGTGTGACCTTTATCAATGGCTGCAGTGCCCAGTACCCCTGTTGGTGTGGTGTTGATATTGACATGTAGACTTTAGGAGTAGCAGCTAGGGAGTGTGGGCCATGGCCTTTGAGCTCCTAGCACAGCCCTGGACCTAGGGGCTGGGGTGTAGCCATGGCCTCTGAGTGACCTAGGACTTATTTTCCAAGGCTGCTTCTGGGTCTCCTCCCACCTGGGGAGATGTTTCCAGCAAACCTGGATCATCCAGTGCCATTTACCTAGTATGGGCCAGATGCCCCTACGTCTGACCTCTGGAGAAACGGGGAGGTCAATGGACAGCCTCAAATGTTCCCCCAGCCCAGGGTCAGGGCCACGCCAGCCTGGAATGGGTGTTCTGAGGCCGCCCCCCCCCCCCCCCCCCCAGATCACTGCTATAAGTTTACTTTCACTGAGGCAACCGCAAGGCCTGTGGTGGAAGGGGAAAGTACCATAGCCTATCCCACCCGAAGTGCAGTGCTGGGAACAGAACAGGTGCTCAATTTGTATCTATCACACACATTTTAGGTCTGGGCCCAGGCAGCCCCACCAAGGGTTGTTCCAGACTCAAGGGAACTGTTGTGAGGGGGTTTGGGGAGGAATGGTAGTGACTTAGGGGCTCTACCTAATTACTCACAGGGCCCCAGTCAACTCTAGCTCCAGAACCATGGGCCTATGGCCCACCAGACACCTCTCCCTGGGGGTCCAGCAGAAGTAAACAGAGTACCTTGCCCCCTGACCTACCCTCCCTGTTCAATATCCTCTATGTAGAGAGGAGAAAGGCACCTGGCACCACCACCTGGCATCAAAAAGCCTGCCCTTCCTCCACTCCTCCCAGGAGTCACCACCTGCTAAAACCTTTCCTCTGCTCCCCCCTCACTGTTCCAACCCTGGACCAGGCAGCAGCCTCCAAACTGGCCTCCCTGCCATCCTCCTGTTAATCCATTTTCCCACAGCAGCCTGTGGTATTTACAAACACAGTCTGATCAATTAACATTTCATGTTAATAGAGTGAAGGTTTATAGGGCACCAGTCCATGTGCCAAGCCGGTACCTCACACCCACTGCTTCTTGCATATGAACTCCAGTGGACCTCCTTGTCCTCAGTTTACCCTACTGCCCCCACGTTCTTGTGTGACCCTCTCCGGTCCCTTCGCTCCCCATGCCTCCCCACCACACAGAGCCAGAATGAGCTGCCGCCGCCCCTGCCACCAGCTGCTACACGTGGTTCTCTAAGCCTCTTGCCTTTGCACCTGCAATTTCCTTGGCCCTTGCTGCACTTCCCCTTCCCAACTGACTGACTCTTAGTCATCCTTGAAGACTCAGCTCAGGTATCACCTCCTCCAGAACCCCTTTCTGACTCCCTCCAAACACACAGCCCCTTCTTAATCGCTGAATCCCTAGTCAGTCTCTCCCAGAAGAACGCTCTTGCCTGCAGCATACACCCGACCTGGCGCAGTGGGGGCTCAATAACCCCTTGTAGCCGCCTGTGTAAATGAATGAATCACAGAGCAAACAGTGTAAGCAGGAGGCCAGAGCGTGCGGGCAGCTGAATAAGGCCGTGGGCCAGCCATTCATTGTCTCATTCATCTCGAAGCCCCCCACTTGCCGCACTCACTCTAGTCCTGGCGCTGCCGGGCCCAGGGGGCGGGGAACGGGAAGGGGCGGGGCTCAGGCGGCTTCTCCGGAACCCAGAGGCAGAGCCTGGCCAAAGGGCGTGCTGGGTGCCCGCGTCTGGAGAGACCCCGGCCCCTCTTCCCCGCCCTCACGTTACCCACAGTAATCTAAGTCTCCACAAGGCCCAGCCCTGGCGCCACCGGGTCCTGGGATCCCGCATGGGCCGGGCCAAGCCGACCCTCGGCCCCAGCGACCTCCGCTTCCCGCACGGTAGCTTCGGGGTAGTCTCGGCGCCCGGTTGCCCGCCCTTTCCCCCATCCCACCCGCCAGCGGAGGCCTCCCGGGGCCATGAGGCTGCTCCCCGCCCCGCGCCCGTGCCCAGCGTACCCACCGGCTCGGCGCTTTCGGTGTGCAGGCGGGGGCCAGGCTGGGCGGCGTGGCCGGCTCTGGAGTCCGCGGCCCCGGCACGTTCTCCCCGCCCAGGGCCCGCCCGGGGCCGGGCCGCTGCCTGTCGTCATCCCGGGCAGGGCCCAAACCAAGGCGCGCGCGCGCACCCAGCTGCCCCGCCCCGCCCCGGGCCACCCGGCCCGTCCTGGTCCTGACCCCAGCCCCTGGTCCGCGGAGACTTGGTGCCGCACACTCTGCCACCAGGTCCCAGGACGAGGCGTGCACACAAACACACCCCACACCCTACAACTCTCCATCTCTCTCTCTCTCTCTCTCTCTCTCTCTCTCTCTCTCTCTCTCCCTCCCTCCATCCTTCCCCTCCAACGAAGACCCAGCCCTTTCGCTGCAGAGATGGGTGGGTGCGTCTGATGGGGTTCTCCCTTATCGTCCTAGGGCCCCTTTCCATCCCCACAGCAAACCCAACCCTCCTCTGCGGGCTGAGCCAGATCGGTTCTTCCCCATTTGTGACTGCCTCTCTCCCTTCACCCTAGGAGCTACTGTTCTGAGCTGGCCATTGCTTTGGGCCCACGGGAAAGGGGAGACATTGACTGAGCCTGTACTATGAGCCCGGAGCTTTGCATGCACTAGTCCTTTGACCTCAGAGCAGCCCTGTCAACTATGTGTTATGCCCAGTTCATAGCCCAGCCCACTGAGGATCAGGGAGCAGGAGGAGAAGGGATTCAAACCCAGATTCCCAGTTTGAAAAACCCTGCCCCTAGTGATGGTTAATAGTGGTGCTCAAAACCTTTCCCCTTCCTTCCATTTACCCCTCTTGTCCAGTCTCCTCCTGTTCCACCAAGGATCAGAACCCCTCCCCACTGTTCACCTCTTTCCAAAAAGGTTTGCTTGAAAGAGGGCTGTGGGCCCTGGGGAGACACTGCCACCCTTCCTCCCACCCACAGCATCCCAGCTTACAAGTTTGCAGGGTCTGTAGGGATGAACCACGCGGATGATCTCCCCAGTGGGGATCAGCTCCACTTGCAGCGCCATTCCGCCTGTGGATTGCCAGCGTGCTGGGCACTGGGGCTTCTGGGCAAAGGCCTGCCTGCCTGCCCACTGGCTATAGCTGTTCCTACAGCCAGGAATCTGGTCTCACGCTGGGATGGCTACTTGGTTAAGCTTCAACTCCAGCCCCAGGGGATGTGTCTGGTCCAACTTCTCAGGACACAGCTGGAGCAGCTCAGGTCTGATTGGGAGGCCTCTTGGCCCAGAGGGTTGGGGCAGGAAGAGGAGGGGCTGAGTGATGGAGGAAATGCCTGTTGTCCCAGGTAACCAGAGCAGCTGATATAGCCACCCCTGGGGTACCCTGGGCTCTAGGTCAGAGGGTAGCAGGCCTTTCCCCACAGCAGCTCTATGGCTGGGCCTCTCCCCTTACCCACTCACTGGTGTCTGCTGGAGAGCACACTGACCACTCCCCAAATAAAAATGCACATTCTGTCCTAAGCCAAGAGGATCCATCGGTAGGCACTGCCCCTCCTTGCATGCAACGCCCCCCCACCCCCACCTCCCGCCTAAATTGCCTGTCGCCTCCCACAGCAACACATGAGCACCTTGAGTTTGAAAGGCTAGGGCTGCTGGGGGCTGGCCATATTGGGAAGAGGGGCTGGCTGGCTGGAGAGGCAGGGGGACACTGTGACAAGTCCCCTGTTCTGCCCTCCTCTGGAGCCTCAACCACTTGGAACATCGATGCCTGGGTTCCTTGGCTGTGGGCAGCCTTAGGCCTGCTGGCTCCTTACTTTTCCATTAGCACCCTCAGGTGCCCCCCACCCTGAATGTTCCTGTTTTTCTATCTTTATTGTTGCTAAATCACAGCTGACACTTTCCTGGCCTGGGATTGAGCCCTTGGGTCTCCAGCCATTCCTTAAGGAAGTGAGAAGGGGAAGTGGATGGGGGAAAGTGACCTTTCCAGAGGGAAGGCTGGCATGGGAGGGGTGAAGTCCAGCAATGGGCAGTCACCTTCCCCCAGGCACTCTTCCCTTCCCTCTCAAGCTCCGCCTGCCCAGGAAAGACCAGCAAAGCTTCCTTCCTTCCTCCAGGAAGCACATCTATCCAGGGCAGGCTCATCCCCGGCAGCCACACAATGGCCCTTATCAGCCGCGGCAGAGCCAAGCCCAGAGACCCAGCACACACCAAGTCTCACATATTTCCTGTTTCCACCCAGTGGGTCAGGGCTGGGCCCAGAGCGGCCATATCCTGACTGGGGCCAAGAGGAGGGAAAGCACTCCCCCTTCCCCTCCCGCCTCTCACTCCCTGCTGGACTCACTCCTGCCAGGCTAGGAGGGTTCTGCCATGAGAAGGGAGAGCTGTGAGAGGGAAGGGCAGTGAAGACTTAGGGGAAGGGGAGAGGTGGGCATGTCAAGAACAAGCATGCTCCACAAAGAGGAGAAACAGGGGACCCCTGGACTCAGTAGCCCTGGAGATCCAGCCCCAGGGCTACAGTAATCATGAGGTAGGTATAGTGTTACTTTGTTGTTGTTTTTTAAAATATATTTTATTGACTTTTTTACAGAGAAGAAGGGAGAGGGATAGAGAGTTAGAAACATCGATGAGAGAGAAACATCAATCAGCTGCCTCCTGCACACCCCCTACTGGGGATGTGTCCACAACCAAGGTACATGCCCTTGACCGGAATCCAACCTGGGATCCTTCAGTCCGCAGGCCGACACTCTATCCACTGATCCAAACCAGTCAGGGCTGGGTGTTTTGTTTTTTTGTGTGTGTACAATTGTTCTTTCACAACATAGTTGTGAATAGTGCATTATTTTATTTTACAGACAATTGAGACTGTGGGTAGAGATAGAACTTTGCTTCAGACTGGTCTAACCCCTGTCTGGTCCTGCACGATATCACAGCTGCCTCTATCGTCCCAGTCTGAGCTGTGGTCTGACAAATGCAGGGTAGTGACAGCACCCATGATGGTGGTGCATGTGAGAAGGAATGAAGTGGCAAGTGCAAGGCTTCCGGGTTCTTCAGGTGTATGTGTGTATTGGGGGCAGGGATAGTTACTTTGGGGACTTCTGGGTAGGGAGCAGAAAGAAGACTTTTTGTTTGTTTTGTTAAGCCTCATTTTTCCCATTGATTTTTAGAGTGGAAGGAATGGGGATAGACAGAATCATCTGTGTGGGAGAGACACATCGATTGGTTGCCTCCCACATGCCAGAGGCCAGGGATGGAGCCTGCAACCAAGGTATGTGTTCTTGACCTGGGACCCTTCAGTCCCAGGCCGACGCTCCAACCACTGAGCCAAACTGGCTAGGGCGATGGTGACATTTTTGGATAGCTTAACACAGGACCAAGGAGCAAAACTAAGGTCTGAGAGAGTGGCGGGTGAAGAGGGATGAGCCAGTGAGAGCAGAGAAAGCACCTTTTCCGAGAGTCATCAGTTCTAAGAAACCCATTCTATTTAGCAGTGCCCAATAGCATGCCTCAAGTGGGCCAAGGACCCAGAGGGTCACTATTCCAGACCCTCATCCCATTCCTACCTGGGCAACATGTTACTCTCAGACACACAAAGGCTCGTCTGGATCTATAGGACCCTCATCCTGGAGTCTAGCAAGGGCCCACCACTATGTACCCCTTCCCACCACCATGAAGGAGTCACACACAAGTGTAAAAGCCAAGTTTCTAATTATGCCCCGATGTAACAGACAACACAGAGAACCAAGGCCCGCTAGGGGCCAGGGGGCCAGTTCTCGATGGTACACATGGCTCCCAGGGTGGAGTACGGAATGCAGAGCAGTTGGAGTGTTCCTCAGTTTCAGGTTGCAGGGCTTATGTGACAGTCACAGAGCAGGCTCCCTGAGTGTCTTTTCCTGGGAGAGGGCCGTTGAGTCACCAGTGGCCGGAGGCAAGTGGTAGGAGCCATGTCCACACAGCACTGGAGAATGCTCCCTGAAGACCCCGAAGGGCAGATTCTCCAAAACATCTTGATTCCAGCCTTCCTCTCTGCCCGCCCCCACCTCTAGGTCCCAGGTGGTCTAGAGAGAGGGCAGGTTTCTGGTTAATGACTTCAGGCAAGGGTGGGGGCAGATGAGCTGGACTGGACAAAGACCACTGTGGAAAAACTTGCTAGCCCTTCACAAAATGGCAGGTTGGGGGCATGATCCACCAGCAGAAGTGAACCTGGGTCCAATTCTCTGCTCAGGTCCTGGAACGTCCTGGGTCACACTCCATGGGTACAGGCAGGACACTCAACCTGTCCACAACCCCTACCTAAGAGCCTGGGTAAAGGGGCCCCTCCATCCTGCCCACTCAGTCATACTGCTTCGGTTCAAAGCAAGGCTCCCAGACCTTCTTCCCATCCCTCAGGGAGACAGGCAATGAGACGCCAAGACTCCTGGAACCCAGTGTTGCTTGCACCAACCAGTCTATGGAGCCTGTACAAATGTGAGCATCCCCCCTCCCCCCCGGCAGCTTGAGGCCCAGGATGGTGTGACAAGAATGCAGGCCTGTGCCAGATGGGGCATGTGCCTGGCAGGCCTGCTTGGGCAGGACTGGAAGTGTGTGTGGGGAAAAGCAAGAAATGAGATATAAGCTGGAGGGTCCCTCCCACACCCAGTGGACTGCCCCCAGGTCTTCACTGTTGACAAAGTAGCTGGTTTCAATCAGCTCAGCAAAAAACCTATATTTGAGTGGCCAATTCCAGAGATCTGGACTAGAGAGAGCAAAGGAGTGTGGCCAGAACTCCCCTGGGAGGGGAAGGATACTTGCTGCCTCCTCAGGGGGCTGGCTGGACCCCCAGCACTCCTGGAAGTGGTGAGCAGAGCTGGCCGCCAGCTCTGGCCTCCGCCCTGGATTCCCCTCATCTAGGCTCAGATCTGTGGTTGGACTTCACCCAGTGGGTCCTCCTCCAAGAAGGCTTGAGGCTGGATCTGTGGTGATGAGACAGGCAGTGAGCAGAAGGGGAAAGAGCAGGTTTTCCTCCGGATTGTTCCATCACTGGTACTCCCCAACTGCTGCAGCTGGGTACAGGTTGGCTCCAAGGCCTGTGGCCTCAGGGAATGGAAGAGGGGCTCAAGCTCAAGTCCTCTGTGTCCCTTTCCCCTTACCCCACCACATTACCTTGAACGGATTGCTTATCCCCACCACGGAACGTAGACTGTTGCTATAATAACAGAGGAGAAACTGATCTTCAGTTTTGGGGATATCACTGATGTTGATATAAACCTGGAGGGGAGGATGAACAGGAATGGGTCAGCTCCCTGGCCCCGAGTCCCACCCAACTCTTAGCAACTAGTTATCCAGCAGCCAAGCCCACCTGCTGAGGTGTGGAACACCTATCTTAGGAAGGGGGCAGGTACCTGGTTCAACCCGTCGTTGAAGGAGACCTGGTTGTCCCTGACCCAGACATAGGACACGTAGTCATTAATGTGGCGAAGCCCCACCTGTGGAAGGGGGATTGGGCTGTCAGTAGTCTCGGGGGACACAGGACCTACAGCAAATCCTAAGGAGAGGGTGGTCTCATTCCTAGGATTGGCTATTATACTGTATACCCTCCCCTTCACTGACAGCCCCTAGATGAGCTCTTTAGTCTCTGTGTCCAGCTCCCACAAGCCTTCAGGATGGATAAACCAGAGGTGGGGGGTGGGGGGGGGCTGATGGGATTCCCGGCCTCACCCCCACATCACCTTGTACAGTCCAATCCAGTCCCAGGGGCTGCTGGGGAAGTCTGGGGTCAAAGAGTAGTTGATAAGCATAGCATTCTCCATGGTCCACAGGCCTTCTGGCATCAGGGTGATCAGTGGGACAGATACCAATGGCTTCAGCTACACACAGGGATAGGAAAGGGGTTGACAATCCATAGCATCATTCCCTTCTCTGAGATAAATGTCCTTCCAACACATAAGGGTCAGAAGAGGGGCACCGGGGTGGTGGGCACAGAATGCTGAGCTGCCCTGAGAAGGTAGCAGACCGTAGCTGGCCAGCTGGAAAGAGAAAGGACCAAAGGCTTGTCAGGGGTCACTGGTCCTGGTAGGAGGGACAGAGCTGAGGGTCAGGTGGGTAACCAAGCAGAGTCCAGTGCTGAGGGGTGAGAATGGGGGAAACTGCTAACAGGTTTAAGGAGCCAGGTAGCTGCTCTCAGACCCTCGGGGTTCCTGCCCAAAGACCCAAATTCAATTTTCAGGGGAAGGGTGCCAGTGGTAGGAACAGCTGTAGGTTTGCAGAAAGAACAAATGGTGTACAAACCAGTATGAAAAGGTGAGGGCAGTCAGCAGCTCAAAGGTTAACATTGACTTAGTCATTAGATGGCAAAATACAAGGATGGAGGGAGCTCCCTTTGCAACCTGATCCAGATAGGTTCAGACAAATAAAAGGAAGCCCAACTTCACATAGTAGGTAATAAGCATAATGGAACTCAGCTCCAAGGGACAGTGCCAAGAGGAAATGGAAACCGCTTCACAAAGGGTTTGAGCAGTGTTTGACAGGCAGAGCCATCAACAGCTCTAAGAGCAGGGATACCTGACCTGGGAGGAAAGGCAATCATGTCTCCCTACAGGTCTCCCCCGGGGATCTGTGGACATTAGAATCCAGGGCTGGAGGGTTTGGGGATGTGGCCCAGCATGGCTGCTTCTCTGCCAAGTGCTGGGCAGCCCGGAAGTTCACCTCCAAGTCAAAGGTGCCAGTGACAGGTTTATGGTCACTGATGGTGTACATCATGTGGCTGATGTAGCTCCTCAGAGACAGGGAGAAGTGGGGGGCCGGCAGCCTTGGGGTACAGGAGTCAGTGTGGGGCTGCCGCTTCAACCTCCACAGGATACGGTCAGTCCATGCAGGCTTGCGTTTTTTCTCACTGGGGGTGGGGGAAGAGGAAGGACGGGGAGAGAAGAAATGCTATTTTTGTCTTCTCCTTTATTCAATTACTATTTTAAGTAAACATTTTAAGTTTTACTTAAACTTCAACAGCAATACAGTTTTCTAGTAACAGATGCAGAACAGTGTCTCAATGGTGAACTCCATCCGACCCTAGGATTAGAGAGTTCTGCCCTGTTAAGGTTCCAGGCTGGTGAACATGAGGCGACTAGGGAGAGTGGCGGGCCTGGAGAAGGCATGGGGAAGTCCTGGCCCTTTCCCCATACCTTGCCCTGCGTATCTCCTCCACTTGCCTGTTCTGGAATGACATCCTTTTATAATAAACCAGTAATCTAGTTTTAAAAGGTAAGAAGGCTATGTGCCCTTGGGCAAGTGACCTCAGCACTCTAAGCCTTGATTTCTTTGACTCTAAGATGGGTTGATAATAGTACTTACTTCAAAGAATCTTTGTGAAGATTAAATAAATTAAGGTGAGTCAAGGGAGTGGTCAAGAAGTGGTAACTGCCTAAACCACATCTGCTTGGGCCTCCTTGGGCTGTTTCAACTCTTTACTCTTCTGAGGAGTGTTCAGAGGACATGGGAATGTGGTATTTCGATCCCAGAGACTACAGATACCGAGTCTTGGACATTCCATGCCTAACAATGCTTAAAACTTGGTAATAAACCACATGAATGTACCACTATCCCTTTCAAAGCATTTCCCCTCCCCAACTTCCCTCAGAGTTAAGAGCCCAGACTTGCTGTCACGCCAGAATCCTCCCAAGGACTGACCACAGCCTGTCTCTCCTTCCCCTTCAGTTCCTCTTAGCCTGTCTCCCTTTCCTCCTTTTCCATGCTCTGGTCCAGGCTCATCCCTGGCCACCTGTAGGACTCATTCTTTCAACCAGATTTACTGAGCTCTTATTATGTGCCAGGCCAACTGGGGATCAGAGAAATGAGATTGACAAGGTCCTTGAGGAGCTTGTTTGACAAACAAATGACAAGAAACAAATAAGCAAAATAAATGTGTACTAATCAAATATTGCAAGTATTCCCCCATTTCTAATAATAATATAGCTAAGCCTGGGGTCCTTCTGTGCATTAGGCACTGTGACAAGTGTCTCAAAGGCTGTTCTAGTCCTTTCAACACTGGAAGAATGTTACAGATCACACTTTTCTCCCCCACAGGACACTGAAGTTCAGAAAGGTCACCATGTCCAGGTGGAGGCCGGATGCTTGCCAGGTCTGCTGACTGAAGTCTGCACTCCTTCCACAGCACTCCACTGTCTGCTCCAGCCCCGCTGTGGCCAATCACAGCTGCAAGAACTGCCTTACAGCGTGTGCTACAGCATGCATTACCTGGATGGGGCCTCACTCATGCTTTTTGGCTGAATGGTCATGACTGAATTATAAGAATTGTTTCTCAAGATTAGTTATGTCTTGGCTTTCAAAATACTAAAACCAAGTAGATCTGCAAGATTCTCTCTGTTTAAGAGCCTAAAAAACTGAGCCAATTGCCTAGCCAGTGTGGTT
Source organism: Plecotus auritus (assembly GCF_963455305.1). Lineage (NCBI taxonomy): Eukaryota > Metazoa > Chordata > Mammalia > Chiroptera > Vespertilionidae > Plecotus > Plecotus auritus. The sequence goes on from NC_137774.1 coordinate 36,542,531, forward strand.
CAGAAGCTGAGTATCGACCTATGAACCAGGAGGTCATGGTTCAATTCTCAGTCAGGGCACATGCCCTAGTTGTGGGCTCGGTCCCCAGTGGGGGACGTGCAGAAGGCAGCTGATCAATGATTCTCTCTCATCATTGAGGTTTCAATCTCTCTCTCTCTCCCTCTCCCTTCCGCTCTGAAATCAATCAATCAATCAATCAATCTATATATAAAAACAACTGAGCCAACTTACTGACCTAAAAGCGATGTGATCTATTTTTGGGTCTGAAAGCACTTTTCCCTTCAGCTCCCTGTAGATGACTTCCTAGTGTCTCACTGAACTCTGGACACAAGTCTTGACTAGACTGATCATAATACCCTCTGCTCATTGCCTAGAGGAGAGGTTGACTGGGTTCATGTAACACAAGCCTCCTGCAATCCCGGACTTGAACAGGATTTCCCGCCCTCAGCCCTTTCACCTCCTGTAATGGAGCTGACCTCGGTCTCATTACATCTTGGCTCCGGGACACTACTGTGGCTGAGCAAAGCTGCTCCCATGCCTAGCACACCACTCGCTCAGTTACTTTGCACAGCTGGGTCAGGCTCCATTCAAGGTACCTCTCATCAGTGCTGGTGACTGACCGGAATGCCTGTCCTTCTTTCTGCCAAACTCTGCTGCCTTCTTGACAACTCGGATTGATTGTCCTGGCTTCAGCTGCTCCCTCGCCACAGCTTCCACCTCCTTCTGCACATCCGCATAGAGTTTGGGAATCTTCAGTCTACCAACTCCTGGACTTGATAGTGTTTATTTGGGTCTCTTGCTATGTGTGGGTCACTCTACTAGACTGGCTGCTCGTTAAACACTGTGTTTTTCCACTTCATCTTTTTGGACCCCCAATTTAAACAGATACCAGGCACCATGCTACATCCCAGGAACGGTCACAAGTCAGATCCTATCTTTGCACTCTGAGCATTCACAGTACAGTAAGAAAGGCACACTGTGTCTCAAAAGCAACATGGAAAGCATAAGGCTTTCGGCAGCATAAGGGCAGGAGAGAACTCTCAGGGAGACGGGGAAGTGGTCAGGGAAGGCTTTCTAGTAGAGATGATGTCTGAACTGGTTCTCGGGATGAACACCGGTCTGATTAGATAGGGATGTTTCTGCTCCCTATGTGGGGCTCAGGCCCCAGCCACATGGGACTCCTGTAACGTCCTCCCACCTTGTTCCTGGAGTCACACAGACTCAAGTTCAAATTCTTGCTCAATCACGTACTGTTACTATCCTACTTAGATATTCCAAGACTCAGTTTCCTTATTTGTAAGAAGTCAGTAACAACAGTTTACCTAACGAGGATATGATACGAATTAAGTGAAGTGATGCAGGCGAAGCCCTTTGCAATCAAAGGTGCTCAATAATGTCAGGCATAATGTGGATGGTATCTCTGCTGTGGAAATAAGTATCTCCTCCTCCTCAGCAAGGCTTTGCTGTTCCCATCCTGTCCTCCTTTCTGCCGCTGCTGGCAAAACTAGCTGTGAATTCAGAGGTACTGTAGGCTAAAGGAAAGCATTCTGGCCAGAGTCCAGAGCAGGGGTCCTCAAACTTTTTAAACAGGCAGCCAGTTCACTGTCCCTCAGACTGTTGGAGGGCCGGACCATAGTTAAAAAAAAAAAACTATGAACAAATTCCTATGCGCACTGCGGGCCCAGGACGAGTCGGCTGCTAAGCAGGACAGGCAGCGGCACCTGGCGGGCCGTAGTTTGAGGACCCCTGGTCCAGAGAATCAGGTCTCAGCCCCAGCTCCGCCATCACTAGCTAAGCCAGCTGAGTCTCTCTCTACCCAATCTCAGTCCCTGCCAACTGCATCCTAGACCCAGGTGTTTGCAATAACTTCCATTCAGTCTCCTGGTGGTTTCCCTACCATACCTGGGGGTGGGGGCAAAGGGACACCTGCTACATGGCCTGTCAGCTGCTCTCTTCCTGATGGCAAGGGAGGTTTTAGAGTCAATTGGTGGAGGGTCTCAGCCCTCAAGGCCCCAGCCTGTCCCACCAAGGCCTTAGAATTCCCAGGGCTCTCATTTCCAATGGACGGGTGGGGAGACTGGCAGTCTCCCTAAGCTGTGACCCAGGCCAGCTGAGACTGCCCTCTTACCTCCTTTCTGGCCTGCTTGACTGCCTTGGCTCAACCCTGTTCGTGTTCATGCCCTCTTCTTGTGTGCATTGCCCAGGCCATGACCCCATTCTGTCTTGCTCCACACTCATGAAATGGCTCACCCGCTCCCCATTTCTTGGCGGGGACACTGGCTTTGCCATGCCACTGCTAGCACTGGGCCAGCAGTTCTACCTATTGCCCTGGCCTGGATGTGGAGATCCCTTTTCACCCCTAAATCCCAGAGAACCGGGGTGCTCTGGAGGACCTCATACCTCCCTCAGAAAACAGTCCTATTAGGAGAAATAAATGAAGAAGCTGTTCCAAGTGAAACACAAAACCTCATAACATGTAAGGGGTTCTTCCTTTCCTCTCCCTGCCCTAAGTGGGCCAGGGACCTCTTGCCAGAACTGCGTTTGCCCCTTTCCCTAAGCCTAAGGTTTTGGTGGTGACCTGGCCCCTTCTCAGCTTCTTAGAAAGGTTTTCAGTAAAATGATCACCCACTCTGGCTGGGTAGTTCAGCTGGTTAGACCGTAGTCCCAATACACCAAGGTTGTAGATTCGATCCCACATACAAGCAGCAACCAATGAATGCATAAATGAGTGGAATAACAAATCGATGCTTCTCTCTCTCCCCACCCCCTTTCTCTCTCAAATCAAGAAATAAAAAATTTTAAAAAACTATAAAGGTTTTTGCCGTAGCCAGTTTGGCTCAGTGGATAGAACGTTGACCTACGAACTGAAGGGTCCTAGGTTCGATTCCGGTCAAGGACACATGCCTGGGTTGTGGGCTCAATCCCCAGTGTGGAGCGTGCAGGAGGCAGCCGATCAATGATTCTCTCTCATCATTGATGTTTCTATCTCTCTCTCCCTCTCTGAAATCAATAAAAATATAAAACAAAACAAACAAAAAAAACTAAGAAGATTTTAAAAAACAACTATCATCCAAATACATGAATCTAAAAATAATGATAGCAGTTATCACAGTGCTTATTGGGTGCCAAGGCACTAGGCTATACATATGCAAGGTCTCATTCAATCTTCAACCAAGATGGGTACAGTTATCACCCCCATTTTATAGATGACAAAATCGAGCCTTAAATATCTTGGCCAAGGTCACGCAGCTGATGCAGAGCTGTGCTTCTAACTACTAGATGCGCTGTCTCTATATTCCCCCCAATAAAATTCTCCACTGATGACTACTACTTCACCTTCCTAATAGTACCTGACCACCCACAGCTAGGGCAGGGGTACTTAATACCAGTAACTGGTTGAGCCAACCCCCGCTTTGGGGAGGACCAGAAAGCCCTGGGAAGTCGGGGCAGAGGATCCCAGAATACTGAAAAGCAGCCGCTTGTAAGTCAGGAACAAGCTGCCTCCTCTTATTCTCTGGCCATACCTGCCCTGCTAACCACCCATCCTGGACAGCACTGGCTCCCCCACCTGCTTTCTCTGAGGACAATCTGGGACAGCTCCCATGGTCAATGCCTCACAGCGGGTGAGAGGCACCATTCCTGAGAGGTGATGGCTGGATCTAATCCTGCTTCCCTAACACTTCTATTCTGAGGCAGCTCCCAGTGTCACTAGGGCCAGCACAGTCTGACTTCCCAGGCCTCCTGGCTCCCCATTTCCTCCTCGTGGGCTAATTCCAGAACCAAGGTAGGCTGATCCTCTACTGCCAAAGCCCCCTCACCTGGTGTCATAGTTGTTGGAGTTCTTATCAAACTTGTAGGTGGGCGGGAAGAGCAGGGGGCCCTCCTGGAACTCCCGGAGCAGTGTGTCGCATCTTTTGGCAATGCTGAGCTGCAGAGAAAGGCACAGTCCCACTTCCCAATGGTCCTGACCCCATGGCCAGCACCACACTCCATTTAAGGGATCAGCCATCAAGGTGAGGTAAGAGTCAAGCAATGCCACTTTACTTCCCCACAGCCCAGTGACAGCCTCCTCATCCCACCCACACCTCCAGAACAGCTAAATCCTTTGCAAACATTACCCCACAGTCCCAGGGGAGGCAGCTGCCTGCCATCTCCCAGTGCTTGGACTAGAGCAGCGGTTGCCAACAGGTGGTCCGCAGACCACTGGTGGTCCGTGAGGTCCGAAAGGTTGGCAACTGCTGGACTAGAGGGACTAAACTTTAGATTCCATCTCTCTGGGAGCCACTAGAATGTATCAGAGGGGAGGTTGGGGTAGCCAGGGTTCCCCAAATGGGAAGTATCTCATCCTCTAGGAGGTAAGCAAGGCTGGGGATGGGAAAGATGACAGGGATGCAAGAAGGTTGGTGCTCAACAGGCCAAAGGCCTTCTTTCTTCCTATGATAAAGCACACCCCTTAGCTATATCCTGGTTCCACTAAAAGAAGACCAGGCCCTGACAGGACTGGCTGCCCCACCCCACCCCCAGCCCCCGTGTGAAGCCCTGTTAGACTCCTCCCTGTCTGAGCACAGGGATTTCAGAGGACTGGGAAAGGAGAAAAGCACTAGGGAACCTGAGCAATACTCCCCACATTTCATGTTGGACCTCCACCCTGGGCTCAGATCATCCCTCTGGAACCCCCTTGATACCTGATCCTTCTCCCACAGGTCACTGTAGCACTGACTTTTTACGGCTTCCCGAACAAAGTGCATCCCAAAGTCCTCGATCCGAAAGTTCATGTCTCCAAACCAGACAATGAGGCTTCAGAAAGAAAAGGCAGCTGAGGTTTGTGATGAGGACAAAGGGAGGAGCAACAGATGGCTCAGGCCTGCTCCCTCCAGGGGCTGCAGGTGAGAAGTCAGATGCTGGGGGAGCACTAGGTGAAGACCAGGGCATAGGCCCAACAGGACTGTTCTCGTGGCTCCTACCCCATCTTTTAAGGTGAATAGACCAGCCCCCAGGGCAAGTGGCAAATACAAGCAGATCTGCCCCTCCCTCAATCTGCCACCAGGCAAGGCTGAGAACCAGCCCTTTGAACCACCCCAGGAACCACGGGTTCTTGACCAGGGATGTTCAGAAGTGTCCAGGGCTTCTAGGCAGGACAGAGGGGCCAGGGAAGGGGTCCCAGACCTCAGGCAGGCAAAGCTGGATAAGAGAGCAGATGGGTATCAGGGGCGAGGCTGGGAGAAGAGCACAAATTGCCTCTGGCTGGCAGCAGTGATGTGGCAGAGGACGCTAGCCTGGGCTGTGTGGGAGAGAGGGTGGGGCGGCAGTTTGCAACTGCATGCTCACTCATGGTCCAGGATGTTGGGGATATCAGGTGCCTCAAAATTCTGCATCTCCAGGATCCAGTCAAAGTGCTCCAGCCGCTGGTCATTGTTGGCCAGGTGGGGGGGTAGGTGGCAGTTGATGATGCTGACATAATAGCCATAAAGCTTCAGGCAGATGTTGACGCCCCCTTTGTTCCCCTGGTAGGACAAGGGGGTAGAAGGGTTGGAAGCTGCTCTGGGTGGGAAATACCTCTCTTTTCCCATCACAGACCTAAGGGGAGATGATCTCTCCTCCCACAGGCCTTCCTAGGGCCAGACATTCAGCTTCCCAGGGCGAGGTCTCCATCCACAGAGCACAGCTCACCCAGCCTGAGGTCTCAGGATACTAAGACGCCAGAGGTAGGAGCGTGGGTATGCAGGGCACTATACTGGACAGAATGCCAAGATTCATTTTACCCCTTTTTCCGTTTGTCCAGCTCTAAGGCCCCAGCTCTTCCCAGGCCAGGAGGCCTCCCAGTTCATGGCTCAGATAAGACTCATTCCTTACCCAGTACCCGAAGAGGCCAGTGGGCGTGGATTTAGCAGAGAGGATCTGGATAAAGGGCAAATGCTGACACTTGGCAAAGACCAGTAAGAGGAGCCCCTGCATGCGGACAGAGGAGACCTGTAGGACAGGGGAGGATAATGGTCATTCACTTCCCTGCACAGGCCACATGTGGTCCTGCCAAGCGCTGTGCTACACAAATGCCCTCCCCCGGGACTATGGTATCTCAGTTCAAGTCTCAGAGTTCCACTCCCTTTAGCTGCCAAATGATGCATGGTGGGAGCTGAGCAAGTTTGTTTCTGTTCCTGGACCTGGAGGTTGAGGACAGAGAAGGCAAGGCTGCCAAGGCACCATGCCATCAGGTGGGCATTGACTCTTCAGTCCCAGCCCCAGGCATGCCTAGGCGCTCCTCTCACCAATGCCCTCCTGAGGCCCTCTGGGTACTCCTGGGTGGTGGCCAGGGCCAGGGCCTCAAAGAGGAATGCAGCTATGCAGGATAGTGGCTAAGGGCACTGACTTTCAAATCCTGGCTCGGGTTCTTAGCATTTGATACTGGACAAGTCTCTCAGCCTATTATCTCATTGAAAGAGCAGGAATCTATCTCACAGATACTGGAAGAATTAACTGGCAGCTATTATGTTTTGGTGTAAGGATCCTTTTTTATTTTTAAAATATATCTTATTGGTTTTTTACAGAGAGGAAGGGAGAGGGATAGAGAGTTAGAAACATCAACGAGAGAGAAACACTGATCAGCTGCTTCCTGCACACCCCCTACTGGGGATGTGCCTGCAACCAAGGTACATGCCCTTGACTGGAATCAAACCCGGGACCCTTCAGTCCGCAGGCCGACGCTCTATCCACTGAGCCAAACCGGTTAGGGCTTGGTTTAAGGATTCTTAAAAGTAAATACAGCCCAAGCTGGTTTGGCTCAGTGGATAGAGCGTCAGCCTGCGGACTGAAGGGTCTCAGGTTCAAATCCAGTCAGGGGCACATGCTCAGGTTGCGGGCTCGATCCCCAGTAGTGGACGTGCAAGAGACAACCAATCAATGATTCTCTCTCATCATTGATGTATCAATCTCTCTCTCCCTCTCCCTTCCTCTCTGAAATCAAATTTTTTAAAAAAAGTAAATACAGGGAAGGTACATGAGAGCCTTCCAGGGTGCTGGAAATGTTGTGACTCTTGACTGGCAGTAACATGGATGTATATACAGATAAAAATCCATCAAACCGTACACTTACTTTCTGAAAACGTTATAGCTCAGTGAAAAAATTAAGAAAATGCTCCCCCCAATTAACTACAGATGGTGGGCAGTTGGATGCTCAGAAAAGCAACGTAGAGGGGATGACAGTGAGTACAAAAGACGCGTTCGAAGGTTGGGAAGAAGAGCTAACATCTACTGACGCTTCCTATCCAACTCTATAGGGATCCACTGTCCCTGTTTTTCAGATGAATGACCCAGGCTCAGGGAGACTATGTAACCAGCAGGACCACCTGGATAACAACATCAAAGAACCAGGACTGCCAAAACCCCTGCTGCCTGTGGCAAGAGGGGGTGGGCATGAGAATGGGCCTTAGCTAGTGGCCCTCTAGCTCAGCTTCAGGCTGTCCACATCCATCACTCAAGTAGCTGTTTCCGGAGCCTGAGGTGCAGAGGCCAAGGAGGAAATCCCCGGGTGGGGAGTGTGTACTGGGGCCTTCCAGGAATTATGAAACTCGATCCTGCAGGCCAGGAGCTCTCTGGCACAGTGGAGGAGTCGAAGCAGGGGGAACCCCAAACCCAGGACTGAGTGAAGGAGGCGTGAGAACCTAGGGTTGAGCCCTGGTTGCTACAACTGTGTCCACAGCTCTTCCCTCCATCCCCAGTCTTGGTTTCCACTCTTCACATGCACATATGGTAATGAAAGGAGGGGAAGGGCTAGACCATGAGGGACTGACTCCCAAGGGAACGAATCAAGATTCAGGGAGAGTTTCAAGTTTAATCCTAACTCAGAGCTGATTTGGGCACCAGTCCACTTTGTGAAGGAGCAGGGAAGTGGAGGTGTGGGGGTGGGGCAGGAAAGCCTCAGACAGGGAGAAAGGGTGGGGCTGTGAGGAGAGGCAGATTTGTAGGGGAAGTTCCAATTGGAGGAAATGAAGTGGGCAGGGCTAAGGAAGGGCCTGGAAAGGAGGTGACTGGGAGTCCTGCAGCCAGCAAAGGGGGCAGCCCCAGGCTTCTCAACCTACTCCTGTCCAAGGAACAGGCTGCCAGCAGGGCTCACCCCTTCACCTCAATTCTTGGCTGGGGGTAGGAGGGTCATCTGATTTGGGTGCCAGGCCCCCAGGCTGGCCTCCCAACCTTGGGAGGTGGCAGGGGTGGGAATGGGTTGTATCCCTGCCACAAGCTGAGCTAATTTCCTTGGCTCAATTCCATTCTACCAATCCCTTGCCAATTAGCTGAAGTGCAGGAGGCCTCGTCTTGGGAAGAAAGTGGGTGGTGAGAGAAGTGGTTCTGCCCTCTGAGAGGATCTAGCTCCATATCTGCAGGAAAAGGCCTGAGTTTAATCTGAAGGGAGCTAAAGGCTTGGGGCTGGTGTTTTCTAGCCTCAGTAGCAGGACCAAATCATGTAGTATTTCCTCCTTTGACTCTGCCCTCCTTGGGAGGAGACACAGCTCTTGCTTCAGCACCATTAAGCAAACTAGGGCAACAGGATTAATTCTAAAGAAATCCAGTCACCCAGCAAAGGGAATAGGGCAATTCTGGTATTTTCATGAAGCACTGCATTAGGGGCTTTGAATGGGAGTGTTTCATCCCTCAGCAATGGAAGGCAGAAAGGTGAAGATCAGCAATCTAGAGCCTTCCTGTGGATTCTCCTATGGTCTAAAGATTCCTTAAAAAGATATGGCCCTTCAGACTGACAACCCTTTTCCTCCATACCTATCTCCCCTTTCCTAACCTCTGGGCTCCTGAGAATTTGAAGTGTATGATCCCTATAATCGGAGGATCTCTCTATACCAGGGGTGGGCAAACTTTTTGACTCGAGGGCCACAATGGGTTCTTAAACTGGACCGGAGGGCCGGAACAAAAGCATGGATGGAGTGTTTGTGTGAACTAATATAAATTCAAAGTAAAGGAGCGGAGGGGAGAGCAAGAGAACCAGATAGAACAGCCGGATCCGGCCCGCAGGCCGTAGTTTGCCCACGGCTGCTCTATACCAACACTTTAGCCATAGACAGGATACCTGTCAGCCTTGGAGCTCACCAGTATAACAATATAGTAGTTAAGAATATGGGTTATGTCCTGGCCAGGTGGCTCAGCTGATCGCAGTGTTGTCGGGTTCAATTCCTGGCCAGGGTACATACCTAGGTTTTGGGTTTGATTCCCAGCTGGGGTGCGTATGGGAGGCAACTGCTCAATGTTTCTCTCTCACATCTATGTTTTTCTCTCTCTAAAAAAATTTTTTTTATAATTAAAAAAACCACACACACACACACACACACACACACACACACAAACCCATATCATTGGGTGAGGATTAAAAAAAAAAAAAAAAAGAGCACTAGCTGGTTTTTCTCAGTGGTTGGAATGTTGGCCCGCGGACTGCAGGGTCTCAGGTTCGATTTTGGTCAAGAGCATGTACCTCAGTTGCAGGCTCGATCCCTGGCCCTGGTTCAGGACATGTGCGGAAGGCAACCAAATGATATGTCTCACATCGATGTTTCTCTCTCCCCGTCCCTTCCATTCTCTCTAAAAAATCAATGGGGAAAAAATATCCTCACGTTAAGATTAACAACAACAAAAAAAGAATCCCTTCCTCTCTGAAATCAATAAAAATATATTTAAAAAACCAACAACCCTGGATTCAAACTCCAGAGAGCTTGTATGACTTCTGAAGCTTGATTTAATCTGTAAAATACCTGTATTTCAAGATTTAAAAATAATGTAATAAAGAGCTTATTTATAATGTCTAACACATCAAGTAAGAATTTGATAAATGGTAGCAATTATTATTATACTCAGAGATTGCAAGCTAGCCATATGAGGAGAGATTGCTTAGGGATGGGGCATTCACTGGGGGGTTAATAAGCCCTACTGCATCTCCCCAAGGAATTCTCCCAACCTGAAAAACATCAAGGTATAAACTAACCCCTGGGGTCCCAGCTCAGTTCCAGCTCCTTTAGGCAGGAGCCCCAGGGAACTAGGTGTAACTGAGGCTTAGGCCTTTAAATAATGGGAAACAACATGAAAGCCTGAGTGGGAGATAAAAGGACTGGGGGTTAGTGACAAGAGGTAAGACAGATTTCCTAAGTGCCCATGAACTTGAAAATTACCTTGACGAAGCTGAGAGGGGAAAGCACATCCATGAAGAAACTGCTCCATGGGTCTTCAAAGGCAGTGTCAGAAAGGAGGCTCATGATCCCACAGTTCATTTCCTGCAAACTGCCCACCGCAGGTCAGAGGCTCTCCCCCTGGCCTGGAGGGTCCTGCCTCTACCACAGACAATTAATGTTGCCCTCAGCGGACTTTCAAGCGTTGGGTTCTCATGACTACGAACGATCTCTCCCTCCCCTGGCTCTTGACTTCCAACCCCTTGCCATTGCTGACCCAGGACAAGAGACACTGGCCCTGATGCAGGCAGAAAGCTCCTAACCTTCAGACTCCAGGGAGAGGGAGGACAGATTACAGCCGTTCCCAGGTAGACAACTTGGGACTGGTCAGGTTTACCTGACCTCAGATAGAGGGATAGGTGAAGGGGCCCTGCAGACACCTACCCAATGACATACATGTCCAGATTCTGGTCCTGGTTGTCCAGCTGAAGGAGATTATCAAGGTCTAGAGGGGGTGCTGCAGAGGCCACATTCCATGTCACGACATGTATGCTGTGGAAGGGATGAAAAGTGAAGTCATGGAGAAAGGACAGTACATGTACAGGTAACAGAAGGGTGTGTAGGCCTGCTCATGGACACACCACAGTCCACTACAATCATAATGAGAAACATGACTTTCTGCATCTGGTGGTGGGGATCGAGGCGCTGAACAATAAGCCCTCCATCTTCACCTTTGTTCCCTGAAGCAGGAAATTCTCACCCTGGATTGGCTCCTCCATGCAGGCCCACAGCTACCCACATCTGGCAGCACTGGTGCTGCTGACACTAGGAGAGCTGAAGGGGTAGAGAGTCGGGAATTTATTAATTTTATCAGCTATTCACACTGCAGCAATCATCTCAGTCAGCAACTTTCCACTCCCCAGTCTTTAATCCAGTTCCTGAGACCACCAGAAAGATTCTGGAGGTTCAGTTTTCACCTTATGAGAGACCTCAGCACAAGACAGGGAAACTTAAAAAATAACAGGAATAACACCATGTTCCCTTCCTCACTCCTTCCTATGGTTGTGATCCCTGGAGCAAAACTACTTCTGCCAGCATATAAGAAAGCCTAAGGAGCCCTAGCTTGTTTGGGTCAGTGGATAGATAGAGTGTCCGCCTGCGGACTGAAGGGTACCTGGTTCGATTCCAGTCAAGGGCACATATTGGGTTTTTGGGCTCCATCCCCAGCGGGGGACATGCAGGAGGCAGCCAATCAATGATTCTCTCTCTCTCTCCCTCTCCTTTCTGCTCTGAAATTAGTTTAAAAAAAAAAAAAGCCTAAGGAGAAGATTCCAAATAACAGCTTTCTCAGCACCTCAAAAGTTTATTATCTTTTGGGAAAAGTAACCAGTTAGATAATATTCTCCATCTCAGCTTCATATGAGCTCTAGGGAAACAACAGAACAGCAGCTCTCAGGGGAAGGAGAGACTCCAAGGAAGCCCCAGATTGTGCTGAGTCCAGAGCAGGCAGTGGCTACTAGTACAAACCCTGTGGAGAGCAAGAACAGCCACCCAGCCTCAGGTGAGTCCTAGGAACATCCTGAAGAGGACCTGCAGCAGCTGATCTAGAATGGGAGAGGGTTACAAAAGGGTAGGCTTCTCCACCAGACCCTGTTCTTAGAGGTTCATGTTCTAAAAAGCACAACATGAAGAAATTCTTGGCCAGCTGAAACAACTTCCTGCCCCTTCTCTGGAACATCAACAAAACAAAAAACCTCTTCCCAGGCACTAGAGATTGTGCTTCCTTTGTTTGTTTGCGATCTCCCCCTGCTGTCCAACAGAGAATTAAGAAAGGCAGCCCTTTTATTCCAAGGCTCCTTGTTTTCCCAGGAACCTGCTCTAAGTGAATGGGGAGCAAAAGTCGGGATTTCTTGCCCAAATTCTCAAGTCCCACGATTAGCAGCAAATCCTTGCATCGTGATCTGCACTAAGTAAGTTGGTGATTAGCGTTGTTCCTCGTTCAAGAGCAAGCATGGGACCAGGCGAAAGGATCTTATCTACATTTGTTTTCCGATTTTAGGAGGTCACAACGGGATCAGGCCGACCCCATGATGCAAGTGCTGATTAAAAGTAAGAACAGCCAAAACCGGTTTGGCTCAGTGGATAGAGCGTCGGCCTGCGGACTCAAAGGTCCCGGGTTCGATTCCGGTCAAGGGCATGTACCTTGGTTGCGGGCACATCCTCAGTGGGAGGTGTGCAGGAGGCAGCTGATTGATGTTTCTCTCTCATCGATGTTTCTAGCTCTCTATCCCTCTCCCTTCCTCTCTGTGAAATATCAATAAAAATATATTAAAAAAAAAAAAGTAAGAACAGGTTTCTACTCTAGAGCTGAGGAGAGTGCCTTGTTATGTCTTTAACTTCAAACAGCCCACCGTGCCTTCTCCAGAAGCCAACTGGGCACCTGCTTGGGGCAACCAAGTGGGAAACAGCTCGGCAGCTTGAGTTTGGAAGGGGCGTGGGGCACGGACTTAACATAGCACGCTGGACAGTGGGATAATTCTAGAGCAACTCCGAATTAGAAGCAGCCCTGTAGGCCCGGTCCCTTTACTCCCAGTCTGTTTCTACCCCAGATCCGCAGCCCCAACTGGGTCGGAAGCAGTCAGTGATCCAGCTCGGAGGAGGCCCTCCTCACCTGAGCTTCCTGTCTCTCGGTTCGGTTGGTTTCAGTGGGTTCACAGTCTCCATCGTGCTCCCGCGGAGACCCGGCCCGCTCGCCCCGGGTCCTGGGCCAATCAGAGCTCCTTGGGCCGCAGGTCCGGCCGGCTCGGGCTCGCCGGATTGTTTTCTTCCGGATTCCGGACCTACGCCTCGGCTCCCGTAAGAGGCGGGGCTTGAGCGCTAGGACTCTGGGTGGTGCGTCTGGGGAAGAGGCGGTGCTCCCAACAAGCGCGGAAAGGTGAAAGGCTGGGAGGACAGGAGCTTAGGGGCCCCTGGGACGCGAGAGGCGTGTCCTAGTGTCTGCGGAACCCGACGTCACACTGCCCGCCCGGCTTGGGCATCGCCGCCGCCGCCATTCGACCCCCAGGATCCCACGGCTCCCAGAGTGCCCCGCGCAAGGCCTGCCGGGAGGGGCCGTCTTCCGGCGGAGGCCGTCGCCACGCCCGCTTGAGCGTCTCCGGCCCCAGCACGTTTCACTAATATCGAGTCTGAGGTCTGTAACTTCTGCGCCGCCCCATCCCCCCGCCCCTCACTTTCCAACGGCCAGAGGCCCAAAGAGCGCTGCTGTCTGCAGTTCTGCCTGTAATCCAGTCCCCCGCCCCCCCCCCCCACTCCAGGTGATCTTTCTCAGGTGGTCTTTGGGCTTCTCCATTATTAGTTCTTCTCCACGCCATTTAAATTGTTCTTCGTTTTTCGCACTGCAGACCCATTAGAAGATTACCTATTACACACTGGACATTTGGGGGGGTTCTTGGACTCTTAGAAAAGTAGCCATCAACGAAGGAAGAAACACAAGTCACTGCCTCTATTTTACGACCAAACGAGAAATGATTATTTACTTTGTCAAAGAGTAACTGATTTCTTTAAAATCAATGGTTATTGCCCTACCGGTTTGGCTCAGTGGATAGAGCGTCGGCCTGCGAACTCAAGGGTCCCGGGTTCCATTCTGGTCAAGGGCACGTACCTTGGTTGCTGGCACATCCCCAGTAGGGGGTGTGCAGGAGGCAGCTGATTGATGTTTCTCTCTCATCAATGTTTCTCTCTCATCAATGTTTCTAACTCTCTCTCCCTTCCTCTCTGTAAAAAAAGTCAATAAAATATATATTTTTAAAAATCAATGGTTGCCCTGGCCGGTTTGGCTCGATGGATAGAGCGTCAGCCTGCGGACTGAAGGGTCCCAGGTTCAATTCCGGTCAAGGGCACATGCTCAGGTTGCGGGTTGTGGCTCGATCCCCAGTGGGGGGCGTGCAGGAGGCAACCAATCTATGATTCTCTCTCATCATTGATGTTTCTATCTCTCTCTCCCTCTTCCTTTCTCTCTGAAATCAATTAAAAAAAAAAAATCAATGGTTGCCAAAACCGGTTTGGCTCAGTGGATAGAGCGTCGGCCTGCAGACTGAAGGGTCCCAGGTTCGATTCCGGTCAAGGGCATGTAACTCGGTTGCGGGCGCATCCCCGGTGGGGGGTGTGCGGGAGGCAGCTGATCGATGTTTCTCTCTCATCAATGTTTCTAACTCTCTATCCCTCTTCCTTCCTCTCTGTAAAAAATCAATGAAATGTATTTAAAAAAAAAAAATCAATGGTTATTATTTGGGGCGGGGGGGGGGGGGGGGGAGGACAGTGCATGGGATTCCTTTGAGGATCTGATGAGAGCCCTGACTTCACCGAGAAAAATTCAGTTTTACAAACAAGCTTCACGAGGGTCACAAACCCGGAAGCAAAGTTAAGAATTATTTTAAATATATGTTTTGTTTGGTAGGATGGGAAAAAGAGGGAGATGTGAAGAAGGGATAGAAAAGCAAAAATAACTGCCAGTAGGAAATGGCCAAATTACTTTCAGATATGTGATGTTTGCGTAAGTAAAATAACAAGGGGGTGGTTTAATTTATTGAAGTACACCTGCAAAAATTTTCAGATACCTTGTACCTTTCCTAATCCTTCCCTGGCAAAATGGGTGACATCAGCAAGAGTTTGCAGATATGTAAGTTGTAAATGGACATAAAAACATCACCAATAAGTTCGACTCCGTGAAGCTCTGTCTAGGATTTTATTAGACTGCTTTTCCCCCAATATACCTGTATTGGAAGATTGAGACAAAAAGGCACAAACTCACATTAAATAAAGTAATCTAATCAAGTCTACAAAGTGTATTTTGTAAAAGAAGTAGCACTAGAAACCAACCAAAATAAGTCAGGGAGTCCCAGTAGGGACTGTAAGAGAACTTGGGAAGATACACGCCTGCCCACAATACTGACCTGTCCCTGACCTCTCTCTCTGAGAAGGCCAGAGCCCAGCACTCCTCCTACAGAGGCACTGCTGCTTCCAGCTGGGACTGTGACCCTGGAAATCGAAAGGAAAGGAAGCAGCTGATCTGAAGGGACGTGGCACATCCTCAGGCACTACCCTGGAGCTGAGTCATCATAAGCCTCTCTGAGTTCTAGCCAGTTTGGGGGATGTAAAGAGGGAAGGGGGATACTTAAAAGAAGACTACACTGTTGCCCAGCAGCAACACTATCTGTGGGGATGGAATACACCAGAGAAATCCCTCCTTA
Organism: Plecotus auritus; assembly: GCF_963455305.1. Taxonomy (NCBI): domain Eukaryota; kingdom Metazoa; phylum Chordata; class Mammalia; order Chiroptera; family Vespertilionidae; genus Plecotus; species Plecotus auritus. The sequence continues at coordinate 36,557,937 of NC_137774.1, forward strand.
TGCTTATATGGGCTGCAGCCCCAGACCTAACTGACTCCAGGAAATTCTAGCTCAGCTCATGTGGATGCTTTCATACTGGGGCAACAGGTGAAGGTGGGAGGAGCCAGAGAAAAGGCAGATAAAGAGTGAGCCCCCACCAGAGCTGGAGTGATATGTGTGAATCTCAGAGAAGAGCTGAAGGAAGAAGACTAACATCTGACCCTCAAACCACCTACACAACTGCTTAGAATATTACCAGTTGTTTCTCCCAGGATAACCCACATCTGGACTCACTTGGTTGATGAAGAAGGGAGAATGTTAAGCACAAATATAATTATAGCTAATGCAGTGCTTGTAGGAAAACATTCACATTTTTCTCCAACAGGAACGCCTCTTCAATTTTTCCAGTCAAAATAAATGCTACTAGCAGTTGGGATGTTAATAACCAACTGAACTGTACACCAAACCCCTTGCTGCTATAGACCCCACAAGGTGAGGACACTAAAAGGGAAGTGTAACAGGCCTCGATGAAGGTCAGAGCTAACCATTCTGAGGAGTATGAGTCTGTCCACCTTTGCCCCAGGAGGGCCACAGGGAAGCATCCTTCAGGATGTCACAGGTGCAGTCCTGTGAGAGACTCCCTTATTGCACTTAGAAATAAGGCAAAACAAACTAACAAAAATTTGAGGATAAATTTTCCCATCCTACTTCTCCCCCAACAGAGATTTGGTTTCTCTCATTAGCAGCTGTGCCCAGGCTAACATGGGCTTGGATCACTATATACACTTGGCCAACGTTACTTCACAGGGTTTGGGAAGTGTTAGGTGACACCACAGCTATCTCAGATTCTCCCATGGGGAAGGCATACCCAGGTTCTGCCAAGTTGTAGGAAAGTCTGAAGCGCTCAGTAGCTTTTGTTCCCCTGGAGCCTGGACACTCTCACTGGCCTACTTTGGTAGAGTTCTGTACTATGGTCACTACTTGCTTTTGATTGTCCAGGACAGAACTCAGCTTGGGGGCAGGATAAACTGAGTTCTTGATTCCCAAATCCTTTCCAGCAACTGGGGACAAGAGGGAACATGTTCTGCTGGGAAGAAGCTATTTGCATGCTCGTTTTGTGCAGCATGAAAAGATCAGGACTCTTGTGTCCTGACCAGCCTCAAAGACAGGACAAGAATCTAAGAAAGCACAGAGAAAAGAGGATTATTGCTGAGTGACAGCACCAGCCCAAATGGGAAGAGGAGCATGGACATACAGAGCTCCTCGGGGGGCAGACTAATTAGTATATATAGGGCAGGCTCGATTCTAAGGGTCACACTGGACAGGCCCCTCCAGGTGGAGAGCTGGCCCTGGCATATTATGGACTCTGCAGAGACAAAGACAGAGTGGGCAACAGGAGGGCTGAGAACCCATCGGTATTTCTAAGACTAGTGACCAGAGGTGCAATGCCTGGGGCAGGGGTTATTTGTATTTGTTAAATTTTCAAAGCAGAGGCTGGCTGGGCCTTGGGTATTTCTTTGGTGCTTAGAGCACTCTAACAGTGGGTTACTGGGAGCAGAGGTCAGAGCTATGAAGCTACATCGCTGTTCTGTGGAACTAGGGGGAAAACTATTTCTGACTCATCCCCTCTCCCCAGGTGAGCACTCAAAATTGCAAAGATCTGTTCAGGAAGCAAAATACTTGTTTATCCCAAGGCTGAAAACAAACAAACTTAAATCGATTAAATCACCACATCACAAAAGGCAGCTATTTTGAAAGACTAACAATGTCACTTGAAAATAAAGTGGGGGCACACAGAAATGGGTTAAGAACACAATGGCTGGAGGGGGAGGAGCTGTAAATACAGCAACCTCCACGCCACATATCTCAGAGGAGCAGGCTCCTGCACACACGGGCTTCATAATACCAGAGGGTCTATTTGTTCACAATATTAAAGGGCATCTAGAATTAGCTACAGTAAGGGATTGAAAGTTGCCTGAAGAATGGGCACAGAAAGGCTGCGTCCGAAGATGGCCTGTCACTCGGGAGGGTGGAGCTGCTGGGCCTTCCTGTTGACCACTGTCTTGCAAAACTAGAAGAGAAATACAATTATTAAGGAAGCAACAAAGGAAAACAAAAACACTATAAATCATTGGGGAATTTCAAAAGGAAGAAGGATGCCAGTTGGTGTGGTGGGGGCAAGAGGGAGAGACAGAAGTAAGGTTCAAGCAGTGACTGAGAAGCTGACATTGTAACAATCCACTTAATCCTACTCTTATCTCCCAGTTCTCAAGCTAACACATGTGCCAGGGAGAGAGGTTTGCATCACTGCCAGCATCCCTCCCACCCCTGGCCTCCTAGTGCCAGGGGACAGCCAGTTTTTATTTGATAAAATGATCTCTCAGAGACTGATGGAGAACAAGGCCAGGTTTTTTTTGTGTGTGTAGTATTTTTTTAAAAAAATATTTTTATTGATTTCAGAGAGGAAGGGAGAGGGAGAGGGAGACAGAAACATCAATGATGAGAGAGAATCATTGATCTGCTGCCTCCTGCACACCCCCTACTGGGGAGTGAGCCCGAAACCCAGGCACGTGCCCTTGACCAAAATCAAACCCGGGACCCTCCAGTCCACAGGCCGATGCTCTATCCACTGAGCAAAACCAGCCAGGGCTATGTGGTATTTTTAATATATATATATATATATATATATATATTTATTGTTTTCAGAGAGGAAGGGAGAGGGAGATAGAAACATCAATGTTGAGAGAAAATAATTGATTGGCTGCCTCCTATACGACCCCTACTGGGGATGGAGCCCCAAACCTGGGCATATGCCCTGACCAAGAATCAAACTGTGACCTCCTGGTTCATGGGTTAGTGCTCAACTACAAAGTCAGGTTTTTTCATTCCATTACCAAACCCACTCTGAGCTGCTGGAAAAACAGGTCTGGAGGTGTGTAGGGCACTAGGAGCAATTAGATGGAAGGGAATTAGGGGATAGTAACAATATGAAATAAGGGACATCCCATTCTGGTCCTACGGCTTGGGCAGAAATACTCTCTAAGCTTCTGAAAGATGCTACCTCTGATTAGGACAGCTACTTAGTATGGGATCAGGGCAGTGGTTCTCAACCTTTCTAATGCCGCAACCCTTTAATGCAGTTCCTCATGTTGTGGTGACCCCCAACCATAGAATTATTTTCGTTGCTACTTCATAACTGTAATTTTGCTACTGTTATGAATCGTTTGTAAATATCTGTGTTTTCCAATGGTCTTAGGCGACCCTGCTAGCGGTTCTCAACCTGTGGGTCACGACCCACAGGTTGAGAACCGTTGCTGTAGAGCCTAAGACCATCGGAAAACACAGGTATTTACATTACGATTCATAACAGTAGCAAAATTACAGTTATGAAGTAGCAACGAAAATAATTCTATGGTTGGGGGTCACCACAACATGAGGAACTGCATTAAAGGGTCGCGGCATTAGAAAGGTTGAGAACCACTGGATCAGGGGATATAAGGAGGAAGGAAATTAAGCACCAGACACAACAATGAATACCAACAGACTTTCGGGTGGGTTGGGCAGTGGATGCTATGAGTTGGGAGCTAGAACTGCTCTGGCACTGGGTGAGGGTGGGGGGTAAAGAGAATGCCCTAGAATGCCAGCTTCAACGTGAAATGGCTCAAGTTAGGAGAGGAAGAGTAATTAGTTGCAGAGAAGCTTCAATTCTGCATCCGCCGCCCCCATCCCGCCTGTCTCACTACCCTATGTCTCTTTCTGGATAGTTCTTTGTCCCTGAAATGTACTAACAATCATAATTTCTTTCAGAGGAAGTCCAAAAGCATGACAAGCCTGTGGCAGTCATTGTGATTCCTAGAGAGTAGGATGAGGAATGAAGTTGGTTTTCTGACGGATAGTGAGCTGCTGAGGCCTTGAGGACCCAAACTGATGTTAGCACCTATGACATGCACAGTGAGAAACTGGGTACATACAGTGCAGAAGGGAGTGGAGTGGCTTTAGTCATCTGCTGTCATTCCTTTCACTGGGTCCTTTTGTCTCATCTGAAACAGAAAAAGCAAAAAAAAAAAAATAAAAAAAATTGAAGCCTCTTGCTGCTATGGAAGTCCACCACAGATACATCCTGCCAATAGATAGAGTCAATCAGAAGAATAGAGTTCTGCATACTAGAGCCAAAGCTAACGCATGTTATTTATTATTTCTTTGTTCCAAACGCTGTTCTGTAGCATTTGTACATACACAAGCTCTGAAGAATCTGGACTTTTAAGCTACAGCCCTCCTCAGAGTTACGTTTTAGTCACTAAAACTTTAATACTGACACATTTTGCAGGGATTCTACCCCAGTAGCAGTTCTCCACTGGGAAACATCCTCAAAATATATTTCTTGCCACATTTCAAACCCATGTGTTCACACACACACACCCCGTATGTCCATGTGGAACATGGGTATGGTAAAAAAAAATTCTCCTGGTCCTCCCCAATGTAGGTAAGAGTTTCCTCAAACATGATAAAAATAATTGCCTGGGTTACTTAAATGTAGATTCTTGGGTCCCAGACCTGATAAATCAGAACCTATAGGAGATGGACCATAAGTGAGTCATAAAATCAATCAATCTGACAAGCCTCACTTCTCATAGCCCACAGCAAAGATCCTCTGCTCTGAACAGGAAAGTCTATTTTCAGACATATCTTTGAGTAGGCTCGTAGCTATACCTAGAAAACCTGTTTTCTGTAGATTTTGCTCAAAACTCACTTTCCTGAATGATATCTTTAAATTATTATTGTTCCTGTAACTTAATTGTCTAAATTAACATATCTTACTATATTACTTCCTAAGGGTTCAACGAATTCAAGAGTTTCCAACATGCCCTGGCCGGTTTGGCTCAGTGGATAGAGCGTCGGCCTGCGGACTGAAGGGTCCCAGGTTCAATTCTGGTCAAGGGCATGTGCCTTGGTTGCAGGCACATCCCTAGTGGGAGGTGTGCAGGACGCAGTTGATCGATGTTTCTCTCCCATCGATGTTTCTAGCTCTTTAGCCCTCTCCCTTCCTCTGTAAAAAATCAATAAAACATATTTACAAAAAAGAGTTTCCAACATGACAGATCTCTGAAGGATAAGGGCACTGTCATATTTTTAAAAAGAGAAAAACTTACCCTGTGGGATAGGTAGGAATTGGGGGTATTTTGTATGAGCATAATATGTAAGGTAGATATAGAAATAAATATAAATGTAAAAGTTCCCTAGCTCTGTCCTATGAGAAGGCCTGGGACCACCAACACCCCAATAGTAATGAGCACACCTAGCAGCCACACACCTCCTCCACTAAAAGGAACCAGGGCTCCTTGAAGATATGGCTGATTCTAGGGTTGAGTCATGGAAAGAACAAGACCAGCCTGGGACACCCTGTTGTGCTTCAGGTGAACAAAGGTAAGTAACCTCACCAATAACTAGACAGAAGGATAGAATACAATGAAAAGAACACAGAATCTTTGACATTCTGGCCTAAAATACATAAACTGGGTCTAATCATGCAGAATCACTGGACAAAGCCAAATTGAGAGACATTCACAAAATGACTAGCCTATAACCCTAAAAAGTGTTAAGGTCATGGATGTCCAGGAAAAACTGAGGAATATCACTAGGTTGAGAGACTAGAAGGCTGCAGTGTGTGGTCCTGGGTTGTATCCTTTGCTTTAAAGCAGGGGTGGCCCTTTTTCTGCCAAGGGCCATTTGGATACTTATAACATCATTCGCAGGCCATACAAAATTATCAACTTAAAAATTAGCTTGGCCACTGTGGCTCAGTGGTTGAGCATGAACTAAGAGGTCACAGGTTTGATTCCCAGTCAGGGCACATGCCAAGGCTGTGGGCTCAATCCTCAGTGGAGTGCATGCAGGAGGCAGCCAATTGATGTTTCTCCTTTAGCAATGTTTCTATTTCTCCAGCCCTCTCCCTTTCTCTCTCTCTAAAATAAAAATAAAAACATTTTAAAAAATGAGCCTGCTATATTTGGTCAAACATCTAACTCATCCTTAATACCTTGGCAGGGCCAGACCACATGACTTCATGGGCCTAATATGGCCAGATGTTCCCCACTCCTGCTTTAAAGGAATGGAGTCTCTGGATAAAGAAGTATTGTATTCTTGCCATTTTCTGAAATTATTTTAAAAGTTTTAAAAAGACAAAAACGGCCGAAACCGGTTTGGCTCAGTGGATAGAGCGTCAGCCTGCGGACTGAAAGGTCCCAGGTTCGATTCCGGTCAGGGGCATGTACCTTGGTTGCGGGCATGTCCCCAGTAGGGGGTGTGCAGGAGGCAGCTGACTGATGTTTCTCTCTCATCGATGTTTCTAACTCTCTATCCCTCTCCCTTCCTCTCTGTAGAAAATCAATAAAATATATTTTAAAAAAATAATAAAAAAATAAAAAGACAAAAACGTGGCCTGGCCAGCATGCTCAGTGGTTAAGTGTTGATCTATGAACCAGGAGGTCACGGTTTGATTCCGGTCAGGGCACATGCCTGGGTTGTGAGCTCAATCCCCAGTGTGGGATGTGCAGGAGGCAGCTGATCAATGATACTCTCTTATGATTGATGTTTCTATCTCTCCCTCTCCCTTCCTCTCTGAAATCAATAATAAAAAAACAAAAACATGCTTATTAAATGTCAGCTCATTAAAGATCACATACATTTTCAATAATTAGAGAGACAAGTAATTTAATATCATGGGAGCAAAGTCCCTTGGGCCTCACCTAGATCCCTGTATACCCTGAGAGTTCAATGCTAATGCAAAGCCAGGTCCTGTTTTCCTACTGCTTGAAATAAGATGCAACTTCCCATCAGGGAACCTGATAGTTTCCCCTACTCTCAGAGACAAGGTGCCCCAGCAGGGTGCCACTGCAATAAAAGTGCATTATTTTATTCTTACTAGAGGACCGGTGCATGACATTCGTGCACTGGGGGGTGTCCCTCAGCCTGGCCTGTGCCCTCTCGCAGTCTGGGACCCCTCGGGGGATGTCTGTCTGCTGGCTTAGCTGGCAGTCAGACATCCCTCTCGCAGTCCGGGGCTCTTGCAGTCCAGGACCCCTCGCTCCTTACAGCCCGCCTGCAGCGGAGGCGAGAGAGGCTCCTGCCACTGCCGCTGTGCTCACCAGCCATGAGCCCAGCTTCTGGCTGAGCGTTGCTCCACCTGTGGGAGCGCACTGACCACCAGGGGGCAGCTCCTGCATTGAGCGTCTGCCCCCTGGTGGTCAGTGCATTGTCATAGTGATTGGTCATAATGGACACTTAAGGCTTTTATATATATAGATGCCTTAAGAATGCTTATTTTGTGTTTCCTGGGGCCTAAGTGACATGAGAGATTTTTAAAAATATATATATTTTATTGATTTTTTACAGAGAGGAAGGGAGAGGGATAGAGAGAAACATCGATGAGAGAGAAACATCGATCAGTTGCCTCCTGCACGCCCCCTACTGGGGATGTGCCTGCAACCAAGGTACATGCCCTTGACCGGAATCGAACCCGGGACCCTTCAGTCTGCAAGCCAACGCTCTATCCACTGAGCCAAACCGGTTAGGGCGAACTTGTATTTTTAAATATTTTCTAGGTCTTTTGAAAATTGCTTTTAACATTATGAAACACTCCTTTGACCTAAAAAATAGTAAAATTTTTGTGATGTTGCACTATAGTTTTGCAAGATACTGGAAGAAACAGAACTCTCTTATTTCTTATAACTGGCATGTGAATATTACACTTATATCAAAATAAAAAGTTGTTAAAAAACAAAGCTAGTTTAAAAAACACACACGTCAGTTTAAGAGACTGAAAAGTAACCATGAGCCAGTTAGCATTCCCTAAGGAACACAGATATGAGGCACATGTGGAATTGTTTTTAGAACCTGTTTAGAAAGCCTCTCTATAAATAGATTCAGCCCTTTGGGAAAGCAAGTTGGCAATAAATAGCAAGAGTTTTAGATTCTGTAATTCCATTTGTAGGAATTTATTCTGAGGAAATAATCCTAATTACAAAAAAAAATGCACAAATATGTTCATCACAGCATTATTCACAACAGTGAGAACCTGTAAACAACACGAAGGAAAATTCAACATAGGGTAAATGACAGAGAACAGAGTAACATGTATGCTGTGGTCAGAAAGATGTATGTTAAGTTTTTTTTAATGGGAAAATGCTTCGTTATAATGTTCAGAAAAAAGGTAAGATAACCACCTGGCACATGTAATACAATCATAACTAAGTAAGTGTGTAGAAATCCCTGGGCTGGTAGTTTGGTTGGCACGTTATCCCAATACACCAAGGTTGTGAGTTCAATCCCTGGTCAGGGAACATACAAGAATCAACAAATGTATGCACAAATAAATGGAACAACAAAATTGATCTCTCTAAAAAAATTTTAAAAAAATGTGTAGAAAAACTTAGAGATGCAGGAATGTTTCCAGTGGTTGTCTTTAAATGCTGTGAATACAGTGATATTTTTTCTTTCTACTTTTCACAAAAATATTCAATGCCTATATATTACCTTAATATTGAAAAATGAGCCCTAGCTGGTTTGGCTCAGTGGATAGAGCGTCAGCCTGCGGCCTGAAGGGTCCCAGGTTCGATTCCGGTCAAGGGCACATGCCTGGGTTTTGGGCTCGATCCCCAGTGTGGGGCCTGCAGAATGCAGCGATCAATGATTCTCTCTCATCATTGGTGTTTCTATCTCTCTCCCTCCTCCTTGAAATCAATAAAAATATATTTTAAAAAAAAGAAGAAAAATGAAACTGCATTTTAAAAGAAAATAACGCTACTCCCATATTTCAAGATGTTGTGAAATGTTCTGGGTGGTCTGCCCTGGGGTCAATCATTGCCAGGCAGGTCAGAGGGAATTTAGGTTCCATAGAACAACATCATCTTCCACATGTAGGGATCCCTCAGCCTCAAAGTCCTAGTTCTGCCTCCTATAGACACAATGGGAATCTCAGATTCTAATCTTCCATGGCCCAGTAGGTGAGCTAGGTACCAAGTGGTTTCCTTTATCAGCCTAACCCTCAGAACTTATTCAGGATGGGGCAAAAGTAGGCTTACAGTTGTGAGTAGGTTGGAACTGTGATACATGAAACATGGAGATTATTTTTGTATTATTAATTGTACTAGAGGCCTGGTGCACAAATTTGTGCAACAGTAGGGTCCCTCAGCTGGGCCAAAACTGGCTCTTGGACATCCCCCTAGGGTTTCCTGATTGTGACAGGGTGCAGGCCAGGCTGAGGGACCCCACCAGTGCACGATTGGGGCCAGGGAGGGACTCAGGAGGTTGGCCAGCCGGGAGGAACAGCGGGAGGGCTCCAGGGAGTGTCCAACCCATCTCGTTCAGTCCTGATTGGCCAGACCCCAGCAGCAAGCTAACCTACTGGTCAGAGTGTCTGCCCCCTGGTGGTCAGTGCACGTCATAGCAACCGGCTGACATATTACACTTTGATTGAATGGATGACTGGACACTTAGCATATTAGGCTTTTATTATATAGGATTATTTGCCACATGAACAACTATAAACCTATATTTGCCCCACCCTGTATTTACCACAATTCCAAACTGGAAACTAGGTGTAGTGTTCTGCAAGGCACTTCACTGCATAGAGACCCTTATATATTCTCTGGGTAAGCAACCCAGAGTTTAAGACTTAAAATCTATAACTGATGGTGGTGCCTTAGTCAAAAAGCCATATGATGAAGCAAGGGCCTCTGCACTAAGATTCAGGTGATGTGAAAGGGACAGGCACATTCACATGCAAGCACATGAATTGGGAGATGGGCTACAGGGAGGCTCAGAGACAGCCCCCAAGGTGGACCAGAAAGACCAAGTCCAGAAAGGAAGGATAATGGAGGGATCAGAAGACTCATGGAGCCGACAAGGACTGCGAGAGAAAGGCCCACAGGGAAGGCTGGGGGAAAAATTGTGGAAGAATCTGTTGTTGTTTTTAGTAATTAAAAAAAATTACTTATTGATTTTAGAAAGAGAGGAAGGGACAGAGAGAGAAACATTGATTTATTGTTCCACTTATTTATGCATTCATTGGTTGATTTAAAAAAATTTTTTTATTGATTTCAGAGAGGAAGGGAGAGGGAGAGAGAGATAGAAACATCAATGATGAGAGAGAAGCACCAATTGGCTGCCTCCTGCATGCCCCCTACTGGGGATCAATACTGCAACCCAGGCATGTGCCCTTGACTGGAATTGAACCCAGGACCCTTCAGTCTGCAGGCCGATGCTCTATCCACTGAGCCAAACCAGCTAGGGCCACTGGTTAATTCTTATATGTGCCCTGACCCAGATCAAACCCGCAACCTTGGTGTATCAAGACGATGCTCTAACCAACGGAGCAATATGGCTAGGGCCCTCTTTTTATATCCTCACCCAAGGGTATGTTTTCATTGCTATTAGAGATGGAGGAAGGGAGAGGGAGAGAGAGAGAGAAACTGATGTGAGAGAGAAATATCTATCAGTTGCCTCCCGTACATGTCCTGACTGAGGATTAAACCTACAACCTGGGTATGTACCCTAACCAGGAATCGAACCTGTGACCCTTTGGTGCACGGGACGATGCTCTAACCAACTGAGCCACACCATCCAGGGCCCTCAGCAGAATCTTAATCACATGCACAGAATCTTTAGTGTTTTTCAGTAAATGTTCTAGTAAACAGGGAAACAAATTTTCTTAAAAATTTTAAAATGAGTTCTCCTCTCCCAGGCTCATTATCTACAGAATTAATAGCTAAAGGACCAGGAGGAAGTTGGTTCAGTGAACTAGAGGGTATCCTTCACTCCTTTGAGTCTCAGTTTCTTTATCTATAGAATAAATAATACCTATGGCACAGGTTGCCATGAAGATTTGATGACATAATACATGCAAAACTCTTACTACACATGATAGCCACACAGTGAGACTTCAATAAATGTTAGTTTCTAGTAATAGTAAAAATGTTTTTATTACCACTATGTTTAAGAGATAGGCAGTTCCCCATAGAAACATCCCCATAGATACAGGAGGTGATCAAGCACAAGCTGGTGGGGAGGTTGTGGAGAGGACTCAAGCACTACACATATAATTGGACTAAATGACCTTTAAGGTCCTCCTTCCACTTTCATGATTATGAGTCTCTTAAGAGAGCAAGAGGAAGGGAGAGGGAGAAAAAAGGGAGAGAGGCAGGGATATACGGAGGGAGGTAAAGAGGGAGAGAAAAGATCACTTTCCTACAGGAACACATTTCCTGACATTTTTCTTTTTAGGGCAAAGGACTAATCTCTTGATCCCTCGTTTCTCAAATTCTTGAGCCTCATCCAAGAATGGTGGGTACAACAGAGACTAAAGTTAAAGCAGTGGTGACTGTGGCATTATAGTGACCCCTCATAACTCACCAAAATATCTACCCACACTAGACTACTATGCACTGATTTAAAGAATAACAGTTATAAAAAAAAATAAAGAAAAGAAAGAAAGAAAAAGAGTAACAGTTATAGCCCTGACTGGTGTGGATCAGTTACTTAAGTGTAGTCCCACACTTCGAAAGATCAACAGTTTCATTCCCGGTCAGGACATGTGCCCAGGTTGTGGATTTGATCCCCAGTCGAGGCTGGTGTGGGAGGCAGCCAATTAATGTTTCTCTCTCACATCGATGTCTCTCTTTCTCCCTCTCCCGCTCTCTCTCTAAAATCAATGAAAACATATCCTCAGGTGAGGATTAAAAAATAATTAAAATTCCTATTGCAAACTTGCAGTGAATCATGGAAGATTGAATACATGCATTTATTGCTATTTCTCCCCCAAACCCAACTAAAATGGCAGTAAAAGGATAAAGGTATAAAGCCATGAAGACAATAAGAACAGAGGAGACAACAGCAACTAAGAGATGATAACAACATTCTGGAAGATGAAAAATAGACTGAATAGCGACTAATTCTCGAGGAGCCTGGGCTGACATCTAAATGCCTGTGAGGAGGGAGCCAAGGAGGAGCAGACCAATTTGTGCTGTAGTTTTTCCAAAGGCTCAGGAACTGGAAGCACCTCTGAAGGTGGGAGTGGAGGTGGAGTTGAAAACAGGTGACTTGTTTGAAAGTCCAAATAAAGAACAGTTCAGTCCTAGCTGGTTTGGCTCAGGGGAGAGAGCATGGGCCTGTGGACTGAAGGGTCCTGGGTTCAGTTCTGGTCAAGGGCATATGCCTGGGTTGTGGGCTCAATCCCCAGTAGGGGACGTGCAGGAGGCAGCTGATCAATTTTTCTGTCACCATTGATGTTTCTATCTTTCTCTCCCTCTCCATTCCTCTCAATCTATAATAATAAAAGTATAATATGCTAATTAGACCAGATGTCCTTCCAGACAACCTTCCGTATGAAGCCAAGGCTGCGCGGGAAGCCGGTACTGGCAGCCAGGGAAGAAAGGCCTACTCTTGCATGAATTTTGTGTATTGGGCCTCTAGTAAAAATATGAAAAAAAGAACAACAACAAAAAGAATAGTTCAGCCCTGGCATTCCCTCCCCCAGTTCTCACAGTCAAGCAACCAACCCTCTTCCTACCACAGCAAAGCCAGCACCTGGGAATTTATACACAACAGTAGTGTCTTGGCAATTTTCTCGAATGTACCTCCTATTACAATATATTAGATTCTCAATTGTATGTTCTTCAGAGTACTGTTACCATAAAAGCATTGAACTATAGAGAAATTAACAATATAGCAACTAAATAGTGATGTCTTCAATGTCTCATACTACTATTTTCATCAACCTGGTAAAAAATGTCTGCAATATATTCGTCAGTTCTCTTTACCTGATTCAATGGAAGACAGGTATTTAACTTCAACAACCTTATTTCTTTTTTAAAATTGATTTCAGAGAGAGAAAGGGAGAGGGAGAGAGAGGTAGAAACATCAATGATGAGAAAATGTTTTAAAAAAATCAATGAGAAATCACTGATTGGCTGCCTCCTGCATGCCCCCTACTGGGGATCGAGCCTGCAACCCAGGCATGTGCCCTGACTGGGAATCGAACAGTCACCTCCTGGTTCATGGGTCAATGCTCAACAACTGAGCCACACTGGCTGGGCAACAACTGTCATCCTTTTTTTTTTTTTTTTTTTTTTTTAATATGTTTCTTTTATTGATTTCAGGGAGGGAGAGGGAGAGAGCGATAGAAATATCAATGATGAGACAGAATCATTGATTGGCTGCTCCTGCACGCTCCCACTGGGGATCAAGCCTGCAACCCAGGCATGTGCCCTTGGCTGGAATTGAACCCAGGACCCTTCAGTCCACAGGCCAATGCTCTATCCACTGAGCCAAACCAGCCAGGGCAACAACTGTCATTCTTAAACTTGAGTACCTTCATGCTAAGTTAATTAGTATTTCTTTCTTTTTTTTAAAATATATTTTATTGATTTTTTACAGAGAGGAAAGGAGAGGGATAGAGAGTTAGAAACATCGATGAGAGAGAAACATCGATTCAGCTGCCTCTTGCACACTCCCTACTGGGGATGTGCCCACAACCAAGGTACATGCCCTTGACCAGAATCAAACCTGGGACCCTTCAGTCCACAGGCCAATGCTCTATCCATTGAGCCAAACCGGTTAGGGCTAATTAGTATTTCTTAAGGTTTTATTCTTTTTTTTTTTTTTTTTTTTAATATATTTTATTGATTTTTTACAGAGAGGAAGGGAGAGGGACAGAGAGTTAGAAACATCGATGAGAGAGAAACATCGATCAGCTGCCTCCTGCACACCCCCCACTGGGGATATGCCTGCAACCAAGGTACATGCCCTTGACCGGAATCGAACCTGGGACCCTTCAGTCCGCAGGCTGACGCTCTATCCACTGAGCCAAACCGGTTAGGGCAAGGTTTTATTCTTTTTATTTTTTTATTTTATTGATTTTTTACAGAGAGGAAGGGAGAGGGATAGAGAGTTAGAAACATCGATGAGAGAGAAACATCGATCAGCTGCCTCCTGCACACTCCCTACTGGGTATGTGCCCGTAACCACGGTACATGCCCTTGACCGGAATCGAACCTGGGACCCGAGTCCGCAGGCCGATGCTCTATCCACTGAGCCAAACTGGTTAGGGCTAAAGCTTTATTCTTTCATAACATCTGGGCAACAAGCATTTAAAGTCACAAATAATGCAGAATTAAAATCTGTTATGATCACATAATTCATCTGGTAATTAGTTGCCCAAGATGCACAGTACAGTCACAATATTATACAGCTTCATTCTTAAATGTGGCCAAGGACCACCAGTCATTTGAGGAAAGTCCCTAATGCCAAACACAGAGTACAACAAGAAAAAGGAGCTATGAGGAAACAAAGACTATTCTTTGGAGCAGAGACACCTCAAAAACCAAATACAAAAACAAACTATAGCTTTAGAAAAGGAAGATAATGCATGTAGGAAAAAAAGAAAAAGTACTTAAAAAAACCAAAACCCCAGCTGGTTTGGCTCAGTGGATAGAGCATCAGCCTGCAGACTGAAGGGTCCTGGGTTTGATTCAGGTCAAGGGCACATGCCCAGGTGGTGAGCTCAATCCCCAGTAGGGGGCGTGCAGGAGGCAGCCGATCAATGATTCTCTCATCACTGATGTTTCTTTCTCTCTCCTCCCTCTCTCTCTCTCTCTCTCTTTCTCTCTCTCTTCCCCTCTCCCTTCCTCTCTGAAATCAATAAAAATATATTTTAAAAACCCCACAAAACATAGCGCCCTGGCTGTTTTTTTCAATGATTAGTGCAATGAAGGATCACAGGTTTGACACGTTACCTGGGTTGCAGGTTTGATCCCCATTCCCAGTCTGGGCGCATACAGGAGGCAACCAATCAATGTCTCTCTCTCTCACATTGATGTTTCTTTCACTCTCTCTAAAATCACTGGAAAAAAAATATCCTTGGAGCTGTGGCTCAGTTGGTTGGAGCATCATTCCATACACCAAAAGGTGAAGGGTTTGATCCCCTGGTCAGGGTTCGTGCGGGAGGCAGCGGATTGATATTTTCTCTCCACTTCTTTCTTTCCCTCCCTCCCTCCCTCCCTCCCTCCCTCCCTCCCTCCCTCCTTCCCTCCTTCCCTCCCTCCCTCCCTCAAGTCAATTAAAAAAATGTTTTTAAATTATAAAAAAGCCCTGGCCTGAGTAGCTCAGTTGGTTGGGTGTCATCCTATGCACTAAAAGTTTGCTGGCTCAATTCCCAGTCAGGGCACATGCCCAGGTTGCAGGCTCAGTCCCCAGTGGGGGGCATGCAAGAGGCAGCCAATCAATGATTCTCTCTCATTGTTTCTGTTTCTCCTTTTCCCCCCTCTCTATAAAATCAATACATATTTTAAAATAAATAAAAAAAGGTATTGTACAGTTGCTAACAGGGTCAAAATGTATTGTACAGTTGCTAACAGGGTCAAAATATGTTATACAGTAACATGGATTTGGCTTTGCTTTCTCTTTCTCTGCAAACTATTTTTAAAATTCCAATTCCAAACAGGGATTCCTGCATTTGTAATCATCCTGGAGGAGAGGGGTCATCCAAGCTTTTGGCACAGTTCTCCAGAGAATGAAGAAACATGCAAAGACAAGGGGTGGGAGTTAAAAAAGAACTCCCTAAAAAAAAAAAAGAACTCCCTAATGATGAAGGCTCTCAAAGTTCAGATCTGAGGGAGGCAGATCCAGTAGATCCTCTGGCAAGTTCTCCCAGGTCCAAGAATTCAAATTCTACCCACAGCAAAAGGCAGCCTGCAAACACTTCCATGAGCCTGTGTACTTTAGGCTGGCATTTGTTAGTCAGCGGGTGGCTGAAGCTCCAGACTAAAGCCCCGAAGGCTCTGTGATCCATTTAGTAACTTTTTCTTTTCTTTTTGTCAGGACTAGGGTGACAAAAAAACTCAGGCCTCTCTTATATAGTCAGAATGGCCAGAGCCCTGGATGTTAAATTCTACCACTCCTGAAGATCTTTAGCCAAAGAATCAGAAATTGTGTCCAAAATCCTACCACTTCCTGCCAAATGTAGCTGAATGAATAACCGAAACATCTGCCTTCAACAGGAACTAACTCAGCATACCACTTAACCTGTGAGTCAGCCCAGGAAGTGTCATCCTGGAGTTAAGAACAACTCCCCTGGGGTCTCCAGAGGAAGGAAGGGCTCCTGGGCCAGGCAGTAAGGGGCACCACAGCACCCAGACCTGGGTCTCACCCAAGGACCTGCTGGAGAGCCAGACAAGGCCATGCAAAGCAATGTCTGCCAGACACCCAGGCTCTGTGCCAACCCACCCAAGGCAAAAAGAGAGAAATGGATGGAAGATCTTATGAAAAAGAGCTTTCTCCCTTATTTTTATCCCCAAGCAAGAAGGAGGGGCCCAAATGGCATTTAGAGGGAGGAGAAGAGGCAGAGTGATTAAGAGCTATGGCTCTAATGCTGACCTTATCACCAGCAGGCTGTGTGACCCTGGGCACCTGTTGAACTCTCAGAGCCTCCAGCTTCTTATCTGAGGGTGGGGATCAGAGTGGTGCCTACTCACGGGTGTTGGGAGGCTCACAGGAAATGGTGTACATAAAAGCCCTCAGAACAGTGCCTTACTCAGTGAGTACGTAATGTTATTTATGATGATCTACTCACAGTGAGCCTTGCAGGCAGCATCTCCAAACGTTAGATCTTCAGGCTCCCATGGAGCAGACTCCAGACTCAAAACCACCTAACAGAGTAGTTAATTCTGTGCGTGCTGTTGTGTCCTCTGTGGGTTGTGTGTGTGGTATTCACAATCAGCCGGCCTCCTCCCAGGGTCACCTCCATTTCGAGCCCAGCATGATTCCCCCACCTGGCTCTGAAGAACCACAGCATCAACTGTATTACTCACTTGGCATTCAGCACATCCTGCCATATTTGTCTCTCTGGATATGCCAAGACCTCAACTAGAGTGCAAATTCAAGAGCACAGGCTGTTTTCCTTATAGTTCCCAGATTGCCTGGCATTAGGCCCTACCCACAGCAGACACTGACACATTCCTAGAACCACAGAACAGTGCCCTCAGTGAACTGTTCCAGCACGACAGTCCCCTTCACATGTAGTCGAGAGCCCAGAGTCTCCTATGGGCATTCACTTACCTCATCCAGCTGTCTCTTTGTCTCTTCTTCCATCCTTCGAATGTCGTCCATGGTCAGGTCAACCCACTTATCGAGCCAACAGAACAGCTGCCTGTGGAAGTTTGTAAACAGACGCTTCTCTTGCTATAAAAAGGAGGGAACCCAGTTAGAACCCAAGAGGTGAAGGCCACTGTTGTAGCTCCCCTCCCCATAATCTCGGAGCCAATATCCACACTTTATTTTTTAGTTTTTTTAACCACTCTTTCAAAAAAATGTTTTTATTGATTTTTAGAGAGAGGGGAAGGGAGCAGGAGAGAAAAACATCAATTAGCTGCCTCCTGCATACCCTACTGGGGATCGAGCCCACAATCCAGGCATGTGCCCTGACCAGAAATTGAACCAGTGACTTCTTGGTTCCAGAGTCGACACTTTACCACTGGGCCACCCAGCCGGGCCAATAGCCACACTTTAATGGGGAGGTGGGGGAGAAGTGATGCCTGGCTAGCTTATCTAGATCAGTCCCATAGGGTCAGTGACTTTTGCCTTCACAAGTCTAATAGGTATGGCTTGAGTGGGAAGGGGCCCCCAGGAGAAAATGGGTGTTTACCTCACAGCTAGGCACTGTGCCCAAAATGCTACCTAGATAGCAACCCATGAGCTCACAGCTAAGCCAAGGCCCCAAAACAACTGTGCCAAGTTTCCTTCTTGTCTCTGAAGACTAAAGCCAGGTTAAAACTGGCCAACAGCAGCTATAAAATATAGCCCAAGAGTGAGGCTCTAACACATCAGAAAAAAAAGGCTATAAAAACTCCTTACATTTGTCTAGTTCAGTAATTCTGGGCACTGGAGAATTTGGCTCACAGTGCCTCTTGCCTTTTGGCTTCAAGAAAAGACAGCGACTGAGTTTTATTTGTATTTCAATCATAGCAAGCCTCTTCCTGTTTCCTTTTTTTTTTTTGCCTCAGTTTCCTTCCTTGTCACATGTGGTGCCCTTGGATGGACAGCATTAAACTGTGAGACAGTTAAGTATAAGGATACGTGGGGGTCCGGGAAATCAAACTGAAATATTTGAATGTCATCTACCCTAGGATACAAGTCACATGGGCTGTATGATCTTCTCTTGGGCAAAACACCCCCCACCAACTCATAAAACTGGGAAGGCCTCACCTGGTCACTTACCTTATGTATAAAGTTTTCCACTTTGTTCTGCAGGCCCCACCACTTGAACTTGACAGTAACCAGTTTGTATGCACACATGTATGGGCACTCTTTCTGATTTACAAGTTCTTGCTGTATTAGAAACACATCCACAGGCAGGCAGGTAACTAACAGGACTGACCTCTGGCTCTCCCTTAGCCCAGCCCCAGCCATTGGGAGAGGCCCACCCACACTGGGTCCATCCCCCTGGTGGTGAGGATGTGAACTGCACCTTCCAATTGGGGCCCAAGGGTCCTCGGCCTGTTTTCATAGATTTAAATTTTGCTGGATCTTCCTCTGCCTTGTAATCCTGAGAAATGGTAGAATTGGAGTTAGGGGAGGGAGAAAGACAGAGAGGGAGGAAAGGAGGAAGAAAGAGACAGGGATAGAGATAGGAAGATGAAGGGAGGGAGAGAGGAATCAGATTTTCCATCAAAGTACACTTCATGCCAATCTTAATGCTGATGGTGCACAGAAAATACAGGAAAATATTATAAACAGGATATAGAACTGTTACATTTGCCTCAGAGGAGTGTTCTGGTGGCTTTCTTTGCCAGGGTTTGTGTTCAGTTCTACCATATGAAAGAGTCACCAGACTGTTTGAGCAGGCATGTATTCCACTGTCTAAAACGGATTTTCAACCTGGGGTGAACATCCAAATCACCAGGGACAGCTTTTTAAAAATACAGATTTCTGAGCCACTCCACCTAAAACCCAATGAATAAGAATATTTGAAGGTAAGGGCAATATGGGTTTTTGTTTTTGTTTTTGTTTTTACCTCTGGTGGTGACTCTAAAACACACAGCCAGAGCTAAGAACAACTGGCTATCGTTCCTGAGATATAACCTGATCTCTGGCTTGTTTCTTTCTTTTCTTTTTTTAAACTGTCTTGTTTTAATAAAATCATTATTAGAAATGTTTAATGTATCGAACATAAAACGTTCAATTATAGTATCTTCTTGTGTATTTTTGTCAGTTTCACTTCACTGATGTAGAATGCAGTCAATGCTGTGCATTAATTAACCATAATAAAAGCTTAATCTTTGGCTGTTCCTCTGCATTGACTGTGGGCTCATGAAAAGCAAACTCATAGCAACTACCTAACAAAAATAATGACATTAACAAATCACAGACATACATAGTCATAAAATATTTCCCAAAGCTAAGGAGATTATTTATGTATGCTTAAAAAAAATAAATCTTCCCTACCTCTGCTTCTCTCCATACACATGAAACAATCAGAGTTGACAAAATACTTGAAGAGTCATACTCTTTGCTAGTATTTCTGTTTGAGAAATATTTGTGTATGTATGTTCAGTTTGAGAAAATCCATCAAGCTGCACACTTATGATATATTCACTTTGCTATATATATCCCTGGGATACAGAGAGCAAACAATATTCAAATTCCTGTTCCCTGATTCCATCAGGCCTGTCAGGCAGGAAGAGTACTGAATGAGGGAGAACTACCCTTTCCTTTCCTGAACAAATACCTTCTGTGAGCACAGCAGTGAGCAGGGCAGACCAGGTCCCTGCACTCTCCACCTGCATGGTCAAGCAGTGGACCGTCCTTTGCCAGGCACCTACTGCCATGTTTGTTATTCTGAGAAGCAACTACCAACTTGTTGAGGGCAGGGGACTTGTCTTTTCACATATCTGGAACATTCCTTGCATGGAACACACAAAACAGAATACTCCAAACACAACAGGCAGGCACTAAATGTTTCTTAATTACTGGGTTGGAAAATAAATTTGAGAACTAGTTTCAGGCTAAGTGTCATTTCAGCAGGGCAAATCACCCTCAGGACCACCAATAGTACCTACACTGTCCAGTGATAATTTCCAGAGGCCAAACAGGACACACACATCTGGGCCACTATTTCCCTGGTGGTGTTCCCAGGTCGAGACAAGGGAATTCTTAATACTAATTTTAAAAATAAAACAATACCCAAGAGAGAACTTCCCATTTAGCCACATTGGGTCTGGTTCCCTGATTTCTCTGACACTTAGAAGTCATTTCTGCATCTCAAAGGCTACCCACATCTCTAAACAGTTCCTACCTTGCTAAGTACTTGGCTTCGATCTGCAATGTCTATATATACGGTTTCCACATGTTTCCATGTCTCAGAATCCAGTTTATGCACCTGCAGGAACAAGGAGCACCACTGTGTAGTTTTTGTCAGCTATAAAGCACCCTTTACCCAGAAGGGACACCTACAAATAGCTATTCCCATAGCTAGAGATGTGAGATTTCTATGGGTAAAGAATTACAAAGAAAATTATTCAAAGGCATGGGAAGATGAATTTTAAGTGGGCACACATTTGAGAACTAATGCTCTGGTTTTTCAGCCTAAGGACCAGTTCAGCAGGCCAAAACACTCTCGGGGCTCCCTATAATACCTATATTATCTCCACATGTTCCCCCTTTGTAAAGACGATAAAACACTCGAGGAAATATTGCCTGCTTAGCCATATACTGTTTATTTGGATGCTTTTAATAAATTAATTCCAACAGGTTGTACATATACATGATATGAAATTATGATACAAATTCAAAATGTACAAAAGGATATGATACAGAGTAATTCTTTGTCTTGTTTATCTCCCAGTCCTCTCCAGAGTTAACACCACTGCTACCAGATTCTATGCACTTACAAACATCCATGAGTGAAGATCTTTCTTTTAATACAAATGGTAGCACATAATACACACCGTTTTGAATCCTGCTTTCTTAAACAATGAACAATATATCTTGAAGATTTTTCCCTATTGGTTCTTTTTTCTCTCTATTGGTTCTTCATAATGTTTGCAAAATATTCCACTATAAGGCTGAACCAGAATTTATTTAAGTGTTCTACTGGTGGGCTCTTGTATTGTTTTTAATTTTTGACTACACAAAGAATGCTACAATGAATCTTGTATATAAGTTATTTCATGCATGTGTTAACATAACTGTATGATAAATTCCTAGGTGTAGAATTGCTGGGGTAAAGGATAGATGTATTTTAAATTTGAGGAGTTACTGGGAAATTGTGCTCTATAGAGGCTGTAATCCTGATGTTTTAAAATTATAGCTCCCCTGTACCAGAAGTTGCATTTTAGATCAATCCCAGTACAATGAAAAGGCCCTATAAGGAGTCTTAGAGATCATATTTTGCAAATGAGAGACAGAGCAATCCCATGCCGGTAGGACAGGTCTAGGCAGAGGCCGTTTACCCAGCAGGCCAGGAAAAGGAAAGCACAGAGCAGACCCCATGGCAGGGATGGACAAGCGACAGGGCAGAGACTCAATACCCTGCCCTGAAGCTTGGAAGCTGTTGGAGCTCTTGGGAAGTGCTACTTACATTCTCCTGGTGGCCAAGATCAGGTTTGTGCCAGGTTTCAATTTTAATCAGAAAGTCTTCTTTCATGTACTCATTCTGGAAGGGGGGAAAAATACCTCATGGTCATCAGGCTCAAAGTTGAAAAGTAAAGATTACTGGATCAGAGACTCCAACTTCTGCCTTATTTTTTTTTTTAACTTTTAAAAAATTGTTTTATTGATCTATAATTGACATACAACAAATTTCAAGTATTTAAAGTGTAAAATTAAAAAAATAATAAAGTGTAAAATTTGATACATTTTGACATCATTATACACCCATGAAACTATCACACTAAATAATGAACATAATACCGCCCAAAATTTCTTTGTGTCCCATTTGTAATTCTTCCTTCTCATCTTCTCCCCTCGCCCTACCCCCACCCCCAGGCAACCAATGATCTGCTTTTTGTCACTATAAATTCCTTTGTATTTTCAAGAATTTTATATGAACACAGTCATGCAGTATGAAATCTTTTAGGCTTGGCTTCTTTCACTCAGCATAATTACTTTAAGATTCATCAGTACTGTTGAGTATACCAGTTCATTTCTTCTTACTAAGGAGTAGTATAGTATTCCATTGTATAGCTATACCATATTTAAAAAGATTCACTTTTCTGCTGATGGACATTTGGTTGTTTCCAGTTTTGGCTGCTACAAATGGAGCTGCTGTATGAGTGTTTGTACACAAGTTTTTGTATGGACATATGCTTTCTTTTCTTGGGTAAATACCAAGGAGTGGGATGGCTGGATCATAGAGCAGATATATGTTTAAGTTTTTAAGAGACTGACACACTGTTTTCCAAAGTGGTTTGTACCATTTTATATTCTTACCACAGTGTATGAGAATATCAGTTTTTCCACATATGTCTTCACCAACACTTGGTAGTTAGTCTTTTTTAATTTTAGCATTTAAATGAGTATGTAAAGGCATTTTGTGTTTTAATTTGTATTTCCCTAATGGCTAATTGTGTTGAACATTTTTTCATGTGCTTATTTGCCATCTGTGTATCTTCTTTGATGAGATGTCTGTAAAAAATCTTTTGCCCTCAATGAACTTTTAGTGGCCACATGTGAGTTGGCATAACCAATTAATTCCATTTTTTTTCTTTTAAAAAAATTAAAAAAAATTTTTTTTTATTGTTTAAAGTATTACATATATTAGTACATATATCTCCTTTTTTTTCCCCATTGCCAACTTCTGCCTTATAATAACAGCTAACTTTACTGGGAGCCCACAGCATGCTAGGCATGCATTATCTCACTTAATCCTCACCACAGCCAACAAGGTCTGTAGTAATTTATAGATTACTACCTTATACACAAGGTGCTAATAATTAGTAGTGTGGGAAGAACAGAGGAAGACTTCCTAACCCACCAAAAATGTTCATCACTACCCCATTTCCCACTAGCCAACCTTTTGCTGAGGTCCATAGTTCTCTTCTCAGCAAATGAACTCTTCATGCTAATTACTATCTTCTTCCCTTAGTGCTTTTTCAAAATTAGAACTAATCAAAGGAGGAACACATTAGTCCATTAATTCCTTAGCAGGGATTGAGTTCCCAAGAACTGCCTATGTTGACCAACAGGGACAAGGCACTGGATGAGGATGCTGAAAGGTGGGGAGAAGGGGCAATGACACGGGATGGGCATGGAAGAGAAACCCTGCTGATTTCATAATTATGCTGCGGGTCAGTGTTCACCGTGGTCAATAGATGCCTAGTGGGAAGCCCCACTCAGGTCAGCTGAATTGAAGTTCTGTATAAACCTGAAAGGCATGACCTGGCACGAGCAGGGAAGAGCCTTGGTTCCTTCTGAACATGTGAGAGCCAGAGCTAGGATGCCATGGTCCTGACTGCTGCACCTTACAAAGCCACATGCCAAGGCAGCTTAAAGACAGAGGCTTCTCTGCCAATTAACAGGTTCCTCCTTAGGACTGAAAGGATTAAGCCTCAACAACTCCAAAAGTCACCCAAGAGAAAGAGAGGAATACCCAGTAACTTCCAGTGCAGTTACATTTTTATTTCTTCTTTCTTAGAAATCATCTACAATTCCACCCTCCCCACCTCCCCACCCCTTGGAAAATACTTACTGTAATAACTGCTCCAAGGCAAGGACATGGAAAGAAGAGAGAAAAAGATTAATGAGGATGAATGAATATCTGCCCCTCGGCCCCAGAGATCACAATAGCAAAGAGTTCTCCACTCCCTGGGGCTTATCCACAGTCACCCTCCAATTCCCAGTGAGTGCATTTGGTACCTCAAACGCATCAACCCTCAAGTTTCAATCATATGGAAGTCCCAAAAGACCAAATCTGGGACTTAATTAAAGGAATGACACTATTGGCTCCTTGAGATTCTCTCTAGTTGAGCAAGGAGGGGGACTGGCTCTGAGGAGCTGAAGCAATGAGACCCACCGCTCTGTCTCAGAGCATCACCTGGTGTCCCCCTCACTGCAGGGGCACAGAGCAGGGTGCTTTAGGGAAGGCACATCTATCTGCCTCC
This sequence comes from Plecotus auritus, assembly GCF_963455305.1. NCBI lineage: Eukaryota > Metazoa > Chordata > Mammalia > Chiroptera > Vespertilionidae > Plecotus > Plecotus auritus. The sequence continues at coordinate 36,582,065 of NC_137774.1, forward strand.
TGCATCCCTCCTCTCACTGTAACCAAATCTCTCACCCTCTATACTCCTGCTCATTGTAATGAGACCCCCCTCGGAAAGCACGGTTCAATTATTTATCAGAGAAAATGACTGCAGCTCTAATGTCACTGGGGAACGGACCAGCTCTCCTCCTGACAACAGCCTGGATCATTCTGTACCCTCTGAATTTAGAGTTATCTCAACTTCTGATGGATGCCACACTGCCATGTTTGGACATTTATAGGACTAACAGTCAAATCCCACAACTCCAAAACTGCAACTAAGGTTACCTGTGAGACTGAGATGAGGAAAAGTTGAAATATAAAGGATAAGATTTATCTTGTATAGAAATAACCCAGGAGACTGTAAGTAATTTCCCTAAACCCAATGAAAGAAACTTGGAAGAAAGCACCAGATTAAGATAACTAAAAGGCCTATTGAAATAACTGCTGTTATGAACTTGGAGAAAATTGTGTTAACAAAAAGGACATGGTGAGTATCATCCATCAAAATAAGTCCAAAGAGACCAGTTTGGCAAAAACTCTCCAGGGCTGTCCTAGGGGCAGGAGCCCCAGGCTGCAACCATGGCACATCTAGCAGCCCCATCCTGAGAGTGAGGACAGCAGTGTCAGGCTAGCCTGGTTTGATCATACAGCCACAAAGGTTTTCCAACTAACCACCTGATTCTGACTCCATGTTCTCCAAGCAACTTTCTCCTTCTAGTTTGGCCTCTGTAAGGACAGAACATGCTAATGAACAGACACAAGAGTCCGATCACGTAAGCAAGTGAACATGTTCATTACATACTGGCATTCTGAATATACATACTTTGGTAGGTACACTAAATATATTGGCATATGAGGTTTGTATACCTTAGCCTTTTTGAGACCCTGAGGAATAGATCCACTTAGTTCTGACAAGTTACATTTCTGAATCCATGATGATAATGACTCTCATTGGTTCTTAATGCTAACCGGGGTGACCAAACAATCTTTTCTAGTCCTCCCTGGTCCTCCAAACACCTCTGCATTCCCAGCATCCTCTTTTCTTCAAACTGCAATCCTGAGCACACTAAAAAAGTCCCAAGAAACCCTTTGTAGTCAGAAAATCAGGCTCTCTAAGTAAGATTAATAAGGTACTTTCAAACCATGGCTTAGTGAGACTATTCAGTCAAGGGTTAAGGCTAGAGGAAGAGATAGAAAGAGAAACATTTATTTTCCTCTTCCTACTTTCATTCACAGACCAAACCCCATCTTACCCCCTCCTCACATCCCAGCCCATCAACAACAGGGGAGAGACAGAGAAAAGTAAGGTAAGAGCACAAAAACAGCTGATAATGAATGACCAGAGTATTCCAACACCATTTTCATTCAACTCAGGAATTTATCCCATGCTTCTTTATCTATCTCACCTCACACTTTAATCTACTTGGACCAAACTTAGATGTTTGAACTAATCGTCTTTCTCCCATCACCTCCCAGAAGAAACTGGAGATTAGCCTTCCTTGTTTATTTTAAAAGAGCAAGCGTCTAACTCAGCTGTGGGCAAACTACGGCCTGCGGGCCGGATCCGGCCCGTTTGGCTGTTCTCTCCGGCCTGGGGAGCTGAAAGAGCGGAGGGTTCTCTTGCTCTCCCCTCCACTCCTTTACTTTGAATTTATATTAGTTCACACAAACACTCCATCCATGCTTTTGTTCCGGCCCTCCGGTCCAGTTTAAGAACCCATTGTGGCCCTCGAGTCAAAAAGTTTGCCCACTCCTGGAACTGAACAGATCTAAGATTCAACACATTCATTTCGTATAATGGTGACTATGAGTGTGAGGTCAGCATCCACTGGAGAAACCAGCCTTCCCCCTACCCCTGCCTCATCTTCATGTAGTATTTAGAAATTACTTTTATCTCTTTTTTCTTTTGACCAAAGGTCAGGACAATATGTGAATGAACATTTGGCAGCTAAAAAAACGCCCATGTCAGCTGCAGCACACTCCCTAGAATTACACAGAGGACAGTGGCATCTCTCAGTCAGCACAAGCTGTGTACCCAGAACCCTGCCCCAGGCATGGAGGAGTCTATGCTATCTGTTTGCCTCCTTTATGCCAAGTTGGCAAAGGTTCTTTTTTTTTTTTTTTTTTAATATATTTTATTGATTTTTTTACAGAGAGGAAGGGAGAGGGATAGAGAGTTAGAAACATCGATGAGAGAGAAACATCAATCAGCTGCCTCCTGCACACCCCCTACTGGGGATGTGCCCGCAACCAAGGTACATGCCCTTGACCGGAATCGAACCTGGGATCTTTCAGTCCGCAGGCCGACGCTCTATCCACTGAGCCAAACCAACTAGGGCGCAAAGGTTCTTATGACGTATGCTCAATGCAACTCTCTTAGACATCAAGAAAATTCACCTTTGGCCCTAGACCAGACATACACAGCTACAGTGCACATGGTCTTTTAAGAAAGTGTGTGGCCCAGCTGGTGTGGCTCAGTGGTTGAGCATTGACCTATGAACCAGGAGGTCACGGTTCGATTCCTGGTTAGGGCACATGCCTGGGTTGTAGGCTCAATCTCCAGTCGGGGGTGTGCAGGAGGTAGCCAATCAATGATTCTCTCCCATCATTGATGTTTCTCCCTTTTCCTTCCTCTCTGAAATTAATAGAAATATATTTTTAAAAAGAAAGTGTGTGCATGCCTCTTTTCAAAGAATTTAACAGCTTCCTGCCCAATGCTTCTGTAGTAGTGATATTTGCATTTTCAGCTACAGCAATAAAACTGTGTGTCACACACCCCAGGTCCTATCAATGATTATTAATCTCCTGATACAAGGTTCTTGAGGATTGGAAAGAGTAATGACCCTGTTCTCTAGACTTTAATCATTCCCAAGTTCACAGGATAAGGACCACATGGGTGGAACATCCTCATCAGATACAATCTAGGGAATACCAAGTCCCAACAAATAAAGCAAGTGAAACAGTACATGTAAGCAGAGGCTGGCAAGAGGACACCTTAGCCAGACTGTCTGTGAAAACAAATGTAGGTTGGCTGGGGGAAAGGCCACACAACGCACAGACAAGTTCTAGGAGACCTCTCAGAAGCACTCCAAGATACGGATCAGTACTAGCTTGGATTCTCCAAGAGAACTATTCTGGAATCTTGGAAAGCTAGGAGTCTGAACTACTCAAAGAGAATCCCAGAAAGTCTAACATATACAGTTCTCTGTGGAGGTTCAAGTCTTTCTTTTCCAGAAACTCCAGATAGGAGACTGACCCAGGTTAAGAAAATAATTCCACTCCCACCTTTAACTACAGAACATGCTAGTTGAATGTAAGTCAGGGTTCTTCACAGTGACTTTCCTCTTCCTTGCCCTCCATTCTCCCACCCAAATCTGACATGCACATTCCATATGCTAGTTAACATTTTTGAAATATAACTGATTATAAATATTTTGTTATCAAAAATTGGGCATATTTCCACTTTCCCCCAATAACACCAATGTTTCCTTCGCTATGTTTTTGGTTTTTTTTGGTTAATCTTCACCCAAATATATTTTTCCATTGGTTTTCAGAGAGAGTGGAAGGGAGGAGGAGAGACAGAGAGAAAGAAACATTGATGTGAGTGACACATCAATTGGCTGCCTCCCACATGTGCCTGGACCAGGGCCAGGCAACCAAGGCATGTGCCCTTGACCAGGAATTGAACCTGAGACCCTTCAGTCCTCAGGCTGATGGTCTATCCACTGAACCAAACTGGCTAAGGCTCCTTTGCTATATTTTCTTGGTGTCTAGACCTGCCCCTTCCCCAAGGCAAGAAGGTCACCCTCAGGCTCTTTTCTGACTGTTGCCTCTCTCAAGAGTCCCTGGCCTCAATGCTGTTTTTCAAGCCAAACACAAATATATCACATTAAAACTGGAAATCTCAGTATCTCACAATAAGGGAGTGGTTTAAAAGATCATAGTATATTCATACAATGGAATACTATGCAGCCATTACAAATTTTTAAAAATAGAAGACTACATAGTGACAGGAAAAAAATTCATTTACTGAGTAAAATTAGCAATTTAATAGTTAATATGATATGATCCAAAATTTGTCTAGGAAACATGTGTGGACATTTTATATATGTGTGTATATGTAAGATTTTTAAAAAGGACCAGGAAAAAAGATACTAAAATCTTAACAGTGACTATCTAGGGATAAGAGAATAATGGATGGAGATTAGCCTTCTGGCTGGGTAGCTCAGTTGGTTAGAGCTGTGGTCAGCAAACTGCGGCTTGCGAGCCACATGCGGCTCTTTGGCCCCTTGAGTGTGGCTCTTCCACAAAATACCACGGCCTGGGCGAGTCTATTTTGAAGAAGTGGCGTTAGAAGAAGTTTAAGTTTAAAAAATTTGGCTTTCAAAAGAAATTTCAATCGTTGTACTGTTGATATTTGGCTCTGTTGACTAATGAGTTTGCCGACCACTGGGTTAGAGCATCATCCTGATACACCAAGGTTTCAGGCTTGATCCCTGATAAGGCACATACAAGAATCAACCAATGCCCTCACTGGTTTGGCTGAATGGTTAGAGCATCTACCCATGGACCCAAGTGTCACGGGTTGAATTCCCAGTCAAGGGCACATACCTCAATTGCAGGTTCAATCCCCGGCCCAGGTTGGAGCACAAGCAGGAGGCAACCAATTGATGTGTCTCTCCTACACTGATGTTTTTCTCTTTCTCTCCTCTCTCTCTCTTCCATTCTCTCTAAAAATCAATGGAAAAAAATAATCTCATTCCTTGGTGAAGATTAAAAAAGAATTAAAAAAAAAAGAATCAACCAATGAATACATAAATAAGTGAAACAACAAATTAATGTTTGTTTCTCTCTCAAACCAGTTTTAAAAATTAAAAAAGAGAGAGAGAATCATGGATGGTTAATTTCTTCTGTTTCTATGTATTTTCTAAAATTTAAACAGAGAACAGTACTTTCGTAATCAGTAAAAACAATCAAAATTATCATACCATCCCCAAATAAGAAGAGCTGGTTCCATGCCAGCTCAGGCCATGGCTATGTGGTGGTTTTCACTCAGAGGCTGCCAAATTATACTAGACAACAATGACACCACCAGCCTCAGGTCTGATGGAAATCCCTAAACTCATCTTTCCACTGGCTTACTCCAGAAAATGAACATGGGACACAAAACCCCAATTCATCCCCACCGCTGAGTCTACTTGACCACAGCCTCTGGCTTGGGGCCCAAACCCCAGCTTCTAGCCAGGTCTGCACTCACCAGTTCTGCAATAAGGGTAGGCATTCCATGCTTTTTCATGTATATTCAGGGCTCCCTCTGGGGCCAGCATTCGAACAAACCCGGGCACTTTGCTATAGTAAGAAAAAGGGGTTATGAAAAGAAATGGAGGAGAGAATGAGAAGACACTCTTCAGGCCACAGCCCTAGCCTCTTCAATGGGAAATTGACAAGTAAGTTTCCATGAGATAAGTAGGTTACTCTTATGGGTGAGAAGCCACCTGTCAGAGCCTGAACCCCCAGCTCGGCTAGCTACTAACATCCACCCACATCTTGCCCCACCACCCACCAGGAACAGGACAGGAGGTAAGACCTTGGGCTACCTGCCACAGCTTATCAGCCATTACATTATCAGTACGCTTTTTTTCCAGAGCTCACTGGGCCCAGGGCATCATATTCCACAGGGCATGGATGACATACCTCCAAGAGTATACCAGTCCAGGTTTATGGGCCAGAGAGACTGACTGACTAACTTCAGTATGGGATTCCAGATGATCTGATGATCTTCTTATTATCAGTTCTGGGACGCCAGGAAGCCCTCAGGGCCATATGCCTCCCAGGACAAAATATTTTCTTCTATTTAATTCCTCTTATCCCAGATTACAGAAAAGCATGTTCAGTAAGAGCCCCTCCCCTCCTTTTAAGGTATATATATTTCTCTTCCTTAATCTTTTACTGGTATTCTAAGCAGGCTTTAGTAGGCTCCAACAATATCATCAGCTTTAGTGCCTGAGGCCTAAGAAAAGAGAGCTAACCTCAAAGAGAGCTAACTCAGAGAATTCAGAGCAACCCTGAGATTCATCCACTCACTGCCATGCTCGTTCAGGTCAGTATTTCTATGTGCCAGGCACCAGGATACATATAGACACCATACAAACTTGGCTCCTGCCCTCAAGGAGTTGACATTCCTGTGGGGAGTATAACCAGACAGGGGACAACACTGTGTGCCACAATGGGTAAGCACAGGGCTCTGGGGGACAGAGCACAGGAGAACATGGTGCAGGCAGCATGGCGCATGGGGAGGCTCCTCAGGAGAAGAAGGATTAAATGAACACAGAGCAGAGAGTGAGTAGGACTGAGCAAGACACAAGGATAGGAGCAAGGTAAGAAAAGTTTGGAGAAGAGAAGTTCAGAGTACCTGGTGTAAGGGATGAGGTAGGGAACAAGAGAACCTGCAGAGGCTGGGTCATAAAAGATCTTGTAGGTTACATCAAAGAGTATGGACTTTATCCTGAGGGCAAAGGGAAGCCATCTATAGCTTTTAAAGCTGGGGAGCAACAGATCTGTCTTCTAGAAATAACACTCAAAGCTGTGTGAAGTGGAAACCAAGGTGACCAGTTAGGAACTACTAAAGTAATCGAGGCAAAAGATGATGGAAAGAAATGGCTAGGTTGGCGGTACTAAGGAGACAGAGTCAATAAGGATTTGATATAAGGGATAAAGAAGAGGGTGGTGGTGAACCTTTGGGGCAACTAGATAGTCCTCATGAGAAGAGGTGGTTGTGGCATTCAGCACTTAAAAAAAACCTTTTTTTTTGCAGCTGTGTGTTTGGAGTTAAGGGAGTACTGGTAACAGCTCAAAGTTTACACCCTCCCTTATAAGGAAGAGGGTAAGACAGGTCCTATAGACCTCCTTTCTGCAACTTCGGTTGGACCAAATGAGCTGCAGAACCAACTGGCCCCTTCTATCAACTTCACTATCTCTTTTCAAAATCATCTTTGAAAAATACAAATGCAACTACAGAGAAGGCATATCTTGAGCCTTAAATTAAATTTTTTTTTTTCTCAACTATAGTTGACATACATTTCGAGCCTTATTTTAATTAACTATTAATGGCTCAGTAAGGACTAGTTGACAGTCAACTCAGAGTAGGGGAGGAGGAGATAAAGAGGAGGCATGGAGGAAAAAGCACACTGGCAAGGAAATGGGAACACGGTGAGATTCCCCCCCCACCTCACAGTGTTGCTTCCTCCTGGCTCCCACACTCACAAAACCCTAGACCCCTCAGGGCTAGCACTTTTACATCTCTAGAGCAGCAGACTACATTCTATCACGATTTTACCAATGAAGATGAAACTGGTTTTAGTTCAGTCCGGTGACTAGAAATTAAGATTCAGGTGTAATTTGCACAGCAATGTAGATATACTTAATGCCACTGAACTGTACACGTAAAATATGATAAAAATGTTGAATTTTTTGTTATGCATATTTTACCACAATTTAAAAAAATATTCAGGTTTATTTTTTCCAGTTCTAGATAGTTTCTAAAACTTGCTTGGTTCAACTTCCATTCAAGCTGGTACATGTTTACTATTATTTTCAACACCCTTTGGGTTGGCTCAGAGTTTGCTGAAATACAGGGCGTGGCAAAAGTAGCTTTTGTATGGAAAATAATATAATTATTAATAATAATAAAAGAGCCCTAGCTGGTTTGGCTCAGTGGATAGAGCATTGGCCTGTGGACTGAAGGGTCCCAGGTTCGAATCCAGTTAAGGTCACATGCCTGGGTTGCGGGCTTGATCCCCAGTGTGGAGTGTGCAGGAGGCAGCCAATTAATGATGCTCTCTCATCATTGATGTTTCTATCTCTCTCTCCCTCTCCCTTCATCTCTGAAATCAATAAAAATATATTTTAGAAAATAATAATACAAGAATGAAGTCTGTGACCCTGGCCAGTGTGGCTCAGTTGGTTGAGCGTCATCCCATACACGGAGAGATTGCTGGTTCAATTACAGTCAGGGCACACACCTGGGGTTTCAGCCTCGATTCCCAGTAGGGGGCATGCAGGAGGCAGCTGATTGGTGTTTCTCATTCTCTCTCCCTTCCTCTCTCTTTAAAATCAATAAAAACATATATTTCTTAAAAAGAATAAACTCTGTGCTTTGTGTACTCACAACTACTTTGCCACACCCTGTATTACTATTTTGGTTAGGGATTCAGCAAATTTGTGTGGTTTACTATGGCACACAAATCAGTTCAAATATTTAAATATTTGTGTCTTTGATCCAAAGGGAGGCACCAAAATTTTTCTGGTAGCTGATTTCACTATATCAGAATTTAAAATACTACCTGACCCAACAATCCCACTTTTAGGAAGGAACATTTACCATAGATTTACACACACAAGTACATCAAAAGCTTTGCACAACAGTCTTACTGGAGTACTGTATGTAAACATCTGGAAATGACTATAAACATACATCAAGAGCGGAAAGGTGAAAAACTTACAGCACATCTGTACAAAATAATACTATGTGTACTTCAAAAGAATGAGGCCAAATATGCTGACAGTGAAAGAAAGCTATGATATGATAACTAACAAAAGAGCAAAGTCAAGTGTATATAGTTTGATCCCATCTATGTTAAGATAAATATAAAGGAAATGAACATCCATTTACCCACACACCTATACTCACAGATAATGAGTATTACTGTGAGAAGGGCCCACAAGAAACTAAACACTATCACTTCTGGGGACTGGGAGCCTAATGGGACAATTATTACTTTTATAAAAATATATTTTTTATTGATTTCAGAGAAGGAGAGGGAGAGAGAGATAGAAACATCAATGATGAGAGAGAATCACTGAGTGGCTGCCTCCTGCAGGCCCCCTACTGGGGACTGAGCCCGCAACCCAGGCATGTGCCCTTGACTGGAATTGAACCCGGGACCCTTCAGTCCGCAGGCTGACGCTCTGTCCACTGAGCCAAACCAGCTAGGGCAAGAATTACTTTTATTTAAAAATGAAATAAGATAAACAAAAAACAACCCCAAAACATTTAAATGAACAAAGAAGTACTACCACCTACACCCAGTCTCAGGTGAAGCAACCAGCTAATGACCTGGAAACCCCCAATTATCCATTATCTCCAATTCAAAACCAGGCCATCTTTAGGCTCTGCTGCACAGCCACATACCTCTGTAAGTGGTAGATCTTGTGTGTGAACTGGCCTTTCTCACCGTCCTTCTCATAGGGTTCATTCACCAGGACCTCCACGCCTTCTCCACCACCTGTTTCATTTTTGCTAGCTTCAGCCACAGAATACAGCTGTCCTACTTGATACTAAAGGAACAGAGAGATGGGATTTGTCAATGCAGAATCTTCTAAACAGTTACAATAGTCCAGTTGCCAGTAATTGTCCAATTATTTCACTTTGGGGTTCCCCTAACTTAAGAATTCGTTCTGCAGTTTCACACAGGGTCTTGCCCAAATTCACCCAAAACAACTGACAACTCTGCTCCATGGCCTCTCTTTAGCCATCAGATGTGTTTAATTTTATCCTTCCTATTTTCACACCACCATCCAGAAAACAGAAGATAGAATGCAAGGTAGCTTTTGTCTTGCTATTAAGCCCTTAAAACAAGATCTGGGGTAGTTGCTAGAAGTCTATTTATTCCATTCATTTAAACAGATCCTAAGACATGACTTCTTTCTCCAATGGTTCCCTCCCCCCCGCCCCCTGCCAAGAAGCTCAGAAAACAGCCTTACAGGCAACCAGACCTCCAGATACATTCCAGATTCCTGATGGGGCTGAAGCAAAGTGTTTCCCATATTAGATAGCACAGATTCCTACCCCACGGTCTGTGCTGGCTGGGTACACCCTCTGTATTGGCACTTACTAGATGGCAAAAGCCTAGTTTTCCTTTATTTGGGTCACATGCCACCCTATCAAGTCACCAGTCAAGATCACTGGCCTCCTCTGACCCTCTCAGGGACACTCAGTGTTAAGGCCAATGACCTGAAGGAAGCTGTCCAGATGAAAAAAATAAGGTGAAAAGAGAATGAACAGGAGCATTTAATGACGGAAGTTACATCTATACCACAGATGCATCTTACCTGTCATTGCCAGTGCCAACCAGGCACAAATATGAGAAAAAGGCATTTGATTACCCAACATGTTGTGGAGGTAGGGAAAGGTTTTCCCCACCCAGCATGCCCCTTTCCCAAACTACTGGTACTCCCAGGAGTGAAAGATGAGAGCATTTTTCTCCCTTTGAGATTAAAACAGAGAGGCTGTGTCTCTGGGCAGCTGTCATTTAAACCACTGCCTGCAAGAGCAAGGAGCAGAGGCAGCATCCAGGGCTGTTTCACCTCAAACTTGGATGCTTACTTGACCAGGAAGCTTCCTAAGCACCGCAGGGAAATTTCTGGCCAAAGTCCAGAAGGTGAAGCAGACCAGGACAATTTACTGTTCACCACAAAGCTGAAAGAGCCCTAACTTCCAAAGCAAAAACCAGCACAAAATGCCAAGGAAAAGCCCAGGCAAGCAACCAAGACTCAGTTAATCCCATAAAGAGGAGCACTGGGGTGACAGCCAGGCATCTGACCTTGCTAATCCAGAGCAACATCACTGTTGCTTCAATGTCCCCATGGAACCCCAAGCTGTCCCTGTGCGTTTCCAAGGCCACCCCCTAGCTGAGGCACACATGAAAACCTCTATCAAGTGGGTCAGGGTTTGGCTGAGCCAGGGGTTCCTAAGAAGGAGCAGCAATTCTGTTTCAGAGAAGGGTCATAAGAACATCTAACCACTGACTCAGCAATCCTAAAGGGCAAGCTAGGGAAAAGGCCTGGTGGCGGGGGACTGCGTTGCTGGCTGGTGCCACTGCTTGGAGAGGGGCTCCAAGTAGAAACTAATCCCTTTCATTGGTTCCTCCTCAGCTGCAGAAATCAGAGGGCTGGCTCTAAGAGGATCAGTCTGTTGGACTGGCACCTTCCCCCTTTAATCGCCCTTGATATTCTGATCCTTTAATCTCAGTAAGACAAGTGAAGGCAGTTTTGCTAATCCAAAGGGGTAGATTAAACTGGCCTCCACAAGCCACAATTGAGGGACACCTTCTATGCCCAAGGGTTCCCTCTGGCATAGTGGCTCCACACTCTGGGAAAGCAGAAAGCAGCCAGACTCAAGTGGGGTGCCGGTGGGAGCAGGGGTGAGACCATTACATCAGATAAAGAGTTGAGGAGACTGGGATTCCAGCTGCCTCAGGCCTAGGATACTGCTCTCTGCCCTTGAGATTTGTTCCCTTGTCCCAAAGAATTAAGAAACTCAGCTAAGAAAAACAAGAGACTCCAACACTTTGGCAATCTGGGAGTAGAATACCAGGAAGATGCTGTGGGTGGGCCTAAAACACTGACATTAAACAAACCAACACAGCTGTTGGTCCCACCCACACAGCCCTGTCAGGACAGTGACCATAGGGGAATGGTGCCATGCATCTCTGGAAACAAGATAAAACAGCCCTACCCACAGTAGAGGGTGGGCAGCCCTGAGCCAGGAACCACTGGTGGACACACCCATGTCGAACAGCCCAAGTTTTCTTGCTCTGCTGCTGAATGCCCAGAAACCCTGTGCAGTGTTAGGCCAAAGCGTCTGGCCAGCCAGAAGCTAATTCCACCCCAAAATATTGATTTGTACCATCAGAATGGTTATAAAGACATGGCCTTCTCTTCTCTTTCTTCTCTTTTCCCCCCAAATCAGAAAGCTCTGAGGACCTAAAATCATGGTCTCCAATAGGGAAGTGAATCTATCAGTTACACAAGACTGGGCTGCTCCCATGGGAACCATAAGTCAGGATGGAGTTATTAATAAAGACTCTGAGAAGGTTGATCATTACTTGTTTCCTGTATGGCCTCGCATTCAAGATTTTCTGTCTTCTGGAACTAAGGTTCAAGCCATCAAGAAAGCAGCTCCTGCTTCAAACCTAGGCTAAGCACTGCTTTCTCAGCAGCAGTTTCTAGCTGAGAACAGGTTGACCATCATCAGGCAAACAGATGAATCCTAACCAGTGCCTACTGCCCCAGCTGCTGCTTAGATTTTCAGCTCTGTTCACTTGCCCCTTCACTTCCTCAATGTTTCAAAACAGCCACCACAAGCTAAAACCTCTAATCCCAGACACACTTGGAGTTCCCCTTTCCCTCCTTGGCCTGCTAGAAGCAATCAGTGTTCTGGCACCTCCAACCTTCCTACAGAGCAGACAGGAAGTGCCACAGACAGATGCTGGCCCTCCTGGGTCTGCCACACTCTCAGAGACATTCCCACCCTTCGTTCCATCAATAAACTCTGTGAAAAGATTCATTTCACCCCTAAATGCCACACTGAGGTACTCCCAAATTCCTGGGACATCTTCTTGACTGGCGGGTGGGATCATGCTGTAGAGAGGAAATCATCGAACACTCAAGAGCTGAGTTTTAGGGCAAGAGACGTGCTAGGCCTTCCTGCTTGGCTTCCTGGTTGGGAAAACTTCACAAAAGCAGCACAGCCCCCAAAGGAAGTGGATTAACAAGGTCCTCCAAGACAATGCCTGTCAGACCAAGCATGTGGTTCCCAGCCCTTAGGTACATCTCAGGTGCCTCCAGGGAGTGCAGCATCTATCCAACCATTCCCTCTCCCCAGCTTCCTTAGTCTTGTTTCTCTTCTCCTTTCACAGAACTCCCAGATCAGGTTCGAGGCCACCTCTGGCTCCCCTCCTAGGTCTCTATAACTTTTATCAGACGTGCAGCCTACCACTGGAGACAATCCTCTAAGAGGCTAATATCTGCCCACCACTTTTGGAGGGTCAAGAAGCTTGGTTATTTGTCTCATCTAATGTGTGCTGATTTCATTTTTCAAAGGTCCATTTCATATCTGGAGTAGACTGGAAGTTATCACAGGAGTTTCATGCTGACTCGGCAGGAGAGAGAATGATTGAGGGGCATTATGTTGGCTGACAAATTTCACCCAAACTTAAGCTTAACTGGAAGTGGGGGTGGAGAGAGGGCTATGGATTCAGAAGGAAGCAAAAAAGAAGGCTGTGCCAGGAGAGGAAAGTGGAGGAAGTTCAGAGAAAGGGTGGGACAAGGGAGGCTCTGTGACAGTTCTCTGCTGTCCAGGAGACTAACTCTGAGTCAGCATCGCCTATAAACTTTCTTGTGGCAAATCCTGCTAGATCCCCATACACAGAGACGACAGGCCCAAGAACCATAAAAGGATAAAGAGCAAGCCAAGCCCATTTGCTACTTCCTGCCCTCCGTAAAAGGAGGGTTCTGGGCTTTGGTCTTTCCAGCAGTCACCTAGAGTATAGCTAGGGAGGGCCACAAAGATTTCTTGCCCTGCTGGTCTGTTGCACAATCAGAGAGAGCTATGCACACTTCCCAGTCAAGTAATGGGGGTCCCAGAAATGCACACACTCAATCCCCTCAATAACATGTCCCTGAACAGGCACAGTCCCATCAGGTAAAGGAGGCTGATTTAGTCTCTATTCGGTTAACTAGCATGCCAATAACTTGAGGCAAGTTGTACACAGTTGCCCAGGTATACAAAGCAAGTGCCTTCTCTGTTGGCGGGACTGCAGATTGGAGCAGCAACTATGAAAAACAGCATGGAGGGTCCTCAAAAAATTAAAAATGGAACTGCCTTATGACCCAGAGATTCCACTTGTGGATAATATACCTGAAGAAACCCAAAATACTAAATTGACAGAATATATGCATCCTTATGTTCACTGCAGTGTTACCTATAATAACCAAGATTTGGAAGCAACCCAAGTGCCCATCAATAGAAGAGTGGATAAAAAAGTTGTAGTACATATACACATACAATGGAATATTACTTAGCCATAAAAAAGAATGAAATCTTACCATTTGCGACAACATGGATGGACCTAGAAAATATTATGCTAAGTGAAATAAATCAGTCAGAGAAAGACAAATACCATATGATGTCACTTACACATGGAATCTAAAGAACAAGATAAATGAACAAACAGAATTGAAACAGACTCTTAGATACAGAGAAGAGACTGATGATTGCCAGAGGGGAGGGTTGGGGGACTGGGTGAAAAAGGTGAAGGGATTAAGAAGTACAAATTGGTAGTTGCAGAATAGTTGCAGGCATATGAGGAGAACATAGGGAATACAGTCAATATTGTACTATGTATGGTACCAGGTGGGTACTGGAAGTACTGGAGGGAACATTTTTATTTATTTTATTTTTAATTTTTGTTAATCCTCACCCAAGGATATTTTTCCCATTGATTTTTTTTTTTTTTTTAAGAGATAGTGGAAGGGAGTAAGGGGTGGGGGGGAGAGAGGGAGAGACAGAAGGAAGAAGAGGGAGGGAGAGGGAGATGGAGAGGAAGAGAGGGAGATACTCATCTATTGGTTGCCTTTCGAATGTGCCCCGACCAGGGCTGGGAATTGAACCTGCAACCCTTTGGTGCGCAGGCCGACGCTCTAACCACTGAGCGACCAGCCAAGACACAGGGAACACTATTAAAGTATATGACTAACCACTATGCAAAATAACACTGAATGTAAACTGTATTGGGAAAAACCCAACAACTTCCTTTCCTATCCTCAAAAAAATTAAGTTAAATTAAATTAAAAATAATATAAGTGCTTTCCTTCAATTAAAAGAAGCACCAGGAAAATTCACATCAAGTATTGATTATCTATCTCTGTTAGAACAAACATGAAAACCACACAAAGAGTTTGGGCCACTTGGAGCAACTATATACAACTATGGATAAAATGAAGGACTTACCTCCTCTACAGACACAGGCAGGATGACTCGACTGTAAGAGAGGGAAAACAAGTTCAGGCTCTAAAACCTGCCCAAGGCTCTTAAAGCATCATTTTAGAATAGTATTAAACATTTTGTTGCACATGACACTGCACTCACTGTCAAAAACCCAGCAGAGAATGGCCCCAAGTGCTTCGAGGCTAGGACGCTCTGTGCCCTTCTGGTATCCCATTTAGGGCCCTGTGATTCAGTGTAAACCTGTCCCCCCATCAGCTACTTCCCAGGAAGGCTTCTGATTCACATTCAGAAATGTCTTCTCCCTCTCCTCCACTAATCTCCCCGACAAAACTTGCCAATGAGAGAGGCTAACATACGAGGACTCACCCCTGCAAACTCTGAAGCCAAGATGAGGATTCAGACCCAAAGAATCAGGCCCTGGGGATTTACACATCTGTGGACCCAACCCTCAAGGTGAAAGGCTAGGAAGGGGCCAACCTTCTTGGAGGCTCAATCACTCTAAGAGCATGCTCCAACCATCTCTGCTCTGGGACAGGATATTACAATACAAGCTACTACCACAAAGCCACCAAAAGAGGACACCCAACTTGTGTCCTGGCTTCCAGAAGCTATCCAAAGGCACCCCAACTGATCACTGTCTTTTCCTCCTCCATTTCAATGACCACCAATCATTGGAGGTACCACCAAAATCTGACAGAGAAGCCATGACCAGCAAAGTCCCCACACTGGTCAGAACTCCACATTGGTATGACGTTTAGCAACACTCCTCTGGGTGGCTTGCATTGTCAGGCAGAGCAACGGCCAACCCTTAGTTCAAAGCTGTGAGGTCAGAGGGCTGACACAAAAATGCTTAGTTGTATTCATATAAAACCAGCCAGCTTCCAAGGTGAGATGTCAGTTCCCAGACCCTAGCTGATACCCCCTGGAGCCTCCTGTATCTTGGGTGCTTGCTGAAGCATGAGCTGCTATGCCCTCTGTCCTATGCAGTGGTATCACCAATTAGGATTCTTGCTCTAGGCTGGTAAATAGTCTGCTTACTATTTTCTGTTTCCACAAAGATCCCCCAGATAGCAAGAAGCACACAGAGGGGTCTGAGAACAACATCATGCTATGGGCAAAACACCAGGCAGAAAAGTAGCAGGAAAAACAAAATGGGCTCCAAGTCTTTACTGCCTGCTAACTCCCCTCCTCCAGAATGACTCAAACAATGTAAATCCTGCAGGTTATTAGATGCTGCTACTAATGTTCTCCTCCCATTAGAAAAAGCTGACAATGCAGAAAAATATTTCCAACTTGGAGGCCACAATTTCAGCACCCTCAGTAGAAACTTCCTAGAAAACAATCAGCCTTTTATCTTCAAGAACAGCATTAAAAATCACATCCAAGATTTTGCAGAAATCAAATAAAGGAGAATCTTGTTAGAGGAAGTATCAGAAAAATCAACAGGGACAACCTTCAAACCCTGGATGGGCACCAAGTCTACCCCCACCTCCCCAAAAGGGAAGGGCATCTGCCAGCTCCTGACAGGATGCTCTGAGGCTGCTTACGTTACAGCTGCACACCCAGACATTTCCCCCTGGCTCCTTGGGAGCAAAACCACACAGCAGCAATGGGGTGCAATTCCAAAGGATAGGGCCACAGAGGCAGGGCTGGGCTGAGACGAGCTGTGCTCACTTTAGTGTGACCTTCACTCACACCCTTCCCAGAGCTGCAGTGCTGCAGCCACAGCCAAGTGTCTCGGATGCCCCTCTCCATGTCCCCTGCCCAGGAATGTCATACATGCCCGAGCACACACAGGGCACAAGTCAGGCAGGAAGGAAACGCACATGCCATGTAGGCTCTGCATCCCAGCACCTTGGACCTTTCTCTAACAGGCTTCAAGGGGAGGAGAACAAAGAATGGGAAGAGAGGACCTCTCTTTGAAACTCACTCGGATCTCTTTTGAAGATCCCTTTCCCTGCCTGACCTTCTTCACAAAACTACAGGTTTCTAGATTCTCAGATTCATCGGGGAATAGAAAAAAGGATCAGGAAAATGGGAAAAGCCTGTTTTCTGGACAGTCAAGATTAGAATCCAAAGTGCACCATGCTCTCTTCCTGTTGACATCCCAAGGTTCTTCCTCCTCACCCCATAAATCTCTGGCTGAGTCAACATCAGACTA
The DNA here is from genome assembly GCF_963455305.1 of Plecotus auritus. Lineage (NCBI taxonomy): Eukaryota > Metazoa > Chordata > Mammalia > Chiroptera > Vespertilionidae > Plecotus > Plecotus auritus. The sequence continues at coordinate 36,599,016 of NC_137774.1, forward strand.
GATATCAAGAAAGTAAGGTAGAGGGCTTCAAAATAATACTCTTTAGCTGGGATGACACCAGTTTCTGCTCCCTTTGTTATCCAAAGCTCTCTACAATGTCCTAACCTAAACACTTCCAAAGAGCAGTCAGATGGGCCAAAGTGCCTTCACCGACAACATGGAAACAGCCCTTCGCACACCTGCCTGGCTACCAAGTGAGTTCCACCAGTTGCTCTCTACTTGGACATCTCTCACTTCCAAAATTCCTGGGCTTCTGGCCCAATGCTGTCCACTTACCCTCCCCTCGAGGGAAGCACAGTTATACTGTAAATGCCACACACACAAATTCAATCTCTCCTCTTTGGAAAGGAAAAAAAAAAAAAAGTCCTGAGATGTTTCCTTGGAACCATGAGCTTCAGGGATGGGTCATCTCACATTTGAAAAATTTAGCAATGCAAACATCCCCACCTGTCATCCAATCTCCTGGACTTCAGGAGCAAGCCCATCACCCTGCAACTCCTCCCACCAGTCACTAGTTTCCACCCACTAGTCCCTACTCAAGAACTCCCTCACCCTTCACTGTCCTCTTCTAATGAATGGCTTTATGGCAACATCTTCAATTCCTCAAAGCAATTTCCCCATCTCTTCGCATCAAGATTGAGAATTCCGTAAAGATAGATTGCCCATTTCCCACCCACACTCCAATGATTCTTATGTTTATGTACAGACACTCTTTCCAAACTGTTCTCTACCCTGGCAACATCCTAGCCCGCTCCATCACTCCCTTCAGATCAGGTCAGCCCCTGCCCACTATTTTCTGGACTCCTTACCCAAGTGTCCCTGAGTCCCAAGCTTTCCCTGCCAATACCTCCGCTTCTGTACCTACCAGGTGGGCACCATGTCACGCTACCTTAGGGGTAGGTCCTCAGACCCTTCCTGTCACCCAAGCCTGGCCCTGACTCCCTAGTCCTTTTACTTTATCCACTTATTACAATCTTTCCCCTGATGCCTAAGGCAGCCACTCATACTTCAGGTTCCCCATCATCTCAACTCCATTCCTGACCTGTCTTATCTGACCTTCGGAGCCCCCCAGTACTGCGCATCCCCTAACCCCTCCCCACCACTGGCTAGCTCACCGCCTCTGCCTGCCCTTGTCTAACTGTTCCTCAGCCCCTCAGACACCTCCTCCCTCTCCCGTAGGTCCTCTCAGCCACTCCTGCAGATCTGGCCGGGCCCTCGTCCCTCAGCTCCCACTGTGGAACCATCCCATATAGCACCCAGTGCTCTCCATCCTCTCAGCCCCTCGTGTCCTGTCCAGCTCCCACTGTCCCCTTGACCCCTTCTCAGGCCCTGTCGGGTCCTCATTGTCCCCCGGCCTCTCCTCAGGCCTACTCAGCCATCACTGCCACTTGGGCCCCACCTCAGGTGCTGTCCGTCCCTCCCAATTCCCACTGGCCTCACCTCAGGCCCTGTCCGGCCCTCACTGTCCCCTCAGCCCCATGCCGGACCGCCCAACAGCCCATTCAGCGCTCGCCATCCCCCGGGCCCAGGCCAGCCTCTGCATCCCCTCCGCCAGCCACCACCCTCCCGGGTCGCCAACCCCGGCGCTGCCTTCCTCCGGCTTCCGCACGATCGCCGGACACTCACTACTCCTTGAGCAGCACCATGTCGCTTCGCGGCTCGGCGGCGGCTGCCTGCTGCCCGCCCGGCTTCCCGCCCGCTTCCCGGCGGCCGCTCTCCCCGTGGCCCTGCCCGGCCCGGCTGCCTGTGAGTCTTCGTCTTGGTCTGTTTCGTCCCCGCCGCTCTCGCCGCGGACGCTGCGCCGGCTCCTGCGCCCCGGCCTCACCGCCTCCCGCGCCGCTGCCGACGCCGCCCGGAGCTCTGGTTCCGCAGCGCCGCGCGGGGGCGGGGCGTCTCTGCGGCAACCAGTGCGTCACACGCAGCGTGCGCGCTGACCTCACGCGGGGGCGGGGCCTCCTCCCCAGTCGCCTCCCGGCCTTAAAAGGGCCGCGGTGCCGGCGAACACCGTGAGCTCCGGGTGGGCACAGGACCCCGCCGGTAGGCGGAGCCGACGTCGGTGTGTAGGGCAGGGTCTTAGGTGTGACAGTTCTGCAGCTGGAGCAGATGCACCTGTATGCTTGGGCCTCCCCAGTGGGTGGGTTGAAATCTAGGAAAGGGTTGTGTAAAAAAAAAATTAACGATAGCCAATACGTGCAAGTGCTCTCCTAAGTGCTTGACTCCTCAGGATAACACTACCAAAATGGTACTATTATTGCCCCAGTTTACAGGTGAGGAAAGGAGGCAGAGGACTTGTTCAAGTCCAAAGCTAGCATGTGATGGGGCTGAGATTTTCACCCAGAAGTTTTAGTGTGGCCCTAGCTAGTTTGGCTCAGTGGACAGAGCGTCTGCCTGCAGACTGAAGGGTCCCAGGTTCCATTCCAGTCAAGGGCACATGCCTGGGTTGTGGGCTCGATCCCCAGTGTGGGATGTGCAGGAGGCAGCCAATCAATGATTCTCTCTCATCATTAACGTTTCTATCTCTCCCTTTCCCTTCCTCTCTGAAATCAATTTAAAAAAAGTTTTAGTGTAATGTCATTCATCCAGTTAGTATTTGCTAGGTGCCTGCTGTGTACCAAAACCTGTGCTTTTGTTGAGAAAGTGAACAAGGTAAAGTTCACCTAGTCCTTAGGGAACTCAGGTACAGGGTGTGTGGGTGGGGTGGGGGGTAGGTTGATGGGTGGAGGAGAAGAAGCCAGGCAGTTAGAATGAAAAAGGGCTGTGAGAAGTGAAACAAGGGTTTGTTGGGATTACACCAGGAGATGTAATCAGCAAGGCATCCTGGAAGAAGAGCTTCTAAGCTGAGATCTGTAGAGGGCTGGGAGGGGAGGTGTTTACAGAGTGAATGCAAAGGTACATTTGGGGGACTGAAAGAAGTGACTGGGGCATGAAGTTGGGGGGCTGAGGAGCTGTGGCAGGGATGGGTTGGGGCCAGATGATGTAATTCCTGGAAGGTGATGATAAGGTGTTTGGAGTCCATCCAAAGGGCACAGGTGGGCACTTACAGGTTTTAAGCAGGATTGGTGTCCAAAGGCTCACTCTGACGGCTGGGTGTAGAGGGGATCGAGGGGGCTAGAGCAGAGGCAGGGAGGCCAGTTAGGAGGCCTCTTCAGAAATCCAGGCAAAGATGGGCTAAGAAAGACAGTGGTGGGAAGGAGGGGGTGCCGATTCAGCAGTAACTCAGGAAGATTTTTGACTAATCGGCTGAGAGGGTTAAAAAATGGGCACTAATTTTTTTTTTTAATTAGCAAGATTTTTGACTAATCGGCTGAGAGGGTAAAAGGAAGGAGGTTTCTGGCCTGGGAGCATAAGTGGACTGCCTTTAGGAGAACACAGGAAAGGCAGATTTGCACAGGAGAAAACAATGACTCCAGTGTTGAATTTAAGGAGCACCCAGGTGCTGGTTAGTGGATTGCCCAAGATATGAACTTGGGAAGGGAGGGTGGAGCAGATGGCTGTATAGCTGCTTAACCATGACTGGTGTCCCGGGACAGCCCTGAGTATTGCACACATTGACCACTCATTCATTGAATCCTAGAGAGATCTAAGCACAGGTCCTGCGAAGAAGGCCAAGAGAGGAGATATTATGACTCAAAGTCCAAGATTAAGTGAGTGGCCTAGAGCCTGGTCCCCTGATCCTCCCAGTGTAGGTCCCCCCCCCCCCCCCTCAATAATATCAATGAATAGTAACAATTGCCATGTGCTGGCTCTCTCCAGGAAGTAACTAAACCCCACCATCTGGGACCTTGCAGTCTAGTTAAGAAAACCACAGTTACTCATTCACTCAAATAAATATTGACTGAGCACCTGGCCTTGCCCTAAGTGGTTTCCTAGGCCCTCAAGATACAGGGGTGACCGAGAAAAATGACACCCTTCTCTTGTTCAGTGAGGGAAGCAGAATATAAATAAATACAGAATTAGCGTCAAGTTATAAATGTTATAAAGAGGCGGAACAGGGTGACCATGGGCCGTGGAAGGCAGCATCAGGTGGCCAGGGAAGACTCTTAGAGGAGGTGATGTTTAGATGGAGACCTGGATGACTACAGGAATTATTGCTACTCTGGCCCTTAGTTAATAAGAGTTGAGCCAAGAGAGTTTAGAAGGCGGTGCTAGGCACTGGGGGAAATAAAATGCAAAACAATAATCAAAATACCCAAGGACCAGCCTCTGCTCTGGAGGCCCTCATGGAGAGTGGGCCCTGCACTTCAGAAAGCTGTAGCGAGTGACTTGAGGTAGTTTGCGATAAAGGTGAATTAGTGTGACACAAAGGACAGTGCTGGGGAGAGGCCTCCTGGGTTGGAGAGGTGTTGGGAGCATCCAGGACAAGGGGGATTGAGCCAGATTTGGCTAAAAAGAGGGACTGGCATTTTCAGAGGGAAACTAGGGTATGCAAAGGCACAGAGGCAGGATTCTAGAGGATGGAATCTGGGGGCTGGGGAGGCCAGAGAAGAGCCACTGGTTAGAGCAGCAATTTTCAATCTTTTTTCATCTCACAGCACACATAAACTAATTACTAAAAGTCTGTGGCACACCAAAAAAAATAGTGTATTTCCTGTCAACTTGACACAAAATATAGGTATAATCTTGATTCACTCAGATTGGATGGCTTAGTGTATTTGACAATGTAAGGGAAAGAGGTCAGGAGCCCTAACTAAATAGCCAGGTACTGCATGTTTTTAAAATTGTTGCAGCACACAGGTTGAAAATCACTGGGTTAGCCCAGGCAGTGTGGGTCAGTGGGTGAGCATTGACCTATGAACCAGGAGGTCATGGTTTGATTCTGGTCAGGGCACATGCCGGGAGTTTCAGGCTTGATCCCCAGGAGGGACTATGTAGGAGGCAGCCAATCAATGATTCTTTCTCATCATTGATGTTTCTATCTCTCTCTCCCTCTCCCTCTCACTCTCCCTTCCTCTCTGAAATCAATTATATACTGTAGTTTTATATATATATATATATATATATATATATATATATATATATATATATATATGAAAGAAACTCGCTGGGTTAGAACATGAGAGGTTCACATGGAGGGCCCACACACAGGAGGGACTGAGTGTGGGGCCTCAGGGAAGGCAATTTTGTGCAGCTCCATGGGCAGGGCAGCCATTTGAGGGCCTTAAGGAATTCCCACCCTCATCACCCAGATTCAATTGTTAGTGATATTTTGCCACTCTCACCTCATCTCTTTTCTTCTCTGAAACATTTTAAAGCAAATGTCAGGCATCATGTCATCTCCCCCCTCCATGCTGCAGTGTGCATTCTAGAAAAATCGGATGTTTTCTTACAAATCATAATGCTACTATCATACTAACAAAATTCTTGATATTATCTCATTGGGTTCAGATTTCCCTAATTATCTAAAAAATATTATTTTGTAGTGTTGTGTGTTGTTGTTTTTTAAAGATAAGTTTAGTGTCTTAACAAGGTCAGATTTTTTTTCACATTTTAAAAAATTAATTAATTAATTAATTAATAATCCTCAGCCGAGGATATGTTTATTGATTTGAGAAAGAGAGGAAGGGAGAGAGAGAAACATCTATGTGAGAGAAACATTGATCGGTTGCCTCCTGTACCAGTCCAGACTGCGGATTGAACCTGCAATCTGAAACCTAGGTATGTGCCCTGACCAGGAATCAAACTACAACCCTTTTAGTATATGGGACAATGCTCCAAGCAACCAACCCACCGGGCTGGGGCTCACATTTTATTTTCAGTTGTCCTCTTTCTTACATCTCTTAACTCTAGCAAGCTTTGCTTCAGGTGTGCATAGGAGTTAGCTCTTATATACAGGGACCCCAGCACTCTACCACTGTTCCCACTGTGGGAACAGAGCCCCTGGTACCTGATGTCCTGGAGTCCCCGGCCTACCACTTGCCACCTGTGTGACCTTGTGCAAGTTACTGAACCTCTCTGTGCCTAAGCTTCTTCATTTGTAAAATGCCTGCTTTGAGGCAATGTATGGAAGGTAATTTTGTGCAGTTTATGGCATTTTCCCATATTATCATTGTTGGGGGAAGGGGTGTTGTGAAGGAGGAGGGATGGACATTGCTGCCCCTAAGCTACTTCTACATGCTCCGGGCTTAAAAGGAGAGGAAGAAGTTAATCTCCAGTGCCACAGTGATCTTTTGTCTCTCCTGTCTCCCTTTCTTTGTCTCCTTCCCTCTCTCCATCTGTTTGTACTTCTCTATCTTCTCTCCATCTCTCTAGCGCCCTCTCTACCTCTCCTCACTAGCTCTCTCTGTCTTTCTCTCTGCTATCAGTTTATCTCGCCTCTCTGTCTCTCTGTATCTGTCTTTCTGTATCTCTGTCTTTCATCTCTCTTGTTATCTCTCCTCTCTGTCCCTTTGCATTTCTCTGTCTCTGACCCCTTCCTGTCTTTCCCCACCCGTCATCAGTCTTTGTCACTCTACTCTGGGTAATGCATCTTCAGCCTAGGTTTCTTTCATCTTCTCTTTGCAGCTGTCTCCTTTCCCCCTATCTGTCTGCTCTCTGTTCTGTCTTGGTCTCTCTCTCTCTCTCTTTTTCTCTTGCCTTTGTCTTGGTGTCTGTACATCTCACGGTTCCCACCCCCGATGGTTTCTCCTGGCTGTCTGGCCCTCATTACCGCCGTGGTCACAGACACGCCTGTAACCCATCTCTAGGTATCTCGGGGAGACCGTGTTTCACTGTTTCCATCTTCTGCTCTGTCCCTTCCTGGCTGCTGAGAGCATTTTCTTCTCCCAGCTTCTGTCTCAGCCTCTTCTCACTTTATTTCTGTCTCTTTCTTTTTTTAAATTTCACCCTCCAAATATTTATTGAGCAACTGTTCCATGCCAGGCACCATTTGAGGCACTGGCAGTATCACAGTGACCACGGAAGAGCACATGCCAGCTCTCAGGGAGCGTTTGTCCTAGTGGGGACGGACACCACACAAGCAAACACGTGACGCTGGCTGCCCGGCTCGTCCCATTGGGCAGAGGAGTGTGTTGGCCAGGCCAAGCCATTGGCAGGGACTCAAGCCCATGAGGGTGAGCTGGCTCTGCCTTGAGCTTTGCCTGACAATTCCGTGTCCCTAAACAGGGACTGTGGGCCACTCTAGGAGCCGGACTCAGTAACGTTCACTATGCACCAGGCTGGGGGAGACAGCCATGTAGGGCCGTATCTAATGCAAGACAAATAGAACACATGCTGGAGTCAAGGATATAGACAGCGGTGCTTTGGGTGCCCAGAAGAAGTGAGGAGCCACTTTACCTCTGCTTCTCTCTCTGCCTCTGACAGTGTTTGGCCAGCACAGGGTTAAAAGCTATTTGAACAGCCGTGATATTTTAAAAAATATTTTTGCTCAGCCAGTGTGGCTCAGTGGTTGAGTGTCAACCTGTGAACCAGGAGGTCATGGTTCTATTCTGGTCAGGGCCCATGCCCAGGTTGTGGGCTTGATCCCCAGGGCGGGGTGGGGGCGGTGCAAGAGGCAGCGGATCCATGATTCTCATCATTGATATTCCTATCTCTCTCTCCCTCTCCTGTCCTCTCTCTGAAATCAATAAAAACATATTAAAAATATTTTAAGTCAACATTTGAAAATGGGGATATTTTATATAAAATTCAGAATTTCCAGCTTCTTTAAAAAAAGAAAACAACCAGAAGATCTAGCAACACTGGGCTCATTTCCACATAGCCGTAATTGGTTGAAGCTGTGTCAAGGCTGTCCCCTGAGATGGGAGCTGCGACCTCCCTTCCCCACAGTCCCCACCAATTCCTCATGTGTCCCTGACACAGAGGTCAAGGTCTAGCTGCCCCTGTAGCAGCACAGAACTCATGCTGGCTCTACTTATATTAGAGAAATATTTCTTTGTGCTGTCTTGATCAAACACGGGAAAATGAAAGTAGACAACAAAGGAAGTGGCAGAGCCCCAGCTTTTGAGTTTACAGTACTGACAAGTAGGACATCCATCTAGCTGCTAGCATCTCTCTGCTCTGGCTACCGTGCAGGGGGCCACTGCTCATCCCTTCCCCCGCTGGCCCCTCCTCTGGGCCTAAGCCCCTTCTACCCCAGCAGGGTCAGGGGCCAGGCCTCTGACAATCAGGCTACCCCTACCCTCCCTGGTGGTGGGGCTCTCTCTGGGGCTTCTCTAGGGGGTCCCCAGTTGCTTCCTCCCTCCTGCTAACACTGACCAGGTTCCTGGTGGGAGGTGGCCAGCTTGGTGGGAATTCTTCTTCTTTTTTTTTTTTTTCAATACATTCCATTGATATTTTACAGAGAGGAAGGGAGAAGGATAGAGAGCCAGAAACATCGATGAGAGAGAAACATCGATCAGCTGCCTCCTGCACACCTCCCACTGGGGATGTGCCCGCAACCAAGGGCATGCCCTTGACCGGAATCGAACCCGGGACCCTTCAGTCCGCAGGCCGACGCCCCATCCACTGAGCCAAACCGGTTTCGGCGAGCTTGGTGGGAATTCTGTCGGAGGAGCAGTCATGTCCATGACCACTGCCTTAGGAGAAAAGAAAAGGGGCAAGGATGCGCTCCTGTCCCTAGAACCAGAATCCACCAGCAGCCCTGTCTTCCCTCTCAAGAAGCCCCCTACTTATTCCTCCCCCACCTCTTCAAACGGCAGTGCAGAGACCAAACCAGCAAAGCTGGGTCTTGGTGGATGCAGCACAACGGAGGGGTGGGGGACCAAGGAACACAGGTGGCAGCTCCATACTGGCGGGCCACTCCATGAGCACGTTTCGGGTAAGTTACAGGGAATCTGAGCAAGAGACGGGGGGCAAGGGAACGTGTGGCTTTGAGAGAAAGAGACTCATGAGCTGAGAGGAAGCAGTTCTTGTTGTTCTCATCATACATTTATTGAGTGCTTACTGTGTGCCAGGAAGTAAGCCAGGCGCTAGAAACAACAAAGGGGCTAGAAACAGCTACCAGGTCATCAGTAACACTGTACTGACCCTGTTAACACAGGGAACAGAGGAATTCTTCAGGCACAACCTCAGGGCCTGGCTGGGTCCTTGGATGGGGCCTGTGTGGGTCTTTGCAGCAACAGAAAGGGGGGCAAGACCCTTTCCCTCTTCTCCATCCAGGTAGAGGCACACAGACAAACCTCTGCAACTCCTCTAAGCACATTCATACCTAATATGTGATCTCATACATCTCACACCTCAACACATGCACGCACGCATACACACGCACGCATGCACACACGCATGCGCACACACACGCGCACACACACACACATACACGCACACACACGCATTCACACACACGCAGGCACAGCCAAGCAGTTTTACAAAGAGGTGGCATGGAGATGCTATCTACATGCCGTGATCTGAGTGCCCCAACATAAATCCGTCAGAGTGCCTGCATGTTTACCATTGAGAGATTATCTTGAGAAGCTTTTTGGTCAAGTCTCTTACCAAAATGGGAAAGACACAAAAGTGAACAAGGGGACAACTTCTTAAGGCTTTTTGCTTAAAAAGGGCTTCTGAGAGGGGCAGGGGCAGCAGAATCAGACCCCACTTCCTGTCTTGGCTACAAGTCTGTCCTGGCCAGAGCTGCCCAAAGTAGGTGTCCTATTAAACTGCTGGGGGTAGAGGAGTGGGGGTGCCCTCCTTTCCTGTGCTATTTTCCAGGGTCATACAAATACTGCTGTCCCTCATTAAGTGCCTATGAAGTGCTAGGTACACTACTGGGCAAACGCTTTACCCGTATGTCCGTGCGCACCGAGCCTCGTAGTGAGGGTAGTCTCTCCACTTTACAGAGAAGGAAACTGAAGCTCAAGACTTGCCTAAGGTCACCGAAGTGGTATGGTGGGGCATCGAACCTCTGCTCTTCCCCTCGGCACCGGGAGATGGAGTCTCACTCTGGGAAGGGAGGGGGCGGGAGCTGCCAAGGGCCCCAGAGCCGAGGACATGCTGCCGGGAGACCAAGGAACACAGGTGGCAGCTCTATGCTGGCAGGCCACTCCATGGGGATGCTACTTCTCCTTCATGACATTCGGGCAGCTCCATCCTCACTCTAGGGTTAGGGTGAGTTGGGACATAGGGGCAAATGGGCTCACAGAGCCTGTCTGCTCACCCTGCCCCCCAACCTCAGGGAGGTTATGAAAAACCAACCCCTGACTTTGGGGGTCCTGGGCTCCTCATCCTCATAATCCCACAATCTATTTTTTGGGGAAAAGGGCTGTCACCCTTGAATTGGGCCCCTGGTAATTGGAACAGATAGGGCGCCTCACTGCCCCAAGAGCCCATGAGAACTTCTCATATTACCCACCAGATGGCGCTATTGCTGAAACAGCCCCGAAGCTCAATCCTGTTGAGACTTCTCAGAGCTCTCTGGCCAAGCCCCTCACCATAGGATTCCCGCATGACCCCTCCTCTCATCACAGCCTGACCCCATCTCCCATCATCCACCCCAGTTACACATCTGCTCAAATTCTGCTCCCAAGCTGATATACAAGTACGTTGAAAAATTCACTGGGCTGAATGTGTTTCTGCTGCTGTCTGAGGCAGTCCTGCACATGTACCCCGATTACTGTATGTCCCCCCATTTTCAGGTCCCTTGGGGCCCAGGCAGTGTGAGGCCCTCTACAAACTGCAAAGCCCAGGGCCAGGATGAGGAGAGATCTTAGCGGAGGATGTTTGGAGCAGGTTGATACTGGATACAAGAAGGAAAGGAGTTGGAGCAAAACAGAAAGGCACCTGCAACCCTATGGCCTTCAGGAGGGTTGGGACCTTCTCTAGCACAGGTCCAGGAAGCAGGAGCTGCAGACAGAGGCCAGGAGGTCTGGGGGGAAGCCAACAAAGGAACACCTTGACCTGAGTCAAGGGACTAGAGAAGAGAGGGGTTCCTGACAATACTTCTGAGACTGACCCCGCCCCTTCCTCACTCTGATTGAAGCCACTGGCCTGGCATCACTTCCTGCTCCTCCCCACCAGGAGCTTGAGGACAAAGGGAAGATGGAGGGCCATGGCCACTTGGTGCTCCCTGCCTTTGATCAGCCCGTGGTCTTTTTCTCATTCCAGGGTACTCCTCTCAAGGAGAAGAAACCTTCACTTCAGGGTTGGGGTGATCAGAGAATTGCTCCCTCAAGAACCCATCTGCCTGCAGGGCCAAGATGACTCTGCTGAGTAGAAGTCATCCCTCTCTCAGAGAAATCTCTTGACTCTAATAAGTGGTGCCTGAGTTTGCTTCCCTTGCTCAAACTGTTGCCTCTCAGCTCCCAAAGCCTGGTGGCCCTGGGGCTATGCTCCAAACGGAATGCCCTGGTCTAGCGGGCTTTCTTTAGTTACTCCAATGATGTTAACATCCATAAGCAAGTCCTGGCTCTAATCCTGAACAAATAACTCCACCTCCCTGGGCCTCAATTTTTTAAAACTGTAAAACATAAATGATAAGATCCATTTATCTCTTGCATGATTCAATGATGATAACCCATCACTTCTGTACAGTCAGAGTAGAATGACTGGCGGGTGCGGGTGCAGGTGGTAGCCGACCCATCTGGTACTCTGCTCCCATTTCATACCCCCAATCCCTATGCACTGTTGGCCCTAGACTGATTTGTACCCTGAACTCATTTGTCAATGCCTCCTTCTTTCCGCAAAGTGCCCACACCCTGCGGGTGGGTGGGAGAGAGGCAGCAGCCCCTACTTGGGTGCTCCAGGGACAGCACAGGTCTTGTCTGTAACCTCAGCATGTTTTCCCAGCTGAAAGGGCCCTTGCTAATCAACATTTCCCCAAACTGTACTCCTCTGTCTGTGGATCTCAAACTTTGGGGAGGCACCAGAATCACCAGGTGGGGCTTAGTAAAATCTAGGCTCCAGAGTCCCTCTACTTCAAAGGCAAGACCTGGAGTTTACACATGTTCAACAAACACCAAGGATCTCCATTGGGCCACACATGGAGGACGGCTCTCGGACTGTTAAAGCCATGCCTCCCCATGCAGCATACCACCCTCCCTCTCGAAGGGCCACAAAGTCCATGAGCATGACAAAGAGTGCTGCAGGTGCTTGCTGCAAAGAAACATGCCTGACTTTAACTCAGCATTCCTGAAATTTGACTACAAAGAGTTTTTTAAAAATTTAGCATAACCATTAAACCTCACATAACTAGTGTTCTGAGGTAAGTTTTGGGAAATGTTGATCTTGTTCTCTTTTCAAAAAATATATGTTTAAAAAATTTATTTACTGATTTGAGAGAGAGAAGGGGCATGGGGGTGGGGGTGGGGATGATGGGACATCAATTTGTTGTTCCAGCCATCCATGCATTCATTGGTTGATTCTTGTATGTGCCCTGACCAGAGATTGAACCTGCAACCTTGGTATATCAGGATGATGCTTCACCCAACTGAGCTACCTGGCCAGGGTTTAAAATATGTTTTAAACCAATGTTTTGTAATTGAATTTATTGGGGTGACATTGGTTCATAAAATTATGTAGGTTTCAGGTGTACAATTCTGTAATACATCATCTGTGTGTTCACTACCCCAAGTGATAAACAAACTTTTTTTTTTAAATCTTTGAATGGACTGAAGTCTAGGAAGGCGTGTTCAAGATGCTTAACTGTTGACACAGACCTCGAATTTGGGCCTGGATCTGCCCCTTCCTGCTCTCTGTCCATTCCTCCCACCATGTTTTGTCTCTGTCTCTTTGAGTCTGAGGCTCTCCTGGGATTGAACTCAGGAGGAACCCTCAGGATAGTTAACCGGTGACAGGAGATCCGAGCGGGGGACCACAGGGGCCAGGATTAGCCCGTTTGGATGGGAGAAGCAGCAGAGGAGGGGGTCGTCCGCTTCAAAGATGTCTGCACAGTTCCAGTTGGGGGTGGAGGGGGTCTTTTCCCAGCCCTTCCCCTCCCAAGCTGGCAATCATCCGGGGAGACTGTGAGCAGATGAGTACGACTGGGGCTGGTCAGTGGCAGCAAAGCTTGTCTTGCCTTTTCTCCTCCAGCTCAAAACAGGCACGTGTAGCCCTTAACTGATGTGCTAGCAGGGGCAACCCTAACCGGAGGAAAACTGATTTATTGCTTTATAAAAAGGAGGAGTCTGATGAAACTTAAAACAACAGACAAAAACTAGAAACCTAAAAATCCACCCACCCCTCTCTGTGCTCCCAGGAAGTCCCAGGCACATTTCTGGGGCAAGTCCTGGTGGGTGGATTGGAAAATCAGGCCCGCCTGGCAGAGGAAGGGAGGCCTCCCCTGTAAACAGCTCAGGGCCCTGGAGTAGTCTGCCAGCAGGGGGCGCGGTGGCTCCACAGCCGCCCACAAACTCCCAGATGAGCCAGGCTGGCTCCTGGGCGCTGAGCCTGCTGCGGGCCTGCCTGGCTCCTGGGCGGCTCTGGGAGAATAACAGCAGATACCCAGAGCCCACACCCTACCACCATCCCACACACATCTCTCACACATCTCACATGTACACACCCTCACATACACAAACCCCTAGGCCCCTCACTATCTTCCTCCCCACCAGGCCTGGCCCTCCAGTCTATCAACCACAGCCTCACTTCCACCCCCACAACAATAGCTGTGTGTTGGTGCCCCTTTAATTCCCTTCAGGTCACAGACTGGATGATGGGTGGCAGCACAAACTTGCTCTCCACTTAGATCCCGAGGTCCTTTGTCCCTGGCTCCTGAGCCTAGTGTGGCCCCCCATTCCTTCCCCAGGCTTTCAGCCAGGGGGTCTTCTCCACAGGCCTCAAACGGGAGGACAGGCCATGGCCTGGCCACAGGGGGCTGGAATCACAAAGGAGTTAGCACCAACAGGAAGCGGGTCCTTCCTTCCTCAGACAGCCTCAGACTGACCAGGGGAGGAGATGAGGGGCCGGGCGAGGGGGGTGCAGACAGTGCAGGCCTTTGTCCTCAGGCAGGCGTGATGGGAGGGCATGCAGCTGAGAGGCAGGTGGTAGGCAGTGAACGGCAGATCCCTCTGCTTTGGCAAGAGGCAGAATCCAGATACTGGAGGGAGAGAGCCTGACTGTCAGGGGTCCTCCTGGCTCCTCCTGCAGGTACCAGAGAGCCTCAAGGCTCCAGGGTCCCTCAAAGGTGGCAGAGCAAAGCCCAGGGCAGCCCTCTTCCAGCAGCAGGAAAATCCCACGCCCAGGCCCTCCCTGTCCTTCCACAGCAGAGCTCCAAGGCAGGACCAGGGCCCCGGGAGGGCACATGGACTGCAGCATGGAGGAGAGGTTCCTGGGGGTGCATGGAGTCCTCTGGGGTGGGGAGGAGGACACTGGTGAGTCACTGACGCAAGGGCAGGAGGCCACAGTTCTGAGGTGGCGGGCACTACACGAAAGCCTCCTGGTTGGATGAGCCGTTGAGCTTGAGGAAAAGCTTGTCATCTTCCCTCTTCTGCTGCAGCTGCCTCTCCAGCTGACGCCGGTAGCAGATGAGGTAGAGGGGGAGGCAGAACCCCAGCAGGCTCATGGCCAGCAGCCCCACGTTCACCTGGGGCGGCAGGGATGAAAGTTGCCATCACATGGGGCAGGGGACCAGGTGGGGCTGTCCAATTCGAGACCCTTCCTCACACTCAGGTTTGGGAAAGGGGAGAAAGTCACAGGACAGGAGAGGAAAAACAAACTGGAATGTTCAAGAGGCTGGAGGGCCACATTCCAGCGCCAGAATTCCCTCCGGGCCTGCCCTCTGCCTCCCCCCACCCCCAGCCCTGACCTCAGACCTACTCATCTGAATCTCCAGGGGGTGGGGCAGGGACAGCAACTAGATTCTCTTTATCTCAAAATCGGGTCCAGAAAGGGCACTTTTCTCCTCCTGCCCAGCCGCCAGTCACAAGGGGACTCTGATTCGATCTTAACCAAAGTTCCCAAACTTCTTGTCTTTGGGGCTCTGGAAGCCCCAGAGCAATGCCTCTCAGCTCCCACCCAGCAGAGTGGGGCAGATGCCTGTAACCCACTGCCCCCTGGCCCTTCTTACCCACAGAGGGTCTCCTTGGAGGGGACCCATCATGGCCAGAAACAGGGGCTGCTGCAGGAGAGCGAAGAGTGCGCTGACCAGAGACTGCAGTCCTGTGAGGCTGCCAAACTGGGTGGAGGGGTATCTGCAGGGCAATAGACAACTGTCATCGGAAGGTCCACTCCCAGGCTTTCCAAATGCTCCTGGCCTCAGCCTGGCCCCAGGTGCGCTGGTGCCAGAGAAGAGGCAGGAATAGCCTCAGAGAACAGCGGGCAACTGCCTTCAGATTACTTTCTGCTGAGCAGTTGTGCAAAGTGAAATTCTCTTTTGTACCAACCTAAGGCCCCAGACTCTGGGGAGGACCCACCCTGCCCAGGTGTGCCCTGGGCCTGTGGGTGCCTGGCTGAACTGAGTGGAAAGTGTAGTGCCAGCGGGAGCTTGGGAAACAGGCCCAGGGAGCAGGATGGAGGCTGGGCCTGGCTCTGCGGCGCCCTCATCCAGAGGAGCATTGTGTAATCACGGAAACGTGGCATCAGAGCTTTCAGCGACTGCCTCAGACCCTGCCCAGGCAGCCGCAACTTCCTCCAGGCCTGGATGGGTGGGGGACATGCAGAGCTGGTATGACCCCCATGCAATGTGTTGGGAGGGGGAGAGAGTTCTAGCAAGCTCTTAGAAAACATCAGGCTTTGGGGCCCCAGCGGTGGGAAGGGTCTCCGAGTGGAGAACAATTTGATCTTCGGTCAGAGAGAGACAGTGCACGGTGTTTAGGTTCCAGTTTTTGAAACTAGCCCTGACCCAAGGAGGAAGGACGCTGTGGTTCCTTATGCATGGGTGGCCTCTCGGGAGAAGAGGCAGGTTTCATTGTAGCCACGCCCCGAGAAGGCTGTGGGTAGGAGGCAAGCCCTGTGAGGTTCTGGGTGAGAACTGTCTGGTATATTCTGGGCTCAGTGATCCATGTCCCTGCTCCTGCTGAGGGTCATTTGAACGTCAACATTGAGCTTGGGGCAGTTGGAACCCACCCCTGGCCTTCCCGTGAGCAACCAGAGGCAGCAAAACTCGGTGGAGCAGCAGCCCCCGAGGCACCATGAGCTGCACAGAGGTACTGACTGGCTGAGAACTGACTTCGTGTTAAATGCCAGAGTTTGTGGGCATCCAACTGTCTGCCCACTGACCCACCTCCCGCCAGGTCTGGCCTTCCCCTGACACACCCAACAAAGCCCTGGTACCTGTCCCTGATGCAAGAAAATGAACTCTGAAAGGGCAAGCTGCCCCCCTCAGGACCGTAGTCCCACCACAAACCCCCCATAAGTCCCTCCCTCACCCTCTGTCACCAGGCCACCCGCAGATCCCAGGACTTACACGGCGGCGTACAGGCCCCCAATGGCAGAGTGGATGAATCCCCGAACAATTGTGTGCAGGATGAAGGAGAGGATCTGAGGGAGGGAGAACAGAGAGTGAGCAGAAGACTGTGTGGACCCTCATCCTGTGCCCCTACCCCAGTTCCTGGGGTCCTGAGCAATGGGGGCACTGGCAACCTAGAGTTGGCTCTGCAGGGCCAATTCCTGAATTTTTAGGAATTCTTCAAGGCAGTTGTTAAACACAGTCATTATGGAAACTGACATTTTATAAACTTACAATTAAACAGATTATATTAAAAACACAGGTAATGAATACTCAAAACTTATCACTTCCTAATTATTTTACGATGTGTTACTATGATCTATGTTCTCAAGGTTTTTGTATGGTGGAAGGAATACCACATGATGGTGGGATACTGTGATTCTCTTTCCAACCCCACAATGGGTGACATCATATTGGTTGAAAAATCAGCCACGATGATAGCAGTTACACCATGGAAATTGGCAAATGCTAAAAGTCAGGGCTCCCCCCAATGGTCCCGCCATGGCCCCACCAATGGTCTGTTGTGAAATATGTATCAGTAGCACCAAGCAGGAGGTCACGAGTCATGACTGGATCCTGCTATTGCTGACCGGGGACTGTGCCAAGGTCTCCCTGCCTGGTCACTCAGGCCCCACGTGCCGAGGAAAGCTCTGCTGTATGAGAAGGCTGCTGCTGGCAGGCTTTGCGAGTTCTGAGAAGCACTTGCTAATGGTGTAGAGCAGTGGTTCTCAACCTTTCCAATGCCGCGGCCCTTTAATACAGTTCCTCATGTTGTGGTGACCCCCAACCATAAAATTATTTTCGTTGCTACTTCATAACTGTAATTTTGCTACTGTTATGAATCGTAATGTAAATATCTGTGTTTTCCGATGGTCTTAGGTGACCCTGCTGTAGAGCCTAAGACCATCAGAAAGCACAGATATTTACATTACGATTCATAACAGTAGCAAAATTACAGTTATGAAGTAGCAACGAAAATAATTTTATGGTTGGGGGTCACCACAACATGAGGAACTGTATTAAAGGGTTGCGGCATTAGAAAGGTTAAGAACCACTGGTGTAGAGGTACAAGATTTGTCCACTTTGTCACCAGGACCCTTTGTTTGCTCTTTCAGACAAAGCCCTGCCCTCCTCCTCAGCAGCCAGGACCTGTCCCTGGAACGTGGGCGGTAGAGGGGGCAGAGCTATCTCTGCTGAAAGAGAGCTATGCCCGAATGTGCAGGCACATACTTGGGCAGGCTCCCCCTTTCCACTTCAACTGCCTTGTTGCTTTTTCATAACTTTTCTTCCAATGAGAACTCAAAAAAAATAAAAGTAGACGACTGTCCCCACTAAGCACTGCCCCTCAACTGGACAAGGTGGTCAGGGTCTGCTAGTGTTGCAGAGAGGGCAGCCACCAGGAGGTCAGGAGGGCACCAGGGAGGGAACAGCACTCCCACCTGGAACCGGTGCAAGTTTCCAGTGATTTATTCTGACCTGCACGCCCCAGTGTCAGCACAGTCACGTGATAGTACCCATGGGTGGTGCACACCTGGTATTCAATGTTCCTCAACACGTGGCCACTTGTAAAAAGGAAGGGACTCTTGCTTTCATCTTGGACCAGGCTCAAGATAACATCTGACCTCGGGCTACACCCACCTGGGAGCAAGGCCATCACTCAAGTCCCTTCAAAGTTCATAATCTTGGGCGTTGGGGCTAGTACACGTTCATGGACCTAAGGGTGGAGTCAGACGGGTGATAATCTCTGACAAATGTTAGGTTTCAAAAGCATCAGAAATCTGCGGAACGAAATTAAGCTTTTGAACCCAGATGCCAATCTTTTTCCACTCTCTACAATGTATAGGCCTTGTAAGCATTCTTGTATCTGAGGGACAGATGTTCCCAACAACACCAGATTAGCCAGACCTCTTTGGACCTCAGATTTCAGCTGTTTGAGCAACGCAAACTAAGGAGCCACACAACTACCCAGCATAGTTCTGGAAAATGGTCTGATGGTGGTGTTTGTGGTATGCAGATGCACAAAAGACCAAGAGGAATGATATACCTTCATAGAGAAGAGTCTTTTGTGAAAGGCAACCCCAGTGTCATTGACCGCTCACTCCTAGCGTTGAGCACAAAGCCTGGCAGGTAAGAGGCTCTTGGTATAAACAGCAGGGGGCTGGTGAGTTGGTTGGCTGAATTAAATGAATGAAAAGCCACCATTCTCTTTGTCCCCTTTTAGTCTTGCACTTTTTAGTCTCATTGTACCCTTACCCCACCTGACCTCTCCCTTTCCCCACACCCACCTGTAGAGGCAGGTTGGGAATGAGACACGTCACCCCAAAGCCCACAAGCAGCACGTTTGTGAAGGCAAAAGCCCGCATGGCGTTGGTGACCTTCTGGATCTGCCGGTCTCGCTTCTTCTTCTTCTCGCCTCTGCAGAGACACAGAACACACACTGGAGGAGGGTGGCACAGGCTCCCTGGAGGAGGGTGAGCTCTCCAACAAGTCACGCCCCAGGAGTCGCAGCTTGTGGACAACTCAAGACTCAGAGGCCACCCACACATTTTAGGGACTGTTGGAGCTAGACTAGCACTAGGGACACTCCCACTGCACCCTCTTGACTGAGCGCTGAGCATGAATCTCAGGGGACAGGTCAGAGATGAAAGGTGTGACATCAATACCCTGCACGGCTTTACTGAAGACTGAGCTCAAATGATGAGGAGGGAAGGAGCAGAGTGTGCCCAAGTTAGGACGAGGCAAAGCCTCGATTCATCATTGGCTCTAACTTCCCCCAAATCCTTCGGGGAGCTGATGGTAAAGCAGATAACAAATCCAATAAGGGAGTGCGTGGATTTCCCCTGGGGCGAGCAGGAGGTAGTGAAATAGAAACAAATATGCAGCAGATGGAACTGGAATGGGCACAAATCACCTCTTGGCGGTAGGACCTGACCTAGATAACAAAGCATTCTCTATAATTACTTCCTTGTGAATTCACTAGCACCGATTCTTGTCTCACCACCCACAGATGCCCCATGGACAACTGTGTAACTCCAAGAATGAATGCCAAGTGCTGGGGGATGTGTATGGAGTCTCAGGCCCACCGCTTCCTCACTGTGCGACCTCGGACAAGTTATTCAAACTCCTAGCTTCAGTTCCCCATCTGTAAAATGGGTATTACACCAGTACACACCTCATCGAGGCGTTGTGAGGCTTAACTGAGATTGTGCATTAAGTGCTTGGCACAGGGCCTGATACAACAAACAATAGCTTATTATATTAAGGTGGAGTCACAGAAGACAGCACTTAACTCATCCTCTGATCTTAGAGCCCAATCCTTACATAAGGAAGGGCTCCAGTGCCTTGTTTAAGGCTCATGATCATGAAAGTCTATTAACACCTATTACAGTTACGGCGACTTACTACTCTCGCCGTGGCGTGAGCCTTGTAGGCAAGGCAGCACTGATTTAAGGTCATTCACCCATTGTGCTTCCCATGCTAAGCATCTGAGTGTGGTCCTAAAAGCAGAATGGTTTGACTGCACACTGACCTTCCTCTCATTTCTCCTCTTCTTTTATCTAATTCAGTGCTCCCCAAACTGCAGCCTACCATAAAGAAGCCACAGCCCTGAATGTGTGCTGAGCTGAGTAAGCAAGTGTCTTAAAGCCCTTGGGAGAGTAGCCTCGGGCACCTCTCTTGCCTCTCCTGCTTGCTTTAAAACCTACCCCGCCACACACACCTGTCCCTGCCTAACATCTGACTTGGGGGGCTTCTTTCTCTGGGGCTGAGAGTCAGGCACAGGTGCTGCCTACGCACTGGTTGGCGTCTTTCTCCTCGGGCTCCTCAGTGGCATCTTCACATTCCTTCATCCTCCAGTCCATGATGTAGCCGATGATGGGGGCCGTCAGCAGGCAGAGGAGCTGGAGCACACCGAAAATGGAGGTATAGAGGCTAACTGGGGAGGAAGAAGGGTGCGTCATGGGGGGCTCCTGACAGAGGCCGGGTGCGGGCACCAGACAAAGTCTGAGACCCCACAGGTCATCACCAGACCCCCCTAGAGTCACTGTGGATCTTGAGGGGAGCCGAGACCTTAACCTCTGAGATCAGAGCTGGCACAAGGGTAGGCCCTCTATTCTCTTCTCCAAATTCCCTGCTTGTTTCCAAGAAACAGCAAGTGAAATCCAGTGTGTCACAATGGCTTCCCCAGGCGCTGCAGGAAGTCTCTGACTTGGGAACCACAAAATTACCAATGCCTGGGCCGGAGGCTTGTATAAGACTGGCCATTACTTCTCCGCCTTAGAAACAAACCAGGAAGGCGTCACTCACAGGGGATCCGATGTAAGGGCTTCCATACTCAAAGAACTTAAAATCAAAATGGGACTTGGGGGGTTGAAGGGGGGGGGCGCAAATGGAAACTGAAAGTTGGCTACCCCACTCCACCCCACCCACAGTCTGCCCGAGAGGGATGTTTGGAATTCAAGGCAAGGCATTTCTCCACTGAACAGAGACTGCCTGGGAGGAGATGTTGCAATGCTTCCCGACAGTCCCCCCTGCTTACCAGCGGCCATCACTGCATCAAGAAAGCAAAGTGAAAAGGCAGAAAGGAGCAAAGTTAGCAGCGGAAATCTCGAAGGTTGTTACAGGGAGATGGGCATGGAGGCTGGCTAGCTCTGGGCCTGGCATACATGTCATTTCCCACCTAGACCTGACTCTCAGAGCACCCATGGGTGGCTGAGCTGGAGCCAGGCTTTTATTTTATTTATCTATTTATTTATTTTTAATATTTTATTGACTTTTTACAGAGAGGAAGGGAGAGGGATAGAGAGTTAGAAACATCGATGAGAGAGAAACATCGATCAGCTGCCTCCTGCACACCTCCTACTGGGGATGTGCCCGCAACCAAGGTACATGCCCTTGACCGGAATCGAGCCTGGAACCCTTCAGTCCGCAGGCCAACGCTCTATCCACTGAGCCAAACCGGTTAGGGCTGGAGCCAGGCTTTTAGGAGAGGAGACGGGAGGGGGCCCAGCACGGGTGCCTGCTGACCTTTTACTGTCTGCTGGGGTCTCAGTCATGTGCAGCTGGGGCCCAGTCACAGGCGGGGGCTGGTGAATCAGGCCTGTGGTTTCCCGAGGACCATGATGGGAAGTAGTGTGGGTGCAAAAGACTGGGCAGAACTCACGGTCGTGCGGCCCTTTGGGAACACTGCTCTGTCATAGTTGTGCTCCGAGGGCAAGAGAAGTCAAACAATGCATTCCAACCCCCAGCAAAGCATCTGACACCACGGGTCTCCCCCAGACAGCCAGAGCTGGTCTCCTGTCCACCCAGCGGCTCCCTGACCCTGAAGCCACCCCTCTGGGCACAGTCCGGGCTGTGGGTGTCATGCACAACAGCTCACAGGAGCAGGATGGGGAAAACCAATGCCCTGTCAGCTGCAGATGGAATTTCCTGGCCCAACTTCCTCTACTTCTTGAAACTGACTTTTTGAATGTGGGAAACAGTTGAAAAAGAATTCCTCTTGAGCAGCAAAGGATTTCTCAGAGAACTTGAGTAAAAAGCCATGACTCAGCAGCAGGCAGATTTGCCTTCTAAGGGCCAGTGAGGACCCTTCTCTGTACACTCTGGGGTCTCCCACCTCTCTGGGCCTGAGAGTTTTAAATAGAGGGTATTGAGACATAACAGATCAGCTTTCCCTAAAGTTCAGTCCACAGATTTTAACGACTATTACATAATGAAACCGCTCCTGTGGTAGAAATCCGGGGGGACGTCACTAGACTCAACAAAGCTAAATAAGCCAAAACCGGTTTGGCTCAGTGGATAGAGCGTCGGCCTGCGGACTGAGGGGTCCCAGGTTCGATTCCGGTCAAGGGCACGTAACTTGGTTGCGGGCACATCCCCAGTGGGAGGTGTGCAGGAGGCAGCTGATCGATGTTTCTCTCTCATCGATGTTTCTAACTCTCTATCCCTCTTCCTTCCTCTCTGTAAAAAATCAATAAAATATATTTAAAAAAAAAAAAAAAAAAAAAAAAAAAAAAAAAAAAAAACAAAGCTAAATAAGTCATTTTTTCCTGTAAAAAACAGGGCCTTTCCTATGTCAGCATTCATTATGAAATTGTGCAAGGGCATGTGACAGTCTCCTCCACGGACGCCCACGTGCACAGTGGAACCAGTGTTATCTGGTGCCTGCGTCATCTTTCCCATTTGTGCAGGCTGGGTTTCTCGTCCCTTCTACAAACTGTATTTGTATTTGATTCCTTACAAGCCCTAGGGAAAAACAATTAAACTAACAAAACGTTGCACACCAATGACGCTGTCAATAAAAAAGCATTTACTGAAGGTGTTTGTCCCGCTCAGGGATGACTAAAGCTGACTCAGTTCGGGCCCTGAGGAAGTACTGACTTTCTTTGTAGAACCAAAACCTCTAATCCACTACAGACCTTCTGTGCTGTTTTGGGAAAGTAGTGTGTGGGTTATCAGTTTTGTTTACCAGCCTGAGCAAGTCTGGACTGGATCACACATGTGAGGAAGCTCCACCTGGCCCCGCTGCCAGCCCAGGGCGCTGATCCCAGTGCGGGCCCCAGTGCCCCAAAGTCTCCAGCCGAGCCGGCCTGAGCCCCACTCGGTCCCCCCCGGGCCCCTGCATGCTCCACATCCCAACTCTGCGGTTTCCCAAGGGATTCTTGGCATTGGGTTGGCTTGGCTGTCTATCATTAGGTTCTCAGGTAGAGTACTTAGTTCCCAGTAATGTTTTCATTCACAGACACGCCAACCAGCTCCTCAGGCGATGAAAACATACACTTCACTCCCCAGATACACAGTTATTCTAGTCCTCCCTCCTAAACCAGGAATCTCTAATGGGACTGTGATGAAATGGCTCTGACCAGCAAGGGGTCACTCGGACGCTGTCATTTCCCAGCCCAGCCTAATACCGTCCAGCTGGCCAGGCAGTGGGCTCGACCTCAGGCGGCAGGAATGACCACCAGTGGGGGGGGCCCTCTTATGGGGTTATGCACCGAGGTCCAAGGCCACCTACCTTTGTCCTGATCACCGCTGACCAGGAACTTGAGGATGCTGTTCATGGCGCCCATGTAGAAGATGAGCCGCAGCTGCGTGACGCACATGGTGACAAGGCTGAGCAGCAGGATGGGGCTGAATATGCTGTGCATGAAGGAGGGGGCCGCTGTGGGGAGAAGGCCACAGGGGTTCAGGGATAACCAGGGCCCAGATCTCCATGGCCCACAGCCCACCTGTCATTCAGGGGCCCCGTGTGGGGAGCGGAGGCCGATTTGCTGACCAAATCATTCCATGCTGGATGCAAGGATGGGCCCGGTGAGGTTAAAGGGGTGGGTACTAGAGAGAGGTCACCCAGCTGTGTTAAACAAGCTGGTGAGTCTCTCATCCTTTCTGAGTATATGAATGAAATGAATTAGTGACTGATATTTGCTCATCTGTACACCGGGGTGGATGGTGCTGGCTGCCCTTTTGGGATGAAGTGGGAATTAAGTGAGATGAGACCCACAAAGTCCTCAGACAGTGCTGGCCCTTTGGGGCCAGGGCTTCCAGATCCGGACTGGCTACCCCTTCCTGTGCTGGGGGGTGTGGGTATGGGTGTGAGTGTGAGTGCAGGTGCCCCTGCTAACGTGTCAGGAAGGCGAGGGCCCCCCGGTGGGTACCTGCGGCATCTGGCTTGCACTTCACCTCCAGGTCCACGGTGGACAGGCAGAGCTTGTGGCCCTCCTGCAGTGCCGCTTGCTCCTTGTTGCTCCGCATGGAGCTGCCCACGCTGAGGCGGCGCCCCACTGTAGTCACCTGCTTGTAGAACTGCTTCCCTGTGATCTTGTGGTCAAAGCCCAGCCAACTGAACTTTATCTTCACCCTGGATGCCACAGGAAGTGCCTGTCAGTGCCACCCAGGGCCATAACTGGGGTGGGGCTGGGGACGGACAGCACATCCACTTACGAGTAGTCCATGTCCTCTGGCCCTGGGAAAGGCTCCAGAGGCCAGTTAAAGAAGCAGTTGAGGAAAACCAGCCCGGAGCAGCCAGCCCAGACCACGAGGATGATGATGAAGGAGACACCGAAGTCATAGATGACCTGAAAGGCACAACGGGGCGGGGGCAGGGCCGAGGGCAGAGTTAGCACAGGAAGCCAAGTGGGTAGCAGGCAGGATCATCTGTGCTGAGCTGCGTGAGGAGGCACTGCCCCGTCAACCTGGGTGATTGGTCATCAGATACTGCATCCCAAGTACCCCAACTCACCCTGGCATGTCCTTAACCTTGGACCAGATGTCACTGTCTAGGAGAGGCCTTCCCTGACCCCGCCCCCATCACTGTCATGTCACTGGCTCTCAGTGAGCAGTCCTGGCTGAGAATACTGATGTCTCAGTTCATTTACTCGTCCACTGTTAGTTTAGCCCCTGAGAACAGGAGCCTGTTAGCCTTGTCCACGGATGTTTCTCCAGCACCTCGAAGTGTACATGACAATTGTGAAAAATACCCGAGGAATGAACAGGTGGCTGTCTCACTTTCCTCCTCAGAGAAGTGGGTGTAAGACTGGCACGTGTCCTTATGGTATTGTGGTGGGGGTGAGGCAGGTGTGACCCTCCTAGAGTGGCAGGGGGAAGCCTGCTGAGCACAGCATCTTAGCTGTAACTGTCATGACTGCAATTTATTTCCAGAACCAGAGTCCCAGAGTCCTAGCTCCCCAGGGCGGGACCAGCAGCAGCTCAGCACTGAGACGGGAGGACGAGGCACATGCATGCTTCTCTGTACTCGGGAGTGAGACTCCCTAAAAGCCACAGGATGCCTGGCCCTCCACGCACTTTGATTCCCAGGAGACCAGCCCACACTGTGACTTCTCCTCATCGATGGCCCCACACACCCCAGGAAAGGGCATTTTACTGGGTGCTGGTGCCAGAGCAGGGAAAAGCCCCTTCTGAAGCCCTGGTAGGAGCACAGGATCTGGAGTAGGAACTGGGGCTGATGGACTGGGAGGTGTTGGCTTCATCCTGACCCTGTGTGACTTCCATGGGCTCAGAATCCTGCCAGGGAGGGAAACAGCTGAACCAACTTGGCCTAGAGCAGCGCTCTGGCTAATGGCGAGTAACAGCCCAACAACAACAGATCTGGGGGTGGGGAGACTGGAGCTGCACTCAGGATCAGGGACAAACTCACCCATCCCCTTTCTGTACCCTCGCCCAGAAATGCAAGGCAGCCTGTGGGGATGGCCTGTGGTGATATGCTTTAATTTTCCAACCCCCAGGCCAAGTGCGTTTCTTTTCTGACTCCCATCGTGCCCAGGTGCATCCTCCAAGGTGTGGGTGGTGGGGAGGGGCCAGCCTCCCACACCCACAAGTATTTCCCTCTTCAGAGAGGGCTGAAGGAGCCTGGACAGAAGCCTCTGTTCAGACACTAGCACAAAATAAATGCACTGGAAACCAGCTGGCCACACCCTCACCTTGATTCCTGGGAAGGTGACTGCTGAGGAGGCATAGGATCCAATCATCAAGGCAATAAACGTGGACCGAAGGTCACCAAACATGTTGGGCAGCTGTAAGACAAGAGGCAAGGGCAACTTCAGCTGCGAGAGGGGCAAAGGATGGATGAAGGAGGGGAAGAGAGGATCAAGGCTCATCAGGCACTTTTTCTTATCTGCTCTCCTCCCTTAATTCACAGAATTAGTCCAGGTAATTACTACGAATGGGAAGTTTTTCCTTCCCGGCCTGAGTTTGATAAGGGCAGAGGAAGAGCGCAATGCAGAATTCAGACCCCAGATGTGAGGACAGAGCTGTTGGGACTTCCTGGCTAGCAACTGTCCCTCCTCGTTGCTCCCACAGGCCAGAGGCCTTCTTGTCTTTACAGATGACAGTGAGATGCAAGTGAGCCAAGCTGGGAGACAGGCATCCCTCAAAGGGAGCAAGTCAGTTAAAAATAAGAATCTATTTGGGGACAAGAGTGTCATTTTTATAAATAAAAATATCAGCATCCCAGAAGGACCAGATGTCAGCAAAAGCTGCTTTCAGTTCTGAGAGAGTAGATTTTTGGAAGGTGTCAATCAAAATTCTACAGTTCCCTCAGCGCTGACAAGGGCACCGGCCTGGGAAGATTTCTAAGTGCAAGGAGGGCTTTCCCTTGCCACGGCCCCAGAAATCATCACCTGAGAAGGCCGGTGGCTAAACAAGCTCAGGCTCTCCTCCCAGTGAGGCCACTCTTGCATCGCACGTAACTTTATTGTGGGCTCATTTGACATAATTTCAAAGCTAGAACCCTCAGCGATTCCACACAAATCCAGGCATAGTAAAATAGGGTAATGCAGTCACGGATTCAGACCTGAGGCACCCTTCCCCGCCACCCCCCCACCCCAAAAAACAGCCAGTCACTACTTCTCTCTAGAACCTCGAGGAGGTTCCACCCACACTCACTGTGGCCTCGCACTGAGGACCCCTCTCTGGAAGCTAAGCCAGCCTGTTTCATACTATTTATATGTTCCCCTCCCCCACTTGTCTGCGATCATTTGGGGGTTTTATTAAACATGATGGCTTGCAAGCTAATCCACTGTTGCTGAACACAAGCAGTTTGAACTTGGCCTCGAATCATTTCTACCCATGTTACCCACAACTAAAATGAACAGAGCATATACCAAATCATCATGTTTTATACTAATACAATGTATATGTAACTATGTCTCAGTAAAACAGGAAAAAAACAAGTAAGGGACATCATCTAAAGTAAAAACTTTGTGCTTCGTATCTATTATGATTCTATTCCTAACCTGAATTTCTGTTGAAAAATGTTAATATAGATCTGATTTCTGAAATAGACCATTATAAGGACAATAGCATTTTGGAAAATAAGTTTGTTTTTGTTTTTTATTTTTTTTATTGATTTCAGAGAGGAAGGGAGAAGGAGAGATAGAAACATCAATGATGAGAGAAAATCATTGATGGGCTGCCTCATGCACGCCCCACACTGGGGATTGAGCCCACAACCCAGGCATGTGCCCTGACAGGGAATCGAACCGTGACCTCCTGGTTCATAGGTCCACGCTCAACCACTGAGCCACGCCAGTTGGGCTGAAAATAAGTTTTAAATAAATTCTGATGTTGGGTCCTAACTGGTTTGGCTCAGTGGATAGAGCGTTGGCCTGAGGACTGAGGGGGTCCCAGTTTTGATTCCAGTCAAGGGCATGTACCTTGGTTGCGGGCACATCCCCAGTGGGGGATGTGTAGGAGGCAACTGATCGATGTTTCTCTCTCATCAATGTTTCTAACTCTCTATCCCTCTCCCTTCCTCTCTGTAAAAAATCAATAAAATATATTTAAAAAAAATAAATTCTAATGTTGGGAAAAAAACAACAACTAAAAACTAAGAACTTTTGTGCTTTAAAGGACAACATCAAGGTGAAAAAACAATGCATAGAAGAGAAAATTTTTACAACTCGCGTCTCTGATAAGGGACTTGTATCTAAAAAATATAAAGAACTCCTACAACTCAATAATAAAAAGAAAAATAACCCATTTTTAAAATGGGCAAAAGATCTGAATAGACATTTCTCCAAAAAAATATACAAATAGACAATAAGCTCATGAAGATATACTCAAATGTCATCAATCATAGGGGAAATACGAATCCAAACCACAACCAGATACTAATTCATGCTCTCTAGTGTAGCTACAATAAAAAGAAATTAGCTAATAATAATGAAGATATAGAGGAATCGGAGCCCTCACACTACTGGTGGAAATGTAGACTGGTGCGGCCACTTTGGAAAATAGTCTGGCAGTACCTCCAACAGTTAAACAGAGTCATCATATGATCCAGTCATTTCACTCCTAGGTAGACATCCAAGAGAAATTAAACAATATCCACACAGAAACTTGTACAGGAATGCTTATAGCAGCCTTATTCATAATATCCCCAAAGTGGAAACAATCTCAATGTCCATCAATGAATGAATGGGTAAACAAAATGTGGTATATCCACACGAGAGCATTTAGCCAGCCATAAAAAGAAATGAAGTACTGACTCATAGTACAACATGGATGAACCTTACGAAAACATATGAGGTGAAAGAAGCCAGTCACAAAAGACCACATATTGTATGACTGCATTTACATGAAAAGTCCAGGCGAGGCAAATCCATAGAGACAGAGAATAGATCAGTGGTTGCCTAGGGCTGGCGTAGAGGAAGCTGGGAGGAAATAGGGAGGAAATGCTAATGGGTACAGGATTTCCATTTGGGGCGCTATAATTAATTATGCTGATAACTACACAACAGTGAATATAATACTACACAACAGTGGATATAATAAAAAACAGTGAATTGTATACTTTAGGTAATTACATGGTATCTGAATTATGTCTCAATCACTGTTAAAAACAAAACAGAACATGAATAAGGAATTCAAATGTTTTGGATCCCAGAATTATAAAGGAATACGAGCCCTGGCAGGTGTGGTGCTCAGTTGGTTGGGTGCTGTCCTTTGCACGGAAAGGTTGCTGGTTCGATTCTCAGTCCGGGTACATGCCCAGGTTGCGGATTTGATTCTCCTGTAGGGAGCGTGCAGGAGGCAGCTGGTCGATGTTTCTCTTTCACAATCACTGTTTCTCTCTCTCCCTCCCTTCTCCCTTCCTCTCTCTCTAAAAATCAATAAAAAGTCTCGCCCTGGCCGGTTTGGCTCAGTGGATAGAGCGTCGGCCTGGGGACTGAAGGGTCCCGGGTTCAATTCCAGTCAAGGACATGTACCTTGGTTGCAGGCACATCCCCAGTAGGGGGCGTGCAGGAGGCAGCTGATTGATGCTTCTCTCTCATCGATGTTTCCATCTCTCTATCCCTCTCCCTTCCTCTCTGTAAAAAATCAATAAAATATATTTAAAAATCAATAAAAAGTCTTAAAAGAAAAAAAAGGAATACAAATAAGTCTATAGCATATGATACGAGGCCAAGTAGGCTATCCAGGCTCCCCAAAGAATTCCCAGCCCACAAAGAGCTCTTCTTCCAGCCCTGCGTAGAGTGGGTCCTCTGTCCACTCAGGCTTCTCAGGGAGTCAGAGGAGAACAAGGGGCAGGTGGAAATCCCCCAACAGGAGACAGAGGAAATGCGATGTGCTCATGTGTGCCTAGGCACACGCAGGTGAGCACTATGGCACCCAATCTTCCTCTGTGCACACATGCCTCCCAGGTATGCTGTGATTCAGAGGACATGCCTCAGTTCCTGGGCTCACATATTTTGGCTTCTCCATGCTGGCTACTCCAGCAAGGCAGCGTGTAGAGGAGGCATCTCTGGGGCCATATCAGCCCCAGGGAGAATCCAAAGACTGGTTTTGCTTGTGCGGAAGGGGGGAACTGTTCCCACCTGGAATGCCACTCCAGCCAGGGCAGGTGAAGGAAGAAAAGGATCAAGAATCCACCAGAAGAGTAAATGGAGGACACGAGCCTGGAGTAGCAAAGGCCACTTGGTGCAGAGTCAGGCCAGGGAGACACTTTTGTTGGTGCAGTCCCCCTTACGCACAAAGGCTCAAACTTTTCAACGGGGCTACGGGATACTCCAGAGAAGCAGGCAGCTAACTCTTTCCCTTTGTCCCTAAGCTCCAGCTTGCCCTAACCCTAACCCAGGCTAGAGGCCAACGGAACAACAGGGGTTTGGGCCAATATGCAACTCTGATCTGATCTTCTGGAGTCTTCTCCCCACAACTAGATCCAGGACAGGGAAGAACAGAAAGCTGGGCAAACAGCTGCCTTCCCATCTGCCCCTGGGGGAGACCCCCCACCCTCATGTCTGGACAAGGGCAGTAGCCTTCCAGCGGCCTTCCTTGCTGCCCTGATTCTCCCAGCCTAGGACACTCTTAGTAACACCAAGAAAATTCTCCTCCCCAACATGTTATTTTGGTCAGCAGGGTCATTACTAGGGAGCATAGAGCCTCAGGACAAACCATACCACTCAGTGTTCCCAGCATCAACATCCTGTATTTTAAATTATGATTCTTTTTCCTGGTTAGAAGAGCAATGCATGTCCACAGTAAAACATATGAAACAAAGTATACATAAAGGGTAAAATAAAAATCACCCTGATATAACCATGTTACCATTTCGATATATTTCCCTTTAATTTTTTTCCTATAAATATCTATAACTTTATAACAAAATTGGGATCATATGCTAAATATTGTTTTATAAACTTTTTATTTTTTGCTATATTATAAATGTTTTCTAAGTTCATATTCATCTTCAACATTGTTTGTAATGACTATCTGGTCCATATTTTCTGCATTTCTCTGATGTTGGGTCTAAGGGCCTTTTATTTATTTATTTTTAAAATATTTTTATTGATTTCAGGGAGGAAGGGAGAGGGAGAGCGAGACAGAAACATCAATGATGAAAGAGAATCATTGATCGGCTGCCTCCTGTACACCCAACACTGGGATGGAGCCTGCAACCCGAGCATGTGCCCTGACTAGGAATCGAACCAAGACCTCCTGGTTTATAGGTTGATGCTCAACCACCGAGCCACACCAGCCGGGCCCTCAGGGCCTTTTTAATTTTTATCATAAACAACAAATGAACATCATTAAAAAAACATCCTTGGAGAGAAATATAAGTGCATATAGCAATTATTTCCTTAAGATAAAGTCCCGAAAGAGAATCAGTTGTCATACTCTGTGCCAAATTGCCTTCTAGAAAACTTATAACAATCGATCTTCCCACCAGCAGCATAGGAGAGTGTCTGTTTCACTGTTGCCACTCCAACATTGTTCATTACCATTATTTTTATTTTTAATATTGCCACTTCACCAATATGCTGGTGTGGTAAAATCCATTTATTTGAGTATATGAATGAAATGAATTAGTGACTAATATTTGTTTCTTTTTTTAAAAAAATATATTTTATTGATTTTTCGCAGAGAGGAAGGGAGAGGGATGGAGAGTTAGAAACATCGATCAGCCCTAACCGGTTTGGCTCAGTGGATAGAGCATCGGCCTGCGGACTGAAAGGTCCCAGGTTCGATTCCGGTCAAGGGCATGTACCTTGGTTGCGGGCACATCCCCAGTAGGGGGTGTTCAGGAGGCAGCTGATCGATGTTTCTCTCTCATCGATGTTTCTAACTCTCTATCCCTCTCTATTCCTCTCTGTAAAAAATCAATAAAATATATTAAAAAAAAAAAAAGAAACATCGATCAGCTGCCTCCTGCACGCCCCCTACTAGGGATGTGCCCGCAACCAAGGTACATGCCCCTGACGGAATCGAACCCATGACCCTTCAGTCCGCAGGCCGATGCTCTATCCACTGAGCCAAGCCAAACCAGTTAGGGCTCCAATTTTTCTTTTTTCTTTTAATATATTTTATTGTTTTTTTACAGAGAGGAAGGGAGAGGGATAGAGAGTTAGAAACATCGATGAGAGAGAAACATCGATCAACTGCCTCCTGCACACCTCCTACTGGGGATGTGCCCGCAACCAAGGTACATGCCCTTGATCGGAATGGAACGTGGGACCCTTCAGTCCGCAGGCTGACGCTCTATCCACTGAGCCAAACCAGCTAGGGCTGATATTTGTTTCAAAGTAATCGGGATGGGTGGGTGGAGGTAGAAATGAAACAAGAATGGCCATAAGTTAATTGTTGAAGTTGCAAGATGGGGATGTTGGGTTCATTATACTATTCTCTCTAATACCATATATATTTAAATTTTCCATGATTAAAAAAAAATTTAAAACATACATTTAATTACTAATGACTTTGGACATTTTTCTACAGTTTTAAAAGTCATTTATATTCTCCATTTGTCCTTTTTTTCCTATAAGGATGTTAATTTTTTTATAGTGATTTTGATTAGGCTCTGTATATATAAGGCAGTCACAATTTATTCATACACTGCAGGTATGTTTTCCTACTTTGCCATTTAACTTCTTAGTTCACGGCTTTTTTTTTTTTTTTTTTTTTTTTACCAACAGAAGTGTTGAAATAGGAAGTCAAAGTGTTTTTCAGCTTTTAGCATTTATGTCAGGTGAAATCTCTCTGAAAAGTACATCAAGAATGACCTTGACCAATGAAACCCAAAGCATAAACATCCTGGCAGCAGTGGACACAGAAGAATAACAAGCACAGCAGAAAAGAGGGTTTCCCTGTGGACACTAATTATTTTTAAATGTTAATACTTATTGTGTGATCTTTTAAGCCACTTCCTTCCCTTCCTCCCAAAGCTGTCACGCCTGCCAGAAATTTCCCCATTTGTTGTGCCCAGGGGCGGCTTGATCAAAGGATTTTTCTTATTATTAAGTGGTGGTATATAATAATATATAGCATGATTATACTAATGTAATAATCTGTTATTATAATAGCAACTACTTGTAATACCTACTCTATATCTTATCTTAAAAACTCTCCAAACAGGCCTAGCTGGCGTGGCTCACTGGTTGAGCATCGACTCATGAACCAGGAGGTCACGATTTGGGCACATGCCCAGGTTGAGAGCTCGACCCCCAGTAAGGGGTGTGCAGGAGGCAGCTGATCGATGATTCTCTCTCATCACTGATGTTTCTATCTCTCCTCCCTTCCTCTCTGAAATCAATAAAAATATTTTTAAAAGTATATTTTATTTAAAAAAATTAAAAAACAAACCTCCAAACAACCTTAATGGGGCAGGTGTCACTTTTTATCCTCACTTAATGGTTAAAACACTTTAGGATTAGAAAAGTCATGGAACACCCCTAAGCTGGCAAGGGTCAAATTTGGGATCCAAAGCAGGTCAAGTTTATGTGCACTGCTGGGCTGCTCTGTACACACTTCAGTTGGGCCCAAAGCAATGACCCTCACAACTCTCATGCTTCTGTGTTCCTTGTTAAGCATTCTGTCTGCTCTTCCTCTGATCCTCCTGTTAGACCCATCTGCTCCTCCCCACCCGCTGGCCTTCCCTGGCTGACCTTCCATGGTCCTGGGCCACACCATCAAGTGGACTCTCCTGTTTCATCTTCCCACCCGAGTCTCCTCCTCCCACTGGTCTCCACGCCTCTCCTTCTTCCTTCTCTCCCTCATCTGCCTCTACTCGACCTCAGCTGCACATAATGGCTGCTCAGAAGCCTGGTGATGGAGTGATGGCTGAGTACTGAGCAGAGTGCTCTAGTGAGGGCCTCAAGGGCCAGGTGGAGGGGAAAAGCCAGCTCTGCTGCCAAGAAGGAAGCCGGAGCCGTGCTGCAATGACAGATGCTGGGGCAAACACTCAGCAGAGACTGTTTCCTGACACAGGTGCGGGGAGTGCAGGCCCCGCCCCCAGCTCTGGGTGCCTCCACCACCACCCCTGCTGCCTGAGAGGGTAGGGCTGCGGTGGGCTCTGCCAGGCCCTCCATGCCCGCCCGCTGTGCTCCCTCCCAGGGGATGCTGTTGGTGACTCATTCTCTCAGCCCCTAAGCTGCCCAGGAAACAGGCCTGGGCTGTGTGACCTTCCCAGAGGGGAAAACAGCAGCTGCAGGCGGCCCCTCCCCTGGATTTCTGGCCACAGAGCAAGGCTACTAGATGAGAGTCCCCAGAGGCCGAGGCTGCAGGGTGGTGAGGATGGGCTGCCTTCCCTAGAAGATCCTCTAAGATGTCTCTCTACCCAGGGGCCCCCAAGACAGCCCTTGAGGTTGCTGGTAGGCAGGGACAGAAGGACCCCTGTGTAGCCACCTGACACTGACTTTCCAAATTTGTGGTTTCCTGAGCCCACCAACTGAGGGCACACCCTGGCCCTTGGGGAGATGCCACGTGCAGCCTGGGCGGAGGCTGGCATGCTGGCCCTCAGGCCCCTTCCAGAGGTGAGCCTTGTCCTCAAGTGGCTGGTGTACACACCCACAGCTCCGTACAACCTGTACAGGCCAGGATCCAGGTACCAGTCTAGACAAGCAAACTCAGCAAAGCCGAGCTATTTCCTAACCCCAAACCACCTGGCAGCTCCAAGCACTTAATGTCAGCAGCAGGTCCTTGTGGTCACCTTTCCGCTTCACTGCTGAAGGGGTGGGAGGAGCGCTTCCACTCCCCCGGCCACCTCATCTGCCTTCCCAGCCAGGTCCAGCCCTGCCGGTGCCCCACTACACTTTCTGTCCACCCCTGAACTTGTCACATGCTGAAGCAAGTTCACAATGCGGAACCCTCGATGGGTGAATTTTCCCCAGGCCAATGGCGATCAGCTGACTGCTTTGGGTTCACAAGGCACAGAACAGAAACGGAGAGGGAGAACTGGCTCCCGGCTCTGGGAGAGTCCTGCTCACCTGGCCCCTGGGCTCTGGGAGAGCTGACCGAACTGACCACATCCTGTACAAACAGGTCAGCCGAGCAGGAATGCTAACCTCCAACCCGGCACGGGACACCTGCTTCATGGCTGCATCCGAATCCTTCCCTCCTCTCCTCTCAGGTTTTGACAGAGGGATATTTATTCTGTTTCCTTCAGACTCAGATCCCCACCACCATGGGATCATTTCTTCCTCAGGTTCAAAGTCAGGCTTCACTGAATCAAATAGGAAAAGCCCACAGAGAAATTTTTCACCAAGGAGCCTGGCAACGTTTTGTAATCTCTTTTCTGTGAGGGTTTCAGCTCAGAACTCCCCGTCCTGCCCACACGGACAGGGGTCAGAGTAATGAAGTGTAAAAGACATGTCCACAATGTTGGCTGCATCTGCTCCCATCTCTAAGCAACTCAGGCCCTGGATTGTGGGGTGGCGACCCAAAGACGCCGGCTCAGCCGCTGGCTGGTATTTGTGCTCCGGCCGATGAAGCGAGTTAAAGGGGTTGTACAAACACAAGGCACTGAGCAAACAGACCAGAGTGTGCTGTCCAGGTGGGGGCAGGGGGCGGGAGGATGAGGCTCGGCACCTGGGGAGTGCTCTGCACCCCTGTAATGACCTGGCACCCTCCCCTAAGGACATCACCCTCTGCTGCAGGGACCTGGGAGTCCAGTGCTGGCCATCAGGTAGCCCCCCTGGTGTGGATTCCCCAGGCCCTCTGACCCTCCCCACCCCAGAGGAAAAGATCACCCATCAGCAGACCTCTTGGGCTCTGTGAAGGAGGCCTAGCTGCCAACCCATCCTGGCCTGCAGGGAAAGGCAATTTTGCCAATTTGGGGCCCCTCTCCACCAATTGAGGTAACAGCTTACAGGGCCTGTACATCTTCATACCACAACCCATGCAACACTAAACCCACTGGGACTCAGAAAGTCCCCAAAATAAGGTTTCTATGGCAACACATTCCCCCCAATTCCCAGGATATCATTGAGCAATTATCCATGGCCCACCGCATTTGTAGGAGACTTGATTCAGATGCTCCTAAAGGCGACCCTGAAGACTCCTTTGTCCCCCAAATTAGAATATGGGTGGGAGACACAAACAGAAAGTGCCATTGTGCTGCTAGCTCGGTGTCTCTGGGAGCTGCTTCTGACAGTTCTGCTTTTTAAAGGCCTGGGTTGTGTCAGTACGAGATTCAGCTCCGCTCAGCAGAAGCTGCGGCCAGCCCTAGCTCATTGCCCAAGAGCTCCAGGCCAGCCCTCGCTGACCTGCTGCTCAGTCCTCTGTCAGGGTCTGCTCTGGAGGAGGAGCAGCTGTTGGAGCCCTCATCTGAGGCCTCAGGAGACAGGAGGATGCCCACGGAGAAGCCTCAGGCCAGGAGCAGCCGTGGAGGGGAAAGAGAGGACTTAAAAGGTGCTTAAGAAAAACAAAAAAACAAGTTAGATCCCCAGCCCTCTTCGGGCAATCGATGGGCCTCTCTCACACTGATGTTTCGTGTTCTCTGTCTCTCCCCTTCCTTTCCACTCTTTCTAAAAAATCAATGGAAAAAAATATCCTCAGGTGAGAATTAACAACAAAAAAAGCACTTCAGGAAAAGTGCTTAGGGAGTTGGCCTGTGTAACTAAAAGGGGGGGGGGCATCTAGCGGGATGTGGGGTGAGAGGTGTGTCAGCCCCTGCCTTCCCACAGAAGACAGTGATTAAGCAGCTTCTTGGTGCCTCTCAACCAAAGGTTGTCAAACTTTTTCTGTGAAAGGCCAGACAGAAAATATTTTAGGTTTTACAGACCATATAGTCTCTGTACAACTACTTCATTCTGCAGCCACTGCGCAAAGGAAGTAAGTGGGTGTGGCTGTGTACCAATAAAACTGTTCACAACACCCACTTCCCTGGAGTGGCCTCCATTTGGCCTGGGGTAGCAGATTGCTGGCCTGTGCTCAAGACCTTAGAGGACCAGCCACCAGCCTCCCTTGTGTTTGGATCCCTGCTATCCAAACACTTTAAGTGCCTGGTCACTATCTGGCCTGTGTGGCCTTTTACCTCCCAGGGGAAGTGAGACGTTGATAGGAACACCCCTGCTGTGTGCCTTTGGCCTCCACAGAAACCTAGAGGTGGCTGAAAGCAATGGACCCTCCCCCAGAAAAATGCACCTGTGGAGCACACATTCTGTTTGCACATAATCTCAAGGGAGAGCACAGCCCTCCTCAGGCTTATTCACAGCCCACATAGAAGCCTGAACACCCTTGGGTAAGAGCCCTTGCTCACTCAGAAAGAGCTAATTGCTTTGCATATGAAAGGTAATCCTGTAGAAAAATAGACAAATGCCACAAAGAAGCAATTCACAGAATACAAATCACCACAAATAGAGGTGAAAAGATGCTCGTCTTACTAACAATTAAAGAAAAAAATTTTTAAATCACGGAATATCGTTTTTTACCAGATCAGATTGGCTAGTGTTTGAAAGATTAATGACAGGGTACTGGAAGGGGTGTGGAGAAAAAGGCACTCTCATACGCGTGGGTAGGATGGCATCATGTACAGACAGTATAAGCTTTTGGAAAGACCACTTGACAGTATCCGTTAACATTTCAAACACACTGATCCTGCGGCCCAGCAATCCCACTTCCAGGAACTTATTTTACAAAAATATATGTACAGGAACGTTCACTTCAGCAGCAGCATAAATCAGAAAAATTGGAAACAAACCCAAGTGTCCATTAGTAGGGAGGTGGTTAAATAAATTATGGTATATCTGTATTATAGAATTACATGGAACTCTTTAATAATGAGGTAGATCTCGAGAGCTTAAAATAATAAGGTAGATTTCTAAGCACTGGCAGGAAAAGATGTAAAAAATACATTGTTAAGTGAAAAAGGCAAGTTGTGCCTGGCCGGTGTGGCTCAGTGGTTGAGCATCAACCTATGAATCAGGAGGTCACAGTTTGATTCCCAGTCAGGGCACATGCTTGAGTTGCAGGCTCAGTGCCCGGTGTGGGGTGTGTGCAGGAGGCAGCCGATCACTGATTCTTTCTTATCATTGATGTTTCTATCTCTCTCTCTCCCGTCCTCTCTGAAACCAATAAATATATATATATATATATATATATATATATATATATATATATATATTTAACACTGTCTAAGTCTATATAACGGCTTGTCTCATAGAGGAGAGCACCGGAATAGGTTAGACTTTGTTGCTATAGCAAGCTCAAATTGTGTCAGACAGTGTCGATCATCTGCCACAGAGTGTTGCTTGCAAAATATATTTTTTAAAGAAAGAAAAAATATATTTTTTTAAAAAAGAATAACATTGGTTAAAAAAAAAGAATAACATTGGTATCTGTGATTCTTTTTAAATACTGAAAAGATACATTCTAAATGATAAAGGTGGGCTTATAAAATTTTACAGTCTATAGTTTATACTTAGAAAACATTAACTTTTTAAAATAAGAACATGTTTGTTTTATAATTTAAAAAAGAAAACAGATCCTATGGGCTTAATAGCCTCCTAAAGGCCTCTTAGACAACTGAGGCTTTCTTAAAGAGGATTTGTGGTATGGTGGTTTTTACCCATTTGTCTTATGCTTTATCACAGTAAAGCATCTTTCTGCATCTCAGAGCATAAACTCCTCAAGTTCAAGGACCATCTCTTTGTCTTATCCCAAAATTCAGAACTGCCATGACATAGGCATAGAGTGACTAAAATGATGGGTGCTGCCAGGTTTTTAATTTTCCTTTTGATGAAAGAGTGGATAATTTTCATGCTGTCAAAGAACAAACAGAACCATGACTCCTGTTACACAGTTTACACAACTTAGTGGAATTTGGCAGTTCTAACAGATTTCCTACAGTTTCGACATTTATTGACTTCTGGGTATTTGAGTGGGGGGAGGGAACATTTTTCTTTTCTTTAATCTACCTGGTTAAAAAAATCAAAATAAAAATGCACAAAAGGGTACAAACCCAATCTCTCTCATACCACCGGAGCAGGGCAACCAGAGTCCCCAGACCTGTGTGTTTTACCCCCTCCCCGAGCACACCGCATACATGGTCCTGTGCCATGGCCTTTCTCACCTAAAGAGATGCCGTGAATGTTCAATTCCCAAGACCCAGACCCAGACCAGGGTAAAGTTAACAAGGCCAAGTGTAGGAAGGGTGACCAGAGGACATACTAGGCCTATGGCCTCTGGCTCACAGCCTGCAGACAAGGGGTCACAGAGGTGCCAGCACCTAGTCAAGCTTCCTTGCAGGAAGACCAGCAGTCCCCGGGCTCCCGCACAGCTAAACAAGGGCCCCCCCAACTCCTGACTCCTTTGTGGAAAGAGAAATGAGAAACCAGAGTATCCTGCAAATAGTGATGGTAGGTATTATATCATAAAAACTTTTTCACAGGGAAACTGAGGCAGGCCAGGCTTTCCTGTTGGACAGAAATCTCTTTGAAGAGCCCATTATTCTCACTTCTTTCCCAATGGCCAGCTCTGAAAGGCACCCTTGCCGGACTGGGAGAGCCTGCAGAGAGCTTCCCTCCTCCTCCCAGGAAAGACATTTTTGGCTTTCTTTGACTTTCTTTCCTTCAGCCTGAGCCTTACTGCAGTCTCTCTCACCTTCTGTGGCGTCCTGGTGCTACCGATAAGGGGTGCTCAGCACCTTGAGAAAACTTCTCCTTCCCTAGAGGGGCTTTCTGTGTCCTGGCATTCCAAAAACCAAGGAGAGGTAGCCTGTGTGCTCCCCTGAGTTCTCATTCAGTTCTGGACAAAGGCAATGGTTAGGGGTGGGGAGATTCCAAGCGAGGGAGGTTTGTTTTTAGGTTGCCCTGTTAGCCAGGGCTGTCATGGAAAATAAGAGAAAGAAAGTGGGCGGTAGCTTTTTTCCTCCCTGCTCCCGTCTTCCCTGGACACACGGCTAGCAAGCTGGCTTCCTCAGTGCCTAAGCCAAGGCCAGCAGGCAGGGGATGGACCCGCTCTGAGAGCCAGGCTCTGCTGTGCTTGCAGGACCCCTGCCTCCCACTGGGGAGGCCTCGCTGGCTGGCTTTGCTCTCCAGCCACTTCACCACCAGCAACCCTCTCATGCTGGGATGTCCAGGCACACGCAGGTAAATGGAAGACAAAGATATTAAAGCCAATAAAAGCTGCCTCAAATTCACACGGCGGTGACTGAACTGAGGTCTTAAAGAAATGGATACTTACTGTTAATGAGGTGAAAGTCATGCACATCCCGCCAAAGCCATTCAGAGACAGGGAGATGAAGATGAGCACAGAGAGAGCTGTAGGAAAACAAAGGCACAGAATCAGGGCACCACAGCTGAGCTTCAGGGAGGCCAGGGCTCGGGCTCTTACAAAAGGTGCCTCCCGCCCTAGCTGGTTTGGCTCAGTGGATAGAGCATCGGCCTGCGGACTGAAGGGTCCAGAGTTCAATTCCGGTCAAGGGCACAAGCCCGGGTTGTGGGCTCGATCCCCAGTGTGGGGCGTGCAGGAGGCAGACAATCAATGATTTCTATCTCTCTCTCTTTCCCTTCCTCTCTGAAATCAATAATAATACATTTTAAAAAAAGGTGCCTCCCCATCCTCTGTTCTCCATTAACCTGAGCAGCAAGTGAGAAGCAGCTTAACTGAAACCAAAAATACAGGTGCCCCCAAATCAATAGATGGGTAAAATTCAAGTCCTCTTTTGGTGTTTGTTCTAAACTTCCTTGAAGCAACAGCTTCACCTGAACAGGGTTGGGGACCAGGTGGCTTCTGAGCTCAAGTGGACACAGCTGACAATTCTGCACACACCTCTGCAGCTGGCCTAGTTCTTGGAACTTGCCTCTCAGGTTGGATCAATGAGGCCATCGCGGACTGGCCTGGCTTGGCGATGAGATGGGAGTTTCGCACACCCTGGGACCTTCCCTCAGACAGCAGTCTGGGGCGATTGTTCTTTTACCCAGCCACCCATTTGAGATAAGCAACCGGGTAAAGGCCTAACAAGCATCCCCTTTAACTTGAGCAGTGAGCACCAGGCCTGGCACAGCGTCCTAGAGCAGACGGGCACTCTCCCCAGTCCCTGACAAAAGGGTGGAGGAAAAGTGTCCTCACAATTTGGGTTACTTGCTCCATATGCAATCAGCAAGCAGGAGACAGCAAAGCAGGCACTAAAAACAAGCAGAAATAATACATTATTTCTTCTTATTATTATTGTAATATTGTTATTATTTGGGAGTATTTACTATGTATTAGATATTTCTGGAAATTTTATATACAATATTTTATTTAACTTAACAATTCTAAGGAGTATAATTGGCCCCATTTTACTGATGAGAGGGAAAAAAAAAGAACTGATTTCTCCATAGTCTCCAACTAGTAAGTGCCCAAGCAGGAATTCAAGCCTGGAAGCCACATCTGGCAAACACCACACTGCAGTGCCCCTTCCTGTCCCCAGACCGGAGGGGGCCCAGGCTCTGAAGTGAGAGTGGATTGTGCCCTCTCTCGCTCGCTCAGCCAGGGGATGGACGGAACACACTAGGCACAGGCGAGATGAGTGGCAGCTCCTGAATCCCCCTCAAAAAGGGAATGAAACTGTTCCACCACCCATTCCCTCTCTGGTCACAGGGCTCGCTCATTGCAAACCACTGCCCTTCGAGATGATCATTCGAAAGGGACTGGGTAGGGGAGACTGTGACCTGAGAGGGTGCACTGACCCTGAGTCTGGCACAATGGAACTTTACAGACCAGGGACACCCCCCAGAGGGTACACCTGATGATCCACACAGGTGCTGATGGTAGGGCAAATATTAGGACTTCTATTTGATAACTTTTAATCTCAGCCATTTTAATTTATATGTTTGTATATGTGTCACAAAGCACATAAAAAACTAAGAACGGCATATGTATATATAATTGATAACTCCATGTGCTTATATTAGAAGTAATTTTGCAAAACCTTTTTTTCTGATAGAGACAGAAGGTCATAAAGAGTGTGGAAGCCAGTGTTCTTAATGACAAGAACTCCAGACCTTCCCAGGCAGGCCAGGGGCCTTGGGCCTTTTGTATGCAATACTGGCTCATGACAAGGATCAGAGTACCTACTGATTTGGTGGCAGAAGGGGTAGAAACTCTGGGTGGGCATTTATGGAGCTCCACAGTGTACCTGACAGCAGGTACCAGGATTCCTACAGTGGGGAACTCAGCTCAGGGTCCCACACACTTACCTGCCTAGCAGCCTGAGCTTCCTTGGGCCATACTTGTCCATGACGATGCCCAGGGGCAGGGTGATGGCACTGAGCAGGAAGGAGCCCACGGTGAAGGCCAAGTTTAGCATCTCATCTTGGGCCTTGCAGCTGAGCCAACCATTCATCCAGCTCACCTCCTCCTCCTGCCCTGATTCACCCGCTGTGCCGTTGGTGACATTCTCTGTGTGTGCAGAGAGAGAGAAACCTGATCACAGGGTCATGGCAGAGATTCCCAAAGATCGGAGGGGCAGGTGCACATTCAAAGTCACTCCACTGGGAATGGCAGGGTTGTCTCTGGGCCTCCTGAGGACTCAGGCTACCCCACAGCAGGCTTGGATGTCCATCTGGCCCAAGCCCCCTGGAATGATAATGCAGAGGTTCTTAACTTTGGAGGGGACATAGATCCTTTGGTGAATCCAGTGAAGACATCTAAGCTCCCGTGACTCAGAAAATGCACACAAAGTCTTACCCACAATTTCAGGGGCTTCATGTGTCCCTTGAAGAACCCACGAGCCCCAGGTTGGGATTCCCGTTCTAGAGTCACCTATTCCCATTCTAGAGTGACCTCAGGCCCCAGCCTTGGCAGTGGGGCCCCAGGCTGGCTAGAGCCTTCTCAGCAGCTACAGAGGGGCCAACCCTAGGCCACCTGTGAAGGGCAAGCTGCTGGTCTCACTGCAACGCCATGGCGTGTTCCTCGGTCAGTTCGGAGCAGTGGTCCCCCTTTACTGCTAAGTACAGTGGACTTCTCAAACATGCAGCCCATATGCTACCGCCTCCCCTCACATTTTCATGCTATCAACCAACACACACACTATAGTGTAGAACACCTTGGGAAAGGACTTTTAAAAATAGTCCCAATTTATTTGCTTTCACTTGTTGAGACCTTTTACTTTCTAATTTTTCTCCCTAGAGTCACCGCATGTGCTGTCCCTGAGGCCACACCTATACTACAATCCTGGCCCTTAATGGCCCGCTCCCAAGTCCACCCAGCAGCAAGACAACAGGAATAGGAAGAAAAAGTGCTGCGGCAGCTGAAGGCAGGAGGGTGGGGGCAGGCCCAGAAGAGAGCTGAGAACTCGCTCCTCTCCGGGACTGCTAGTTATGAGATGCTGACTAATCCTGCAGAAAGAGGAGCGGCCTCTGATTAGATTCGAGGTAACAGTGGGAGAGACAAGGAAATGCCTCTCTTCAGAGAACTGCGTGCCTCCAGATTGCGGCCCTCTGGCGCCAGGGCTGTAAAGCTGAGGTCTGCAAAGGCCTGCCCAGGCCTCTCAGGGCTGCCCCAAGGTCATGGAAAAGCATGCACTTTGGGTGAATCATGCCATATGCCAACCTCTAACCAATGAGGCCTCCTGGGGGCACGCTGATCGAGGGTGAGGTGCTGGGTTCCAATTTTGGTTCCTCCACTTCCTACTTGTATGACCTTGAAGAAATGACTTAAACTTACTCTTTCTTAGTTTTTTTTAATCTGTAAGATGAGCATAATCTAACAATCAGTATCTACCTCCTAGAGTTTTAGGGAAGACAGGAAAATCAGATAACATTCTAGAACTCACACAAGCATAGAAAGTGCTCAATAAGTAATAGCTGAAAGTTACTATAATTACTATTACTGAAGGCAAAGGATGGGGGTAGTGGTGCAACCAACTGGCAGCAGAGCCTGGCACAGTAACTTACAGCGGAGTTCCATAACTACGCATGTGGTAGCATGAATGTGTGTCTAGTCTCCCACTGGGCTGGGGGACCTGGAGGCCAGGGACTGCGTTCTGGTCACCTGAGTCCCCAACACCTTACTCAGGTCCTTTATAGAGCAGTTGTTTACTGAATTAATGCAAACAATGGACTCTGATCACAACGGCCAAAAGGATCAAGAAAGAAAAAAGCAAACAGGATAAGTAGATACAAATTGAAGACAGAGGGGATTTAGGAGATTAAAGCTACAATGTTAACCTCCTGAAGCTACAGAAACAAAACCTAATAAGCCAGTCCAGCAGGTGTGGCTCAATGGTTGAGTGTTGACCTATGAACCAGGAGG
The DNA here is from genome assembly GCF_963455305.1 of Plecotus auritus. Lineage (NCBI taxonomy): Eukaryota > Metazoa > Chordata > Mammalia > Chiroptera > Vespertilionidae > Plecotus > Plecotus auritus. The sequence goes on from NC_137774.1 coordinate 36,642,799, forward strand.
TCATGGTTCGATTCCCAGTCAGGGCACGATTCCCAGTTAGGGCACATGCTCGGGTTGTGGGCTCGATCCCCAGTGGGAGCCGTGCAAGAGGCAGCTAATCAACGATTCTTTCTCATCATTGATGTTTCTCTCTCTCCCTTCCTCTCTGAAATCAATAAAAAAATATTTTAAAGAAAACAACCACCTAACAAGCCAGATTCCCACCCCACTCAGCCCACTGCTGTCCAGAAGAGGCCCCACCACACTGGCAACCAAAACAGCCAACCAGGGTCACCTGAGCCCATGAGGACCCACTCAGCACGGTCACACACACTGACAGCCGGCGGCCTGAGCCGCTCACCCACTGTGGGGCAGCTTCTGGGAAGGCAGAGCTGCTTCACAGGTTGGCACTGGCTTCAGGTGTCAGCTCTGCCAGCAGCAACAGAAAATGGAGGTGAAATGGGACGACAGCCACTTCCAGGTTGGCGTGCAGATATGAGCAAACAGGACAGGTGTGACACAGTGGATGGGTGGGGAGGGTCCAGGATTGCTGGCCTGTGAGACCTGACTGTGGCCACGCAGGTTCTAGAGCCCATTGCTGTACTCAGTGCTGCAGGGCCTGCTGCTGTGGGCAGGGAGCCCTGCCTGGATGGGACACCAGCAAACGAGGCAGCACTCTCTCTGAGTGAGGCACCAGGGTGCCCTATCCACAGGTTCCCCAGAGAGGAACCGCAGGGGACCCTTAAATCCAGGACTGCACTCACCATGAGAGAGAAGGTAAAATCCCAAGGCAGTATCCCTAATTTGCTATAATTGGGGATGGGTGCAAACATCTGAATTGTTTAGAGATCTGGTCACCCCTGTAACTAGACAGGGGGCTAATGAGGAGACAGGTCAGAGTAGAAGGAAGGGTCTTTGTCCCTCCCATCTTTCATTCTAGAGCCACTACATATAGAAGCAGGGACCTTACTTCGGGTTACCAGCCTTCTCTTCTTAAGTACCTGCCAAAGGGCCACCTGGCCCTCAGCCCTCCTGCCTTCAGGCAGTGATGTCCAGCAACAGATGAGCCAGGAGTGGGTGGAGGTGTCTGAGTGGCCCCTTGTCTGCCTATGGAGCACCATGAGAGTGTCCCTCACCCTAGAGGGACCTAAAACATCCTTTAGCCCAGAAGCTTTGTTGGCAGTAAAACTTCCCACACGAATAAACACAGATGCAGCAGGTGCCCAAACACACAATCACACCCAGGCTGCTTCTCTTCCTTGGCTCCTCTTCCACCTGGACCATTGTGGGCCAGGAGAAACACAAATCAGATAAGCACCCAAAAAGTGTCAAGGCCCTGGGGTGCCCCTCTTCTCCCAGCCTACAGCTCAGCCCGCACCAGCCCAGCCTGCTCGGCGCCTCACTTGCACCTGTTTAGTAAACAGATGACTGCAGTGGGAGGCCAGAGTGGCCTGATCCAGCCCAGCTGGGGAAGGTGAACTGAGAAGACAGGACAAGGATTGGTGTGGCCAGAGTATGCTGAGAACAGGTGTAAGACTGCTTAGGAGGAAATCCAGGGACAGGGAAGAGAGAACAACGCCTGTGCTGTTCGGCTTCACTTACAGAAGACTCACATACACAATCTTTACAGAGTTAGCAGGGGAGAAAAGAGGGTGCTGTGACCCCACTCGGGCTCCTCTGACATCTCTGGATCAAAGAGGGGGCTCCCCCCATCCCAGGGAAATAAAGGGAGTGGCAGCCTCCAGAATAGCTGGCCAGATGATGCTTAAGGGAGCAAAGGGCCCTGGGCTGGGCTGAAACAGCCCCTCTAAATTCCTGAGCAGCCCTCTTCTGACTGGCTGCTTACTAAGTACCCCCTCCCTGGGGCAGGCCCCTGGGCCACCCTGCTGATGGTCCCTGCCCCAGGACCTCCTGTCTTTCTAAATTCTTAAGTCTATCCGGCAACAGGAAGCAGCATCTCCAACGCAGCAGGGGGATGTAGGTGAGAGGTCAGCCTCAGACACAGAGCAAACAAGAGGCAGGACAGACAGTCAGAGGGCCCTGCTGGGTAGGCCAGGGCCAACCCCTTAGCTGTGGTCACAGAGTACCTGTGTGTGCTGGCTGCTGTGTTCAATGCTATTCATTCCTGTGTCACTTAGCACCCTCCCACCCCCACCCCATATCCCAGGAATTTCAGAACAGGTTCAGTGGCTTGCCCAAGGTCTCATTGCCAATACCCAAGGAAACTGGACTTGAATCCAGGCTATCAGACTCCAAAGCTCCTGCTTTTAACCTTCAGGCTGTGCTGATGCTACACAACCTGGGTTAAAGGCAGTTCTGAGAAAATGCTGAGAGCACAAGGCTGTCACAGTGTTGGGGCAATACCAGGTGGACCTAAAACACCTGGTGAGAATGGGACTGCCCCGAAAACCCTCCCACAAGGTCCCTGAAAGCCAACCCAAGCTGGACAAAACCTGAACAGGACACCAAGAAACCAGAAGGGGTGAGCAGCGGATGTGGGGGAGAAAAATTAGGTCATGAAATGGGAAGGAGGAGGGCAGGATTGGTGGGGAGGGCTCAGGGCACCAGCTCCTCTCTGTGACACATCCTAAGGCTGTGGTCACCAGCCTTTAGACTTTCTTATCCATTGCTACTTTAAAAAAAAAAAATCCAAAATACACAGCAATAAATGTGAAAGGGTGAGTTTTCTTTTTCTTTTTTTTTAATATATATTTTATTGATTTTTTTACAGAGAGGAAGAGAGAGGGATAGAGAGTTAGAAACATCGATGAGAGAGGAACATCGATCAGCTGCCTCCTGCACTCCCCATACTGGGGATGTGCCCGCAACCAAGGTACGTGCCCTTGACGGGAATCGAACCTGGGACCCTTGAGTCCGCAGGCCGATGCTCTATCCACTGAGCCAAACCAGCTAGGGCTGAGTTTTCAAAAGCTATCAATCACTGACCCTTGGGTGTAGGAGACCATTTCATGCCTCAGAAGGGATTGGCGTGAAATATTCAAAGTGATGAAAAGCAAGGAACTACAACCAAGACTACTTTCCCAGCAAGGCCAACATTTAAAATTAAAGGAGAAATAAAGAAGTTCCCAGACAAGAAAAAGCTAAAGAAGTTTGTTAACAGGTGTAGGACTGCTTAGGAAAATGTTCCAAGAAATATTATAAGAAATGTCAGCGGGTCTTCTTTAAGAAGAAAAAAACAACAACAGAGGAACATAGTTAAAAGGCAATAAATACATACCTATCAATAATCACCCTAAATATAAATGCTTAAGTGCTCCAATCAAAAGACATAGACCAGCCCTGACTGGTTTGGCTCAGTGGATAGAACGTCGGCCTGCGGACTGAAGGGTCCCAGGTTCGATTCCGGTCAAGGGCATGTACCTTGGTTGCAGGCACATCCCCAGTAGGGGGTGTTCAAGAGGCAGCTGATCGATGTTTCTCTCTCATCGATGTTTCTGACTCTCTATCCCTCTCCCTTCCTCTCTGTAAAAAATCAATAAAATATATTTAAAAAAACAAAAAAACAAAAAACAAAAAACAAAAGACATAGACCAGAGCCTAGCTGGTTTGGATCAGTGACAAAGCATCGGCCTGTGGACCAAGTCCTGGGTTCGATTCCAGTCAAGGGCACATACCTCAGTTGCAGGCTCCTCCCCGGCCCAGGCCCTGGTCAGGGTGCGTACAGGAAGCAACCAATCGTTGTGTGTTTTTTCTCACATTGATATTTCTCGCTGTCTTTCCCTCTCTCTTCCACTTCCTCTAAAAATCGATGGAAAAATATTCTCAGGTAAGGATCTACACTAATAAAAGAGAAATATGCAAATTGACCATACCTCCATGGTGCCCACCAGCCAATCAGGAGTTAGTATGCAAATTAACCCAACAAAGGTGGTAGGCTAATTTGCATATGCAGGCATGGAGCGAAGACTGAAGGCTCCGGCCTGAGCAAAGACTGAAGACTGAAGACGACTGAAGACTGAAGACTGAAGAGGCTTGACTTCTCCGCTGCAGCCGGAGCAGAGAAGCCTAGCTGCGGCCAGAGCAAAGGCCTGGGTCCTGGGTGCCGGAGGAAAACTGGTGCTGGCAACCAGGGGAAGGAAGGCCTATTGCACGAATCTTCGTGCAACGGGCCTCTAGTAATAATAATAATAATAATAATGATAATAGACATAGGGTAGCTGAATAGATAAGAAAACAAAACCCACATATATACTGTCTACAAGATACACACAGACTAAAAGTAAAAAAATATTTCATGCAAATGGATGTGAAAAGAAAAGGCTGGGATAGCAATACTTATATCTGACAAAATAGACTTTAAAACAAAGGCTAAGGACCCTACACAATGATAAAGGGAATAATCCAATAAGAGGATATAACCCTTATAAACATTTATGCACCCAACATAAGAGCACCTAAATATATAAAGCAAATCTTGATGGACATAAAGGGAGACAGTAATACAGTCATAGTAGGGGATTTTTAAAATCCTCACCCAAGGATATGTTTGTTGATTAGAGAGAGAGAGAGAAAGATAGATCAGTTGCCTCCCAATGTGCCCTACTGGGGATTGGACCCGAATTTAGGTATGTGCCCTGACCAGGAATCAAACCCACAACCTTTTTAGTGTACAAATGACGTCCCAACCAATTGAGCCACCCAGCTGGGGCATAGTAGGGGATTTTAACACCCCATTGACATCAATGGATAGATCTTTCCAGATAGAAAATCAATAAGGAAACAGCAGCCTTAAATGATATACTAGATCAGATGGATTTAATTGGTATCTTCAGAGCATTTCATCCCAAAGCAGCAGAATATACATTCTTTTCAAGTGCACATGGAACATTTTCTAGGATAGACCACATGTTAGGGCAGAAAAAAAGTCTCAATAAATTTAAGAAGATTGAAATCATATTAAGCATCTCCTCTGACCATAATGGTATGAAATCAATCATAAGAAAAAAACTGAAAATCACACAAGACATGGAAGCTAAATAACATGTTACTAGACAATGAATGAGTTAACTATGAGATCAAGGAAGAAATAAAAAATTACCTTGAAACAAATAAAAATGAGAACACAACAATTTAAAATTTATGACACAGCAAAAGCAGTCCTAAGAGGGAAATTCATAGCATAATTGGCCTACCTCAAGAAACAAGAAAAATCTCAAATAAACAATCTACCTTTACACTTAAAGGAACTGGAAAAAAACAACCCCAAAGTGAATAGAAGAAAGAAAACTGTGAGACACTGAAGAAAGAAACTGAAGAAGATACAAATATGTGGAAGCCTATACTGTGTTCATGGATAAGAAGGATTAACATCATTAAAATGTCCATGCTACCCAAAGCAACCTATAGAGTCAATGCAATTCCTATCAAGATACCAATGGTGTATTTCACAGAACTAGAACAAATATTTACATGGAACCACAAAAGACCCCAAATAGCCATAGCAATCTTGAGAAAGAACAAAGTTGGAGGAATCAAGATACTTGTAATCAAATCATATTACAAGGCCATAGTAATTAAAACAGCATGGTTCTGGCATAAAAACAGGCATATTGATCAATGGGACAGAATAGAGAGTCCAGGCCTTTATGGTCAATTAATATTTGACAAAGGAAGCAAGAACATACAATGGGATAAAGATAGTCTATTCAATAAATGGTGCTGAGAAAATTGAACAGATATGTGCAAAAAAACAAAATTAGACCACCTTCTTACACCATACACAAGAATAAACTCAAAATGGATCAAAGACTTGCCCGTTGGTATGGTTCAGTGGATTGAGCTTTGCCCCATGCACCAGGAGGTCACTGGTTCGATTACTGGTCAGGACACATGCCCTGGTTTCAGATTCAATCCACAGTAGGGAGCATGCAGGAGGCAGCTGATTGATGCTTCTCTCTCTCTCTCTCTTAAATCAATAAAAACATCTTTTTCAGAAAATGGATTAAAGACTTAAATGTAAGACTTGAAACCATAAAAATCCTAGAAGAAAACATAGGCAGTAAAATCTCAGATATTTCTAGTAGCGATATTTTTTCTAATATCTCTCCTAGGGCAAGGGAAACAAACAAAAAAATAAACAAATGGGACTATATCAAACTAAAAAGTTTTTGCACTGCAAAGAAAACCATCAACAAAATGAAAAGACAACCCACTGAATAGGAGAACATATTCACCAATGATACATCTGATAAGGGGTTAATATCCAAAACTCATAAAGAACTTAAACAACTTGCTCTGGCTGGTGTGGCTCAGTTGGTTGAGCGTCCCATGCACCAAAAGGTCACAGGTTTGATTGCCAGTCAGGGTGCATGTCCAGATTGCAGGCTCAATCCCTGGTCTGGGTGCGTGTGGGAGGCAGCCAACTGATGTTTCTCTCTCACATTGATGTTACTCTCTCTCTCCCCATCTCCCTTCCTCTCTCTAAAATCAATTAAAAAAAAAAAAAGAACTTATACAACTCAACATCAAAACACACAAACAACCCAATTAATAAATGGGCAAAGGACCTGAATAGACACTTCTCCAAAGAGGACATACAGATGGCCAAGAGAAATATGAAAAGATGCTCAATGTCATTAATTACCAGAGAGATGCAAATTAAAACCACACTAAGATATCACCTCCCACCTATCAGAATGGCTACCATCAATAAATCAACAAACAACAACTGTTGACAAGGATGTGGAGAAAAGGGAACCCTCATGCACTGTTGGTGGGAATACAGACTGGTGCAGCCACTGTGGAAAGCAGTATGGGGTTACCTAAAAAAATAAAAAATGGAACTGCCTGCCCTAGCTGGTTTGGCTCAATGGATAGAGCGTCGGCCTGCTGATTGAAGGGTTGTGGGTTGGAGTCTGATCAAGGGCATGTACGTCAGTTGCAGGCTTAATCCCAGGTCCCGGTAGGGGGCATGCGGGAGGCAACCAATGGATATTTCTCTCTCTGCGTATCTCCTCCTCCCTCCCACTCTCTCTAAAAATCAATGGAAAAATATCCTTGGATGAGGATTAACAACAACAACAAAATGGAATTGCCTTATGTCTCAGTGATTCCACTTCTGAGAATATATCTGAAAATACTCAAAACAATAATTCTAAAGAATATAAGCACCCCTAAGTTCATTGCAGCGTTATTTTTTAAAATATATTTTTATAGATTTCAGAGAGATACAAACATCAATAATGAAAGAGAATCACTGATTGGCTGCCTCCTGCACACCCTACACTGGGGATCGAACCCACAACCCGGGCATGTGCCCTTGACCAGAATCGAACCCAGGACCCTTCAGTCCGCAGGCTGACGCTCTATCCACTGAGCAAACTGACCAGGGCTGCAGTGTTATTAACAATAGCCAAGATTTGCAAGCAGCTCAAGTGCCCATCAGTAGATGAGTGGATAAAAAAGGCTGTGGTACATTTACACAATGGAATTATTCATCCATTAAAAAAAAAGAAATGGGGGGGGTAGGGTGAGGGGGCACTAAGGGGTTAAGGACACATATGTAATAATTTAATCAATAAAGAGAGAAAAAAAAAAAAAAAGGAAATCTTACCCTTTGCAACAGCATGGATGGACCTGGAGAGTATTATGCTGAGAGAAATAAGCCAGTCAGAGAAAGACAAGTGCCATATGATTTCACTTATTTGTGGGATCTAATGAACAAAATAAACTAACAAACAAAACACATACAGAGAACGGATTGACAGCTGTCTGAGAGAAAGGGGTTGGAGGCTGGTGAAAAAGATGAAGGGATTAAGAAGGAAAAAAACCTCATAGACACAGACAACAGCATGGTGATTACCAGAGGGAAAGGTGATTACCAGAGAGGAACATCATCCATCGGCTTCTTCCTGCAGGCACCCCTACTGGGGATTGAGCCCTCAACCCAGGGGAGGTAGAAGAGGGTGGGGGGAGGTAGAAGAGGGTGAAGGGGGGATAAATGATGATGGAAGCAGATTTGACTTGGGGTGGTGAACACAAAACAATATACAGATGATGTATTATAGAATTGTACACCTGAAACCAATATAATTTTGTTAACCAATGTTACCCAATAAATTCAATTTGAATAAAAAAAGGGAGGGCCTGGAAGCCACAGAGGATGTCTCCTGTCCACATCTGCAGCCTCCGCCCAGGCTGATGGGGACCAGGCCTGGTCCAGTTTCCCTGGGTGATGGCAGCCCCTCCGCTCTCTCAGAGCCCCGAGGGCCAGCTTCCTGCTGTGTTTCAGTGAAGGGTATGGCTCTCCCCCATTCCCACCCCCACCCCCACCACAGGTAGAGTGACTATAGGGACCAAGAGCACAGACCTGGGCTCTGCCTTGGTGTCCATGGCTGGGCTGCACTGTGACCTCCTCAGGCAGAGGCCATGCCTCTCACCTTCACAGCCCCACCCCACCCCACCCAGCACGTGGCAAGTCCTCAACACTTCATGAGTCTACGAGGTGAGACGGATCCTCCTCCTCTGCCTCCCTCACTTCTTGCCTTGAGAGTAAAATCCAGCCTCCCCAGCAGCTTCCCTGACCCCCTCTCAGTCCTTGGCTCTCCTCTTCTCCAGCATGCAGTCTGCCTCAGTGCTACTTGCCCCCTTCTCTCCTGGCTCAACCCTCCTCACCCTCCACACTTCTGCCTAAACATCAAAGAGGCCCTTCTACCCAAGCTGAATCAGACCTCCACTGTCACTCTTCGTCCCAGTACCCTGCTGTCCACTGGAGTACAGACCACCCCTTGAAACTATATAGGTCTGTGTGCGGTGACTTGTTTGATGCTGGCAGATTGCGGATACTGAGGGCCAGGACTGCTCTGCACTCCAGGGCAGCACTTCAACAATGTTACTGGCCTGGATGGTGTGGCTCAGTAGTTGAGCATCGACCCAGGAACCAAGAGGTTGTCACTTCGATTCCTGGTCAGGGCACATGCCCGGCTTGAGGGCTCAATCCCCAGTAGGGGTGCCTGCAGGAAGAAGCCGATCGATGATGTTCCTCTCTCATCAGTGTTTCTGTCTCTCTATCCCTCTCCCTTCCACTCTCTCTAAAAAACAATAAAAACATTTTTGTTACTTTTTTTTAATTTTCCAATAAAAACGTTTTTAAAATAATGTTTACTTAAAGTGCAGGTTAGAAGAAAGAAGAGATGAGGCCTGGCTGGTTTGGCTCAGTGGATAGAGCGTTGGCCTGCGGACTGAAGGGTCCCGGGTTTGATTCCGGTCAAGAGCATGTACCTTTTTTAAAAAAAATATATTTTTTAAATATATTAGGGATAGAGAGATAGAAATATCGATGAGAGAGAAGCATCAATCAGCTGCCTCCTGCACGCCCCCTACTGGGGATGTGCCCGCAACCAAGGTACATGCCCTTGACCGGAATCCAACCCAGGACCCTTCAGTCCCCAGGCTGACACTCTATCCACTGAGCCAAACCGGGTAGGGCAAGAGCATGTACCTTGGTTGCGGGCACATCCCCAGTAGGAGGTGTGCAGGAGGCAGCTGATCAATGTTTCTCTCGCGTCGATGTTTCTAACTCTCTATCCCTCTCCCTTCCTCTCTGTAAAAAAAAAAGTCAATAAAAATATTAAAAAAAAAAAGAAGAGATGAAACATCCACAGGTAGCACCGGCCCCTGAGCTGCCCCTGCCGAAGTGGGCCACCGAATGACGGAGAAAATGAAGAGAGGTCAGATGTGGGTGGTTACAGTGGCCGCCCAGAGGCCAAAAGGACACAGTACTGGAAAAGCCCCATTACTCCTGGGCTGGGAACCCAGTGGGTCTCCTGCCCACACCAGGGGGGCTGGACTGGTGAGACAAAGCCTAAATGCCTAGCCCAGGACCCTGTCATTAATCCAGACTATCCAGCAGGCAGGGCAAAAAGAGCTCAGCAGCAACAGGGGAAGGGGCTCTTTCTTTCTTCTCCCACCTCACCACGCTGGAACCAGTGCTGTGTCTGCGGCCAGATTCTGGCTCCAGTCCCAAGAAAGAGCTCTGAGAACCTTTCAACAGGTTCAGGCAAAGTTTCTTTAGAGGACAAACCAAAGCATCAGTCCTAAAAGCAACAAAAAGCTGACAGATTTGCATCTCAATCAGCTGTAGGCTGGTCCCCCCTTTCACAAGTCTAATTCAATAAGTGGCTTAACGGCTCCTCTGCAATGCAGCCATCCACCAAGTTTGAAAATATTAGACCTCAGCAGAAACCTTGTCCCTAAATCCTCCAGGCACTCCCAGTCAGGCACAGCGCCGGGATTCCTGCCTGGAAGGCACAGGCTGCTTGGACTCCCAGAAGCCAGGAACAGAGAGGCCAGAGAGATAAGCTGTGTAGAATCAGCAGGCCTGCCCGCTGAGGATGCTGAGTCAATGGGTTTGCCCGAGAGTCAGAGAAACCAAATTCAGAAGCAGGAGCAAAGGCATGGGATAAGAAGTTGATGTTCAACCCACATCCTGACCCTTCACCTTCACCTTCACTTTGGGTTACCAGGGGGGCCAGTCAAGCCTTAAAGGTTTAAATACTAACTCAGCACTAGGTTGGCACAAGCTCTAGGACTCCTCCCACTTGAAGGAAGTAGCCAAGGTAGAGGCAGGAATGAAGTGACCAGCCCCAATGCTGCCAACACCATAAAATAAATTAAATCAGTGGACAAACTCGGAAGAACCCTAGAATCTGACCTTCTAATATCAAGTGGGTAAAAATAAATAAATAAATTGAATATATCAGTGTTCCAGTGTGAACAAGATGATAAAAGCTTCATCTGTGGTTGATGATGCTTTTTCCTATTTTTTAAACTTTCTGTGTAGCCTGAGAGCGCCCAGGGAGGCAAGCAGGAAGGGTCATGATCTAAAAGGGAGGAGGGAGGGAAAGGAGGAGCCAAATACTCCAACCTGTTCCTTCCAGAGTCATTAATCTAACATTTCTTGGACAGAATAGAAAGCTTGTGTAAGGAACAAGGTCTGAGTGACTTTCCCATCTCCCAAGATTTCTTGCTGACATGGGGAAAGTTCTGCCAAGAACCCTTAGGCTATCAGGAAATATTTCTGAGTGGCTAAAGGCTAAAGGTTCTAAATGATACACTCTCTGCCCTGCCAATAGCCTGTGCATATCTCCCCCCCCCCCCCCCACACACACACACACACTCCCTTTCTCCTACCCTAAACCTCTCCAGCTACACTCCCTAGAGACTGGAACACTCAGGAATATCCTGGGAAGCTCAGAGAAGAAAAGCGGGGAGGACTCTACATGGAGTTACATGAACTGGTTCAAAACTTTTTCTTCCCTCAAAGTAAGAACTCTGGAAAGACAAAGCATGCTGGTGGTGTGATCAGGGGGTCAAGCTTGGGCTATCTCTGTCTAAAGGGACTCGGGTAGGGGCTGGCTGACAAAGGCACTGGGGAGAGGCATTACTTCAATTAGGTTGAACTGCTGGAGATAGCAAGAGGGCAGAGGAAAATGTTTCCTATCAAGATTGTTTAGGAAGTGGGTAGGAGAGTAGAAATTGGGAGTCACAGGAGTTCCACTGTTGGGCTGAACCTACTGACATCAACAATTAGGACCTTCAAACAGGGCTGGGAAGTATGAAGGTAGGAATGGGGGTTTGATTTCTTGTAGATTAGCAATCTCAGCCTGCATCCAGCAACACCAATGATGTGGCAAAGGGAAAGGAGAGACCTAGAGTCATTTTTATAAATACCCCCCTCTCCCCAGACCCCCCCCCCCCACCATGGATGCAGAAGACCACTGAGATGTGATGTTCACACAGCTTGTGGGAGGAAATGTCCGTTGGAAAATCATAAAGCAGCAAAAATAGACAAGAAATTGTATCTAACAAGCCCTTAAAAGACTCCATAATGATCTGACTAAAGAACACCTAAATTCTAGATCTATCTTCCACCGGATGGAGGCCAAGCCACTTCCTCTCTCTCTTGTTACACCCCAACCACTGAGTCAGGAGTTCCTTTTTCTACAGTCAGAGAGAAACGTGCTTAATGCAAGGCCAGTGATGTGCCAGGCCCCGGGAGGAGAGGTGCCCAGCAATGTTCCCAGGGGTGGAAAGAATATCCTGGACTCAGAGGTTCTGATTCTATTACGGCCCCTAGCTGTGTGGCCTTGGGCAAGTCCGAAGATCTGTCGGAGTCTCAGTTTTTTCATCCATAAAACGGGGACAATGATATGTACCCAGGAGAGCTGGATGAGGATCAAATAGGCCTTCTGCTGACTGGGAGGCGCTGCGCAGCAAGGTAGTGTTGCTGGCTAGGTCTGTTCCGCCATCTCGCCCTATCCAAAAGCTCCCACTCCAGGAACCTCCCCGACCGAGCCCGAGGCGCCCGTCTCACCTGGCTCAGTACACAGGTAGGAGTAAAAGCCCTCTGACTTGAGCATGATGAGCAGCGAGCCCCAGCCCAGGAGGACTGCCGAGAAGAGGAGGTTTTCCAACACCGCCGTGCAGGCCATCCACCAGCGGCGCCGATGGGCAGTGGCCAGGGTGGGCGCCATGACGCGGCGAGGTGGCCCGGCTCCGGCTCTGCAGCCACCTGCGCACAGATCTCGGCGTCAGCGCCCGGCACTGACCAGTCGGAGAGGCCGAGCTCAGCCGCTGCGGCAGCGCGGAGCTTGTCACCCCTCCGCGGCCCGGACTGCAGGTGCGCGCAGCTAAGGGAGCCCCCGTCTGGCCCGGGACCTGGGCCACCCACCGCGGCTGACTTGTACCGCCGCCCTTGGAGATGAGAGAACCGCTCCGGCCAGGCAGGGAGACTTCTCCCTCAGCTCACTCAGAGGTAAACTGAGGTATGCTAGCAGGAAGGGACTAATGCAAGCTCAGGGGCATGCAGTTAGTCCTGGCTCCCAGCATGATTGACATAGCTTGGGTGTCTGCGGGGGCGGCAGCCTGAGATCCAGACACCTGGGCCGTGGCGTACCTGAGGGCGGCCACTCCCTCGAACCCTGACAGGCGCCCGCCCGCCCGCAGTGAAGACCCTTCCCCAGAGCTGGTTCTTTCAACCACAAGATCAGCGCACCTAGCTCCTACGGTCCGCCCACGGCTCGCTGATTGGCCTGACGGCACAGGAACTGCCGCGCCATTGGCCGCAGTCTAGGTCGCTAGGCGCTGCGGCCACGCGAACCCCGCATGGGAGAAGCGAAGCCGGTTCAAACCGGCGGCGCGAGCCACCTGCGCGACCCCCATCCTGAGCTGTGTCCCCTGCAATTGGCCCTTTTCGATGGAAGCGGATCTCCGTCCCTCCATTTCCTTGCTCCTCCTGAATTCGTCATCTCTTCTGTCAGCTCTTCAACCATCCAATCTCTTCCCTCTCATATTTTCACACATCTTCTCCCTAACCGCCCCCTCCCCCGCCCTACTCGTAAGCCTTCTGCCCCCAGCACCCTCCCCCACGGCCCGATTCCCAGGAGCCAGCTCACCCGGCTTCTACTGACGTGTGTCGGGCCCGGCCGGCGCCTTTTCTGTCCCCTTTTATTACAGCCCTTTTATTAGGACCCCGAGACGAAAACACTGCTGCACGCTGATTGGCTGAGTGGGTTGGAAACAGGCGTTGGCCAATCAGTAGGCATCCGCCCGCCCGGCCGCAAGCAGAAGCCGGTTCCGGCCGGACTCCGAGACAAACAGGAGAACTGGGGGTGCTTTGGGGTAGCGGTGGGTCGAGCCTCTGCTCTGCCACCTTAAACTAGAGTCATAGCTGGACCGGACACCTCTGGAGACATTGCCCTAGCGCCTCTCCGGAGCCCCACCCCGAAGCCTAGCCCTGGGTGGAGTCTCGGCCTACCCGGACCCCCAGATTTCCCCAGCATCACTCCCGACGCCCTCGCGCACCCGCTCGGCTTCTGCACTCCGCTCTCCGACCCGCTTTAGAGCCCCCAACTTCCCGAACTCTGCCCTGGGCACCAGGCCTCGATGCTTTGGCTCCCTGTGGGTCGCTCCACTCCCGCCGCCTGCACTGCCGCCTCCCAGCGCAACCCATTCTGGTTCCTCCTCCCCCAGTATCCCCCCCCCCCCCCCCGCATCCAGGCAATGTTTGCCCATTCCGGATCTTCGGACCCCAGGCGCCTTTTCCTGTTCTCCTGATTCACCGACCCCGCTCCTGGGCGCCATCTGCCCGGTCCCTCGGGGACCCCCAGGTGGGAGTTTGGGGCTTGTCTGTCCCCTAGCATGGTGTCTCCCCTGTTGCCCCATCCAGACTCTGACCCACTCCCCTTGGCCCCTCAGGAACCGTGCCAAGTTGACTATCCCATACCCACTGGCTTCTCCACTTCCACCCCTTTCCCGTTTGTCTTCCTCAGGGGGCCCTCTTCAGGGCAGCGCCAAGCTGCAAGAACAAATCTGGCCTTCGGGAGAAGGTGTGGAGTCGGGAGGGCTCCAGCTCCCAGTCTGATAAGCGAGCTGGACCTGCCCAGAACTGCCAGTGCTGGGGGATGGAGCCCAGGCTCCGGAATTTCTGCTGCCCATCTCCGTGACCTTAGAGGACCCTTGGCCTTCCCGATGATTCAGCTTGGTCTCCCAGGCAGGCTCTTGGAGCTGACTTATGCCAGGGATGTGGGAGCTCCAGTAGCCTCTGTTCCACGTCGCCCGGTCCGAGAGCGCCCTCTGCCGCTGTGAAGCCGCCGCTGGCACCCTCGTTCAGACCATCCTGCCGCTGTAGGCTTGGGGGATCCTTGCTGGTTGCCTATCTTGTTATCGAGGCTGCAGAATTTTTCATCCACTTACAAGATTGCGACTGCCACTTGACAAACTTCAGTCCTTCCCTCCTAGAGCCACCTGCTTGAGGGCCGTCTCCAGGCAGCTGTTCCATACACATTTCGAAACTGTTTCAAACCTCTCTAAAATAATTAACTTTCTCCAAAACTGCTCCTCCTATTCTTTCTCAGCTAATGGACCCACTAGCCACTGAATTTAGAGACCATGATCCACCCTTTTTTTTTTAAATATATTTTATTGATTTTTTACAGAGAGGAAGGGAGAGGGATAGAGAGCTAGAAACATCGATGAGAGAGAAACATCGATCAGCTGCCTCCTGCACACCTCCCACTGGGGATGTGCCGGCAACCAAGGTACATGCCCTTGACCGGAATCGAACCCGGGACCCTTCAGTCCGCAGGCCGACGCTCTATCCACTGAGCCAAACCGGTCAGGGCATGATCCACCCTTTCAACACCTGCTGTTAGTTTCCTTCTCCACCCCACCCCAGCCCACCAATACAGCCATATTTCCTAATTTGCTTATCTGTGCTCCTAAGACTCCAGTGCTTCACCCAGCCACCAATCGCAGCCCCTGAAATCCATCTCTCCACCCCATCCCAGTGAGCTATATAAAATGTAAATCTGACCTTGGGCCCCACCGGCATGGCTCAGTGGTTGAGAGTCAACCTATGAACAAGGAGGTCACGGTTCAATTCCTAGTCAGGGTACCTGCCCAGGTTGCAGGCTCGATCCTCAGTGTGGTAGTGTGCAGGAGGCAGCAAATTAATGATTCTCTCTCATCACTGACTAGTGGCCCAGTGCACGGATTCGTGCACATTGAAAGGAAAATAATTAGAAGAAATATTTTAATATTGCTATGTGCCCTTTCTCCCTCAGTGCCTGGGAGCTGGGCAGCAGCCCCACCCCCGCCATGGCAGCTGGTCGCCATCTGCTGGGTGATCGGTGGGGCGATCAGGGCCACTAGCACCCACCTTGGCTTGGCACTACCTGCTCACCTGCTCCACCATCCCACCACTCATTTAGGGCCTGTTGGGGCCGGCAGCACCTCCACTGCTGCCAGTGCCATGTGGCCAATGCCCACCATGTTCTGCGCCACCCCTGGTGGTCAGTGCATGTCATAGTGGGCAGTCAAACTCCCAGTTGAATGACCGCCTGAGGGGACAATTCGCATATTAGGCTTTTATTATATAGGATGGTTCTCTCTCTCCCTCTCCCTTCCTCTCTGAATCAGTAAAATAGATATATATTTTTAAAAATCTGACCTTGGTAAATCTGATCTCTGTTAAAATCAGTCAGAAACTCTACCATTTGTCTTGCAGGATAAAGTTCAAGTTCTCCAATGTGACCCACACAGGCTCCTTCCTCCCACCAGTCTCTTTCTCCCCAGGGAGGCTGGTTGACCTGCCTGGTCCTAGACCAGCCGTGGGCAAACTACAGCCCGCAGGCCGGATCCGGCCCGTTCGGCTGTTCTATCCGGCCCGTGGAGCCGAAAGAGCGGAGGGTTCTCTTGCTCTCCCCTCGCTCCTTTACTTTGAATTTATATTAGTTCACACAAACACTCCATCCATGCTTTTGTTCCGGACCTCCAGTCCAGTTTGAGAACCCATTATGGCCCTCGAGTCAAAAAGTTTGCCCACCCCTGTCCTAGATGCTCCAATCATATGCTGTTCTCTCACCTCTGGACCTCAGAGTCCCTTTTTGGACAGCTCCTCCAGGAAGCCTTCCCTAACTACTCCCCACAACACTTTCCATTATCTTTACTTACTAATTTCGTTATATATCTTTAATATCTTTGAAATATATAAATCACTGAGAAAAAGATGAATACCTCAAATGAAATTGGGGAAAGAAAATAACCAGATAATCTATAGGAAAAATACAAATAAAGATTTGAAAAGAAGCTCAATCTTAGAATAATCATAGAAAATCAGATTTTAATTATACCATTTTATGGTTAAAAAGCAAAAATAAGAATATTTTTATCTGATCAAAGCTTTAACCTTTCCTGAAACTATAGTTCTCAATAAAAGTGACT
Source organism: Plecotus auritus (assembly GCF_963455305.1). Classification (NCBI taxonomy): domain Eukaryota; kingdom Metazoa; phylum Chordata; class Mammalia; order Chiroptera; family Vespertilionidae; genus Plecotus; species Plecotus auritus. The sequence goes on from NC_137774.1 coordinate 36,659,521, forward strand.
CTATCTATGAAAGAAAAAAAAAAAAAAAAAAAAAGCTTTGACTTCTATTACTTTCTTTTTGTTGCCCTAAAAATAACAAAATACCATCTTGAACTTATCAGATTGGGTGTGAGAAAATAGATACCACCATAACTTGTGAGAGTATAAAGCCATACAACTTTTTTGGAGGGCAATTTGGAGTAAATACATAAATGTTTAATGTTCTGACTCCATAACACAGCAATTCCACTTTCAGGGATCTCTTCTACAAAAAAACTTGCACAAACATATATAAAAAAATGGACAAAGTTGAACACTGCATCATTTATAGTCTCAAACAATTAAAAACAATCCAAATCCCTAAATGTAGGGGATAGTTTACATAATCCGTGTTATTTCCACATGATGGGATCCCATGTAGCCATTTTTTAATAAAAAGAGGTAGCTTTATATTTACTGGTGCCAAAAGATACCCAGGATACATTAAGTAAAAGAGTAAACTGCAGAACAGTATGCTCTTTTGCTTTCATGTGCACAGAAAAACATCTGAAAGGAAGCATCTAAAGTTTGATGAGAGTCTCTGAGCACAGGGTTGGAGGGGAACTGCTGCTCTTTATTTCCTGACTAGGTCATACAACTACGTGAGGGAAGAATTCAGAACGAGACCGAAAGACATCCCGTGAAAAGTAAATCTGGCCCCTCCCTGGTCCCCCAGATTCCTCTGAGGAGACGGGAAATCTCATTTTTACTTCATACATGTCCATAATGTTAGTTCTACTTACTTTTAACAAAGAACATTACTTTTTAAAAAAAGTTCAATCGAGTGAGAAAAGTAAAAAGAATATTCACTGTAGAAAATATGCAAATTATACAAAAGTTTAAAAAGAAAATAAGCCCTGGCCAGTGTGGCTCAGTTGGAGCATCGTCCCTTACAACAAAGGTGGTGGGTACAATTCCTGGTCAGGGCACATACCCAGGTTGCAGGTACGAGCACATGGTCGGGGTGCCATGTGGGAGGCAACCCATCGATGTTTTTCTCTCTCGCTCTCTTACACAACATAATTTTTTGTGGTTGTTTAGGAACCTATCATAAAAAATATTTATTTAACCAATCTTTAATCATCAAACATTTAGGTTGTTTTCCAGATCAGAAAAATATTTTGCAAATGAAGGAAAGAATAGCCTTTTGGGGTAAGCAAAGTCCAGGACAACAGAAAAAGTCCCTGCAGCTGTCTCATTCCCCTTCCTGACCCCATCCTGTGGGGTCTCTGCCCAGGCCTTCCAGACCTTCCCTGGAACACTGCCAGGGCCCAGAGCCAACTGGCCTCTACCTCAGATGTTTCCCCATGGAAGGGCAGAGGTTCTGGTAGGTCTTTCCCGGCCCTGGGACCTTTTTCCAGCACAAAATACAATCTGATGCAGAGGCAGTTAGATGCCTACCCCCCATCCATAGCCTTCCCACTCCCCAAATTCACAGTCCTCAGGGCTCTGGTGGCCCAGAGATGGGTGCAACATTCTCATACTGGGGCTCCTGCTGCCCCTCCTCGTCAGCCAGCTTCTGGGGATCCTGTTTTGGGGGGCCACCGGGGGCCAGCTCCTGGACCCTCCCTGAGCTCTTGATGCCATCCCTCAGCCCACTGGCCACTTCCTCTGGCCCAGTTCCTGCAGGCTGCGACGCCCCAGGGGGCTCCTCATTCGGGGCTGGGCCAGAGCTCTGACTGGCAGAGCCAGAGGCCAGCCCGGATCGGCCCTTGTTCCGACTCAATGCCCGACGTGGAGGCTTGGGGATGGCACTCTTGACCTTGGGCTCTGCCTGGCCTTTCTGGAAGCTACCAAAACGGCGGAGGACAGACCGGACCGGGCCCTCAGATCCCCAGGGTGTCCCTGCCAAGGTGTATATTGTGGTTACGGAGCCTGAGCTCTCCTGGACACTGCTTTCAATGGCTTCCACGCGCTCAGCCACTGTCCGGCCACAGAGTGGGAGCCGGCGGTGGCCAGTGGCTGGATCCTTGGGGCTGGGTGCTCCAGGAGGGACCGTGTCCCTTTCTGTTTTTTCAGGGCCTGTGGACTCCTCAGCCTCCTGGCTTTCAGGACCTGGCTGGCCACCCCGGGAGAGCCGCTTGGACTTTCGGAGCGGGTTGGAGAGCTCCCCGGAGCTTTGGCGATTCTGCGGTGCAAACTTGGTGCCTTCAGCAAAGGAGACCGATGGTCGCTTGGCCCGTGCTAGGCTGGAAGTGCGTGGGATAGCGAATGGTGTGGAGGCATCCTCGGGGGGTGGGAAGGGACCATCAACCAGGCTGGCCTCTGGTGACTCTGCTTGGGCCACAGGGACCATCCCTGGCGGAGGAGACAGAAGAGTTTGGCCAAAGCTGGGCTGGCCACCCCAACCCATCCTGCGTACCCAGGTCAGCATCTTCTGGGAGGCCTCAAAAACGGGGCAAAGTAGAGGGTGAGGATGCAAAGAGGCAGGAACAGCAGGGTCATTAGACACTACTACTTCTCCATTCTATTCTCACCCCCCACCCTTCTTTGACTTAATGTCATACTCTATCTAAGCTAAAACTCTTCAATGCCACATAGTCATGTCCCTCTCCCCTCTGGGCCTGTGTACACTGCTCCCTCTTCCTAAAACACCATTCCCACCTCTCCCTAACTTTCACATGGCTAACTCGTGATTTTGCTAGACTCAACTCCTATGTCACTAACACTGAGACATCTTCCCTGACTCCAATCTCCTCTGACATGGCTGGGTTATAACCCCTCTTGCATGTCCCCCATCCAAGCACATATCACTCCATCCTATAAGGGTCTGGTTATTCCCACCAGACTAAAAGCTTGTTAAGGACGGGAATCTAGCTTGTCTCCATTATGAACCACAGTAGAAGACTGTACACTTTATAGAACATAGGGAATGATTATATCTGTAGGACAAAGGGATCAGAAGGATTCCCAGACACGCAAGCAGTATTTAAAGTAGCCCCAGTGGGCGACTGGGGGGGGCTACCTTCTTTGGGTGGCACGCAGTAGGCAGGCTCCTCATCCTCTTCTCCACAGTCGTCATCAGAAGAGAAGGAGTCGTCTGAGGCCCAGCCAGCAGAGGGCTGCTCAATGAAGCTGTGGTTGAAGGGGATCTCCGGGTCGTGGTGGGAGACTGCAGGGGGCTCCAGGTCAGGCACAGAGCCTGATGGGAAGCTTTGTCCCACTCCAGCCCCGACCCTCAGCGCCCACCTACCTGTCACCCAGGGAAGCTTGTGACTGCTGAGGGACCTGCAGGGCAGCGCGAAGCCCAGGCTGGTCAATGCCTCCCACAAGACCTGGAGCTTCATCCTGGACACAGCAGCTCCATCACTCGCTGGCCTGAGGGCATAGGAGGGTGGTCGGTGTGTGAGAACCCTCCTTGGGGCAGGATGGTAGCAGGAGAAAAGGGCCAGGCCCATCCTAGACCTGGGGTTAGAGTGAGTGAGGAAGGGTGACAGAGTGGCTATGTCCACTTTAGTGGCTCCCTCTGACCACAAAGTCCAAACTATTGAGCCCAAGGTTTGGGCCTGCCACAGAGGGCAGCATGGCTCTAAAGTCAAATAGACCTGGGGCAGCAACTCTGCTCAAACTTTACAACTCTCTGGGCCTCAGTTACATTATCTGTAAAATGGGGACAACTACAATCTATCAGAGCTTTTTTTCAGGACCCCCTACAGCACCAGGCACCAGGTAGGGTTCCCCAAAAGGCAGCTATGTGCTATCACCATCCTAGCTGAGTCCCAGCTCACCTGGCTTTCTGGAAGTGACACCACCTCCAGGAAGCCTGCTGTTGGCCCCATCCCCATGCTGGAAGTGACTGCTTCATTCCTACCATTCCTCTGACAGCCTTTGCACAAGCCCTGGTCCTCATGTGAGGGGCTTCTTCCCCACCCCAGGCTCTATGCCCCAGGGGACAGGCTACTGGGCCTGCTCGTCTGTGAATGCCCCCCCGCCCCAGCACACATAGGATGACATGCTTGAGGATTAGTATGCGAACTGTAAGAGAGCACTGGACAGAGTCCAGAGAACAGGGCCCAGGCTTTGTCTGTGCTAGTGACCAACTGAGTCACCTTATCGGTGTCCTCTGTGCTGTGCTACTCCTCCTGCCCCCACATTCCCTGCTCTAAACCTCCATGATGCGGTGAGTCTCCAAGGAGCAGAGAAACGGGAAGAGATTTTGTAAGGGAACAAAGCTCATTAGAAGCAGCGGTCTCCAGTGGGCCGCAACCCCAAACCCTTCCTCTTCTTCTCTGGGAAAGCCCCATTCTCCGCTAAACCACTGCCCAGACTTTTATGTCACTCTCCTTTCGGAGGGGGGGGGGGGAGGGGGAGGCCTGGTCTCTTCCGTTCCCAGCCCAAAGCTGCCCTGCTGCTTTCCCTGTCACCCTTGTCCTCTGGCCCCTGTTAGTATACCCTCAGCCTCCTGCTGTGGGTTTGAGTTCACCAGCCTGGTGCCCTTGCACATGTGACTCTCACTGAAGGCTTCTGATGAAGGCAAGTGGCTGACCTGATGTCTCCAGGCCACTACCAATGACCCCATCAATTCTGACCTAAGGGTGTGACAAGGTCAGCCCTTCCCCACCCCTAAAAGGAAAGCCAGTGTTCACCTGTCCTTGGGGTCCAACCGGGCAGCCCAACAGCAGCAGGCACAGCAGGCAATGCCCAGGAGGAGCAGCAGCAGAGGCACAAGGATGCCTGCGATGAGGGTGGCATCCTGACTGTGAGACCCTGGGGGCGGGGGGAGGTGAGCAGTAGTCAAATATTCAGGGCCTTCTCATCTCCCATACATGTCTCACCTCTAGCTGAGTTGCCTCCTCCCCAGAGTCTTCCACCTGTGGGTGTCTCTTCTGAGAGACATAGAGTCTGCTCAGCCTGGGGGCCACCTGCTGGCCTGTCCCCTTCTGATGTTCCACGGTCTGTTCCACAAGCCTTGGCCCTAGTTTTCATGCCTGATGCACATCCCAGCGTCCAGCCCTACCTGCTCATTTCCTGGGTGCTAGCCTGGTTTCTCAGGGAACAGGGACTCTGTCACATCTTAAGGGGACCCTAGAGCATCCATACAGATTTCAGGCATAAGGAATGTCTCTGATGTAGATTCAGACTCCCTGGCAAATGATGCGCTTCTGGAGCCCATGGAAAGGGCCAATCTTTCCTGGGTGACTGTACCCTGCACCATCCTTTCCACCTTACCCAGCTGGCAGGCCCCAGAGACAGGGTGGCAGGGGCCCTCTGGGCATTCACAGGGAGCAGAGCAGTTGTTTCCATGGAAGCCAGATGGGCATGAAACGTTGCAGCTGTGGGTGACAAGGAGCGACAGGCTGAATGCTGGGTGAGAAGCGGTGGAGGTGGGCAAGGGATAGAGGAAGGTAGGTTTCTGGGCACTGTTCCCCACCCCTGCCATCAGACTTCCCTGCCCCTGACAGCATTTGAGAGAATCCCTCAGCCCCTAAGCCCATCTTCCATGGAAACTATCCCCAAGCTGTCCTTTGCCCCCAGCCCTCGGGCAGAGTCCACTTCTCATGAGCCTCATCCCTTACCCACCCAGCACTAATATGAACTAAGCAAGATGCCAATGGTATCAGACATCCTCAGGGTCTGGAAGCCAGCCAGGTCCAGCCCTCTGGACCGTGGTTCTCTCCTCTATAAAATGAGGTCTTTTCCATGTGATTCCAGATTCTGTCCCAGAGGTGTTAGATCTGACACTGGAGACATTGATGTGGATTAGGTTTTACTACCTGAAGACCTTAGGGAAACAACAGTGGGGTTTGGAGCCCTACCCCTCAATAGCTTCCCCATCTCGGTAGGCAGCCAGGCCTTTTCAATAAGCATTACTCTGAGCCCCTTTGGAAGATGCAGAGCCCACAACAGGAAGAATGACTTCTCAGTTCTGAGGGTGCTGGGTGGGATATGGAAGGTGGAGAAGCCCAAAAGGGAAGTTAAGGAAACAGCTTGCACTGAAGCCTGACCTAGGCCCCGCCTCTCTGCCAAGGCCCCAGTCCTCACCTGGGTCCCCAGTAGCCAGCGTTGCAGACACATTCCCCAGTCACAGCATCACAAGCCCCCTGAACACAGGTGGGGCAGGTTGAGCCACAGCCCTCCCCAAAGGTGCCATTTGGGCAGGGGTCTTCACACCTGAGGTGAGGCAAGACTTGAAATGGGGGACAGGGCAGGCCCGGCCCCCAAAGGGGGCTCTACCCATCGTCCCCCATGCTTCTAGACTCAGGGACCCAACTGTGGGTCCTCAGCAGTGAAGCTCAGGTACAAACAGGGCCTTGAAGCTGGGCCAAACCCAACAGGTGACCGACCAGAGATCCCTGGAGGGAGAAGAGGGCAGGAAGCCTGAGTGGCAGGGAGTTGGAAGACAACCCTGCCCAGGCCTCATCAGCATCCATCTCCATCCCGTCAGGCTTTGCCGGGTGGCAGGCCCCAGGGGACTGTGTGAATGTGTGTTTGGGGAGGGGACGCCTATCCCAGAGGGAGCCAGCTGGGGTGAGGATTCTGAAGGAAGGTCTCCCCCACCCTGAGCAGGCTAGCCCCTTACCTGGGCCCCAGCCAGCCAGGGTCACAGCTCTGACAGTGCCCAGTGTCTGGCTGACAGGCCTCCCCATGCCAGCAGTGGGGGCACTGCTGTCCACAGCTCTCACCGAAGGTACCAGGTGGGCAGGGCTGGAGGCACTGGGTCCCGTTCCAGCCTGGCTCACAGGACTTACAGCTGCCTGTGTCTGCAGAGCACGGCTCGTTCTGCTCGCAGTGGCCACAGCTGGTGGGAAGAGAAGTTCATGGGAAGCTCCTGGCACAAATGGAAGGAGTGCCCACCCAGGTCTCCAGGGGCATCCAGGTCCCAGCTAACGTACTCAGGCAGGTTTGAGCCTCAGCTTCCCCATGTTGTTCCACAAAGAGGTTGGATAAATTATTTCTATAAACTCTAGTAGGATTCCAGCCCTCTCCACCTAACCCCCAACTCTGGTACTCATCCTTCCCTGGGTCCCAGGGTCACCAGTCAGAGCAGCCAAGTTATTACCCCAACCTTTGCCTCCCTTCTGCCCAGCGTCTCCCCACCTTTCCAACCACACCTCAGGGATGGACCTCAGTAGTTTATCTCCTATCCCGTAACATGAAAATGAATAAAAATAAAAGCATTTTAGCCTGGCCAGTGCAGCTCAGTAGTTGAGCATCAACCCATGAACCAGGAGGTCAGGGTTTGATTCCTGATCAGGGCACATGCCCAGGTTGTGGGCTCGATCCCCAATGTGGGGCGTGCAGGAGGCAGCTGATCAATGATTCTCTCTCATCATTTGATGTTTCTATCTGTGTCTCCCTTTTCCTTCCTCTCTGAAATCAAAAATATATTTTTTAAAAATTGGTTACCTCCCAACACACTGCAACTGAGGCTGCAACCGAGGTATGGTGCCCTTGACCAGAATCAAACCCATGACCCTTCAGTCCGAGGGCTGATGCTCTATCCACTGAGCAACCCAGCTACGGCAGGTTTATATTATCTTAATTTTTCATTGATCCATAATAGTTACTTGAAGTTTCTCCCTCAGATACTTCATTATCTGGGATCATATACTTTGGTTAGACTCATTAGTGAGGGGAGAGGGAGTTCATAAAATTAATTTAGCAGATCCCAACCAGCAGCAAAAAAAAAAAAAAAAAAAGAATAAAAAACATTACAGTATGTACAGTATATACATATTATATATTCACATATTGTATATTATGTTATATATGTAGTAAAGATAAATGTGTTGTCTGGTTAAGCTTTTACTTAATCAGGGTGTGTGTGTTAGATGGGATGTAAAACGTGTTATTGTGGGTGGAGTTGGTCAAAGTTTAAAAGTTATTGAGTCTCAAAGGGACCATGCAATCATTTTGTCACGTGATTCATTCTTTATCTGTTTCTAAGTATGGCTTGTTATACTAGTATTGTTGTTAACAGTAACCGGATGAAAGGGGTGTGGGAGGCTGGACTTTGGGTCATTGAGGATCTTTTTTTTTTTTTTTTTTAATATATTTTATTGATTTTTTACAGAGAGGAAGGGAGAGAGATAGAGAGTTAGAAACATCGATGAGAGAGAAACATCGATCAGCTGCCTCCTGCACACCTCCTACTGGGGATGTGCCCACAACCAAGGTACGTGCCCTTGACGGGAATCGAACCTGGAACCTTTCAGTCCACAGGCTGACGCTCTATCCACTGAGCCAAACCGGTTTCGGCATTGAGGATCTTTTATGCCCCCTTTCATCCCATCCTTGTAGACTTAAAAAAAAAAAAAAAATACATCTTGCCCTGGCTGGTTTGGCTCAGCGGATAGAGTGTCAGCCTGCACTGAAGGGTCCCAGGTTTGATTCTGTCAAGGGCACATGCCCAGGTTGCGGCTCAATACCCAGTAGGGGGCGTGCAGGAGGCAGCCGATCGATGATTCTCTCTCATCATTGATTAATGTTCCTATCTCTCTCTCAGAGAGAGTCATCCCTCAGCTGCCTCCTGCACGCCCCACGCTGGGGATGGAGCGGCAACCCGGGTGTGTGAACCGTGGCCTCCTGGTTCATGGGTCGAAGCCACGCCCCCAGGCCCATCCTAGATTTTTATGGAAAGCACCGCAACTTTCTCCCTGAGCCCTCGCCTTCTGTCCTTCACACTCCCTCCACCTCTTTCTCCCTTTACCTTCCCAACCTCTCTCCCACTGCGCGCAGGTGCCCCTCGCCCGCTCCCACCCGCCTCGCTCACCTGTGGCTGCACTGCGCCCCGTAGAGGCCCGCGGGGCAGGGTAGCTCGCAGCGCACGCCGTGGAAGCCGGGCGGGCAGGCGCACTGGCCCGAGTCCGCGCTGCAGCGGCCGCGCACGCACTCGCACCGCTGCCGGCACTCGGGGCCCCACCAGCCCGGCCAGCAGGCACAGCGACCAGACTCCTTGGCGCACGGCGAGCCGTGGCAATTGCAGCGGAAGCTGCAGCGGCGGCCCCACCAGCCCACCTCGCATAGGCAGTTGCCCGTGGCCTGGTCACAGCGGGCTGCCACTGGGTTGCACTGGCACCGGTGGTGGCACTTGGTCGACCACCAACCCGCCTCACAGTGGCACGCACCGGTCTTCTGGTCGCAACGCCCGTGAGGGCTGCAAGTGCACTCGAACTCGCAGCGGCTACCCCAGCGGTTGGCTTGGCAGCGGCACACACCAGTGTCAGGCTCGCACTGCCCATGGGGGTGGCAGGCACAGCTCTCACGGCAGTCGGGGCCCCAGTACTGGCCCGGGCAGCCTTGGGGCAGGAAAGGAGGGGTGGGGAGAGACGGAAGGGGGTCAGCGGGCTCAGGCCTAGGACAAATGCAGGCTTGGGACCCCCTCCCAGAACAAAGGGAGCTGGGCCCATCCTCCAAGAGCCAGGAACAGACCCTTGGAATATGTGGCATCATATCCTCCTGGGGCAAAGCTCACTTCCTGCCCCAGACTGAACTACAAAACTCCTTAGCAGTCCCAGCCTCCCATGTCACATTCCAGAACACACTAAAAGATCCTGAGAGGGAAAGGGGCTGTGCCCAGAGCACACAGAAGTGTGTGTTTGGGTGGGGGAGAGGGGGAGGTGGGGGGCTTCATCCATGCCCCTCCTCCCTCTCACTGGGGTCCTCCACTGGGCTGACAGCTGGGCCTCGCAGACCTGGGTGCTGCCATCAAGGTCGCAGGAGAAGCCCATTTCCTACCCGTGTCTCCTCTCCACCCTGATTCCTGATTCCTGATTCCTGATTCCTGATGGCTGCCCCTGGCTGTCCTTTTCCCATGCCCTTCTTTTCTGCCAGAGAGGACAGACAACCTGGCCAGGGCCCTCCTTCCACCCTCCATGCCTGTTCAGGTATACGTGGGGGAGACTGAGAATGCATCCATTTTGCAATTAACAGGAACCACCAGTATCCTTTCTGAGTTGAAAGGTGAAGGACCCAGAACTGAAATTGTGAGTAGGGCTCTGTGGATATGGGCAAAACCCAGATGACTCAGGGCATCTCCCAGGAGTGTCACTTCCTGTCCCTGGGCCTCAATTTCCTCAGTGAAGACTGGAGAGGTTCTGGCCTGCTGTTCTAAGATGTCTGTCCTCCCTGCTTTGCCTCCCTGATCTCCTAGTTCTGCCCAGCAATGTCATCCCCCAGGTGTGACTTGGGACTCACGGGAGTTGCACTGGGCCCCGAAGAATCCAGGTTTGCATCGACAGAGGCCTGGCTTCACACACACTTCATTTTCCCGGCAGGCATCGGGCCCCTCACAGATGGCTGAAAAACACCCACCTAGGTCAGAAGGACTGGGGCTTGACCAGGGGACACTCAGCCCCCTCACTGGCTCCCAGTTCCCTGCCCCTCAAGAGCTGTTCCCTCAGGGTTGGGTGTGTACGTCATAGGATGGACCCTAGCTCCAGGGCTCAGGACGGGAAATCAGCCCCCCAGAAGGGTAGGAAGGTCACTGAGCTGTGTCCTCCCTTCTCTTGGGGTGGGGGTTGGTCTTGGCTACTCACCAATGGTGCATTCTTGATCCTTCTGCCTCCAGCCTGGGCAGCACTGGAGCTCAGCAGAGGGGCTGTGGGGCAGAGAGGGGTCAGCCGGAGGGGGGTTAGGAAGGGTGGTATCCTGGTTTCAAAGGTGGATCACTGCCTCTGGCTGAGATGTGAGAGGCTGCCTCAGCCCCATCAGGCAGGCCTGGCCAAGAGTCACAGCCCACTATCCCCAACCCCTTCCCTCTCCTTCTCTGGCCTTTCCACCATCTGTCCTGACTACCCACCACCCTCCAGGCTGTCCCCAAGCCTCCCTCCCTTCAGCCCCATGATCTCTTCCCTCATTACCCGCCCCATGCCTCAGCACCAGTTCAGCTACCGGCTCCCCATCAGACTCCCACAAGAGTTACCTGTTGTCTATGCAGACATGCTGCCCATTAGGGTCCAGCTCAGACCCCTGGGTCCTCTGAGTCCACAGCAGTAGCAGTGGGAGCAGCAGCCTCAGGCCCATGGCGGCCAGTGCAGTGAGAGGGTTTGAGCTAGCCTGGCCCCCACAGCTCCCAACCCCCTCCCTGTTTCCTCCCAAGGCTTTTCCTGAGGAAACCAGGCCCAGGGGGCGGTGGTGGGCGGGCTGCCATGAGGCACCTCCCTGAGGGTGGGCAGGCACAATCACTAGTGCTGAGTGGGGCCTGCAGGGGCTGGTTTCAGTCTGGAGGGGGCAGGAAGATGAAACTGGAAGTCCTAGGGTATTGGGAACAGGCGTGGGGGTGGGGTGAGGGGGGAGCCATAGTTTTCCATTAGGTCATACTTCCCAGTGATGCCCAAGCTGGAAGAAGCCTCCCCACCCAGTGACGACCAAGGAAACCCTGTGAGACAACCTTAGCCTGCCTTCACCCCTGGCCGAGCAGGGCGGGAAGTGGGGGCCGACCACTGACAGACAGACACGGAACAGTTTGTGGATATCATGGGCAGTTCCTTTATTACATTAGCTTAGGCCATCTGTGCAAATCTCTGGGAGGTAGGTAGTCAGCTCTCCATTTCATGGATGGGGAAACTGAGACTCAGAGAGGAAGCACTTTTATCGGACCCCAGAGGCTTAGCTCAGAGATATAGGGAAGGAAGGTAGGCTGAACTCCCAGTCATGCCCTGGCTCAGGCCAAGATTGGGAAAGAGTCTGGGAGGGCTGGGCAGGAGCGAGTCCTGTTCTCATTTGAGGTCACATCCACCCACAGTCAGACTCCAAGGTCAGGTGCCTGGGGCACCTGAGACCCCCAGACAAAGATGTTCATTGAGAGTAAAGCAGGGCCGGTCAGGGGCTGCCCATAGGCTCCAAGTGGGATTGCTGTGGGGCCTCCTCTTCTGCCCCTCGCTCGCTGGGAGCTGTGCTGCTGGTCTTGGCTTCAAGGGCCTCTGCTTCACCCCGATAACACAGGCCAAAGCTGGGGGGAGAACCCAGAGGTACTTTGAGCCTGAATGCCAGAGAGATCAGGATATGGGCTGAGGATGGGGATGGTGAGAAAAGGGGATATAATAAGAAGAAAGGGCAGCATGAGGTGAAAGGGCCAGGGTCAGAGAAGCAGGAAGGGAGGGGCACGCTTAGGACTTAGGACAGCAGGGTGGGCATCAGGGGAGTAGGAAAGGGGATGCTGAAAAGAACCAAGGGGGGGCCTCTTCCTCTCCCCCCAACATACAAACTCTGTATTCTGGACTCAGGGGGTGGGGGGTGGTCTTCCTTATCGCTGGAGAGCATGAGCCATGAGCCATCCTCATCGTCACTGAGGCAGAGGAGAGAGGAAAGAGGTGAGGGTCATTTATCAAGGCCAGGAGGGACAATGGGAATGCAGCTATGGTTAGCCTTCTGTGTGGCCCCTAGGGGCAAGCAGGGGAAAACAAAGTGACAACAGGGTCCCCAAAGCTGGAGGAGACACTGGGGAGATGAAGGACATCTTGAGACTTTTATTTTATAGGCTGATGGACAGCAGACCTCTGACAAGGCTGCAGCTATAGTCTTTATTTATTTATTTTACTTACTAGATTACCGATCTATATATATAAAAGCCTGATATGCAAAGTGTCCCCTTGGGAGTTCAACCGACCGGGAGTTTGATTGCTTGCTATGACGTGCATTGACCAGCAGGGGGTGGTGTGGAATGAAGGGAGGCCCCGGCTGGCATCTGGCAGTCACTAGGGACCCTACCTGTGCACAAATTTCATGCACTGGGCTTCTAGTTTATTATAAAAGGTTATAACTCAGTAATAGCCAGATGGAAGAAGCATCCTTCCACCCTGCTGTCCTGAGCTCTAAACGCGCCCTAAGTTCTAAGGGGCAAGGTATGGGGAAAGGGCACAAGGCTTCCATGCCCTATGCAGGCCCACCATGAGTCCTGCATCTCCATGTGTCCACTAGCCCAGAAGCTCTTTGAACCCATGAAGGTCTCTACAGCTACAATCTCACTCCTCTGAGAACCAGCAGATACAGCCAGGACAGGGAACTGAAGAATGAATGTGGAGAAACAGCATTAGCAGGATTCTTCAGCAGGATGCGCAGCAAGCATGGCAAGTGGGAGCAGTGCGATCCAGAGAGAAAGGTGGCAGGCTCAGGAATGCAGGCTCAGGGGGTGACCAGACCAGATCAGCAGGCCCAAGGGGTGACCAAAGCAGAATGGCATGTTCAGCAGGGCAGGACAGATAGTAGACTCAAGGGGTGACCAGGCCAGATCAGCAAGCCCAAGGGATGACCAAAGCAGAATGGCATGTTCAGCAGGGCAGGCCAGATAGTAGGCTCAGGCCAGAGTAGCAGACTCTGCAGGGCAGGCTGGTACAGCAAGCTAAACAGGTTGACCAGAATAGGTCAGCAGACTTAGGAGGTAGCTGGGCAGGCTCAGGGGTGACCAAGACCAGACTAGATCAGATTAGCAGGCCCAAGGGGTGACCAAGGCAGAATGGCAGGCTCAGCAGGGCAGGCCAGCTAGTAGGCTCAAGGAGTAATCAGGCCAGAGTGGCAAGCTCAGCAGGGCAGGCTGGACAGCAGGCTCAGGGGGTGACCAGGCCAGGTTAGCAGGTTCAAGAGTGACTAGACTAGCCTGGCCGGATGTGGCTCAGTAGTTGAGTGTCGACCTATAAACCAGGAGGTCATGGTCAGGGAACATGCCTGGGTTGTGGGCTCATTCCCCAGTGAGGGGCATGCAGGAGGCAGCTGATCAGTGATTCTTTCTCATCACTGATGTTTCTATCTCTCTCTCCCTCTCAATTCCTCTCTGAAATCAATAAAAATATATTATAAAAAAAAAGAGTGACTGCAGGAGGCAGCTGATCGACGTTTCTCTCTCATCGATGTTTCTAACTCTCTATCCCTCTCCCTTCCTCTCTGTAAAAAATCAATAAAATATATTTTTTTTAAAAAGTGACTAGACTAGAGTGTTAGGTTCAAGGGGTGATAAGGCTGGGATGATAAGTTCAGTCTAAGACAAAAGACTCAAAAGATGACCAGGCTGGGTCAGCAAGCTAAATAGGGTGACCAAATAGGTCAACAGACTTAGGAGGTGGCTAGGCTGGGTTAGAGCATGACCAGGCTGGGTCATCAGGCTCAACAGAACAAGGGAGGGAAGGCTGGCTCAGTGAGAATGAAGGCAGGGACTTACCTGCTCTCTGCTTCCTCTGGGGTCCCTAACATCTTCGCCTTGATCTTCTTCCGCTGCTTCCTGACAGCCACCTTCATGGCTTCCAGGAGAAGCCCAGGTACCCTGTGGTCTGTGAGCAGCTCCCTACAGAGGAGGAGAAAGGGCAGGGAAAAGTGATGGGGATACCAAAAGTAAGTATCACACCGAAGTACCCTTTTTTGAAACACTTTGCCTAATACCCCTCAAACTTTAGCTTAGGTGTCACACTGCCTAGGAATACTTCTCTGTCTACTGCTGTGGCTGCTGTGACCCTTTGCACTCCTCTTCCCTCATTTGGTTGAAGTTCCAGGAAGGCAGGGGCTGTGTGATTCATGTCCTCCCAGTGCCCAGCACAGTGCCTGGCATATGTCACTGTTTATATACCAATGAGCCAAAGAATGAGGCAGGTGACCTGAGGCCCAGGAACAGGTGTGACTGGAGCCCCTCAGCTGCCCAGCTCCTGCCCAGCGCCCTCACCGCTGGAAGTAGGCCAGCTCCTCCTTCAGCAGGAACACGTTGGTTTTGAGCTCATTCCGCTCCTTAAGGATCTGCTCAAGCTCCTCTCGACTGAAGCCGCACTGTCCTACGTTGGAGGGACACTGTGCCTGCTGCGGGGCATGCGCCTGCGCAAGGGAGGCTTGGTCAGAGGGGTGCCTTGGTTGGCGCCTCTCTGCCCCTGGGTCATCACGGTAATTCTAGAGGGAATGCCTGGCAGGGAGACTGGGGAGGCAAGGGGGCACCACCACAACAGATGACAGACCAGTGCTCTAGATGAGGGTGGGACAGAGGCCGGCTGGGGGGACATACTTGTGTGCCACCTTCCAACTTCCCATTGGACCTGCTACGCAGCACAGCACACTTCTCAAGTGCCCACCCTTGTGAGGATTGGGAAAGGTCCCTGACTTCAGCGGGCACTCACGGGATCCTCAGAGGTCTCTGGGCCTCCTGGTCCTGCGGTCGCCAGCTCGGGCTCCTGCCTCTGTGCGCACCCAGGACCCCTGACCAGGTTCTGTGCCTGATCCTGAGCCACCTCCACGATCCCTTCACGCCGCAGCTCCCGCTCGCTCTCGCGGTCCCGTGCGGCTCGCAGCTGGGTTTGCACCGCGGCCAGCTTGTGCCGCAACTCTGCATTCACCAGCAGGAGGCGCTGCAGCTGCTCCTGCAACTGGGGGCGGAGCATGCGGTAAGGCCGGTGGGCAGGGCGCCGAAGGAGCCCCGCCCCGCCCCGCAGCCTCTCCCGCCCTCACCGCCTCGGTCTCCTGGCTGCGCTGCTGCAGGTCCCGGTTGTGCGCCCGGAGTTCGTCCCGCTGTCGGTCGGTCACTTCCTTGAGCTGCCGCAGCAGAGCGCGCTCCTCTGAGGAAGGGTAGTGCTTAGCGGCGGCCGGGAGGTGGTCTCTGAGCGGCCCGCCCTGGCCCTGGCCCTGGCCCTGGCCCTGGCCCTGGCCCTGGCCCTGGCCCGCACTCACCCTGCGGACCGCAGCGCAGCTCTCTGCGGAGGTGCTCGTTCTCCTCCCGCAGCCGCCGCAGCTCCAGTTCGGCCTGCTGCGCCGACACCTGCAGCTGGGAGTCCCGGCTCTCAGGGTTAGGCCCCCGGTGACCCCGAGGGTGGCAGAGGGAGGGGCAGTGACTCACCGAGTCGGGGGCGGGCCCCACGGCAGCCTTTTCCAGGAGCTCCAGCGCCCGCACCACCAGCGGAACGAGTCCCGCAGCCGCCTCAGGCCCGAAGCGGCGCGCCAGCTCCTGCAGCTCGGTGCCCAGGGCCCCCGCTAGATGGTACACGAGCTCTGCGGCCGTCTCAGCCCCCGTGGCCACTCGAGGACTCCAGCCATGCTCCCCAGGCGCCGCCCTCCTGGGCTCCATGTCCCCCGAAGGCCAAGGGCTGCGACAGTCACCGCCCCCAACCCTAACTGGGGCAGGAAAAAGGCAACCAGTTCCCGCCCAGGAAGCAGTTTAGGGCAGGAGAGGGTGGGGTAGAAGCGACTGGGGAGGAGCGATTAAAGAAAACAGCGATTAAAGAAGGAGACCGTGCCCTGGCCCCCTGTGCCCTGTCCTGTTCAAGTCCCCAAGGTCACAGCAAGCAGGACAGCCAGCCTCCAGCCAGGCGTCCAAGAGCTGAGGCTCAGGGCTGTAAGTGGTCACTTTGTCAAGCCCTCCCCAGTGCCCAAGCCAGGCTCCACCCCTGTGCCTGGAGTCACGGGGCCCCACTGGGCTGCCAACCACACAGGGCAAGAGGTGAGGAGTCGCAGGGCTGTCACTGGCCTCAGCCAGAGAGCCAACTGTCCAGGAATGTGCCTGTGCCCTGACCAGGAGTAACATAAAGCTTAAGGGGCCAGGCAGGCACCACAGTTGCAGAGAACAAGTCACAAGCTCCCAGGCTCATGAAATGGCAACTGCTCCAAGGGATGATTTGCAAGTATTTTGGAGCAAGATTGGTAAATATGGTCAAGGTGGCAGGAGTGTGAAAGCCCAACCCCCATATCTCAGTTCCCAGCGTCTACTGGATATTTAGCCCCACAACCCCTGAGGAGGGGTCCTCCTTTCCCCTCAAGGCAGAGTCCAGCCACCTGCCAATCCTACACTCAGAATTCGAGCTCAGAGGGGGAAAAACTCAAAAACTCCAATTTATACAAAATTTATTATACTCTGTTCAGGATTACAGGTCACCAGGAGTCAACAACACAACAACAAGCACAAAATAGAGGAAAAAGGGGGCAAGCTGATGAATGTCACCAGCTAGTCTGCGGGGGGGCGGGGGGGGGGGTGAGGGGGGGTTGGGTAAAGCAGGAGGTGAGGACACAACTAGGCATACAGGTCCTCTCGATCCGCAGAGTAGACCTCCCCCTCCTGCAGGAGAGCGAAGTTGAGGAAGTGGGAAGGCCTGTGCACCTCGTGGTAGAACTCTTTGGGGTTTGCCAGCTGCAGCTCATACTTCATGTTGGGATCATGCCGTACACCTTGGAGTAGATAAAAACGTCCAATATTAACAAGGTCCACCTATCTCACCCAGCTGGGGCCCCTGGGCCATCTCCAAACCAGAGCCAGGCCCCCAAGTGCTAAGGATGATGACCATCCCCTTCCCCGTGCTTCCCAACTTACCCATAAAGTTGTAGTTCCATGAGGACTGGGCAGGGACCATAAAGAAGCCGAGGAAGCGGTCTGACAGCAGCATCTGGACCCTCTCATAGTGCGAAGGTAGGTAGCCCTTGGGGTTGTTGCCCTTGTCTGTGTTCTGGCGGCCCCATTCATAGCCACTGGGGGTCAGCTTGTAGGCTGTCAGTGTGCAGGAGCCTGGTGTGAAGCTGAAAGAGGGATGAGGATAAAGTCAGAGCTTAGGCCACCATTCTGGGTCCTGGCCTGCAATGCTGGCCCATTCATACTTTCCATGGGGGTTCAAGCCCACCTGCAGGTGATGATGATGGTTTTCTCGCCATCCCAAGATGGATTGTCAGCCATGATCTTGGCATGGGTGGTGACATCCTGGGGCGATAGCTGGGGGGACTCATTGGGCTGAGTGTGGATCCAACCTAAGGGTTCCATCTCCTATAGGCAAAGAGCAGTAAAAGACAATTTAAAGCCCTATCTGCAGACAGGAATCCCACTCATGAGGGTAACGTCTGCCTTCCCTCCCCAACCCTGGCAGCAGAAAACCCCCATTGACCTTGAGATACTCATGCTGGGGCAGCTGGCTAGGCAGGTGCACAGTCTGGTGGGTGCCCCACTGTGGTACCATCACGATGCAGCGGATTTCCTTCACCTGGGGGTTATCTGGTGGGCTAACCCCATACAGGTATCCTGCAATCTGGAGACAAGGGGATCCAGAGTCAAAATGATTCTTAGTACCAGCCTAGACCTGGGCTGTTAGCCCTGTTTCATTCCCTTCCTTAAGAACAAGTTTCTCAAAATGTGGTCAGAATCTATCACATCAGAATCACCTGAGACCCGGCTGGTGTAGCTCAGTGGTTGAGTGTCGACCTATGAACCAGGTCACATTTGATTCCTGGTCAAGGGCACATGCCCAAGTTGCAGGCTCAATCCCCAGTGGGGGCATGCGGAAGGCAGCCAATTGATCCATTTTTCTATCACTGACGTTTCTATCTCTTTCTCTCCCTCTCCCTTCCTCTCTGAAATAAATAAAAACGTGTTTGTTTGTTGTTAAAAAAAGAATCACCTAGATGCTTGGTCACAACATTAAACATGGACCTTATCTCAGAATGACCACATCAGAATCTCCTGAGTGGGGTCCAGGAATCTGCACTGCTCCCCAGTTGATTATTTTAGTATAGTATCCATAAACAAATGAAAACTTCTTTAAAACCAGCAATAGGTGGTATTTTAAGTTTTACAAAGTTAAGAGGACCTGTGCTCCTATAAATCACCCACACAGGATATTAACAAACTTTTCAAACTCATCAAACAGGCCATAAATGGTGTCTTATAACACGTGAATTTCCCTGGTTACTAGTAAAGGTGAGCATTTTTTCATATTATATTTGCCATCTGTAGTTCCTTTTCTGAACTACATCTGTATTCTTTGCCCATTCTTCTAGTTATCTTTTTAAAAAAATCAACTTCTGAGAATTCCCTATTCTAGATCCTAATCCATTATATCTATGGTTATGCAAATAATTTATGTTTATAGGGTATCTGTTGTGGTACCCTTTGACAGACACACACGTTATTCACTTTGATTGTGGTTTTGTGCTTTGTGTCTTATTTAGAGGGCTATCCCAAAACTAAGGTGATAAATGTTTTCTTCTAATATTATACAGTTTAAGTATTTTACATTCAGATATTTATTCCACCTGGATTTTATTTTTGTAAGTGGTGTGGGTAGAGATCTAGATTCCTTTTTCTGATTGCTTCAATATCGTAAGGCATCCTTAATCCTACAGACTTGATATACCATATTTATTATATGCACATGAATGTTTCTGTGTAGATGCTATTCTCTTAATCGCCATAACTTTATAATGTTTTGATATCTGGTGGGGGTCAAAACCCTCCTTACTGTTTTGGCTATCCTATATAATAAAAGAGTAATATGCAAATTGTCCCCTCGACCAGGAGTTCAACTGGCGTTCAACCAGGGGGCGAGGCCGGCCCACCAACCGCCCTCAATCCCCCAGGCTAGATCAGCCCGATCTGTGTGGGGCAGGCCAGGCTGGACCCCACCCATGCACAAATTTGTGCACCAAGCCTCTTGTCCTTGTATATTTACTTTTCCAAGAATCTTGAAACCTCAAGTTCCAGGAAACCTTAGGTGAGTTGTATATACATAAAATGTTTGGCTAACGCCGTGGCCCAGCTGATCACACTTACTCACTTGGGCCCGAAGGTCAGATATGCAGATGAACTTCTTAAGCACATTCTTGGGAAGGATATAGGTGTAACCAGTCTCCTTGATGTCATCAGATGAAACATAGATGTGATTGGTCCTTAGGTGCAGGTTGGCAGCAGAGATGGCCCTAAAAATAGGTAGGAATGTCAGCATTTCTCAACCCAAGCACTGTAGGTACCCAGCAGGCCCTTCCATCCCTACCGCTTTGGCCCCTTACAGTACCTGACCCTCCATTCAGTTTTTGATGAGAAAGTCTGGGTCTCATAGTTGCTGGTGGTGGAGGTGATGATTTCATCCCCGTGCTTGTTAACAGTACGAGTCTGTGTTGCAGTCAGCTGTGACTGTTCCTTGGTCTGCTTCTCAATCTCAGCTATCTGCTGACGCTGCTGTGACGGTGCTGAGATCTCCATACCCAGGATGATGTCTCGAATTTCTGATTGTGTCAGTGATGCCACATTCACACTGTGGGGACAGTGTGGGTCACACAAGGATCCCTTCCCCTCGGCCACTTATGCCTCAATGGCAAGAATGTAACTTGGTGGTACGTGGGAACACATATTATCCCAGACAATCCTCAAGTGACACTTGTAAAGGAAGTGTGAAGTGCAAATGCATTAATACTAAGATTTGCCACACCCCAGGATGGCCCCGTGCAGGTGCACTTTTCAGCCAGACTCAAACCTGCTCAGCATCTATACCTCCCATTTTTCCTTGATAAAAAGTGCCCTAGCGCAGGACAATTCTCAAAAACAGAAACCCTGAAACATGTTCTCAGAGCTGGTACTGTCAGTCAACCTGGGGGATACTTGAAAATCTAGAGACACCTTTGGTTCCCACAATAACAGGGAAGGAGAGGGAAGAAAGATATGTGTGTGCTATTAGCAGTGGTACCTCAGGGCCTGGGATGTTAAAACTTCCTGTAATGCATGGACAGTAAAGAAATGCCCTGCTCAATATGGCAATAGTGCCTCCACTGAGAAACAATGTCCAAGAGTCAGAATGAAGCCCCAAAATACAGACTCTTCCTTCACTACCTGAAGACACTGCCTTCCTTTCTTCTATAGACAATTCCCAGGACAATTTCTTGAGAAACAACTGAGGCTAAAAAAAACCCCCCAGAAACTGCCCTGGCTAGTCTTGCTCAGTGGATAGAGCATCGGCCTGCAGAATGAAGGGTCCCAGGTTTGATTCCAGTCAAAGGCACATGCCCAGGTTGTGGACTCGATCCCCAGTGAGGGGTGTGCAGGGGACAGCCAATCAATGATTCCCTCTCATCACTGATATTGCTATCTCTCCCTCTCCCTTCCTCTGAAATCAATAAAAATATTAAAACACACACACGCGCGCACACACGCGCACACGCACAAATAGAAACAGTATACTGTACCACTTATTTCACCCTTTTTGTCTCTTCCATCTGCCTCCCCACCCCCAATTGCTCACTTGTTTTTCTTGCCATAGTCGGCCAAGATAAGATCCTTGAGTTGCACCTCCACCTTAATCCATTCCTCGTCAGTCAGAGTGGGCCAGATGTGGTGTGGTTCTGTAATAGTAGTCTTGTCTGGCTTCAGGATCACCTTTGCCCGGTCATTGTTCACATGCAGGGCACGCAGAATCAAGATGAGGCGGGAGAAAGCCTGGAAAGAGATGAGGCAGTGTCGGGGGAGGCCAGACACTTAAAAGTTCTTTCCCTTCCTTGATCCTATTCTGTCATGGAACCCAGGAATTGATTTCAAACTCTAAGGTGCTAAACCCCTACCCCCTACCCACTTGATATGCAGAGCAGAGTTTCCACACGCTGAAGATGTGAGAATGGCCCCCATAAGGGGCCTGTGGTTAAAACCAAGGCACAAGATTTTCTCGTGGCCCCAAACCCACTCCTCTTAAAGTGATCCTCTTCATGAGGTAGCTTCATACCGTGTAAGATGAGATAGTCTTGAGCCAGTCATCATAGAGGTTAAAGAGAACCATCTGGGGCTCAGTGGCTTTCAGGATAAGGTCCCCAAACTTTTCCACCTTAAGACAAGCCTGAAAGGGCAGTTGGAGCTCTGACCCTTTGATCACAATATTGGGGAAGTCCAGCAAGTGCACCTGAGACAAGATCAAATCCAAGATTAGAAACAGAGCCTGCAGGTCTCGGCCTTCCTTTCTTCTAACTTCATCCACCTCTCACCTCCAATGGATCCAGCATGCCCTTTCTGGTGACAATGATCTGCTTAGGCTGCTCCTCCACAGGGAGAGATCGGATCAGGGCAGCCACCTCCTCAGCCGTCTTCCACTTAGCCAACTAAAAAGCAAGGGAAATAAATAAAAATTGAGTCTCCACTTTTCCAGGTAAACCAGAAGATTCAGTCTTTAAATAACCGAACTATGTTTCTTTTTTAAATATATTTTTGATTTCAGAGAGGAAGGGAGAGAGAAAAACATCAATGATGAGAGAGAATCATTTATTGACTGCCTCCTGCAGGCCCCACATTGGGGATTGAGCCCACAACCCAGGCATATGCTCTGAATGGGAATCAAACCGTGACCTCTTGGTTAACAGGTAGACGCTCAACAACTGAGCCACGCTAGCTGGGCAAACTATTGAGCACTGTTAGGTACTTCGGAAGTAAAGTAAGAGGTGTCAAATGGCCTTGCCCAAAAAGGTTTTTCTACCTAGCTGGCTATATAAAACTCATACAAGCTGGTGTTTGATTATAGTACACTATGTCAGGGACAAAAGAAATTAAGGCTAACGGTCATCAAGAGCTGCAGAAAGAGGTCTTAAGGAATGAGTAAGACTGTGATAAACAGAGGAAGAGCAGAGTTCATTCTAGAAAGAAAGATGTATGAGCAAAGCCACAAAGGTGGAGAGGAACATTAGGGTTTTGTGATACTAGGATCCCAGACTAACTGCACGAGGAAACATGCCATAAAGGAAGAGAAACTGTGGCTGGACAAGGTATAGCTCAGTCAGATATCAAGTGTCTAGGAAGCCAAAGAAGAGGTAATTCAGCAAGGAGGGACAACCAAAAGCTTTGAGATAAAGAAATTTGGTGAAAGTGACATTTTATTTAAGATTTACTATTTATTAATTTCAGAAAGGAAGGGAGAGGGATAGATAGAAACATCAATGACGAGAATTACTGATCAGCTGATGGAGCCTGCAACCTGGGCATGTGCCCTGACTGGGAATCAAACCGTGACCTCCTGGTTCATAGGTCAATGCTCAACCACTGAGCCACTCCAGCTGGGTAGAAAGTGACATTTTAAGAATGCTTGTTCCTGGCACTCCCTCCAGGGAGCATGCCCGTGCCATTCCCTTCCCCCTCTTCTTTCCCTACAGGCACTTATTTCCTAAACACCAAGGGACCCCATGAGACTTGCAACCAGGGGAGCAATGGACAGCAGCAGTTCATTCATCCCCAGGCAAACCCTCTGAACCTGTCTCCAAGGCCCCTTTTCTCTGACTCCTCCGTGAGCCAAAGCAGCCCAGCCTGGGCTCTCTTGTTGCTGCTTCTATGCCCGACCTTGTTTCACTGTCCTAGGTGTGTTTTTGCTGTGGTCAATACATTATTGCTTGCTTTTCTACAAAAAAGAAAAGAATGCTTGTTCCCTTTAGAAAGATAATTTTTGGTAGCTCTGTTCAAGAGAGGTTAGAGGTAGGAGATTCAGAAAGCAGAGACCAGCTGGTAGGTAATGAAGGACCTCACACACTCTTGGACCTCCTACAGGAGAATACTTCCCAAATTAAGTAATTTGGGGAAAAAAGTTCAAATGAGATGCCCCCAATCTTTCAAAGAGAAATATTTTTTCTCTCACACCCACATACCAAAGATTAAGAGACAAATTTCTATAGCCTCTGTCCTTTAACCAGCTCACCTGACCCAAACGCTTCTGTCCAGCCCACACAGATGTGTGGATTATCTTGAGAAATAGCTGCCCTGTGCGTGGGTTGAAGATGAAGATGGCCCCATTGATGGGCTTGGTTGTCAAGTTCCCTTCAAAGGTCTAAAGAATGATTAGATCAGTTAGTACAGCCTAGACACAACCATCCTGCCTTCATGCCAATATGCACACACTTGCCCGATCACCCTCCATCAGGCACCTAGAGCCCCACACCCCTACAATGCTTGTAGCCCTTCTCACCTTGTGAATAGTCACTCTGTAGACGTTAGTGTCATCCACAAACCAAATAATCTGGTTGGAGAAGAGTTCACCATAGTTCTGAGAGGACAGATAGGGCTCAGTGGGCTCAGATGAGTAGAGCTGCAGCCCCTTGCGAATCCGTTCACGTAACACATACAAGGCAGGGTTTGCCTTCATGATCTTGGCCATGGCCTGCTGTATGAGAGGCTTGCTGCCTGGGAACCAGTTTCCATAGGCACTATGAAGGTGGAAGAGGCAATAAAAAGTTAGACCAGACTGGTAGCTTCAGGAACAAGGCAAACTGCAACTCTACAGAGGAGGAAAAGACTGTTGGCCAGGCTAACAAGTGTCTGCTCATATACACAGAGACAGGGAAGAAAGTCAGCAACAGAGGGGGAAAGAGCCAAACCTCATTGTAGCTGGGCAAACTAAAAAAACACGTGTATGTCAAAGTGTGGTGCTGATGGAAAACACATGCTTCTGAGCCCCATCTTACCTGTGCAGGTTATAAGCCAGGTCAATGGCAATGAGCACTCCCGTAGGTGAAGGGTAGATACTCATGTTGTCTGTGGTATAGTCCAAGAACTTGGCCCGGGCATAGCGCTCAATGTCATGGGAATCATAATCCCCCCAGCGCAACTGGATGTCAATCCAATACTTCTGAGTGGTGGTGCTGTCCATCACATCCCTAAGGGTGGGGAGAGGTTAGGAGTCCAGGCTTCCAGGAAGCCACTGACACAACCACAAGAACCCTCAATCACTATATCTAAATCTTAAAACCAACCCCTCTTGCCAGTTCCAGGTCAGCAAAACTCCTTAGAGAATCAGCAGACTTGGCTGAGGGTATCCATAGGATCCAGGGATAGCACTGGTTCCAAGTTAGAAAGAAAAGGCAGGCAGGGATAATTCCTAAAGTAATACTGCTAGAAGAATAGACAAACTAAGATTCCTGGATGCCTAGGGCTGGGTCATAAGGCACTTACTTGGAGTCTGCCAGCAATGAGGGCCGGGAAACATTCCACTTATAAGAGGCAAAGAGTAGGATATCTGCACAGGAAGAGTTCATTTTATAAGACTTTCGGGGGTGGATTGTCTCCTTTTGTACTGTCTCAATTTCCAGTGCATCCAGTTCCTGATCAAACACCTGGAGGCAAAGGTGGAAAGGTTGTGAGTGGCTATGGAAGCCCACTTAAGAATAAAGGCTTGTAGAACTTAAGATAATGTGGCACCTGGTACCACAACCGAAGTCTCATCCTCAGAGTTTCCAGGGTAGATTTCCTATACCCAAAGAGGTGACCTGACTTTTGATGGCATCCTCTCCCCTCAATTCTAGCCCACCTGACACAAATCCATAACGATGCTCTCATGGATCTTCTGCCACAAGTGAGCTCGGAAGATCTGGATGAGAGAGATCTTCAGTGTGGGGATCTTGCCGTGCATGAAGATACCTGTCAGATCCAGCTGCACCTGAAAACCTACGTATACCTGACAGGAAAAAGAAAGTTACATTAGCGGTCAAGAGACTTTGGTTCTCAAGACATAATTAAGAAGTAGAAACACTTGTTTTTATCTTCTGATCTCCCATGTCTACCAATCACACTCACATTGGCTCGGTTGATGGTTGGAGACCACCAGAGGGTGAATCTACGATTGGGAATCTGGTTCAATCCTGATCGCTGAGCATTAGTTAGCTTCTTCCACTTCATAGACTCCTCAAAACCACTGGCCTTCTCCCTGGGAAGCAGAAGAGACCAGGCAAAGTGATGTCGTGCCATCTCCCAGAGTGCTGTTGACCTCCTGGGGATGGCTGTTGGAACACATCATAGCAGATCACAGGCACACAAGGGATGAGCTCAAAGAGTTGTAATAAGTCACTGTAAGGGGAGAAGAGAATCCTCACCAGAAAAGCCCCTCCCAGGTAGGAAAGTAAGTGCCCTTGAAGAGTGTGTGCTCCAGAATGCCTTCCACACCACCCAGGGCCTGGATCATATCTGTACGGTAGTTGTTCAGGTTCCAGAGCTTCCCATCATGCCGCTGGTGTGTCCACCAGAAAGGGTTCTGCTTCAAAACCTAGATGGCAAAAAAAGTATGGTCACAATTCTAAGCGCCTACTGTCCTAGGACGGCCATGGAGTTTCCTAATTCAGGGAAATTGTTCCATTATCCCCTCCATGTACCTGGTACTGCTTAAAGTCAGTTCGAACACGCCAGCCCTTATCATAAGCCAATGTGTGCCGGTCCTTCTGGAAGAGGGTGTTGATTCGAGGAATGCCACGATCCCATGAATCTTCTAGATCTTCTAAGGTCAGTCGTCTGCCAAAGAAAAAAGATCAAAGTGAAACGTGCTTATATGAAGAGTTAAGCATACCTACTGACCAAGGATAAACAGGGGCAGATTTAGAACCTACTTCCTTGTCTCCATAAAAATATGTCATGCAGAGTTCAAAGGTCATGCCTCCACACCCCACAGGACTGCTATGTCCTCCTGGATACCTACCTGTTCTGAGCAATGGCCTCTTGTCTCTTGAGTGCATATTCAGCCCAGACCCGCTGAGAATCAATAAACTCACTCTCCCATGGCTGTATATAGCGGTACAAGTTGGGAATCAGCTGGTCTTCTTCGTGGCTCATTCCTGAACGAAAGTGTGTGATACCTACATCTGTCTGCTTAGACCACCTGTTTTGGGGGACAACGAAGATTAGAGAAAAAATAAAGCCTAAAAGATAAAGAAACATCCCCTTCCCTTAAGGTCTAGCAAGATTTTCAGCCAAGTCCTACCTGAGGTCAGACTGGGGGATAAGCACGTGGCCCATTGAGAGCATGCCTAGTCCACCCAACTCCTTAGGGGTGTAGAACACAACAGGGGGGAACCGACTTGGCATCTTGGAGTTGAGGCCAATCTTGATACGTGTCTGGATCTTGTTCTCACACTTCACCAGCAAGTCCAGGAGTTCCTGTGTGTTCACCACAGCCTCCCGGAAGTATGTCATAAGGCCAATAAGAGCTGTGTTCCACTTATTCACAATCTGAAGATAGTGGGAAAGAAATTACAGATGAGCCATTGGTGTAGGGCAGTGGCCGGCAAACTGCGGCTCGCGAGCCACATGCGGCTCTTTGGCCCCTTGAGTGTGGCTCTTCCACAAAATACCACATGCAGGCGCGCACGTACAGTGCAATTGAAACTTCGTGGCCCATGCACAGAAGTCGGTTTTCGGCTCTCAAAAGAAATTTCAATCGTACTGTTGATATTTGGCTCTGTTGCCTAATGAGTATGCTGACCACTGGTGTAGGGGAAGACATGACAGACTAATTCAGTTAGTTATATTGTCCCTAGTTCTCAAGAAAGATTTCAACTTAAGGTCATCAGGGAAGTATATATAAATCAAAATCACTGGAAGATACAACTTAGCACCCATCAGAGCAGCTACAAGACCGTGACAAGTGTTAGTAAGAATTTGGGAAAAATGGAACTCTCATATACTGCTGGTGGGAATGTGCAATTATAAAGCCACTTTGAAAAAGTCTGGCCATTCCTCAAAAGGTTAAAACAGAGTTACCTTATAACCCAGCAATTCTACTCATGGGTATATGCTCAAGAGAAATGAAAATATATGTCCACACAAAAATGTGTACACAAATTTCATAGTAGCATTATTCCTAATACTCAAAAAGTGGGGGGAAAACCTAAATGCCCATCCATTGACAAATGGATATACAAAATATGGTATATCCATATGACAGACTATTTAGCTATGAAAAGGACTGAGATACTAATATATGCTAAAATATGAAAGAGGCCAGACAAAAAAGGTTACATACATTGTATGATTCCATTTATATGAAAAATCCAGAATAGACAAATCCATATAGACAGAAAGTAGATTAGTGGTTGCCAGGGGCTAGGAGTAGGAACAATAGGAGTGAGTGATAATTTCTTTTGGAAGTGATGAAAATGTTCTGGAATTAGACAGTGGCAATACCTGCACAATATTATGAATATACTGAAAAACCGCTCAATTGTAGACTTTAAAAGTGTGAATTTCAGCCCAGGTGGCGTGGCTCTATGGTTGAGCATCGAACTATCAATCAGGAGGTCACAGTTCAATTTTGGTCAGGCCACATGCTTGAGTTGTAGGCTCGATCCCCAATGTGGAGCATGCAGGAGGCAGCCGATTAATGATTCTCTCTCATCATTGATGTTTCTATCTGTCTCTCCCTCTCGCTTTCTTTCTGAAATCAATACAAATATAACTTCTTTAAAGTGTGAATTTTATCTCAATTAAAAAAAACTGAGGCAATATAAACACTGTTAAAATAAGACCAAAGCCCTGGCCGGTGTGGCTCAGTTTGTTGAGCGTTGTCCCATGCACCAAAGGGTTGCTGGTTTGATTCCCTGTTAGGGCACATGCTGGGTTGCAGGCTCGATCCCCAGTGCAGGGGCTGCAGGAGGCAGCTGATTGATGTTCCGCTCTCATATCAATGTTTCTCTTTTTCTCTCTCCCTCTTTCTTCCTCTCTCTCTAAAATCAATAAAAACAGCCCAACACCAACCTATGAAATAGGAGGTCATGGTTTGATTCCCAGTTGGGGCATATGCCTGGGTTGCAGGCTCGATCCCAGGTGTGGGGTGTGCAGGAGGCAGCTGATCAATGATTCTCTCTCATCATTGATGTTTCCATCTCTCTATCCCTCTCCCATCCTCCCTGAAATCAGTAAAAATATCTTTAAAATAGTAAAATCAATAAAAACATCTAATAAAAATAAGACCAGCCCTAACTGGTTTGGCTCAGTGGATAGAGCATAGGCCTGTGGACTCAAGGGTCCCAGGTTCAATTCTGGTCAAGGGCATGTACCTTGGTTGCGGGCACATCCCCAGGTGGGAGTGTGCAGGAGGCAGCTGATCAATGTATCTCTCTCATCGATGTTTCTGGCTCTCTATCCTTCTCCCTTCCTCTCTGTAAAAAAATCAATAAAATATATTTTAAAAAAAAGACCAAAAAGAGTCGTAATCCCAGAGTGGGCAGTGGGAAAAGAAGGGATGAGAAAAAAGTCTTAAAAATTAATGGAGAGGCCCTGGCCAGATAACTCAATTGGTTAGTGTCATCTAGATACGACAAGGTTGTGGGCACATACAAGAAGCAACCAATGAACGCAAAAATAAGTGAAACAACAGATGGGTGTTTCCCTCTCTCAAATCAATAAATTAAAAAAAAAAGTTTTTCAATGGAGGGAATAAAAACTAATGGGATCTCAGAAACTGCCTTCCTACTATAAGCAGCTAGAAAAGTAAACGAGATATATAAAACAATATTTTTGGGAAACTGGCAAACAGGTAGCAGACTATGACCCTTGAGAAAAGGGAAACAAATAAAGTGAGCCCCACAACTGCCCCAGCTTACTGCCTAGTGGCAGTTTCCAAGCTGCAGCACAAACATGGAGGAGTAAGGAAAACAGCCCAACAGGCTCAATGAATTGAAGAGATAAAGATTAGAGTTCAAGAGGCCAAAGCAACTAGAAATTGTGTGAAGAAAAGGAAGATACACAGAAAGAGATCTCTGAAGGGATTGCCCCAAGTTTTTGACTGAGTCCCAATCTGTACGCAGTAAAACTCCGAGGTCAGTGAAGGAACCACCAAAGATCAGTAAGCTGAACAAGTCCCACAGTTTATACAGGCTGAAAATAGTTTGTGTTCCCACCAGCCAGAGTAGAGAGATCTTATTCTACGGGAACTGGGTAAAGTCCCCAGAAAGTTACCTACTTAACAGTGGAGGTAAAAAATAAATAAATAAATAAAAATCCAGCCCTAGCTGGTTTGGCTCAGTGGATAGAGTGCTGGCCTGCAGACCAAAGGGTCCCGGGTTCAATTCTGGTCAAAGGCACATACCTTGGTTGAGGCTTCTCCTCAGCCCAGACCCTGGTAGGGGCTCGTGCAGGAGGCAACCCATCTCTCACATCCATGTTTCTCTCTGTATTTCCCTCTCTTCCACTCTCCCTCAAAATCAATGAAAAAATATCTCGGGAGAAGACTAAAATAAATAAATAAATAAATAAAATCCAGACAACAGGTGCTCTGGATTTGCCATAACCAAACTTAAAAACAAGCT